>NW_024544738.1:0-1212500 GCF_018167655.1 Microtus oregoni
GAACGAATGAACGAATGAATGAATGAACGAACGAACGAATGAACGAATGAATGAATGAATGAAAGAATGAATGAATGAACGAACGAACGAATGAATGAACGAATGAACGAATGAATGAATGAATGAGCGAACGAACGAATGAACGAAGAATGAATGAATGAACGAACGAACGAATGAACGAACGAACGAATGAACGAACGAACGAACGAATGAACGAACGAAAGAATAAAGGAATGAACGAACGAATGAACGAACGAATGAATGAATGAACGAATGAACGAACGAATGAATGAACGAATGAACGAACGAACGAATGAATGAATGAATGAACGAATGAATGAATGAACGATCGAATGAATGAATGAATGAACGAATGAATGAACGAACGAACAAATGAACGAATGAATGAATGAACGAATGAATGAACGAACGAACGAATGAACAAATGAATGAATGAAAGAATGAATGAACGAATGAACGAATGAATGAACGAATGAATGAACGAATGAATGAATGAACGAATGAACGAACGAATGAATGAATGAAGGAATGAACGAATGAATGAACGAACGAACGAACGAATGAATGAATGAACGAATGAATGAATGAATGAACGAACGAATGAACGAATGAATGAATGAATGAACGAATGAATGAACGAATGGATGAACGAATGAATGAATGAATGAACAAATGAATGAATGAATGAGCGAACGAACGAATGAACGAATGAACGAATGAATGAACGAATGAACGAACGAATGAACGAATGAACGAACGAACGAACGAATGAATGAGTGAATTAATGAACGAATGAACGAACGAATGAATGAACGAATGAACGAACGAATGAATGAATGAACGAATGAATGAACGAATGAATGAACGAATGAACGAATGAAGGAACGAATGAACGAATGAACGAATGAAGGAACGAATGAACGAATGAAGGAACGAATGAATGAACGAATGAACGAATGAATGAACGAACGAACGAATGAACAAATGAATGAATGAACGAATGAATGAACGAATGAACGAATGAATGAACGAATGAACGAACGAAGGAACGAATGAACGAATGAATGAACGAATGAACGAATGAACGAACGAAGGAACGAATGAACGAATGAAGGAACGAATGAATGAACGAATGAACGAATGAATGAACGAACGAACGAATGAACAAATGAATGAATGAACGAATGAACGAACGAATGAACGAATGAATGAACGAATGAATGAATGAACGAATGAACAAACGAATGAATGAATGAAGGAATGAACGAATGAATGAACGAACGAACGAACGAATGAATGAATGAACGAATGAATGAACGAATGGATGAACGAACGAACGAATGAATGAATGAATGAGCGAACGAACGAATGAACGAACGAATGAACGAATGAATGAACGAACGAATAAACGAACGAACGAACGAGTGAATTAATGAAAGAATGAACGAATTAATGAACGAATGAACGAACGAACAAACGATTGAACGAACGAATGAATGAAAGAATGAACGAACGAATGAACGAATGAACGAATGAATGAACGAACGAATGAACGAACGAATGAACGAATGAATGAATGAACGAACGAACGAACGAATGAATGAATGAACAAATGAATGAATGAACGAACGAACGAATGAACGAATGAACGAACGAACGAACGAATGAATGAACGAATGAACGAATGAACGAACGAATGAATGAATGAATTAACGAACGAATGAACGAACTAACGAATGACGGAACGCCCCGCCCCCTGACCACCGAGGCCCCGCCCCGTGACCTCCCCAGGCCCCACCCACTGACACCCGAGGTCCCGCCCCCCGCCCCGCCCCCCCAGACCTCCTCAACCCCCACCTCCTCGATGACATCGCCTGCATCAAGAAGGTCGTGACCCTGCACCGGGGCATGGACGCCTGGTGAGTGGGGTCTCGGGGGCGGGGCCTGGGGGTCGCAGGGGCCGGGGCCTGGGGGTCGCGGGGGGGCGTGGCCTGGGGGTCGCGAGGGGGCGTGGCCTGGGGGTCGCGGGGGGCGGGGCCTGGGGGTCCCGGGGTGGCGGGGGCTGTGGGTCGCGGGGGGGGCGGGGCCTGGGGGTCACGGGGCGGGGCCTGGTGGGGTCACGGGGGCGGGGCCTAGAGGTCACGGGGGCGGGGCCTGGGGGTCGCAGGGTCGGGGCCTGGTGAGTGGGGTTGCGAAGGGGGCGGGGCCTGGTGGGGTCACGGGGGCGGGGCCTGGTGGGGGGGTCGCGGGGGCGGGGCCTGTGGAAGTCATAGGGGCCTGGATTTAGGGGCAGAGTCTGGGTTTTTATGGGTGGAGTCTGGTTCTGGGGGAGTGGCCTAGATTTGGGGGCGGGGTCTGTTGGTCGGGGTGTGGTCTGGGTGTTGGGGGCGGGGCCTGGACTTTGGGGGGCGGAGCCCGGGTGTTGGGGGCGAGGCCTTGGTTTTGGGGGCGGGGCTTAGATTTAGAGGCAAAGTCAGGGTGTTGGTGGGCGGAGCCAGGTGAGGGGCGTGGTCTGGCCGTTTGGGGGCGGAACCTGGGCGTCGGGGGCGTGGCCTGGCTTCTGGGGGCGTGGCCTGGCTTCTGGGGGCGTGGCCTGGGTTCTGAGGGCGTGCCCTGGGTTCTGGGTGCGGGGCCTGGGACCTGGGTGCGGGGCCTGGGTTCTGAGGGCGTGGCCTGTGTTCTGAGGGCGTGGCCTGGGGTTCTGAGGGCGTGGCCTGGGTTTTGGGGCTGGGCCTGGGGTCTGGGGGCGGGGCCTGGGTTTTGGGGGCGTGGCCTGGGTTTGGGGGGCGTGGCCTGGGTTCAGGGGTCGTGGCCTGGGTTCTGAGGGCGTGGCCTGGGTTCTGGGGTGGGGCCTGGGTTCAGGGGGCGTGGCCTGGGTTCTGAGGGCGTGACCTGGGTTCTGGGGGCGGGGCCTGGGTTCTGGGGGCGTGGCATGGGTTCTGGGGGCGGGGCCTGGGTTCTGGGGGCGGGGCCTGTGGCTTTGGGGGCGTGGCCTGACACCGCTTCCCGCCCCCCAGGGCCTCCTGGGCCCGGCGCTGCCGAGGTCGCGACCCCTCCCTGTGGCTGAGCGGCTGCGACCTGGCGGCCCCGGGCGGCGCTGACCCGGGTGCCAGGGGACGGAGACCAAGATGGCGGCGCCCACGACCAAGATGGCGGCGGCGCCCTCACCAAAGATGGCGTCCGCGCGGGGCCCCGGGTGCGAGTCCCTGCGTCACCGAGAAATAAAAATGAAAAATAAAAAATCATGAGGCGTTGAAACCCCTGGGTGCTGGGGGCTGAGTCCTCCCCAGGTGCTGTGCTGAGTCCTCCCTGGGTGCTGGGAGCTGAGTTCCCCCGGGTGCTGGGCTGAGTCCCCCCGGGTGCTGAGAGCTGAGTACTCCCTGGGTGCTGGGGGCTGAGTCCTCCCTGGGTGCTGGGCTGAGTCCTTCTGGGTGCTGGGGGCCTGGTTTTCCCTGGGTGCTGGGCTGAGTCCTCAACGCATGCTGGGCTCAGTCCTCCCTGGGTACTGGGCGCTGAGTCCTCCCTGGGTGCTGAGTTCTCCCCCTGGGTGCTGGGAGCTGAGTCCCCCTCCACAGACGTCCGCCCCCTGACTCGGGCCCCACCCACAGACCAGCACCCTCAGTACTTGCTGCTCAGGGCTCAGTGCTCAGTGCTCGGTGCTTGGTCTTCGGGGTGCTGGGTGCTCAGTACTCAGGGTGCTGGGTGCTCAGTACTCAGGGTGCTGGGTGCTCAGTGCTCAGGGTGCTGGGTGCTCAGTGCTCGGGGTGCTGGGTGCTCAGTGCTCGGGGTGCTGGGTGCTCAGTACTCAGGGTGCTCGGTGCTCAGTGCTCAGGGTGCTCAGTGCTCAGTGCTCGGGGTGCTGGGTGTTCAGTACTCAGGGTGCTCGGGGTGCTCAGTTCTCAGGGTGCTGGGTGCTCAGTACTCAGGGTGTTGGGTGCTCAGTGCTCAGGGTGCTGTGTGCTCAGTACTCAGGGTGCTGGGTGCTCAGTGCTCGGGGTGCTGGGTGCTCAGTGCTCGGGGTGCTGGGTGCTCAGTGCTCGGGGTGCTGGGTGCTCAGTGCTCGGGAAGCTGGGTGCTCAGTGCTCGGGGTGCTGGGTGCTCAGTGCTCGGGGTGCTCAGTGCTCGGGGTGCTGGGTGCTCAGTGCTCGGGGTGCTGGGTGCTCAGTGCTCGGGGTGCTCAGTGCTCAGTACTCGGGGTGCTGGGTGCTCAGTGCTCAGGGTGCTGGGTGCTCAGTGCTCGGGATGCTGGGGGCTCAGTGCTCAGGGTGCTGGGTGCTCGGTTCTCAGGCTGCTTGGCGCTCGGGGTGCTGGGTGCTCAGTGCTCGGGGTGCTGTGTGCTCAGTGCTCAGGGTGCTGGGTGCTCAGTGCTCAGGGTGCTGGGTGTGCAGTGCTCAGGGTGCTGGGTGCTCAGTGCTCAGGGTGCTCGGTGCTCAGGGCTCGGGGTGCTCAGTGCTCAGTACTCAGGGTGCTGGGTGCTCAGTACTCAGGGTGCTGGGTGCTCAATACTCAGGGTGCTGGGTGCTCAGTGCTCAGGGTGCTGGATGCTCAGTGCTCAGGGTGCTGGGTGCTCAGTACTCAGGGCTCAGGGTGCTCAGTACTCAGGGTGCTCGGTGCTCAGTGCTCAGGGTGCTTTGTGCTCAGTACTTAGGTTGCTGGGTGCTCAGTGCTTGGGGTGCTGGGTGCTCAGTGCTTGGGGTGCTGGGTGCTCAGTGCTCGGGGTACAGGGTGGTCAGTGCTCAGGGTGCTGGGAGCTCAGTGCTCAGGGTGCTGGGTGCGCAGTGCTCGGGGTGCTGGGTGCCCAGTGCTCAGGGTGCTGGGTGCTCAGTGCTCGGGGTGCTCAGTGCTCAGTACTCAGGGCGCTGGGTGCTCAGTACTCAGGGTGCTGGGTGCTCAGTGCTCAGGGTGCCAGGTGCTCAGTGCTCGGGGTGCTGGGTGCTTAGTGCTCAGGGGTGCTGGGTGCTCAGTACTCAGGGTGCTGGGTGCTCAGTGCTCAGGGTGCTGGGTGCTCAGTGCTCGGGGTGCTCAGTGCTCAGGGTGCTGGGTGCTCAGTGCTCGGGGTGCTGGGTGCTCAGTGCTCGGGGTGCTGGGTGCTCAGTTCTCAAGGTGCTGGGTGCTCAGTGCTCAGGGTGCTGGGTGCTCAGTGCTCAGGGTGCTGGGTGCTCAGTACTCGGGGTGCTCGGTGCTCAGTACTCAGGGTTATGGGTGCTCAGTGCTCGGGGTGCTCAGTGCTCGGGGTGCTGGGTGCTCAGTGCTCAGGGTGCTAGGTGCGCAGTGCTCAGGGTGCTGGGTGCTCAGTGCTCAGGGTGCTGGGTGCTCAGTGCTCGGGGTGCACAGTGCTCAGTACTCGGGGTGCTGGGTGCTAAGTACTCAGGGTGCTGGGTGCTCAGTGCTCAGGGTGCTGGGTGCTCAGTGCTCAGGGTGCTGGGTGCTCAGTACTCAGGGCTCAGGGTGCTCAGTACTCGGGGTGCTCGGTGCTCAGTGCTCATGGTGCTTTGTGCTCAGTACTCAGGTTGCTGGGTGCTCAGTGCTCGGGGTGCTGGGTGCTCAGTGCTTGCGGTGCTGGGTGCTCAGTGCTCAGGGTGCTGGGTTCTCAGTGCTCAGGGTGCTGGGTTCTCAGTGCTCAGGGTGCTGGGTGCTCAGTACTCAGGGCTCAGGGTGCCCAGTACTCGGGGTGCTCGGTGCTCAGTACTCAGGGTGCTGGGTGCTCAGTGCTCGGGGTGCTCAGTGCTCGGGGTGCTGGGTGCTCAGTGCTCAGGGTGCTGGGTGCTCAGTGCTCAGGGTGCTGGGTGCGCAGTGCTCGGGGTGCTGGGTGCTCAGTGCTCAGGGTGCTGGGTGCTCAGTGCTCGGGGTGCTCAGTGCTCAGTACTCAGGGTGCTGGGTGCTCAGTACTCAGGATGCTGGGTGCTCAGTGCTCAGGGTGCTGGCTGCTCAGTGCTCGGGGTGCTGGGTGCTTAGTGCTCAGAGGTGCTGGGTGCTCAGTACTCAGGGTGCTGGGTGCTCAGTGCTCAGGGTGCTGGTTGCTCAGTGCTCGGGGTGCTCAGTGCTCGGGGTGCTGGGTGCTCAGTGCTCGGGGTGCTGGGTGCTCAGTACTCAGGGTGCTCGGTGCTCAGTGCTCAGGGTGCTGGGTTCTCAGTACTCGGGGTGCTGGGTGCTCAGTGCTCAGGGTGCTGTGTGCTCAGTACTCAGGGTGCTCAGTGCTCAGGTTGCTGGGTGCTCAGTGCTCGGGGTGCTCAGTGCTCAGGGTGCTTTTTGCTCAGTGCTCGGGGTGCTGGATGCTCAGTACTCGGGGTGCTGGGTGCTCAGTGCTCAGGGTGCTGGGTGCTCAGTGCTCGGGGTGCTGGGTGCTCAGTGCTCGGGGTGCTGGGTGCTCAGTACTCAGGGTGCTGGGTGTTTAGTACTCATGGTGCTGGGTGCTCAGTGCTCAGTGTCCTGGGTGCTCAGTACTCAGGGTGCTGGGTACTCAGTGCTCAGGTTGCTGGGTGCTCAGTGCTCGGGGTGCTGGATGCTCAGTGCTCGGGGTGCTGGGTGCTCAGTGATCGGGGTGCTGGTTGCTCAGTGCTCGGGGTGCTGGCTGCTCAGTACTCTGGGTGCTGGCTGCTCAGTGCTCAGGGTGCTGGGTGCTCGGTACTCGGGGTGCTGGGTGCTCAGTGTTCAGGGTGCTGGGTGCTCAGTGCTCGGGGTGCTGGGTGCTCAGTGCTCGGGGTGCTGGGTGCTCAGTGATCAGGGTGCTGGTTGCTCAGTGCTCAGGGTGCTGGGTGCTCAGTACTCAGGGTGCTGGCTGCTCAGTGCTCAGGGTGCTGGGTGCTCGGGACTCGGGGTGCTGGGTGCTCAGTGCTCAGGGTGCTGGGTGCTCAGTACTCAGGGTGCTCAGTGCTCAGGTTGCTGGGTGCTCAGTGTTCGGGGTGCTCAGTGCTCAGGTTGCTTTTTGCTCAGTGCTCAGGGTGCTGGGAGCTCAGTGCTCGGGGTGCTGGGTTCTCAGTGCTCAAGGTGCTGGGTGCTCAGTGCTCGGGGTGCTCAGTGCTCAGTACTCAGGGTGCTGAGTGCTCAGTACTCAGGGTGCTGGGTGCTCAGTGCTCAGGGTGCTGGATGCTCAGTGCTCAGGGTGCTGGGTGCTCAGTACTCAGGGCTCAGGGTGCTCAGTACTCAGGGTGCTCGGTGCTCAGTGCTCAGGGTGCTTTGTGCTCAGTACTCAGGTTGCTGGGTGCTCAGTGCTCGGGGTGCTGGGTGCTCAGTGCTCAGGGTGCTGGGTGCTCAGTACTCAGGGCTCAGGGTGCTCAGTACTCGGGGTGCTCAGTGCTCAGTACTCAGGGTGTTGGGTGCTCAGTGCTCGGGTGCTCAGTACTCAGGGTGCTGGGTGCTCAGTGCTCAGGGTGCTGGTTGCTCAGTGCTCGGGGTGCTCAGTGCTCGGGGTGCTGGGTGCTCAGTGCTCGGGGTGCTGGGTGCTCAGTACTCAGGGTGCTCGGTGCTCAGTGCTCAGGGTGCTGGGTTCTCAGTACTCGGGGTGCTGGGTGCTCAGTGCTCAGGGTGCTGTGTGCTCAGTACTCAGGGTGCTCAGTGCTCAGGTTGCTGGGTGCTCAGTGCTCGGGGTGCTCAGTGCTCAGGGTGCTTTTTGCTCAGTGCTCGGGGTGCTGGATGCTCAGTACTCGGGGTGCTGGGTGCTCAGTGCTCAGGGTGCTGGGTGCTCAGTGCTCGGGGTGCTGGGTGCTCAGTGCTCGGGGTGCTGGGTGCTCAGTACTCAGGGTGCTGGGTGTTTAGTACTCATGGTGCTGGGTGCTCAGTGCTCAGTGTCCTGGGTGCTCAGTACTCAGGGTGCTGGGTACTCAGTGCTCAGGTTGCTGGGTGCTCAGTGCTCGGGGTGCTGGATGCTCAGTGCTCGGGGTGCTGGGTGCTCAGTGATCGGGGTGCTGGTTGCTCAGTGCTCGGGGTGCTGGCTGCTCAGTACTCTGGGTGCTGGCTGCTCAGTGCTCAGGGTGCTGGGTGCTCGGTACTCGGGGTGCTGGGTGCTCAGTGTTCAGGGTGCTGGGTGCTCAGTGCTCGGGGTGCTGGGTGCTCAGTGCTCGGGGTGCTGGGTGCTCAGTGATCAGGGTGCTGGTTGCTCAGTGCTCAGGGTGCTGGGTGCTCAGTACTCAGGGTGCTGGCTGCTCAGTGCTCAGGGTGCTGGGTGCTCGGGACTCGGGGTGCTGGGTGCTCAGTGCTCAGGGTGCTGGGTGCTCAGTACTCAGGGTGCTCAGTGCTCAGGTTGCTGGGTGCTCAGTGTTCGGGGTGCTCAGTGCTCAGGTTGCTTTTTGCTCAGTGCTCAGGGTGCTGGGAGCTCAGTGCTCGGGGTGCTGGGTTCTCAGTGCTCAAGGTGCTGGGTGCTCAGTGCTCGGGGTGCTCAGTGCTCAGTACTCAGGGTGCTGAGTGCTCAGTACTCAGGGTGCTGGGTGCTCAGTGCTCAGGGTGCTGGATGCTCAGTGCTCAGGGTGCTGGGTGCTCAGTACTCAGGGCTCAGGGTGCTCAGTACTCAGGGTGCTCGGTGCTCAGTGCTCAGGGTGCTTTGTGCTCAGTACTCAGGTTGCTGGGTGCTCAGTGCTCGGGGTGCTGGGTGCTCAGTGCTCAGGGTGCTGGGTGCTCAGTACTCAGGGCTCAGGGTGCTCAGTACTCGGGGTGCTCAGTGCTCAGTACTCAGGGTGTTGGGTGCTCAGTGCTCGGGTGCTCAGTGCTCGGGGTGCTGGTTGCTCAGTGCTCAGGGTGCTGGGAGCTCAGTGCTCAGGGTGCTGGGTGCGCAGTGCTCGTGCTGCTGGGTGCTCAGTGCTCAGGGTGCTGGGTGCTCAGTGCTCGGGGTGCTCAGTGCTCAGTACTCAGGGTGCTGGGTGCTCAGTCCTCAGGGCGCTGGGTGCTCAGTGCTCAGGGTGCTGGGTGCTCAGTGCTCGGGGTGCTGGGTGCTTAGTGCTCAGGGGTGCTGGGTGCTCAGTACTCAGGGTGATGGGTGCTCAGTGCTCAGGGTGCTGGGTGCTCAGTCCTCG
Organism: Microtus oregoni; assembly: GCF_018167655.1. Taxonomy (NCBI): domain Eukaryota; kingdom Metazoa; phylum Chordata; class Mammalia; order Rodentia; family Cricetidae; genus Microtus; species Microtus oregoni. Next base: position 9,027 of record NW_024544738.1, read on the forward strand.
GGGTGCTCAGTGCTCGGGGTGCTGGGTGCTCAGTGCTCAGGGTGCTGGGTGCTCGGTGCTCAGGGTGCTGGGTGCGCAGTGCTCAGGGTGCTGGGTGCTCAGTGCTCAGGGTGCTGGGTGCTCACTTCTCGGGGTGCTCAGTGCTCAGTACTCAGGGTGCTGGGTGCTCAGTACTCAGGGTGCTGGGTGCTCAGTGCTCAGGGTGCTGGGTGCTCAGTGCTCAGGGTGCTGGGTGCTCAGTACTCAGGGCGCAGGGTGCTCAGTACTCGGGGTGCTCGGTGCTCAGTGCTCAGGGTGCTTTGTGCTCAGTACTCAGGTTGCTGGGTGCTAAGTGCTCGGGGTGCTGTGTGCTCAGTGCTTGGGGTGCTGGGTGCTCAGTGCTCAGGGTGCTGGGTGCTCAGTGCTCAGGGTGCTGGGTGCTCAGTGCTCAGGGTGCTGGGTGCTCAGTACTCAGGGCTCAGGGTGCTCAGTACTCGGGGTGCTCGGTGCTCAGTGCTCATGGTGCTTTGTGCTCAGTACTCAGGTTGCTGGGTGCTCAGTGCTCGGGGTGCTGGGTGCTCAGTGCTTGCGGTGCTTGGTGCTCAGTGCTCAGGGTGCTGGGTTCTCAGTGCTCAGGGTGCTGGGTTCTCAGTGCTCAGGGTGCTGGGTGCTCAGTACTCAGGGCTCAGGGTGCCCAGTACTCGGGGTGCTCGGTGCTCAGTACTCAGGGTGCTGGGTGCTCAGTGCTCGGGGTGCTCAGTGCTCGGGGTGCTGGGTGCTCAGTGCTCAGGGTGCTGGGTGCTCAGTGCTCAGGGTGCTGGGTGCGCAGTGCTCGGGGTGCTGGGTGCTCAGTGCTCAGGGTGCTGGGTGCTCAGTGCTCGGGGTGCTCAGTGCTCAGTACTCAGGGTGCTGGGTGCTCAGTACTCAGGTTGCTGGGTGCTCAGTGCTCAGGGTGCTGGCTGCTCAGTGCTCGGGGTGCTGGGTGCTTAGTGCTCAGGGGTGCTGGGTGCTCAGTACTCAGGGTGCTGGGTGCTCAGTGCTCATGGTGCTGGTTGCTCAGTGCTCGGGGTGCTCAGTGCTCGGGGTGCTGGGTGCTCAGTGCTCGGGGTGCTGGGTGCTCAGTACACAGGGTGCTCGGTGCTCAGTGCTCAGGGTGCTGGGTTCTCAGTACTCGGGGTGCTGGGTGCTCAGTGCTCAGGGTGCTGGGTGCTCAGTACTCAGGGTGCTCAGTGCTCAGGTTGCTGGGTGCTCAGTGCTCGGGGTGCTCAGTGCTCAGGGTGCTTTATGCTCAGTGCTCAGGGTGCTGGGAGCTCAGTGCTCTGGGTGATGGGTGCTCAGTGCTCGGGGTGCTGGTTGCTCAGTGCTCGGGGTGCTGGGTGCTCAGTGCTCAGGGTCCTCGGTGCTCAGTGCTCGGGGTGCTGGGTGCTCAGTACTCGGGGTGCTGGGTGCTCAGTGCTCAGGGTGCTGGGTGCTCAGTGCTCGGGGTGCTGGGTGCTCAGTGCTCGGGGTGCTGGGTGCTCAGTACTCAGGGTGCTGGGTGTTTAGTACTCATGGTGCTGGGTGCTCAGTGCTCAGTGTCCTGGGTGCTCAGTACTCAGGGTGCTGGGTACTCAGTGCTCAGGTTGCTGGGTGCTCAGTGCTCGGGGTGCTGGATGCTCAGTGCTCGGGGTGCTGGGTGCTCAGTGATCGGGGTGCTGGTTGCTCAGTGCTCGGGTTGCTGGCTGCTCAGTACTCTGGGTGCTGGCTGCTCAGTGCTCAGGGTGCTGGGTGCTCGGTACTCGGGGTGCTGGGTGCTCAGTGTTCAGGGTGCTGGGTGCTAAGTGCTCGGGGTGCTGGGTGCTCAGTGCTCGGGGTGCTGGGTGCTCAGTGATCAGGGTGCTGGTTGCTCAGTGCTCAGGGTGCTGGGTGCTCAGTACTCAGGGTGCTGGCTGCTCAGTGCTCAGGGTGCTGGGTGCTCGGTTCTCGGGGTGCTGGGTGCTCAGTGCTCAGGTTGCTGGGTGCTCAGTGCTCGGGGTGCTCAGTGCTCAGGGTGCTTTTTGCTCAGTGCTCAGGGTGCTGGGAGCTCAGTGCTCGGCGTGCTGGGTACTCAGTGCTCAAGGTGCTGGGTGCTCAGTGCTCCGGGTGCTCAGTGCTCAGTACTCAGGGTGCTGAGTGCTCAGTACTCAGGGTGCTGGGTGCTCAGTGCTCAGGGTGCTGGATGCTCAGTGCTCAGGGTGCTGGGTGCTCAGTACTCAGGGTGCTCGGTGCTCAGTGCTCAGGGTGCTTTGTGCTCAGTACTCAGGTTGCTGGGTGCTCAGTGCTCGGGGTGCTGTGTGCTCAGTGCTCAGGGTGCTGGGTGCTCAGTACTCAGGGCTCAGGGTGCTCAGTACTCGGGGTGCTCGGTGCTCAGTACTCAGGGTGTTGGGTGCTCAGCGCTCGGGTGCTCAGTGCTCGGGGTGCTGGTTGCTCAGTGCTCAGGGTGCTGGGAGCTCAGTGCTCAGGGTGCTGGGTGCGCAGTGCTCGTGCTGCTGGGTGCTCATTGCTCAGGGTGCTGGGTGCTCAGTGCTCGGGGTGCTCAGTGCTCAGTACTCAGGGTGCTGGGTGCTCAGTCCTCAGGGCGCTGGGTGCTCAGTGCTCAGGGTGCTGGGTGCTCAGTGCTCGGGGTGCTGGGTGCTTAGTGCTCAGGGGTGCTGGGTGCTCAGTACTCAGGGTGATGGGTGCTCAGTGCTCAGGGTGCTGGGTGCTCAGTCCTCGGGGTGCTCAGTGCTCGGGGTGCTGGGTGCTCAGTGCTCAGGGTGCTGGGTGCTCGGTGCTCAGGGTGCTGGGTGCGCAGTGCTCAGGGTGCTGGGTGCTCAGTGCTCAGGGTGCTGGGTGCTCACTTCTCGGGGTGCTCAGTGCTCAGTACTCAGGGTGCTGGGTGCTCAGTACTCAGGGTGCTGGGTGCTCAGTGCTCAGGGTGCTGGGTGCTCAGTGCTCAGGGTGCTGGGTGCTCAGTACTCAGGGCGCAGGGTGCTCAGTACTCGGGGTGCTCGGTGCTCAGTGCTCAGGGTGCTTTGTGCTCAGTACTCAGGTTGCTGGGTGCTAAGTGCTCGGGGTGCTGTGTGCTCAGTGCTTGGGGTGCTGGGTGCTCAGTGCTCAGGGTGCTGGGTGCTCAGTGCTCAGGGTGCTGGGTGCTCAGTGCTCAGGGTGCTGGGTGCTCAGTACTCAGGGCTCAGGGTGCTCAGTACTCGGGGTGCTCGGTGCTCAGTGCTCATGGTGCTTTGTGCTCAGTACTCAGGTTGCTGGGTGCTCAGTGCTCGGGGTGCTCAGTGCTCAGTACTCAGGGTGCTGGGTGCTCAGTGCTCAGGGTGCTGGGTTCTCAGTGCTCAGGGTGCTGGGTTCTCAGTGCTCAGGGTGCTGGGTGCTCAGTGCTCGGGGTGCTGGGTGCTTAGTGCTCAGGGGTGCTGGGTGCTCAGTACTCAGGGTGATGGGTGCTCAGTGCTCAGGGTGCTGGGTGCTCAGTCCTCGGGGTGCTCAGTGCTCGGGGTGCTGGGTGCTCAGTGCTCAGGGTGCTGGGTGCTCGGTGCTCAGGGTGCTGGGTGCGCAGTGCTCAGGGTGCTGGGTGCTCAGTGCTCAGGGTACTGGGTGCTCACTTCTCGGGGTGCTCAGTGCTCAGTACTCAGGGTGCTGGGTGCTCAGTACTCAGGGTGCTGGGTGCTCAGTGCTCAGGGTGCTGGGTGCTCAGTGCTCAGGGTGCTGGGTGCTCAGTACTCAGGGCGCAGGGTGCTCAGTACTCGGGGTGCTCGGTGCTCAGTGCTCAGGGTGCTTTGTGCTCAGTACTCAGGTTGCTGGGTGCTAAGTGCTCGGGGTGCTGTGTGCTCAGTGCTTGGGGTGCTGGGTGCTCAGTGCTCAGGGTGCTGGGTGCTCAGTGCTCAGGGTGCTGGGTGCTCAGTGCTCAGGGTGCTGGGTGCTCAGTACTCAGGGCTCAGGGTGCTCAGTACTCGGGGTGCTCGGTGCTCAGTGCTCATGGTGCTTTGTGCTCAGTACTCAGGTTGCTGGGTGCTCAGTGCTCGGGGTGCTGGGTGCTCAGTGCTTGCGGTGCTGGGTGCTCAGTGCTCAGGGTGCTGGGTTCTCAGTGCTCAGGGTGCTGGGTTCTCAGTGCTCAGGGTGCTGGGTGCTCAGTACTCAGGGCTCAGGGTGCCCAGTACTCGGGGTGCTCGGTGCTCAGTACTCAGGGTGCTGGGTGCTCAGTGCTCGGGGTGCTCAGTGCTCGGGGTGCTGGGTGCTCACTGCTCAGGGTGCTGGGTGCTCAGTGCTCAGGGTGCTGGGTGCGCAGTGCTCGGGGTGCTGGGTGCTCAGTGCTCAGGGTGCTGGGTGCTCAGTGCTTGGTGTGCTCTGTGCTCAGTACTCAGGGTGCTGGGTGCTCAGTACTCAGGTTGCTGGGTGCTCAGTGCTCAGGGTGCTGGCTGCTCAGTGCTCGGGGTGCTGGGTGCTTAGTGCTCAGGGGTGCTGGGTGCTCAGTACTCAGGGTGCTGGGTGCTCAGTGCTCAGGGTGCTGGTTGCTCAGTGCTCGGGGTGCTCAGTGCTCGGGGTGCTGGGTGCTCAGTGCTCGGGGTGCTGGGTGCTCAGTACTCAGGTTGCTCGGTGCTCAGTGCTCAGGGTGCTGGGTTCTCAGTACTCGGGGTGCTGGGTGCTCAGTGCTCAGGGTACTGGGTGCTCAGTACTCAGGGTGCTCAGTGCTCAGGTTGCTGGGTGCTCAGTGCTCGGGGTGCTCAGTGCTCAGGGTGCTTTATGCTCAGTGCTCAGGGTGCTGGGAGCTCAGTGCTCTGGGTGATGGGTGCTCAGTGCTCGGGGTGCTGGTTGCTCAGTGCTCGGGGTGCTGGGTGCTCAGTGCTCAGGGTCCTCGGTGCTCAGTGCTCGGGGTGCTGGGTGCTCAGTGCTCGGGGTGCTGGGTGCTCAGTACTCCGGGTGCTGGGTGCTCAGTGCTCAGGGTGCTGGGTGCTCAGTGCTCGGGGTGCTGGGTGCTCATTGCTCGGGGTGCTGGGTGCTCAGTACTCAGGGTGCTGGGTGTTTAGTACTCATTGTGCTGGGTGCTCAGTGCTCAGTGTCCTGGGTGCTCAGTACTCAGGGTGCTGGGTACTCAGTGCTCAGGTTGCTGGGTGCTCAGTGCTCGGGGTGCTGGATGCTCAGTGCTCGGGGTGATGGGTGCTCAGTGATCGGGGTGCTGGTTGCTCAGTGCTCGGGGCGCTGGCTGCTCAGTACTCTGAGTGCTGGCTGCTCAGTGCTCAGGGTGCTGGGTGCTCGGTACTCGGGGTGCTGGGTGCTCAGTGTTCAGGGTGCTGGGTGCTCAGTGCTCGGGGTGCTGGGTGCTCAGTGCTCGCGGTGCTGGGTGCTCAGTGATCAGGGTGCTGGTTGCTCAGTGCTCAGGGTGCTGGGTGCTCAGTACTCAGGGTGCTGGCTGCTCAGTGCTCAGGGTGCTGGGTGCTCGGTACTCGGGGTGCTGGGTGCTCAGTGCTCAGGGTGCTGGGTGCTCAGTGCTCGGGGTGCTCAGTGCTCAGGGTGCTTTTTGCTCAGTGCTCAGGGTGCTGGGAGCTCAGTGCTCGGGGTGCTGGGTGCTCAGTGCTCAAGGTGCTGGGTGCTCAGTGCTCGGGGTGCTCAGTGCTCAGTACTCAGGGTGCTGAGTGCTCAGTACTCAGGGTGCTGGGTGCTCAGTGCTCAGGGTGCTGGATGCTCAGTGCTCAGGGTGCTGGGTGCTCAGTACTCAGGGCTCAGGGTGCTCAGTACTCAGGGTGCTCGGTGCTCAGTGCTCAGGGTGCTTTGTGCTCAGTACTCAGGTTGCTGGGTGCTCAGTGCTCGGGGTGCTGGGTGCTCAGTGCTCAGGGTGCTGGGTGCTCAGTACTCAGGGCTCAGGGTGCTCAGTACTCGGGGTGCTCAGTGCTCAGTACTCAGGGTGTTGGGTGCTCAGTGCTCGGGTGCTCAGTGCTCGGGGTGCTGGTTGCTCAGTGCTCAGGGTGCTGGGAGCTCAGTGCTCAGGGTGCTGGGTGCGCAGTGCTCATGCTGCTGGGTGCTCAGTGCTCAGGGTGCTGGGTGCTCAGTGCTCGGGGTGCTCAGTGCTCAGTACTCAGGGTGCTGGGTGCTCAGTCCTCAGGGCGCTGGGTGCTCAGTGCTCAGGGTGCTGGGTGCTCAGTGCTCGGGGTGCTGGGTGCTTAGTGCTCAGGGGTGCTGGGTGCTCAGTACTCAGGGTGATGGGTGCTCAGTGCTCAGGGTGCTGGGTGCTCAGTCCTCGGGGTGCTCAGTGCTCGGGGTGCTGGGTGCTCAGTGCTCAGGGTGCTGGGTGCTCGGTGCTCAGGGTGCTGGGTGCGCAGTGCTCAGGGTGCTGGGTGCTCAGTGCTCAGGGTTCTGGGTGCTCAGTGCTCGGGGTGCTCAGTGCTCAGTACTCAGGGTGCTGGGTGCTCAGTACTCAGGGTGCTGGGTGCTCAGTGCTCAGGGTGCTGGGTGCTCACTGCTCAGGGTGCTGGGTGCTCAGTACTCAGGGCTCAGGGTGCTCAGTACTCGGGGTGCTCAGTGCTCAGTACTCAGGGTGTTGGGTGCTCAGTGCTCGGGTGCTCAGTGCTCGGGGTGCTGGTTGCTCAGTGCTCAGGGTGCTGGGAGCTCAGTGCTCAGGGTGCTGGGTGCTCAGTGCTCAGGGTGCTGGGTGCGCAGTGCTCAGGGTGCTGGGTGCTCAGTGCTCAGGGTGCTGGGTGCTCAGTGCTCGGGGTGCTCAGTGTTCAGTACTCAGGGTGCTGGGTGCTCAGTACTCAGGGTGCTGGGTGCTCAGTGCTCAGGGTGCTGGGTGCTCAGTGCTCAGGGTGCTGGGTGCTCAGTACTCAGGGCGCAGGGTGCTCAGTACTCGGGGTGCTCGGTGCTCAGTGCTCAGGGTGCTTTGTGCTCAGTACTCAGGTTGCTGCTTGCTAAGTGCTCGGGGTGCTGTGTGCTCAGTGCTTGGGGTGCTGGGTGCTCAGTGCTCAGGGTGCTGGGTGCTCAGTGCTCAGGGTGCTGGGTGCTCAGTGCTCAGGGTGCTGGGTGCTCAGTACTCAGGGCTCAGGGTGCTCAGTACTCGGGGTGCTCGGTGCTCAGTACTCAGGGTGCTTTGTGCTCAGTGCTCGGGGTGCTCAGTGCTCGGGGTGCTGGGTGCTCAGTGCTCAGGGTGCTGGGTGCTCAGTACTCAGGGTGCTGGGTGCGCAGTGCTTGGGGTGCTGGGTGCTCAGTGCTCAGGGTGCTGGGTGCTCAGTGCTCGGGGTGCTCAGTGCTCAGTACTCAGGGTGCTGGGTGCTCAGTACTCAGGGTGCTGGGTGCTCAGTGCTCAGGGTGCTGGTTGCTCAGTACTCGGGGTGCTGGGTGCTCAGTGCTCAGGGTGCTGGTTGCTCAGTGCTCGGGGTGCTCAGTGCTCGGGATGCTGGGTGCTCAGTTCTCGGGGTGCTGGGTGCTCAGTACTCAGGGTGCTTTTTGCTCAGTTCTCAGGGTGCTGGGTGCTCAGTACTCAGGGTGCTGGCTGCTCAGTTCTCAGGGTGCTGGGTGCTCAGTACTCGGGGTGCTGGGTGCTCAGTGCTCAGGGTGCTGGGTGCTCAGTACTCAGGGTACTCAGTGCTCAGGTTGCTGGGTGCTCAGTGCTCGGGGTGCTCAGCGCTCAGGGTGCTGAGTGCTCAGTGCTCAGGGTGCTGGGTGCTCAGTGCTCAGGGTGCTGGGTGCTCAGTGCTCAGGGTGCTGTGTGCTCAGTACTCAGCGTGCTGGGTGCTCAGTGCTCAGGGTGCTGGGTGTTCAGTGCTCAGGGTGCTGGGTGCTCAGTGCTCGGGGTGCTCAGTGCTCAGTACTCAGGGTGCTGTGTGCTCAGTGCTCAGGGTGCTGGGTGCTCAGTGCTCAGTGTGCTGGGTGCTCAGTGCTGAGGGTGCCTGGTTCTCAGTGCTCGGGGTGCTCAGTGCTCAGTACTCACGGTGCTGGGTGCTCAGTTCTCAGGTGCTCAGTGCTCAGGGTGCTGGGTGCTCAGTGCTCGGGGTGCTGGGTGCTTAGCGCTCAGTGGTGCTGGGTGCTCAGTACTCAGGGTGCTGAGTGCTCAGTGCTCAGGGTGCTGGGTGCTCAGTGCTCGGGGTGCTCAGTGCTCGGGGTGCTGGTTGCTCAGTGCTCGGGGTGCTGGGTGCTCAGTGCTCAGGGTGCTGGGTGCTCAGTGCTCGGGGTGCTGGGTGCTCAGTGCTCGGGGTGCTGGGTGCTCAGTGCTCAGGGTGCTGGGTGCTCAGTACTCAGGGCTCAGGGTGCTCAGTACTCGGGGTGCTCGGTGCTCAGTACTCAGGGTTATGGGTGCTCAGTGCTCGGGGTGCTCAGTGCTCGGGGTGCTGGGTGCTCAGTGCTCAGGGTGCTGTGTGCTCAGGGTGTTGGGTGCGCAGTGCTCAGGGTGCTGGGTGCTCAGTGCTCAGGGTGCTGGGTGCTCAGTGCTCGGGGTGCTCAGTGCTCAGTACTCAGGGTGCTGGGTGCTCAGTACTCAGGGTGCTGGGTGCTCAGTGCTCAGGGTGCTGGGTGCTCAGTGCTCAGGGTGCTGGGTGCTCAGTACTCAGGCCTCAGGGTGCTCAGTATTCGGGGTGCTCGGTGCTCAGTGGTCAGGGTGCTTTGTGCTCAGTACTCAGGTTGCTGGGTGCTCAGTGCTCGGGTTGCTGGGTGCTCAGTGCTCAGGGTGCTGGGTGCTCAGTGCTCAGGGTGCTGGGTGCGCAGTGCTCGGGGTGCTGGGTGCTCAGTGCTCAGGGTGCTGGGTGCTCAGTGCTCGGGGTGCTCAGTGCTCAGGGTGCTGGGTGCTCAGTACTCAGGGTGCTGGGTGCTCAGTGCTCAGGGTGCTAGGAGTCTCAGTGCTCGGGGTGCTTGGTGCTTAGTGCTCAGGGGTGCTGGGTGCTCAGTACTCAGGGTGCTGGGTGCTCAGTGCTCAGGGTGCTGGGTGCTCAGTGCTCGGGGTGCTCAGTGTTCGGGGTGCTGGGTGCTCAGTGCTCAGTGCTCAGGGTGCTCAGTGCTTAGGGTGCTGGGTTCTCAGTACTCAGGGAGCTCGGTGCTCAGTGCTCAGGGTGCTGGGTGCTTAGTGCTCAGGGGTGCTGGGTGCTCAGTACTCAGGGTGCTGGGTTCCCAGTGTTCGGGGTGCTGGGTGCTCAGTGCTCGGGGTGCTGGGTTCTCAGTACTCAGGGTGCTGGGTGCTCAGTGCTCGGGGTGCTCAGTGCTCGGGGTGCTGGGTGCTCAGTGCTCGGGGTGCTGGGTGCTTATTTCTCGGGGTGCTGGGTGCTTAGTACTCAGGGTGCTCAGTGCTCAGTGCTCGGGGTGCTGGGTGCTCAGTGTGACCCCGCGTGACCCCACGTGACCCCGTTTTTTTGTTCCTTTTAGGACACGTTTGGTATGGTTGGATCCGGTTTGAACCGGTTTGTTCCGGTCTGATTGAGTTTACCCGGCTTGACACGGTCAGAACAGGTTTGCATCTGGTCTGATCTGGTGTGATCCGGTTTGGAACCGGTCTGAACCGGTTTGTACTGATCTAAACTAGTTTGATCCACACTGAACCAGTTCGATCCGGTCTGATCCAGTTTGATTCTGTTTTGAACCGGTCTGAACCAGTTTGAACCAGTCTGAATGTTTGATCCACACTGAACCAGTTCGGTCCGGTCTGATCCAGTTTGATTCCGCTTTGAACCGGGCGAAGTTGGTTTGATTCGGTCTGCACCAGTCTAAACCAGTTTGATCCGGTCTGAACCAGTTCCATCTGGTTTTGAATCTGTCAAAAGCCACTTTGAACTGTTCTAAACTGGTATGGATCCAGTTTGAACCGGTTTGATCCTGTTCTGATCCGGTTTGAACCAGTTTGATCCGGTTTTGAGCTGGTCTAAATCACTTTTTACGGATCTAAACCACTTTGAACCATACTGAACCGGTTTGAACCGGTTCAAACCAGTTTGATCCGCTTTTGAACCAGGCTAAGCCGGTCTGATCTCGTTTGATCCGGTTTGAGATGCTTCTAGACGGGTTTGCACTGGTCCGATCCGGTGTCAGTCATCGCTCCAGTCTCATGGGTGCTGAGTGTTGCGCTGAGTCCTCCCGGGTGCTGCGCTGAGTCCTCCCGGGTGCTGTGCTGAGTCTTCTCCGTGTGTTTCTGTGTCCCGAGTGCTGACATCACACGGGCGTGGGTGCGAGAAAGGTCACGGGCGTGCGCGAGAAAGGTCATGGGTGGTGCGAGAAAGGTCACGGGCGTGCGCGAGTAAGGTGACGGGCACGGGTGCGAGAAAGGTCACACGTGGTGTGAGAAAGGTCACGGGCGTGTGTGAGAAAGGTCACACGTGTGTGCGAGAAAGGTCACGCGTGGTGTGAGAAAGGTCACGGGCGTGTGTAAGAAAGGTCACACGTGTGTGCGAGAAAGGTCACGGGCGTGTGCGAGAAAGGTCACGGCGTGTGCGAGAAAGGTCACGGCGTGTGCGAGAAAGGTCACGCGTGGGTGCGAGAAAGGTCACGCGTGGGTGCGAGAAAGGTCACGGGCGTGTGCGAGAAAGGTCACGCGTGGGTGCGAGAAAGGTCACGGGCGTGGTGTGAGAAAGGTCACGGGCGTGGTGCGAGAAAGGTCACGGTCGTGTGCGCGAGAAAGGTCACGGGGGGTGAGAAAAAGGTCACACGCCTGTGTGCGAGAAAGGTCACACGTGTTTGCGAGAAAGGTCACGCGTGGTGTGAGAATGGTCACGGGCGTGTGTGAGAAAAGTCACGCGTGTGTGCGAGAAAGGTCACGCGTGTGCACGAGAAAGGTCACGGGCGTGTGCAAAAAAGGTCACGGGCATGCGCGTACGAGAAAGGTCACGGGCGTGGCGCGAGAAAGGTCACGCGTGGGTGCGAGAAAGGTTACGGGCGTGTGCGTGAGAAAGGTCACGGGCGTGGGTACGAGAAAGGTCATGGGCGTGTGTGAGAAAGGTCACGGGCGTGTGCGCGAGAAAGGTCACAGGCGTGTGCGCGAGAAAGGTCACGGGTATGTGCGAGAAAGGTCACGCGTGGTGCGAGAAAGGTCACGGGCTTGTGCGCGAGAAAGGTCACAGGCGTGTGCGCGAGAAAGGTCACGGGTGTGTGCGAGAAAGGTCACGTGTGGTGCGAGTAAGGTCACGCGTGAGATCGGTGTCAGTCACCACTAGAAGCCCCGCCCACCAGGGTGATGTCGTTCCTAGACTTCGACCCCGCCCACCCACTCCACGCCGGTGTCACTCCACACTCAGCCCCGCCCACCCCACGCGTGTCCCACGCAGCCCCAGGCCCCGCCCCACGGACTCGAGTTCGAGAAAAACCGTTTATTGGCATCGTGTTCCCCCTCCCCCCCACCGCTCTGTGCAAACCCTCCCGGGTCGCACACGTATGACACACGTATGACGGTTGTGATCGTGTTTCCCCCCCCCCCCCGGCCGCCCCCCGTGTTCACGAAGTTCCCGCGAATTCAGTCCTGCGGCCACGGCGGCGTCCGTGTCTGTGCTTCCCGTGTCCCACGAGTTTTTCATGTCTATATTTTTTATCGATTTTTTTTTCCCCAGCAGAGTCCGCGTGTCCGTGTCAAGATAAAAGTCCACACCCTCCCGGTGGGCGCCACACGCGGGACCGAAAAAAATCGGCAAACGGGGAGACCCGCGCCCCTCCCCCAAAAAACGAGATTAAACCGCGGGTGGGGGGGAAATCGAGAGTCTCCTCCGCATGAGTCCGCGTGGACGTAACCGGAACCCGCCACCCGCCCGCTATACCCGCGTGGTCGAGTGTCCGTGCGGCAGGTTCGACCCGCTCTGCCCCCCACCGCCGCCGCCGCCCACGCCGCCCACGAAGGCGTTGAACGCCAGCATCCCGGAGGCCGATCCCACCCGCCGTGGCCGTGGCGATGGTGCTGGGCGCCAGGAGCGCGACGTCGTCGGGCGAGCGCCGCAGCGTGAGCGCGTAGTCGGGCGGGCAGGCTGCGCAGATCCCCCCCCCCGTGATGGCGGCGGCGGTGGCGTCCGTGGCCGCGTCCACGCCGTTTCCGCCCACGCCGCCATCATGGCGCTGGCCGGGCCGAGTCGGCGGCGGTGGTGGCGGCGGCAGCGTTTTTTTTCGCCGCCGTCGGGAACCCGCCGACCCCGTGGCCGTGGCGCCCGTGTCCCGCGTGCAGCCGCCGGTGCGTCTCATGGCGCCGCCGGTCCTTCTTGTAGTAGAGCGCGGCGAAGGCCAGGACGTTGAGCAGCAGCAGCGAGGCGCCGACCGCGATCGTCACGCTCAGCTCCGTGGCGTAGTCGCGCTTCGTCTCGATCAGCACAGTGGCGTCCTCCGCGTGGTTGGCGTGTCCTTGGGCGCGGGTCCCGCGTGGGCGCAGCCCGTGCTCGCCCCTCGCCGCCGTGACCGCGGGCCTCCGCGTGGCGGCCCAGGGCTTGCCGTGCGCGCGGCGGGCGTCCTTGTCGGCGGCGTCCGCGCCGTGGTCACGCGTGTTTTTGGCGTGGGCCGTGTCCCCGCCACCGTCCCCGCCGGGCGCCCGCGGGGTGGTGCTGACGTACTGCAGGAGGTCGCGCAGGCCGTGCAGGTGGGTCACGAGCTCGGGCCAGAAGGCGACCTTGGCGGCGCGGTAGTGGTCTCGAACCCGGGGCCGCAGCCCGATGTGCAGGTACAGCTGCTCCCGCGGGTCGTACTTGGACCAGGCCACCGCCTCGAACCGGTTCGGGCGCGTGTGGAGGAACGTGGTGTCCTGTGGCACCGGGCGGTTGGGGTCCCTGCGGGGGGGCGGGGGGGGGGGGGGAGGAGGACACGCGTGAAACGTGGGACGTCACGCGTGTGATGTCGTGCGTGATGTCGTCCGTGTTGCGTGTGATGTCGTGCGTGATGTCATCCGTGTTGTGTGTGATGTCGCGCGTGATGTCATCAGTGGGACGTGTGATGTCATGCGTGTTCGGTGTGATGTCACGCGTGATGTCGTGCATGAAGCCGGCCGTGTTGCGTGTGGTGTTGTGCGTGTTGCGTGTGATGTCACGTGTGGGACGTGTGGGGCCATGCTTGTCCCCCCGGGGGTCGTACGAGGGTCGCTCAGGGGTCGGGGTGGGGTCGCACGGGGGGGGGGGGGGGGGTCACTGCGGGGTCATCAGGGTCACACAAATTTCAAGGCGTGACGTCACGGGATGCCGCAAGCACCCGAGCCTGCCGTGACCCCGCCATGACCCCACCGCGACCCCGTGTTGACCCCGCGACGACCCCACCGCGACCCCGTGCTGACCCCGATGACTCCACAATCACGTTGCCCTAACCCTGTGTCGACCCCACCATGACCCCACCGAATGGTCAACCTAACCCCGTGTTGAACCCATGTTGACCCCGTGACGACCCCACCCTGACCCCCTGTTGACCCCGCAATGACCCCACTCTCTTGTCGCCCTGACCCTGACCCCACCGCGACCCCCCGCGACCCCGCGCTCACCCCATCTTGGCGAAGTTGGTCCAGTAGGTCATGACGACGGCGCTGAGCATGACGTCCTCGTGGGAGAAGTTGCATGCGAAGAGGTCGTTGGCGGCGGCGTCGGCGTCGTCCGAGGTCGCCATGGGGACGCCGAACACGTAGGGGACCTTGTCGCCCTGCGCGGCCTCGGCCCCGCCCCCTGCACCCCCGGCCCCGCCCCCGGCCCCACCCCCGCAGCGGTGGCAGAAGGCGTAGAAGTACGTGGGCGAGCCATAGCGTGCGTGCAGGTCCGCGGTGGCCACGGCGGGCGCCACCCACTGGTGGTCCGTGAACAGCGCCACCAGCGTCTGCCGCCGCCACGCTGCCCCGCGCTCCCGCGACGCCCAGTCCGTGTACATGAACTTCACCGTCTCCCGCAGCGCCGCGCGCCCGTCGCCGTTCCCGCCGTCCCCGCCGCCGTATAGCCGGTCGACGAACGTGGCGATGGCGTGGTCGAACGCGGCGGCCCCCACGCCGCCGCGCGGGTCCTCGCCTTCGTCGTCATACGTGTGTTCCGTGTTTTCGCCGTCGTGATTCGCACGTGCGTCCCCATCCTCGCCGCGACTCGCACTCGTGCGTTCCGCGCCGTCGTACGCGTTTCCCGTGTCGACGTCGTGACTTGCACCTGCGCCGTCGTCGTCATACGTGTCTGCCGTGTCTTCACCGTCGTGATTCGCACCCGCGCCCCCGCCCCAAACGAGGCCGTCCACGAAGCGCAGCCCCTCGCCCTGGTTGACGCCCAGCATGACGTCGTAGTTGTGGAACTCGCCCTGCTCCATGAGGATCTGCGGGTCATCAGGGATCACGTCCCCGTCCAACACCGGCCCGAACGCCACGTGGTACGCCCCCGCCGCCGCCACTCGCACCCGGGGCCGCGACACCTCCCGCCAGCCCGCGCCCCGCAGGCACTGCACCAGCGCCGACGTGTCCCACGACCCCGGCGAGGGTGACCCCGGTGACGACCCCGGCGATGACCCCGGTGACCCCGGCGACGACCCAGGGCCGTAGCCCAGCTGCTCCGCCAGCGCCCGCGTGGACTTGGCTGGCTGGTAGTTCACTGCCCAGATCGACAGGGCCGTTCCGGTCTGGATGATCGTCTTCTGGAAGAGGCCTGCGGGGGGGGGGGGGGGGGGGGCGGGGGGTGAGTCAGCGCTCGGGGGTCAGAGAGGAAGTGGGGGTGCTGGGGGCTGGGTCATCCGGGGGCTGGGTGCTGTGCAGAGTCCTCCCGGGTGCTGTGCTGAGCCTTCCTGGGTACTGAGTGGCGTGTTCAGTCCTCCTGGGTGCTGTGCTGAGTCCTCCCGGGTGCTGTGCTGAGTCCTCCTGAGTTCTGTGCTGAATTCTCCTGGGTACTGAGTGGTGTGTTCAGTCCACCTGGGTGCTGCGCTGAGTCCTCCCGGGTGCTGAGCTGAGTCCTCACCGGGTACGTAGTGGTGTGTTCAGTCCTCCTGGGTGCTGTGCTGAGTTCTCCCCGGGTGCTGGGGGCTGAGTCCTCCCGGGTGCTTGGCTGAGTCTCCAGGTGCTGTGCTGAGTCCTCCTGGGTACTTAGTGGCGTGTTCAGTCCTCCTGGGTGCTGTGCTGAGTCCCCAGGTGCTGGGTTGAGTCCTTCCGGGTGTTAGGTGCTGTGCTGAGTCCTCCCGGGTGCTGTGCTGAGTCCTCCCGGGTGCTGTGCTGAGTCCCCAGGTGGTGGGCTGAGTCCTTCCAGGTGTTAGGTGCTGCGCTGAGTCCTCCTGGGTGCTGTGCTGAGTCCTCCTGGGTGCTGTGCTCAGTCCCCCCGGGTGCTGGGCCGAGTCCTCCCAGGTGATTGACAGCTGACCCCATCGCCCTCCTGACCTCTGATTGACAGGTCACCGCCCCCCCCACACCCAGACCTGACCTTCGACCCCCGGCTCCCCGGGAGGTCATGGCGATGAAGTCATGGGTCACCCACTACGCGGGCCGCCCTGAACCAAGATGGCCGCCGTGACCCCTGACCTCCCACCCGTGACCCCTTCTGACCCCCCCCCCCCCCCCCCCCCCGTCACGGACCCGGAAGTGACGTCATCGCCGGGCTTGGGTTCGGTTTTTTTTTAATAAAAAAAAAAAAACCAGAATCCTCCGCGTCAGTGTCGCCTGTCAATCACCACACGGGGGGGGCGGGACTTCCTCATCCCGGGTGCTGAGTGCTGTGCTCAGTCCTCCTGGGTGCTGTGCTGAGTCCTTCCAGGTCCTAGGTGCTGCGCTGAGTCCTTCTGGGTGCTGTGCTGAGTCCTTCCAGGTCCTCGGTGCTGCGCTGAGTCCTTCTGGGTGCTATGTTGAGTCCCCAGGTGCTGTGCTGAGTCCTTCCAAGTGTTAGGTGCTGTACTTGGTCCTCCTGGGTGCTGTGCTCAGCCCTTCCAGGTGCTAGGTGCTGCGCTGAGTCCTCCTGGGTGCTGTGCTGAGGCCATGGCCGCCCTGCGGCTGCTGCTGCTGCTGCTTCTGGCGCTGGCGCCGCCCCTGGCCTGCGCGATGACGTCACGGCCGGGTACGTGACGTGGCCCCGCCCCCTCTCCCCGCTGTCAGTCATTCGGGGTCCATCCCGGGGTGCTGGGGGCTGAGTCCTCCCTGGGTGCTGGGAGCTGAGTCCTCCCTGGGTGCTAGGTGCTGAGTCCTCCCCGGGTGCTGGGGGCTGAGTCCCCCCGCCCCCCCCCCCCCCCCCCCCCCCCGTGGGTCCCCGATGACGTCGCCCCGGCCCCGCCCCCGATGACGTCACCCCGGCCCCGCCCCCCCTCCCCAGCCCCGCTGTTCCGGAACCTGACCCTGGATCCCGCCTTCCTGTGCCAGTCCTGGGACAGCTACATCACTTCCGCGGCCCGGGACATCCTCTGCTGCAAGGGGGCGGAGTCGCCGAGGAAGGTGAGGGGGCGGGGCCCCGGCGCGGGGGCGGGACTACGTTTCCCAGAGTGCCCTGGGACGGCGACCGGAAGTGGGGGGTTCCCGGGACCTGGATGTGCGGGACTACATTTCCCAGAGTGCCCTGGGATGGCGACCGGAAGTGGGGGTTCCCGGGACCTGGATGTGCGGGACTACATTTCCCAGCATCCCGTGCGTCAGTGGCAGGAAGTCTGGGGGGGTCGCTGGGGCCCGGCAGCGTGGGCGGGACTACGTTTCCCAGAGTGCTCTGCGGGGTCACACAGGGTCGTGGTGGGCGGGTGAGGTCTTCGGGGGCGCGGACTCTGGGCGCTGTGGACTCCATTTCCCAGAATGCGCTACATCAGAGGCAGAAGTGGAGCCCTGGGCCCTGGCTCTGTGGGACTACGGTTCCCAGCATCCATTGCGCCTGTGGTCGGAAGTGGGTGTCTGTGTCCCTGGGGACTGGGACTACGTTTCCCAGAGTGCCCTGCGTCAGTGGCAGGAAGTGGGTTTATGTGAGTTCGCTGTGTGGGACTACATTTCCCAGCATCCAGTGCGTCAGTGACCGGAAGTGGGTTTTATGTGGCCCGGCTGTCTGGGACTACATTTCCCAGAATGCCCTGCGTCAGTGGCAGGAATTGGGGGTGTCTGGGGGCCCTGCGGTGTGGGACTACATTTCCCAGAATGCTCTGGGACAAGAACCGGAAGTGGGGGTTTCTGTGTCCCTGCTGTGCAGGACTACGTTTCCCATGGGGCTTTGCGGTGGCGACCGGAAGTGGGTCCCGGAGGGACAGGAAGTGGGTTCCGGAGGGACAGGAAGCGGGTCCAGGAGGGACAGGAAGTGGGCGCAGGAGGGACAGGAAGTGGGTCCAGGAGGGACAGGAAGTGGGCGCAGGAGGGATAGGAAGTGGGCACAGGAGGGACAGGAAGTGGTCCAGGAAGGATAGGAAGTGGGTCCAGGAGGGACAGGAAGTGGGCTGCTGGGACGGCCGGAAGTGACCCCCGCCAGGCCCCGCCCACTGCCCCGCCCCCTCCCCCTGGCAGGCCCCCGCCCACCGCACCTTCTGCACGTTCCTGTCGCTGTGTCACATGACCGAGTTCTGCGTATTCCAGGGATGGGTGGTGCTAACTTGAGTGGGCGGGGCTAGTAGGGATGGGGGATATCAGAGTGGGCGGGGCTAAGTGTGGATGGTGAGGGGGCGGGGCCGGACGGGGTGGGCGGGGCCGACTGGGACAAGGGAAATGCCGGGGTGGGCGGGGCTAGCCGGGTGGGATATTGTAGAGTGGGCGGGGCTAAACAGGGGACGGGGATTTCCATTGTGGGCGGGGCTAACGGGAGTTGGGAAATGCCGGGGTGGGCGGGGCTAACCGGAGTGGGCGGGACAAACCGGGACGTGAGCTTCCTGTGGAACTTCTGGAGTGGGCAGGGCCGACCAGGGTGGGGGCGGGGCTAATGACGTCACTTCCTGTCCCGCCCCTCCCCCAGGCACGGCCGGGAAGGGGACCGCGAGTGCGAGCGCTAGGACCTCATTGGCCTGCGCTGGGGCGGAGCCAGGGAGGTGGGCGGGAAGGGACGCGGCCGTCATCAGAGGAAGCCCCGCCCCCTCGCCCCATAGGCCACGCCCCCTCTTAGGCCTGGAAACCCTGCCCCTCACGCTCTCCGAGGCCCCGCCCCCTCAGCCTGGCACCACCCCTGGCCCCGCCCCTCACCCCCTAGGCTCCGCCCCTCACTCCTGGCCCCGCCCCTCACCCTAGGCCCTGCCCCCTCCCCTAGGCCCCGCCCCCATCCTCACCGCGCTCCCGGAAGCACAGCCTCCGCCTCTGGTAGGCGATGAAGCTCCAGCCGGCGCCGGTGACCGCGGCCACCGCGGCCCCAATGAGGCCGGGGACCAGGCCCTGGGGGGCGGAGCCTGCGGGGTGGGGGGGCGGGTGCTGTGCTCGGTACTCCCGGGTGCTGTGCTGAGTCTTTCCCTTCACTGGGTGCTGCACCGAGTCCTCTTTTCCCCCTGGGTGCTGTGCTCGGTACTCCCAGGTGCTGCGCTGAGTCCTCCCCTCTCCCCCGGGTGCTGCGCTGAGTCCTCCCCTAACCCGGGTGCTGTGCTGAGTCCTCCCCCCCCCGGGTGCTGAACTGAGTCCTCCCCTCACCCCCGGGTGCTGCGCTGAGTCCTCCCCTCTCCCCCAGGTGCTGTGCTGAGTCCTCCCCCCCCCCCCCCCGGGTGCTGCACTGAGTCCTCCCCTCCCCTCCCCCCCCCCCGGGTGCTGCGCTGAGTCCTCACCGTCCGCCTCAGGCTCCTCCTCCCCTTGGGGTCCTTGGCCTCCACCTGGGTAGGAGAAAGGACGTCACTGTGGGCGGGGCCTGCGCGGCGATGACGTCATCACAGTGGGCGGGGCTATGACACCACAGGAGGGCGGGGCCATGACATTGCCGTGGGAGGGGCTATGACATCACAGGTGGGTGGGGCTATGACATCACCAGGGTCTCGACATCACGGGTGGGCGGGGCCACAAAACTGCCGTGGGCGGGGCTATGACCACCAGGGTTGCGACACCACAGGTAGGCGGGGCTATGACATCACAGTGGGCGTGGCCATGACATCACGGGTGTGGCTATGACATCACCGGGGCGGTGACATCGCAGGTGGGCGGGGCTATGACATCACAGTGGGCGTGGCCTCACCTTTGCCCCCGGTGGCGTCTTCCAGGTCCGTGTTGAAGTCGCCTGGGAGGGGACGGATTTGCACAAAATTAGCATGGATTTGCATAAAATCAGCATGGATCAGCATACGGAGCCAAGGAAATGGCCTGATTCGCATAAATTAGCGTGGATTTACGTGGCAGGAGTCTCATTAGCAACTGGTCATTAGCATGCATCTGCATAAATTACCGGCAGTTCGATTAGCATATATTTACATAAGCGGATCGTGTGTCTCCCCGGGCTCATTTGCATGGATTTGCATAGCGGCGAGCCATGCAAATGGGGCTGATTTGCATAAGCCACACTCACCTAGCACACGCCAGCGCGGCCTCCTATTAGCATGCATTTACATACCCGGTCGTTAGCAAACATTTGCATACCGCCCTGCAAAGCCCGAGGGGTTCGAGGTCGTTAGCATAAATTAGCAAACCGGAAGTGAAGGGAGGGGGGGGCGGGGTCCCCCAGTCGCTGCCTCAGTTTCCCCACACCACGACCTCACCCGATGGCGGAGGCTTCTTAGGCGGCGACGTCGGCTTCTTCGGTTCTGGGGGGGGAAAAAACCAGGAAAATTTTATTAAATTCATTAAATATTAAATATTTTATTAAATCTATTGATTATTAAATATTAAATTAAATTTATTTATTAAAAATGTTAAAAAATTTATTAGATTTATTTAATATTAAATATTAAAAATTTTATTAGATTTATTTGTTAATATTAAATGTTAAAAGTTTTATTAAACTTATCAAAAAATTTGTTAAAAAAGATTTGTTCCAAAAAAAAACAGGTGAATGAAAAAACTTCACTTTTGCCTCCTCCCCTGAAAAAAAATTTCATTTCTTCATGTTTTTGAACATTTTTTATTAAATTCATTTAATATTAAATATTAAAAATTTTATTAAACTTATTAAAAAATTGATCAAAAAAGATTTGTTCCAAAAAAAAATAGACGAACGAAAAAATTTCATTTTTGCCTCACAAATATTTCATGCCTTCATTTTCCTTTTTTTTTTCCTGAAATGGAAATTTTCCATTTATTTATTTGTTTTCATTTATTTATTATTTATTTATTAATTTTTAAGACCGGAATTTCCCGGTTTTTTTTTTTTTTTGGCTGGAAGCCTCGGCCCCGCCCCGCCCCCCCCCCCCCACTCACCATCAAGCGCGTCCAAGAGGTCGAAATCTGGAAGGAAAAAGATAATTAAAAATTAAAAAAAATTAAAAATTAAAAAAATATATTAAAAATTAAAAAATGTCACAACCTGTGAGTCATTTTTTTTCCCCCTCCACCCATGCTGACGCCCAGGGCTGCACCCGCCCGGCCCTGAGTCACGGTGTCACGTGACCCCGCCCCTTCCTCCCCGGGAATTGCCGCCCCTTGGGGTTGGTTGATTGACTTCACGAGAACGCGGTCCGGAGTGGGAGGGGCGAGGGGCGGGGCCAGAGTCACGTGGGTCCTGGAGTGGGGGGGCGGGGGTGTGGGCGTGGCGCACGGCATGCCGGGAGCAGCCGCGCCCCAAAAGTTTTTAAAAAGAAAAAAAAAAAATTCCAAAAAATAAAAAATTTCAAAAAAAACCCCAAAAACAGAAAAAAAAAAATCCTCGGCGGCGGCGGCGGCGGCAAAAAATTTTCCAGCGTTCCCCACGCGCGCCGCGGCGGGAGCTGCGGCCGGGGATTGATGGCGAAGGGGAGGGAGGCGGAGGCGCGGACTCCTAGGCGCCCGCAGCGGCCCCATGCGCGGAACCCGAACCCCGCCGCGACCCCGCCGTGACCCCCGCCGCGACCCCTGACCCCGCCGCGGCCCCTGACCCCTGACCCCGCCCCGACCCCGCTCACCCTGGCCCTGGCCGAGGCCTTCGAGCAGCGCAAACGCAAAGAGGAGCAGGAGCGCGGGAGCCATGACCACGGCCGTGATTGAGGGCGGGCGGGAACTACATTTCCCAGGAGCCTCGGCGGCCGGGACGGGAAGTGCTTAGGGTCGAAACCGGAAGTGCCCTTTCCCTGGGCTCTAAGGCTCCGTATCGGGTCCGGGAAACTACATTTCCCAGGAGGTTCGGCGGCTGGGACCGGAAGTGCTCGGCACAGGCACAGGAAGTGCCTTGCCCTATGCGGTGAGACTCCGTTTCGGGTCTGGGAAACTACATTTCCCATGGTGCTCGGCGGCCAGGACCGGAAGTGTTCAAAATTGCACCGGAAGTGGGTTTTTTTTAGCTCCTAGGGTCCGTTTTGGGTCGCCGAAACTACAATTCCCAGGAGGCTCGGCGGCTGGGAACGGAAGTGCTCGGCGCAGGCACAGGCAGTGCCCTTTCCCTGGGCTCTAAGCCTCCGTATCAGATCCCGGAAACTACAATTCCCAGGAGGCTCAGCGGCTGGGACCGGAAGTGCTTAGGGTCGACCCGAAGTGCCCTTTCCCTGGGCTCTGAGGCGCCCGTTCCGCCATCTTTGTAGTACTCAGGTTTTCCGGTGCGGCGCGGTGGCCGGAAGTCCCGCCTCCGGCGTCACGGGGGGGGGGGGGGGGGTCGCGCCGGGGTGACGTCACGATGCAGTCGCTGGTGTCGCCCGTGACCAAGGCGCTGCTGGTCGCGCTCTTCATCTTCGCCATCCTCCTCATCCTCTATGTCATCCTCTGGTACATCTGCTGCGATGTCTTCTGCGACCACGGCCTCTGACCCCCGCGCCCCGCCCCCGTGACGTCACGCCCCGCCCCCCCGGATCCCCACTCGCCCCCGTGACGTCACCCGCGGGTGAGGACGGGAAAAAAAAAAAAAATATCTGCCGCGTTGGTTGATTGACTTCGCGATGGTAAAAAAAAAAAAAAAGACGTGACCCCTCACCCTTCCCCCGTGACCCATGACCTCCCCATAACCCCTGCCTTACCCCCGACCTCCCCCTGACCTCCCCGTGACCCCTCCCTGACGCCCGACCTCCCAGTGACTCCTGCCTGATGCCCTGACCTCCCCCTGACCTCCCTGTGACCCCTGCCTGACCCACCCAAGACTCCCTGTCCTCGTCTTGACCTCTCATGACCCTGTGACCCCAGGGGAGGGGGCGGAGTCCTCGGGGGACAGGAAGTGACCTCAGCGGCCTCGACCTCTGACCTTGGACTCTGGAGAGACCGCGCTGAAACATATTTAATTGGGAAATTTAAAATTTCGGTGGCTCATTTGCATGCGGATTTAAATATTTGGGGGGCCCCTCCCACCGGGTGGGGTCTATCTGCGCTTGGACCCGAATCAATTTGCATAAATCTGCATAGATGCGTGCGAATTTGCATAAACCTGCATAAATTTGCATGAATTTCATTGCTTGATGGATTTTCACTTTTTGCTTATTTCCCCCTTGCCCAGCTCATTTGCATATCCCCGCCCACCCTGACCCGGCCCCGCCCCCTCTCTCCCAGCAGGCCACACCCCCTGCCATGGACGCCCTCGGCCCCTGGGGTTTCCGATGACGTAACCGCCCGATGACATCACCACCTGATGACGTCGTCGCCCGAATGATGACATCACCGCCCGACGACATCACCGCCCAATGACGTCGCTGCCCGATGACATCACCACCCGATGACGTCGCCGCCGGAATGATGACATCACCGCCCAATGACGTCGCCGCCCGATGACATCACACTGCCCGACGACATCACGCCGCCCAAATGATGATGTCGCCGCCCGAACGATGATGTCACCGCCCGAATGATGACGTCGCCGCCCGATGACATCAAAGCCCGATGACATCACCGCCCGATGACATCACCACCGCCTCCAGCCATTTCGCGCCGCGTGCCTCCTCCCCCCCTCCCCACATCTTGCGTAGGCCCCGCCCCCGCCGGACGCCGCCATCCGTCATGTGACGCCATTTTCTACCATGTAGAGAGATCGCCCCGCCCCCCACCACCCCCCCCACCCCCGACCCTTGATCCCCCACTTACGACGTCGCCGCTGCTCGCGGAGGGACATCGCCCGCCAATAAAGGAAAAGGTATTTTTGAGCCTGGTTGGTGTGTGTGGCTGTCAATCAGCGGCGGAGGGGGGGGTGGCCCCGCCTCCCGATGACGTCACTCTCGGGTCGGGCCCGCCCCCACCGCCCCCCGCTGTCAATCATCAGAACTGGGGTCCGCCCAGGTCGGGTGTCACGTGATTGGCAGGTGGTGGGCGGGGTAATCCTGTTCACTTCCTGCCTGTGGGGGGGCGGGAGGACACCCACTTCCTGTCGGGGGGCGGGACCATCACACGCCAGCTGTGGGACTCCGTTTCCCAGAGGGCCGTGCGGTGGCGACAGGAAGTGGGTCCCAGATGGACAGGAAGTTGGTATTGGAGGGACAGGAAGTGGGCACAGGAGGGACAGGAAGTGGGTCCAGGAGAGACAGGAAGTGGGTCCCGGAGGGACAGGAAGTGGGTCCCAGAGAGACAGGAAGTGAGCACAGGAGGGACAGGAAGTGGGCACAGGAGGGACAGGAAGTGAGCACAGGAGGGACAGGAAGTGGGCACAGGAGGGACAGGAAGTGGGCACAGGAGGGACAGGAAGTGGGCACAGGAGGGACAGGAAGCTGGTTATGGACAGGAAGTGGGTTCAGGAGGGACAGGAAGTGGGTTCAGGAGGGACAGGAAGTGGGCGGAGGAGGGACAGGAAGTGGGCACAGGAGAGACAGGAAGTAGGCACAGAAGGGACAAGAAGTAGGTCCAGGAGGGACAGGAAGTGGTCACAGGAGGGACAGGAAGTGGGTCCAGGAGGGACAGGAAGTGGTCACAGGAGGGACAGGAAGTGGGCACAGGAGGGAAAGGAAGTGGGCACAGGAGGGACTGGAAGTGGGCACAGGAGGGACAGGAAGTGGGCACAGGAGGGACAGGAAGTGGGTCCAGGAGGGACAGGAAGTGGGCACAGGAGGGACAGGAAATGGGTCCCGGAGGGACAGGAAGTAGGCACAGAAGGGACAAGAAGTAGGTCCAGGAGGGACAGGAAGTGGTCACAGGAGGGACAGGAAGTGGGTCCAGGAGGGACAGGAAGTGGTCACAGGAGGGACAGGAAGTGGGCACAGGAGGGAAAGGAAGTGGGCACAGGAGGGACTGGAAGTGGGCACAGGAGGGACAGGAAGTGGGCACAGGAGGGACAGGAAGTGGGTCCCTCACACAGGAAGTCGCTTTATTGGCCCCGCCCCGCCCCGCCCCGATTACCTCACTTCCTGGCCAGCATGACCTCAAGGTCGCCCCCGGTAGGGTGGCGCCTGTTGCGGGAGAAGCCTGCGGCGGCGGCCATGGCGTGGAACTCGGCCTCCGTGCGCTCGCGGCCGCGCGTCTGCAGCAGCATCGTCAGCGATAGGAGCAGCGCGCGCGCCGGGCCGCGGCCCCCGGGGGTCAGCACGGCCTCGACCAGGAGGACGGCAGAGTCTGGGGGGTGACGGGGGGACGCCCGTGGTGACCCCGTGACCTCTGGGTGACCCCTGTGACCCCATGACCTCTGTGTGACCCATGGGCGACCTCTGGGTGACCACTTTGACCCCCTTAATCCCTGGGTGACCTTTTGGTGACCCATGGGTGACCCCTGTGACCCCATGACCTCTGTGTGACCTCTGCGTGACCCCCTTAATCCCTGGGTGACCTCTGGGTGACCCATGTGACCCTGTGTACCCATGACCTCTGTGTGACCTCTGTGCGACCTCTGTGACTCCCGTGACGCCTGGGTGACCTCTGTGTGACCTCTGCGACGCCTCGATCTCCGTGGTCCCGGGTGACCTCTGCGACCCCCTCCATGACCCCACGGGTTCCATGACCCCTGTTTGAACTCGGTTCCTCCTGGGTGACCCCCGTGACCTCCGGCCGACGTCCGTGACCCCCGCGACCACCCCCGCGACCCCTGCGACCCCCGACCGGCTCCCGCCCGCCGCTGCTGACCCGGTCCGCCCGCGCGCCCGATCCTCCCCAGCAGCTGCGCGGCGTCTGCGTCCGTCCAGTCGTGCAGGACCCGGGCCAGGATGTATAGGTCGGCGCGCGGGAGCGGGGACCGGAAGAAGTCGCCTGGGGGTCAAGGGGTCAAGGGGTCAGGGGGCGGGGCCTCCGGGGTCACGGGGGTGATGGGGCGGAGAAATCCCATCCCCCGATGCGTGATGGACAGGCGGGCGGGGCGGGGGCCCGCCCACCCGATACAGGAAGTGCCCGGACAGGACACAGGAAGTGCCCGCACAGGACACAGGAAGTGCCCGCACAGGATACAGGAAGCGCCCAGACTGGACACAGGAAGCGCACAGGAAGCGCCCGCACAGGACGCAGGAAGCTCCCAGACTGGACACAGGAAGCGCCCGTGCAGGAAACAGGAAGTGCCCGGACAGGACACAGGAAGTGCCCGGACAGGACACAGGAAGTGCCCGAAGAGGAAACATAGGAAGCAGGAAGTGCCCGGACAGGAAACAGGAAATGCCCGGGCAGGACACAGGAAGTGCCCGGAGAAAACACAGGAAGTGCCCAGACAGGACACAGGAAGTGCCCGGACAGGAAACAGGAAGTGCCCGGACAGGAAACAGGACGTGACCCGCCCCAGGCCCCGCCCCTGGCCCACCTCCCAGGAAGCGGACGGGCGGGTCCCCCCGTGGGCGCCGGAAGTGGGCGCGGGCGGCAGCGACGACGTCGCGGGTGTCGAACACGGACACGGAGCTGGCGGGGTGGAGGCGGGCACAGGCCGCGGCCAGGGCTCCGGAGCCGCCTGGGGGACGGGGGGACTCAGCGCAGCACCCGGGGGGAGGGGAGGACTCAGCGCAGCACCCGGGGAAGAGAGGAGGACTCAGCGCAGCACCCGGGGGGAGGGGAATACTCAGCGCAGCACCTAGGAGAGAAAGGAGGACTCAGCGCAGCACCCAGGGGAGAGGGGAGGACTCAGCGCAGCACCCAGGGGAGAGGGGAGGACTCTTCGCAGCACCCCGGGGGCCGGGCCTCACCGCCGACGTCACAGATGACCCTGAACTCCGAGAGGTCAAAGGCCGTGAGCACCCGATGCCCCGCCCACCCCAGGCCCCGCCCCGTTCCGCTGGCCCCACCCATTCTAGCAGGGCCCGCCCACCCCAGGCCCCGCCCCTACTGCACGGCCCCGCCCACCCCAGGCCCCGCCCCTACCGCACGGCCCCGCCCCCATAGGCCCCGTCCACCCCAGGCCCCGCCCCTACCGCACGGCCCCGCCCAGCTGGCCCCAGCACCGCGCCGTCGTCCCGGCCAGGTAGCGCAGCATCGCGCGCTGAGACAGGGGGCTGCCCGCCAGCAGGAACCGGCGCGAGAGACGCGTGAGGGAGAAGGCGGAGCCTGCGGGGAGAGGGGGCGGGGCCGGGGCGATGATGTCATCGGGGGCGGGGCCCGCGAGAAGGGGCGGGGACTGCGGGAAGGGCGAGGTCATTGGGGGCGGGGCCTGCGGGGAGAGAAGGCGGGGCCGGGGCGATGATGTCATCGGGGGCGTGGCCTGCGGGGACAGGGGCGGGGCCGGGTGGAGGGCGACGTCATCGGGTGGGCGGGGCCTGGAGTGGGATGACATCGTCTTCCCCTCGCCCCGCCCCCGTTCCCCTCCCCTATGATGTCATCATCGCCCAGCCCCGCCCCCGTGACATCATCCCCTCCTCCTGGACCCCGCCCCCATGATGACATCACCTAAATGCCCCGCCCCCACGACGTCGCCTCCTCCTCCCAGGCTCCGCCCCTATGACCTCCAGGCCCCGCCCCTGGTGACATCATCATCACCTCCTTCCAGGTTCCGCCTTCTCCCAGGCCCCGCCCCCCAGTGATGTCATCACCTCCTTCCAGGCCCCACCCCCGTGACCCCCAGGCCCCGCCCCCAGTGACGTCACCACCCCAGACCCCGCCCCCGCGACCCCCAGGCCCCGCCCCCTGTGACGTCATCACCTCCTCCGCCCCCGCCGTCTTCCGCGCTCAGGAGCCCCAGCCCTGCGCAGGCGTCCAGCAGCCGCCGCGTCCCCCGAGGACTCGAACCCAGGGCCCGGGCAACCGCGGCGGTTTCGAGGGGCCCCGCGGCCAGGGCCTCGAACAGGCCAAGGTCGGAGGCCGTGAACAGGACCTGGGGGGCGTAGGGGGACTCAGCGCAGCACCCGGGGGGACTGAGCACAGCACCCGGGGGGACTGAGCACAGCACCCGGAGGGACTGAGCACAGCACCCGGGGGGACTGAGCGCAGCACCCGGGGGGGGGTACTGAGCGCAGCACCTGGGGGGGACGGAGCGCAGTACCCGGGGGGGACTGAGCACAGCACCCTGGGGGGACTCAGCGCAGCACCCGGATGGAGGACCCAGCACCCAGCAGCCAGGGACACGGAGCGCAGCACATGGGTGGACTCAGCACCCAGCACCTTCGTCTCAGCGGACTCGGTGCAGCACCTGGGGTGACTTAGTCCAACACCCAATGGGACTGAACACAGCACCCAGGGGGGGACTCAGCACCCAGCACCCTGGGGGACTCAGCACCCAGCACCTTTTTCTCCAGGGACTCAGAGCAGCATCCCGGGGAGGACTGAGCGCAGCACCCGGGGGAACTCAGCACTCAGCACCTGACTCTTAAGGGAGTTAGGACGGCCCAGGAGGGAGACTCAGCGCAGCACCCAGAGAAGGACCAAGTATAGCACCCAGGGAAAGGCAGCCCAGGGCACAGCGGCCAGGGACTCAGCGCAGCACCCCGGGGAGGACTGAGCGCAGCACCCACCTGCGAGACCATGAAGCCGTGCGCGTAGTCCATGAGGAGAGGGAAATCCCCGTCCTCGGGGTCCCCGTCCGCGGCCTCGGCCATCGTCGGCCCCGGGTGCTGGGTGCTAGGTCGATCTGGGATGGGCGGGGGGGGGGACTCAGCGCAGCACCCGGGTCACCCAGCACCAGGATAACCTAGCACCCAGCACCCAGATTACCCAGCACCCGGATCACCCAGCACCCAGATCACCCAGCACCCAGCACCCCGCCCAGAGACCACACCGCAGACGCCGGGCGCAGGGGGGGCAACGACCTTATTGAACCCAGGCGGAGTCCGCGCGGTCACAGAGGATTCGAATTCGCACCTGGGGCG
Source organism: Microtus oregoni (assembly GCF_018167655.1). Taxonomy (NCBI): domain Eukaryota; kingdom Metazoa; phylum Chordata; class Mammalia; order Rodentia; family Cricetidae; genus Microtus; species Microtus oregoni. The sequence goes on from NW_024544738.1 coordinate 37,032, forward strand.
GGGAAAAAAAAAAATCTCAAACGACCTGGTGGGGGGGGAATGGGGGCGGCCATCTTCCCAGGGATTCGAATCCGCACCCGGGGCGGAAACAAAAAAAAAAAAAAAAAAAAACCTCGCACTCGGACCCGGTTCCCAGCATGCCCCGGGGCCGTCCGTCCATCCGGCCGTCCTCACCGGGTCCACGCCCCGCGCCTCCGCGGTGACCGCGACCGGGACCGAGAACGGCGGCCGTGCCCGTGGTGCCCGTGGCTGTGGCTGCTCCGGCGGCGGAGACTGCGACGACGGCGATGGCCGCCGCGCGACTCCTCGCACTCGGGCCCCCGGTGGTCGCCCTTGTCGCGCTCGCCGCCGCCGCGGTCGCGGGTCGGGGTCGACGCGGCGTCCGCGCCTGGCTTAGGCGTCGCGTTCTCGGGCGCCATCTTGGGTTCGGGGTTCGAGTCCTGCGCCGCCGCCGCCGTTGCAGGTTCGGGGTTCGAGTCCTGCGGCGGCAACGGCGGTGTCGGGGGCGGTGGGGGCGCCCGCGCGTGGGTCACGCGGTGCAGGATGTCGAGCACGGGCCGCAGGAGGGCGTCGTTGGCGCCGGGTTCTGGATTCGAGGAGGCGGCGTCGTTGGCGCCGGGTCCCGGGTTCGAGTCGCCGGCGGCCGGGCGCTGTCCGAGCAGCAGGGAGAGCAGGCGCCGCCTCAGCTCGCGCTCCCGCCGCTGCAGCCCCAGCGCCCGCGCCTTCTCCTCCACGCGGCACAGCTCGGCCTCCTGCAGGCGGCGCCGCTCCTGCTCCTCCTGGCGCGCGCGGTGCTGGCGGCGCTGCTGCAGCTTCGCGGCCTGCGGGGGGGGGGGGAGGGGAGACTCGCACTCGGGACCCGGGACTCGGGCGCACGCGGGACGCCGAGGGTGTACGCGGCCGCGGGGGTGGGGCCTCGGGGCTGCGGTGGACTACATTTCCCAGAGTGCACTGCGGGGGTCGCACGGGGGCGGGGGGGAGCGGGGTGGGGTCGTCGGGGGCGGGGCCTGGGGCGAGGGGCGGGGCCTCAGGGTCCTGCGGACTCCGTGTCCCAGAGTGCTGGGAGTGCACATGTGCGACACCGCGTGTATACACACACACCGCGAACACGTGCGACACCACGTGTATACACACACACACCGTGCACACGTGCGACACCAAATGCATACGCAGACACACACCGCGCACACGTGCGACACCACGTGCATACACACACACCCACCGCGCACACGTGCGACACCACATGCATACACACACACCCACCGCGCACACGTGCGACACCACATGCATACACACACCCCGCACACATGCGACACCACATGAATACACACCCACCGCGCACACGTGCGACAGCAAATGCATACGCAGACACGGCGCACACGTGCATACACACATACACACCGCGCACACGTGCGACACCGCATGTATACACGCACACCGCGCACACGTGCAACCCCGCCTGCATACACACCGCGCACACGTGCAACACCGCGTGTATACACACCTCCCACATGTATACATGCACACGTGCAACACCGCGTGCATACACACCACGCACAGTGCAACACCGCGTGTATACACACCTCCCACATGTATACATGCACACGTGCAATCCCGCCTGCATACACACCGCGCACACGTGCGACACCGCCTGCATACACACCGCGCACACGTGCGACACCGCATGCATACACACCGCGCACACGTGCGACACCGCCTGCATACACACCGCGCCCAAGTGCGACACCGCCTGCATACGCACCTCCACGCGGCCCAGCAGCTCGGCCACCAGCCGGATCGACTGCAGGTTGCGCTGGGCGAGCAGCAGCTTCCGCTCCTCCGTGCGGATCTTCTCCTGCAGGCGCCGCTGCTCCTCAGCCTGTTGCTTCTCCGCCCGGCGGCGGCTGTGGCTGTTCCCGCTCCCGCGCCCGCTGCTCCCGGCGGCGCAGCTTCTCCTCCCGGCGGCGCGCGCTGCTGCTGCTCCAGCTGCTTCTGCTTCCTGCGGGGGGCGGGGCGGGGTGAGGTCATCGGGAGGGGCGGGGCCTCTGGACTACATTTCCCAGAGTGCTCTGCGGGGGGGGGGGTGGGGGGTGGGGATGGGGGTGGGGCGATTTACATACTATGATCTGCATATGCATGAGTATTCAGGACCTCATCTGCATACCGGGATTTGCAAATTCATGAAGCACGGGCCATTTGCATACTACGAGCCGCATGCACAGGAGCGCCTCGTTTGCATATGCGCGCCACGGGGGCGATTTACATACTACAGTTTGCATATTAATGAGCAGCCAGGACCTCATTTGCATGCCGGGATTTGCATGCTCATGCCGTGCTTGCATATTCACGAGCAGCCAGGACCTCATTCGCACACCGGGATTTGCATATTCACGACCCCATTTGCATACCGGGATTTGCGTGTTCATGACCCCATTTGCATGCCGGGATTTGCATATTCATGATCTCATTTGCATGCCAGGATTTGCACATCATGGCCAGAAGCAAGGCGACAGGAAGTGGGCACAGGAGGGACAGGAAGTGGGCACAGGAGGGACAGGAAGTGGGTACTGGAGGGACAGGAAGTGGGTCCAGGAGGGACAGGAAGTGGGCACAGGAGGGACAGGAAGTGGGCACAGGAGGGACAGGAAGTGGGTCCAGGAGGGACAGGAAGTGGGTGCAGGAGGGACAGGAAGTGGGCTCAGGATGGACAGGAAGTGGGTCTCGGATGGACAGGAAGTGGGTGCAGGAGGGACAGGAAGTGGGCGCAGGAGGGACAGGAAGTGGGTGCAGGAGGGACAGGAAGTGGTCCAGGAGGGACAGGAAGTGGGCGCAGGAGGGACAGGAAGTGGGTCCAGGAGGGACAGGAAGTGGGCACAGGAGGGACAGGAAGTGGGTCCAGGAGGGACAGGAAGTGGGCACAGGAGGGACAGGAAGTGGGCACAGGAGGGACAGGAAGTGCATTCCTGATGGACAGGAAGTGGGTTCCGGAGGGACAGGAGGTGGTCACAGGAGGGACAGGAAGTGGGTCCAGGAGGGACAGGAAGTGGGCACAGAAGGGACAGGAAGTGGGTCCCGGAGGGACAGGAAGTAGATCCCGGAGGGACAGGAAGTGGGTCCAGGAGGGACAGGAAGTGGTCCAGGAGGGACAGGAAGTGGGCACAGGAGGGACAGGAAGTGGGTCCAGGAAGTGGGTTCCTGATGTACAAGAAGTGGGTCCCGGATGGACAGGAAGTGGCCCAGTAGGGACAGGAAGTGGGCACAGGAGGGACAGGAAGTGGGTCCAGGAAGTGGGTTCCTGATGGACAAGAAGTGGGTCCCGGATGGACAGGAAGTGGCCCAGGAGGGACAGGAAGTGGGCACAGGAGGGACAGGAAGTGGGCACAGGAGGGACAGCAAGTGGGTCCAGGAGGGACAGGAAGTGTGTCCCGGATGGAGAGGAAGTGGATCCCGGAGGGACAGGAAGTTGGTCTTGGGGGGACAGGAAGTGGGTCCCAGATGGACAGGAAGTGGGTCCAGGAGGGACAGGAAGTGTGTCCCGGATGGAGAGGAAGTGGATCCCGGAGGGACAGGAAGTTGGTCTTGGGGGGACAGGAAGTGGGTCCCAGATGGACAGGAAGTGGGTCCAGGAGGGACAGGAAGTGGGCACAGGAGGGACAGGAAGTGAGTCCAGGAGGGACAGGAAGTGAGTCCAGGAGGGACAGGAAGCCCCCGCGCAGCCCCGCCCCGCCCCTGAAGCCCCGCCCCCGCGCTCACTGCTCCTCCTCCCGCCGCCGCTCTTCCGCCTCGCGCTCCCGCCGCTTCTGCTCCTCGCGTTGCAGCTCCAGCTCCCGCAGCTTCTGCCGCTCCAGCTGCCGCCGCCGGATCGAGGCCTCGCTCAGGTGCTTGGTGGCGTCGAACGAGACCTGGGGGCGGGGCCGGGGGGGTGGGGGTGTGACCTCGGCGCCCGGAAACCCCGCCCACCGTCCCTTCGCCTCCTTGAACCCGAGCCCCACGCCCCGATGACACCACCTCGAACCCGAGTCCTACTCCCATCACCTCGCACCCGAGCCCCACGCCCTGCCCACACGGCCCCGCCCACGAGCCCCGCCCCCCCCGCGGCCCCGCCCCCTACCTTGATGCCGCACGCCACCGCCTTGCCGTCCTCGCCCTTGTACATGAGCTTCACGCCCCGCAGCGCCGCCATGGTGCGCACGAACCCCGCGTACTCGCGGTACTGCACGTAGGCCTCGAAGTGAAGCCCGCCGCCCCAGCCGAACGTGTGGAACCCGCCGCGGCCGCCGCCTCCGAGGCCGCCGCCCACGCGGAGGCCTCCGCCGACCCCGCCGACCGCCGCCATCTCCTCGCGGTACGGGTCCAGCATCGGGATGTCCACCTGCCGGATCTCCCCGAACGCCGAGAACGCCTGGCGCAGCACCGCCTCGCTCGGGCGCTCCGTCCCGGCGGACACGGAAAACGGAGCGCTGGCGGAAGTGGACGAAGTGCTCGCGGAAGTGCTGGCGGAAGTGGCTTCACTCCTGGCGGAAGTGGCTTCACTCCTGGCGGAAGTGGACGAAGTACTGGCAGAAGTGGTGGCGGAAGTGGCTTCACTCCTGGCAGAAGTGGCTTCGCCACCATGGCCGCCGGCGCGGGGCGCGAACCATCGGCAGGGCAGCCCCTCGAGGTGGATGGTGTCGGGCCTCTCGCCGGGCCGGGTCTCGTTCATGTCGGCGGCGTCGCGGAAGAAGGCGTCCCAGTCGTGGCGGGAGGGGGCGTCGGGGCGGAACTTGGCGGCGCGGACGCGGAGCGGGTCCGGGAACCCCGCGAGCTTGAGGCCTCGGCCGTCCAGCTGCGCCAGGAACGGCCGCACCAGCGCCCGCTGCTCCACCTCGCCCTCGAAGCGGATGAAGTCCAGCGTGCTCTCGGCGATGCGCAGCGACGAGAACTGCGCGTGCGGCGCCCGCAGGGGCGGCGGGGTGGGCGGGGCCGGCGCCATGGAGGCCCCGCCCCCTTCCGCGGTGATGTCGTCGGGCCCCGCCCCCGCCACCATGGCCTTGAGCTGCTCCATCACCTCCCAGTTGGAGATCGACTTCCCCGGCAGACGGCGCGCGGGCAGCGCCACGCTGATTGCCAGCTTCGTGATCGGCTTCAGGTAGAGGCCGAGCGCCGGGCACAGCGGCGCCGCCTCTGACGGGTCGTGCACGATGGTGGCCGCCGACATGGCTGACGGGGGAGAGGGGGGGGCGGGGCCGGTGAGGGACACGCCCACCCCGCCCGATCGTCCTCGCCCTGAAGCTCCGCCCACCACGTCCTCCCGACCAATCCGTGTCTCTGTCCTGCACTATGGCTCCACCCCCAAGGGTGAGCCCCTCCCATCCGTGTCCCTGTCTTCTAGCCCCACCCACCATGTCCTCCCAGCCAATCTGGGTCCCCGTCCTGCCCTCTGGCTCCGCCCCCACAGGAGAGCTCCGCCCACCACGTCCTCCCAGCCAATCTGGGTCCCCGTCCTGCCCTCTGGCTTCGCCCCCACAGGAGAGCCCCGCCCTCCAGGCCCATCCGTGTCCCTGCCCTCTAGCTCCGCCCACCACGTCTTCCTGACCAATCCGGGTCCCCGCCCAGCCCTCTGGCTCCGCCCCCAAGGGTGAGCCCCGCCCTCACAATCCGCAACCACCCCTGCCTTATAGCTCCGGCCCCACAGGAGAGCCCCGCCCACCACTTCATCCTGACTAATCCATGTCCCCGTCCTGCGCTCTGGGTCCGCCCCCACAGGAGAGCCCCGCCCACCATGTCCTCCTGGCCAATCCGGGTCCCTGTCCTGTGCTCTGGCTCCGCCCCCCACAGGGGAGCTCCGCCCACCACGTCATCCTGACTAATCCGTGTCCCCGTCCTGCGCTCTGGCTCCGCCCCCACAGGAGAGCCCCGCCCACCACGTCCTCCTGGACAATGCGTGTCCCCGTCCTGTGCTCTGGCTCCGCCCCCACAGGAGAGCCCCGCTCATCAGTGTCCCTGCCCTCTAGCTCCGCCCACCACGTCATCCTGACCAGTCCATGTCCCCGTCCTGCCCTCTGGCTCCGCCCCCCAAGGGTGAGCCCCGCCCACCACGTCCTCCTGGCCAATGCGTGTCCCCGTCCTGTGCTCTGGCTCCGCCCCCACAGGAGAGCTCTGCCCACAAGGTCATCAGGACCAATCGCTGTCCCCGCCTGACCTCTGGCTCCGCCCACACAGGAGAGCTCCGCCCACTACATCATCCTGACCAATCCGTGTCTCCGTCCTGACCTCTGGCTCCGCCCACCACATCCTCCTGACCAATCCGTGTCCCCGTCCTGCGCTCTGGCTCCGCCCCCATCGCTCAGGCCCCGCCCTCACCTAAATCAACAAGTCACTGAGGCCACGCCCCACCATCCTGGCCTTGAAGTCTCAGCCCCGCCCACTCTGACAGTCTTGCCAATCCCTGTCCCAGTCCTGCCCTGGAGCCCCGCCCCCAACAGCTAAGCCCCGCCCCTGGCTATTCCTGTCAATCCTAATCCCCTTCTGCCCACTGGCTCCGCCCCATCCCTGAGGCCCCGCCCTCCCCTCTATAAACCCCTCATGCAGGCCACGCCCCCAACACCCCCTCCTTCTGCCCTTTAACTCCGCCCTCCCTGGCCACGCCCCCGCACCCCCAGCCAATCCCCTTCCTGTCCTTCCCGCTAACCACGCCCACACAGAAGCGCCGCCCCTCGCCCAATCCCGACTCCATTACCTGTCCTCTGGCCCCGCCCCCTTCTCAGCCAGGCTCTTTGGCCCCGCCCACATCCTGTAGCCCCGCCCTCCCCAGAGTCCTGGTCAATCCCCACCCCCGTCCTGCCGACTAGCTCCGCCCCCAACGGCTTCAGCCCCGCCCCTCACCCAGACCCCGCCCCCGCCGCTCCTCGGCCCCCCGCAGCCCCGCTCCTTTCCCCCCTCCCCTCGTCCGCCGCCCGAATCCGCCCCGAACCGGTTCAATCCGGGTCCCCGGGCGGCGGACGGGCGACTTCCGGGTTCGCACTCACCGGCCCGGGCTCCGCTTCCGCCTCCGTCCCCGTCCCGAGGCCTCCGCTGTGGCCGCCCGCTCCGTCCGCAACCGACGCTGCCCGCCGGGCGCCCGGATGATCCCGGTGACGCACTTCCGCCTCTCGGCGCGCGAGAAAAGTTCCGCCGGGTCAGCTCCGCGGGTCCTGGGAGCGCGAGAAAAGGAACGCAGGATGAGCCAAGGACTTCCGCCTCCAGGCGCGCGAGAAAAGTTCCGCCCAGTCAGCGCCTCGGGTCCTGGGAGCGCGAGAAAAGGAACGCAGGATGAGCCAAGTACTTCCGCATCCGGCCGCGCGAAAAAAGTTCCGCCTGGTCAGCTCCGCGGTTTACGGCGCGCGAGAAAAGTTCCGGGGCCCGAGGGAAGCGGTTCCGCCTCTGGGCGCGCGAGAAAAGTTCCGCTTGGTCAGTGCCGCGGGTCCCAGGCGCGCGAGAAAAGGAACGCAGGATGAGCGAAGCACTTCCGCTTCCGGGCGCGCGAGATATGTTTTGCACGGTCAGCGCCTCCGTTTACGGCGCGCGAGAAAAGTTCCGGGCCCCGAGGGACCCGGTTCCACCTCCGGGCGCGCGAGAAAAGTTCCGCACGGTTAGAGCTGCGGTTCCGGGCGCGCGAAAAAAGTACCGCCGGCCTAGGAACTCTGTTCCGCTTCCGGGTGCGCGAGAAAGAAATTCCGCCAGCCGCGGGACGCGCGAGAAAGGTTCCGCTGGCCGACGGACGCGCTTCTGCACTCGCGAGAAAACAATTTGGGCTTACGAGAAAAGTTCCGCGGGCCGAGGGACGCGCTTCCGCGTCAGGACGTGCGAAAAAAAAAAAGATCCGCGGAACAAAAGACTCGCGAAAAAGAGACCGCCCCGGACGACGAACGCTGTTGCGCTTCCGGGCCTGCGATAAAAGTTCCGCGTAGACGAGGGGAACGCTTTTGGGCGCGCGGAAAAAAAAGTACCGGCGGCCGGACGTCCGGTTCTGTCCGGACCCGCGGAAAAAAATCCGTCCGTTCCGGGTTCGCCGCGCCGTCGCCCGCGAAGATAACGGAGCAACGCGGGCGCCCGTGCACATCGGTTCCGCTTCCGCCGGATGTTCCTCTTCCGGTGAGGGCCTGGCGCTTTGGTTCTGGGGTGCTGGCGGGGCGAATCGGGGTTTCAGCGTGAGCCGCGGGACCCGCGCCCTCTGACCCGGAAGCGCAACCACCCCTCTCACGGCGACCCGGAAGTGACCTCGTTCCACGAGGAGACGCGGGTGACGTTCTCGGCGCTAACAGAGGAGGAGGAGCTGATGCGCCACTACGTGGACAGCCGGAGCCTATGTGGGCGTGAGGGGCGGGGCCTGGGCGGGGGCGGGGCATGTGACGTCATCACCGGGGGCGGGGCCTGTGACATCAGCAGGGGGCGGGGCCAGGGAGGGAAAAAACAACACACACAGGGTCACCGAACTCCTACACAAGCCTCCAAGCCCTGCGCTCCCCGCCCGTTGTCCCCTCCACCCGGGGAGACAGGAAGTGGGCGTGTCCCCGGGGGAGGAGACTGGAAGTGGGCGTGTCCCCGACGCCGAGGCCCCGCCCCCTCCCCCCCCCACCCGCAGGGACAAGGCCGGCGGGTACGCGCTGCAGGGTCTGCTGGGGGCTGCCGGGTGCGACCCCTGACCCCCGACCCCTGAACCCCCGACAACCCCAAGACCCCCTGACCCCCCCTGACTTCCATGACCCCTGACCCCTGATCTCTGACTGGAAAAATAAACCCGAGGGTCGCGCCCCGACCTCTGACCCCTGACCCCCCCCCCCCCGACCCCCGACCCCCCCCGTGTCCCCCTCACCCCCCTGGCCGGAAAATAAAAATGAAAACACACCCGAGGGTTGCGCCCCAACCTCTGACCCCGTGACCCCCTGACCCCCCCGGGACCCCCCCCCCGTGACCCCCCCCTGTGACCCCCCGACCCCCGTGACCCCCCTGACCCTTGACCCCCCTGGCCGGAAAATAAAAATGAAAACATACCCGAGGGTCGCGGAGTTTGCCATCTTCGCTCCCGGTTCTTGTTTCGTCATCTGCCTGCTTGCTCGTTTGCTCGATACGGGTTTATTTTTTTATTCGTTATTAATTTATCCCCGATTTATTAATGTATCACCAGTTATCATTTTACTAATGAGTTTGTTCATCGTTACTTTGTCACTGGTTTGATTTCCTTACGAATTTATTTTGATTTATCGTCAATTTATCCCTGTTTTTTTTTATTTTAATTATTAATTCTTCCCCGATTCGCTCGCTTTTTTGTTTCCGTCGACCGTTCATTCATCAATTTACTCATTACGAGTTTACTTCGGTTTATTTATTAATTTATCAATTCTCCGTTATTATTAATTTATTATTTATTAATTTATTATTTACTAACTTATTATTTAATAACTTATTATTTATTGATTTATTATTTATCAATTTATTATTTATTAATTTATTATTTATCAATTTATTATTCACTAATTTATTATTTTTATTAATTTATTATTTACTAATTTATTATTTATTAATTTATTATCTATTAATTTATTACTTATCAATTTAATAATTCTCCGTTATTATTAATTTATTATTTATTCATTATTTATTAATTCATTATCTATTAATTTATTATTTATTAATTTATTATTGATTAATTCATTATTTACAATTTATTATTTATTAATTTATTATTTATTAACTTCTTATCTATTAATTTATTACTTATTAATTCTCCATTATCATTAATTAATTATTTATTAATTTATTATTTACTAACTTATTAATTCTCCGTTATTATTAATTTATTATTTATTAATTTATTAATTTATTATTTACTAACTTATTAATTCTCCGTTATTATTAATATATTATTTATTAATTTATTATTTACTAACTTATTATTTATTAATTTATTATTGATTAATTTACTATCTATCAATTTATTATTTATTAATTTAGTATTTATTGATTTATCATTTATTAATTTATTAATTCTCCGTTATTATTAATTTATTATCTATTAATTTATTATTTATTAAGTTATTATTTATCAATTTATTATTTATTAATTTATTATTTACTAATTTATTATTTATCCATTTATTATTTATTAATTTATTATTTACTAATTTATTATTCATTAATTTATTATCGATTAATTTATTATTGGTTAATTTATTAATTCTCTTGCGACGCATTTGTTATTGACTCATTCGTTGCCGGCTCGTTAGTTTATTATTTGTTATGAATTTTATGAATGATCCGGCGCCGATTTATTGATTTATCGCTAATTTATTAATTTACTTATCACTGGGCACCCAGGGTACTGAGCACTGAGCACCCAGGGGTACCGAGCACCGAGCACCCAGGGGTACCGAGCACCGAGCACCCGGGGTACCGAGCACTGAGCACCCAGGGGTACCGAGCACCCGGGGTACCGAGCACCGAGCACCCAGGGGTACCGAGCACCGAGCACCCAGGGGTACCGAGCACCCGGGCTACTGAGCACCGAGCACCTGGGGTACTGAGCACCGAGCACTGAGCCCCGATCCGTAAGCACTGAGTACTGAGCACCGAGCACCCAGGGTACTGAGCACCGAGCACCCAGGGTACTGAGCACCGAGCACCCGGTGTACTGAGCACCGAGCACCCAGGGTACCGAGCACCGAGCACCCAGGGTACCGAGCACCGAGCACCCAGGGTACTGAGTACCGAGCACCCAGGGGTACCGAGCACCGAGCACCCAGGGGTACCGAGCACCGAGCACCCAGGGGTACCGAGCACCCGGGGTACCAAGCACCGAGCACCCAGGGGTACCGAGCACCCGGGCTACTGAGCACCGAGCACCTGGGGTACTGAGCACCGAGCACTGAGCCCCGATCCGTAAGCACTGAGTACTGAGCACCGAGCACCCAGGGTACTTAGCACCGAGCACCCAGGGTACTGAGCACCGAGCACCCAGGGTACTGAGCACCGAGCACCCAGGGTACCGAGCACCGAGCACCCAGGGGTACCGAGCACCGAGCACCCAGGGGTACCGAGCACCGAGCACCCGGGGTACCGAGCACCCGGGGTACCGAGCACCGAGCACCCAGGGGTACCGAGCACCCGGGCTACTGAGCACCGACCACCCGGGGTACTGAGCACCGAGCACGGAGCACCCAGGGGTACTGAGCACCGAGCACCCAGGGTACTGAGCACTGAGCACCGAGCACCGGGGTACTGAGCACCGAGCACTGAGCACCCATCCATAAGCACTGAGTACTGAGCACCGAGCACCCGGGGTACTGAGTACCGAGCACTGAGACCCGATCCGTAAGCACTGAGCACCCAGGGGTACTGAGTACCGAGCACTGAGACCCGATCCGTAAGCACTGAGCACCCAGGGGTACTGAGCACCGAGCACCCAGGGGTACTGAGCACCGAGCACCGAGCACCCGGGGCACTGAGCACCCAGGGGTACCGAGCACCGAGCACTTAGGGGTACTGAGCACCGAGCACCCAGGGGTACCGAGCACCGAGCACCCAGGGGTACCGAGCACCGAGCACTTAGGGGTACCGAGCACCGAGCACCCAGGGGTACCGAGCACCGAGCACCCAGGGGTACCGAGCACCGAGCACCTGGGGTACCGAGCACCGAGCACCCAGGGGTACCGAGCACCGAGCACCCGGGGTACTGAGCACCGAGCACCCAGGGTACCGAGCACCCGGGGTACTGAGCACCCAGGGGTACTGAGCACGGAGCACCCAGGGGTACTGAGCAGCGAGCACCCGGGGTACTGAGCACCGAGCACCCGGGGGTACGGAGCACTGAGCACCGAGCACCCAGGGGTACTGAGCACCGAGCACCCAGTCCTGAGCTCGGAACGGGGGTGGAAATCAAATTGATAATAATAAAATAATTAATTGTGAAATAGAGAATCGGGCTATAAAAATCCAATTGATGACAATAATCATCATCGGAGGGAGAAACGCACAGACATTAAATTCGTAATGAGAAAAGAAATCGCCGAGATAAATTAATATAAAATTAATGATGACACAAAACCGATATTATACGGGAATTATTAATTAATTTAAAATGATGAAAAAATAATTAGTTTCAGGTTTTTTTAAAAAATATATTTATTTATTAAACAAACATTGAATATTTTTATTTTCATATTTTATTATTAGGGTTTTATTTTTAATTTATTTCCTATGTCGTATTTTTATTTTGTCCCCTGTATCGCTTCGTCAGAGAATTTTAATTGGATTTGATGTCAATGCAATCCGAACTTTAATTTTAATTTAGTGTAATTAGAATTTTAATTTGATTTCATTGTAATTAGAACGTTAATTTAATTTCGATTTAACGTAATTAGAATTTTAATTTAATTTGATTTTCTGTAATTAGAACCTTAATTTAATTTTTATTTAAAGTAATTAGATTTTCTTTGATTTGATTTCCTTGCAATTAGAACTTTAATTTTAATGTACGTAGAATTTTAATTATTTCAATGCAATTACAACTTTAATTTAATTTTTATTTAACGTAATTAGAATTTTAATTTGATTTCATTTTATTGCAATTAAAACTTTAATTTTAATTTAATGTCATTAGAATTTTTGATTTTATTTTATTGTAATTAAAACTTTAATTTAATTTTAATTTAGTGTAATTAGAATTTTAATTTGATTTCAATGCAGTTAGAAATTTAATTTAATTTTAATTTAACAAATTAGAATTTTGATTTGATTTGATTTTTTGTAATTAAAACTGTAATTTAATTTTTATTTAACGTAATTAGAATTTTAATTTAATTTGATTTCAATGCAATCAGAACTTTAATTTTAATTTAATGCCATTAGAATTTTAATATGATTTCAATGCAGTTAGAAATTTAATTTAATTTTTATTTAGCATAATTAGAATTTTGATTTGATTTGTATTTTTTGTAATTAAAACTTTAATTTTAATTTAATGTAATTAGAATTTTTGATTTTATTTTATTGTGATTAAAACTTTAATTTAATTTTAACTTAACGTTATTAGAATTTTAATTCGATTTTAACCCTAATTAAACGTCGTGGAACCTTTGTGTTTATTTCATTTTGGCCTCAACGTGAACTAAAAAATTAAAAAAACCGTGTTTTAATCTGCGTTTGGCGAGATGGATTCATTGTAATTTAATCAGGAGTGAAAATGGATTCGACGGAATCATTCAGTTGAAATGAGCTTTTTAATTAAAATCTTAAAACCAAATTTATTTGAACCAAATTACATTAAATTAAAATCTAAATTTTAAATGTAAATCTTAATTCTCAATAATTTTAACCAAATTAAATTGAGTCGAATTTGTTAAATTCGTTTAAAATCAATAAATCTAATTCATTAAATTCATTTAGATTAATTTTAATATAATCATAATTAAGTCATTAAATTTAATTCATTAAATTCATTTAGATTAATTTTAATATAATCATAATTAAGTCATTCAATCTAATTCATTAAATTCATTTAGATTAATTTTAATATAATCATAATTAAGTCATTGAATTTGATTACATTCCTTTAGATTAATTTTAATATAATCATAATTAAACCATGAAATCTAATTTATTAAATTTATTGAAGTCATTTTCATTTTAATATAATCCCATTTTTATTTTATTTCCTTTGCGGGAACATTAACATTTCGATTTCATCAAGTTTTGATCGACACGAACGAGGATTTTAATGTTTAATTTAGATTTTCATTTCATTTAATTTGGTTCAAATAATGTTTTACTTTCTCATATTCATTTTGAAAAGAAACGACTTTCAATAACAAGGTTAATCTTACACAGGCAAAGAAAATTATATCTCGCAGTTTTCCTGTAAAATACCGAAATTAGTGATTTAAAATTATTTTTTTTGTCCGTTACCGATGCTGGGCCTGGCTTTCCCTTTCTAAAAAAAATCTAGAATCACTGAATTTTTAATTTAATCCTTTAGTGGTGAAATAATTCAATGTTAGCTGCCAAAATCCACTGCCCTAAAATATCAGATTCATAAAAAAATATTTTATTATGGATTTGAGAATTTTCTCATATAACATATTTCGGCCACATTCATCCCCTTTGCTACAACTCCTCCCGTATATTTTATATTTTGTATTTTATACCCAGGTATAAAATAAAGGTATATTTTATATTTTTTTCTATTTTATACCCAGGTATAAAATAAAGGTATATTTTATATATTTTTTATATTTGATACCCAGGTATAAAATAAAGGTATATATTTTATATTTTTTATATTTTATACCCAGGTATAAAATAAAGGTGTATTTTATATTTTTTATATTTTATACCCAGGTATAAAATAAAGGTATATTTTATATTTTTTTAATATTTTATACCCAGGTGTAAAATAAAGGTCTATTTTATATTTTTTTATATTTTATACCCAGGTATAAAATAAAGGTGTATTTTATATTTTTTATATTTTATACCCAGGTATAAAATAAAGGTATATTTTATATTTTTTTAATATTTTATACCCAGGTGTAAAATAAAGGTCTATTTTATATTTTTTTATATTTTATACCCAGGTATAAAATAAAGGTATATTTTATATTTTTTTATATTTTATACCCAGGTATAAAATAAAGGTATATTTTATATTTTTTTATATTTTATACCCAGGTATAAAATAAAGGTATATATTTTATATTTTTTTATATTTGATACCCAGGTGTAAAATAAAGGTATATTTTATATTTTATATTTGATTTATAATATCACAAGAAGAGTGACTGAATATCTATGAGTCCAGAATTATTATTTTTTCTTTCAGAAAAGTACACATCGGATCCAAAGAAGGTTGGCCATCTTGTGATAAAAACCATGCAGGTGCCCAATTCAGGAAATAAAAGGACGGGTGTCTAATAATACTTAATTATGATTAATTATTAATTATTAATAATTATTAATTATTTACCATGAGTACATCTTTCTTCAGTGAAAGGTCCTGTCATGTTCTCAGCTGATTTTATTAGGCTTCCTTTTTTTTTCACTTTTGTTACCGTAACCGGGATCTGGCCTGCAGGCATACAGACAGACAGAATATTGTATGTATAATAAAAATAAATAAATATTAAAAAAAAGAAAATATAAATAAATATAAATATAAAATAAATCATAATAAATAAATATAAAAAATGAGAATGTTGTATACATAATAAATAAATAAATATTAAAAAAAGAAAATATAAATAAATATAAATATAAAATAAATCATAATAAATATAAAAAATGATAATGTTGTATATATAATAAATAAATAAAAATCCCCCAGCCGCCCTCCTGTCTACACCGAGGGGAGAAAGGGGAACACGGGAGCACACCGGAGTCACAGAGAAAAAACGGAGCGCGGCCATGCCCAGATTTTTTTTTTTGTTTCATAAAAGAATAAAGGTTATTGATTTGGAAATATAAATTCTTACATTTTTTTCCTTTTTTTTATTGAGAAAAGGAGAAAAAACAAAAAAACAAGTTTCCCCCTCCTCCCACCCTTCTCCCCCTCCCTCTCCTGTGCATTCCCAGATTTTTTTTTTCATAAAAGAATAAAGGTGATTTATTTGTAAATATATATTTCTTACATTTTTTTCCTTTTTTTTTTATTGAGAAAAGGAGAAGAAAAAAAAAACAAGTTTCCGCCTCCTCCCAGCCTCCCGTCTCTAACATTGTTTTTTTTTGTTTTTTACGTTGAGTTGCTTGAGCTCTTCATAGTCTTCATAGACGATGTGGTTGGGAGCCCTGTTCTCCTCATCTTTAGGGGGCTTTCAAAGCAAACGTTATTAGTTAATCTAATAGTTATTAGTTAACTAATTATTAGTTATTTATTAGTTAATACATTCACTGGGGCCCTTGATCCCCCTTCAGGCGGCTCCACAAGCCATGGAGGTGATTGCAGAGCAGCAGCAGGTGGAAGGGGGAAGGGGGGGGAGCAGCAGTTTTTCTCCTTTTCTCCCTTCTCCTGCATGCTTCTCCTGCATGCTTCTCCTGCATGCTTCTCCTGCATGCTTCTCCTGCATGCTTCTCCTGCATGCTTCTCCTGCATGGCTGCAAGGTGGTTAAACCAGCCTGGCTGGAGCAGCAGGCAGGCAGGCAGGAGCCCGGCCTTTGATGCCAGGGATACACTGCTATACCCAGTCCATCCCTGACTACAGGCAAAGTTGCCACCACGGGGAATCTTTGGAGACATCGCCTCGCCACCCCATGTCCCCAGGGACCCCAGGGTCACCCTGTCCCCTCCCTGACAACACCCCACCCCTAGTCCTGCCACCACCATCAATGCCCCACCCCTAGTCACGTCCTAACCCTAGGTCTAACCCTAACCCCAGCCACACCCCACCCCTAGCAATGCCCTAACCCTAGGTCTAACCCTAACAGGCTCCAAAGCTACAGAGAAACCCTCTCTCAAAAAAAAAAAACCAAAAAATAAAAATAAATAAATAAAAAAATGCTTGTGAAACAATTATAAAATGTGTGGCTTTAAAATGGGCATTCTTTAAACGTCTCTTATCTTGTATTTTTTTTAGTTAAGTAATTAATTAGTTGTTTTTTTTTAAACAAATAATTGTTTTTTTTTAAGATTTTATTTATTTATTATGTATACAATATTCTGTCTGTGTGTATGTCTGCAGGCCAGAAGAGGGCACCAGATCTCATTACAGATGGTTGTGAGCCACCATGTGGTTGCTGGGAATTGAACTCAGGACCTTTGGAAGAGCAGGCAATGCTCTTAACCACTGAGCCATCTCTCCAGCCCCCTAATTAGTTGTTTTTCCATTCAAAAATTTATACTTTCCCATTCCCCACCCTCTCCCCCACTACCCTCTTCCCCCCTTCCCTCCTTAAGAGGGCAGGGAACCCTTCACACGGGGTCACACGGGGTCACTCGGGGTCACTCGGGGTCACACGGGGTCACTCGGGGTCACTCGGGGTCACACGGGGTCACTCGGGGTCACACGGGGTCACTCGGGGTCACTCGGGGTCACACGGGGTCACACGGGGTCACGCGGTGTCACACGGAGTACCAAGGCCTGAGCACTGAGCACTGAGCACCCAGCACCCCGAGCACTGAGCACCCAGCACCCTGAGTACTGAGCACCCAGCACCCTGAGTACTGAGCACCCAGCACCCTGAGTACTGAGCACCCAGCACCCCGAGCACTGAGCACCGAGCACCCCGAGTACTGAGCACCCAGCACCCTGAGCACTGAGCACCCAGCACCCCGAGAACTGAGCACCCAGCACCCTGAGCACTGAGCACCCAGCACCCCGAGCACTGAGCACCCAGCACCCTGAGTACTGAGCACCCAGCACCCTGAGCACTGAGCAGCCAGCACCCTGAGTACTGAGCACCCAGCACCCTGAGCACTGAGCACCCAGCACCCCGAGCACTGAGCACCCAGCACCCCGAGCACTGAGCACCCAGCACCCTGAGCACTGAGCACCCAGCACCCCGAGTACTGAGCACCCAGCACCCCGAGTACTGAGCACCCAGCACCCCGAGCACTGAGCACCGAGCACCCCGAGTACTGAGCACCCAGCACCCCGAGCACTGAGCACCCTGCACCCCAAGAACTGAGCACCCAGCACCCTGAGCACTGAGCACCCAGCACCCCGAGCACTGAGCACCCAGCACCCTGAGTACTGAGCACCCAGCACCCTGAGCACTGAGCACCCAGCACCCTGAGCACTGAGCACCCAGCACCCCGAGCACTGAGCACCCAGCACCCCGAGCACTGAGCACCCAGCACCCCGAGCACTGAGCACCCAGCACCCTGAGCACTGAGCACCCAGCACCCCGAGCACTGAGCACCCAGCACCCTGAGCACTGAGCACCCAGCACCCCGAGCACTGAGCACTGAGCACCCAGCACCCTGAGCACCCAGCACCCCGAGTACTGAGCACCCAGCACCCTGAGCACTGAGCACCGAGCACCCTGAGTGCTGAGCACTGAGCACCCCGAGCACTGAGCACCTGGGGCACTGAGCACCCTGAGCGACTATTGGCAGCACCTCCCCCTTTGGCTGAAGTCAGAGCATTTTATTTTATTTTATTTTATTTTATATTTTTTATATTTATTTATTCAGGATTTCTGCCTCGTCCCCACAACCGCTTCCCATTTCCCTCCCCCGATCACCCACACGCTAAGTCAGAGCATTTTAACCCGACTATAACATCGTATACAGTAAGAGCATATATCCCATCCTAACTATCCCAAGTCGTGCATCATAAATCACGTGGACAGGTCATGTGAGGAAAGTTTCTATATTTATCTGTTCTCAAACCCCATAGAAGATCCGAGGAGGGAAATCATGTTAGCGGATCAATTAGGAATTGCAACCCAACAACTTCCAAATCATAGAGACAACTTTCTACCTGGGCAATCAACGGAACTCAATTTTTTTCAGTGTTGAATCCACCAACTTTGACTAATTTTCTAGAATAACTGACAGCTTCCTTTTAACAGGCAAGAGATTTTTCCCAAACCGTCTTACCCTGGCTTGTCAAGATCTGCGCATCCATTTCCGGATTTTTACAGGCCAGAGATTTTTCCAAACCGTCTTACCCTGTCTTGTCAAGATTTGCTCATCCATTTCTGGATTTTAACACGCCAGAGATTTTTCCAAACCGTTTTACCCTGGCTTGTCAAGATTTGCTCATCCATTTCCGGATTTTAACACGCCAGAGATTTTTTTTTTTAAATCTTGGGAATAGGTCGGTGTTGTCAGGAGGGATTGTGTCTCGCTCACGAACACCGAACGCTAGTAATCAATTAAATGGCATTTTCTACAGCTCTTGGAAGAGCTTGACGACTATTTATACAAAATATAGTCTATGTATCTAAAGAACCTCATATAAATATGATGACTGTTGATCTCTGACTCTCAAGACCTGTCTAACTTAAATACTAAGAGAATGAACAACTGTGCAGTCAATGAGAACAATTACCCCCCAAATGGAAACCACGGATATCAATACATAAATAACATAAGTATCTTAGTCATAGGTAGAAATGTGTACTGTGATATGGCATACATATATGAGTACAATATGCATCGATGTGCAAAGATGTTTTAAACATAGGTAGAAGCGTGCATGCATACAATATTAAACATAACTCAGCTTTGTATCCATATTCAAAAATCTATACCCATGGAATTAGCCATGAATATTCACAAATACCGTTATTACCTATCCAAATTTCCATCTTTTTTTTTTTCAAACAGATCCTTGAGCTTATAAAATTCCTCTCCCAAACCTCAAAGGTATATTAATTATAAGCAACCCCTAGGTATGGTCCCTGAATCTGAGCACAAACTGTGTGTGGGCGGTGTTCTATCTAAAGGATCCCGTGATAGTAAAATCATGGTTACATTTCAACATCAATGTCTTTTAAAATTGCAAACAGTCTCTGAGCATTTTGTTGAGGTCTGCCAAAACACAGGCTTCTTATTTCCTTAATTTAATTTCTGACTTATCCTCCAAATTTTCCTTATGTCCCCCTCATCGCTGTAGAAATTGCTAATCCTACCCAAGATTCGTCATCGTAATTAAAGGTCTTAAAAATGAAAGATAATTTCCTCCATCATTTCAAATTTCTGTATCATTGTCTTTCTTAGATCATGCGTCTCCTTACCTGCATGCGTCTCTAGGGATTCCAGTAAGGTATCAATTTTTTTGTTCCCCATTCTGCACCTGAGTCCAAGTTCTTCATGTTTCCTTTTAAAGATAATATATGCTCCTTGAATGGCCCCTGGATATCCTGTAAGTTACCGTCCTGGACGTCGATCCTGTCCGTTTCTTTGTCAAAACTCGGCAATAACTCCTGAAAGTCATGGTCAACAGCTTGCCACCTTTCAGGTAAATTCCTAGTGTACCGTTATCTAAAAAAGCCAATTTTGGAAAATATTTTCCAGTTTCAGATAACTCTGGATTTTGAATTATACCTGGTTTTCTGTTCAGTCTGTCTGTGTGTTGTACATAAACGGTTTGTACCTTCATAAAGTACTGCATTATGCCGTAATAAAGATACTAATGCTTTAAAAAAATACTTCCACCATGATGTAAACTAAGGAGGAGGCTAAAATTTAATAAGTAAATAGAGGTCCGAGTGTTGTGGGCCCTGTGTCCCTGTGTTGGGAGTAAGGGCCACAGTGCTTGCGATCAGTTGCGGCGTGGTTTCTGTGAATTCAAAGGGAGATTTTTTTGCTTACGTGGTTTCTATCTTGGGCAACCGCTTGCTCTTGAGCTCGTTGACTCACCTTGCAAGGTGAAGCTAAAAAAACCTGATCAGTGTAGACCCGATTTTTCCTGGGAGAGACATTCCATACCTGTGGGTACCCGGAGGCGTGGGGTTACATATTTAAAAATATTTAAATATTTAAATAAAAATATTCAAATATGTATATATATTTAATATATATATTTAATTTATATTTCATATATATTTATATTTTATATTTATATATTTTATATTTATTTTTATATTTATATATATTTTATATTTATAAATTTATATTATATATATTTAATATATATATTATATATATATATTTAAAAATGGTGTAAGATCCCCTGCGGAAATGCTGTAGGTTCCAAACGGTGATGGCAGAGAAGGGAAAGCAGAGAAGTGGGGAGAGAGGCACAAGTGAAGCTGACTCTCTGAAAGGAAGATGGAAAAGAGAGCGAGCTCGGTCCAATAGCTGAAGATCAGCCTGCCTCAGCTGGTAGGAAGGGAGTGGGCGTGGCTTGTCTCTTTTTTTTAAATATTTATTTATTTATTTATTTATTTATTTATTTATTATGTATACAATATTCTGTTGAAGACACAGAAAACCAAAGACACAGAAAACCATAACATTCCCAGGTCTTCTCTATAAAAACAAAACAAAACAAGGGTATTACACACCGCATTTTGAAGGAATTGGGGTTGAGAATTCTCAACTGCTTACTGCTGGTGTGTGTGCGTCGTTTTTTGTGGTCGTAGAACCCAGGAGGGGGTTTGCTCAGAATCTGAGTAGGCTGGGTGCTGGCCCCATCCTGGCGTAGCTGGTCTCTTGGCTTCTCACCGCTGTCTGTGGCATGGAAATGTCTGGTATCTCTTGTCCTTTTTTAAGGCATCGGCAGAACAGAAAACAAAGTTAAATGAGGGGGAAAAAAAAGAATTCTAGCAGGGAAATGAGGGGGGGGGGATCTGACATGTTTAATTATGAAGTCGTTCGTTCAGCTCCCGGGGATTCAAAAGAACGCCTGGTGTTTGTGGAAACAGAATTTGTGGACCCATGTAAGGTAGCATGGGGAGAGAAATTTGATTTGAAATTTCTTGGGGGCTGGAGAGATGGCTCAGTGGTTAAGAGCATTGCCTGCTCTTCCAAAGGACCCGAGTTCAATTCCCAGCAACCACATGGTGGCTCACAACCATCTGTAATGAGATCTGGTGCCCTCTTCTGGCCTGCAGCATATACACAGACAGAATATTGTATACATAATAAATAAATAAAAAAAAGAAATTTCTTTGAGGTAACCAGGCAAAACCTCTCAGCCATCAAAAACTGTCAGAGATCTTAGAGAAGGATGAGATTTTACCCGAGTTACTGCTTAAAGAAAGGACAGAGAGCTGACTAAATGCAATTTTCCCCCAAATGGTGAGCACTGTGAGGTGGAAGCCAACTGCATACGTACGTTCCTCAGCTCCATCCAAGACTCCAGAAAGGTGCAAAATATTACCTAAGCAAACAAGAAATAAGCAACTTCCAAACTGTAGAAATCACAGAGACATCTCGCTGCCCGGACAGTCACCCAATAGTGATTTATTTTAAAATATCATTCTGTGCCCTTTGAGATAGATGAAGAATGCCTACCTGAAATATATCTATGCACATTAAGAAAGTCTACTGAACATAACGACCAGGTATATTATTATTAATGATTATTATTTATTATCCATTAACAACCTATATACATTCCATTTTTGCATGAACGATGTAATCACAGTGCCATAATTAATATTAGAAATATGTATAGGTATATGCATATAACAATTGCCCTTCAATTTATTTTTACATGAACTACGTAATCACAGTACCATCATTAATATTAGAAATATATATATAGATATATGCATATAACAATTGCCCTTCAATTTATATCAACAAAGCAAAACTTATACCAATGTAAATTATTTATATCTAGATCATATCCCCCTTTAAATGGAAAAGGAGATTTATAGACAATATTTGGGAATATTGGCACGGTTATTTTTTTTCTTTTCTTTCTTTCTTTTTCTTTGTTTCTTTTTTTTTGGTTTTTCGAGACAAGGTTTCTCTGTAGCTTTGGAGTCTGTCCTGGAACTAGCTCTTGTAGACCAGGCTGGCCTCGAACTCCCAGAGATCCGCCTGCCTCTGCCTCCCGAGTGCTGGGATTAAAGGCGTGCGCCACCACCGCCCAGCTTAACAAAGCAAAGTTATATACAACAAAATAGTTACCAAACAAGAATTATAGTTACAACATTTAGTCCATTTACATTTGGCTAATTAAGGAAAATACTCTATCATCTATCTTATTTTGTGAGTCTAAAGCTTTATATGTAATCTATTCTTTATAATTATAAATATTTTTCTTCAAGTCCATGAAAGACTCCAGAAGCATATAAAATTACCTATGTAAACATAAAGTGCATTGTACATAACTTCCAAAACTCTAGAATTAACAGAGACATCTTGCTGCCTGGACAGTCACCCAAAGCTGTTCTGTAACTTTGGAATATCCATCTTCATCCTACTGACCCATAACATCTGACAGACTTTTCTATGAAGAAGGAAATTTCAAAAACTGTTTCACCTATATTGGCAGTTTGTCAGTCACTTTCTTCTGGGTCCTGCAGAATGTCTGGCAGACTCTTAAGTGAAGCAGGAGCCCTGAAGGACTGTCTCATGTCTCACCTTCTTTAGGTAGTTTCAGCAGTAAAAATACCTTTATAATACACATGCTGGTTTAGCTTAGCAGCCATACAATGAAATGTCTCTCTGTACTTAGCTCCTTCACAGTCAAATAATTCAAAGAAAACACAATAGTATACATTACCCAGACTCTCTGTGTATATTCCATCTCTATGTGGCTTATTTTTCTTTTCTCCTCTAATCTACGACTGTCTGCACTGTGTCTGTTTAAAGGCTCTGTTTTGTTTTTTAAAAAATTATTTCCATTTATAATCGTCTATACTTTTTTTCTCGTATCTCAAGCCTATGTACTTTATAAGACAGACTGTGACCCATTCAGAGGTTTATTTCTGCCTGAGTCTGTTTTTAGTGCATATCTATAATTATTTTCTGACCAGGTGCTTTTTTTAAATGCTAATCAGGTATAGCAAGGACTAAGACTGCAAGGCTGCTTTGTCTTGTGGCTCCACCCAATCCAACATGGTGGAGGTCTGTTCACTGCCTCTGAGATTGCCTGGTGAGAGCAGTCCTCACCACCTCAACTCTTGGTAGCACCGAGCAAAATACAAACCTTTTTATCTGAGTAAAAGCTAAATCTGTTAATGCAGCACACTGCACAGCTTGGAAATATCTCTGGGCATGACAGCAGGAATTTGCTGAGCTGTGGGCATGGTCTCAGCTATTTTGCTCCTGACCCCAAGTGGGCACAAAAGCATCCAGACCCAAAGGGAGTGGTGGACATTAGCCCCGAATATTTCAGATCACACTGGTGTGCCAATCTGTTGGCGGAGGCTGTTCATTCATTCCCAGCTGCCCATAGCCAAAATAATCACACAGAAATCTGTACTAATCATAATAATGTTTGGCCAATAGCTTAAGTGTAGTTCTGACTTACTCTTATATATTAAATTGACCCATTTATATTACTCTGTGTATTACCACGTGGCTGTGGCTGTGGCTTACCAGCAAGGTTCCAGTGTGGAACCTTGGCTTGGCGTGTAGCTCGGGTGGCTAGATGGCTTCTCACTGACTCTGCCTACTCACTCTGTACATCTCAGTTTGTATTTCCTGGCTGGTTTTACACTGTCAAGTCATTGGCTAAAAGCAGCTTTGTTCATTAACAATAAAAGCAATACACATACAGAAGGGCTTTGCACACCAAAGGACAATGTTGTGGATGAACTAAACATGTAGAGAAATTCACAATTTAAACAATTGCAGGACCAAGAAAAGAGATTTTCTCAACTCTTAGGAGAGCAAAGCACAGAGGAATATTGGAGCTGTTTTCAGGCCTGACCTTTCTCCTAAATGAAAATGAAGTCACAGAGCAAAGCATAGAAACAAGGCCAAGTCTTGGATTTAGCCCAAAACCATCTATGTGGCTGAGAAATAGAGTATGTAACTACTGTATGTTGTCTTTTTGTTCAACTGCCAGTGCTTCAAAAAAAATCATTGATCATTGTTAACAATAAAAAGATTAAATATTATAAATAAACCTAGCAAGAAGATAATGCTATCAATATTGTTTCTAGAGCATGTAGTGTATACTCATTCTTAGATAACTTAATCCTCAAAGAATTACTGTGAATTTGGAAGCATCATTGTTTAGAGAAAGAAAATGTAGACTACAGGGGTAAAGATACTCCCCAAGATTCAATCAGTAATCAAAGCCAGGGTTCTGTCCTGAGTAGTCAGTAATGGTGGCATAGAGTCCACAACAGTGCAGCAAAAGCAGTTTTGCATTTGTTAAGGGTAATTGGGATTGTGACTTGAGTAAATTAAGAAACTCTTATGGGGGCTGGAGAGATGGCTCAGAGGTTAAGAGCGTTGCCTGCTCTTCCAAAGGTCCTGAGTTCAATTCCCAGCACCACATGGTGGCTCACAACCATCTGTAATGGGGTCTGGTGCCCTCTTCTGGCCTTCAGGCATATACACAGACAGAATATTGTATATATAATAAATAAATAAATACATAAAAAAGAAACATCTTATGTATTAGATGTGCTTGTGAAGGTATTTCCCAAAATGATTCACTGAGGGATAAGACCCACATTGAATGAGAACAGGACCATTTACTGTGCTAGGATCTAGGTCAGATTAAAAAAAGAGGAGGCAGGTGGAGCCAAGTGCCATTATGACTTGTCTGCTTCTTGACCCACCCAGAAGTAAGAAAGCAACTCACGTTCTCCCCATCATGACAAACTGTCTCCTGACCTGTAAGAACAGTATTTAATATGAGAAATCAGAATAAAACCAAGTAACACAGCTTTTTATAGTCATAAGTTATTACATAAGTATAAATTTTGCAATTGTCAAGTCTCAATCACAAACTAAACATGTAGGTAAAGTTTAAAGTCTCATATCAAAGTAAAAACAGCAAAAAGGAAAGAATGCAGCTAGATAATTGAGTTATAATAATTTTTTTTATTTTTTTTAATAATTTTTTTTATTAAGAAAAGAAGAAAAAAAACATAAACAAAAAACAAGTTTCCACCTCCTCCCAGCCTCCCATTTCCCTCCCCCTCCTCCCACCCTTCTCCCCCTCCTCCCACCCTTCTACCCCTCCCCCCACTCCTCTCCCCCTCCCTCTCCAGTCCACAGAGCAGTCCAGATTCCCTGCCCTGTGGTAAGTCCTAGGTCCTCCCCCCTCCGTCCATATCTAGGAAGGTGAACATCCAAACTGGCTAGGCTTCCACAAAGCCAGCACATTAAGTAGGATCAAAACCCCGTGCCATTGTCCTTGGCGTCTCATCAGCCCTCATTGTTCGCCATGTTCAGAGAGTCCAGTTTTATCCCATGCTTTTTCGGTCACAGTCCAGCTGGCCTTGGTGAGCTCCCAGTAGATCAGCTCCACTGTCTCAGTGGGTGGGTGCACGCCTCGTGGTCCCGACTTCTTTGCTCATGTTCTCCCTCCTTCTGCTCCTCATTGGGACCTTGGGAGCTCAGTCCAGTGCTCCAGTGTGGGTCTCTGTCTCTGTCTCCATCCATCACCAGATGAAGGTTCTATGATGATATGCAAGATATTCGTCAGTATTGCTCTCGGATAGGGTCATTTCAGGTTCCCAATCCTCAGCTACCCAAGGAACTAACTGGGAACCTCATGTTGGGCACTTGGGAGCCCCTCTAGGGTCAAATCTCTTGCTCACCCTAAAGTGGTTCCCTTAATGAAGAATTGTGGTTCCGTGCTCCCCTATCCACCTTTCCTTTATCCCAATTCTCCTGATTCCCCAAGTCCCCCCTCCTTCCCTTCTACCTTTTCTCTCCCCATCTCCCCTTACCCCCATCCCACCCCACCCCCAAGATCCTAATTTTCTCCCCGGCAATTGGGTCTACTTCCCTTAGCCAAGAGGATAACTATATGTTTTTCCTTGGGTTCACCTTCTTACTTAGCT
This sequence comes from Microtus oregoni, assembly GCF_018167655.1. NCBI lineage: Eukaryota > Metazoa > Chordata > Mammalia > Rodentia > Cricetidae > Microtus > Microtus oregoni. The sequence goes on from NW_024544738.1 coordinate 63,414, forward strand.
TCTTTAGGTTCACCTATTGTAGACTCCGTGGCCCTAATTTATGGCTAGAAACCAATTATGAGCGAGTACATCCCATGTTCATCTTTTTGGGTCTGGGACACCTCACTCAGGATAGTGTTTTCTATTTCCATCCATTTGCATGCAAAATTCGAGAAGTCATTGTTTTTTACCGCAGCGTAGTACTCTAGCGTGTATATATTCCATACTTTCTTCATCCATTCTTCCATTGAAGGGCATCTAGGTTGTTTCCAGGTTCTGGCTATTACAAATAATACTGCTATGAACATAGTTGAACAAATGCTTTTGTCATATGATAGAGCATCTCTTGGGTATATTCCCAGGAGTGGTATTGCTGGGTCCAGGGGTAAGTTGATCCCGAATTTCCTGAGAAACCGAAACACTGACTTCCACAGTGGTTGCACAAGATGGCATTCCCACCAGCAATGGATGAGGGTACCCGTTCCTCCACAGCCTCTCCAGCAAAGGTTATCCTTGGTGTTTTTGACTTTAGCCATTCTGACAGGTGTAAGATGATATCTCAAAGTTGTTTTGATTTGCATTTCCCTGATTGCTAAGGAAGTTGAGCACGACTTTAAGTGTCTTTTGGCCATTTGAACTTCCTCTGCTGAGAATTCTCTGTTCAGTTCAGTGCCCCATTTTTTAATTGGGTTAATTAGCATTTTAAAGTCTAGTTTCTTGAGTTCTTTATATATTTTGGAGATCAGACCTTTGTCTGTTGTGGGGTTGGTGAAGATCTTCTCCCAATCAGTAGGTTGCCTTTGTGTCTTATTGATTATGTCCTTTGCTTTACAGAAGCTTCTCAGTTTAAGTAGGTCCCATTTATTCAATGTTGCCCTTAATGTCTGTGCTTCTGGGGTTATACATAGGAAGCGATCTCCTGTGCCCAGCTCCTGTAGGGTACTTCCCACTTTCTCTTCTATCAGGTTCAGTGTGTTCGGGCTGATATTGAGGTCTTTAATCCATTTGGACTTGAGTTTTGTGCACGGTGATAGATAAGGGTCTATTTTCATTCTTCTACAAGATGACATCCAGTTGTGCCAGCACCATTTGTTGAAGATGCTTTCTTTCTTCCATTTTATACCTTTAGCTCCTTTATCGAAAATCAGGTGTTCATAGGTTTGTGGGATAAAATCCGGGTCTTCTATACGATTCCATTGGTCGACTTCTCTGTTTTTATGCCAGTACCACACTGTTTTCATTACTGTAGCTCTGTAATAGAGTTTGAAGTCAGGGATGGTAATGCCTCCAGAAGATCCTTTATTGTATAGGATTGTTTTGGCTATCCTGGGTTTTTTGTTTTTCCATATAAAGTTGATTATTGTCCTCTCCAGATCTGTGAAGAATTTTGATGGGATCTTGATGGGGATTGCATTGAATCTATAAATAGCCTTTGGTAGAATTGCCATTTTTACTATGTTGATCCTCCCTATCCAAGAGCAAGGGAGGTCCATCCATTTTTTGGTATCCTCTTCAATTTCTTTCTTCAATGCCTTAAAGTTCTTGTCAAATAGATCTTTCACTTCCTTGGTTAGATGTACCCCAAGATATTTTATGCTGTTTTTGGCTATTGTGAATGGTGAAGCTTCTCTGATTTCCCTCTCTGCTTCCATATCCTTTGTGTATAAGAGGGCGACTGATTTTTTGGAGTTGATCTTGTATCCTGCCACATTACTAAAGCTGTTTATCAGCTGTAGGAGTTCTTTGGTGGAGTTTTTGGGGTCGCTTATGTACACTATCATATCATCTGCAAATAACGAAAGTTTAACTTCTTCCTTTCCAATTCGAATCCCCTTGATTCCATTATGTTGTCTTATTGCTATTGCTAGAACTTCAAGCACTATATTGAAGAGGTATGGGGAGAGTGGACAGCCTTGTCGTGTTCCTGAGTTAAGTGGGATGGCTTTGAGTTTCTCTCCGTTTAATTTGATGTTAGCTGTCGGCTTGCTGTATATAGCTTTTATTATATTTAGGTATGACCCTTGTATCCCTAATCTCTCCAAGACTTTTAACATAAATGTATGTTGAATTTTGTCAAATGCTTTTTCAGCATCTAATGAAATGATCATATGGTTTTTTTCTTTCAGTTTATTTATATGCTGGATTACATTGATAGATTTTCGTATGTTGAACCAGCCCTGCATCTCAGGAATGAAGCCTACTTGATCATAATGGATAATTTTTCGGATGTGTTCTTGGATTCGATTTGCCAGTATTTTGTTGAGGATTTTTGCGTCGATATTCATGAGTGAGATTGGCCTGTAGTTCTCTTTCCTGGTTGAGTCTTTGAGTGGTTTTGGTATCAGAGTAATTGTGGCTTCATAAAAGGAGTTTGGTAATGACCCTTCTGTTTCTATCTTGTGGAATACATTAAGGAGTATAGGTATTAGATCTTCTTGGAAGATCTGGTAGAATTCCGCATTGAAACCATCTGGTCCTGGGCTTTTTTTGGTAGGGAGGTTTTTGATAACCTCTTCTAATTCTTCGCGACTAACAGGTCTATTTAGATTGTTCACCAGGTCCTGATTTAACTTTGGTATATGATATTTATCTAAAAAGTATCCATTTCCTTTACATTTTCCAATTTTGTGGCATATAGGCTTTTGTAGTAAGATCTAATGATTCTCTGAATTTCCTCTGTGTCTGTGGTTATGTCCCCCTTTTCATTTCTGATCTTACTAATTTGCAAATTCTCTCTGCCGTTTGATTAGCTTGGATAGTGGTTTGTCAATCTTGTTGATTTTCTCCAGGAACCAGCTTTTTGTTTCATTGATTTTTTGTATTGTTTTCTGTGTTTCTATTTTGTTGATTTCAGCCCTCATTTTGATTATTTCCAGTCTTCTACTCCTCCTAGGTGAGTCTGCTTCTTTTTTTTCTAGAGCTTTCAGGTGGGCTGTTAAGTCTCCAATGTGAGCTTTCTCTGTTTTCTTTAAGTGGGCACTTAGTGCTATGAACTTTCCTCTTAGGACTGCTTTCATAGTGTCCCATAAGTTTGAGTATGTTGTTTCTTTATTTTCATTGAATTCCAGGAAGACTTTAATTTCTTTCTTTATTTCTTCCTTAATCCAGCTATGGTTCAATAGTTGACTGTTCAGTTTCCATGACTTTGTATGCTTTCTGGGGGTAGCATTATTGTTGAATTCTAACTTTAATCCATGGTGATCTGATAAGACACAGGTGGTTACTAATATTTTTTTGTAACTGTGGATGTTTGCTTTGTTACCGACTATGTGGTCGATTTTCGAGAAGGTTCCATGAGCTGCAGAGAAGAAGGTATATTCTTTCCTATTTGGATGGAATGTTCTATAGATGTCTGTTAAGTCCATTTGATTCATTACCTCCACTAATTCTCTTATTTCTCTGTTAGGTTCCTGTCTGATTGACCTGTCCATTGGTGAGAGAGGAGTGTTGAAGTCTCCTACTATTAGTGTGTGCGGTTTGATGGCTGCCTTGAATTTTAGCAATGTTTCTTTTATGTACGTGGGTGCTTTTATATTAGGGGCATAGATGTTCAGGATTGAGACTTCATCCTGATGAACTGTTCCTGTTATGAGTATAAAATGCCCCTCTCCATCTCTTCTGATTGATTTAAGTTTAAAGTCAACTTTGTTAGAGATTAGTATGGCCACACCTGCCTGTTTCTTAGGTCCATTTGCTTGATAGGCCTTTTCCCAGCCCTTTACTCTGAGTAGGTGCCTGTCTTTGTGGTTGAGGTGTGTTTCTTTTTTTTTTTTCTTTTTCTTTTTTTATTGCGAAAAGAAGAAAAAAAAACATAAACAAAAAAACAAATTTCCACCTCCTCCCAGCCTCCCATTTCCCTTCCCCTCCTCCCACCCTTCTCCCCCTCCTCCCACCCTTCTCCCCCTCCCCCCACTCCTCTCCCCCTCCCTCTCCAGTCCACAGAGCAGTCCGGGTTCCCTGCCCTGTGTTAAGTCCTAGGTCCTCTCCGTCCATATCTAGGAAGGTGAATATCCAAACTGGCCAGGATCCCACAAAGCCAGCACATTAAGTAGGATCAAAACCCCCTGCCATTGTCCTTGGTGTCTCATCAGCCCTCATTGTTCGCCATGTTCAGAGAGTCCGGTTTTATCCCATGCTTTTTCGGTCACAGTCCAGCTGGCCTTGGTGAGCTCCCCATAGATCAGCTCCTCTGTCTCAGTGGGTGGATGCACGCCTCGTGGTCCCGAATTCTTTGTTCATGTTCTCCCTCCTTCTGCTCCTCCTTGGGACCTTGGGAGCTCAGTCCAGTGCTCCTGTGTGGGTCACTGTCTCGATCTCTATCCATCACCAGATGAAGATTCTATGATGATATGCAAGATATTCGTCAGTATTGCTCTAGGATAGGGTCATTTCAGGTTCCCAATCCTCAGCTGCCCAAGGAACTAACTGGGAACCTCATCTTGGGCAATAGGGAGCCCCTCTAGGGTCAAGTCTCTTGCCCACCCTAAACTGGCTCCCTTAACTAAGAATTGTGGTTCCGTGCTCCCCTATCCACCTTTCCTTTATCCCAATTCTCCTGTTTCCCAGGTCCCCCCTCCTTCCCTTCTACCTTTTCTCTCCCCATCTCCCCTTACCCCCATCCCACCCCCCCCCAAGATCCCATTTTCTCCCCGGAAATTTGGTCTACTTCCCTTAGCGAAGAGGACAACTATATGTTTTTCCTTCGGTTCACCTTCTTCCTTAGCTTCTTTAGGTTCACCTATTGTAGACTCCGTGGTCCTTATTTATGGCTAGAAACCAATTATGAGTAAGTACATCCCATATTCATCTTTTTGGGTCTGGGACACCTCACTCAGGATAGTGTTTTCTATTTCCATCCATTTGCATGCAAAATTCGAGAAGTCATTGATTTTTACCGCAGCGTAGTACTCTAGCGTGTATATATTCCATACTTTCTTCATCCATTCTTCCATTGAAGGGCATCTAGGTTGTTTCCAGGTTCTGGCTATTACAAATAATACTGCTATGAACATAGTTGAACAAATGCTTTTGTCATTTGATAGAGCATCTCTTGGGTATATTCCCAAGAGTGGTATTGCTGGGTCCAGGGGTAAGTTGATCCCGAATTTCCTGAGAAACCGAAACACTGACTTCCACAGTGGTTGCACAAGATTGCATTCCCACCAGCAATGGATGAGAGTACCCATTCTTCCACAGCCTCTCCAGCAAAGGTTATCCTTGGTGTTTTTGACTTTAGCCATTCTGACAGGTGTAAGATGATATCTCAAAGTTGTTTTGATTTGCATTTCCCTGATTGCTAAGGAAGTTGAGCACGACCTTAAGTGTCTTTTGGCCATTTGAACTTCTTCTGTTGAGAATTCTCTGTTCAGTTCAGTGCCCCATTTTTTAATTGGGTTAATTAGCATTTTAAAGTCTAGTTTCTTGAGTTCTCTATATATTTTGGAGATCAGACCTTTGTCTGTTGCGGGGTTGGTGAAGATCTTCTCCCAGTCAGTAGGTTGCCTTTGTGTCTTAGTGACAGTGTCCTTTGCTTTACAGAAGCTTCTCAGTTTAAGTAGGTCCCATTTATTCAATGTTGCCCTTAATGTCTGTGCTTCTGGGGTTATACATAGGAAGCGATCTCCTGTGCCCATCTGTTGTAGGGTATTTCCCACTTTCTCTTCTATCAGGTTCAGTGTGTTCGGACTGATATTGAGGTCTTTAATCCATTTGGACTTGAGTTTTGTGCACGGTGAGAGATATGGGTCTATTTTCATTCTTCTACAGGTTGAAATCCAGTTGTGCCAGCACCATTTGTTGAAGATGCTTTCTTTCTTCCATTGCATACTTTTAGCTCCTTTATCGAAAATGAGGTGTTCATAGGTTTGTGTGATAAAATCCGGGTCTTCTATACGATTCCATTGGTCGACTTCTCTGTTTTTATGCCAGTACCACACTGTTTTCATTACTGTAGCTCTGTAATAGAGTTTGAGGTCAGGGATGGTAATGCCTCCAGAAGATCCTTTATTGTATAGGATTGTTTTGGCTATCCTGGGTTTTTTGTTTTTCCATATAAAGTTGATTATTGTCTTCTCCAGATCTGTGAAGAATTTTGATGGGATCTTGATGGGGATTGCATTGAATCTATAAATTGCCTTTGGTAGAATTGCCATTTTTACTATGTTGATCCTCCCAATCCAAGAGCAAGGGAGGTCCATCCATTTTTTGGTATCCTCTTCAATTTCTTTCTTCAATGCCTTAAAGTTCTTGTCAAATAGATCTTTCACTTCCTTGGTTAGATTTACCCCCAGATATTTTATGCTGTTTGTGGCTATCGTGAATGGTGAAGCTTCTCTAATTTCCCTCTCTGCTTCCCTATCCTTTGTGTATAAGAGGGCAACTGATTTTTTGGAGTTGATCTTGTATCCTGCCACATTACTAAAGCTGTTTATCAGCTGTATAAGTTCTTTGGTGGAGTTTTGGGGGTCGCTTATGTACACTATCATATCATCTGCAAATAACGAAAGTTTAACTTCTTCCTTTCCAATTCGAATCCCTTTGATCCCATTATGTTGTCTTATTGCTATTGCTAGAACTTCAAGCACTATATTGAAGAGGTATGGTGAGAGTGGACAGCCTTGCCGTGTTCCTGAGTTAAGCGGGATGGCTTTGAGTTTCTCTCCGTTTAATTTGATGTTAGCTGTCGGCTTGCTGTATATAGCTTTTATTATATTTAGGTATGACCCTTGTATCCCTAATCTCTCCAATACTTTTAACATAAATGGATGTTGAATTTTGTCAAATGCTTTTTCAGCATCTAATGAAATGATCATATGGTTTTTTTCTTTCAGTTTATTTATATGCTGGATTACATTGATAGATTTTCGTATGTTGAACCAGCCCTGCATCTGAGGAATGAAGCCTACTTGATCATAATGGATAATTTTTCGGATGTGTTCTTGGATTCGATTTGCCAATATTTTGTTGAGGATTTTTGCGTCGATATTCATGAGTGAGATTGGCCTGTAGTTCTCTTTCCTGGTTGAGTCTTTGAGTGGTTTTGGTATCAGAGTAATTGTGGCTTCATAAAAGGAATTTGGTAATGACCCTTCTGATTCTATATTGTGGAATACATTAAGGAGTATAGGTATTAGTCTTCTTGGAAGTTCTGGTAGAATTCTGCATTGAAACCATCTGGTCCTGGGCTTTTTTTGGTAGGGAGGTTTTTGATAACAGCTTCTAATTCTTCGCGACTTACAGGTCTGTTTAGATTGTTCACCTGGTCCTGGTTTAGTTTTGGTAAATGGTATTTATCTATAAAAGCGTCCATTTCTTTTACATTTTCCAGTTTTGTGGCATATAGGCTTTTGTAGTAAGATCTAATGACTCTCTGAATTTCCTCTGTGTCTGTGGTTATGTCCCCCTTTTCATTTCTGATCTTATTAATTTGCGTGTTCTCTCTCTTTCGTTTGATTAGTTTGGATAGGGGTTTATCTATCTTGTTGATTTTCTCCAGGAACCAGCTTTTTGTTTCATTGATTCTTTGGATTGTTTTCTGTGTTTCTATTTTGTTGATTTCAGCCCTCAATTTGAATATTTCCAGTCTTCTACTCCTCCTAGGTGAGTCTGCTTCTTTTTTTTCTAGAGCTTTCAAGTGGGCTGTTAAGTCTCCAATATGTGCTTTCTCTGTTTTCTTTAGGTGTGCACTTAGTGCTATGAACTTTCCTCTCAGGACTGCTTTCATAGTGTCCCATAAGTTCGAGTATGTTGTTTCTTTATTTTAATTGAATTCAAGGAAGACTTTAATTTCTTTCTTTATTTCTTCCTTAATCCAGGTATGGTTCAGTAGATGACTGTTCAGTTTCCATGAGTTTGTAGGCTTTCTGGGGGTAGCATTGTTGTTGAATTCTAACTTTAATCCATGGTGATCTGATAAGACACAGGCGGTTACTAATATTTTTTTGTAACTGTGTATGTTCGCTTTGTTACCAAGTATGTGGTCAATTTTCGAGAAGGTTCCATGAGCTGCAGAGAAAAAGGTATATTCTTTCCTCTTTGGGTGGAATAATCTATAGATGTCTGTTAAGTCCATTTGCTTCATTACCTCCATTAATTCTCTAATTTCTCTGTTAGGTTTCTGTCTGATTGACCTGTCCATTGGTGAGAGAGGAGTGTTGAAGTCTCCTACTATTAGTGTGTGCGGTTTGATGGATGCCTTGAGTTTTAGTAATGTTTCTTTTACGTACGTGGGTGCTTTTATATTAGGGGCATAGATATTCAGGATTGAGACTTCTTCCTGATGAAGTGTTCCTGTTATGAGTATAAAATGTCCCTCTCCATCTCTTCTGATTGATTTAAGTTTGAAGTCAACTTTGTTAGAAATTAGTATGGCCACACCTGCTTGTTTCTTAGGTCCATTTGCTTGATAAGCCTTTTCCCAGCCCTTTACTCTGAGTAGGTGCCTGTCTTTGTGGTTGAGGTGTGTTTCTTGTAGACAGCAGAATGTTGGATCCTGTTTTCTTATCCAATCTCTTAGCCTGTGCCTTTTTATAGGTGAGTTGAGCCCATTGATATTAAGTGATATTAATGACCAGTGGTTGTTAACTCCGGTCATTTTTTTTTAGTCGTAGAGTTTGTGTGTTTCCCTTCTTTGTTTTGTGTTGGTGAAGGGTCTCTAGATGTCTGAGTTATTGTGGTCATTGTTGGACTCCTTGGTTAGTGATTTTCCTTCAATTACTTTCTGTAAGTCTGGATGTGTGGCTGCGTATTGTTTAAATTTGTTTTTATCCTGGAAAATTTTATTTTCTCCATTTATAGTGAATGAAAGCTTGGCTGGGTATAGTAATCTGGGCTTGCACCCATGGTCTCTCAGTTTCTGCAGTACATCTATCCAGGACCTTCTGGCTTTCATGGTTTCCATGGAGAAGTCAGGTGTAAGTCTGATAGGTTTACCTTTATAAGTAATTTGGCCTTTTTCCTTTGCAGCTCTTAATATTCTTTCCTTATTCTGTATGCTTTGTGTTTTGATAATTATATGGCGAGGGGATGTTTTTTTTTGATCCAGCCTATTCAGTGTTCTGTATGCTTCTTGCACCTTCATAGGAAAATCTTTCCTTAGGTTGGGAAAGTTTTCTTCTATAGTTTTATTAAATAGATTTTCTGGACCATTGAGCTGCCCTTCTTCTCCTTCTTCTACTCCTATTATTCTTAGGTTTGGTCTTTTTATTGTGTCCCATATTTCCTGAATGTTTTGTGATGAGAGTTTGTTGGACTTGCTGTTTTCTTTGATCAGTGTGTTTATTTTCTCTATGGTATCTTCAGAATCCGAGAGTCTTTCTTCTATCTCTTGTATTCTGCTGGTTATGCTTGTTTCTGTAGTCTCTATTCGTTTACCTAGATTTTCCATGTCCAGACGGCCCTCTGTTTGTGTTTTCTTCTTTGCCTCCATTTCAGTTTTCAGGTCTTGAACTGTTTCCATTATCTGTTTGATTGTTTTTCCTTGGTTTTCTAGGGTATCATTCACTGATTTATTCAATTCTTCAAACTTTCTGTTATATTTCTCATCCATTTCTATAAGGGCGTTTTTTACATGCTGTTTAAGGGTGTCAATCACTTTCATGAAGTCAATCTTTTCTCCTTCTTCTTGATTAAGTTGTTCTTGTCCTCCCGTTGTGAGGTCGCTTGTTTCTGGTAGCTTCATGTTGCTTTTCAGCTTGTTGGGCGAATTCTTGCCTTGACGTCGGCCCATCTCTTCTTCCAAATGCTCCCTATGGATCTTCTTTTACCGGATTAGGTCTCCTTGCCTACCAAACGCTGTCTCTCCCCAATGTTGGCTCTCCCAATGCTGGGTCTCCTGGCGCCGAAAGATCAGGCCTCCGTGCTGGTTGGGCAGCTCGCAGACAAAGCGCCTACCCCGCTTGGTGCAGGCAGGCCACAGAAACAAAGGAACTGCTGCCCGCCCGGGAGCCCCGGATACTCGGACCCTGCGCCCAGATAGGCTGGGCTGGGCGATGCCACGCGCCTAAAGAGGGCAGTGGGGGCGAAGTGGGGAGGGCTCTGGACGGAAGCTGGGTGGGCCAGGAAGAAAGAGGCAGCACCCGGGGAGTAGAGGCCCTGCAGAGAGCCCAAGCAGGACAGGGGGCCAAGAAACCCCCGAGCTCCCCGTCCCAGGCTGGCGCCGTGGGCCAGAAACTCACCCCAATGCTGGGTCTCCTGGCGCTGAAAGATCAGGCCTCCGTGCTGGTTGGGCAGCTCGCAGACAAAGCGCCTACCCCGCTTGGTGCAGGCAGGCCACAGAAACAAAGGAACTGCTGCCCGCCCGGGAGCCCCGGGTACTCGGACTCAGCGCCCAGATAGGCTGGGCTGGGCGATACCACGCGCCAAAAGAGGGCAGTGGGGGCGAAGTGGGGAGGGCTCTGGACGGAAGCTGGGTGGGCCACGAAGAAAGAGGCAGCACCTGGGGAGTAGAGGCCCTGCAGAGAGCCCAAGCAGGACAGGGGGCCAAGAAACCCCCGAGCTCCCCGTCCCAGGCTGGCGCCGTGGGTCATAAACTCACCCCAATGCTGGGTCTCCTTGCGCCAAAAGATCAGGCCTCCGTGCTGGTTGGGCAGCTCGCAGACAAAGCGCCTACCCCGCTTGGTGCAGGCAGGCCACAGAAACAAAGGAACTGCTGCACCCCGGGAGCCCCGGGTACTCGGACTCAGCGCCCAGATAGGCTGGGCTGGGCGATGCCACGCGCCAAAAGAGGGCAGTGGGGGCGAAGTGGGGAGGGCTCTGGACGGAAGCTGGGTGGGCCAGGAAGAAAGAGGAAGCACCCGGGGAGTAGAGGCCCTGCAGAGAGCCCAAACAGGACAGGGGGCCAAGAAACCCCCGAGCTCCCCGTCCCAGGCTGGCGCCATGGGCCAGAAACTCACCCCAATGCTGGGTCTCCTGGCGCCGAAAGATCAGGCCTCCGTGCTGGTTGGGCAGCTCGCAGACAAAGCGCCTACCCTGCTTGGTTCAGGGAGGCCACAGAAACAAAGGAACTGCTGCCCGCCCGGGAGCCCCGGGTACTCGGACCTAGTGCCCAGATAGGCTGCGCTGGGCGATGCCACGCGCCAAAAGAGGGCAGTGGGGGCGAAGTGGGGAGGGCTCTGGACGGAAGCTGGGTGGGCCAGGAAGAAAGAGGCAGCAGAGAGCCCAAGCAGGACAGGGGGCCAAGAAACCCCCGAGCTCCCCGTCCCAGGCTGGCGCCGTGGGCCAGAAACTCACCCCAATGCTGGGTCTCCTGGCGCCGAAAGATCAGGCCTCCGTGCTGGTTGGGCAGCTCGCAGACAAAGCGCCTACCCCGCTTGGTGCAGGCAGGCCACAGAAACAAAGGAACTGCTGCCCGCCCGGGAGCCCCGGGTACTCGGACTCAGCGCCCAGATAGGCTGGGCTCGAGTTATAATAATTTTAAAGCTGTGCCTGTGTCCAATCCTGAAACAAAGAGGTTAATGACAGTACACCAGGAGTCCCAAGGTGGGAGGATTTCAGAGAGGCTGCGCTATCAGGGTTCCAGCAGATTCAGACTTCTCCGACTGATCAACTCCCCACTCTATTTGTTCAACTCTGATTCAAAACTTTTTTAAATTCAAAACACATTACTAAAATAATCCCTCCTAAAATCAAGGGATCAAAGCTTACATGCACAGACCAGTTATTTTTTTATCTGTCTAGATTACTTCCATGAATATTTATTACTGGCTTGAGAACAATCTGATGCCTCCCGCATATTAGTTGTTCATATCAAAAGTTACTTCCAATGAAGAATAAAACTTGTGGCAACTCTACTCCTTATCAAACTTGCTTATTTCCCATGTATTTTATAGTATTCCTTTGAGAATAATATTCTTCATTGCCAGAAAAACTAACCTTTGAAGTAATGACCATATAAATAGATATTAGGTTTTGTTTCTTCTTCGGGAGAAAGTTGATCCAGTTGAGAAAGTATGAATCTTACATAGAAATTTATAAATTTTTATACTAAGTTAGTCTTGTCAGGCCAAGTTCATTCCTCATTTTTATTCTCCTTCATCCCTCTCAGTTTGAATGTGATCTTAAACCCCTAGAGCGGTATATGGCATTGGGAGATACAAGAATTCCTAGCAGCAAAAAATACACTTTAGGGACGCATGTAGCATTAAAATCCCATCCAGCCTCATTGTCTATTCATGAGGATGGATGATCATTTTGCAACATGTTCTCAAAGGAGATGCACACTTTTTATTTATTTGAAGTATAACTGGTAACAAATAAAATTGCTTAAAACCCTGCTATCAAATTTGGTTCAGAAGTATTTCTTAAACCTGATAGACATGTGTACATATCAATAGACTATTATTATATAACACATTTTTCGTAAAATTTAAAAATATATTTACTTATCTAATATTTTTAAGAGTAAAAAGTACAATCTTATGATGGAGGAAGCTCATTGGTTAAAAAAATAAAGAAACTGCTTGGCTGGCCCTCATAGGTTAAAACATAGGTAGGCGGAGTAAACAGAACAGAATGCTGGGAGAACGAAGCTGAGTCGAGGAGTCGCCATGATTCTCCCACTCCAGGCAGATGCAGGCTAAGATCATTCCTGGTAAGCCAGCTCGTGGGCTACAGCAGATTATTAGAAATGGGCTAGTCCAGGTGCAAGAGCTAGCCTAGAAGAGGCTCGATAGAAATGGGCCAAGCGGTGATTAAAAGAATACAGTTTCCGTGTAATTATTTCGGGTAAAGCTAGCTGTGCGGGCGGCCGGGTGCCGGGGACGCAGCCCCGCCACTCCTATTTCAACAATCTTAGGTTTCCTGTCTGTTGTATCTAGTGTCTCAAAAGATTTGCCACTGAGGTGTCTGCTGCACTGTTTTAAATGGAGGCCAGACTAGAGAACATCAGCTTTTGTGAATTCTTAGGCACTTGGTAGAAGATCTCACTCACAGAATAATACTAAGCTTCTCTTTCTCTGCACTCTGATCTCAACACACTAGAGTATGCACTGTAAGCCCTCTAACCAGACAGAGACTTCACAAAGTATCACGATCACAGTGTAGATTCAAGGAGACTTTTCATTGTCTTAATTAGGGATTCTATTACTGCGATAAAATGCTATGGCTCCAGGACTACCTGCCTGGGGGTGACACTACTCCCATTGGACAAAACCTTCTGACAGTCAATCATTAATCAAGAAAATTTCCAGCCAAATTACCTATAAGCTAATCGAATAGAAACATTTTTCTCAGTTGAGGTTCTGTCTTCTCAGATATTCTTTTTTTTTTCAATTAGAAAACACAAGTTTATTGGAAATGACAAAGTTTAAAGATGTGACACCATTTTCCTCATTTATTTTGCTATAGTGTTATCAGAGATGTGTTTGTAGTTCAAATTGTGTATAACTGTCTTTTAACTCTCTTGTAAACTATTTTATTGACTGCTTTTGTGTGACACAAGCTAGAATCATCAGATATAAAGGTACCTCCTTGAGAAAAGTCGTCTATGAGATTTAGCTGTAAGACATTTTCTCAGTGATCATTGGGGAAGAGCCCAGCCACAGTGAGTGATTCCAGCACTGAGCTGGTAGTCGTGGCTTATATAAGAAAGCAGATTGAGACAGCCAGGGAAGAAATGCCAGTTAGCAGCACCTATCCATGGTTTCTGCATTATCTTCTCCCTCCAGCATCGTGCCCTGCTTGACTTCCTCTCCTGACTTACTTTCTTTTTTTCTTTCTTTCTTTTTTTAATATTACTTTAAAAAAGCAATCCAAATTCGCACTTCCTCTCCTTCTCTCCATCTCCTCCCTCTCCCTCCACAGACCCTTGCCCCCACTGCCCCCACCCCTCCAACCCTAAGGGAATGTCATGTACCCTGCCCTGTGGAAAGTCCAAGGCCCTCCCTCCTACACCTAGGTTGAGCAAGGTTTACATCCAAAGAGAATAGGATCCCATGAAGCCGGTATCTGCAGTAGAGACACATCCCAGTGTCACTAGCAGTGGCCCCTCAGTCTGCCCCAGCAGTCAACCCCCGTAAAAGCAGCTTGTTTCTTCCCATACTCGTTCACTCCCAGTCCAGTTGGAGTTGGTGAGCTCCCATTAGCTCAGGCAAACTGTCTCAGTGGACGACCCCCTCATGATCTTGAATTCCTTACTCATACTCTCACTCCTTCCACTCTTCAACTGGATCTTGGGAGCTCAGTCCAGGGCTCCAATGTGGGTGATTGCCTCTGTTCCCCATCTGTTGTTGGATGAAGGTTCTATGGTGATATTTAAGATAATCATCAGTCTGACTACAGAGTAAGGTCAGTTCAGACACCCTCTCCTCTATTGCTTAGGGTCTTAGCTGGAGTCATCCCTGTGGGTTCTTGGGCATTTTCTAGAGCCAGGTTTCTTGCTAACTCCATAATGGCTCCCTCAATTAAGATATCTCTTTCCTAGGCTCTCTCTCATATCTGTCCTTCCTCCATTGCAACTATCCTATACCCTCAAGTTCTCCTCAACTACTCTTATCCCCTTCCTTCTACTCCCTTTCCTCTGCTCCCAAATTTTTGTCTGATTCTAATTTCCAGGTAGGTCTATATATGTTTTTCCTTGGGTTCACCTTATTACTTAGTTTCTCTAGGATTCTGAAGTATAGGCTAGTTGCCCTTTGTTTATGACTAATATCCACTTGTGAGTGAGTACATACCATATTTGTTTATTGGGGTCTGGGTTACCTCACGCAGGATAATGTTTTCTAATTCCGTCCATTTGCATGCAAAATTCAAGATGTCATTATTTTTTTTTTTTACTACTGAGTAGTACTCTAATATTGGGGGGAGAGGAGCCAAGAAGATTGTAAGAGCCAGAGGATCAGAGAATTTGCTGTGAGACTATGTCTCCTAGTAATGTCAGATGCTATACTTATAAAATCTTTTCATCATGACTACCTAAACATGAGTTGAATAAGGACAACAAAAGACATCCAAAAGTTGTCTGGTAAAAACCAACTAGAACTCACCACTATGCAAAGAACTACAAGCAACTAAGGAGTGTTGAGGGTGAGAGAACTATTCTCTGCAAGGGAAGAGTATACAAATACGCATGTAAAACAATGGCTGAAAAGAAGCCATTAACTTGAAAGAGAACAAGGGAAGATAAAATATGACGAGATTTGAAGAGAAAATAGGGAAGGAAGACTTGATGGAACTGTATTATAATCTCAGAAAACTAAAGAAACAATAATTAAGAAAGAAAAATAAAAAAATATCATTATGAACATGTAATAAGATCAGGTCTTAACCACTGCACAGTTTAATATTTATTTTTATTTATACAAGGTTCAACTTCCCACATCTGTTTCTGGTTTACAGATTTTATTTATGGAACACTTATGTGGGGATTTATTCTAGGAATTTTCATATGCTAAGTGCTATCTCACATTAGTGCCTTGTAACTATTATACCCTTACAGATAGCTATAAACCATTTTTAATTATTATTTTTACATATACAGCTTAAAAGAATACATTTTACTCTTTTAAAGTTGGATCTTTTTGAAGATTTTACTTGAAAAGTAAAGTGCCAGGTCATGGGAAATGATTTTTGCAACAACTGAAGTAAGATTATAAAAATAACACCTATTGATAAGTTTAGTATAAAGCCAGTCATCAAGTTCTTTGTCAGCCTTGGAACCACATTGCATTGTTAGGGCTTCCACAAGAATCAAATATTCTTTGAGAAGACAGTGATTTCACAGACACGCAGAAGATATCATGAGAAGGAATAGGGATCTTCCAGTATTTAAAGTTGATTTTAACTCTTGATGCAAGATGTTAATCAGATACTCTAGAATCATTCACCACCATGCAGCAATGTCAAAATTAAGGCCCATAGCTTGAGCTCCGAGGAATATATAAGGGGAGGTTCAGCATCTAAAGAGAAGTGAAAAAAAAGTAGACCTCAAGGTTCTTCATAGAAAAATAACCAAGATCTTTGATCCATTCCTTTTTCTTTTCTTTCAGAAATGTATTTCTGATGCATTCTGTATCTTCAGCCATGCTGACAACTCTCTTCTTCATCACACTACACTCTGAATCTTCTGATGCAGGTGGTAGTAACCTAGCAACTTGCCAGTTTCCCTAGCAAAATCCTTTCCCTGATCTACATTTTCAGAAATGTCCTTCCACTCTCTTCCCATATTATTTTTGTTTTGTTCTGTCCTTTCATTTTGCTTTGCTTTCTTGAGACAGGGTTTCTCTGTGTAACAGTCCTGGCTATCCTGGAACTTACTCTGTAGACCAAGCTGGCCTCAAACTCAAGGAGATCCACCTGACTCTGCCTCCCAAGTACTGGGATTAAAAGCATGTGTCACCACCCAGCTATTTCCATATTTTTATATTTTGATCTTAGTTGTGTTTTCCCTAGACTGCTTTAAACTTTTATGTATTCAGATTTACTCCAATTAATCATTTTATAACACATTATGTATGTCCCTAATGAGAAGGTCATTTTAGACAAAATAGAGAATAGTGACCAGTGACTATAATCTCAATTTGGGAGACAGGGGAATAGTGAATTTAAAACAAAATAAACAAATAATTTATTTCACTGTTACTCCTTGTCTATGTGCCTGAGGGTTCCAGACAAAGTGAAAAAATAATTCTACCCCCTTTTTTATTGTGAAAAGAAGAAAAAAAAACATAAACAAAAAACAAGTTTCCACCTCCTCCCACCCTTCCCCTCCTCCCACCCTTCTCCCCCTCCTCCCACCCTTCTCCCCCTCCCCCCACTCCTCTCCCCCTCCCCCCACTCCTCTCCCCCTCCCTCTCCAGTCCACAGAGCAGTCTGGGTTCCCTGCCCTGTGGTAAGTCCTAGGTCCTCCCCCCTCCATCCAGGTCTAGGAAGGTGAACATCCAAACTGGCTAGGCTCCCACAAAGCCAGCACATTAAGTAGGATCAAAACCCCGTGCCATTGTCCTTGGTGTCTCATCAGCCCTCATTGTTCCTACCCCTTTTAACACAATAATCTAGGAGACTTATTGATATGTAGAAAATTACTAATAGTTGTTTCAAAATTAAATGATCAAATAAATTCATGTTTGTGGAGGGCTGACATTCTTAAATGCATATGTCTCAGGTTGTAGGAGGAAAGGTGATAACCACTGAAACAAAAGACTGACCGTTATATTTTGTCATACTATGCTGAAATACATGTGGATTCTAAGGGTTTGACATATATGCTGATATATATATATATAATATATATAATATATATATACACACATATATAATATATATATCTAATTACTAAATTCACTTCTAACATTATACTTTTAACATTTTTATCCCAATTAATTGCAAAACACGTAATTTGGATAAGCTGTGCTCTTAGTTTTTAGTTTTTTTAGTGTTATTGTCAAATCCATTATATACGTCATTATTCAAACAAATAATGATACAGATAGAATAAAGACAAAACATAAAAGATTAAATATATCTATTTGTCAATGAATACTATTTGACAGAAAATTAAGGTTACTGTTTCTCTTCTTTTCAATGGCTTCATTAAAAACCCTTTCTGATTATAAATTTTCAGGTAAGAATTTTTAAAAAAAAAGAATCACTGTCTTAATATTTCATTTTATTTTTAAGATATTATCTTTGTTTTATTTTTGTGTATGTGTGTATGTGCGTGTGTGCACATGCCCGCACGTGTTTGTAGAAACCAGAAAAGGGTGTCCAATTCCTTGGAAATGGAATTAGAGGCAGTTGTGAGCTGCCTGATATGGATGCTTGGAACTGAGAACAGCAGCTTGCTCTCTCTGCTGAGCTACCTTTCCAGGTTCAACCTTAAACATCTTGATTAACCATGATGGTCATTTAGTGACTGATTCTGTCTCTCTCTATCACTAGCTGTTTGGGGCTGCATTCAATACACTGTATTACTATTTACAGGACAATTGCCTTCTCTAAACATTTCTTCTGCTTCTAAAGCCTGAAATAATTCTGCTGTTTCAAAAAAATCAATTCAGTAAATATCTTATAATAGGACTCCTTACTGTTCCAAATGTGCACTCTACAGTACAGGAAAGGATAGGTATTCATAAAATAAAGAGGTAAAATTGCTCTTAACAAAGGAGCCTTGTGCCTGGCATTCATGCTTTTGAAAGCTCTGCTTTGAGTTTGTATAAGAGAAATAGATCAGTCAAGCTTGGACAAAGCACATAAAATTTCAAAACAATATGGAATATTCATTACTTCCAATACCCTTTTCACAGAAAATTGTATTGATTTCTAGGGGGACAGCGCATCCTGCACAAAGACACACACACACACACACACACACACACACACTCACTCACATACACACACAAACACACAGACAAACAAAACCAAAACAAAATAGTAATTGAAAACTTGAGCTATATGGACTGAATCAAGTCTCAGTTCTGCCATTACTAGCCTGTGTAAGTACTAGTCATTTACTCTATCCTCACTAACATGTACACACACGCACACACATACACACAAAAAAATGTACCCAATAATAACATTTATCTCAGAGTCTTATTTAATGGATCAATGTTAATGATGAATGTATACAAATGTATATACCTGCACACTTTAATCCTTTGAAAAAGAAAGAAATCTCCTAATTATTTTTATAGCAGAGAAAATATCATATTATTTCAAACAGAAACTTAAGGGATTGTAAAACTCACAGAGTATCATGTCTAAGTGTGGCTAAAGCCCTGGTGACTATGATAAAAGCCACATGAATCGTGAATAAAGCAGAAAATATTTTAGAAGGGAGATGAAAAGAAAATAAATCATTTGTGGATATTTCAAAACTTCGATGTCAAATATATAAGTAAAATTATGTAGCTCTGTGTAATATGCATAGAAACAGATATTTGCCATTTACATTTTCCTTAAAGCAGAAAAAGGTCAATGTCTCTAGGAATACCCATATAGTTAATTATAAAAAGAAAATAGATAATCTACAAAATGCTATAAGTGAAATATCAACTAAAATGTGTAAATAAATTCCTATCAAAGAATGCTTTGTCCTACACTTTATACCCAACAAAAAAAAATAATGAAACAGCTTAGTGTTTGGAACACCAAGAAATTCAAGTTTACGTTAAAATAGCATAATTTTATAACAAAGTACAAAATGCCAAGTGTGGACAGTTTGTCTCCTACTGTAATTACTTTTAAAAGAACACACTAAAAGAATTTTTTGATAACCACAATTTTATACAAAAGATCATAAATATCTACAGGGCATTAAAAAAAGAAATTGGCATGACACTCAATATCTGAGGGAGTTATATCCTGGATCTTTCAAAGGAGCTGGGCAATAAGTAGATTAAGGGGGGATTTGAACAACAATTACAACAGCAGCAAAGAAAGATATCAGAGGAAAAGAAATGAAAACAAGGGGAGATAAAGGAACATTATGATAACAAATATTTGAGATAACATGTGGATATAGATACATATAATATATGCCTAAATATACAAAATACAAGGGTGTGAATGTGATTAAATATGAGTAGGTAAATTAATAAGTCACAAATGACAAGAAGGTTTGTTTAAAACATACCTTAAATTCTCAGTTAATTTACACAGAGACTTAGTTACTTCTAAGAGAACGAATGCACTAGGAAGGTTATCTGGGGATGTTTAAACCGGCAGACACTAAAGTACTATCCTCTTGAGCCTATCATTTTTTTGATTAGGAGGAAAGTTTATAATTTGTTTAAAGGCACAGAGCTGATTATTAGCAGAGAGGGTGCTACAATGGAGCACCTTGATTTATTAATTCAAATACAGATTATCATGGCAGACATCTGAATATTCTTTAGTCATTTACTCTGAACAGTGTTAATCCTGGTAATCCAATGAAATAAGTAAACTGAAACTTTTATTTTCAATCAAGTTCAATGTTTTCAGTACTTTAAAGAATTAAATGTTTAACAGCAAGTAAAGTGTTATGAAATATAAATGTTGTATTGTTTGATTTCTGATCTATTAATGAGCAAAAATAAGCAATGCTACTGAACTTGCAACATGAGATTCCTAAGGTACTAAGATTTGTATGATGTAATTGAAAATAGTGGCAACTTCCCAATTTTTTGTGTATCAAATTCAAAATCAACTTACTATCAATAAGTATATAACAGTCATTCTTTATGAAGCAAGCAGTGGAATAACCAATAAGGACTTTTTGAAATGATTAAAAAGCACCTACTTGGGGAAAAATAGTCTTCTTGCATTTACCTGCCAACCTCTATGCTTTAAATATATCAGCATGACTTACTTTAATCAACCTCTTATCTCTGAAAATGAATTGGAAAAAAATGTATAGGAGCATGCCATTGTTGTGTTCCCAGGACAATTGTAGGCCTTTGTGAAACTGTGTAGCACCAACCCTCCATGCACTTGACTTCTCTGTGGGACCTTCTCTAAGAAGGGCAAATAACTAAAAGTACTAAAAATTGCATAAACTATTACATATTGTGTTATAATGAGTTCTTTGACAGAACTACCATGTTCAAACTCCATCCCTTTCCCTTTCAATATTTGAATTCTTCTCAAAATCTGTGTAGTGTAATTATGTGAAAACAGTATAAGAAGTATTAACTGAAGCAATTTTTATATCAATTGTTTTCGACTTAGTTTTTCTTCTTCCAATTTTAACTTCTTTTCTTCCATTTTCCTTTCACCCGTACTCTCTCATTTACATACCACACACACACACGCACACACAGACAGACACATTAATGTACACACACACACACACACACACACACACACACAATGTTTGTTAGCCAGCCCAGTAATTGAATCAGTTCAGAATGTCAGCACTATAAATACATTAATAAACACAGATTGAAGTAATAAGGGCGGTGGGGCTGCGTCCCCAACACCCCGGCCACCTGCCCGGCTAGCTTATGCCCCGAAATAATTACACGGACACTGTATTCTTTTAATCACTGCTTGGCCCTTTAGCTCTAGCCCTTACTGGCTAATTCTGATATCCCGATCAACCCATCTCTAATAATCTGTGAGAACCGGTCTTACCGGGAAGATTCTAGCCTAGTCCATCCTGGGTCGGAGCTTCATCGCGTGCATCTGCCCAGGAGCCAGGAGCATGGCGTCTCTGTCTGAGGCGTCTGCTCCCGAGAGAGCTGTGGAGTCTCTGACCTCACTTCCTCTTCCTCCCAGCATTTTGTTCTGTTTACTCCACCCACAGGGCCAAGCAGTTTCTTTATTGGCCAATGACCTTCCTCCATCAACAGATGGCCATTTCATCCCCTTACTGCTAAAATGATTTTGTAAGCAGATTGTTTTCCAGAAAATTCATGGAAATATACTGTCAGCTGTACATCACTGTACAGTCTTGTGAGCTCCAATAGCTGGTCTAAAACCTTTTTGAAGTATCAATAAAATGACTGCTAATGATATTCTGCTATACTCATAGATCACTGCCTTATCCAGCCATTATCAGCGATGGGAACAGATGCAGAGACCCACAGCCACCTTTATGTGGAGAAAGTCTAAATGGAAGGATTCCACCAAATACCTCCCCTCAGAGCTCAGAGAATCTCATGGAAGACGGGGCAGAAAATTTGTAAGAGTAAGAGGGGATGGAGGACATTTAGAAGACCCTCTGAATCAACTAAACAAGTCTCATAGACAGAGACTGAAGTGTCAAGCACAGGGCGTACATGCGTTTGTGCCAGGTTCTCTCCATACATATTATAGCTACTAGGATAGTATTTTTATTGGACTCCTGACTGTGGCAACAAGTGGATCTCTAATTATTGTTCCTGTTCTTTGGACACTTTTCATCCTGTTCAGTTTCTGTGTTCAACATCCAAATGATAGTTTTTGCTTCATCTTATTATATTTTATTTTGTCATGTGGGATTGTTGTCTCTTGGAAGCCAGCTCCTTTCTAATGAGAGACAGAAAGGGAGTGGGTATGGAGGGAAGAGAGAGATGTGGAAAGGACCATGGAGGAGTGGAGGAAGGAAAAACTGTAATCAAGATATATTGTATAAGAAAAAAAACACTATTTTCTCTTTTAAAAAATGCTAATTAATTCTTTGTGGATTTCCCAACATGCATCCTGATCCCACTCATGTCCCCATCCCCTAGCTTCTGGTTTTTACCCTTGCAACCTCCCCTATGAAACAAAATTTAAAAGTAAAACAAGATAAAAACCAAACCAAACAAAGATCAAATAAAAAGTCTTTACATGTAAGTGTTCATCACAATGAGTCATTGTTCTGGTCCAAGGAATCTGGTTTTTGCAAAACTGTTGATACTGGGCCGTGATTGGTAATCCTTTTGGATATCCTATTGTTGTCTTATGTCTTGGAGATCCTGGAGCTTTGACTCTGAAGGTCTGACCCCTTCACATGCTCTAGAAGTTCATAGATGAGGTGGGCAACATGGGTTTCCTTGTAGTCCTGGTTCTGAGCCTGGGTGGTATCTGGATTGATCCGGCTGCTAGCTTTACCTCATTATCACCACTCAGACAAACTCTACAGCACTGCCTCAGCTAACTTGCCCAATGGGCGAGTTCTCCTGCTCTCACACCGTTGGGTCTAGCTCATCTGCACCCACCCACCAGAGCCAGCTCTATTATTTTGTCCAGGTGGGGTACAGGACCCGCTCTACTCACCCTATTGCCTCAGTTGGTGAGGAAAAGGGCCAAGTCCTCCATTCTCATGCTCCCTGATGTCAGCTCTCCCCGCATCCCAGCTAGCAAGGGATTGGGACAGAGAGCTTATTTCTGTTAAACTTGTCATCCAATGCTATAACAGGGAAAGAATAGGGGCAACTCTACTGTTTTGCCCAGGCAAGGTGTAGGGCCCTCTCTCCCATGTTCTGCAGCTTGTGGGGGTCATGGCCAGCTCCCTCACTCTCCTGGCCCTGGGCCAAGCTGTCAAGGTGGCAAGGGTCAAGAGGAGGGAGAGCATTTTTTTTTATCACCCTTGCAACATCATGGCAGATAAGGAGTAATGGGGTCAGTTCTCAATGCTATAACAGGAAAAGAATAGGGGCAACTCTACTGTTTTGCCCAGGCAAGGTGTAGGGCCCTCTCTCCCATGTTCTGCAGTGGGTGGGGGTCATGGCCAGCTCCCTCACTCTCCTGGCCCTGGGCCAAGCTGTTAAGGTGGCAAGGGTCAAGAGGAGGGAGAGCATTTTTTTTTATCACCCTTGCAACAGCATGGCAGATAAGGAGTAATGGGGTCAGTTCTCTTTCTGTTATGCCCTCTGGGCCATCTCATCTGCACTCCTACCATCAGAGGCAACTCTAATGTGTTACCCAGGTGAGTTGAAGGACCTGCTGTCTTTAGTGATGCTGTTGGTTGGAAACCATGAAAATTCTCTTACTGCCATGTCCTCAGGGCCAGCTCTCTCACCTGTCACAGGAGATGAGGGGTGAGGGAGGTCATTTCACTCTTGTTCACCCCTCCATATGGTGGATGAAGAGTGTAGCTAGATATCCGACATGACTTGCAATCACAGGAAGGTGGTACTATGTGGATTTCTATCTATGATCAGCTGTACTATGGTGCCCAGACTAGGTACAGAGTGCTGTTAGGAGTAGACTCTCCCACTCTCGAATAGTGAAGGCTGGTTCTTCTGCTGTAGCAGGAGTTCTAATAGGTCTTAATAATATATTAATGATATATATGTATTATATATATATATATATATATATATATATATATAATCTTCAGTCAGATATTGATGAATATGTGGAAAGATCAGAGAGATGAAGGAGCAAAACCACGGTCACCTTACCTCTCCACTTCCCAGATGAAGGGAAGCTAAGTTCCTCTCTCCACCAACATTATCACTTCCTTTCTCTGCCCAATCATATCACGTCCTCTCTCTGTGTACAGACCTGTAGACGTATATGGTTAGCTGTGGCTACCTCTGCCCTCTGGTATTCAGGCAAACTTTATTTGTAAAAACAAGATAGCACCACATTTCTCCTGTTTTTTTTTCTAAATTTTTTTAAAAATACTTTTGCTAACGTAGGAAAAATTATATAAATAGATACAACAGGTATGTACAATATAAGCATGTAATAAATTCATTAGCAATGTCTAGTCCATTAACAATTGATAAATTCAGAGAAAATACTCCATATGTCTCCTATCTTGGTGAGTCCAAAAATTCTACCTAATTCACTTTCTGTTCCAGATTGTATTAACTATCTTTTCATGTCTCTCAACCTTTATAGATCTTTAATGACTTTCTTCTTCTGAATCTGATAACAAGGAAAACTGTAACTATTAAGTCTTCATCAGAGATCCAATGAGGAAATAATATTACATGAGTAAACAGGAAGTACAAGCAAACAACATCCAAAAAATATAAGAAATTGTGGAAACAGCAAACTGCCTGGACAGTCATCCAAGGTTCCTCTGTAAAGTTTGGGTACCCATATTTGGTCTATAGGCCTAGCATATCTGACAGACATTTCTGTGAAGCAGGATATTCTGAAGGGTTGTCCTCCCTTGTCTTGGCAAAGTTTGGCAATCATTTCTTTTGTGTCCTCCTTGTCCAGTCTGTACAGCATACTGTCAGCCATTAAGGCAAGAGCACTTTTTTAGCCAGTGGCTGATATTTGCCACAAAAAGAATGTCTTCGATGACTGTTATCTTCTCTGAAGTAAATTGGTTCTCTCAGTAGCAGACATGTTTTATTGTCATAAAAAGAAAAGAAATGCCATCTTCTTTACATATCTGAAATACTTGAAGATGATCTGTCTATCTAAATTATATCTTTATATGACCTTGAAAACCTACTTAATATAACTACAAGTTTTATTGCAATAGATGATTAATTGATAACCTGTACTTCCTATTATCCTAAATACTTGGTAATAACATTCAAGGGCTAAATATATGCATTATAAGGTTAAATGAATTGCATAGTTACCATACCTTGAACAAGATTACAAATGTAAGCACATTATGTTCTAACAAAAATAATCTCAATTTTGTATCAATATACAAAGAATCCAAGCCAATATTTAAAACTAGTAGCTTTTTTATTTAAAAGTAGTTTGAATAATCTATCTTTTAATTCAATTTCTATATCCCCCTTATTTCTTTATACAGTAGAGCTGATATCCTATCACATATATGCACTTGCTCATTTTTTCAAAGCAAGAACTCTGAATCTAATTGTTTTCGTTCAACTTTCTTTCTGACTATAACCCCTAACAACATGCAACCAACCCCCCTAAACAATAACAAACATCCATAACCCATTACACAACAACAAAAAGCCACCTACTCCACCTCTTAGAAATGTGGGTATCATATTCTTAAAGTTACTTCCTACTATCTAAGGGTAACGGTATCTTTAGGGAAACTACAAAGAAAATTTTGGGTTAGTTGTCAAGTCCTGGGAGAGGCAACTATAACTTTTGTTGCCTAGTCTAGTCTCTGTGTAAAGGGAAATGCATGGTTTGTCTCATGTCTTGACTAGAATAGTCTGTAAGGCTGGATTGTCTCAGCCAACTCAAAATTGTCCTGAGCAATTTTTAGCCCAAAGCTGATCTTTAGGTATTGTTTTTCAGCTCAGTGGTATTATCATAGTCCTGGTGGAATTGTCCTTGTGGGGTCCCATCCTTCATTTTTTTTTTTGAGACTTCAAATGTCACTGTTGGACATGGTCTTGGTTCACTATAGAAAACTTAGACATTTAAAATGTCATGTATATCAGATCTCAAAGAGGTTAAGGAAAATCTTCAAAGACTCAAAATACAATCAAGGATTATGAGATTAGTGGCAATAAATTAGTCTTTTAAATTATTTGTCTTCTGTTCTAAATTATGTGTCTCTTCTCACATGAGACAGTGATTTGGCCTTTACTTTAATGAACATGCTTGGGTTTAGAGAAGGGGAGAGTCACACTCCAACTCTAAAGTCAGCTTTAATGTTTAAGTTGACTGGGACTACAAAAAGACCATTTGTATTATGTATGTCTGTAAAGAATAGCAGAAACAAACATTTGGGAAGGTTTATAAAATTTTATACTGATGGAAATGTGATATTCCAAAAGATCAATTGACTCTTTTTCTTGAGACATTTTTTCAGGATGATATGTCCTTTTCCTTCAGACGTCTTATATATTCAGTGTTTTTGGATTTCTTAGCTGAATGCCTTTGTTCTCATAAAAATGAAAAAAAAAACAAAACACTCCCCAACCCTAATTTTGGGGTTCCCTTATGACAAGTTATATCTGATCAAATGAAAAGCATTTGCTAGTTTTAAAGTTAGTTTAGATTGAATGGTCACACTGTCTAATTAAATATTACCTCTTCTAATCAAGGAGTATCTCTTATTCAAATCAAATATTCATCAATTTTGATGGTATCTATAGGTTTTCTTCTCCTGTAGAAACAAAAGCAAAACTCCTTCCCCAACATAACACATGTGCTGGCTGCCATTCTGAGTTTAGCATACCTTTAAAATAAATGGCTGATTTAATTCCATAGTTTTTCTACTATCTAATGTCTCTCCACAGCTGTTGTTCCTTTCACATTAATATTTAGAAAATTCAAAGTTAATAAAACATTATGTAATGTATTTCTAGGGGCCTTTATCATCACTTATTTTATTGTTAGCATATCCTTTAGAGTTCAGTTTGATGTTTCTATAACTGGTTGCTCTGTAGGATTGTGTGGTTTACCTGTAATATTCTTTATTTTATAATAAGCAAAAACTATATAATTTTCATAGAGACATATGCTGGTCCATTGTCTATCTTTATTTGTACAGGTATACCCACGATGGCCATAACATCTAACAAATATGCGATTACCAAATCAGCCATTTCCAAATTTAAAGCAGTTGCTTATTGAAAACCTGATTTGGTTGCAATGGTGTGGTGTACATACATATTTTAGTTTTCCAAATTTGACAAAATGGAACCCATCCATCTGCCATATTTCATTCCTTTGAGTACCAGTTGGGTTACTTCTCATAGTGGTACTTGGTTGTATAAAGAACAAATAGTACATTTCCTTAACAAAATACCATACGATGGAAAAGTCTTTTTTTAAACCATTGCTATTGACATGATGTATTTTATGAAAAAAGGCCTCCAACATATTTCCCATCAATAATTGATCAATTTCTGCATTACGTTTTGCTAGAAGACCTGGCAAACCCATATTGATTTTTATGTGTGTTATGTATATGAGATGATTCCTATTCTCGATTATTTCTTATAACTGAATAAATAATAAAGTCAATTCTGAATCATCTGGTATAAATTCAGTAGTTTCAATATGCAAAATTACTCTTTCTGTACATTGTGAATCAGTAATTTTGTTGAGCATTTCCTTAAAATATACTAGCACTGTCTTGATGGTTGTTGTGGGAGCTCCTTCCGCTTCTTCAGCTAGTAGCTGCTGAGATACCAGCCCATTGGGGCCTGGTCTCTCTTTCTTTAAAAAAGCGGCAACTGCCCTGGCTTGCTCTCTGGCTTCTGGCTCCACTTCTGGCAAGTAGGCTCCCTTCCTGATTGCACAGAGGGCCATTGTCTGGGACGGTGATATGTAAGTTTTTCCCCTTTAAATAAATAACCTCTCTATTGGTCATAATTCCAAACTGGTGTGGGATTGTTTGTGACTTACGCCATCAGATGGCGGTGGCAGACACATTTAACTCCAGCACTTGGGAGGCAGAGGCAAGCAAAACTCTATGAATTTGAGGCCAGTGTAGTTTATAAGAGCTAGTTCCAGGACAGTCTCCAAAGCTACAGAGAAACCCTCTCTTGGGAACACAAACAAACAAACAAACAAACAAAAAAACAAAAAAATTAGTACTATGAGAATACCATATAATTTTGACTTTTGGACAGTATCATAAGGGACTTATGATTTGTGATCTGCATTTTCTGATTTATTTGCATCATTATAGAATGTAGAGGCTCCAGATATTTTCCCAAACAATGTGAAGAAGGATTCAGTCAGTTCTCTGTGGAAGTAGAATTCTCTTGCTTTTGGGATACATGCTGTTAATATCTCCCCAAAACTGCTACAAGCTCTTTGCCAGGGTTAACTCTCTGCCCATAATTTGTCAGTATCATCTTTCATGAATGTTACTACATTTTTTGCTGGGTCTATTCCTGCTAATTGATAAAGTCTCAATAATCTGTATAATTCAGAAGGGAGAGGGATTCTGTTTGAATTATGCTTAGAAAAAAAACATTGTTTCTAGGAACATCCTGTTTATAATCTCTTATTAGGTTACCATGTTTGCCATAATTGAAACATTTGACATTTCAATTTTTTCCTCAAACTTCTGAAAATTACCTCTCCTATCTATGCATCATCATGGTCATGAGATAAATACTTGCTGTGTGTCAGATCCATTCCTCCATGTCTTCTGATCTTGCCTATAACAGCTTAATTACCCCTTTGCATTTTACATTAGTATTTTCAAATGCCAAATACTTAATTATTACTTGTCTAGCTTCTGAATCTGGTATCCTTCTACTCATTGCCAAAGTCAGTCAATGTAAGAAATCTATGAAGGCTTCCTTTGGACCCTGTATAACTTTAGTAAATGACTCAATTTTCTTTACTACTTCTTTAATTCTGTCCCAAGCATTCAAAGCTCCTATGCAGCATAAATGTAGGATGTGGTCATCATATAGAGATTGCCTTTTCACATCAGCATAATCTCCTTCTCTAAGAAGTAGGTTTTGGACAATTTCCATACCTCTATTCCTACTTTGCTATTAAATGGTCTTAGCCTCTTCTTTTCCAACCAGTTTACCCACTGTAATTAAGGACCAGATTCTAGGATCACTTTAATCAAGTCTTTCTAGTGTCTATGGATAATTCCATTACATATTAACCATGATTTTAAGATTTATTTCACAAAAGGTGAATGTATTTTTATGAAACTATTACTTCTCCCACAGGAGTCTACTTAACTCTCACACAGTCTTGGGGATCTCTGTCTTTGGTAATTTCTGGATAAATTAAAGTTGTTCATTTGCTGAGAAGTCAAGAACAATGGCACTGGGTTTTGATCCTACTGCACGTACTGGCTTTGTGGGAGCCTAGGCTGCTTGGATGTTCACTTTACTAGACCTGGAAGGACGTGGGAGGTCCTTGGACTCCCCACAGGGCAGGGAACCAGGTCTGCTCTTCCCCCTAATGAAAGAGGGGGAGTTGATTGGGGGAGGGGGAGGAATGTGGGAGGCGGTGGCGGGGAAGAGACAGAAATCTTTAATAAATAAATAAATAAAAATGAAAAATAAAAGGAAATTTTAGGTTGCTTCTGTCTAACCTTATAATGCAATGATGAATTTGGTTCTACATTAAATTTCTCTGTCTGATCCTGAGTATCTCTCTGATCTGTTTTATTAAGAATTTTTAAAACTTGTATCTCAGCACTCATGTTGAACAAACTTTTAGTGAAAAAGCAAAAATGATAAAATTGATAGTGCTTATAATTGACATTACATAACATCTAAATTACATTACATTGCATCTAAATTAGTTTTCCTCTCATTTAATTGTTCCATTTTCAAACTGTTCGGCATATTATCATACAGAATCCTAAATCCCTCCATAGTAATAGTGTTTCTAATGTGAGAAAAAAGAATCTCTGTCTTTTAACTACTTCCTCTCTTTAGAAACTCCCAATTGTCTTAGCAAATCTGCCTGTGATGTCAATGAACTGGGAGGGGTATCATGTCTGAGTGGAGAGCACAGGCAGTGAACAGCCTAGCTGGGGACACTGTGGCTGCTAGCATGTAGCCATGAGTTGCAAGTAGCAGACTGAGGGGAGGGGGTATAAGGAAAGTCTGAGAGAGAGAGAGAGAGAGAGAGAGAGAGAGAGAGAGAGAGAGAGAGAGAGAGAGAGATCTAGAAAATATACAAGGGATTTTGTGGAAAAAGCATGTGTAGCAGGTGGCAAGTGGTCTGGGGCTGTTAAGTCCTCTGGTGTTGGGATCCAGGGGCTTCTGGAGTTTGGGTCGCAGCTAGAGATTGTTTCAGAAAGGGGAGAAGAGGAAAATCCCAAACTCACTCAAGGAAAGAAAGCCTAGCCATGTGGGACAGGAGCCCTGTGTGCAGCTCTGGCCTGTGTCGGTAGCTACGTAGCCACAGACAAGTGGCTTTTTGTGAATTCCTGCTCTTAAATTGGGCTCCAATAAGTAGCATGAGTTCTAACAGGATTTAATAATAAAAGCTCACAGTCAGATATTGAGAGAAATACTGATATATGAGAGAGACAAAGTAGCAAAACCATGACACTTTTATCTCTCCACTTCCCTGTCAAAAAGACATGAGTTCCTTTTTCTTCCCACCTTATCACTTTCTCTATCTACCCAGCCGTATCCCTTCCTATCTCTCTGTACAGACCTCCAGACCTCTACAGTTAGCTGTGGCTATCTCTGTCCTCTGATCTCCAGGCAAGCTTAATTTGTACAAACTAGCTATCACCACATTCTGCATCCTCTCCAGCAGGGATAGTTTTACTGTGCTGCTCTGGGAAGTGCAGGACCCACTCTCCAGAGTGGTGCAGTTGGTGGGGAGGGGGGCAGGGCCAGTTCTCCCTAGTGCTGTACCCAGTGAGGAATAGGCTCAACTCTGTATAGATCTATCCTCACTTCTTTCAGGGATGACAGAAGCCATGGACATTAACACAAACAGTGACGGTGACAAGGCCACAAAGTCAGGTATGGCTCCTGGAAACAGCCCAGACTCACACAATGCCATGGCCCTGGTGGCAATGCAGGCTACTCAAATCTGCATGGCCCCAGCACAGGCTCAACCCTCAGACATTAATCTGGTTCTGGATGGTGGTCCATGCCCTTGATCCCTGTGGCACTGAGTGGTTTTATGGCCACAGACATCAATACAGACCTCTGGTCAGATTAAACCATGGGACCCAGACATGGACCTTGGCAGCAGCCCAGGCTGTATATCACCATAGTATTGGTTGGCAGTGTAGATTATTTAGATCAACATGGATCCATTGGCAGCATGGCCCTTAAAACCCCACACCTCTACATGGCTCCAGGTCTGGACCCAGATCCTGGGTATCTACACCAAGATTGATGGAGACACTATTATTCAGAAAAAATATTCAAAAATGAAAACAAACAGGCCTATAAGGGATAATGATTTAATATAATAAAAAAACAAAACCAACACACTTTCAAAAGGCAAAAACAAACAGAAGGAAAAGAGCCCAAAAGAAGACATACGAAACAGACTCGTTTGTCACCTCACACAGGAATGTCATAAAAATTAAATTGGAAACAGCAACATATGTGCAAAGGAACTGTGGAGTAAAAGGTGAGAATATGTATATACATATATATGTAAGTAACATTAAAATAAAAATTGAGACAAAATACGTTTAAAAGGGAAAGCTGTGACATAATACTCTAAGATAAGGAATCTGTAAATTTGCCTTTGAGTTCATTTTCTGCAGGCCAACTATTTATTCCTGGGCAGTCAGCCTACCCTAAAGAGTAATTTCCTTCTCAGTGAAACTACCATGGAGGAAACTAAACTGGCATTTGCAAGTGGTTATCAATTGCTGACTGCTTTTGTTTTAGAGATGATATACTGGCCAATTTTGTGTGTCAACTTGACACAATCTAGAGTCATCAGAGAGGAAGGAACCTCATTTGAGGAAAGGCCTCATGAGATCTGGCTGCAAGGCATTTTCTCATTTAGTGAATGATGGGGGGAGGGACCAGCCCATTGTAGGTGATGCCATCCCTGAGCTGGTGGTCCTGGGTTCTATACAAATGCAGAGTTGACGGAGCATCATGGTTCCTGCCTTCAGGAACCTTCGCTATTTGAATTCTTGTCCTGACTTCTTTCAGTGGCGAACATCAGTGTGGAAGTGTAAGCTGAATGAGCACTTTGCTCCACAGCTTGCTTTATGGTCATGGTGAATTGTCACAGAAAAAAAAACACTAAAAGACAGAAAAGAGCATGTGTCCACTTCTTTCAGGTCTAGGACCCCTTCTTGTGTAGACCTATTCAGGCACTGTTCGTGCTGCCTCGGTTTCTGTGAGTTCGTATGTGTATCAATCTTGTTGATTTAGGAACCTTGTTTTCTGGATGTTCTCTATCACTGTAACTCTTACACTCATTCTGTCTTTTCTTCAGCAGCATTTCCTGAGCCCTGTGGTAAGGGAGTTGGTCATGGCATCCCATTTAGGAATGAGTGTTTCAAGGTCTCCCACTCTCAACATAATGTCTTGCCAAGAGTCTCTGTGTTTGTTCTCATCAACTGCAGGAGGCAGCATCTCCAATGATGACTGACAAAGGCATGAATATATAAGTATACTAGAATTTCTTTAGGATTCATTTTATTTTTTTCTTCCTCCTCCTAAGTCTTCTTCTTCTTCTTGTCCTTCTCCTTCATGTGGGATTTTCCTTTGTATGCTGTGATTACCATTAATGAATAAAGGAAGTGCTTTGGGTCTATAGCAGAGCTACAGGGGAACAGAGCTAGGTGGGGGAAAACTAAACAGAATGAAGAGAGAAGGTAGAGTCAGAGAGAAGCCATATAGCCCCACTGGAGCTGGATGGAATTTTACCCAGTAAACCACAGCCATGTGACAATACACCGATTACTAGAAATGGGTTAAATTCAGATATAAGAATTAGCCAATAAGAAGCTAGAGCTAATGACCTAAGCAGTGATTTAATTAATACAGTATTTATATGGTTATTTCAGGGCTTAGCAGCAAGGAACTAACAAGCAGCCTCTTCCTCATTACATCTCCTCTTCCTCTACTTTCTGAATAATAGTTTTTAATTTCTTAATCTAGGTCCCTGGGCTATCTAGTCTAGTCTCATATCAGAAAGCTTTTCCTTTTTATTTTTTTGGTGTTTCAAGACAGGTTTTCTCTGTGTAATAATCCTGGCTGTCCTGGAACTTGCTTTGTAGACCAGGTTGGCCTCAAACTTACTGAGATCTGCCTGCCTCTCCCTCTCAAGTGCTGGAATTAAAGGCATGTACTACCACTGTCCAGTGTCAGACAACTTTTGAAAATAGATTTAGGGATCTCTTGCCATAATAATCTCCTCCTAGTCCAGTGAAAATAATACATGACATTATGGTTTATAATTAAATAAACAAGTTAATGTTTGTTATGAGAATTAATATAAAAATTTCTTCTTCTTCATCTCAAGATGCTACCCTTCCTGAAACTATGCAAATTATGATGGAAGGGCCATATATTCTGACTGTGCAAGATAATGATGACAGTTAAATTATAGTGGCCATGAACTGTGCTATTATTTCATTCTTTGAGAAATGATATAGTATATTTGTAATGGAATATAACTGCCAGGAGAATGAGGAAACAGAAAGCAAAACAAGAACACTTTAAATTGGCATAATCTAGAAGTGGAAATGGGAAAGTCATAACTAATTATTAAATCAAGTCATGTTAAATCAGCACTAGATTGTAGGAACTGCTTAGTAATTTGATATCCTAACAAAGCAGCCATTACCTAATGATGACAGCTATTTACCCAGATGGAAAGTCACAGGGAATTGGAACAAATGCCACAAGACATTAATCAGCAAAGCCATCAGGAATGGCCTCTTCAGCCTACCAAATCAGTCATGATTAGTAGGGGTGGTTCAAGTTCAAAGGGCTGAGAAGTTAGACAGCATGCTCTTGGTCCCAAGACCAGGAGACTGCTGTTCACCAATCTGTTCCCTTCAGAGTTTTATGAGCTGGATACAAGAGGATTGAAGGTATGAAAATCCCTTTGTGGGCAACGGAGCCTGTCCTGTTTGATCATCATTAAGTAGAAAGTTTTGAAGTGGTTATACATTTTTTTAACTCAACAAAGTAAAAAGGTCTGCTTTGTGCTGTAAAATATATCATCGCTTCCTGACAACTCACAAAATCAACCAAGAATCACTGCATTTTTTAAATGTCCTATCGAGATGATCATAGTGTAGACAGAGACTGCTTGTTTGTTCCCAGCCACCCAGACCCAAACTAATCACACAGAAACTGTATTAATCACGACAATGTTTGGCCAATAGTTTAGGAATATATCTGGCTAACACTTATATCTTAAATTAACCAATTTCTATTAATCTGTGTATCATCACATGCTTGTGACGGTAAGCTTCTGTCTAGTGTCTGTCTCCTGCAGTGGCTACATGGTGTCTTGCTTATTCCACCTTTTTTTTCCCTCTATCTCTGCTTGGAATTCCCACCTTGCTCTATTCTGTGCTAGCATAGGCCCAAGACAGATTGTTTATTAACCAATGGTAATAAAACATATTCATAGGATACAGAGGGGGAATCCCACATCATCTCCTATTTTCTAACTAAATAAAAAAAGAAGATTTTAGCTTTAACATAGTAAAATTACATATAACAAGAGAGTTATCAAACAAGAATTATAGTTACAATATTTAATGCATTTACATTTGGCAAATTAAGGAAAATACTCTATCATCTATCGTATTTTATGAGTCTAAAGATTTATATCTCATTTATTTTTTATCATAACTAAGGAAAACTATAACTATCTATTTGTTAACTCCACCAAAGTCCCCAGAAGGATATATTACCTAAGTAAACAGGAAGCACATTGTAAATAACTTCTAAAACTCTACAATTGGCAGAGACATTTCGTTGTCTGGACAATCACCCAAAGTTCTTCTATAATATTGGGGCATCCACACTCAGCCTACAGAACCTTAGTAGTATCCAGCAGACTTTCCATGAATAAGGAAATTTGAAAGACTATTTCATCTCGATTGAAAGTTTGTCAGTCACTTTCTTCTGGGTTCTGCAGAATGTCTGGCAGACTCTTTCACGAAGCAAGAACCCCAAAGGACTGTCTCACCTTTAGGCAAGTTCAGCAGTCATTTTTCTGTGGGTCTTCCATGTCCAGCCATACAGCATACCATCAACCCATTCAGGCAAGAGCAGTTTCTTGCCCAAAAGGCTAAAAAACTATACAAGGAGCCTCTTAGATGCCCATCATCCTCTATTAGTAGATTTGTACTGCCAGGAGGAGATATGTCTCATTGTCATGAAAAGTCCTAAGTTCTTAAAACATGTTAAATGCAATATTCTGTTCACCTTTCAAGGGTTTGAAGAATACTTCTCCATCTGAAACATATCTTTCTACGTCTAGAAAACCAACCTAACTAGCATGACTTTAAGCTTGACTATCTGTTAACCTGTATTTCTTAATTATACATTACATTTTTAGTGAGCTGCACAAACACAATACCTTAATCAAGAGCAGAAATATACATATAATAAAATGATCTTAAATTTGTATCAATAAACCAAAGTCCATACCAATGCAAAATGTTCATCTCTATCCCCCATTTAAATGTAAACAAACAATTAAAAACAATCATTTAGGGAACTTGTGTGTTGTTCTCTACACTATTTCCTGTTGATTAGGGATGCTGTAAATCAGGTCTTTCATGGGGTATTCTGTGTGGTAGGTTCATCTCAGCCAACAGTTATGAAGCTATCATGAATGTTGGACCATCTGGGCCATTGCTTCATGGGATCTTGTTTGATCAAACCATATTAGGTGGTAAGAAATCTAACAGCTTTCTATTCTCTGTAGAAACAAAAGCATGACTTCTTTTCCAAAGCAACATATTCTTAGATCCAAATTTTGAAATCAAGGTGCATTTAAAACATATATGTTGGTTTAGCTTAGAAGCCTGTACAATGAAATGTCTGTTTGTACTTAGCTCATTCACAGTCAAAAAATTCAAAGAAGACACGATAATAAACATAATCCAGACTCTTTATGTGGCTTATTTTTCTTTTTTACTATATTATTTTTAATATTTATTTTATTATCTTTACTCCTTTAATCTATGACTATCTTACTTCATCTTTTTAAAGACTTTGCTTTAGTTTTTAAAGCTATTTCTTCCTTTCTATAACTGTCTATACACTTATTTCCTCTTTCTCAAGCCTATTTACATTTTTAAATACCCTGTGACCCATCCAGAAGTTTATTTCTATCATCATCTGTCTTTATTGCATATCTGTAATCATTTTCTGACCAAGAGAACTTTTAAAATGGTAAACAACTTGATCTCAGCGGTCCTGGACACTGGCTCTGCCTCTCTCAGTCTTTCAATATGGCAGAAGTATCTTTACTGCCAGCTCTTGGACCACTGTTTGGGAGTCATCCTCACCACCTCAACCCTAGGAATAATTTGACCTATGCTACCACCAAGAAACTTTCATGTTGCACAACAACTCCATTCAAGTATTTAACCTCCCCAAAACACCAGAGCTGTTCATGGAGCTAGCATGAACCAAGAAGCCTTCTTAAAAGAACCATGCAGTTTTCACTGCTATGGCTGAGTCAGGAAGCCTTCTCTTCAAGGAATCATGGCCCTCCTTGCTTCTAGCAAACCAGAGCCCACCAGAGAAAATGAAGCTCTGCTTCACTCTAGTGTTTTTGTGTCTTGAATTCCTTCCCAAGCTCTCTCAGGTTTTATGTGGATGTAGTCAGTCAAAGTTGGCATGCCACTTTTGTAGGTGGAGACTACTTGTTCATTCCTGGCTGCCCAGACCTGAAATAATCAAACAGAAACTGTATTAATTACAACACTGTTTATCCAAGAACTTAGGCATACTCCTGGATAACTCTTTTATCTTAACCCATTTCTATTAATCTGTGTATTGCCACATGGTTGTGGCATACCAGTAAGGTTCTGCTTGGCATCTGTCTCCTGCAGAGGCTATACTGCATCTCCTGACTTTATCTCCTTTTCTCCTCTATCGCTACTAGGAATTCCCACCTTGCTCTATTCTGCACTGCCATAGGCCCAAAGCAGCTTGTTTATTAACCAATGGTAATAAAACACATTACTAGCATACAGAGGAAAATCCCACATCATCATAGATAAAAATAAAGTATATTACACAAAACCGAACACAGAAATACAAGTTTAAAAGTCATGTATTGGAGTGGGACAATTCTGTATTCTGTCAATTATGTTTTAAATGAGCACTGATTGGCCAGTAGCCAGACAGGGAGTATAGGTAGGACAACCAGATAGGAAGCAGAGGCAGGGCAATGAGAACAGGAGTATTCTGGTAAGAAGGAAGCTCTTCCAGCAGTCCTGTCCAGATACTAAAGAAACAGGACGTGACCTGCCCCACTGAAAAAGGTACTGAGCCATATGGCTAACATATACTAGAATAATGGGCTAATATAAGTTATAAGAGCTAGTATGAAGCCTGAGCTAATGAGCCAATCAGTTTATAACCTATGGAGACGTCTGTGTGATTTTCTTTGGGACTTACCAGCTGTGGGAAATGGGAAGAACAAAAACCCCAACAAAGCAGGCCCTTAAATATTCTGTTTAATATTCCTTGACAAAGTGCCCCATCAAGATGACTGTCTTTACCTGATAATGCAATGACTAGTTAACAATTAAAGGTCTTATGACCACAGCACTGAGTACAATGAGATAAAAGAACTTTCTCTAGTCTGGGGGCTTCAAACCATTTTAGTCTATAAAAAGTAAAACTATATTTTTAATGAAGGAGGGCATGAACAGGTCACAAAACATGTTGCTATGACTACAGAACTGATCCATTGATTTTTGCAATAGGCAAATAGAGTGAATTAGCATTTGTAACCTTTCCCTCAGACACTTGGGAGTCCCCACGGAGATAAATGAAGAAATATATAAAACAGTTCTGTTACAAATGCCTCATTGATTTTTTTTTCAATGAAAGAAAATCTTTGGAGACAGAGAAAGTTGAAGATTCAGGTGGGAGTGTAACCTATAGCAACCTTGCCGTCTGTGATGGAATGAGCATGTGACTATGGCGACTTGGTAATAAAGAAGTACGTCACGAGTTTATGAACTTTCTGTGGCCCTATTGTATCTGAGTAAATTCTTCCTACTTCTGAAAGTGTATTTATTGAAAAACATCAAACCATGTCATTCCAGGACTAGCCATATACTTCTGACATGTATCAGGCATCTTAAATGTAGAATTTTTTCTTGCATTTATCAGTTTCTTTGCCATAGTCTCAAAAGCAATAAGTCAGATCATATATATACACACACATAAATATCTATAAATGTGTACAAATTATGAACAAATATATCACATATAAATATATACAAAAACATATAACATAAATATATGCATATATACATATTTGTGTCATATTGCCTTATTATTGGATGATATGATCCATTTTACTTAAGATACAATAAAGAAAGATTGAAAAATGGGAAAGAAAAAATACAGTAGTCAATCATAATTTCTGGTGCATTACCACATATAATTATTTTATAATTATATATTTATAAATATATATAATCATTATATATGTATGTATATATATACATACATATATGTTTTTTCCAGAGAGGGATTCTCTGTATAATAGCCCTGGCTGTCCCGGAACTCACTCTGTAGACCAGGCAGGCCTTGAAGTATTAGTGATCCACCTGCCTCTGCTTCCTGAGTGCTGGAATTAAAGGCATGTCCAACCACTGTACAGCTATTTTATATTTTAAAAAGTACAAATGGACTTTCTACTCTGGAGGATAGAACATTTAGAATGCTTAGATTTTTCTATCTATGGAACCACTACATGAGATAGAATGGCTAAAATTCCTACAGGTTTGTAATGAGTTAGCAATCATTATTTCAGTTAATACAGAGCTTGTGAGTCACCCCAGGAAAGTTATTTATAAAAATATCAATGCACCTTAGAAAAACTAATTCTTTTTGTAATGTTTTATTTCTTTAGATTAGGTTACAATTTACTCCTTTCAACTTCTCAACTGTATCCCGACCCTTGCTCTCATTCAAATTCACGGTGTCTAAAGTTTACTAAATTTTATATGTGCATGTATACATGCATCATGCTTGTTTGCATGTGTGTGTGCATATAGTCTACATACACATATATTGATATATAAATAAACCATAAATAAATATATACATATGTAAGTATAATCTGCTTATATAAATATAACCTGCTCAGTTTGCTGTGAGATTGTTTCTTCTAGGAATGTCAGAGACGTTGAATCTGTTATTTCTCAACAGCTTGGAAGCCAAAAGACGACCTGAAGGGAGGACACAAGAAAGTTCAGGAGGCCTCCACCCTAGACAAAACTGCCGGCAACTATGGAGTGCTGAGAGGGGGACATATTCTTCAGCAATAAAGCATGCTACTTAGTTTTCAGGACCAGTGGCCAGCCTTGAAAACATACAACAAGCAACATCATATGGAAAACTAATCCTTGCTATTACCGTAGTTGTAACCCCTAAGTTAAGACAGAACTATAAAGATAGCTGACATTGTCCCAGGTCAGAGGCAGCTGCAAGATACCTCTCTAAGTACCTGTGTGATGGCACTAGGTCTAAAAGTGCTTGCTACACAACTGAGTTCATTTCTGGAGCCTATGATGGAAGAAGAGAATCTGTCTTCTTACTTTCTAACCTACACACACACACACACACACACACACACACACAGAGGCATGCACACACACACATGTAAAAAACACAAAGAGTATAATTCAACTTTTAAAAATTAAAATAATTTCTCCAAGATGAGCCCATATGTTTTGCATAGATGAATATCTGGTGCTCAATGCACTTTCTCCCCTCAATTATGAAGTATTTTAATGAATCCTTTTCATTTCAGTGTGTTTCATTGTTCCTGATTTTAGTTCTTGTATTTATAAAGTCTTAGTGAATTTTAGTGTGTTTAAGTTTATAGTGTGTGTTTCCAAGATTGTTCCATTTACAGGACATATTTTTCTTCAATACTGCAAAGATAGAATCAACCACAGTCTCTTTCTTCAATTTTTTTTCCATTGGTGCATATTTGTCAGTAAGATTTTTTCCTAGTTGAATACATGTGCAGTGGTAACAACCCCCTGATTACTTCTGTGCTTGACATAGAAAACCAACACTGCTCTGTTTAACAGTCTTCTATTAGAAATAATGAATCCTGAAAACCTAGTTCTCAACATTTCTCCCTATCAAATATTGACCGATCAGTTTTGTCAAAATTTATAACATTCACTTTCTGTTTCACCTTTTTAATCTACCATCTCAATTTATAATTCTGTTTTCATATCGAAATGCTCATGTTAGATCCTTTAGCTATAGTTTCCCCAGCATTTTTAATAGTCTTGCATGTATGCTTTAAGAAAGTTTCAAGAATAGTTCAAGTATAAAAAGCCCCTAAAAACTGCATGTGTAAAGTTACTTGACTGTGACCTTTGTAATAGGATCAGCACCCCCATCTGTACTCTGCACAACCCACTTTTTCCTCCTTTTTTTCTGTATCTATGTCATTTCACTGTTTGAAGATGTTAAATGTTGTGGAAAGAAATGTGAAGCCAAGTTGACATTTATTCATACAAGATATTTGATATTTCTCCTTGGAACTTTGACCGTTTCTTTCGTGTTACATTTTCTTCTAATTTCACAAGGAAATGTCGTGTTGCTCACCTGGATCAATTTTCCCTGCCACATATCCCTCTCAGTATGTAAATTTAGCTCTTTTATTTTTCTTGAATGCCATTTTTGGAGCTGTTGTGTGTAATTGTTCTAACTCATTACTTTTCAATTCTTCTTTGAGGTGTTTTTCAGATCCATCTGGGTACCAGGATTAAGATGGAATTATGATGGGGATACTTGCTTAGGAACCCTTTACATCTTTGGGCACAACACTAATCTTCACGTGGCTGACCCAGATGTACATTGTTCTGATTTTCTAGTTTGGTCAGAGATAAGGCAGACTTACAGTATATCCCTTGTCTTTCTTGCCATAAGAGCTGTTACCATACCAGTGAAAGGTCAAGGGTGGTGTCTGAAGCCCTTACTAAGATATTTGTCTGGATTACATATTAGGTCCCATTAAACTAATATTAGAAATCATTCCAGAACAAATTTACAACATATAAATTGTGAGCATTTTCTTTTCTGGGGCTGTATTTATTACCTGCCGTCTACATGGATCAATTCCAGTAAGGAGACAAAAGTGAATATGGTGGCTCACCTTTGTTATCCCTGTGCATAGCACACTGAAGCAGGAGGATTGCCATGAGTGTGAGCCTGAATACAGTCAGTTCATGGCCAATCTGGACTGATCAGTAAGATACTGTCTCAAAGAAAAGGAATGGTCCATAGAGCTGTTTGTGTTTCAAACAACTTCAAATGTCCCTCTTTCCCATTATTCAAATATATTTTTGCCAGATTCTCTACTAAGTGGTTGCAGACCTTCCAGAGAACAATGTGAAAATTTGCTACCATATATTCTTGATATGACATATCAGAGTCTTTTCTCCCAGTCTACCTTCATTAATAAACCTGAAGTGTGAAAACTAATTGAGTTCTAGAAGTGTGGCAGGAATAGAGATTTTGTTTTAATTTTCTCTTTGGACATATGTATGTACGGTGTGTGTGTGTGTGTGTGTGTGTGTGTGTGTGTGTGTGCGCGTGTGTGTGTACACATTTGTGTATTGGTATGTTTATGTTAGTGAATATGTGGGTGTGAAGGCAAGAAGGCAAGGTTGACTATCTTCAAACATCACTGTTTCCCTTATTTTTTGTGATAGAGTCTCTCATTAGGTCCTGGAGCTCACCAATTTTGTTTGACTAGGTAGTCAGCACTGATACTGTAAACGTGAACTTGTCTACCTGGTTTTAACCTAGGTACTGGGCATATGAATTCAGGTCCTCTTGCTGTGTGGCCAATACTTTACTGATCAAAGCATCTCCTTGGCCATGTGTTGTAGTTTGTTACTGGGGAACTACTCAATAAGCCCATTGACCCTTAAATTATCATGAGGTTCCAATTGATTTCTACTCCCTGCCTGCCTGTTTTTCACCAGTTTCACATTCAGTTAACAAAATCTATAATCCTCTTATGTATGGCCCCTTGGGATTAAATTGGGACCTCAACATTTATCACAATAATTGCATCTGCTGTACCTTGGATAGTTTAGCTCCATCTATATGACTCATGGGGCTCTTTTGCTTGGACCTCTCTTCCCAACCACTGTAAGTGATCCTACTAAGGAAACAGACTCTCTGACTGATGCTCCTCAGTAATAAAGAATAAACATTGTCATTATTAAAGATTCCCCAGGACTTTCAAAAAACAATTCTAGCCTCACAAGCTTTTAACTTGTGGAGAAATTCACAGAACATTCACATACAATATAGTAGTCTGAAGGGTTTTCCAATGTTATATAGCATATTTAATCTAGATTGCACAGTTCCTGGAGTTTTTCAGCCTTCTTCTACTGTCTGACTTGGATTCTATAGGGAACATCACATGTTTAATTTCACAATGGTTTTTGAAAATAATATCACTATTTTTTATTTGAAATGCTTAATCTTACTTTATAATTCACTTAATATTATTTACTTATACATACCACATTTATTGAAAAATTTTATGATTAAAAATTACCCTCTAGAATCAACTCTACTATCCATAAATGAAGGATGATTTAATATTTGCCATCAATACAAGAGAAAGTGCATTGTTGTTAAGAGGAAATACTTTTACATATCTAAGTACAAAAGATGATCATAACATATATATGTGTGTGTGTGAAAATATTTAATTGTAGAATAGTACACATAATACATTTCAGTAAATATGGGTGTACATATGAATATTATTTTGAGGATATAAAAATAAAGAACAGCACATAAATTTATATCACAAAATAGTAGAAAACAAATTTAGATAGTATGTAAAATAAATGAGATTATATTTTTCTTCATATGTTTTAAGTCATTTTACTTGCTTCAACAAGTATGTGTTAGTTCTCAAGTTATAAGGAAAACAATGCAGAAAATGTGCCTGGTTGGTGGCTCACACCTGTAATCCCAATACTTGGTAGGCTGAGGCAGGAGGATTGCCATGAATATAAAACCAGAATGCATTATAAACATTTCCAGGTAAGCTAAAGTTGAATTGACACTTTGACTCAAGCCAAACAAACAAAAAAAGAAGGTGTAAAGAATGAAAGGAAAAAGATAAGAAGTTTCCCAACACAATCTGGGAAATATCAAAGTACCTAATTCTGATAAAGTTTAAAATCTTCAGAAAGCATTGAGAAATTAGAAGGAAAAACAGTGTCTTGGTTACTGTTCTACTGCTGGGAAGAAACACCATGATCAAGAAAATCCCTATAAAAGAAAGAATCGAACTGGGGTTTGTTTAAGGTTCCAGAGGGTTAGTCAGTTATCATTAAGCTGGGGAGCATGGCAGCAGGCAAATAGGAATGTTGCTGGATAAGTAACCGAGAACTGCATCATGATCCACAAGCAGAAGGCAGAAAGAGAGACTGAGAGGAGAGAGAGAGAGAGACTTACCTGGCCTTACTTTTGAAACCTTAGTGCCCACCCACAGTGATACAGCTCCTCCAACAAGGCCATAGCTCCTTACCCTTCCAAATTGTTCATGAACTGGGAACTGAATAAGCAAATATATGAATGTATAGGAGACATACTCACTCAAACCACAGATGGAGAGTTACCCTTTAATCGCAACCTACTTTCTCTCTACCTCCTTTTCTTTGTCCATTGTGAACTATTAAAATTTTCAATCATGCTGACTTGGGGTGACTCAATATGAAAATGAATGCTGTGACAAGGCTGATTTACCAAAATACATTTTTCTTGCTCATATTTTGCTTGGGTTTTGTCTTTTGTCTGTTTGTTTTGAAACAGAGTAGTTTTGAGCTTTTGATGTAGCAAAGGATAAGTCAATATCTGATCTTCCTCCCTTTGTCTCCAAACTAGAGGAATCACAATTACAGGACTTTGCTACTCCATCTGGCTTACAAGGTGCTGGGGTAGGAAAATAGGAATTCTTATCTGCTAGGCAAGTGTTCTCCTCATTGATCTATAGCCATTGATATGTTTCTTCTTTGTATACAATGTTTAAACAAACTAATTCAGTC
This sequence comes from Microtus oregoni, assembly GCF_018167655.1. Taxonomy (NCBI): domain Eukaryota; kingdom Metazoa; phylum Chordata; class Mammalia; order Rodentia; family Cricetidae; genus Microtus; species Microtus oregoni. The sequence continues at coordinate 107,380 of NW_024544738.1, forward strand.
ACCATTTGGATATACAGAAGTTTCTCTCATTTTTTTTTTTGGTGGGGGAAGAGAGGGTTATTTGGCTTAAAGTTTCACATTGTTGTTCACCGTCAAAGGAACTCAAAGAAAGCAGGACTATGTAGGAAAGAGCTGATGCAGAGGCTCTAGAGAGTATTGCTTTCTTGTTGGCTCCACATGGGCTTCTTGACCTGCTTTCTTGTAGAACCCAGGACCATTCATTCACGCAGGGATTGAGCCAAACACCATGGGCTATACACTTTCCCATCAATAACTAATTAAGAAAGTGTCTTATAGTCAGATCTCGTGTGTGTGTGTGTGTGTGTGTGTGTGTGTGTGAAGTTGGCATGAGACTATAAGAACACCATGATAAAAAAAAATCCTACAAAACAAAGAAATAGTTCAGATAATTGGTAGCAGTCTCCTCTCTGTTGGTTCTGGCAAACTTCTCTGCTATCAACACTGTCTTGGCACATGTTTCTCATCATGATTGGATTAAGAGTGGGTTCTTCATCTTAAAATGTGTGGCAAATTGTGTAAAACAAAGGATTAATTCAGTCAAATTAATGAGCCTTTGAACAAACTATACCTATTTCAAGAAAGATTAGTTCAAAGTTTGACTCAGTCACTAAGACCCAGGGGAAATGTAACATGATGCCAGTCTAGCTGTTCCCTAGACCTTATCACAGGTGACCCCATGATAGAAGTACCCTTTTGGCCATAAAACTCAGCGCATAGACAGTACCACCTGCCAAACAAAATAAAGAATATATCAAAGTTCATAATTCTGTAAAAGTCTCTAAATGTGAGAGCCTTCTATCTGAACCCTGAGGGGACACTGGGACCGGCACTCAGAGGCCCCTGATAGAACTTGTTCTCTCTACCATTTACATGGGTTCCAGGGATTGAACCCAGTTCAATAGACTCAGGTGGCAAGCCCCCTCTTACCTTGAAACTATATTGCAGACCCACGCAGCTTTCTTTCAGGTACTTCTTGCAGTGCATTTACCACTTCTGCTGTAGAATTTCAAGCTTCCTGTTGACATCTGATTTCTGTTTCTAAAATCAGGAAAGGTTTTTGAAATTTATAAATCACCCTGAAATTCTTAGTTTTCAATCAATTTCTCATTCCTATTCTATAATTGATGTTAAGTGGTCCTCTAAATATATTCTTTCTATAGCAAAGCAAACCGGAGATGTATTCTGGAACTGAAGTTTTCTTCTTTCCCACAGGGGCTAAATTTCAGTTTCCCAGAAACAGGATATATAGGAACCTCCAGATGTTCAGAGAGATTGGATTTTCCCATATATTTGGCAAAATACAAGTTTAGATGTGTTATTACCTGAACCCTAAACATTTATACCTCTGCTTTGCAAAGTTGAATAGTAAGGTGTACAAAATCTTCCCTGATGAATCCTGCTATCTCTGAGAAAAGTTTCCTTTTATCTGAAAGTGCAAAAATGTTTACTGGGATGTATAAAACACTGTTGGATGCTTGCTTTAACAATAGTGACAGACTTTCTTTGCTGGATTCGAATGCATATATTATTTATAAAAACACTTACCCTCTGTGACAATGATTAATAAAGTAGTGCTATGCTTGCTTTTTCCAGTTTCAGCAACTCTCTCTCTCTCTCTCTCTCTCTCTCTCTCTCTCTCTATATATATATATATATATATATATATATATATTCTCTTATAGTTTTGTAGTTATCATTAATCTTTTCTCCCACAGAAACTTAACTGCAATTTATTCTCAATATACCAAAAAATAACTAAAGAAAATTTCAGAATTAACTTCATCGTTAAAAACATTAATTTGACATTTATTGGCCCAAAGTGATTGGAAAAGTCATGGTCCCTTCCAAAAAGAACTGGTAGATGGATGGCTTCTTGAAACCTCACCAATTCCAGATACTTCACTTTTGCTTGTGTTGGTAAATTCAATAAAAGTATGATTTAATATAAATGATGTTTGTATATTTTGAGAACAAAATGAATCTTATTTAATCAAAGACTCAATTCATTATAATATATTTTATATTTTTTTTAGAGTCTTGGGCATTTTGGATGCAGTTTTATAACTTAGAAATCTAAATACACACACATATACACACACACACACCAAATGCATATGACCATAGCTTTAAAAGTCTAATAAATCAAATGGCAACACGTATTTATATGACTGTTCATTTAAATAAAACATGAATAGTTTCCAAAGACTTTGATTTTCTTAATAGAACATGGAGAATTTTAATTTTTCTGATTCTATACATGAAAGGATGAGGATAAATCTGAGAACTGAACAATTTCATAGCAAGGAGAACATAAAAGGCAGCTCCCTCTGATCTTTCAGGAGGAAGAGCTCTTGAAATACTGTGGGAAAGGCAGTAGTGTGATATTTCTCATTATAAAAGGTCACCACTCTGCTCATTTATTACTATTTTATGGGAGAGGCAGAGTGGACTGGATCAAGTTGGGACAAAGGTTGTTGAAGAGAGTTTTTGAAATTACTTTGTGCTAAGAAGGAAAGAGAAATGACTCATTTTATTGAAAAACAAAGATTTGGAATTCATTGTTTGTGTAAAATCTGAAAATACAAATGATGTGAGAAAGGAAGAAATCTATTTTGAAGAACTATTTCCTCCCCTTATACATAATTGTATTGAACACGAAGTGAGAATTTTTATGAAAATAAAATGTAAACCAAGTGTACTTACATCACTGGAGATGATATTTAATGAAACAAACTGTAGAATTGCTAAATATTTCTAAAAAAATGAAAGACACATATCAACACCAAACAAACACTGTCAAATCTATGGTTGAGCCATGTTCTTCTGAAAGCTCCCACTGCATAGAATTAGTGCCTAACGCCACAGAAAGTCTGCAATATAACAGACATGATTGCAATACATTTACAAGGAATGCCATCCTAGTAATTTTTAATTTATTTGGAAAGTACTGGGATGAGAAAGAGAAAACCAAGGTAGTGTTCACAGAGGTTTGATAACAGTGAAATAAATGTAGTTGGTCATTGTTTTCAGTGTACATGTACTACCGTCTTACTTAAAATGTTATTTAACTAAGTAAATAAAAACCTTTATCAGAAAATGAGTTTTAATTGGGAGGGAAATTGGAAATTTGCAAAACTTAGTGAGAAACAAAAAGAAAATACATAGAACCAAAACCCCTGACCTAGAAAAATGGTTATTGGGTTCCTTCCTTTGATTTTTATTACTATAGAAATGGCAACTGCAGATACTAAGAACCCAATTTTTCTACTATAGTTTTAGAGAAAAATACAGAAAATTATTTAATGCATTTCTCAGAAAATACAAGTTCTTTCACACTGCCTTTCTGTGACCTATTTTCAATCATATGAAGCAAGAAAAATTCTGTAATATTGTATCTATTTTTGCTAAAAAGAGATATATTCTTGTGTCAATTATTACACTAAATTTTTCAAAATATAAACAAAATTTATAGGTGTCAATAATATACATATATGTAGAAGATAGATAGATAGATAGATAGTAATCAGGCATAAACATGTTTTATAAAGCCCAACTTTCTATTATTGCTGATATTGATTGATTTGGCAGAAAAAGAAAGCTACAAAATAAATCAATCAATTATTTTACATGAGTAGGACATTGACAATATTCAGTTTCAACCAAATCCAAATTATATATATACACACACACACACACACACACACACACACACACATATAATGTTTTTTATCAATTTAAAAATTAACTTGTTAGAATGGCCACATGAATGTATGGCAAAGTAGTAACAAACTTTCTTTTACACGAATTTTCTAAATTTGAATAAAGATTTTCAAAGAATTCACTTATATTATCACAAACTTGATCTTATTATTAAAGAAAAGAAACAATTTTAACAGTATTCACATTGAGTACTTATTGCCAAAGAGCTCCAAAATTAATGTGTAAGATTTCCAAAGTATCACCATTCATGAATATAAGCTTTAATGATTTACATCTGTAACGGTGTAAATGAATGCAGATTGTAAAAAAATATATATAGCTTTAATGTAGAAATAGACCTACAGAAACACCGTTCTGCAGAGACCAGGAAAGCAGAAGTGAGCGCAGCAAGCACGCTTGCCAGATTTATAGGTAAACATTAGCCCGAGGCGAACACGCCCACTAAGGGGCGGGACTTATCCCTACATGCATCTTGTTTTTTTCTGTCTTTCATAGCAAGGATATTAAATGAGAAAACACATTAATATTCTATTATTTTATTTGGATACTTTCATGTTCATGTATTTTGACTACTACTATAATTTAAAAGTTCTACTAGAATATAGATGTGCATTTTACATATTATTGGCTCACACTATTTAGAAAACTATTTCATATAAATGGGGTTATCATAATTTTTTGATGTTCAATCTGTATTTATGGGGAACACTATTTGTATGCTGACACCTCTCACTCTCTCTATTTTTATTTCTGTTCACTACTCTACTATGGATGGATTTTGAAATGTTATGTGAATTCTAAAGTCAAAGCAGTAAATTCAGTCTATTCATATGTTGTTTGGAAAATAATATTTTATAGTATTCCAGTATATCATATCACCATGTTTTGTATGAAAATTGTGTCATCATCATATTTCTCTGTTGATAGTTGTCTTATACTAACAGAGAGTAAAGAGGATAAAAAGTACATTCAGCCAATATAGAGAAGAAACAATTATCTAGAGACGAGAGAGAATGGCTAAAAAGAAACAGATTGTGGAAAAGGCAGACTGGATTTTTATTATAATTTTTAATAATTCTAGCCTATGTTTATCCTGTCAGAACCATGGAAACAAGCTGTGACTTAGGGGTAGTTTTATTGGTTTGTGGAATGAGAAGAGGAATATTTAAGAAAAGCAACAGCTGTAGTGATGGAACGTCAGTTCATAAGATGACAGTCATAATATTGATGAAAATGCTCACTTAATGAAACCCACCCACTCATGCTTGTGCAAAGTGTGTCAGTATGCTTGGGAAAAAAATGAATCTGGGAGTGAATTAGAATTCCAAACCTCAGAACCCAAGTAAAAATCCATATGTGCATGGAACCCATCTGTTATCTCAGCATGGAATGCAGAGACAGGGAATGACCAGCAGTCTGGCTAGCCACAGCAACCAGAATTGATGAACTCCAACCTCACTGAGATAGTCTTTTGTAGGAAGCAAGGTAGAGAGAAGAGTCATTTAAGATGACAACTGGTATCAATCTCTAGTCTCTACACATGTGTACATGTGCATCAACTCACACACATGTTGCCGCAAACATACACACACACACCTATAAAACAAAAGCAAACAAAATAACAATATAACTGAGGAATTAGAAGCTGTTCTTTAGACTATCCATGCACTTAAACAAGATGTAGACTAAGAGGCTTACAAGCAACAAAAACACATGTTTCTTAGAGTTTTAGACTGAGTGGTGCTGGAGATAAAGATGAAGCAAATGTTATGTCTTATGAGAGTTCTTTTTTACATATGAGAATGTTTTCTCAACTTTTACATGGTAGCAAGGACCATGAACCTTTCTAGTATATCATTCTATGAAGTCACTAATCACATTTTATGAGGATTCTGTCTTTATAACCTAATTATATTCCAAAGTCTGCATTTCCTAATTACTATAACCTTAGGAACAAATATTTTAATACATGAATTTTAAGGAAACAAATAATAGTAGCTATGAAAAGCAAATAAGATTAAGTATGTCAGTTGAGTCCAGATAAATGAAATTATAGCATAAAATGGAATGGGAACATATAATGGATGTTCTCAAAGGAATGTCATGGAATCTAGACACCACAAAATTGCTATTCACAATGCTCTAAACACACTTTAAAAAAAGACTGTTCTCAATTGAAGAAAGCTGGTGCAGACCTATTTGCCTTTCCCAGGAAAGAATATACCAATTGTCCAGTGCATGGTCTACTCTGAAAGCATACATACAAGTAACATAGAAAGAGAACAGGTATATATATATATATATATATATATATATATATATATATATATATATCATTCAATAGTACTTAACAAAAACACAAGTTATGACTATGAAGGAGACCATGGAGGAGTATGTGGGAAGGGAATGTTTAAAGGAAAGGGAAAGGAGAAATATTATCACTGTATTATATTCTCAAAAACACATATCAGCTTAAGAAAAATGCAGGAATCTATAATTCATTTATAGAAGAAAACAATGCCAAAAGAAACAAATTCTACCAATCAAGAGACTGGAATTTTTAAACCAAGAATTTTTAAAGCTGAATTACCAGCAATATATAAAAAAAAATAAAAGGAAAAAAATGAAGAAATATGAAATCTACACAGAAAATTACAGATCAATGCCTGTTCCCTGTGAGCTTCATGGAACCCTGCTGTATAGCCTGCTCCAATAATGAGTGGACCTAAGAGGTGAGTCAGCAGTGGCCCTGTGGCCAGGAAGTTGCATGCCCCACTCTCTAGGACCTCTCTGTGGAACAATTGGGGGAGGGGGAGGGAAATGGTAGGCGGTGGCCGGGAGGAGGCAGAAATCTTAAATACATACATACATACATACATACATACATACCAGGGTCCCTTCACCAGTTCCCTTGACTTTTCTAGCTGCCAGCAGGGAATTTTCCTGCTATCCTGCAACCCACCTGGCCCCTAAACTTGCCTGTTCCCTGTGAGCTCTGTGGAACCCTGCAACACATCTTGCTCCAATACTGAGCGGACCTAAGTGACAGCCACAGCAAGGATGGCACCAAAACACCAAGACACTGCCAGCCTCATTTGAAAGAAGAGATGGGTAGGCACCAATGCAAGATTCCCTCCCACATCCTAAAATGCAACATGGTAACACCAGAACCCAGCAGACACACAACAGGAATACTTGATTTTCCTAACCCAAAAGAAGTAAAATAAAACAACTTCAAACATAACTTTATGAAGATGATGGAGACCTTTAAAGAGGAAGTGAAAAACTCCCTTGAAGAAATGGAATAGAAGACAAACAAAAAGTTAGAAGAAATTAATAAATCCCTCAAAAATACAGAAGAAAATATAGAAAAAGCAATCAAGCAGGTAAAGAAAACAGTTCAAGACTTGAAGACTGATATGAAGGTAATAAAGAAAACACAAACTGAGGGAAGGATGAATATGGAAAATCTGAGTAAATGAACAGGATCTACAGAGACAAGTATAACCAACAGAATACAAGATATAAAATAAAGAATCTCAGGCGCTGAAGATACTATAGACGAAATAAACTCATTGGTAAAAGAAAACATTAAATCCAACAAATTCTTAACACAAAACATTCAGAAAATCTGGGACACCATGAAAAGACCAAACCTAAGAATAATAGGGTCAGAAGAAGGAGAACTGCAGCTCAAAAGCACAGAAAATATATTTAACCAAATTATAGAAGAAAACTTTCCCAACATAAAGAAGGATATCCCTATGAAGGTATAAGAAGCTTACAAAACACTAAATAGACTGGATCAAAAAAAATCCCCTTGCTATATAATAATCAAAACACAAAACATGCAGAATAAAGAAAGAATATTAAGAGCTACAAAGGAGCAGGGCATCGGTGGCGCACGCCTTTAATCCCAGCACTCAGGAGGCAGAGGCAGGCGGATCTCTGGGAGTTCGAGGCCAGCCTGGTTTACAAGAGCTAGTTCAGGGACGGGCACCAAAGCTACAGAGAATCCCTGTCTTGAAAAACCAAAAGGAAAAAAAAAGAAAGAGCTACAAAGGAAAAATTCAAGTAACGTATAAAGGTAAACCTATCAGAATCACACATGACTTTTCAATGGAAACCATGAAATCCAGAAGGTCTTGCATATATGTGCTACAGATACTAAGAGACCACAGATACAAGACTAGACTACTATACCTAGCAAAGCTTTCATACATTATTGATGGAGGAAACATGATATTCAATGACAAAAACAGATTTAAACAATACGTATCCACAAACCCAGCCTTACAGAAAGTACTGGAAGGAAACCTCAACATAAGAAGCTAACTATACCCACAAAAACACAGACATCTGATAACCCCCACCAGCATAAACCAAAGAAGGGAAACACACAAAAACTACTACCAAAAAATAAACGGAGATAACAATCACTGGTAATTAATATTGCTTAATATCAATGGATTCAATAAGCTATAAAAAGTCACAGGCTAAGAGAATGGATACAAAAACAGGATCCAACATACCTCAACCTCAAAGACAGACACTACCTCAGAGTAAAGGTGTGGGAAAGGTTTTCCAATCAAATGGACCTAAGAAATAAGTGGGTGTGGCTATCCTAATATCTAACAAAAATGATTTCAAACTAAAATCAATCAGAAGATATGGAGAAGGACAGTTTATACTCATAACAGGAATAATTCTTCAAGATGATGTCTCAATTCTGAATATCTGTGCCCCAATACAAGAGCACCCACAAATGTAAAAGAAACATTACTAAAACTTAAATCATACAACAAACCCCAGACACTAATAGTAGGAGATTTCAACGCTCCTATCTCACCAATGAACAGGTCAACCAGACAGAAACTTAACAGAGAAATAAGAGAAGTAACAAATGCAATGAATCAAATGAACTTAACAGACATCTATATAACATTCCACCTAAACAGGAAAGAATATACCTTCTCCTCAGCACCTCATGGCACCTTCTCTAAGACTGGTCACATACTCAGCAACAAAGCAAACATCCACAGATAAAAAAAAAATGACTAACTCACTGTGTCTTACAGGATCACCATAGAGTAAAGTTATAATTCAACAACAATACTACTCCCAGAAAGCCTACAAACTCATGGAAACTTAATGATCAACTTCTGATCAACCCATGGGTAAAGGAAGAAATATAAAGAAATTAAAATCTTCCTTAATTCAATGAAAATGAAGGCACATCATATCCAAACTTATGGGGACACTATGAAAGCAATGCTAAGAGGAAAGTTCATAGCACTGAGTGCCCACATATAGAAAATGGAGAAAGCTCACATTAGTAAACTAACAGCACACCTTAAAGCTCTAGAAAAAAAAAAGAAGCAGACTCACTCAGGAGGAGTAGAAGACAGGAAATAATCAAATTGAGGGCTAAAATCAACAAAATAGAAACACAGAAAACAATACAAAGAATCAATAAAAGAAATACAAAGAATCAATAAAACAAAGAGCTGGTTCTTTGAGAAAATCAACAAGACTGACAAACCATTATCCAAACTATTCAAAAGGCAAAGAGAGAACATTAAAATTAACAAAATCAGAAATGAAAAGAGGGACATAACAATGGACACTGAAGAAATTAAGAAAATGATTGGGTCCTACTACAGACCCTGTATTCCACAAAATTGGAAAATGTAAAAGAAATGGAAATTTTTTTACACAGATACCATATACCAAAATTAAATCAAGACCAGGTGAACAATTTAAATAGGCCTATAAGCTGTGAGGAGATAGAAGCTGTTACCAAAAACCTCCCAACCAAAGAAAGCCCAGGGCCAGATGGCTTTAGTAAGAAATCTACAAGAACTTTTGAGAAGACCTAAGACCAAAATTCCTCAAAGTGTTCCACATAACAGAAACAGAATGTGCATTGCCAAACTCTTTTTATGAGGCTACAGTTACCCTGATACCAAAACCACACAAAGATTCAACCAAGAAAGAGAATTACCGACCAATCTCACTCATGAAAATGGATTAGAAAATCCTCAATAAAATACTGGCAAACTGAATCCAAGAATACATCAAAAAAAAATCATCCATCATGATCAAGTAGACTTCATCCCAGAGATGCAGGGCTGGTTCAAAATATGAAAACCTATCAATGTAATCCATCATATAAATAATTTGAAAGAAAAAACATATGATCATTTCATTAGATACTGAAAAAGCATTTGAAAAATTCAACACCCCTTCATGATAAAGGTCTTGGAGAGATTAGGGATAAAAGGATCATATCTAAATATAATAAAAGCAAAATAGAGAAAGCTGACAGCTAACATCAAATTAAATGGTCAAACTCAAAGTAATGTCACTAAAATCAGGAACAAGACAAGGCTGTCCATTCTCTCCATATCTTTTCAACATAGTTCTTTAAGGTTTAGCAATAGCAATAAGAAAACATAAAGAGATCAAGGGGATTCAGTTTAGAAAGGAAAAAGTCAAACTTTCATTATTTGCAGATGATATGATGGTGTGCATAAGTGACCCCAAAAACTCTACCAGAGAACTCCTACAGCTGATAAATACCTTCATTGATGTGGCAAGATACAAGATCAACTCAAAAAAATCAGTAGCCCTCCTTACACTCAAAGGATAAAGAAGCTGAGAGGGAAATCAGAGAAACATCACATTTCACAATAGCCACAAATAACATGTAATATCTTGTGGTAGCACTAAATAAGTGAAATATCTTTTTGACAAAAACTTTAAATCTTTGAATAACGAAATTGAAGAAGATACCAGAAAATGGAAAGATCTCCTATGCTCTTGTGTACGAAGGATCAACATAGTAAAATCGGCAATCCTACCAAAAGCAATCCAGAGATTCAATGCAATCCCCATAAAAATCTCAACACAATTCTTCACAGACCTTGAAAGAACAATAATCAACTTCTTATGGAAAAACAGAAAATCCTCGATAGCCAAGCAATTCTGTACAACTAAGGAACTGCAGGAGGGATTACTACCTACGACATCAAGCTCTATTACAGAGACAGATAAGAACAGCAATAAATAAATGGGACCTACTTAAACTGAGAAGCTTCAGTAAAGCAAAAGACACAGTCAATAAAACAAAAAGGCAGCCTACTGACTAAATGGAAAAAAATCTTCACCAACCCCACATCAAACAAAGGTCTGATCTCCAAAATATATAAAGAACTCAAGACATGAGACATTAAAATTCTAAATAACCTAATTAAAACATGTTGTACTGAACTAAACAGAGAATTCTCAACATAAGACTTTCAGATGGCCAAAAGATACTTTAGGAAATCTTCAACTTTCTTAAGTATCAGGGAAATGCAAATCAAAATAACTCTGAGATATCATCTCACATCTGCCAGAATGGCTAAGATCAAAACCACTAATAATCACTTATGCTAGAGAGGATGTGGAGTAAAGGGAACACTCATCCATTGCTGGTGGGAATGCAAACTTGTGCAACGACTTTGGTAATCAGTGTAGCAGTTTCTCAGAATATTGGGACTAAACCTACTTCAGGATCCAGCAATACTACTCTTGGGAATATACCCAAAAGATGCTCAATCATACTACAAAAATGTTTGTTCAATTATGTTCCTAGCAGCATTATTTGTAATATCTAGAACCTGGAAAAACCTAGATGCCCCTCAGTTGAAGAATGGATAAAGAAAGTGTGACACATCTACACATTAGAGTATACTCAGCAGTATTAAACTAAGACATCTTAACTTTGCATGCAAATGTATGAAATTAGAAAACACTATCCTGAGTGAGGTAACCCAGACCCCCCAGAAAACAAATATGGTATGTACACACTCATAAGTGGATACAAGCCAAAAACAAAGGACATTGAGCCTATAGTTAAATGATCCTAGAGAAGCTAAGTAATGAGGTGAACCCAAAGAAAAACCTATATAGACCCACCTAGAAATTGGAAAAGACAAGATCATTGGACAAAATATGGGAGCATGGGGGAAGGGGGTAGAAGGAAGGGGAGAAAGGGAGGGTTGAGGAGAACTTGAGGGAATGGAATAGTTGAGAAGGAGGAAGGACAGATATGAGAGCAAGGAAAGAGGTAATTTGATTGAGGGAGCTATTATCAGGTTAGCAAGAAACCTGGATCTAGAAAAATGCCCAGGAATCCACAAGGATGACTCCAGCTAAGACCCTAAGCAATAGAGAAGAAGGTTCTGAACTGGCCTTACCCTGTATTCAGATTGATGATTTTCCTAAACATCACCATAGAACCTTCATCCAACCACAGATGGAATCAGAGGTAAAGAGCTAAATCAGAGCACTGGACTGAGCTCCCAAGATCCAATTGAAGAGTGGAAGGAGTGAAAGTATGTGTAAGAAAGTCAAGACCATGATGGGTTCATCCACTGAGCCAGTTTGCCTGAGCTAATGGTAGCCCAACAACCCCAATTAAATTGGGAGTAAACAAGCATGGGAACAAATTAGTACCTCTGAATGTGGTTGACAGTTTGGGTATACTGAGGGGCCACTGATAGTGATACTGGGACTTGTCTTTACTGCATGTACTGGCTTCTTGGGATCCTATTCTCTTTGGATGTATACCTTGCTCAACCTAGATGTAGTAGGGAGGGCTTTGGACTTTCCACATGGCAGGGTGCCTTGCCCTCTTTTAAGATTGAAGGGGATTGGGGTGGGAGGGTATGTGGAGGTAGTGAGAGGGGAGTGAAAGGAGGAGAGGGAGTGGGAATTTTTTTAAAGTACTAAAAAACAAAAAGAACTAAACAGAGAAATAATGGTGCTAACAGACATTATAAACCAAAAAGATCTAATAGACAACAACAGAACATTTCACCCAATTACAAAAGAATATAGCATCTCACAGAATTTTCTCTAAAACTGATCACAAAGCAAGTCTCAGCAGATACAAGAAAACTGAAATAACCTTGTGCATCCTATTAGACCACCTTGGATAAAAGCTGGTATTAGCAACAACAGAAACAACAAAAACAACAGAGAGCCTACAAACTCATGGATTCTGAAAAACTACCACATCGAGGCAGAAGTAAAGAATTTAAAGACTTCCTAGAATTCACTGAAAATGAAAGCATAACCTACCTGAACTGATGGGACATGATGAAAGTATTTGTAACATGAGAGGCCTGTTTGTTGGGGTTTCTGTCTTGCCCGGTACCCCACAGCTGACAAGCTCCAAAGGAAATCACACAGAGATCTCTATAAGTTATAAAGCTGATTGGATCATTAGCTCAGGCTACTTACTAGCTCCTGTAGCTTATATTAACCCATTATTCTTATTTATGTTAGCTACATGGCTCGATACTTTCAGCTGGGCAAGTTACATCTTGCTTTTTGGTGGTCTGGGCTGGAATGGGAGAAGAGCTTCCTTCTTCCCAGAATACTCCTGTTCTCATCACCCTGCCTCTACTTCCTGTCTGGTCGACCTGCTTATACTTCCTGCCTGGCCAATCAGCATTTGTTCAAAACATGATTGATAGAATTCAGACAATTCTCCCACACTAAGTATTGCTAAGAGGAAAGTTCATAACACTGACTGACTGCATAAAGAAATTGTAGGGATCTCATACTAGCAACTTAACAACACACCTGTGTGCTGTAGAACAAAAAGAAGCAAACACGCCTGATAGGAGTAGACAGGATGGCAGAAAATAATTAAACTGAGGCTGAAGTCAATACAATGGAAACAAAGAGAAAAATATAATGAGTCAATGAAGAACTGGATCTTTGAGAGAATCAATAAGAGAGACAAACCCTTATCCAAACTAACTAAAAGACACAGAGAGAATATTGAAATTAACAAAATACAAAATGAAAGGGGAACATCAAGGGAATCAAAAGAATCACTGGAGCATACTTTAACATCCTATACTCCATAAAATTGGAATATCTACAAGAACTGGACAACTTTCACCATAGATACCAACTTACAAAAGTTAAATCAAGATTAGATTTAAAAAAAAACTGAATATATTTATAACCCCCAAAGAAATAGAAACAGTCATTAAAAGTCTCACAATAAAAACCACCATGGGCCAGATAGTTTTAGCTCACAATCTTACCAGACTTTCAAAGAAAACATTATACTAATACTCAAATTATTCTATAAAATAGAAACAGAAATAACATTGCTGAATTAATTTCATGAGGCCACCATCACCCTGATTCCCAAATCACACACATAGATTCAGAATGGGAATTGCAAACCAATTTCCCCATGAACATTGGTACAAAAACACTCCCTAAAATACTCACAAACTGAATTTAAGAAGAAAGAAAATTCAAAAAAAAATCATCACCATGATCAAGTAGTTTTCATCCCAGACATACAGGTATTGTTCAACATATCAAAGGCAGTAGATGTAATCCACCATATAAACAAATGAAAGGAAAAAAAACATGTTATCATCACATTTAATGGTGACAAAGTCTCTGACAAAACCCAACAAATAAATGTCTTAGAGAGATCTGGGATACAAGGACATCCCTAAACATAATAATAAAAATATATACAGCAAGTCCACAGCAAACATCAAATGAAATGGATAGAAACTCGAAACAATTTCACTAAAATCAGGGACAAGCAAGGCTATCCACTCTCTCCATATGTATTCAAAACTGTATTTGAAGTTCCACTTAGAGCAATATGACAACTAAAGAAGATCAAGGAGATTCGAACTGGGAAGGAAGAAGTCAAAGTATCACTGTTTCCAAATGATATGAAAGTATACATAAGATGACCCCAAAAAATCTAGCAGAAAACTCCTACAACTGATAAACTCCTTCAGCAAAGTGGCTGGATATAATGTTAACTCAAAAAATCAGTAGCTCTCCTATATACAAATGATAAATAGTATGAGAAAGAAATCAGAAAATAAGATTCTTCACAATAGCCACAAATAAAATAAAATATTTTGGTATAACTCTAATCAAGCAAGTGAAAAACCTATATTTAAATCTTTGGATAAGGAAATTGAAGAAGACCCCAGAAAATGGAAATAATTCTCATTATTATAAGTAGGAAGTATTAATACAGTAAAAATGGCCATCTTTCCAAAATCAATCTAAAGATTAAAGATAATCCCCTTCAAAACTTCAATACAATTCTTTACAGACCTTGCAGAAACAACCCAACTTTATGTGTAAAAAAAATCCCAGAATATCTAACACAATCCGGAACAATAAATAAACTTCCAGAGGTAAAATTTGTCTCTGACATCAAGCTGTAATACAGAGATATACTAATAAAAACTGCATGTTATTGGCATAAAAACAGACACATTGATCAACAGAATTGAATCAAAGACCCAGACACAAACACACACACCTATGGAGACCTGGTTTTCAATTAAAAAAAAAACCAGAAATATAAAATGGATAAAAAGGAAATATCTTCAACAAATGGCTCTGGTTCAAACAGATGTGTGCATGTAGAAGAATGCATATAGATCCAAATCTATCAACCAGAACAAAACTCAAGTCCAAGTGGAACAAAGACTTCAACATAAATCCAGATGCTGTTAACCTGATAGAAAACAAAGTGGAGAATAGCCTTGAATTTACTGACAAAGGAGACAGTTTCCTGAACATAATACCAAGAGCACAAAAACTAAGAAGAAAATTAATAAACAAGACCTTGTGAAACTGAAAAACTTCTGTAAAACAAAGGGTACAGCCATTTGCAAAAAAAATTCAACCCACAAAATGGGAAAAGATTTTCATCAACTCCATATCTGACAGGACTAATACTCAAAATATGTAAAGAACTCAAAACATATGAAACCAGCACACTAAATAAGCCCATTAAAAATTGGTATAGAGATTTTTTTGTTTGTTTTTGTTTTTTTTTGGGGGGGGGGGGGTCGAGACAGGGTTTCTCTGTGGTTTTGGTTCCTGTCCTGGAACTAGCTCTTGTAGACACACAGCTGGGAGGAATTGCACAGGTCCCAAGCCCACCTCTGGCTCCTTATTCTTTCACTGCCTATAATTACACTCTTTCCTCACCCTTTGCCCCAACCCCAACACTTTTATTTTTTTACTTTTTTTATTGCTTTAAAAATTTCCACCTCCTCCCCTTTTCCCATTTCCCTCCTGCTCCCCCCATCCCCCTTCCCCTCCCTTTCCAGTCCAAAGAGCAGTCAGGGTTCCCTGCCCTGTGGGAAGTCCAAGGTCCTCCCCCCTCCGTCCATATCTAGGAAGGGGAGCATCCAAACAGACTAGGCTCCCACAAAGTCAGTACATGCAGTAGTATCAGCCCCCAGTGCCATTGTCCTTGACTTCCCAGTCACCCCTCATTGTCAGCCACGTTCAGGGAGTCCGGTTTGATCCCATGCTCCATCATCCAGCTGGCCTTGGTGAGCTCCCATTAGATCAGCCCCAGCGTCTCAGTGGGTGGGCGCACCCCTCGCGGTCCTCTTCCTTGCTCATGTTCTCCCTCCTTCTGCTCCTCATTTGGACCTCAGGAATTCAGTCCAGTGCTCCAGTGTGGGTCTCTGTCTCTATCTCCATCTATCACCAGATGGAGTTTCTATGGTGATATGCAAGATATTCGTCACTATTGCTATAGGATAGGGCCATTTCAGGTTCCCTATCCTCAGTTGCTCAAGGTACTAGCTGGGGACATCTCCCTTGACACCTGCGAGCCCCTCTAGAGTCAAGTCTCTTGTCAACCCTAAGATGGCTCCCTTAATTAGGATATATATTTCTCTGCTCCCTTATCCACCCTTCCTCCATTCCAACCGTCCCATTCCCCCAAGCTCTCCCCATCCTCCCCTTCTCACTTTTTTCTCCCCATATCTCCTTACCCCCACCCCACCCCCACCCCCAAGTTTCCAATTTTTGCCTGGCAAACTTGACTCATTCCAATATCCAGGAGGTAACTATATGTTTTTCTTTGGATTCACCTTCTTATTTAGCTTCTCTAGGATCTCATCTTATAGGCTCAATGTCCTTTATTTATGGCTAGAATCCACTTATGAGTGAGTCCTAAAGCCTTTCTTATGATGAGATAGAATAATTCTTTCATTTCTGCTTCCCAGCATTTTGCTTTTATTCACTTATATTTATAAATATATATAAATAAGATTTATATATAATATATAAATATATATTATTTTCCTTTTTCTTTTAGGTATCTGCTTTTTAACTTGACCTTCTCTGGCAGTTTTACAGACAGATAGAAACCCAATTTCTATTTCTTCTATTATCTCTAATCACCTAGGAAACCATCCATATGTTTTTCCAAGGCATGTTCCATATGGCTCCACTCAATACAAGCCCCTCCCTACTGATATTCAGGTATTAGATAAATGTATTTGCTTAAGAGAAATTTAAAGATCAATGCCAGTGTATATATGAAACACCTTCTAAATATTATTTTGAGTCATTTTATATAACTGTTTTTCAAATATCAATAAATTACAAATTTGAATTAACAATATAGAATAGAAAACAAACATACTTCAGCTCATCATCCATTTTTAGCTCTTTCTAGTTATTAGATGGCATACACTTTGTTAGTCCCCACACATCACAAATAAGAGATTAATTAGAACACTGATAACTTGTAGAAACCTGAATCCATTTATGTTGAGAGTTTTAATACTTCTGGTGTAAACACTTTGCTTTGTTTAAGACATATAATTCTTGTTTTTGAACAGATAAATGTGTCTGCTCCCTTTGCTTCCACTTAAAACAAAACAAATGGTTACTACAGTGAGTACTCTACACTGTCAGATTTGAGGAGAAGATCTGTTAGCTACTCCAATATGAAAAAGCAGTGAATTATGCTAAGCCAGGTATCAGTAGCTTTTCAAAGACTAGATATGACCTGGGCAATGATGGTGCATGCCTTTAATCACTCGGGAGGCAGAGGCAGGTGGATCTCTATGAGTTCGTGGCCAGCCTAGTCTACAAAAATGAGTTTCAGGACAGGCTTTAAAACTACAGAGAAAGCCTGTCTCAAAAAATAAAAATAAAAATAAAACAAACAAACAAATAAAGACTGGGTGTGGAAAACAGAAAGTGGAAAGTGAAGAAGGAAAAAGAGGAAGGAAGATGGTGGTAGAGCAGGAGGAAAGGGAGGAAATAGAGAAGCCAATGGGGAGATTTTAGAAGCACACAGATCCTACAATCCTAGCATTAAGGACACTGATGAACCTGGTGGGTTTTTGAATTGATCCAGGAAGGATTTATCAGTGCAAAAAAATAAAAAAATTACTTTAAAACATATTTTCATTCTGTGCTAGTTTTGACACTGTGCAAATAGAGGAGAAATGACTACATTGGAGGACAAAGGTTATGAAAGTTCAGTTACCTTTAAGCAACAAAAAGTAAATGGAAAATCTATAACTGAAATAAAATTACTATTTTCAGGGAAATAGTCAGTAATAAGTTTCATTCGCCAATAGACAATATGTTAAATCATTGGGTTATACTGTATGATCATTCTCATCTATTTAGAAGTCTTGATTTAGTCTAATAACCTAATAGTTTGTTTTTTTTTAAATGTACACCTTTGTATAAAGCTTTTATCAGCCAGACCCAAAAAGAGGAACATGGGATGTACTCACTCATATTTGGTTTCTAGCCATAAATAAAGGACATTGAGCTTATAATTCATGTTCCTAGAGAAGCTAAATAAGAAGATGAATCCAAAGACAAACACATAGGCATCCTCCTGAATATTAACCTTCATCAGGCGATGAAAGGAGACAGAGACAGAGACCCACATGGGAGCACCGGACAGAAATCTCAAGGTCCAAATCAGGAGCAGAAGGAGAGAGAGCACGAGCAAGGAACTCAGGACCATGAGGGGTGCACCCACACACTGAGACAATGGGGATGTTCTATTGGGATCTCACCAAGACCAGCTGGCCTGGGTCTGAAAAAGTCTGGGATAAAACCGGACTCTCTGAACATAGCGGACAATGAGGACTACTGAGAACTCAAGAACAATGGCACGGGGTTTTGATCCTACTGCATGTACTGGCTTTGTGGGAGCCTAGGCAGTTTGGATGCTCACCTTACTAGACCTGGATGGAGGTGGGAGGTCCTTGGACTTCCCACAGGTCAGGGAACCCTGATTGATCTTCGAGCAGATGAGGGAGGGGGACTTGATCGGGGGAGGGGGAGGGAAATGGGAAGCGGTTGCGGGGAGGAGGCAGAAATCCTTAATAAATAAATAAAAAAAGAAAGAAAGAAAAAAAGAACCTCTCCTTACATCAAAGTAAACTTTTTTCTCACTTGAAAATTTCCATTTTGAAATAAACATGGTTTAGTTACCCAAAATGCAGATACTTACTTTACACACACACACACACACACACACACACACACACACACACACACACACACAGAGTGCAGATCCCTGGGGCAATGTATGTTATGCAAAGTATTCCCTTTCCCAGTTGAAATGAGAATCTTCATTTTAATAAATTTCCAGAGGCTAGCATCATGCTTTGAATTCTTATCACCTACAGGGGGAAATTTAAAGTTCAAAATGTCTGTTTTCTTACAGCACTAAAATCCAGCATTTTCTATAGTATACTCAAAGAAAATTAACTATATAACCAAGTTTAGGAAAGTAAAAGGATGTAAAAACTTCATTCACATCGAAAAAACAGTTTGCATATCAACTAACTTACCCTTCTTGCAAAATAAATGATTTTATGTAGTATTTTCTTTGGAATTCCTCTGAAAATGTCTCAATGAAAACCCTGTTTTCCTAGTATTCTGTGGCTTACATCATGTGTGAGGATGAGATTGGGAAAATTCACTAGCTTTGATGCAAAGTATGTTTGATACTCACTTACTTTGGTATTTGTGAGCCTCAAATATTGAATCTCTATAACGACTACCATAAAACTCATTTGTGAAAATATTCACGTGTGTGTGTGTGTGTGTGTGTGTGTGTGTGTGTTGTATGAGATGCAAGCGACTGTAAAGCATTTGATAGAAAAAAATAACTTCCTCCAGTTCCGATGTTTACTTCACTACTGAATAAACCTGATCTGAAAACAGAATGGTGATAGAAGTAATAGGGTAATGGAAGCTACACAAACCCTTCTTGAAAAACATCACTTTCCTTGATTAATCATGGCTTGCCTTTCTGCTTATCTTAGGTGTCTTGGCCATTGCTGGGTTAATCTTTTCATTTTTATAAATCCTTTGCCTAGTTTTCTAACCCAATATAAAGGTCCAGATGTAAGATACTAAAAGGAATGTAGCATTAATATTTATAAATTCCATTTACACCTTTTCAGGTTAAGTTCTTTTTTTTTTTAATAATTTTTTTTATTAAGAAAAGAAGAAAAAAAAACATAAACAAAAAACAAGTTTCCACCTCCTCCCAGCCTCCCATTTCCCTCCCCCTCCTCCCACCCTTCTCCCCCTCCTCCCACCCTTCTACCCCTCCCCCCACTCCTCTCCCCCTCCCTCTCCAGTCCACAGAGCAGTCCAGGTTCCCTGCCCTGTGGTAAGTCCTAGGTCCTCCCCCCTCCGTCCATATCTAGGAAGGTAAACTTCCAAACTGGCTAGGCTTCCACAAAGCCAGCACATTAAGTAGGATCAAAACCCCGTGCCATTGTCCTTGGCGTCTCATCAGCCCTCATTGTTCGCCATGTTCAGAGAGTCCGGTTTTATCCCATGCTTTTTCGGTCACAGTCCAGCTGGCCTTGGTGAGCTCCCAGTAGATCAGCTCCACTGTCTCAGTGGGTGGGTGCACGCCTCGTGGTCCCGACTTCTTTGCTCATGTTCTCCCTCCTTCTGCTCCTCATTGGGACCTTGGGAGCTCAGTCCAGTGCTCCAGTGTGGGTCTCTGTCTCTGTCTCCATCCATCACCAGATGAAGGTTCTATGATGATATGCAAGATATTCGTCAGTATTGCTCTCGGATAGGGTCATTTCAGGTTCCCAATCCTCAGCTACCCAAGGAACTAACTGGGAACCTCATGTTGGGCACTTGGGAGCCCCTCTAGGGTCAAATCTCTTGCTCACCCTAAAGTGGTTCCCTTAATGAAGAATTGTGGTTCCGTGCTCCCCTATCCACCTTTCCTTTATCCCAATTCTCCTGATTCCCCAAATCCCCCCTCCTTCCCTTCTACCTTTTCTCTCCCCATCTCCCCTTACCCCCATCCCACCCCACCCCCAAGATCCTAATTTTCTCCCCGGCAATTGGGTCTACTTCCCTTAGCCAAGAGGATAACTATATGTTTTTCCTTGGGTTCACCTTCTTACTTAGCTTCTTTAGGTTCACCTATTGTAGACTCCGTGGCCCTAATTTATGGCTAGAAACCAATTATGAGCGAGTACATCCCATGTTCATCTTTTTGGGTCTGGGACACCTCACTCAGGATAGTGTTTTCTATTTCCATCCATTTGCCTGCGAAATTCGAGAAGTCATTGTTTTTTACCGCAGCGTAGTACTCTAGCGTGTATATATTCCATACTTTCTTCATCCATTCTTCCATTGAAGGGCATCTAGGTGTTTCCAGGTTCTGGCTATTACAAATAATACTGCTATGAACATAGTTGAACAAATGCTTTTGTCATATGATAGAGCATCTCTTGGGTATATTCCCAGGAGTGGTATTGCTGGGTCCAGGGGTAAGTTGATCCCGAATTTCCTGAGAAACCGAAACACTGACTTCCACAGTGGTTGCACAAGATGGCATTCCCACCAGCAATGGATGAGGGTACCCGTTCCTCCACAGCCTCTCCAGCAAAGGTTATCCTTGGTGTTTTTGACTTTAGCCATTCTGACAGGTGTAAGATGATATCTCAAAGTTGTTTTGATTTGCATTTCCCTGATTACTAAGGAAGTTGAGCACGACTTTAAGTGTCTTTTGGCCATTTGAACTTCCTCTGCTGAGAATTCTCTGTTCAGTTCAGTGCCCCATTTTTTAATTGGGTTAATTAGCATTTTAAAGTCTAGTTTCTTAGTTCTTTATATATTTTGGAGATCAGACCTTTGTCTGTTGTGGGGTTGGTGAAGATCTTCTCCCAATCAGTAGGTTGCCTTTGTGTCTTATTGACTATGTCCTTTGCTTTACAGAAGCTTCTCAGTTTAAGTAGGTCCCATTTATTCAATGTTGCCCTTAATGTCTGTGCTTCTGGGGTTATACATAGGAAGCGATCTCCTGTGCCCAGCTCCTGTAGGGTACTTCCCACTTTCTCTTCTATCAGGTTCAGTGTGTTCGGGCTGATATTGAGGTCTTTAATCCATTTGGACTTGAGTTTTGTGCACGGTGATAGATAAGGGTCTATTTTCATTCTTCTACAAGATGACATCCAGTTGTGCCAGCACCATTTGTTGAAGATGCTTTCTTTCTTCCATTTTATACTTTTAGCTCCTTTATCGAAAATCAGGTGTTCATAGGTTTGTGGGATAAAATCCGGGTCTTCTATACGATTCCATTGGTCGACTTCTCTGTTTTTATGCCAGTACCACACTGTTTTCATTACTGTAGCTCTGTAATAGAGTTTGAAGTCAGGGATGGTAATGCCTCCAGAAGATCCTTTATTGTATAGGATTGTTTTGGCTATCCTGGGTTTTTTGTTTTTCCATATAAAGTTGATTATTGTCCTCTCCAGATCTGTGAAGAATTTTGATGGGATCTTGATGGGGATTGCATTGAATCTATAAATAGCCTTTGGTAGAATTGCCATTTTTACTATGTTGATCCTCCCAATCCAAGAGCAAGGGAGGTCCATCCATTTTTTGGTATCCTCTTCAATTTCTTTCTTCAATGCCTTAAAGTTCTTGTCAAATAGATCTTTCACTTCCTTGGTTAGATGTACCCCAAGATATTTTATGCTGTTTTTGGCTATTGTGAATGGTGAAGCTTCTCTGATTTCCCTCTCTGCTTCCATATCCTTTGTGTATAAGAGGGCGACTGATTTTTTGGAGTTGATCTTGTATCCTGCCACATTACTAAAGCTGTTTATCAGCTGTAGGAGTTCTTTGGTGGAGTTTTTGGGGTCGCTTATGTACACTATCATATCATCTGCAAATAACGAAAGTTTAACTTCTTCCTTTCCAATTCGAATCCCCTTGATTCCATTATGTTGTCTTATTGCTATTGCTAGAACTTCAAGCACTATATTGAAGAGGTATGGCGAGAGTGGACAGCCTTGCCGTGTTCTTGAGTTAAGTGGGATGGCTTTGAGTTTCTCTCCGTTTAATTTGATGTTAGCTGTCGGCTTGCTGTATATAGCTTTTATTATATTTAGGTATGACCCTTGTATCCCTAATCTCTCCAAGACTTTTAACATAAATGGATGTTGAATTTTGTCAAATGCTTTTTCAGCATCTAATGAAATGATCATATGGTTTTTTTCTTTCAGTTTATTTATATGCTGGATTACATTGATAGATTTTCGTATGTTGAACCAGCCCTGCATCTGAGGAATGAGGCCTACTTGATCATAATGGATAATTTTTCGGATGTGTTCTTGGATTTGATTTGCCAGTATTTTGTTGAGGATTTTTGCGTCGATATTCATGAGTGAGATTGGCCTGTAGTTCTCTTTCCTGGTTGAGTCTTTGAGTGGTTTTGGTATCAGAGTAATTGTGGCTTCATAAAAGGAGTTTGGTAATGACCCTTCTGTTTCTATCTTGTGGAATACATTAAGGAGTATAGGTATTAGATCTTCTTGGAAGATCTGGTAGAATTCCGCATTGAAACCATCTGGTCCTGGGCTTTTTTTGGTAGGGAGGTTTTTGATAACCTCTTCTAATTCTTCGCGACTAACAGGTCTATTTAGATTGTTCACCAGGTCCTGATTTAACTTTGGTATATGATATTTATCTAAAAAAGTATCCATTTCCTTTACATTTTCCAATTTTGTGGCATATAGGCTTTTGTAGTAAGATCTAATGATTCTCTGAATTTCCTCTGTGTCTGTGGTTATGTCCCCCTTTTCATTTCTGATCTTATTAATTTGCAAATTCTCTCTCTGCCGTTTGATTAGCTTGGATAGTGGTTTGTCAATCTTGTTGATTTTCTCCAGGAACCAGCTTTTTGTTTCATTGATTTTTTGTATTGTTTTCTGTGTTTCTATTTTGTTGATTTCAGCCCTCATTTTGATTATTTCCAGTCTTCTACTCCTCCTAGGTGAGTCTGCTTCTTATTTTTCTAGAGCTTTCAGGTGGGCTGTTAAGTCTCCAATGTGAGCTTTCTCTGTTTTCTTTAAGTGGGCACTTAGTGCTATGAACTTTCCTCTTAGGACTGCTTTCATAGTGTCCCATAAGTTTGAGTATGTTGTTTCTTTATTTTCATTGAATTCCAGGAAGACTTTAATTTCTTTCTTTATTTCTTCCTTAATCCAGCTATGGTTCAATAGTTGACTGTTCAGTTTCCATGACTTTGTATGCTTTCTGGGGGTAGCATTATTGTTGAATTCTAACTTTAATCCATGGTGATCTGATAAGACACAGGTGGTTACTAATATTTTTTTGTAACTGTGGATGTTTGCTTTGTTACCGACTATGTGGTCGATTTTCGAGAAGGTTCCATGAGCTGCAGAGAAGAAGGTATATTCTTTCCTATTTGGATGGAATGTTCTATAGATGTCTGTTAAGTCCATTTGATTCATTACCTCCACTAATTCTCTTATTTCTCTGTTAGGTTCCTGTCTGATTGACCTGTCCATTGGTGAGAGAGGAGTGTTGAAGTCTCCTACTATTAGTGTGTGCGGTTTGATGGCTGCCTTGAATTTTAGCAATGTTTCTTTTATGTACGTGGGTGCTTTTATATTAGGGGCATAGATGTTCAGGATTGAGACTTCATCCTGATGAACTGTTCCTGTTATGAGTATAAAATGCCCCTCTCCATCTCTTCTGATTGATTTAAGTTTAAAGTCAACTTTGTTAGAGATTAGTATGGCCACACCTGCCTGTTTCTTAGGTCCATTTGCTTGATAGGCCTTTTCCCAGCCCTTTACTCTGAGTAGGTGCCTGTCTTTGTGGTTGAGGTGTGTTTCTTGTAAACAGCAGAATGTTGGATCCTGTTTTCTTATCCAATCTCTTAGCCTGTGCCTTTTTATAGGTGAGTTGAGTCCATTGACATTAAGTGATATTAATGACCAGTGGTTGTTAACTCCGGTCATTTTTTTTTAGTCGTAGAGTGTGTGTGTTTCCCTTCTTTGTTTTGTGTTGGTGAAGGGTCTCTAGATGTCTGAGTTATTGTGGTCATTGTTGGACTCCTTGGTTAGTGATTTTCCTTCAATTACTTTCTGTAAGGCTGGATTTGTGGCTGCGTATTGTTTAAATTTGTTTTTATCCTGGAAAATTTTATTTTCTCCATTTATAGTGAATGAAAGCTTGGCTGGGTATAGTAATCTAAGCTTGCACCCATGGTCTCTCAGTTTCTGCAGTACATCTATCCAGGACCTTCTGGCTTTCATGGTTTCCATGGAGAAGTCAGGTGTAAGTCTGATAGGTTTACCTTTATAAGTAATTTGGCCTTTTTCCTTTGCAGCTCTTAATATTCTTTCCTTATTCTGTATGCTTTGTGTTTTGATAATTATATGGCGAGGGGATGTTTTTTTTTTGATCCAGCCTATTCGGTGTTCTGTATGCTTCTTGCACCTTCATAGGAAAATCTTTCCTTAGGTTGGGAAAGTTTTCTTCTATAATTTTATTAAATAGATTTTCTGTACCAAGGAGCTGCCCTTCTTCTCCTTCTTCTACTCCTATTATTCTTAGGTTTGGTCTTTTTATTGTGTCCCATATTTCCTGAATGTTTTGTGATGAGAGTTTGTTGGACTTGCTGTTTTCTTTGATCAGTGTGTTTATTTTCTCTATGGTATCTTCAGAATCCGAGAGTCTTTCTTCTATCTCTTGTATTCTGCTGGTTATGCTTGTTTCTGTAGTCTCTATTCGTTTACCTAGATTTTCCATGTCCAGACGGCCCTCTGTTTGTGTTTTCTTCTTTGCCTCCATTTCAGTTTTCAGGTCTTGAACTGTTTCCATTATCTGTTTGATTGTTTTTCCTTGGTTTTCTAGGGTATCATTCACTGATTTATACAATTCTTCAAACTTTCTGTTATATTTCTCATCCATTTCTATAAGGGCGTTTTTTACATGCTGTTTAAGGGTGTCAATCACTTTCATGAAGTCAATCTTTTCTCCTTCCTCTTGATTAAGGGGTTCTTGTCCTCCCGTTGTGAGGTCACTTGTTTCTGTTAGCTTCATGTTGCTTTTCAGCTTGTTGGGCGAATTCTTGCCTTGACGTCGGCCCATCTCTTCTTCCAAATGCTCCCTATGGATCTTCTTTTACCGGATTAGGTCTCCTTGCCTACCAAACGCTGTCTCTCCCCAATGTTGGCTCTCCCAATGCTGGGTCTCCTGGCGCCGAAAGATCAGGCCTCCGTGCTGGTTGGGCAGCTCGCAGACAAAGCGCCTACCCCGCTTGGTGCAGGCAGGCCACAGAAACAAAGGAACTGCTGCCCCCCGGGAGCCCCGGGTACTCGGACCCAGCGCCCAGATAGGCTGCGCTGGGCGATGCCACGTGCCAAAAGAGGGCAGTGGGGGCAAAGTGGAGAGGGCTCTGGACGGAAGCTGGGTGGGCCAGGAAGAAAGAGGCAGCAGAGAGCCCAAGCAGGACAGGGGGCCAAGAAACCCCCGAGCTCCCCGTCCCAGGCTGGCGCCGTGGGCCAGAAACTCACCCCAATGCTGGGTCTCCTGGTGCTGAAAGATCAGGCCTCCGTGCTGGTTGGGCAGCTTGCAGACAAAGCGCCTACCCCGCTTGGTGCAGGCAGGCCACAGAAACAAAGGAACTGCTGCCCCCCGGGAGCCCCGGGTACTTGGACTCAGCGCCCAGATAGGCTGGGCTGGGCGATGCCACGCGCCAAAAGAGGGCAGTGGGGGCGAAGTGGGGAGGGCTCTGGACGGAAGCTGGGTGGGCCAGGAAGAAAGAGGCAGCACCCGGGGAGTAGAGGCCCTGCAGAGAGCCCAAGCAGGACAGGGGGCCAAGAAACCCCCGAGCTCCCCGTCCCAGGCTTGCGCCGTGGGCCAGAAACTCACCCCAATGCTGGGTCTCCTGGCGCCGAAAGTTCAGGCCTCCGTGCTGGTTGGGCAGCTGGCAGACAAAGCGCCTACCCCGCTTGGTGCAGGCAGGCCACAGAAACAAAGGAACTGCTGCCCGCCCGGGAGCCCCGGGTACTCGGACCCAGCGCCCAGATAGGCTGCGCTGGGCGATGCCACGCGCCAAAATAGGGCAGTGGGGGCGAAGTGGGGAGGGCTCTGGACGGAAGCTGGGTGGGCCAGGAAGAAAGAGGCAGCAGAGAGCCCAAGCAGGACAGGGGGCCAAGAAACCCCCGAGCTCCCCGTCCCAGGCTGGCGCCGTGGGCCAGAAACTCACCCCAATGCTGGGTCTCCTGGCGCCGAAAGATCAGGCCTCCGTGCTGGTTGGGCAGCTCGCAGACAAAGCGCCTACCCCGCTTGGTGCAGGCAGGCCACAGAAACAAAGGAACTGCTGCCCCCCGGGAGCCCCGGGTACTTGGACTCAGCGCCCAGATAGGCTGGGCTGGGCGATGCCACGCGCCAAAAGAGGGCAGTGGGGGCGAAGTGGGGAGGGCTCTGGACGGAAGCTGGGTGGGCCAGGAAGAAAGAGGCAGCACCCGGGGAGTAGAGGCCCTGCAGAGAGCCCAAGCAGGACAGGGGGCCAAGAAACCCCCGAGCTCCCCGTCCCAGGCTTGCGCCGTGGGCCAGAAACTCACCCCAATGCTGGGTCTCCTGGCGCCGAAAGTTCAGGCCTCCGTGCTGGTTGGGCAGCTCGCAGACAAAGCGCCTACCCCGCTTGGTGCAGGCAGGCCACAGAAACAAAGGAACTGCTGCCCGCCCGGGAGCCCCGGGTACTCGGACCCAGCGCCCAGATAGGCTGCGCTGGGCGATGCCACGCGCCAAAATAGGGCAGTGGGGGCGAAGTGGGGAGGGCTCTGGACGGAAGCTGGGTGGGCCAGGAAGAAAGAGGCAGCAGAGAGCCCAAGCAGGACAGGGGGCCAAGAAACCCCCGAGCTCCCCGTCCCAGGCTGGCGCCGTGGGCCAGAAACTCACCCCAATGCTGGGTCTCCTGGCGCCGAAAGATCAGGCCTCCGTGCTGGTTGGGCAGCTCGCAGACAAAGCGCCTACCCCGCTTGGTGCAGGCAGGCCACAGAAACAAAGGAACTGCTGCCCCCCCGGGAGCCCCGGGTACTCGGACTCAGCGCCCAGATAGGCTGGGCTGGGCGATGCCACGCGCCAAAAGAGGGCAGTGGGGGCGAAGTGGGGAGGGCTCTGGACGGAAGCTGGGTGGGCCAGGAAGAAAGAGGCAGCAGAGAGCCCAAGCAGGACAGGGGGCCAAGAAACCCCCGAGCTCCCCGTCCCAGGCTGGCGCCGTGGGCCAGAAACTCACCCCAATGCTGGGTCTCCTGGCGCCGAAAGATCAGGCCTCCGTGCTGGTTGGGCAGCTCGCAGACAAAGCGCCTACCCCGCTTGGTGCAGGCAGGCCACAGAAACAAAGGAACTGCTGCCCCCCCGGGAGCCCCAGGTACTCGGACTCAGCGCCCAGATAGGCTGGGCTGGGCGATGCCACGCGCCAAAAGAGGGCAGTGGGGGCGAAGTGGGGAGGGCTCTGGACGGAAGCTGGGTGGGCCAGGAAGAAAGAGGCAGCACCCGGGGAGTAGAGGCCCTGCAGAGAGCCCAAGCAGGACAGGGGGCCAAGAAACCCCCGAGCTCCCCGTCCCAGGCTGGCGCCGTGGGCCAGAAACTCACCCCAATGCTGGGTCTCCTGGCGCCAAAAGATCAGGCCTCCGTGCTGGTTCGGCAGCTCACAGACCTTCAGGTTAAGTTCTTACACACCTTTTAGATAATAAGTTTTGTATTATTAGCAAAGTAATTACTTTATTAAAGTTTGGTTTTAGAACACTAAATCATTTAATTAAAAAACTTTTCTGTACAACTCATAGTAATGCATGGAATGCTAATCGTTACTATAACAATTTAGTAGAAGAGTCAGTATATTATTTAATTGTAAAATAATAATTGATTAAACTGATGATAAAAATAATTACAATATAATTGAATTCATGTCTTACCAACAAGTATAAATCTAAGGGAAAATTAAGGTAATATAAAAATAATAAAATTAATAGTAGGAGTTTATAAATACTGGCCTAACTTATACAGACAGAATAAAAATTTGTAACATAGATGTCAGGAAAAATTTTCAGGCATCAAAGTGTTGTTACAAGACCACAAGGAGTCATCAATGTATGATAATGTATCAAAAATCATAAAATGGTTCCATATAGTGAATATTCTAATGCAGCTATATAATTTTTAAAGATTATTACAAATGCAGTAACTCAGATGTATATACAAGTGAATAACCTAATAGCACCTCTGGGGATGTGTAACAAACCCATCTGGGATGGAATATCCTCTTTCCTACTGAATCCAAAAAGGTGAGAATAAATCAAAAGTTAAAAATCCATGGGACTGCTTCTGTTTACTTGTTAGCAACCATGCTTGTAGAAAACTAAATACCAGACAAAAATTAAGCCAAATCCAGACTCTTCCAGGTGATGTGGCATTTAGAAAGTATTCTTTGTACTTACTATAGCCAGAAGCTGTAGCTAGGCATACTTCCTAGGAAATCTTCAGTGACTCACAGAAAATTTTACATCATAGAAAAAGCAACAGTTTTTTTTAAAGGCCATCTTTGTCTTTCTCTTATATTGTATATAAAATGTGAAAATAGACAAATTTGAAAATAGCTCTAAAACCAAAAGATAAAATCAAAATAAATTTATCTACAAGTGAATACTGTAAAGCCCACAAACATTTGGTGATCATGTAAAATGAGAGAAGTATCTGAATTGAAGTGCAGTATCTATGACTCAAAATTCATCTGGAGAGAAAAACACAGACAAAGAAAGGCATAGAACTAAGAGAACTAAGGAAAGCTATACTACCTTTGATGAAATAAGTACCTTTCTATGTCAGATTACTAGTATTGGTAATATATAAGGGCCCTGTGAAGAAAAACAAGAGAGGAAAAAGATGGAATCATACCAGGAGATCTATCTCAGAGAAATCATAACAGAATTATAGAAGGAAATGAAATAAAAGGATGCAACACTATTTCAGATCTAGACGGACAAGAATAGTCCCTCTATGAGTGAGGACCTAGATATGGAAAGGACTCAGACAGGATGGTGGAGGAAGCAAAAGTCACTGGGCTGAAAAGCAAGGTGGAGGTAATGCTGTCAACTAACAGGAAAAGAGCTCAGATGAATGAACTTTTGGATAGCAAAGAAAGACATGGCTTTCCATTTCAGCCTAATTCAGTTAAGGAACCAACATCTAAGAGGGAAACACACAGCACAGAAATAAAAACTTTTGAGGAATTAAAATCTTTGAACAGGGATTTTTGGAAGAAACAAAAAAATATTAGGTGTTATATCAGCAGAGCTAAGCAGTTCAAAAGAAGACACTTTGAACAAAATCGCCAGACACTGAAATGTTCTGTGAGATCAAGTTTGAGGTAGGGAATCAGTAAAAGTATCTCTCAATAAACTAAAATTAGAACTGTCATATGATCAAGCACCAGTCTTGGGCACACATCTAAGAGATGCCAGTCAGCATGCCCTCAGATACTCCATATGATCAAGCACCAGTCTTGGCCATGCATTTGAGGGATGCAGGTCAACTTGCCCACAGATGCCTGCATAGCTACATTTATTATAGCACTATTCACAGGGGTCAATGTACAGAATCTGCCGGGGTATCTGTCAACTGACAAATAAAGGTGCATTCCTGGCCTCACCAACATATTAAGAATTCCCTGATGTGCAACAGATTCTTCTCTCACAAAATGACTGGCTGACTGACTGACTGACTGACTGACTGACGGACTGACGGACTGACTGACTGACTGACAAAGGAAAGGAGCAATGATTGAGTCCGGTTAGCATTTGACGTCCAGCTGTGAGCACTTTGGGCCGGTAGCATGTTTTCTGCAATCTGCACAGTTACATTCAAAGCCGTGGAAGAAGGTTCTTTGCCTAAAGGAGGCAACCCTCCTCTGACTTTACATCTTCAAAGAAGCATATTTCATGATCAAAGCCTTGTCTGTTCCACTTATTTGGGGGAGCAACATTACATTGAAGTATGAGCTTTAAAAATGATGAGAAAAAGTTAATCTCTAGGCCACTGCTTCCACATTTTTGGAAATGAATACTCAAAGGGATTTTTTTAGTGGTGCTTTCAGAAACCATGTGATTCTTTAAGCAGATATGATATGCAACATAACTCGGGGCCTGAAGGTAAGGAAAATGTCAAAAAAGACTAAGGCTTTGCCCTTGGACGCAATAAGCAGCCGCTTATTAGACATAAAAATTTCAAGGACTTAAATTAACCTTTCTTGATCTCAGTTTTGTCTTTGAAGCAGGGATCTTGATGCCACCTGCTACGATTCAGAGGGATATACTGGGACCCACATGTAAAAATTCCAATCGACTACAGGGCTTGAGGGATAGTTCAGTCATGAAAGGCTAAGGTTCTCAACCAAAAAGACAAAGAGTTCAGTTCTAGAATACACTGCAACCCACAAGTGTCCATCAATGCCAGCTAGGCCCACCACCATCAGATCTTGTTTCAATGAACAACATCTACAAAAAATATACGCTGTTAAATAGTTAAGTAAAAATTTAACAAAGTATTTGTGAAATACTAAAATTTGAACATTTAAATTTTATTTTTTAAGGAAAGACAAGAGTAAACCAAAGTATTTCCAGCCTCTGATGGAAATTGATCCAAGAATTCTGACAAAGAACTAATCAAGTAGCTTCTTGCAAACCCCTCTCCAGAGAAGCCGCAAAAAGTTGCTAATTTTTATTCCCCCTGACTCACCATAAAATCAATCAAAGCATGCTCTTTGCTAGAGTCATGGTTTTCAGAGCAAGCAAAGAGAACACAATTACAATGTAGCAAGTGAGAAGTTTCAAGATGCACATGAGAAAAGATACACAATTGGTGTCTGTAAATCAGATGCTGTCTACTCACTGATTTCAAAGCTCATATTCTAGGAAGCTACAAAGCATAAACACACAGACTCAC
Organism: Microtus oregoni; assembly: GCF_018167655.1. Classification (NCBI taxonomy): domain Eukaryota; kingdom Metazoa; phylum Chordata; class Mammalia; order Rodentia; family Cricetidae; genus Microtus; species Microtus oregoni. The sequence continues at coordinate 139,270 of NW_024544738.1, forward strand.
AAATAATAACTCGCATGTTCTCCCATATACAAACAGGTCCTCTTAGCTCCTTGTTTTCGCATGGTCAGGGAAGACTTAAGATTCCACATCTATAATACATGACTGAAGGAAGTTAGGACAGAAACTCAAACTGTGAAAGCCTAGCAGCAGGAGCCGATGTAGATAACATGGAGGGGTACTCCTTCCTGGTTTGCTCCTCCAGGCTTGTTCAGCCTGTTCTTTTATAGAACCCAGGACTACCAGCCCAGGGTTTCCATGCAATGGGCTGGGTCATTACTCACTAATTAAAAAAAAAATGCACAAGAAGTTTGCCTATGTCTGTTGCGGGGTTGGTGAAAATCTTCTCCCAGTCAGTAGGTTGCCTTTGTGTCTTAGTGACCATGTCCTTTGCTTTACAGAAGCTTCTCAGTTTAAGTAGGTCCCATTTATTCAATGTTGCCCTTAATGTCTGTGCTTCTGGGGTTATACATAGGAAGCGATCTCCTGTGCCCAGCTCCTGTAGGGTACTTCCCACTTTCTCTTCTATCAGGTTCAGTGTGTTCGGGCTGATATTGAGGTCTTTAATCCATTTGGACTTGAGTTTTGTGCACGGTGATAGATATGGGTCTATTTTCATTCTTCTACAGGTTGACATCCAGTTGTGCCAGCACCATTTGTTGAAGATGCTTTCTTTCTTCCATTGTATACTTTTAGCTCCTTTATCGAAAATGAGGTGTTCATAGGTTTGTGGGATAAAATCCGGGTCTTCTATACGATTCCATTGGTCGACTTCTCTGTTTTTATGCCAGTACCACACTGTTTTCATTACTGTAACTCTGTAATAGAGTTTGAAGTCAGGGATGGTAATGCCTCCAGAAGATCCTTTATTGTATAGGATTGTTTTGGCTATCCTGGGTTTTTTGTTTTTCCATATAAAGTTGATTATTGTCTTCTCCAGATCTGTGAAGAATTTTGATGGGATCTTGATGGGGATTGCATTGAATCTATAAATTGCCTTAGGTAGAATTGCCATTTTTACTATGTTGATCCTCCCAATCCAAGAGCAAGGGAGGTCCATCCATTTTTTGGTATCCTCTTCAATTTCTTTCTTCAATGCCTTAAAGTTCTTGTCAAATAGATCTTTCACTTCCTTGGTTAGATGTACCCCAAGATATTTTATGCTGTTTTTGGCTATTGTGAATGGTGAAGCTTCTCTGATTTCCCGCTCTGCTTCCATATCCTTTGTGTATAAGAGGGCAACTGATTTTTTGGAGTTGATCTTGTATCCTGCCACATTACTAAATCTGGTCTGATCTCCAAAATATATAGAGAACTCAAGAAACTAGACTTTAAAATGCTAATTAACCCAATTAAAAAATGGGGCACTGAACTGAACAGAGAATTCTCAACAGAAGAAGTTCAAATGGCCAAAAGACACTTAAGGTCGTGTTCAACCTCCTTAGCAATCAGGGAAATGCAAATCAAAACAACTTTGAGATATCATCTTACACCTGTCAGAATGGCTAAACTCAAAAACACCAAGGATAACCTTTGCTGGAGAGGCTGTGGAGGAAGGCGGAACACTCATCCATTGCTGGTGGGAATGCAATCTTGTGCAACCACTGTGGAAGTCAGTGTTTCGGTTTCTCAGGAAATTCGGGATCAACTTACCCCTGGACCCAGCAATACCACTCTTGGGAATATACCCAAGAGATGCCCTATCATATGACAAAAGCATTTGTTCAACTATGTTCATAGCAGTATTATTTGTAATAGCCAGAACCTGGAAACAACCTAGATGCCCTTCAATGGAAGAATGGATGAAGAAAGTATGGAATATATACACACTAGAGTACTACGCTGCGGTAAAAAACAATGACTTCTCGAATTTTGCATGCAAATGGATGGAAATAGAAAACACTATCCTGAGTGAGGTATCCCAGACCCAAAAAGAGGAATATGGGATGTACTCACTCATAATTGGTTTCTAGCCATAAATAAGGACCACGGAGTCTACAATAGGTGAACCTAAAGAAGCTAAGTAAGAAGGTGAACCCAAGGAAAAACATATAGTTGTCCTCTTCGCTAAGGGAAGTAGACCAAATTTCCGGGGAGAAAATGGGATCTTGGGGATGGGGTGGGATGGGGGTAAAGGGAGATGGGGAGAGAAAAGGTAGAAGGGAAGGAGGGGGGACCTGGGAAAGCAGGAGGATTGGGATAAAGGAAAGGTGGATAGGGGAGCACGGAACCACAATTCTTAGTTAAGGGAGCCACTTTAGGGTTGGCAAGAGACTTGAACCTAGAGGGGCTCCCTAGTGCCCAAGATGAGGTTCCCAGTTAGTTCCTTGGGCAGCTGAGGATTGGGAACCTGAAATGACCCTATCCTATAGCAATACTGACGAATATCTTGCATATCATCATCGAATCTTCATCTGGTGATGGATAGAGATAGAGACAGAGACCCACACTGGAGCACTGGACTGAGCTCCCAAGGTCCCAAGGAGGAGCAGAAGGAGGGAGAACATGAGCAAAGAAGTCGGGACCACGAGGGGAGCACCCACCCACTGAGACAGTGGAGCTGATCTATTGGGAGCTCTCCAAGGCCAGCTGGACTGTGACTGAAAAAGCATGGGATAAAACCAGACTCTCTGAACATGGCGAACTATGAGGGCTGATGAGACACCAAGGACAATGGCATGGGGTTTTGATCCTACTTAATGTGCTGGCTTTGTGGGAGCCCAGCCAGTTTGGATGTTCACCTTCCTAGATATGGACGGAGAGGACCTAGGACTTACCACAGGGCAGGGAACCCGGACTGTTCTGTGGACTGGAGAGGGAGGGGGAGAAGGGTGGGAGAAGGGGAAGGGAAATGGGAGGCTGGGAGGAGGTGGAAACTTGTTTTTTTGTTTATGTTTTTTTTTCTTCTTCTCGCAATAAAAAAAAAAAGAAGTTTGCCTACAGTCACATCTTATGGAAGCACTTTATTTTTATTTTAGATTTTCCCCTTCACTTGAAATAGATTCTCTCTCTCTCTCTCTCTCTCTCTCTCTCTCTCTTTCTCTCTCTCTCTCTCATTACATATATATATATATGTGTGTGTGTGTGTATATATATATATATATATAGCCTAATTATGTTTTTTTCCTCCCTCTACTCTTCATAGTCTTTTCCCACCTCCCCTCACATAAGAAAAAACGGACTTCTAAGTTATAATATTAAAATATTATAAGATTCGGACAAAATAAGAAAACGTAAGACAAAGACAAAACATAAGAAAAAGAGCCCAGTAAGAGGCAAAAGAATCAGAGACCTACTCATTCCCACACTCAGGAATCTCATAAAACTACCAAATTGCAAGCCACAACATATGTCCAGAGGATCTGGTGCACACCAGCGCAGGCTTTGTGCATGCTGCCTCGGTCTCTGTGAGTTCATTCATAAGAGCTTTAACCACATTGTTTTAGAGAGCCTCGTTTTCTTTGTTTCCTTCTTCCCCTATGCCTCTTGCTCTTCCTGCCTCCACTCCAATGGTGTTTGTTGAACCCCAGGAGAGAGATCTGGTGGAAACATCCCATTTAAGGCTGAGTGTTCCAGGGTTTGTCACTCTGTGTAATATCTTGCTGTGGGTCTCTCTCTGTACTTCTTCTCATCTACTGCTGGAGGAAGATTACTGTTTCCCTGAGCTATGTAGTCTTAGGTGGTTCTTGATTCCACAAGCAGTGTCAGCTTTGTTTCTTAAGTCAAATGGGATGTTGGTTGTTTACTTCTGCAAGCGTTGTTCTACCATTAGCTCAGTAAATATTGCAGTCAGACAGGACATGGTTGTAGGTCAAAAAGCTGGTGGATGTGTTGGTATTTACAATTCTTTTTTTTTAATTAATTTACTTAACTAAATAGCATAGGACAGGGTGTACTGCTGGGGACAGCATAGGACAGGGTGTACTGCTGGGGGCAGCAATAGGACAGGGTGTACTGCTGGGGACAGCTATAGGACAGGGTGTACTGCTGGGGACAGCATAGGACAGGGTGTACTGCTGGGGACAGCATAGGACAGGGTGTACTGCTGGGGACAGCTATAGGACAGGGTGTGCTGCTGGGGACAGCAAAGGACAGGGTGTACTGCTGGGGACAGCTATAGGACAGGGTGTACTGCTGGGGACAGCTATGGGACAGGGTGTACTGCTGGGGACAGCTATGGGACAGGGTGTACTGCTGGGGACAGCATAGGACAGGGTGTGCTGCTGGGGATAGCATAGGACAGGGTGTGCTGCTGGGGACAGCAATAGGACAGGGTGTACTGCTGGGGACAGCAATAGGACAGGGTCTACTGCTGGGGAGAGCATAGGACAGGGTGTACTGCTGGGGACAGCTATAGGACAGGGTGTACTGCTGGGGACAGCAAAAGGACACGCTGTGCTGCTGGGGACAGCATAGGACAGGGTGTACTGCTGGGGACAGCATAGGACAGGTTGTGCTGCTGGGGATAGCATAGGACAGGGTGTGCTGCTGGGGAAAGCTATAGGACAGGGTGTACTGCTGGGGACAGCATAGGACAGGGTGTACTGCTGGGGACAGCTATAGGACAGGGTGTGCTGCTGGGGACAGCATAGGACAGGGTGTACTGCTGGGGACAGCTATAGGACAGGGTGTGCTGCTGGGGACAGAATAGGTCAGGGTGTGCTGCTGGGGACAGCAATAGGACAGGGTGTGCTGCTGGGGATAGCATAGGACAGGGTGTACTGCTGGGGACAGCTATAGGACAGGGTCTACTGCTGGGGAGAGCTATAGGACAGGGTGTACTGCTGGGGATAGCATAGGACAGGGTGTACTGCTCGGGACAGCTATAGGACAGGGTGTACTGCTGGGGATAGAATAGGACAGGGTCTACTGATGGGGACAGCTATAGGACAGGGTGTACTGCTGGGGACAGCATAGGACAGGGTGTACTGCTGGGGACAGCTATAGGACAGGGTGTACTGCTGGGGACAGCTATAGGACAGGGTGTACTGCTGGGGACAGCATAGGACAGGGTGTACTGCTGGGGACAGCATAGGACAGGGTGTGCTGCTGGGGATAGCATAGGACAGGGTGTGCTGCTGGGGACAGCAATAGGACAGGGTGTACTGCTGGGGACAGCAATAGGACAGGGTCTACTGCTGGGAACAGCATAGGACAGGGTGTACTGCTGGGGACAGCTATAGGACAGGGTGTACTGCTGGGGACAGCAAAAGGACACGGTGTGCTGCTGGGGACAGCATAGGACAGGGTGTACTGCTGGGGACAGCATAGGACAGGGTGTGCTGCTGGGGATAGCATAGGACAGGGTGTACTGCTCGGGACAGCTATAGGACAGGGTGTACTGCTGGGGATAGAATAGGACAGGGTCTACTGCTGGGGACAGCTATAGGACGGGGTGTACTGCTGGGGACAGCATAGGACAGGGTGTACTGCTGGGGATAGCATAGGACAGGGTGTACTGCTCGGGACAGCTATAGGACAGGGTCTACTGCTGGGGACAGCTAAAGGACAGGGTGTGCTGCTGGGAGAGCTATAGGACAGGGTGTGCTGCTGGGGACAGCTATAGGACAGGGTGTACTGCTGGGGACAGCTATAGGACAGGGTGTACTGCTGGGGACAGTTATATGACAGGGTGTACTGCTGGGGACAGAATAGGACAGGGTGTACTGCTGGGGACAGCTATAGGACAGGGTGTGCTGCTGGGGACAGAATAGGACAGGGTCTGCTGCTGGGGACAGCATAGGACAGGGTGTACAGCTGGGGACAGCTATAGGACAGGGTCTGCTGCTGGGGACAGCTATAGGACAGGGTGTACTGCTGGGGACAGCAAAAGGACACGGTGTGCTGCTGGGGACAGCATAGGACAGGGTGTACTGCTGGGGACAGCATAGGACAGGGTGTGCTGCTAGGGAGAGCATAGGACAGGGTGTGCTGCTGGGGAAAGCTATAGGACAGGGTGTACTGCTGGGATCAGCTATAGGACAGGGTCTACTGCTGGGGACAGCTATAGGACAGGGTGTGCTGCTGGGGACAGCATAGGACAGGGTGTACTGCTGGGGACAGCTATAGGACAGGGTGTGCTGCTGGGGACAGAATAGGACAGGGTGTGCTGCTGGGGACAGCAATAGGACAGGGTGTACTGCTGGGGATAGCATAGGACAGGGTGTACTGCTGGGGACAGCTATAGGACAGGGTGTACTGCTGGGGACGGCTATAGGACAGGGTCTCTTGCTGGGGACAGCTATAGGACAGGGTGTACTGCTGGGGATAGCATAGGACAGGGTGTACTGCTCAGGACAGCTATAGGACAGGGTGAACTGCTGGGGATAGAATAGGACAGGGTCTACTGCTGGGGACAGGTATAGGACGGGGTGTACTGCTGGGGACAGCATAGGACAGGGTGTACTGCTGGGAACAGCTATAGGACAGGGTGTAGTGCTGGGGACAGCTATAGGACAGGGTGTACTGCTGGGGACAGCATAGGACAGGGTGTACTGCTGGCGACAGCATAGGACAGGGTGTACTGCTGGGGACAGCTATAGGACAGGGTGTACTGCTGGGGACAGAATAGGACAGGGTCTACTGCTGGGGATAGCATAGGACAGGGTGTACTGCTGGGGACAGCATAGGACAGGGTGTGCTGCTGGGGACAGCTATAGGACAGGGTCTACTGCTGGGGACAGAATAGGACAGGGTGTACTGCTGGGGAGAGCTATAGGACAGGGTGTGCTGCTGGGGACAGCATAGGACAGGGTGTACTGCTGGGGACAGCTATAGGACAGGGTGTACTGCTGGGGAGAGCTATAGGACAGGGTGTACTGCTGGGGACAGCTATAGGACATGGTGTACTGCTGGGGACAGCATAGGACAGGGTGTACTGCTGGGGACAGCATAGGACAGGGTGTGCTGCTGGGGACAGCTATAGGACAGGGTGTACTGCTCGGGAGAGCATAGGACAGGGTCTACTCCTGGGGACAGCTATAGAACAGGGTGTACTGCTGGGGACAGCATAGGACAGGGTGTACTGCTGGGTTCAGCAATAGGACAGGGTGTGCTGCTGGGGATAGCATAGGACAGGGTGTACTGCTGGGGACAGCTATAGGACAGGGTGTACTGCTGGTGACAGCTATAGGACAGGGTGTGCTGCTGGGGACATAATAGGACAGGGTCTACTGCTGGGGACAGCATAGGACAGGGTGTCCTGCTGGGGACAGAATAGGACAGGGTCTACTGCTGTGGAGAGCCATAGGACAGGGTGTAATGCTGGGGACAGCAATAGGACAGGGTGTGCTGCTGGGGACAGCAATAGGACAGGGTGTACTGCTGGCGACAGCATAGGACAGGGTGTGCTGCTGGGGACAGCTATAGGACAGGGTATGCTGCTGGGGACAGCATAGGACAGGGTGTGCTGCTGGGGACAGCATAGGACAGGGTGTACTGCTGGGGACAGCTATAGGACAGGGTGTACTGCTGGGGACCGCATAGGACAGGGTGTACTGCTGGGGACAGCATAGGACAGGGTGTACTGCTGGGGACAGGTATAAGACAGGGTGTGCTGCTGGGGACAGCTATAGGACAGGGTGTACTGCTGGGGACCGCATAGGACAGGGTGTACTGCTGGGGACCGCATAGGACAGGGTGTACTGCTGGGGACAGCATAGGACAGGGTGTACTGCTGGGGACAGGTATAAGACAGGGTGTGCTGCTGGGGACAGCTATAGGACAGGGTGTACTGCTGGGGACAGCATAGGACAGGGTGTACTGCTGGGGATAGCATAGGACAGGGTGTACTGCTGGGGACAGCTATAGGACAGGGTGTACTGCTGGGGACAGCATAGGACAGGGTGTATTGCTGGGGACAGCATAGGACAGGGTTTGCTGCTGGGGACAGCTATAGGACAGGGTGTGCTGCTGGGGACAGCATAGGACAGGGTGTGCTTTTTTGTAACATGCAGAGTATATTCCTGTACCAGGGACACTAGAATGTTTGTAATTTCTCCATGTTAAATGAGGAGTATAGGTATTCTCTTCAACAATTGGGTCTTTCTGTCATTTTTTGGGGGGGTTGGGGAGAGTATCCTATAGCCTTGGCAACAGCCTGGATTGTTTGGGAAATCTCATGTGACCAGTTTGGCTAACAACTTAGTTAGATGTAATCCAATCCTAGAACTGGGGGATTTATTTGGTAACAATTCTTGGACAGTTGGGTCTCTGTCTCCTTCATTATTTAGCAATTTCATTTAGTTCTCTCTCTTATATGTATATAATTTAGGACACTTCTACTGTATTAGGTTTCCATAATTATCCTTCTAATGAATCTTTATCTTATCTGTTTATCTCACTTGCCCCCCTCTCTCCTACCCCACCCCATTTTATCATCCTGTTATAACCACCCTATTCATCCATAACTATCTATTCTATTTCCCATTACTAATGATCTATGTGCCTTTATAGTTTGTTTCTCTATTCCTAATCTAGGGAGTTTTATAGATTGCTGCTTCATTGTCATAGACCTAAGAGCTAATACCCACATATAAATGAAAATGTACCATACTTACCTTTCTGGCTCTGGGATACCTCACCCAGGATAATGTTTTTTGCTAGTTTCATTTATTTACATGTGAATTTAATTTTTTTTTATTTTTTTAACAATTGAGTAACACTCTATTGTGTAATGCACCATATTTTTTTTAATCCATTCTTTTCTTGAGGAACATTTGAGTTTTTTTCAATGTTTAGCTATTCAGAATAGAGCAGCAATGAACATGTTTGATCAAGTGTATCTGTTGTAAGATGAAGTACCCATGGGGTATATCCCCAAGAGTGGATAAAGCTAGAGCTTGAATTAGAATGCTTCCCATCTTCCTGAGAAATTGCGACACTGATTATTATAATGATTGTTCAACTTTGAAGTCTCACCAGCTATGGGTGAATGTTTCCTTTTACTCCAAGCCTTTTCAGCCTGAGCTGTTACTTGTTATCTTGATCTTAGTCATTCAGCTGTGTATATTTCAAAGCAGTTTTGACTTGAAATTCCCTGACGGTTAATGATGTTAAACATTTCTTTAGGTTCTCAGTCATTTGGATTTATTATTTTGAGCAGTCTCTGTTTAGAATGCACCCTTTCTTAATAAGGTTCTTTGGGTTTTTTTTATTTCTCATTTATGAGTCTGTGTGTGTTCTTTATGAATTTTAGACATTAGCCGTCTATCAGATGAATCGATAAATTTTTTCCCATTCTGTAGGCTATAGCCTTTTCAACAGATGGTATTCTTTGATTTGCAGAAGATTTTCAGTTTCATGAGGTCCCATTTATTAATTGTTGACCTTAGTGTCTGTGCTAATGGTATCTTACTCTGAAAGTCATTTCTCCATTTTTCTCTTCTATCAAGTTCAGTGTAAAGTGTTTTATGATGAGCTTTGTGACCCATTTGGATTTCAGTTTTGTGCAGAGTGATAGGTTCGGAGAATTTGCCTTTTTTTTACCTACAGGCATCTAGTCTGAACAGCACTATTTGTTGAAGGTTCTTCCTTTTTTGTCCAATGTGTATTTCTAATATATGTTCTAATATATACAGGTTTTCATAGGTGTGTGGATTGATATATTTATGTCTGGGTCTTCAATTCAATTACATTCGTCAATGTGTCTGTTTTTGTGGCAAGGCAATGCTATTTTTGTTGTTCTAGCTTTGTAGAAAAATTGAAATCCAAGGTAGTGATAACTCTCACAATTCCTTGATTATTTCAGATTGTTTTAGTTACCTGTTTTTGTTTTGTTTATTTGTTTGTCTCTATATGAAGCTAAAACTTTTTATTTCAAGATCTGTGAAGAATTTTGTTCAATTTTGCTGGGGATTGTATTGAATATGTACATTGCTTGATTGGGATGGCCAATTTTCTTATACTAATTTATGAGCATGGTAAATCTTTCCATAATCTGATATCTTCTACAATGTCTTGCAGCTTTTATTATATAAGTCTTTTACTTTCTTGGTTATAATAGCCCCAAGATATTTTCCATTATTTGATGCTGTTGTAAAAAATGTGTTTCCCTGATTTTCTTATCGTTTTGTTTATCATCTGTATACAGATGTGCTAATGATATTTGTAAATTAATTTATATATTAAACTTATTTTCTAACAGTGTTTATCTGCTGCAGAAGTTTCCAGGTAAAAATTTTAGAGTCAATCATATATACTAATATATCATCTGCAAATAAAGGTATTTTGACTTCCTCCTTTCCAATTTATATCCCCAGAAACCCTTTCAATTGTCTTATTACTTTAACAAAGCCTTCATGTACTATATTGAATAGATAAGGAGAAAGTGAACAAACTGGTATTGTTCTTGATTTTTGTGAAATTTCTTTGAGCTAATTTAAATGTATTTAAGTTTTTGTTAAAACTTATGGGCCAAGTTTTAGATTTATGTTAGTTTTGTTAAAACTATGGGCCCACTGTAAAGCACCTAAATTATTATTGCCTTAATTAATTATGTTGAGGCATGCTTTTTGAGTCCTCAATCTGTCCAGGCCTTTGATAGTGTAGGAGTGTTGACTTTTGTCAAGGGTCTTTTCTCTATCTAAGGAGATGATTTTGTGACTTTTGTCTTCAGTTGGCTTATAATTTGTAATCTGGCAACACTGACTACAATACTTCAAGTTAAAATGATGCATAAAATTGTCCATCTCTTCTTAGAAGCCCTAAAATGAAGAAAGAAAGAAAGAAAGAAAGAAAGAAAGGAAGGAAGGATCTGAAAATGAGGACTGAGCTTTCTCCTTATTCCATTATTTTTGCTATTTTCTAAGGGAGTAATTATTTCCACATCTCAAGCAAACCCAAGAAAGTTAATCTTTTATCTTATCTGCTAGACAACACACTTGGAATTTCATGTAAAGTTTATCATTAAATAAATTAATGAGTTCAGTATCTTTGAGTGATAAGTGTCTCTCTGCTCTCCTACAAGATCATGCTGTCTGCAATTTGCCCAAAACTGAACAGAAGCTTTTCTCACAATTACAATGCTACAATTGTACCACATTTTCTTTATCTGTTCTTTGGTTGCAGGGCATCAAGGCTGTTTCCAGATTCTGGCTATTACAAATAATGGTGCTATGAACACAGTTGAGGAAATGTCTTTGTGGTATGTGATACATTTACATAAAGGAGTACTACTCAGTGTTAAAAAAATGACTTGAAATTTGCAAGCAAAAGGATGAAACTAAAAAAAACCATCCTGAGTTTGGCAACCCAGACCCAGAAAGATAAACCCAGTATGTACTCACTCATAAGTGGATATTAGATGTAAAGCAAAGTATACCCAGCTTATTGTTCACAACCCGAGAGAAGCTAGGTAACAAGGAGAACCCTAAGAGAGACATACATGCAACCCCCTGCTAAGGGAAAATAGACAAGAACTCCTGAGAAAATTGGGAGCATAGTGTGGGTGGGGGGAAAGAGGGCAGAGGGGGAGGAGGGAGGAGAATATGAGGAAATGGGATGTTTGAGAGGGAGAACAAGAAGAGATATCTTGATTGAGGGAGCCAATGGAAGGCTAGCAAGAAACCTGGCACTAGGGAAATATCCTGGAATCCACAAGGATGACCCCAGACAAGACCCTCAGCAATAATGGAGAGCGTTCCTGAACTTGCATTCCTCTACAATCAGATTGATGACTACCTTAATTGTCATCGTAGAAACTTCATCCAGCAACTGACAGAACCAGATGCAGAGATCCACAACTAGCACTGGACCTAGCCCCAGAGTACAGTCGAAGTAATTGAGAAGTGATAATCATAACAAAGGGGTACAACCATGAAGGAAATACCCGCAGAAACATCTGAACTGAACTAATGGCAGCTCCCTGACTCTGGACTGATAGTGGGCAGAACCTGCATAAGCCCAAACTAGGCCCTCTGACTATGGATGGCAGTTATGTGGCTAGGGTGGTCTATAAGGCTACTGGCAGTGGGACCAGGATTTATTCCTACTGCTTGTACCTGGCTTTGTGGAGCACATTCTGTTTGGAGGGATACCTTGCTCAGCCTGGATATAGGGGGAAGAACTTTAGTCCTGCCTCAAAGTCCTACGTCAGACTTTGTTGACTTACCGACTCAATGGAAAGGATGGGAGGTGGGGTTCATGGAAGGTTATGGGAGCAGGAGGAAGCAAGGGAGATGGAATTTGTATTGGTATGTAAAATGAGAAAAGATTGTTTTAAAAATAAATAAAAGCAATGGTACAATTGTAGCTTTAATAAATGGTAATTAATAGCATCATTTTATTTTCTCCCAAAGTTTAAACTACAGATCAACTTATGAGTGAAAGCGTTCAGACTAATTAGTGAACCTTTTGTTTAAAGTTCCAAATGAGAACAGTTAGCATAAGGAAAATGTCTAAGAAATAAACTTCATTAAAATAATGAGTCTGTAAGTGTCATCATATGCCAGCTTCAAAATTCTCCTCACTAACTCACATATTGCAGGTGATTATCAACAAGAGCCTGATGCAACGATTGTATGAAGGAGATGAAGCTAAAAGTGGACATATGTGCAGTGTTATACAAGCAGCCAAGAAAAATGCAAACTATTCCCTTCCCTAAGTTGCCCCACACACAATAAAAAGAAATATTCTCTTTGAATGAGAAGCATGAGGGTAGCTTCTTGTACAGTTAAAAATACATGAGGAACACTACCATGTTGATGAAAGCAAGACTTTTGTTATCTTTCCTATGGTTTAGGAGAAGTGGGACGGTATTTTAATTCAATAGTTGTCTCATAGGATAAACTGAGCTGGAAGAGCGAAGGAGTAAAGCCCTGAGATAGAAAACATTAAATGCAGGACTGTGAGTTCTGTTCAGATTGAGCATCAATGGGAGACGAAAGTGCCTCTCTTCACTGAAGCAGCAGTTTGGAGTACTCTCATGAAGTATAATAGAATAATTGACCCAATTAGAGCACTATTCATCAGAAATTAGATTTCTGCAGGTGCCAAGCACAAAGGCTTCTAAGGGCTTCCTCAGCTTCTTGCCACCACACTGAAAAGTTGCAGGGACAACAAAACTGCAAAATCTGCACTTTAATATCTTTGCTCCAGGTATCTCCTGAACTGCACTTTAATTGAAAAGACAGATGGAAAGAACTCTGCTTAGGGTCTGTCCTCTCGTCAAGGCAACTCTTTCTCTGAAACCAGTGGCCACTCATCTTCTCTAACCAAATAAACAACTTGGGCCTCTGGTTGAATATTCCCAGGGCTCTTAATTCCGAAGTCTGAGCAATTTAGGTCATCTCTTTTAGAATAACATTTTATTCGCCATTTTTAAACCTAGAATGACTTTCCCTCTTTCTATCAAACACCTTTCTTCAAAGGCAATTCAGGTTGAAGATTCTTCAAACATGTACCTGAGATTGTCATGGGAAATACTAATAGTGGTAAAGGCTTTCCTGGGAACTTGAGGAAGGAGAGATGTAAGAAAAAGCCTCTTCCACGAAAATAAAGAGATTATGAAGCGAATTTCTCCTATTTGAGTATGCATTAAGGGAGGTGGAAGGAAAGCCTCTGCTTACCTCTGAAGGCCAGAAGTTGACAAGAACTATAACTCTAAACTTATTTTCTGAGACAAGTTTTTCAGAGAAACTGGAGATCAGGGATTAACTAGGCTAGCTGGCCAGGGAGCACTGGGGATTCTCCTTTTCCAGACCTTCCTGAACTAGGATTACAGGCACAAAAAACATCTTGTGGGAGAGATCTGAACTCAGACCTCCATGATCAAACAGCAGTCACCTAGCCATTAACCTAGCTCCCAGTCTCTGCGTGTCTTTTATAGCAAAGCATACGTTTTCATTGTAGGAAACAAAGAAATTCTCTTCAGTGACATTATTATCTTTTCTGCCACATCACATATACAGCCACTACATTTTTATTGTCATGGTTACTGTTATTTGCAATATGTTGTATGGGAAATTTACCTTCATTGTGTGGTTGTTGGTTTTTGAGGCAGGGTCTCCACATCTAACTTAAGTTGTCTTTGAACTCAGTTTTCATTGTCTTCCATTGTCTTTCTGGGTGCTGGGATTTCATGAGTACTCCACTCATACTTTGTTTGCAAACATTAAATCCTGATTTCTGTATCTCTTTTTAAATGTTGATACTATGAAAATTAAGGAATTATCCCATGTACCGCTCCTCATCTCTAGTATCTAGAGATGTTCAAGGTACATAGAACATTCTGAAACAGGTTTATGAGTGAATGTGTATAATAAAATTATCTTTCTTAGAGAAAAATAAAAGGATATAATGAAGGTAAATTGAAATTAAGGAGCCCAACACCTCTGTCCTCCCAGGTAGTGAAGGAACAAATTACTCAAGTTTAGTAACTCAACAGTATAAAGTTGTGTTTAGGTTCTACTCAGCCTGGGGCTCTCGTTGAACTGACTCTGATCTTACTGGAATAGCTGCAACTCTCACACATACTCTGAACCTTCCATAAAGAAAACCTTTTGTTATACAATTTTTTCCATCTAAGAAACTTTGATTATCCTAATCTGTACTAGGGTGCCTTTTCTAAGGCAAGCACTAAGTTGTTGTGAGTGGGTGAGGAACCTGTGTTGCTTTGACCTAAGTCACATATCTCACCTTTTCTTGACCTTGTGAATGGGGAAATTCAACTGAGGTACTGAGACTTAAAAGCCACCAGGAATAAAAATTAAAATGTCAGTTACAACCATCAGAGTTCAAGTCAACAAATACTCCTGTACCTTTTTTTTAATCAAATGCTGCTACAAGATGCCAAATTTTCCCTTTCCTTCTACTTTAGATATGTTCTTGTTTGGTTTGGCTGAGCTCTCACACCACCACCATTTGGTTTGAGTTTACGTATTCAGATGATTGCATAATGCATACTTTTTAATTATTAATATGTTGAGATTTATCCCTCACACCCTTTTTATCATGTGACTTATCCCATACCCCAAGCATCGACTAAGTTCTGATTCTCACTCTGCTAAGTCTTCATTTCCAGATAAGGATATTCTCTAACACTTCGTGGGCAATGTGTCAAAGTATCTGCTAGGCATTACCATGACTGACATAAAATATATTCAGAATTGATTTGCTTCTCTTCCTTTCTCAGCTATATTGGGATCAAAAGTTGATTTATGGCATTATATTAGCTCTACTAAGTTGGACTGAGCAGGACCATGAGCAGACCTAAGCTTCATATGTATCAACCAACATGTAGACACCAAGTTTTTCCAATTCCATGTTTTAAAATGTTTCTACCATTCATCTTTTTCTCCCCTCCTTGCGTGTTATTAGATAAACTCCTTATTTTTGGTGTGTTACTTAAATGATCAGAATAGTAATACAACTGGTCTCTAGACTTTAGCTGCTTTTTCCTCAAAATTGCCTTTCCATATTTTGATTCAGAATAGTTTAAGTATAAATCTGCTCACATTTGATCAATAGTTCCCCTTACCAAGTACTCAGTGTGAAATCATTATTAGTACATAGGAGACTGTGGGTTTCGTGGCCTCTGTTGCCTGCTTCCCTATGCTGTCTGCAGTGAGCATGCTGTTATTCTCATACCTGCTGTGCTCTGTACACATTGCTACATTTTCTCCCCCTCCATCTCTGTCATTCATACCCTACTGCCACCAACACCATTTATTATCTCTATTTCTCATCCATTGGGAAATCCCTAGTTATTGTAATACTTCACTCCAAATGCCTGAGGAGTTCTGGGCAAACTGTGGTGCCTTGGGAGAAATGAGGACTCCATTTACTCTCATATGCTATGCGTTTTTCAGTGTAATTTGCTCTGTTAGTGCTTTTGTTCATGGACTTTTCCTTTCATACTCACTTGAGACATCTTTATAAACAGATGTTTTTTCTATTCATTGTTATGTCATACACTCAGAGGAAGCAGAGATAGAGACAGAGAGAGACAGAGAGAGAGACAGAGAGAGAGACAGAGAGAGAGAGAGACAGAGAGAGAGAAGTTGAGATAGAGCCTCATGAGACCCCCACTTACACAAGCTAGGGTTTTTAGCTAGTATTGTCTTGTCCATGCTGTCTCTCACAGCTGCTATTAGTTCCTTTATACACTGCTAATGTCATGTTCAGCAAATACCATTTCCCATCAGATATTCACTACATCAATGTCTTGCTGTCTTTTTACTTCCTATTCTGAGATGATCACTGAGACTTTAGGGTTTTGAGTTTAATAAAGATATTCCATTGAAATTGAGCATTACACAGTCTCTTGTTCTTTGCATGGTGACCAGTTGCGGTTCTCAGAAATAATTGACATCTACCACAAAAGGATTTTTCTCTGATGAGGGTTGAGAGATGCACTAATTTATTAGAATAAAGATAAAGGTTTAGGCAGTAGTTTATTACTACATCCATTTAGCAGAATAATAATATTAGGTTCTCCTACAGGGCCTCTGACCAAGACAGCTATGCCATAGTTAATGGTATCAGACATGAGTCTGCCTTGCAATGTCAGCATTAAATTCAGCTAAAAGTAAGCTAACATCTGTGCCACTACAGCACCAGTGAGCACATCTCAACATGCTATGGTTATTGTACTCCACGGAATTCATAGGTGGGTATGACTTTTACTTATATTTCCCCCTGAAATGTAAATAAAATTTCCTGCCCCTATGAAAACTACATAATGGGGAAAAAGCATTCAAGTCTGTGCCAACATGACTTCCCCATGTCTACATTATAATCGTGAAGTGTCTTCAGCAATAGGATCCTACTACCAAGTTATGGAGAGTAACCAGTAGTGTTGTAATAGGAGCGGTGGCGGGCTGCAGCACCCGGCGGCTGGCACGGCTAGCTTTACACCCGAAATAATTACACGGAAACTGTATTCTTTTAAACACTGCTTGACCCATTAGTTCTAGCCTCTTATTGGCTAATTCTCACATCTTTGATTAACCCATTTCTAATAATCTGTGTAGCACCATGAGCTGGTGGCTTACCAGGGAGGATCTAAACCCGCGTCTGCGTCTGGTGGGAGAATCATGGAGACTGCCTGACTTGGCTTCTTTCTCCCAGCATTCTGTTCTGCCTACTCCGCCTACCTAATTTTCTGTCCTATCAGGCCAAGCAGTTTTCTTTATTAGTTAACCAATGAAAGCAACAGATACGATACAAGACCCACCTCCATCGCTGTAGCATTAACAGTATCCTTTAGTGATTGTGGGAAGGTTAATGGGAGAACACTGACCAACAGCTCAAAAAGAAGCCACCTCTCCCTGGCACTGAGATTCTTGTATGTGACATGGTTTTAGGCAGAGATCTTGCTCTTCTCTGTATAAGGTAACTCTGTAAAATTCTGGTTTATGTCCTCAGTTCAGGAAGCTTTCACAGTAGCTGGTTTCTATATGGCGTTTTTAAGGGTCTTTAATGGACTGATTCCCTCCTTTTATTCTCTCCTGCTTCCTGCCTTCCCATCTCCCCACACAATTTGACCCCTACTATTTCATTATCACAATTTTAAACCACTTACCTTCTATCCCTTCACTTAAATTATCTCCATAGTAGGATATAGAGTTCCTTGGGTATATTCCTAGAAAAGTTATCACTGGATCATGAGGTAGACCGTTTTCTAACTTTTTCAAAGACCTCCATAGTGGATGTATCACTTTGTTCTTCT
Organism: Microtus oregoni; assembly: GCF_018167655.1. NCBI lineage: Eukaryota > Metazoa > Chordata > Mammalia > Rodentia > Cricetidae > Microtus > Microtus oregoni. The sequence continues at coordinate 156,935 of NW_024544738.1, forward strand.
GCCAACAGGAAATTTGTTGCCCCTTGCCCAAAATTTGTTTACACTTGTGTTTGTTTGATTTCTATCTTAGCCATTCTGACTGTAGAAAGATCAACTACCAAAGTAATATTAATTTGCATTTCTTTGATGGCTGGGGATGTTGTACATTTCTTTAAATATTTTCAGCCATTTGTATCTTTTCTTTTGAGAGCTCATTTAGTTCTATGTCCCAATTTTTAGTTGGGCTGTTTGCTTTCTTAATGTTTAGCTGCTTTAAAATTTTGCATATTCTAGACATCAACATTCTGTCAGATGTAAAATTTGTAAAGATTTTTTCCCCCATTTCATAGATTACCTCTTAACACAAATGATGGTGTTCTTTGTCAGGTAAAAGCTTATTTCATTTCATGAAGTCCTGTTTGACAATTGGTATAAGCTCAAAAACTTAAAACATAGGTCTGTGGATGACAAGGATCCTCCTGAACTTAAGTGTATATATGATGTGAGTGTGTGCATATATTTGTGTATGTGTGTTCTTTTTTTCTAGAAAGAGAGCCAATGTGTTTTATCAATCACAAAACGGATCAGTCCATATCCTATGGTACTTGGAAATTGTTATCTTGGAGCTTATTTTTCCCATGAAATTATGTGCTGTGGATCTAACAGTTATCTTGTATTGAAGCAAGTATGTAAATCTCATAAAGTCTTGAATATATGAATCTCATTTCTTTGCTTTTTGAATTTATTTGACTTGAAATTCTATGCAAATGATACAGACTTATTAGTATCAAATTTAGTACTACATCTGGAAATTTATAGGCCAAATAAAACTTCTCAGTCTTCAATTCATTTAAAAGTAGTGAATTTAGAAATTTCATGACCAAGCTGAAATTTGAAAAAGCTAATCAAATGGACTAAAAAATTAGGGGATACCTCCAGGTTTATTTCATATAAATAGCATCTTTTGTTAATTATTTTTTAAGTACCTGTGCCAAATAATGTTTAAAATGCATACATTGATAGATGCTTCATTAAATTATATATTTCCATATTCCTACTTTTTGGTGTAATGATTGACATTGCCCCAATTTCAGGGGCACTTTTTATCTTAATATTTTTAGATAGTATGTAAGTCTCATGAAAGCAATCTCCAGTATGAGTACGAGTATGAAGTATGAGGTAAAAAACAGACAACCAAAGGAAGAGCCACAGAAATTCTGGTTCCCATCCACAAAAAAAAAAAATTGTATGTGACTGATGAGAAAAATATACTTTTGTTCTTTGAAGCCACTTAGTAATAGAAAAACATGATTAGAATTCAAATCTTTAGCCTAACATAATTTGCTATGATTTAGAGAGTGTAGGAGGCTTGTAATTTAAGAAGAGGAGCATTTTGCCAGCAAGCCAGGAGATACTTACAGCACAGACACACTGTCTGGCCTCACTGCTCTTCCAAGGCTTAGGGAAACTGTATCTCATCTCCAGTTTCCCACTCTGGCACATCAAAGAATCCTCTGCCACTGAGAAACTCTTGCCTCTTACTTTTTCCTCCATAACTAAATAGCTGGAAATAATCAAAACAGTGATGTCGTTTTGTACCCAAAGTGGACATGAGTTCCAGTCTCTGTCTTTAAAACTGCAAAATGCAAAATAAGAATAAAAAAAATCAAAGAACTGTTGACGTTTATCTTCCACTAAGGATTTTTTGAAACAAACAAACAAACAAACAGCTAATGTTAGAGAGTTTAAGTTGGTCATAAAATTGCAACATTGGAAAATAATTAGTTTTTTTTTCTTTCAAATATACTGGATTAAAAGATAGAGGCCTCTTAGGGGACTCTGTATTTTAAATTTAATGTTGACCTTTATAAAAGTATTTCAAAACTTAGTGATAGAGATGTTTAAATATCAATTTTCCGGACTTATAATTTGACTAATTTCTGAAATGTAGAAGCAATAATAATAGTTCTGTACCCACCTAGAGCACTGTGTATGTGTTTATGTGTGTGTGTGTGTGTTACAAATGGCAGAGTGATACTTTTCAATGTTTATCTAAATGATGAAAGCCCATGCTTTAAAATTTTGAATATTTACAAACATTAACAAGCTGTATACAATAAATTTAAGCATTATATCACAAACTGTATAGACTGAAATAAATGAGTGTGTTCATTAAAAACAGCCAACAACTCTATAATTTGAGATTATGAGATTATTATAAGGCACAAAAATAGTCACATAAAAACAAAAAGACAAGCTTATATAGTTTGATCAATTTGACTTGACTCTAGTCTTAGAAATATATTCCCAGAAAGAAATAATCACATATTCTGAGCTGGCAAGACAAGCTGATAAAGTGACAGGTATTTTTATCCTTGAGAACACTCTCAATGGAGGTGTAGCCAACACATTTAAATGGATAACTGCTACCACCCAAGAAATGGACTTGTACTTTGTTATACATGAAAGTAGGAAAACTCCCTAGGAAAGGAAGACAATACGTGATTTGAGGAGGCAGCAGGTTCCTGTCCAGAGCGGTCATGTAACTGTGTGTAAACTCTATAACCTGACACTGTAAGGATTAATGCTGCAGGTGAGGGGCACTTGGATGTGATTGCAGCAACTCCTCTGCAAAGTAAAATCCTATAAACCCTAAGCCTTCATGGTATTTGTTCATATTCTAGGGACTACATAAAACAGCATAGTTTCATATGTATGTCCTGTTTTCAGTTAAATGGGAGCAAGGAGCATTGACTAACAAGCTTACCAACTGCTGCCGCTCACTTATATGACCCTGAAGAGGTCTTGTAATCTCAAACAATAATGAGAAAATAGGGGCTGCAATGAATGTATTTCTTTTTGTTTGTTTGTTTGTTTTCAAGAGACAGGGTTTCTCTCTGTAATGGTCCTGGCTCTCCTAGAACTTGCTCTGTAAACCAAGATTGCATCAAACTCAGGTCTACTTCCCTCTCCCTTGTAAGTACTGAGATTAAAGGTGAGTGCCACCACAGCCTGGTTCGATTAACGTATTTCCAACACTCTTAAACTGTTGAGTTCTTGATGCTAATAAAATCCATGGTGGTTCTCTACATAAAACAGAAATGAATTTCTGTCTGGTGAAGTTTCAGTAGAAATCGTTGGGCCCCCCTCACATTCCCATACAAGTTCTCTTCCTTCCAGGTCTCCTGAATCAGCACAGACACTCATAACTTACTGAGATTTGTTTCAAATGACACACCTGAGCCAAATGGTTTCTAGAGTTTTTTTCCCTTTTGTCTAAATTTGCATCTTTAGATATGATATATCTTTGAAAGGAACCATATTTTATCTCTGATCAAACTTTTTTTGTTTGATATCAACATTCAGGTAAGGTCAAAGGAATTGACTTTAGAATAGCACTGTTTTCTGGCATATTTTAATGTTGTTCAAGAAGGCATGCAATAAGTTGATATGTTGCTTTTTCTTCCTCATTAACATTTTAATTTAGGAGAGGTGTTATTCTTTTACTATCAACATGGATATATGCTTTCTGGTACACATGAACATACTTTTAATCAGGTATTTTCACATCATGTATTTTATATATAATTGATAAATATATCAAGTCATAGTTACAGATAAATATGCATTTTCTCCAGGCTTTCTCCTTACTTCCCTCAGGTCTTTCTCCCTTCCCCCTTCCCTGGCCCTCTCCCTCCTCTTCTCCTCCCCTCTCACTCTCCCTTCACATTCCCTTTTCTCTCTCTTTTTCCCACTCCCCTTTTCATTCCTGTGCCCCTTCCTGCCCCAGAGCCATCTCCCACGTTGTGAAATAGACAGACGCTCTCACCAAAGGCCACTGAATTGAAATTGCCCTAACTTGGAATTTCACCTGCTAAGACAAAGAGATAAACTGACTTTTTCATTTGTTTGTTTGTTTGAGTTATTTATTTATTTTTGGCTTTACTCAGGTTCAGGCACTTTGGTTAAGGAACACAAACTGGATTATACAATGTATATATAAGTCACGTTTAAAATAGTTATTTCTAATAGATTAAAATGCTAGGAAAATATTTTTTACCTGATTCCAATCTCATTTCAAACCATAACCAATTTTTAAAGATATTTTAAATCAAATTTATTTATTTATTTTACATCCTGATGGCAGTTTCCCCTCCTTCATTTCCTCCCCTTCTTCTCTCCCAATCCACTCCTCCTCTGTCTCTGTTCAGAAAGGGGAAGGTCTACCATGGGTGTAAACAAAGCATGGCTTATCAAGTGGAGGTAGGTATTAAGGCTGAGCAAGGGAACCCAGTATGGGGACAGATCCCAAATGTCAGGCAAAGCATTAGGGATAGCCCTGTTTGCATAGCTAGGAATCCCACAGTTAGCTCAAGCTACACAACTGTCACATGTATGTAGAGAGCCCAGGATGGTCCCATGGGGCTCCTTAACTGTTGGTCAGACTCTGTGAGCTCCTATGAGACCAGGTTAGTAGTTTCTGAAGATGACCTTGCAATGACCTTGACCTGCCACCCACTAGTTCCTGCCATCCTTCCTTCTTCTCTTCAAGGAGATTCCCCCAGCTCAGCCTAGTCCTTGGCTGTGACTTTCCATCAGTTACTGGATGAAGGCTCACTGATGATAATTTGGGTAGTCACCAATAAGTTCAGGCTACCTATCCACGATTGCTAGTATTCTTAGCTGGAGTTATCCTTGTATATTTTTCTAAGTTTCCCCTGCATCATGTTTCCATCTGACTCCCAAACGTCCCCCACTTATCAAGAAATCTTTCAGTACTCCCTCCCTTCATTCTGCTAATTCAATCCCTCATGTTCCCATGCCCTTTCCCCAGGGATATTCTTGTTCCCCTTTGGGCCCTCCATGTTACCTAGCCTCTCTGGGGTTATGGATTGTAACAAGGTCATCCTTTGCTTTGTAGCTAATATCCACTTATTAGTGAGCAGTGTGAAGGACGATCCTAATAATAATAATTCTTAATAATGAAAATCTGGAGTCAAATAACAGGGTAAAAGCTGAAAGATCAGAGAAGCAAAGGTGCACACACTCCTCTTACCTCTCTACCTCCTCAGACCAGAAGGGTGGGGAACCTCTCTTCTCTCTTCCTTATTATTCCCTGTCTGTCTGTACAAACTTCTAAACCTTTGTGTTAACTAGTAGTTAGTTCTGCCCTCTTATCTCCAGGAAAGCTTTATTAATCAGAACACAAACAAAATATCACAACACCATTGGTTGTGATAACATCACATTTTTTTAAGTAGCAATATAACATTTTCAAATGATAATTTGAAAAAAGGGTAGCACAGTATTTTCACTATGATTAACTTTTGGTATATAAAAGAAAACTAATATGAGTGTTAAAAGAAAACAAATATGAGTGTTAAGTATCTTGATGCATAAAATTTAGTTGGGAAGAGTTAGATTCGTGGTCAAGGGTAAAATCTCCAGCTCTGTTATTCACATATAGTTATTGAACTTTCCAGCCCTTATTACTAACATATATAAAATTGTAAAACTTAATTTGTAAGTAGTGAAAGAAAAATTTGACTAAAGCAATGCCCAGCATAAGTGGAATAATAAGATGCAGATGAAATTAAGCAATAACAGCAACAACAAAAAGATACTGTTGAAAACGAGTAATTGCAGGACACTCATCATTTCCTCCCTAGAACCTATGTTTCTTAAATGTTCTTATCACAGTGTACTTAGCACTAGATGAGACTTTATTAAAATACTCAATCTTGTCCTCAAGTCAACCGTGTGACTACAAAGAAAACCCTGAAGAAGTCACTGATATTCACCAACAAAATGCCAACCTATCTGAATACGTAACACTTATTAGATGTTGCCCTCACTCTCCTTGTTAGACTATTCTATTACCTGGAATCCCTTATGGTTAATCTCTGGAAACATGGGCTGAAAAGAAAGGGCTCAACAGAATTGTTGTTGATCCCATTGTTCTTACTATGCTTCTTCAGTGACAGACAATAACAGTGGGCTTCCGCAGTTATCCAGAGCTTAACGAAGAAAAGTAAGTAAGAAGGAAGTAACTCCTCACTGGTCCCTCTGTCTTCCTTCATTCTCTTCATTAATCAAGTTAGTCTAATAGCGCCTTGCTCTGGTTCTGTTCAACCACTATTAGTGAACTGGCCTCACTGTGATCTGATGTTGTGACATCAACAAATGATTTTGCGTGCAGACTTTTCACTTACCTAGCTTGCTCTTGTTTCAGTCCGTAAATTTGTAATTCTGTTCTCTCTGGTTCTTTTTCTTACCACTGAGAACAGCTTTCACTTTTTGGACTGATATTCTGTTTGCTATTTAATTTGAAATTTAATTTTTCTCAAGGTTCCAAGGAAGACTCTCACCTTTCCTCTTGTCTAACTAGATTAGTCTACTCCCCCACTGTCAATCATCAGTCATTGCAAGTCCCTCAGGTAGTTTATTACAGGCTTCATTTTCCACCTACTTGTTTGAATTGGACATTTTTTTCTGTGTCAACTTTTTCCATAGGCATCTAAAATTAAGTATATCTAAGTGGAATGATTTAATTCACACTTGAAGTTCTTCCTAATTAATTTTTCTCATGCTTTCATCAGATTTCTATACTTGGAAACTTCAGATGCTCTTCAAATCTTTTATCTATGTTGCTTCTTATTCACCCTGCCTAAAGGATTGCTGCCAATACTGCCTTCCTAAGTTGAGGTCTCTCTAATTATCCCCTCTACCTATCTCTTCATGTTTTCCCCCATTTTTCCCTTCCCCTAGTGCTTCATTCTCCCTACTATCAACTAAAATGATCTCCAAAAATAGAAATAAAATGTATTTGGTATTACTGGTGTATATTATGTGTGAGTTCATTTTTAGTGTAAGCATTTGTGAGAGTGGGTATGTGTGCCCATGCTTGCATGTAGAGGAAAGAGGAGGGCTCTGACCACTGCTCTCAAGTGCTGGGTTTTATAATTGTGCAATGGTGTGCTTGGCTTTTCAGGTGGGTATTGAAGATCATAGTGCAAGGCTGAATACGTGTTCAGCTTGTACTTCTTGGACAGTCTGTCTAACAATTGTGTTCAGTGTATTGAATAGAAATCTCTGTCTTCATTGCATAGTTTATGAAGTAGGCTTTTTCCTGTAGCACACCAGCACATGCAGGCACAGTCTGCACAGCTCCTGTCAAGGTTGTCCACACAGCCTCTTTGTGCCTTCAGATAGCCCCCATTTATTATTCCCACCTCCTTTTGCATGTTTAATAATGCTTGTTTGTCTTATCAACTACATTAATACACATTTATCACAGAATATTAAGTACAAATTTTTATTGTTTTGTCATCTGTTATGTCTCTGTTGCCAATGTTTCATTTAAGCTCTCTTCGTTCCCTCTGCCACCAACCATATTAAGAAACATCCTTCTAATCAACAAATCCAGTCAACAAAATGTAATGATTATCTTTCATAAGTACTCAACATGATTTTATTTTCTGAGCATCTTTCTTCTTAATCATCTTTATCCCTGTAGTGTTTGTTTGATGACCCTTTTTGCTCTCTACATACAGTTCCTTTTATTTCTAAGGTGTTTCGTTTCTCCATCAACCTTTGAAAAATGATGGAACTATTTATTATCCCTTTCTGCTTCCTTCCCAATCCACACACTGTCTCCAGACAAAGTCCTCATACCTCTGGGTTCATTCATCATCTTTCATCTCTGGCTATCAGAAAGGGACCTGCAGCTTTCTTTTATTTGTTTTCATTTTGGTTTTAATTCTGTTATCAACTTATATCTGGGAAAGTAATTGTTTATTTGACATTTCTATTTAATAATCTCATAAGTATTTCAAGTTCAGTATGTTCCATAAATTGACTCTTTTGCCTAATTGACTGAAATGTTGATAATACAATAAAAGACTATGCACCATATCAAAGCAGAAACCTGTCTACTATCTTAAATTATTCTCACACACTCTTCAGCAACATCAGCACAGAAAATGTCTTGCAAAGATCTGAGCGCTGCATCTTTTGTCTTTCTACTCAAACCTTATCCTTCTCTCATCTGTATCAATAGCAGTGCTCTCACTCCTGTTTGTTCTTTGACAGCCAAAAGAGTAAGCAAGAAGATAAATGAGATATAAACAATAATTTCTATTAGGCTGTTAAAATTTTATTCCAACCTATTTGTTTACATAATTTCAAATTGTAAAGAAATGTACATATGTAAATATGACCCAACACTCTAATGGAGAAAGAACTGAAAGATTCTTCTGTTGAAAAAGAGAAACAGCAAACCAGCACGGAGGCCTGATCTTTCGGCGCCAGGAGACCCAGCATTGGGGTGAGTTTCTGGCCCACGGCGCCAGCCTGGGACGGGGAGCTCGGGGGTTTCTTGGCCCCCTGTCCTGCTTGGGCTCTCTGCAGGGCCTCTACTCCCCGGGTGCTGCCTCTTTCTTCCTGGCCCACCCAGCTTCCGTCCAGAGCCCTCCCCACTTCGCCCCCACAACCCTCTTTTGGCGCGTGGCATCGCCCAGCGCAGCCTATCTGGGCGCTGGGTCCGAGTACCCGGGGCTCCCGGGCGGGCAGCAGTTCCTTTGTTTCTGTGGCCTGCCTGCACCAAGCGGGGTAGGCGCTTTGTCTGCGAGCTGCCCAACCAGCACGGAGGCCTGATCTTTCGGCGCCAGGAGACCCAGCATTGGGGTGAGTTTCTGGCCCAAGGCGCCAGCCTGGGACGGGGAGCTCGGGGGTTTCTTGGCCCCCTGTCCTGCTTGGGCTCTCTGCAGGGCCTCTACTCCCCGGGTGCTGCCTCTTTCTTCCTGGCCCACCCAGCTTCCGTCCAGAGCCCTCCCCACTTCGCCCCCACAACCCACTTTTGGCGCGTGGCATCGCCCAGCGCAGCCTATCTGGGCGCTGGGTCCGAGTACCCGGGGCTCCCGGGCGGGCAGCAGTTCCTTTGTTTCTGTGGCCTGCCTGCACCAAGCGGGGTAGGCGCTTTGTCTGCGAGCTGCCCAACCAGCACGGAGGCCTGATCTTTCGGCGCCAGGAGACCCAGCATTGGGGTGAGTTTCTGGCCCACGGCGCCAGCCTGGGACGGGGAGCTCGGGGGTTTCTTGGCCCCCTGTCCTGCTTGGGCTCTCTGCAGGGCCTCTACTCCCCGGGTGCTGCCTCATTCTTCCTGGCCCACCCAGCTTCCGTCCAGAGCCCTCCCCACTTCACCCCCACTACCCTCTTTTGGCGCGTGGCATCGCCCAGCGCAGCCTATCTGGGCGCTGGGTCCGAGTACCCGGGGCTCCCGGGCGGGCAGCAGTTCCTTTGTTTCTGTGGCCTGCCTGCACCAAGCGGGGTAGGCGCTTTGTCTGCGAGCTGCCCAACCAGCACGGAGGCCTGATCTTTCGGCGCCAGGAGACCCAGCATTGGGGTGAGTTTCTGGCCCACGGCGCCAGCCTGGGACGGGGAGCTCGGGGGTTTCTTGGCCCCCTGTCCTGCTTGGGCTCTCTGCAGGGCCTCTACTCCCCGGGTGCTGCCTCTTTCTTCCTGGCCCACCCAGCTTCCGTCCAGAGCCCTCCCCACTTCGCCCCCACTACCCTCTTTTGGCGCGTGGCATCGCCCAGCGCAGCCTATCTGGGCGCTGGGTCCGAGTACCCGGGGCTCCCGGGCGGGCAGCAGTTCCTTTGTTTCTGTGGCCTGCCTGCACCAAGCGGGGTAGGCGCTTTGTCTGCGAGCTGCCCAACCAGCACGGAGGCCTGATCTTTCGGCGCCAGGAGACCCAGCATTGGGAGAGCCAACATTGGGGAGAGACAGCGTTTGGTAGGCAAGGAGACCTAATCCGGTAAAAGAAGATCCATAGGGAGCATTTGGAAGAAGAGATGGGCCGACGTCAAGGCAAGAATTCGCCCAACAAGCTGAAAAGCAACATGAAGCTACCAGAAACAAGCGACCCCACAACGGGAGGACAAGAACCCCTTAATCAAGAGGAAGGAGAAAAGATTGACTTCATGAAAGTGATTGACACCCTTAAACAGCATGTAAAAAACGCCCTTATAGAAATGGATGAGAAATATAACAGAAAGTTTGAAGAATTGAATAAATCAGTGAATGATACCCTAGAAAACCAAGGAAAAACAATCAAACAGATAATGGAAACAGTTCAAGACCTGAAAACTGAAATGGAGGCAAAGAAGAAAACACAAACAGAGGGCCGTCTGGACATGGAAAATCTAGGTAAACGAATAGAGACTACAGAAACAAGCATAACCAGCAGAATACAAGAGATAGAAGAAAGACTCTCGGATTCTGAAGATACCATAGAGAAAATAAACACACTGATCAAAGAAAACAGCAAGTCCAACAAACTCTCATCACAAAACATTCAGGAAATATGGGACACAATAAAGAGACCAAACCTAAGAATAATAGGAGTAGAAGAAGGAGAAGAAGGGCAGCTCAATGGTCCAGAAAATCTATTTAATAAAATTATAGAAGAAAACTTTCCCAACCTACGGAAAGATTTTCCTATGAAGGTGCAAGAAGCATACAGAACACCGAATAGGCTGGATCAAAAAAAAACATCCCCTCGCCATATAATTATCAAAACACAAAGCATACAGAATAAGGAAAGAATATTAAGAGCTGCAAAGGAAAAAGGCCAAATTACTTATAAAGGTAAACCTATCAGACTTACACCTGACTTCTCCATGGAAACCATGAAAGCCAGAAGGTCCTGGATAGATGTACTGCAGAAACTGAGAGACCATGGGTGCAAGCCCAGATTACTATACCCAGCCAAGCTTTCATTCACTATAAATGGAGAAAATAAAATTTTCCAGGATAAAAACAAATTTAAACAATACGCAGCCACAAATCCAGCCTTACAGAAAGTAATTGAAGGAAAATCACTAACCAAGGAGTCCAACAATGACCACAATAACTCAGACATCTAGAGACCCTTCACCAACACAAAACAAAGAAGGGAAACACACAAACTCTACGACTAAAAAAAAATGACCGGAGTTAACAACCACTGGTCATTAATATCACTTAATGTCAATGGACTCAACTCACCTATAAAAAGGCACAGGCTAAGAGATTGGATAAGAAAACAGGATCCAACATTCTGCTGTTTACAAGAAACACACCTCAACCACAAAGACAGGCACCTACTCAGAGTAAAGGGCTGGGAAAAGACCTATCAAGCAAATGGACCTAAGAAACAGGCAGGTGTGGCCATACTAATCTCTAACAAAGTTGACTTTAAACTTAAATCAATCAGAAGAGATGGAGAGGGGCATTTTATACTCATAACAGGAACAGTTCATCAGGATGAAGTCTCAATCCTGAACATCTATGCCCCTAATATAAAAGCACCCACGTACATAAAAGAAACATTGCTAAAATTCAAGGCAGCCATCAAACCGCACACACTAATAGTAGGAGACTTCAACACTCCTCTCTCACCAATGGACAGGTCAATCAGACAGGAACCTAACAGAGAAATAAGAGAATTAGTGGAGGTAATGAATCAAATGGACTTAACAGACATCTATAGAACATTCCATCCAAATAGGAAAGAATATACCTTCTTCTCTGCAGCTCATGGAACCTTCTCGAAAATCGACCACATAGTCGGTAACAAAGCAAACATCCACAGTTACAAAAAAATATTAGTAACCACCTGTGTCTTATCAGATCACCATGGATTAAAGTTAGAATTCAACAATAATGCTACCCCCAGAAAGCATACAAAATCATGGAAACTGAACAGTCAACTATTGAACCATAGCTGGATTAAGGAAGAAATAAAGAAAGAAATTAAAGTCTTCCTGGAATTCAATGAAAATAAAGAAACAACATACTCAAACTTATGGGACACTATGAAAGCAGTCCTAAGAGGAAAGTTCATAGCACTAAGTGCCCACTTAAAGAAAACAGAGAAAGCTCACATTGGAGACTTAACAGCCCACCTGAAAGCTCTAGAAAAAAAAGAAGCAGACTCACCTAGGAGGAGTAGAAGACTGGAAATAATCAAAATGAGGGCTGAAATCAACAAAATAGAAACACAGAAAACAATACAAAAAATCAATGAAACAAAAAGCTGGTTCCTGGAGAAAATCAACAAGATTGACAAGCCACTATCCAAGCTAATCAAACGGCAGAGAGAGAATTTGCAAATTAATAAGATCAGGAATGAAAAGGGGGACATAACCACAGACACAGAGGAAATTCAGAGAATCATTAGATCTTACTACAAAAGCCTATATGCCACAAAATTGGAAAATGTAAAGGAAATGGATACTTTTTTAGATAAATATCATATACCAAAGTTAAATCAGGACCTGGTGAACAATCTAAATAGACCTGTTAGTCGCGAAGAATTAGAAGAGGTTATCAAAAACCTCCCTACCAAAAAAAGCCCAGGACCAGATGGTTTCAATGCGGAATTCTACCAGATCTTCCAAGAAGATCTAATACCTATACTCCTTAATGTATTCCACAAGATAGAAACAGAAGGGTCATTACCAAACTCCTTTTATGAAGCCACAATTACTCTGATACCAAAACCACTCAAAGACTCAACCAGGAAAGAGAACTACAGGCCAATCTCACTCATGAATATCGACGCAAAAATCCTCAACAAAATACTGGCAAATCGAATCCAAGAACACATCCGAAAAATTATCCATTATGATCAAGTAGGCTTCATTCCTGAGATGCAGGGCTGGTTCAACATACGAAAATCTATCAATGTAATCCAGCATATAAATAAACTGAAAGAAAAAAACCATATGATCATTTCATTAGATGCTGAAAAAGCATTTGACAAAATTCAACATCCATTTATGTTAAAAGTCTTGGAGAGATTAGGGATACAAGGGTCATACCTAAATATAATAAAAGCTATATACAGCAAGCCGACAGCTAACATCAAATTAAACGGAGAGAAACTCAAAGCCATCCCACTTAACTCAGGAACACGACAAGGCTGTCCACTCTCCCCATACCTCTTCAATATAGTGCTTGAAGTTCTAGCAATAGCAATAAGACAACATAATGGAATCAAGGGGATTCGAATTGGAAAGGAAGAAGTTAAACTTTCGTTATTTGCAGATGATATGATAGTGTACATAAGCGACCCCAAAAACTCCACCAAAGAACTCCTACAGCTGATAAACAGCTTTAGTAATGTGGCAGGATACAAGATCAACTCCAAAAAATCAGTCGCCCTCTTATACACAAAGGATATGGAAGCAGAGAGGGAAATCAGAGAAGCTTCACCATTCACAATAGCCAAAAACAGCATAAAATATCTTGGGGTACATCTAACCAAGGAAGTGAAAGATCTATTTGACAAGAACTTTAAGGCATTGAAGAAAGAAATTGAAGAGGATACCAAAAAATGGATGGACCTCCCTTGCTCTTGGATTGGTAGGATCAACATAGTAAAAATGGCAATTCTACCAAAGGCTATTTATAGATTCAATGCAATCCCCATCAAGATCCCATCAAAATTCTTCACAGATCTGGAGAGGACAATAATCAACTTTATATGGAAAAACAAAAAACCCAGGATAGCCAAAACAATCCTATACAATAAAGGATCTTCTGGAGGCATTACCATCCCTGACTTCAAACTCTATTACAGAGCTACAGTAATGAAAACAGTGTGGTACTGGCATAAAAACAGAGAAGTCGACCAATGGAATCGTATAGAAGACCCGGATTTTATCCCACAAACCTATGAACACCTGATTTTTGATAAAGGAGCTAAAAGTATAAAATGGAAGAAAGAAAGCATCTTCAACAAATGGTGCTGGCACAACTGGATGTCATCTTGTAGAAGAATGAAAATAGACCCTTATCTATCACCGTGCACAAAACTCAAGTCCAAATGGATTAAAGACCTCAATATCAGCCCGAACACACTGAACCTGATAGAAGAGAAAGTGGGAAGTACCCTACAGGAGCTGGGCACAGGAGATCGCTTCCTATGTATAACCCCAGAAGCACAGACATTAAGGGCAACATTGAATAAATGGGACCTACTTAAACTGAGAAGCTTCTGTAAAGCAAAGGACATAGTCAATAAGACACAAAGGCAACCTACTGATTGGGAGAAGATCTTCACCAACCCCACAACAGACAAAGGTCTGATCTCCAAAATATATAAGGAACTCAAGAAACTAGACCTTAAAATGCTAATTAACCCAATTAAAAAATGGGGCACTGAATTGAACAGAGAATTCTCAGCAGAGGAAGTTCAAATGGCCAAAAGACACTTAAAGTCGTGCTCAACTTCCTTAGCAATCAGGGAAATGCAAATCAAAACAACTTTGAGATATCATCTTACACCTGTCAGAATGGCTAAAGTCAAAAACACCAAGGATAACCTTTGCTGGAGAGGCTGTGGAGGAACGGGTACCCTCATCCATTGCTGGTGGGAATGCCATCTTGTGCAACCACTGTGGAAGTCAGTGTTTCGGTTTCTCAGGAAATTCGGGATCAACTTACCCCTGGACCCAGCAATACCACTCCTGGGAATATACCCAAGAGATGCTCTATCATATGACAAAAGCATTTGTTCAACTATGTTCATAGCTGTATTATTTGTAATAGCCAGAACCTGGAAACAACCTAGATGCCCTTCAATGGAAGAATGGATGAAGAAAGTATGGAATATATACACGCTAGAGTACTACGCTGCGGTAAAAAACAATGACTTCTCGAATTTTGCAGGCAAATGGATGGAAATAGAAAACACTATCCTGAGTGAGGTGTCCCAGACCCAAAAAGATGAACATGGGATGTACTCGCTCATAATTGGTTTCTAGCCATAAATTAGCGCCACGGAGTCTACAATAGGTGAACCTAAAGAAGCTAAGTAAGAAGGTGAACCCAAGGAAAAACATATAGTTATCCTCTTGGCTAAGGGAAGTAGACCCAATTGCCGGGGAGAAAATTAGGATCTTGGGGGTGGGGTGGGATGGGGGTAAGGGGAGATGGGGAGAGAAAAGGTAGAAGGGAAGGAGGGGGGATTTGGGGAATCAGGAGAATTGGGATAAAGGAAAGGTGGATAGGGGAGCACGGAACCACAATTCTTAGTTAAGGGAACCACTTTAGGGTGAGCAAGAGATTTGACCCTAGAGGGGCTCCCAAGTGCCCAACATGAGGTTCCCAGTTAGTTCCGTGGGTAGCTGAGGATTGGGAACCTGAAATGACCCTATCCGAGAGCAATACTGACGAATATCTTGCATATCATCATAGAACCTTCATCTGGTGATGGATGGAGACAGAGACAGACCCACACTGGAGCACTGGACTGAGCTCCCAAGGTCCCAATGAGGAGCAGAAGGAGGGAGAACTTGAGCAAAGAAGTCAGGACCACGAGGCGTGCACCCACCCACTGAGACAGTGGAGCTGATCTACTGGGAGCTCACCAAGGCCAGCTGGACTGTGACCGAAAAAGCATGGGATAAAACCGGACTCTCTGAACATGGCGAACAATGAGGGCTGATGAGACGCCAAGGACAATGGCACGGGGTTTTGATCCTACTTAATGTGCTGGCTTTGTGGAAGCCTAGCCAGTTTGGATGTTCACCTTCCTAGATATGGACGGAGGGGGGAGGACCTAGGACTTACCACAGGGCAGGGAACCTGGACTGCTCTGTGGACTGGAGAGGGAGGGGGAGAGGAGTGGGGGGAGGGGTAGAAGGGTGGGAGGAGGGGGAGAAGGGTGGGAGGAGGGGGAGGGAAATGGGAGGCTGGGAGGAGGTGGAAACTTGTTTTTTGTTTATGTTTTTTTTTCTTCTTTTCTTAATAAAAAAATTATTTAAAAAAAAAAAAAAAAAAAAAAGAAAAAGAGAAACAGCAAAAAAGATTAAAATATATTATTTACTTTCTATTTATAACTTTCTTCTATATAGAAAATAAAAGTTTGGCTTAGAATAAGTTAATGCCCTCTATTCAGCTCAGGATGAAAAGAGTGGAGCAGCATGGTGAGTCATCACTAATCCTGTGTATCCTTCAACAGATCAATGGAACTACTTTCTATAGAGGGGATCCTAGGAAGTACTATTAAGATGCTCTGTTAGAAGACTAGTACAATGGATCTTGAGGCCTTACTCCTGGCCACAATATATGAGAATTACAAAATCCTGCTATCATTGTATTTAACATAATTAGAATATCATTACACAGCCTTATAATGAGACTATTAGCGTCACACAAGAAGAAACACAAGAGCTTCCTCTCCCCTAGTTCACAGTGTCTCAAGGAGATGGTCACATACATGCCAACCAGGAGTGAGCTCATGAAGGATAGAATTATCCTGCTCCCTGACCTTAGTCCCCCCAGCATCTAGGAATTTTGAGAAAATACATTTTAAAGATACAAACTTCTCAAATATTTGTTTCTTGTTATGGAATCCTGCAATACGACAATGGTTTTGACATTACAGACTTTGCTAATAGCCTATGCTGATTTTATCTCTTTGTGAATCCTGTGGGAAAAACTAATCAGTTAACAGTGGCTCATATCTGTCATTCTTTCATGCCCATCAAAATTCAACATGGAACATTAACTTTTCAGATGCCGGTGATGGTATAGGATCTTTTCCCACTATTTATTTATTTAACCAACCGATTTATTTATTTTATTTATTTATAGTGTGTGTGAGTGGTGTGGGTGTCTGTATCATGGTGCACTTGTTGAGGACAACTTGGGGTTGATTAGGAATCATCTTCCATCACGTGTTTCACAAAGATTAGACTGAGGGAACCAGGCTTGGTATTAATTTTTTTTTACCACTGAGTTATCTGATATGTATGGCATTTAATACTATTATACTGATCCATTGGTCCAAATTAGCTTTATTTTCCTGAAATACAGCAATCCAATAGTTATTTACCTTATTGAACTTCAATGACTGTATCAAATAGCATTCAGGGAGAATTGGGTTAAATCTCTAACAGCAAAAAACAAGAAAATAAAACAAATTATGTGAAGTAAAAAAATAAATTAAGAATATATAGATAAATAAAAGTTCTAGATTAGACATTGATTCAACAACTCCATGCCATCAAGGTCAGTATTTCATTGAAATATCACTGGGTGCAAAATGGTGACTACTCTGACAGCTGTGTCAATATTTAGACAACAAGAATGAAAGACAATGTCTGCTTCCTATGTCCCTTTCCTTAGGAAAACAAGATCTCCTATAACTATCCATTACAAACTGGATCTTACAGACCATTTGTCAAAATGATCTGCTAGACGTGTGTGGTGTGAGAAGATTGCAGAAACAGGCTTGCCAGCCCTTCAGTGAGGTCAGGATCTGGAGAGTATTAGCAGAGAGATTGTCAGTTAATAAATCATGTCTGCTGCTCTAAATATTGACCAATTGATCCAGAATTTAAATATTTTCTTTAACACAGAAGCTACTTGAATTTTAAAAATGCCTTAATTATCAGACACAAGATTTAAACTTTTATTTCATGGAAATTCTTTCAATCTGAAATCGCTTTTACAGTTGGAGGTCAAGTTACAGTGCCTGATTTTCTCAATAACTTTAAAAAAAATGAAGAAGTTATCTTTAAAACTGCATGCCACAATTTTGGGGCTTTAAATATTTTTTATTTATTTTAATTATTTTTTCTTTTGTTGAAAATAAATTGTTTTCATATAATATATCTTAATTACAGTTTCCCCTCCTTCTAAACCTGATTGCTTTCAATTTCTGGCTATTATGAATAGAGTAACAATGAACAAGGTTGAGCAAGCGTCTCTGTGGAAGGATGAAGCATCCTTTAAAAATATGCCCAAGAGTGCTATACCAGAATCATGGGGTAGATAGATTCCCAGCTTCCTGAGGAAGAGGCATACTGATTTCCATAGTCACTGTACATGCTTGTTCTCCTACCAGCAATAGACAAGTGTTTCAATTACTCAACATCTTCACCAGCTTGAACTGTCAGTTGTATAACTGATCTTTGCTATTCTGATACGTGTAAGATTAAATCTCAAATTAGTGTTACTGTGCATTTTTCTAGTGGAAAACAGTGTTAAACATTTAAGTGTTTCTCAAGCATCTGAGTTTCCTATCTTAGAAAATCCGTTTAGGTCTGTACCCCACTTTCTAATTGGGTAATTTGTTTTCTTGATATCCAGTTTTTTTTGAGTTCTTCATATATTTTTGCCATTAGCCCTGTATCAGACATATAGTTGGTAAAAATCCTATTCAATTCTGTAGGCTGTCACTTTGCCTGATTGACAGTGTCTTTTGCCTTACAGAGCTTTTCGGTTTCATGAGATCCCATTTATTAACTGCAGATCTTACTGGCTGCTTTATCAGCATTCTCTTCAGAAAGTTATCTCCTGTGCCGATGACTTCAAGGTTATTCCCTACTTTTTCTCTCAGGTTCATTGTATCTGTTTTTATGTTGAGATCTTTGATGTATTTAGAGTTGAATTTTATGCAGGGTGATAAGTATGGATCTCTTTGGCGTTTTCTACATGCAGCCGTCCAATTTTACCAGAAGGATTTGTTGAAGAGTCTGTGAATTTTTTCAGTGTGTATTTGTGGCTTCCTTATCAAAAATCAAGTGTCTATAAGTACAGGTATTTTTGAATGTTTTCAATTTAATTTTTTTTTTATTTTTTTACCAGCAAAGATGCACCCCAGGCTTACATAACACACCGAACAATATATGCTGCTAGTCACGTTTCCGCTGCCAAGAAGTGAAATGCCATGCACAGTGAGTTAACAAAAGGAAGGAAATTTTATTTTCAGGTTTTCTCTTCTGAATCGCAGAAGAAGACATAATCAAGGCCAAACTTGGGGAATTACTTTGGCAATAAAAGCAATCGGATGAAACCCAAGCATCTGAAACTTCCCCAGAGACACATATGCAAGCTGAATAATACAGAGCAGTGTTTATTGAGAACTCAACAATGCACGAGGCATATGTAGCACAGATATTGATCGTATACACTTCGACTTCAGAAGGAGTTACTGTCAGGCTCATCTTGTAGACGAGGTAACAGGCACCATCCCAGCCAGGTTCTTGAGCATGAGCATGAGTTGTTCCTGGTGCTCACACAAGCTGCATCCCATGACTTCACTCCAGCCTTGTCTCTGAACACTCTCGCACTGCACCATGCAGCTGCCATGCATGCAATGCCAACAAACGCCACCTGAAACACGTCAGCTATGATTCAAGACAGTGGTGTGTTATGCATCACAGTGTTTTTACTCTACATACAAAGGTCTAGGATATGACAGAAACCTAATGCTTGAATTATGGAAATCAGAGACTTTCAATATTTTCCCACTGCTACCCTTCAGCACATAAATATCAATCAGTGTGTCTTTGATTTGATTTTTATAAAAGTAGATCATTAGGGGTAGGCCATTGAAGGTTATCTGCCACTGTTTCCAGCCTGAATGTGCTGCCATGCAAATGCTGCACTCTCCTTTACTGTGTACTGAGCCTCTCCGCCATGCCTTCTCTGCTATAATGGACCAAGATCCTCTGAAACCATGAGAAAAAGTAAAGTTTTCCTCTCTGTGAAAGGGATTTGTCAGAAATTTGGTCACAGAAATGGAAGAAGAGTTAATAAGGAAAGTGACACTGAAGAGTGGGGATGTTAATGTTATGGCACCAAATTCAGACCACGGAACTGTTAGGCCTTTGGAATGGAGTTGAAGGAGAAATGTGGATGATTCTGGGCCTGGAGATAGAGTGGGAGAAATTTTAGATGAGCACAGCATTCAGAGTCATTGCTCACGGTCTTAGCTAGGTTTAGAGTGAGAGTCAGGAGCAAAGGGTCCAGAAGGATTTGGAAACAAGCAGTTTGGGAGCACACATTTATTTAAGTCTGCAGGCAAAGCAAATGTAGATGAAGCAGGTGTAACTGTTAAAGAGATTTGTTTTATCAGACAGACACAATACATTCTGCATTGAGACACAAGGAAAGGAGGTTTGAGGGCAAACCCTCCCCCATTGAGGGCCACATGGCACAAAAATGAAAACCCACTAAGAACACCATTTGAAAAGGGGAGCGGAAGGGATGCCCTGCTGGGAAAGGCCCACCTTAAGGTCCTTAAGCATGAAAGATATTTCCACCTTCTGATATCTTCTTCAATTTTTCTTCAATGTCATAATATTTTCATCAGACAAGTTCTTACTAGTTTGGTTAGAGTTACTCCAAGATAGTCTATATTTTTGAAGATGTTGTGAAAAAAGTGCTCTTTTCCTGATATATTTCTCAGTTCAAGGTCATTTGTATATAGGAAGGCTACCATTTTTATGAGTCAATTTGATATCCTACCATTTTGCTGAAAGTTTTATCAGCTGTAAGAGTTATCTGGAGAGATTATAAGGGTCACTTTTATATATATATTCAAATCATCTTCAAATAAAGACATTTTGACTTCTTTTCAAATTTATATCCCCTTGATCTCCTACAGTGGTGTTATTGCTCTTGCTAAGACTTAAGTATTATATTGAATAGATATAGAGAAATTGGATCACCTGGTATTGATCCTGATTTTAGCTGCATTGCTTTGAGTTTCTTTTCATTTAAAAGGACTTTGGCTATGGGTTTGTTGTAAACTGATTTTCATTAGAGTGCGGTATAACCTGGTGTCTCTAATCCCTTAAGGACTTTATCACGAATGGGTGTTGGATTTTGTCAAGAGTTTTTTCTGTGTCTAATAAGATGATTGTGTGGTTTTGTCTTTTAGTTTGCTTTATGGTGCACTACATTTATTGATATATGGGTGTTGAACTACCTCTGTATTTCTGAGATCAAGGCTATTTTATCATAGTGGAAGATATTTTGGATGTGCTCTGGAATTCAGTTTGCAAGTTTGTTCTATTGAGAATTTTTACATACATGCTCACATAAAGAAAATGAGCTGTAATTCTCTTTCTATGTTGGGTCATTCAATGGCTTAGGTATCTAAGTAAAACTGACTTCATGAAATGAATTAGTCAGTGCTCCTTCTGTTTCTATGTTGTAGAATAATTTAATGAGTACTGATAAGAATTATTTGAAATTCTGGTATAATTGTCTGCTAAAACCATCTGCCCATTGGCTTGTAGTTGGCAGAATTTTAATTACTACTTCTATTTTACTAGGGGATATAGGTCTGTTTAAATTGGTTAATTGATCTTGAATTAATTTTGATAAGTGATATTTATTGAGAAAATTATCAATTTATTTTAGAATTTCCAACTTGAAGGGGTACAGCTTTCTAAAGTATGTCCTTTTGACTCTCTGGGTTTCTTTTGTGTGAGTTGTTTTGAGCCTCATTTCATCTTGATTTTTTTTAATGTGGGTCTTCTCTTTATCTTTTAATTAATTTGGCTAAGGTTTTATTAATCTGATTAATTATTTCAAAGAACCAATTCTTAGTTCTTTGTCTAATTGATTATTTGAATTTTGTTGATGTTTCTTTTTTTTTCTTCTTCAGCCCTGAGTTAAATTATCTCCTACTGTGTATTGCTTTTGGGTGTGAAAGCTATTGGCGTGAGATTTCCCCATTTTTTCATGCTACCCCTTTTTCTGTGATATTGCATCCTAGAATTGTTTTCATTGTGTCATGTAAGCTTGGGTATGTTGTGTGTCCATATTCATTCAATTCCAGGATGTCTTTAATTGCTTTCTAAACTTCTGTCTTAACCTATCTTTTCATTCAATAATGAGTTGTTTAGTTGCTATTGTTTATAACCTTTCTGCTGCATTTGCTATTGTTAATATCCAGCTGTAATCTGTGCTCATCAGATTGGATGCAGAGGGTTATTTTAATTTGCTAATATTTATTGAGATTAGATTTCTACCAAATATGTGGTCAGTTTTGGGAAAAGCTCCATGTGGGGCTAGCAAGAAGGTATATTCTTTTGTTTTTAGGTAAAATATTCTGTAAATAAATATCTTAGGTCCATTTGATTTCTGATATCAGTTACCTCCAGCATTCCTCTGTTTAGTTTTTGTTTGGATGCCCTGCCTAAAGGAAAAAGTTAGATACTAAGGTTTCCCACTATTCGTGTGTGAGGGTCAATATGTGGTTTAAGTTGTAGAAGTATTTTTTTATGAACCTGAGTGCCCTCTTGTTGCATACATTTAAAAATTTGTATTGCCCTCTTGGTGAGTTTTTCTTTTGATTAATATGTAGTGTCTTTATCTCTTCTGATTAGTTTTTGTTTTAAGTATATTTCATCTGATATTAAAATGGCTACAGCATCTTGCTTCTTAGGTTTATTTTCTTTTAATATAATTTCTATAATTTCACCCTGAGGTGATGTCTGTCTTTGAAGTTAAAATAAGTTTGTTGGGTGTAGCAGAAGGATGAATATTGTTTTCAGATAAATTTTTCAGTCCGTGTCTTTTTACTAAGGAATTGAGACCGCTGATATCGACAGTTGCTAATGGTTAGTGTTTGTTAATTAATGTTATTTTGCTGTTTTTTCTGTGCCCCTTTCCCCATGTGTGTATGTTTCTCTCTTCATTTGCTGGTATGGGATTATTTACTTGCTGTATTTCCTTCGATGTGGATAACCTCTTTAGTTTGAAGTTTTCCTTCTAGCATTTTCTGTAGAGCTGTATTTATAGCTAGATATTGATGAAATTTGGTTTTACCATGGAATGTCTTTTTTATCCACCTTTTATGATTAAAATATTGCTGGCCATAGTAGCTTTGTCTGTCACCTGAGGCTTCTGTGTTTGTTGAACACTGGCTCTGCATGTTTTAGAGTCACCATTGAGAAGCCAGGTGTTATTATAATAAATCTGTTTTTATATGTTACCTGGTCTTTTTCCTTTACACCTCTTAATACTCTTTCTTTGTTCGGTACATTTAGTATTTTGATTAATATGTGCTTTGTTTTCTGGACCAATCTTTCTGGTGTTCCATATCCTTTTTGTAATTTGATAGTCATGACTTTCTTTAGGTTAGGGAAATTTTCTTCTGTGATTTTGTTAAAAATGTTTTCTGTGCCTTTGAACTAGGTTTCTTCTCCTTCTATTCCCATATTATTAATGATGTCCCACACTTTTTAAAAGTTTTGTTCATGAACATTTTAGATTAAACATCCATTCATCCATCACTGGACTTCTTATCTAGAGCTTGTTGTTAATAAGGAAAGATTTTCTCAGTGAAATGAGGTTAAGAGGAGAAAAATATGGAAAATGAAAACAAAAACTGGCTTCCCTCATT
The DNA here is from genome assembly GCF_018167655.1 of Microtus oregoni. NCBI lineage: Eukaryota > Metazoa > Chordata > Mammalia > Rodentia > Cricetidae > Microtus > Microtus oregoni. The sequence continues at coordinate 180,111 of NW_024544738.1, forward strand.
TAAGCAATAAGACTAAAGAAAAGACTAAATCCCTAGAAACAAAAAGGGGGGGGGATTCTAGAAAGCCAAGAAAGAAAAGAGAAATGCTTTCAGTTATGATATTGAACAGAGGACTTGTAAGGAAAAAGAAGTCATTTTACTTAAGATACATATGAGATATCAAAGGCAAAAGAGCAGAAGAAAAACAGCATTTTTCTCTAGCAATGATATTGGCATGTTTTACTTTAAAAGAATGTGCCTACATGAATAGTTGCATGGTCATGGTGCTTAGAATGAGAGCTTCAAATGTACTTGGATACTTGGTCCCCAGTAGGTGTAACTGTTTGGAAAGGATTAGGATGTGTGTCGTTAGAAAAGATGGGGGTATAAAAGGCTCCCACCATCCACACTGCACTCTCTTCTTCCTTTATGGCTCCTTTTGTGAGCACTTAGCTGCTGCTCCATCTGCCTACCACTTGCCACCTGCTACTTCAGCTTTACTATTATGGACGCTAACCCTCTGGAATCATAAGACTAAAATTAAATTCCCCACAAGTTGCCTTGGCCATGATATCTTATCCATAGCTCCAGAAAAGTAACAAATACAGCGGATGAAATGTCTGTAAAAGTATCAGTGAGAAAGAAAGCAATACCATGCAAGATGACAGAGCTAATCCATTTGAGGGAAGGGAGAGCTTTATCTTTAGACAGCACAGGCTTCTGTCTGTTCATCATGCTTTCCCCATCCTTCAATGTTTAGTCATAGCTGTGCATTCAGTGTTGATGTTTTCCTGCCTCTAAGAACATTGTCTCTGTATGCATCTTCACAGTTTTACTAAAGGCACTCAGAATGTGGTACATCACATACTCGAGATGATTATAATTGTTCACAAACATTATATGTGATTGATGGATAAGAAACTGTTCAAATTAGAAATATTGTGGAATCTTTAAATAATTGTCTGAGTACTTGGAGTTTATGCTTGATCTTTGAGTCATGGAATATCACCAGTCACTGTGTTCTTCTATCCATAGACTTCAAGATCTTTCTTGAGGATCTATGATAGAGGATTTTGTGACAAAGGCTGGAAGATGAAAGTTACTCAGTTTTCCCAGTCATTTCTGTGAAATGTTGAGAACCTCTGAAGTAATTTTTAGAAATCTCTTCTCAGTAGTACTCTGTTGTGTACATGTGCCACATTTTCTTTATTCATTCTTTGGTTGAGGGGAATCTAGGTTGTTTCCAGTTTCTAGATATTACAAATAATGCTGCTATGAACATAGCTGAACAAATGCCTTTGTAGTATAATTGAGCATCTTTTGAGTATATGCCCAAGAGTAGAATTGCTGAATCCTGAGGTATATTGAGTCCCAATTTTCTGAGAAACTACCCTATTAATTTCCAAAGTGGTTGTACAAGTTTGCATTTTCACCAGCAATGAATGAGTGTTCCCCTTACTCCACATCCTTTCCAGCATAAGCTATCATTGGTGTTTTTCATCTTAGCCATTCTTATATGTGTAAGACGGTATCTCAGAGTTATTTTTATTTGCATTTCCCTGATGGCTAAAAATGTTGGACATTTCCTTAAGTATCTTTGGCCATTTGAGATTCTTCTGTTGAGAATTCTGTTTAGTTCTATACCCCATTTTTAATTGGGATATTTAGAATTTTAATGTCCAATTTCTTGAGTTCTTTATATATTTTTGAGAATAGTCCTTTGTCTAATTGTGGTTGGTGAAGATCTTTTCCCATTCAGTGGGCTGCCTTTTTGTCTTATTGAGTGTGTCCTTTGCATTACAGAAGCAACTCAGTTTCAGGAGGTCCTATTTATTTATTGTTGCAAACTCTGCTGTAAAAAAAAATGACATCTTGAATTTTGCATGCAAATGGATGGAAATAGAAAACACTGTCCTGAGAGAAGTAGCCCAGAACCCAAAAGATTAATATGTTATGTACTCACACATAAGTGGATACTAGCTATAAACAAAGGATATTGAACCTATAATTCATAATCTTAGAGAAGCTAAGTAATAAGGTGAACCCTAAGAAAAGCATATATAGATCCACCTGGAAAGTCAAAACAGACAAGATCGCCTCACAGAATTGGGAGCATGTGGTGGGGGGGAAGAAGGGAGGGTGGAAGGTAAGGGGGGGAGAAGTGGAGGGGTGGGGAGAACTTGAGGAAATGGGATATTTGAGAAGGAGAAAGGACAGAGATGAGAGCAAGGCAAGAGATACCTTGATTGAGGGATCCATTATAGGGTTAGCAAGAAACTTTGTCTAGAGAAAATCCCAGGAATCTACAAGGATGACCCAAGCTAAGACCCTAAGCAATAGAGAAGAGGAAACGTGATCTTGACTTGGCCTGTAGTCAGACTGATGAATATCTTAAGTATCACCATAGAACCTTCACCTAGCAACTGATGGAAATGGAGGAGGCAGATACCCACATTGAAGCACTGGACTGAGCTCCCGAAGTTCAGCTGAAGAGTGGGAGAAATATGACCAAAGAAGTGAAGACCATGATGGGTTCACCTACTGAAACAGTTTACCTGCTGGAGCTCACAAACTCCAGCAGGACTGGTAAGGAACAAGCATAGGACCAAATTAGTCCCTCTGATTGTGGTTAACCTTTGCATGGCTAGGGCAGACTAAGGAGCCACTGGCAGTAGCACCAGAATTTATCCCCACCGCATGCACTAGCTTTTTGGGAACCTATTCTCTTTGGATGGATACCTTGCTCAGTCTAGATATAGTAGGAAGGGCCTTGGACCTTCCCTAAAGCAATGTGCCTTAACCTCTTTGAGGATTGGATGGCGGTGGGGTGGGAGGGTATGTGGAGAGAATGGAAAGAGAGGAGGGAGTGGGAACTTGAGTTGGTATGTATAATGAAAAAAAATAGTTGGTTTTCATTTAAAAAATGAATAAATCTTTACTCAGTTTATACTTTTGAATAAAGCAAAATATTTTGAAGATAATCACATCAGAAATTTGAAATAAGATTCTTCCTTTTCAATTCATTGATTCTATATGTGAAATGGGACCAACCATTTAAGAGAAATTCAAAAGAGCTTATAAAATAACATCTTTGAAAAAAGATGGATCTGATATAAATAATAGAACAAGAGTCCAATATGTTTCAGTTTCAAAACCGGAATATTATTGCTGAAATATATTCATTTTTGAAAATGTACACTTAAGATTTTGAAGAACTGAAGAATATTTGGTAAGATTTTATGCTACTTCATCAAGTCATATTTTAATACTAAACTTGAGTGGCCATATTCTCAGGTTCAATGATCTATCTACTCTCAAAACATGCATTTGTTGTTTTAAAAAGAATCACTGGAGAGTAATGCTTGTTACATGGATTTGGTATCACTCACTATTTAAAAATTGAGAGTTAAATAAGAAGGTGAATCCAAAGACAAACTGACTCATTTCTTAATCCAACAAAAAGGAATGTATCTGTGACTTTCATTTTATAATGAAAAAAATCTGTTTCTTGTAATTGGTTTAAATCCATTATGTGTTAAAAAGAATAAAAGACAAAAGAAAATAATGCAAATTCTGAAAGCATCATTAATACCTATAATAATGACAGGTAAGAGCTTTTTACCAGTGTGCTTTAGCAAAATGTATTGCTATCATAATGACATTCTCTAAATGTCTAGTATCTTTGTTTATATATGCCCCATGTGGCTTGAAGATTTAGCTCAAGTTTCACACAGAAGTCATGGGGAAAGTGTAAAATATAGTAGGAAAAACAAATATTATGATTCTCATTTGCTTCTTTTTTATTGTTGCATGCAAGCGAAAAGAAATAAGATACTGTTAGGAACAATGCACAATACAGGAATATAATCATTTCTTTCTCTAGTTCTTTTTTACTGTTCTTGTATAATTTTGTACACTTATTCTATGACTATGATATAATATCCTACAAAGCTCTTTTAATTTTTTTTATTTTTGTTTTTTATTATTTATTTATTTGTTTGTTTGTTTATTTATTTTAGATATGGTTTCTCTAGGTAGCTTTGAAGCCTGTCCTGGAACTCATTCTATAGACCAGACTGGACATGAACTCACAGAGATCTGCTGCTTCTGCTTCCCTAGTGCTGGGATTAAAGGTGTGCACCACCACTACCAAGATTTTTTTTTTAATTTTTAATTTTTACAATACATTCCAACCACAGCTTATCCTCCATCCACTCTTCCTATCTCCCTCCCCACTCCAGCCTCCCCTTGTCCAAGCCCAGATCCACACCCTTTGTTTCATCTTTAGAAAAGATCAGGTCTCCGAGTGATGATAATCAGACGGAACAAAACAAGATACAGGAAAACAAGGCAAAAGCTCTCATATGGAGGCTGGGGAAGCCAATCCAAAAGGATGAAAAAGAATTTCAAAAGCACACGAAAGAGTCAGAGACACACCCATTCCCACTGTTAGGAGTCTTAGAAGAACACCAACCTAATAGCCATAACATACATGCAAAAGACCATGTGCAGACACATGCAGGCCCCATGCTTGTTCTTTTAGTCTCTGCCCACATGAACCTTGCTTAGTATAGTCAGTGGGCCTTGTTTACCTGGTGTCCTCTATCCCCACTGACTCCTCCAATCTTTCCTCTCTCTCTTCCTTGGGGTTTCCATAGCTGAGCTTCAAGGTAAAGAACCCATGGAGACCTCCAATTTAGACTCTTTCTCTTCACACTGCCTGGCTGTGGATCTCTGCACCTGCACCTATATGCTGCTAGAAGATGCTTCTCTGATGCCAATTGGACAAGACACTGTCCTATGAGTATAGTAGAATATATTAAGAATCATTAAATTATTTTTTCATTACTTTATTTTACTTTATTGCCAGTTGTGTTAGGTTTCACCCTAAGTGTTTAGACTATCCAGTCTTCAGTGCTTGGCCTTCCAGGAAGTATAGAGAATGGGCTCCATCTAGTGGCTTGGGCTTCAAGTTAAATCAAACATTGCTTGGCCACACCCACATGTTCTGTGCCACCATTGCCCTAGCACGTTTCATAGGAATACAGATCACTGATATGTTAAAAACCAGCGACCATAAAGTTCTCATCTACATGCAGTCGCTGTTGAGGGAAAAGAACAACACAGTTGTATGGAGGGCTGTAATATGAACAAGTTAGTTATTAATAAACCAAGACACAGACAAGCATATGTTATGTAAGTTACAGTTTCTTAGAATTCAAGATAATTTTGAGAAAGAAAATTGCAAATAAAAATAGAGAAGAAAATAAAGATATAATAAGTAGAGCTTCAGAAAGAAACACTGAAATCTAAACATTAAGTTCATAGACTGCAGCTCTAGAATGGAGTATGTGAGACAACAAACTACTACTGCTAACTGGAAAATATAATACTCTAAGTTAATATTTTACTTAGACTATAAAATACTTTGAAACAAAACACAGTGCTATATTCTGAAAAGGTAGAAATCCATACCTAGAGATGGAAAGAGATGAGATTAGAGTTATTTGTATAATTTTGAGATCAAAATGGTGAAGAACCAGGCAGTGGCGAAAGGAGGTGGGTGATGTTTCTTGACAGTGAATGGTGCTTCTGGAACTACCTGCTGCTGCTAGTTTTTCCAGTCAGACACAAGAAGTTCAATGAGATAAGAGCTTCAATCTTTGACCTCCAAAATGCATTTGAAATGTCTAAGCAAACAATGTCTAAAGTCAAGAGGTGCAATCCTTATTTCACTTCTTGGTGAAGGGTTTGAATGCAACAATAATGAGAAAATTTTAATCAAAGATGTATCAAATAAAATAGTAAAACATTGAACTTTGCATCTATAGTGAATATTCAGGAAATATGTAATGTTTAAATAAGAAAGGTTAGAATATATAAAACAATATTTAAAAACTGTTTATAAGGACTATTAAAGTATGATGACTGGTGGTGTGAAGTGAAAAGAGATGCACACTGGAAAGAAGACAAATAATAACAAGAATGAAGCAATAAAACAATGTAAAGATGATGCCTTTCAAATCCTGTAGCTGTCTCTTCACTAGCTAAGTATCTCCTTTTGTTTCCCAGAGGCATTTTAATTTCCTGAGTTCCCATTCATTATTTATTTGCCCTACTTGCTGAGAAACCAGGTTCATATTTCAATATTGTTATGTATGCTTACATTTTTAGTTGATATTTGTGCAGAGTAAGAGATAAGGATACAGTTCCATTCTTCCACATGTAGATATTCAATTTCCCTAGCATCCCCTGTTGAAGACTATGATTTTTTCCCTCTGAATATTTTTTTCTGCTTGTTTGCTTGCTTGCTTTTGCCTCTTTTTTTTTTTTTAACAAATTTGGTTCTGTAATTGCATAAACTTGTATCTGGGTCTCTATTACATTTTGTTCATTTACAAGCCAATTTCTATGCTTGTACTCAGAAAAGAGCCACACTTGTATTAAAATTTCTGTGAAGTTGATTAATTAAAAATTTGAGCTATAATTAGCCCCTCCCAAGTAGCCATTCATTATCTATCTTTATCTACATAACATCACTCTGGTGGTCATATTCAAGATTTACAATGTATTAATTAATAAACTACTTGCTTCTACAAACCCCAAAACTAAGAGTGTAATGATATCATCTCAAACCAACATCAGATAATTCACTGCTTTGTTGTAACTCACATATCTCATGATTCAATCAACAAATTTGTTTTGCGCTGTGATCTATATCTTTATTTTGTAGTGTAACTGAGGCAGACAAGTGTAGAGGAGTGTTTAGCCAATCAAGATTTCACTTGTTTTATGTATACAGAGCACCCTAATAATAGTTCATTTAGAAGTCTAAATTCTTTATCTGAACATTTACACACACACACACACACACACACACACACACACACACACACATATTTTTAAAAAAATGCCCCTCTGTTACACCTAGGACACAAGTCTACATTCAACTACACATACAGCCTACTATGAATAATAGAATGTATTTCTCTTCTGCTTGACAATTATCAAAGTCGGGCAATTTCTATTGAAACATATTCCAATAGAGCTGGATATGGAAGAGAAGGAGGGGTAATCTGCCTAAACTATTTTTGAATGAATGCTCAATAAGACAAATTGTGTACTTTATGCTAATTCTTAGCTATTTCTTTTTATTCTGTGTAGGCTCGATTTATGTCAACTTGACAAAAACTAGAATCATCTGAGAGGAGGAAAATTCCATTGAGAAACCATTTTCAACAGATCAGACTGTAGAAAGAACTTTAATGCATTTTGTTAATTAGTTGGCATCTCATTATGGGCAATGTCACTCCTGGGCTGGTGGTTCTGGGTTCTACGAGAAAGCAAGTTGAGAAAGTCAAATGGTGCAAGCCAAGAAGCAGCACTTCGGCATGGCCTCTGCACCAACTCCTATCTCATGTCCCACCTGCTTTGAGCCTCTGCCTTGGCTTAAATCTCTCAGTTGACTGTGACTTGAGATAAGCAAGCCAAATAACCCCACCTTTTTTTTTCTCAAGCTGCTTTAGTCATGGTGTTTCATCAGTACCTCTAAGACAGCATCTTATGCTTACACATAAGAATGAGAACCCAGTATTCACCATAACATGCTTATATGTAATCTGACAGGCATGTGATTAAAATCAGATGCATTATGGGAAGGGAGATGATAGTAGAAAAGATTTACAAACTTTATCAATCAAAAGAGACTGTCACCAAAACTATAGCCCTAATAATCTTGTCCTCTTGAACTTTATAAAAGACTACACAAAATCTGGCCTTTGAGTCCATTCACTAATGTGTCCTGATTTCAATCTTGAAGGTGTTTTCCTTCACAATATGCATCATTAGTTTGCTTTAATAATCTTTCCTTGCTACTTTGCAATCTGTGTGTGCCTCATTTCATTCTTTAATGAGATGCCAAGAACCTTGAAATGTCCATCCCAGAAACTGACCACTTTTAAAAAGTTCTTGAAAAATCAAAAGAAAAGTACAAAACAAAACAAAATCAAGAGCAAAAAGCTTCATAAAATTGTTACCATGTTGCAACATGGTCTTTGAGACAATCTGTCTCTATTTTGGTTAGCATTAATCACTCATATTTAGATGTAGAATAAAGTCACATTTCCTTTCAGACTCAAACTCTATTTTTGTGTCAAAAATCTATAAAGCATATTAAACACAATAGAAAAACCCTCTTTTAAAGTACACATCAGAAAGGATTACAGATTCAGCCAGGTTGTGGTAGTACATCCTTTAATCCCAGCACTCAGGAGGCAGAGGCAGGCAGATCTTGGTGAGTTTGAGGCCAGTCTGGTCTACAAGTGCTAGTTTCAGGACAGGCTCAAAAGCTACAGAGAAACTTTATCTCAAAAACCAAAAAAAAAAAAAAATCCAATTTTAATTGTAAAGTAAAGTCCTATGCTTTTCTATCTTGAAACTGAAACTTAAAGCAGAAGAACTTATGGAAGTCAATGTTTTTTAAAATCAAGCAGACATTTCTAAAAGGAAAGTTAATGATATGCATGCTTAAAATAAATGAGTGTAACATGAGCGTGGCCTGCTTGTTGGGGTTTTCTGTCCCACCCAGTACCCCACAGCCAGCAAGCCCTAAAGAAAATCATGCAGAGATCTCTGTAAGTTATAAAACTGATTGGCCCATTAGGTCAGGCTATTTATTAGCTCTTGTAGCTTATATTAACCCATTATTATTATCTATTTTAGCCATATGGTTCGGTACCTTTTTCAGCTGGCAGATCACATCCTACTTCCTCTATGATCTGCGCAGGACTGGGAGGAATCAACTTCCTCCTTCCCAAAGTTTTCCTGTTCTCATTGCATCATTTCTACTTCCTGTCTGGTTTTCCCACCTATACTTCCTGCCTGGCCAATCAGCGTTTATTTAAAACATGATTGACAGAATACAGACAATTCTCCCACACCAAATGAGTAGTATAAAACATGACTGTCGAGTTTATCTTTTGCTCTTGGTAGAATCTGGACATGAGGGCTTGGGATTTGTATAAAATGGATTTTTAAGTTATGAGCACCAGGGTTAATAGCCAAGATATTTCCCATAGTCTTTATCACACACTACCAGCCAGTTAGCTACATAATAATCAAAGTAACAGGTCAATTAAAATAAGAAGAATTACATTTACTGAGTAAACATGCAAAGTTGATTTATCATCAACATTCTGTACTTGAAGAACGGACAGCCAGGTCTTCTCCTAGGTCTTTTCCTACAGAAGTCATCTTACGAAATATATTGCTTTTAGATAAAGTCTTAGAAAATACTGCTGAAAGTATATAGAAAATAAAAAATACATTCAAGAAAACCTTCTAAGTTTCAATAGGAATATCTGAAATCCATTTGGAAGTATTTCCTTTTCCTGCAGCTCAAAGTGACACCTTTAATCTGAGCAGATGTGGCAAAGATAATAGTACTTTCCCCGACCTTATCCCTGTCATATCACTCTACAGTAGTAGGGCTTCCTTGAGATGGGCAGAGCCAGGGTTTCCTTTTTCGACATCTTTAAGTTCATGTGGTGGAAAGTTACCTTCCTCATCTAGAGTCTAGGTATGGCACAAAAACAGCTGGCATTATTGCCTTCTCACAATAGGAAACATAACATCTGTGATTAAAGAGGCAATTTATGAAGAAGCAATCTCTTCGCACCTGGTACCATGTACACATAACAAGAAAGCAACTCAGAGGAACAAATCGAACCATTCTTCCCACCTCAACTCCAGAGTGATGGAACAGCAATATGCCAACAGAAATGACAGTCAGTAAAACCAGGAGTTTCAAAGATCTTTCTAAAGGAAATAACAGTATGTTAAATGGAGTGAGTAGAGATTCAAACATAAGAAAACTTCAAAAACTAAGAACCTTTTTAAATTTTATTTATTTTTTATAAAACAATCTTTTCTCATTTTACATACAAAACCCAGTACCCACTCCCTCCTCATCTCCTGCTCCTTCACCCTTCCCTCCAACCCTATTCCCATCCACTTCTCATAAAGAATAAGCGTTCATATGTGGAGTCAATAAAGTCTAGCACATAACTTTGTGGCAGGACCAAGGTACCCTCCACTATATCTAGACTGAGTAAGATATTTCACCAAAGAGAGTGGGTACCAAAAAGCTAGTACAAACAATAGTGATGAATCCTAATCCCACTGCTAGTGGCCCAAGAATCTGCTCCCACATTCAGAGGGCCTACTTTGTTCTTTTGCTGGTTGCCCCACTGTCAGTCCAGAGTCAGTGAGCTCCCACTGGGTCAGGTCAGCTGTTTCAGTGGGTATCCCTTTGCTCACATTATCATTCCATCCTCTCTTTGATGGGACTTTGAGAGCTCAACCCAGTGCTTCACTGTGGATCTCTGTATTTGTTTCCATCAGTTGCTGAATGAAGGTTCTATGATGACAAGTAAGGTGGTCATCAGTCTGATTACAGAGGAAGGCTAGTTCAGGTACACTCTCCACTATTGCTTAGGGTCTGAGCTGGGGTGATTCTTGTGGATTCCTGGGAATTTCTCTTGTATCATTTTTTTTGCTAGCCTCATAATGGCTCCCTTGATCAAGATATCTCCTTCCTTCATCTCCCTCTCTGTTCTTCCAAACTATCGACCATCCAATTCCCTCAAATTCTCCTCCTCATCCCTTTCCCCCCTTTTTTTCTTCTTCTATGCTTCCTTCTTCTCCCACCCCAAGCACTGAATTTTTTCAGGAGATTTTTGTATATTTCCCCTTCCTAAAGGGAATCTATGTATGTTTCTCTTAGGGTTCTCCTTGTTATCTTAGCTTCTCTTGAGTTATGAACTATAACCTTTGCTTTATGCCTGATATCCACTTATGAGTGAATACATACTGTGTTTGTCTTTCTAGGTCTGTGTTATCTCACTCAGGATAGGTTTTTCTAGCTCTGTACATTTGCCTGAAAATTTCAAGATGCCATTGTTTTTATTTTTTTAAGTGCTGAGTAGTCCTTCGTTGTGTGAATGTATCATATTTTTTTATCCATTCTTCTTTTGGGGGGCATCTATGTTGCTTCCAAGTTCTGATTATTATGAATAATGATGTCAAGAACATAGGTGAAAAATGTCTTTGTAGCATGAATGGGTATCCTTTGGGTATGTGGCCAGTACTGGTATTGCAGCGTCTTGAGGTAGGTTTATTCCCAATTTTCTGAGAAAGCACCATAATGATTTCCAAAGTGGTTGTACAAGTTAGTAATCCCACCAGCAATGGAAGAGTGTTCCCCTTGCTCCACATCCTCTCCAGCATAAGCTATTATTGGTATTTTTGTTCTTAGCCATTCTGAATGTTGTAAGAATAATATCTCAGTATTGTTTTGATTTTCATTTTCCTGATGGGTAAGGTAGCAGTTTTTAAAATGTCTTTTGTCCATTTGAGATCCTTCTCTTGAGAATTCTCTGTTTCAATCTCTTCCCCATTTTTAAATTGGATTATTTGATATTTTAATGTTTAACTTCTTTATTTATATATTTTGGAGATCAGACCTCTGTCTGTTGTAGGGTTGGTAATAATCTTTCCCATTCAGTTGGTTGCCTTTTTGTCTTATTAACTGTGTCCTTTGCCTTACAGAAGCTTCTCCCTTTCAGACTATCTATTTATTGTTGCTCTTAGTATCAGTGCTACTTTATATTTAGGAAATGGTAGCTGGGCGGTGGTGGCACACACCATTAATCCCAGCACTCGGGAGGCAGAGGCAGGCAGATCTCTGTGAGTTCGAGGCCATCCTGGTCTACAGAGCTAGTTCCAGGACAGGCTCCAAAGCTCCAGAGAAACCCTGTCTCAAAACAAACAAACAAACAAAAAAAGGAAATGGTGTCTTGTACCCTTTTACTAAAGGCATTTTCCACTTTCTCTTTTATGAGTTTCAGCATGGCTGGATTTACGTTAAGGTCTGAGATTCATTTGGATTTGAGATTTTCTACATGAGGACAGATATGATTCAATTTGCATTCTCCTACATGTTGCCATCCAGTTTTGTGCGCACCATTTGTTGAAGATGCTTTCTTTTTTTCCATTATATAATTTTAGCTTCTTTGTCAAAAGTTGGGTGTTCATAAGTGTGTGGATTAATATCAGGTCTTCAATTCTATTCCACTGGTCCACCTTTAGGATTTTATGTCAATACCAGCTTTTACAATTCTGTAGCTCCTTAAAATAGCTTGATATCAGGGATGGTTATGCCTCCTAAAGTTCCTTATTTGTACAGGATTGTTTGGGCTATGCTGTTTTTTTTTTTCATATGATAGATGGGGGCATATGTTAGAGCAGCCTGAATGGAGATGGCTTTCCTGCTTGATAGTTAGTGCAGCTGAGGCAGGTGGGGGAGGTGTCTAGAACCTAGAGACTGGGATGTCCAGCTGGGGAATTGGTTACTTACCTCTTGGTCTGCTCTGTGCCGTTACAGTGTGTGAATCAGAGAGCCGAAGAAGTGATGGGGGTTGGGTGGGTTTTGGGGCAGAGTGGAATTTTAGCTTACAGGGTCTGATAAATGTAAGGCATGGAGCAGCCTACCTACAGACTTGCATGCTGGCTGGCTAGGGGAGGGGACTGGGGTTTTTCCTCAGGACCTAGGGCCTAGAGACAGGGCTATCCAGCTGAAGGCTGGTCACTCACCTCATGATTTGCTCTGTGCAGTCACAGTCTTTGTATCAAAGATCCTCTGAGATTGTGGGGGATGGGTGGGTTTTGGGCAGAGTGAGACTTGTAGATTACATGGTCCTATTGATGGAGGGGAAAGGATTGGAGCCATTGATGTGCAGGAGGCTTGCTAGTCCAAAACCAAGAATGTTTAAAGTACACAATTTAAGAGAAGATGCAAGGTAAGAGATTCCAAGAAGCTGAGCCATAAGATAGAGAGTTGTTAGGGAGAAATGGGGAATGAGAAAGCTAGAGGTGTTTTAAGGACAGAAGATTTATAATGACAAGTCACAAAAATTTTGCTTGCAAAGGTTCCAAATCTAATAGGATAATTCACTCAAGAAATAGATGCCATGTGAGACTGTCAAAAACAATAGAGCAATCAGATAGTAATTAAGGAAGTCTGGGAGCTGGGTGTAATGCCAATAGAAGCAGAGAAAGAGACAAAGAGGGGCCTGATGAAATCCTGGCCACTCATGGATAGCTGAGGCCATGTTTTGTGCTATATTGTTTGAGGAATAACTTCAAAAACTTCATCCTTGGGGAGAAATAGATTTTTTCATGAAATCCTCCAATTAAGTCAGCAAAAAATAAAGTAAAAATAAAGACATGCTGTAGTTGAAGAATAGGATCCAGTTCTCAACTAGTCTTTATAATTCATCATACTAAATGAAAACATTTACTGAGCATTTATGTTATACCAAATATGGTGTAATGGGTACAAAAATAAAGAAGAAAGGAATAATCATATAAGTATTTAGCTTGGTAGATAGATATGAGCGGTTTCTAACAAATTTCTAATAGATGCTATAAAAAAGCAGGACTAGAGAAAAGGTCAGCAGTTAGGAGCTCTTGCTACTCTTGCAGTGGAAACAGATTCTTTTCCCAGAGTCCATGTGGCAGCTCTTCTAATTTCACTTCGAAAGAATGCTGCTATCCAGTTCTAGGGACTCAGTGCCCTCTTCTCTTGTTCTGTAGGCACCAGACATACATGCAGTCAAAGTAATTACATGCAAGTAAAACACTTAATACTCATAAAATAAAAATAAATATTTCTTTAAAAAAGAAAAATAATATTAAAATTCATACTGAAAGTATGACTCTTAGTTTTGATGATCTAGTAATTAGTGAACAACTCAACAACAGGGTAAATATTCCAGAAACCACACAAAAATATGTGAGTAGTGAACTTATGTAAATTTAATCTTTTAAAAAATGCTTTTTTTATTAATTTAGATTATATTTTCAGAGACTGTAGCTTTTGTATATACTTAATAAAGGAGAGATTTTATATAGTTTAGTAGTATGTAGAATACATATATTATATATGTACATACACATAAACACATACACATGAATAGCATCTCTCTATGTAAAATTATAAAGGAAATCCTTATTTCTGTTGTGTAATCTAAATTACTATAATGATCCTGCTCATTGTATTTCTTATTAAAATCTCAAATTAATGAGGAAGAAGAGCATTATTATTCTGATAAATGTCTCAGCAATTCTAGTTAAATTAAGAATTGGCAATAAAATCTACTTCTCAAGCAGGGATTGCTAAATACAGTAATCTAGATATAATAGTTACTAAAATATCCTCAGCAGACTATTAGAAGCAGTAAAGCTAAAAGGCAGAAGCTATTCATTGATTCTGAGGTTGCTTACTGTTTAAATACAGAGTTTATTAGTTACTTTTATGTTCTCATGACAGCTAACCTGCAGAAAAGGAAGAGGATTCACTATAGAAGTTAGCTTGATTAGGAAAATAACCAGGCTAGCTAAAAGTTGAAAAAAGTATTTTTATTCATTATAAAGGGAAAATTCATGAAACAGAAATGAAGAGCCCAAGCTTAGCTTTGCTGCGAGGAAACCACACAGAGAGGACACCTGGGCCATGCACCATTTTTCTCTGAGTCCCAGAAAGCCACACCCTAACTTGGTACCACCTCTTAAAGACATGGTTGGCAAAGATTCCCCAACACCTCCCATTTTTTTTCTAAATAAAAGCAATCCAACCCCAATAAAAAGTATATACAATAGGAACAGATATCAAGTATAAAATTACCACCAACATAAACAGTATTAAGCATGAGCACACGATAAATGTTTTAATAGATATTCTATTTCACAGAGTCTACGTCTTGCATCAGAAATAGGCTTGGCAAGACCATAAGAGGAAGGTAACTACGACTATCTAATCTTCAACCCCATCAAAGGCCTGAGAAGGGAGATAATATTACTTGAGTAGGCAGGAAGTGCAATCAAGCAGCTCCCAAAGCAAGCAGTATATGATGGAGACAATTGGCTACCTGAGCAATCACCCAAAGTCTCATTTGCAATGTTGAAGCAACCAACTTTGGCTAAGGCCTAATGTAACTAACAGACCATTTTCAGAGGCAGGAAATTTTTCAGAACCATCTTACCCTTTCTAGACAAGATTTGGCAGTCCTTTTCCTTGTGCTCTTTTTTATCCAGTCCAGATAACATGTACTTTGTCAGTGGTTGAGGCATGGGCAGTTTCTTGTCCAAAGTCCAATTGTGCCAAGAAGAAAACACACTCTGAATGGAGTATCTTTGGTGCTCAACATTCTCTCAGGTATAGATTGGTGCTTTCAGGAGCAACCATATCTCCTGTCAACAGAACCCTAAGTTATTTAAATGCCATATTATATAGTTCCTTGAAGTGGCTGAAGATTACTTATCTAGACAGAATACAATCTCTGTGTATCTAAAGAGTTTAATTTATCTGACCATATGTATAACAAACATGAACAACTGTTGACCTATAATATTTACTACCTGTATAACTTAAATACTAAGAATTCATGTCAGAATATTAAATAATCTGTAAACAAACATGAAGCAAATGAGGACAATGACCTCAAAATGTAAACAATGTTTAAGTATCTTGATTGGAGGTAAGAATAATATATAATTCAATAAGAAAATGTATCCTAAAAGTTATATCAATATACAGAATATCCTAAACAGAAATAGAAACATGCATGTATACAATCTGACAGAATAACTTTGCGTAGGTATACAAATAATGTAAACAAAAATAACAAATATAATTTGAACTTGTATCAACATACAAAAAACTATACCAATGTAAATTATCCATAAATAATAGCTCACAAGTATTCACTATTACTAGTGTGAATAAGTTCACACTAAATTATCTATTATCCCATTTGATTTTTTCCCTTTTCTTTTATTTGATTGAGCCTACTTAGTTTCCACCCCAACCTGCTACCTTATACAAGTAATAATCAAAAACCCCTAAATGGTGTTCCCAATCCTGAGGGCAATCTTTGTTGGGAGAGGGGATGTCGTCTTCAAGAACTGCTTCCATTTCTTATGGGGGTGATGTTCCTTTTATGGGATCTTGTGACAGTAACATGGTGGTTAATTTTTGAGATTACTGTTTAGTATAGTTGCAAATAATTTCTGAGCAGTTGATAGGGCTTTTTCCAAAGTTCTTATTTTTAGTTCTGGCCAGAATGTCATGAGAAGGTGCACGATTTCAGTAGCTGGTACCCCAAAACTGCTCTTGTAGTAGCACGATCAGCGTCATGATGTCATCTCAACCAGGTAGAGTTGTTGTGGGGCCCCATCTTCTTCCTGGAAACTTCAAAGATTACTGCAGAAAAAGGATCTGTAAGAAACGCTATTGTTCATAGTAGAAAACTTAAACATTACTTATATAGACATACATTCAATGAAGAATACGATACAGACAAAATAGACATGGAGAAAGTAATTTTTTTCCTAAAGTCTTCCTTCTGTCCCATACCAGATTGTTCCTGACACGAGACAGAAACTCTGAATGTTCCTTTTAACAACATGTTTAGATTTAGAGACAGACAGAGCCATTGTCCAACTCCAGAGTCAGCTCGATATATTCATATATACATATATATGTATATGTATGTATATGATTTGATCACATGTCCTCATAAGTCATATTCCTTTTTCTTGATGATTCTTATTGGGTAGTTATTTTTCCTTCTGTCAGCATCCAAACATCCAGGGTCTCTTGAATTTTTAAAGATATGTATTTTCCTGTAAAGACAAGAGCAGAACCTGGCACCAACCCTATACGATTTCCTGTATGGTTGTCACCATTGGATGAAGTGTCATTTCTCTTTCTCAAGAGGTTCCTTTCAAAGCTAACCTTTACTAATTTTGATGGTATCCATAGTTTTCCTTCTCCTGTGGAAACAAGAGTGAAACCCCTTCCCCAATGTAGTACATCTCCTGGTTTACATTGTGAGGTTAACACATTCTTGCAATACACTGGTTGATTCAATTCAGAAGTTTTTTCCATTACCCAATGTCTCTCTGCTGCGATTGTTCCTTTTTTTATTAGTGTTAATAAAATGTAATGTTAATGCAATCTATTTATGGGGGTATTTTCCATCCATTTCTGTTACTTTAGCATATCTTTTATAGTTTGATTTGACCTTTCTATAACTGCCTGACTTGTAGGATTGTATGACCTGTAATATGCTTTATATTATAATAAGCAAAAACTGTTTCATTTTCTTAAATACATATGCTGGACCATTGTCTGTCTTTATTTGTACAGGGATACCCATGATTGTCATAATTTCTAATAAATATGTGATTACTAAGTCAACCTTTTCCAAGCTCAGGGCAGTTGCCCAGTGAAAACATGAATATGTGTCTATGGTGTGATGCACATATTTTAATTTTCCAAATTCTGTAAAGTGGAACATATCCATCTGCCAGTTTTCATTCCTTTGAGTATCCCTACAGGCAATGGTGTTTGATTATAGAAAGAGCAAGTAGGACATTTCTTTATAATCTCCCTAGCTTGTTGCCATGTAATAGGAAACTCTTTCTTTAAACCTTTGCTATTGACATGATGTTTTTCATGAAATTCTGAGACCTGCAACACTCTTCCAATCAATAATTGATCTATTTCTGCATTACCTTGTGCTAGAGGACCTGGCAGACCCGTGTGGGATTGGAGGTGTGTTATGTATATAGGACAAAGTGTATTCCTGATTATGTCTTACACATGAATGAATAATAAAGTCAATTCTGTATCATCTGGAATAAATTCAGTAGTTTCAATATGCAAAACAACTCTTTCTGCATATTGTGAATCAGTAACTATAAGAGAGTTCTTTAAAACCCCTTAGTACCATAAGAATGACATATAATTCTGCCTTCTGGACAGAATTATAAGGGCTTTGTTTCACCTTACTTAATTCTTCTGATTTGTAACCTGCTTTCACTGATTTATTTGCATCAGTATAAAATATACAGACTCCGGTTATTAGTACCTCACTCTCAACCTTCTCTCCATCCCTACAATCATATTTTTACCTCAAAAAGATATATTCTTATCCAATATTTTTTAAATTATATTTTTATTTTATTATTTTTATTTTACTTGACAAAAACAGAAGTCGTCACTGGTGAGAGAGCTGCCTCTGTTGGTGTGAGTGTAGGTGAGCTGGACCCAATGGTTTGAGAGCAGAAGAACTACCCTTGCTTCCCCCTTGCCAGGGTGGTGAATTTGAGGGAAAGCTGACCGACAGGCAGGCTGACCACTCAGGCCCAGAGCCAGGACAACAAGGTAGCCTACCCCAACATCCACCTCAACTATGATCTACAGGAGCACGTGAAGGGGCTGGTCCTGCAGATCCAAAGCAACAGGACCTCAGTGACAGAGGGCCACAATAGGAACCAATAGGAGTCCTAGTGAGGGCCCAGGATTGATGGTGTTGCCAGAGCCCTGCTACCAGACCAATGACTCATAGCAGTTAACACTTCCAAGTAAAGATGTCTGTTCTAAAGGGTTAACTATGTGACCCACTGTGTCACACAGCTTCCATGACAAGATTTTGTTCTGCTTTGTTTTACGTCTTGTTTGTTTTTACTTTGAAACTTTGTTTTGCAGGGGAGGTTGTAAGGGCAGAGGACAAGTGAGGGGATTGGGAGATGAGTGGGATTGGGATTCATGATGTGAAATCCCCAAGGAAACAATAAAAAGTTTTTTAAAAATGAAAAGATCACTGGGAAGAAGGTTGATAAATACTCACCAAACATTTCTTTCCAAGGACAAGCGATCATTCCCGTTTCTGAATATGCAAAGTACATAACAGCCAGAGGTGGCTACTTCCAGAACTGATTTTTATTTTACCCCAAGCCTCACAGTGTTTCATTTTCAAATAGTGACAACATAATTTCAGCTTACAATGACTGCATAGTAGTGATAGATGCTTGCATGGATCCATTCTTCAAATGACTTATTGAAATTCCTGAAATGTGTACACAGATGCACACTGGATGGGAACTGTCAATATCATATCTGCTATAAAAAAAATCATGGGGAAACGACATGATAATTTGTGTTGTAAATTAATGAGGAAGCATTTCAAATAGCTTTGAGAGGCAATAATCTATTAAAATCAAAAAGAAATAATTAAAAGGTGCCACCAATTTCCTTATTTATTTATTCAATGATAGTGTCTAAATGAGCCAGAACTGGCGCTAGAGGGCTTCAACTACATATTTTAATGTCATATCAAATTACTGTCATTCTAAGTATATAGACAATATAATTGCATCATATTAGTGACAAATGTCAGGCTAATACCATAACAAAATGAATAGCAGATATTTCATAATTATTAACAGAATGTGTTTCTAGGTATAAGAACTAATTTACAAGTTTCACCCAGAGTTATGAAACTTGCAATCTCTGGATGAAGAGCTCTTACTTCATAGCACATACATCATTTATATCATTTAGTGAAATGAATACTTAACATTCTTCCTAGGCCTCATTAAATCAACTATTTTCATTAAATATTCTTCAGCACTTCCACCTGTAGGGTTGGCTTCTGTTTGTTTCATATCAACATTCTCAAACTGCCCATAAATGGTTAATGTTTTCTTTTGAGGTGACATTTTAAAAACAGGAGGATTACCAGAAGTGCTTCAATTCTGTCTTGTCTGTACACTTAGAATACAATTATCTCTTCTACTCAAGGATAAATCTTTTCTTCTCTCATTTGACCTTGCACATTTTTCCGTTATCTCTCCTGAGTCATTTCAAACTAAGAAACACCAGGCATTTTTACATTGAGAAACTACATGGTCTTGTTTCATGAGAAATGATTTTGTAATAAATGTCCCCTGTACCAAAGTGTTTCTCAAATCTTTAAAAGGAACACATCCTTTGGTCCAACACAAGCACACTCGGGATAAATCCATTTAGAAGTTATATTTTATGTGATGTTAAAGAATAGAAAACTACTTTAAAAGAAATAGTATTGAAAGGAGTTTCTATATTAATACACAACAGAAGCAATCAATCAGTCACGCAACGTCACCAACAGTCAGTAATTGAATCCTAGTTCTGACACAATCCCATAATAACCAAAGCATTAAAACTGTTGCTACATGCCTTTCCCATGTAAAGTTATCCTGTAGGCAGGAGGCTGCAGGATAACAGTATGCTGACTGTAGATTTATCTTGGCATTAAACAAGGTTCTAGCAAATTTATTTATTCTTAACTTTGTATAGTCATGAGTTGAACATGAAGAAAACTAGATTCTCTCTGTGTCTGATTCTGTCTTTGTCTCTCCTTCCCCCCTCCCCCCCCTCTCTCTCTCTCTCTGTGTGTTATTTGTGTTTGTGTGTGTGTGTGTCCATTTCCTTCACAGAAAACTGCATTTCTGTATTGTAAACTTATTCACTGACTTCAGCTAATACTATTACTGGCTTGAGAACACATGAGCTTGTCACAGAAAACCTGGATTTTCAAACATTACACCTTCCGGCAACTGTATCCTTCTGCTCTAAATCACTGACACTTTCTACAAAACAAGTTCAAGGCATTGACTCCCTCTGGCCCTTATGCTTACTGAATGGCTCCTTGAAAGCTTTTAGTCAGAAATCTCAACCTTTTATTTCATAGTCCAGTGTAAGAGCTATCTTTTCTATAGTGGCAGGTGTCTGGCATGATGGCATAAGGTACCATTAGGTCCTTTTGTTCCAGGAGATCTAAGTTTATATGCAAATTACAGCCCTGAAACCCACAAAAAGAGGAATGGGCTTACAATATATAAGAAAAAGTGTTCTTGCATTTTCTTCTCCCTTAGTACATAGGACTTTCTGCTGCAGGGTTACATATGAAACATACAGGAGGGCATACCAGGTAGGTTCCTGTTTCTGCTTAGTTGAGACAGCTGATAAGTACTTTTTTTAAAGAAGAAAAAGTCAAGCAAGAGTGTATTTTGATCATCAGCTTAGGGTTTTTTTTTTTATGTAAGTAGTTTTTCCAAATAAGTCTCCAGTATCCGTGAAAGTCAGAACTTGGAGAAACTTCCATGTGTAAAATCATTATTGCCTGGAAAATGTGCAATGGCAGCTGGGTTTGACTTCCGGGTTCTAAAGGTATAGCCAAATTGACTGCTTTTTTTTCTTAATTCTAAAAGGCATAACGGGAGCAAGGCTCATTAATGAACTCAAACAGCAATCCATTTAAAACACATCCTCTTCTCTTGGTTTTCTCTTCATTCTTGCCTTTTGGACAGATGCTGATAGTTAGAGCTTTCCTATACTGGGCTTTTCTCTAAAGTTAAAGAAAATTGAACTTGAGATTTTCTTTGAATCCATTTTTAATTTCTTTTTTATTTTAAATATTTATTAATTTTTTTTGTGTGTGTATTCATATACACATGAATGCAGGTGATCACATGGATTAAAGGTTTGAAGACCCCTGGAGCTAGCGTTCCAAGCAGTTGTGAATTGCCTGTCATGGATCCTGGAAACTGAATTCATATCCTTTTAAAGAGCAGTATTCTTAACTGTTGAGCCATCATTTAAGCACTACTCATTCTTAAATAATTTTATTGGTGAGACTAAGTACCCCATGATAGAACCTCAATTTCCCCAGTATCATCAGACCATCATGAAAGGATTTCTCAAAATGTTGAGTAATATCAAACTAATTCATACTTGTCTAAGTCACAGAATTAGTAAAGATACTCAAGTTCTCTAGTTTCCTACAGGTACTCTAGACTTCTCTTGATGCCTAGTTGTCTGTTAACAGGAAAGCTACCCTGGAACATAGAGAGGTCAGGAACTAATTTACATGATCCTCTCTATATTCTGCTTCTTTGTACTGCAAAGCTAAGGTTTTAGCAACAATTTGATGTCACATTTGTGGAAGGTTACAGGGCAGTAGAATTGTATAACAAAACAAGCAAAACCACAACAGCATTTTCTATTCTTACCATCAAGGTAGGAAATAAACATCTATATATTATAAAAACTAATGTAGCTTGCAGTAGTTAGTGTGACGCTTGCCCTTGAAACTCTATGCATGAAAACTGTCAATCAAATAAAAGTGGCACTATGAATTTTGAATGGCAGTAGCATACTATGAGATCAGTGCACAAAGCTACAGGGTGTTCTAAGTGCCCCATACTAAACATAAGAAATGTTACCCAAACATCTTAAACATTGATTTTTTAAAATAACTTTTCACATAGCATATAGCTATTCACATAGCTAAAGAAAAGCATTATAAATACATAGAGACTGTTAAAAAGGAAATTATAAAATTCACAGGTAAATGGGTAGAGCTAGAAAAAAATCATCTGGAGTGAAATAACCCAGACCCTTATAAACAAATATTGCATGTGTTTTCTTATATGTGGATGTTAGCTTTTAAGTATTAAATATGTGTATTATAATATGTATAACCCAAGAGGTTAGGAATAAATTAAGGGATAGGGGAGGGTAATATATCCCCAGGAAGAGGAAATAGAGAACATAGTTATAGAGAGACAGGATGTGAGATAAGAACACAAAGATTAAACAGAGATGGTAGGGAAGAGATGGGTAAGGTAGAGAATACAAAAAAGAGCAATTAACATTGTCTATTGAGGTATTATATGGGAACCTCCTACTACTGTAGAATCTTCTTAAGGATATACATGTATAAAAGGATCTAAACAGAGTCATCAAACAAGGAGAAAATGTCTCAACTAGACATTTTTAGCCACTATATGAAACTGTAAGCTTAACCAATGGGCTAAATATGGTTGGGTTGTTGGCTTAAGAGACATCCTATCTATACCTACTAGCTAGCTATTGGCCATTCAGCCCTTTATTAAACCAGTAACAGCAATATCTCTTTACACAGTGTACAAATATCCCACAATGCTGGTTACTGTTCATGGTACTGAAAAGTACTTTGCATGCTGAACACTACCATGGGAGAAAAATA
The DNA here is from genome assembly GCF_018167655.1 of Microtus oregoni. Lineage (NCBI taxonomy): Eukaryota > Metazoa > Chordata > Mammalia > Rodentia > Cricetidae > Microtus > Microtus oregoni. Next base: position 203,048 of record NW_024544738.1, read on the forward strand.
AAAACTAACCCAGCTACAAACCCTGTGATCTACAACAGTAATGTAGCTGCATGATGTGTTTGTGTAATACTGACACAAATAATGTGGTAGCAACAAACTACTTTTTGATTGCATTTAAGGCTCACTCCACAAGGTAGATCTCATGCCTGACACTACCCAATAGACAAGAACATGAGATTGGGTAGACCTTGCTCTTAGATGAAATCCACATACTATTGTTCTGCTAATATATAGCATTAAAATGGCTTCTGAGAACATTCTTCTGTAGTCATGGATCTCAATCATCAGTGGAACAACTTCCTCCTGAAGTAGATGGGAACTAGCACAAAGACCCACAACTAGACATGGTGCAGAAAGTGTGAGACATTAGAATACTAAGTCCTAAATAGAATGTCTTACTCAAGCATCTCTCCTGAGATGTCAAGAAGCTATGTGGAAGAGGATCATAAAGATTATAGGAGACAGAGTATGGATAATACCAAGGAAAACACTGTCTTTCAGACACAACAGAAATGACATACATGTGAACTCACAGAGACTGTGGAAGCATGCGTGGGGCCTACACAGAGTCAAGCCAGGAAGAATCTGTGCTGGATAGTTTTGTGTCAGCATGACATGAGCTAGACTCACTGAAGAGGAGAAAGCCTCAATTGAGAAAATGCTTCTGTACAATCCTAGTGAAGGAAGCTCTGTATCTTATTTTCTTAATTAGTAAGTGTTGTGGGAGAGCCCAGACAATTGTGGGTAGTGACATCCCTGGGAAGGTGGTCTTGGGTTATATAGAAAAGCAGGCAAAGCAAGAATGAGAGAAATCCAGTAAGCAGCACCCATCCATGGTCTCTGTATCAGCTCATATCTCCAGGTTTCCACCTTGCTTGAGTCCCCATCCTGATGTCCTATGATGATGAAAGTCGAGTTGAACAAACCCTTTCCTCCACAACTTGTTCTTGGTCATGGAGTCTCACTGCAGCAATAGAAACTGACTATGACAGGGTCTCAATGATGAGAAGGGGAAGTGGATACATGCTCCCATCAACTGACATCTGTTTCCAAAGGAAAAATGAGTTCTTCTCAATAGAGTCTCACTGTTATAGAAATGACACTTAAGGGTAGACCCAATGCCCAGCAACAGATGACTAGCACAAAATGAATTCAATGATATTTTTGTAGACTTTTTATCTCATATTTTTGTTCAGTCATTTTTTTCGTGTTGGACTTTTGCTTGCGTGTTACAGTTTTTAAATTTATGCTTTCATGATTTATGTGTATGCATGCATTTATGTGTTTGTGTGCCTATGAAAGTATGTATTTCTTGTAATTTTTCTTTATTTTTTTTAAATTATGATTTGTTTGAGTTGTTTTGGACTTAGGTAGTTGAAGAGATGGAGAAGATTTTGGAGGAGTTGTGGAAGAGGAAACCACCATCAGAATAAATCATAAAATGTTTATTCAATAACTAATAAATATATAAATAAATAATAAACAGACAAAAATACCTTGAGTGTTTAAGTGATAATTTATCCAATGATGTTTTCCACTTTCTGAAGTGTTAGACAGTACCAAGGAGGAATTCCAGTGAAATGATCTTTCCCTTTTTATTTGTTCTTTAAATGGAATAAATAATGATAATTTAATATTAAAAAAATCACCAGACAGTGGTGGCACAGGCCTTTAATACCAGCACTAGGGAGGCAGAGGCAGGTGGATCAAGGCCAGCCTGGTCTACAAGAGATAGTTCCAGGACAGGCTCCAAAACTGCAGAGAAACACTGTCTCAAAAAACAGAAAAAAAAAACAAGAAAAATAAAATTCTAGTTTAAAAAAAATCAAAGAAATAACCAAATAGTAAAACAAACAAACAAACAAAATGAGGCCAAGCTTTCAATTGTATTCTTTTTTATACAGGTTTTTTTTTCTCTACCACAGAGCAACCAAAGTATCTTTCAAGCTATCGCTTGCTTTTCTAAATAAAGTTTGAGTGCATAGTGAATACCCATCCACTAACACAAAATCAATAGCTGCCTTCGAGTTAAACATTTACAATAGAGACTATCTGGTTGACAAAAAACTAAGCATGTGTGATCTCATCCTAAGGAAAACTTTTACCAAACCCAGCTATTATCTTGGTTCACTGATAATAGAAAATTGATTTCAATCTGGCTAAGATAAGAATAGTTGCCTTATTTTTATTCTATCTCCTAGATAAATTTAAGTTTCATAGTTTTCTACTATGCAAAGATAGAATCATAAATCCCTTAAAAATTCATGTTCCTCTCTACCTTTCCACATTTATTCCACAAGCTAGTTCTGAACCACGTGGTCAGACACTCACAGCAATGCCTCCTACTTATTGCTATTAATTATGTGTATTAGTCAGGTTTCATGCTCTTTTGACAAATACTTGAAACAATTCAAAGGAATAAAGACTTATTTACGGGTTATGGTCCATCCTCACTTTGACTGTATTTGTAGACTTAAAGTGAGGCAGAGCATCTTGAGACAGAGGCCACAACATCACCATTTACCTCATCATTGCCAAGTACCAAAGGAGATACACCTAAAATACTAGACTTCTTTTATTTACCCGTTTGTTCCATCACTGCCTAAAACGTATTGTATAAGACAGTCAAAATCCACGGTGTATCAGCTGGGTGGTGGTGGCATATGCCATTAATCCCAGTACTTGGGAGGCAGAGGCAGACAGATCTCTGAGAGTTTAAGGCCAGCTTGGTCTACAGGAGCTAGTTACAGGACAAGCTTCAAATCTAAAGAGAAACTCTGTCTTGAGAAACCAAAACAAACTAACAAACAAACAAACATCCAGGGTGTATCTTCCTATCTTACTTGCTCATTTTGAAATACTCTCACAGATAAACCAAGAGATATACTTGACTCATCTAAAGTTGTTACAAACCATTCGAGGTAATAGTCAAAATTAAACATCAAATGATGTAGGAGAACACGAATAAAACAGTTTCACACCAGTTTAGAATTGAGGATAATGAAAGCTTCTTTATTTAGGGGGGACTCGCAGATTACAGTTCTCAGCATGAACAGGGAAGAGGAACTGAATTCAGCAGCTAGATAAGAAAGGAAAGAGAGCAGGAGCATACAAGTGTGCACCTTTTTGGTACCCAAGGCCCTGCCCAACCTGGTCCAGCCACTCAAAGGCCATTTGCAGAAGGAGGTTCCCCAGCACCTCCCTCTTTTATCTAAATAAGAGAGTTCTAAATTCAATACAAAACTATATTCAATAAGAACAAATATCAAATATAAAAATTAGAATTATAACCAGCATAGACAATATTAAGCAAAAAACATATGTTAAATGTTTAATACTTATTTTATCCTAGGGAGTCTAAGTCTTATATGAGAAATGGCTTGACTAAGTCATAAAGGGAAAGTAACTACAACTATCTAGTCTTTAACCCCATCAAAGACCTGGGAAGGGAGACAGTATTATTTGAGTAGGCAGGAAGTGCAATAAAGCAACATCCAAAATGTGCAGTAAATGGCAGACTCAACTGACTACTTGGGCAATCACCCAAAGGCTCATTTGTAATGTTGGAGCAATCAACTTAGGCTAAGGCTTAGAATAACTGACAGACTAATTATTAGAGGCATAAAAATTTTCAAAACCATCTGACCCTGTCTTGGCATGGTTTGACAGTCTTTGGGATTTTTGTTTGTTTGTTTTTATTTGGTTTGGTTTGGTTTGGTTTTTTTTGTATCCTATTTGTCCAGTCTGGAAACTGTATTTTATCAGTGGTAGAGGCGTGGGCAGTTCCTTGCACAAAAGCCAGTTTTGTCAAGAAGAAAATGAGCTCCAAGTGGAGTGTCTTCACCACTTAACATTCTCTTGGGAATAGATCAGTGCTGCCAGGAGCAATCATGTCTCACATCAACAGAACCCTAATTTGTTTATATTCCATATTTTACAGTTCTTTGAAGTGATTGAAGATTATCTATCTATGCAAAATGCAATCTTTATGTATCTAAAGAATCTGATTATTCTAACTGTAAGTATGACAAACATGGATGACTATTAAACTATAATACTTAATACATGTATAGAGTAAAGACCAAGACTTTATATTAGAATATTAAACAATCTTTAAATAACTATGCAGCAAATGTGGATAATAACCTCAAAATACAAATAATATGTAAGTATCTTTATCAGAGGTAGAAATGAATAGTGCAATATGATAAATATATCCTAAAATTGTCTCAATCTAAAAATGTCTTAAACAGAGACTATGCAAAATAACTTTGCATAGGTATATAAATATTGTAAAGAGAAATAGGAGCATATTCAATATAAAAATATAATTTGATTTTTTATCAGTGTACAAGAATTGATGCCACTGTAAACTATTTTACATAAGGCAGGTAAAAACTGTTCAATCTCGCCACAGACAACCGTTCCAGATTTGTTTCTACCTTTCTTTATTCATTCCTTAAAATATGGTGTATTTTCATTCTTGAAATATACTAAATGTAAACATTTGATTGGATGAGATGCTCCTTTAACTCCTCTCCCTTGTTCTAACTTTTAGAATGTTGCCATGTTAACTAATGTATTTCCTTCGCACCACCTAGAGGTATGTATGATGATTTTTCTTTTTTATTGGCTAAGTACCATTGTAGACAAGACTAATTTAAATCCCCAGGGCTTTAATTTAGGGGTGTTCTATGGCTAGCATTTTATCATATTGTAGGTCAATCAATATTTGATGAATGAAGAATTCACATTTGAGCTTCACATTGTAAACTTAACATTCTCATGGAATCATGAAGGAGGCCAATCGATAGAAGCCATGGTAGCAAAGAAACTGAAGCTACTATCTTTTTTTTTTTATTGCGAAAAGAAGAAAAAAAACATAAACAAAAAACAAGTTTCCACCTCCTCCCAGCCTCCCATTTCCCTTCCCCTCCTCCCACCCTTCTCCCCCTCCTCCCACCCTTCTCCCCCTCCCCCTACTCCTCTCCCCCTCCCTCTCCAGTCCAAAGAGCAGTCCGGGTTCCCTGCCCTGTGGTAAGTCCTAGGTCCTCCCCTCTCCGTCCATTTCTAGGAAGGTGAACATCCAAACTGGCTAGGCTCCCACAAAGCCAGCACATTAAGTAGGATCAAAACCCCCTGCCATTGTTAAGGGAGCCACTTTAGGGTGGGCAAGCGACTTGACCCTAGAGGGGCTCCCTAGTGCCCAAGCCGAGGTCCCCAGTCTGTTCCTTGGGCAGCTGAGGATTGGGAACCTGAAATGACCCTATCCTAGAGCAATACTGACGAATATCTTGCATATCATCATAGAACCTTCATCTGGTGATGGATGGAGACAGAGACAGAGACCCACACTGGAGCACTGGACTGAGCTCCCAAGGTCCCGATGAGGAGCAGAAGGAGGGAAAACATGAGTAAGGAAGTCAGGACCACGAGGGGTGCACCCACCCACTGAGACAGTGGAGCTGATCTATTGGGAGCTCACCAAGGCCAGCTGGACTGTGACTGAAAAAGCATGGGATAAAACCGGACTCTCTGAACATGGCGAACAATGAGGGCTGATGAGAAGCCAAGAACAATGGCAGGGGGTTTTGATCCTGAAGCTACTATCTTAACTCTAGATCTCAATACTTGCCAAGAAGCAGGCTGTGTTGTCAGTGTTCTACGTGTGTAAGAGAAGCTATAACATGCAGTGTAAGTAAAATCTAAAAGTGGTGTGGATCATGAACTCATAAAAACTGCTTCAAGTGTCAACAATATGTGAACTAAGTAAACTGCGTCTTTAATAGGTAGTGAGAGACCCCTAGGCAACATAAATAGTCTTGCTGTGGGGCCAAGCCCTGGACGTCTGAATGGGTGTTGTGACTCCTCATCTAATTAGCATTTATAAAATGTTTGCAGCTGTGAATACAATAGATTCAAATAACTAGACTAGAAATGATACTTAGCACAAGACTGAGAAAGTTATTCTCTTTCCAAGTGCCTGTCTCTCCATTTTCAGATTTTAAGACAGATAAAAATATGTACAAAGATCATATCTGATATATTCACACTTGCTCTCTTTCCATACAACGTGAACATAATCTACCTGATAGAGAATATGTTTTCATTGTTACATGCAAGTAGAATTAAATGTTTAAAATTAACAGATAACAAAAAAAATGGTTTCTTTTAGAAAAAGTCCCACCAAAGAATCAAAGTTTTATACTACTACTTTTAAAACTAATGATAGCATGGTTTACAGGCTTTTAATCTATGCTCATAGCTTCTTGACACTGAAAGTTGAAATGCCGCATCTGTTGTAACATCTTAAGAGAAAGGCAATGTATATATTCCATACTTTCTTCATCCATTCTTCCATTGAAGGGCATCTAGGTTGTTTCCAGGTTCTGGCTATTACAAACAATGCTGCTATGAACATAGTAGAGCATATACTTTTGTCATTTGATAAAGCATCTCTTGGGTATATTCCCAAGAGTGGTATTGCTGGGTCCAGGGGTAGGTTGATCCCGAATTTCCTGAGAAACCGAAACACTGACTTCCACAGTGGTTGCACAAGTTTGCATTCCCACCAGCAATGGATGAATGTACCCCTTTCTCCACAGCCTCTCCAGCAAAGGCTATCATTGGTGTTTTTGACTTTAGCCATTCTGACAGGTGTAAGATGGTATCTTAAAGTGGTCTTGATTTGCATTTCCCTGATTGCTAAGGAGGTTGAGCATGACCTTAAGTGTCTTTTGGCCATTTGAACTTCTTCTGTTGAGAATTCTCTGTTCAGCTCAGTGCCCCATTTTATAATTGGGTTGATTAGCCTTTTACGGTCTAGTTTCTTGAGTTCTTTATATATTTTGGAAATCAGACCTTTGTCAGTTGCGGGGTTGGTGAAGATCTTCTCCCAGTCAGTGGGTTGCCTTTCTGTCTTAGTGACAGTGACCTTTGCTTTACAGAAGCTTCTCAGTCTCATGAGGTCCCATTTATTCAATGAGGCCCTTAATGTCTGTGCTGCTGGGGTTATACGTAGGAAGTACATATTAGAGTACTACTCAGCAGTATAAAACAAGGACTTCTTGAATTTTGCATGCAAATGGATGGAAATAGAAAACACCATCCTGAGTGAGGTAAGCCAGACCCAAAAAGAGTAACATGGTATGTACTCATTCATATTTGGTTTCTAGCCATAAATAAAGGACATTGAGCCTATAATTCGTGATCCTAGAGAAGCTAAATAAGGAGAACCAAAAGAAAAACATATGGGCATCCTCCTGAATATTAACCTTCATCAGGAGATGAAAGGAGACAGAGACCCACATTGGAGCACAGGACAGAAATATCAAGGTCCAAATCAGGAGCAGAAGGAGACAGAGCACGAGCAAGGAACTCAGGACCACGAGGGGAGCACCCACACACTGAGACAATGGGGATGTTCTATCGGGAACTCACCAAGGCCAGCTGGCCCGGGTCTGATAAAGCCTGGGATAAAACCGGACTCGCTGAACATAGAGGACAATGAGGACTACTGAGAACTCAAGAACAATGGCAATGGGTTTCTGATCCTACTGCACGTACTGGCTTTGTGGGAGCCTAGGCAGTTTGGATGCTCACCTTACTAGACCTGGATGAAGGTGGGTGGTCCTTGGACTTCCCCCAGGGCAGAGAACCCTGATTGCTCTTTGGGCTGATGAGGGAGGGGGACTTGATTGGGGAAGGGGGAGGGAAATGGGAAGCGGCAGCGGGGAAGAGACAGAAATCTTTAATAAATAAATAAATTTAAAAAAAATCATGCAAACAGCAGGAAAATAAAAAAAATGAGAGAATGGCAATGGATGCAGGGTACATGGTGCTTCCTTGGATATATTGTAAGGTAAAAACCATGGTGATATACCACACAGTGTCTTTGAGAAGAACACAGGGAATTTATTGCCTATAATTTCTGGATATCCATAGTATGCAATGGAAAGTGTCCTCAACATGGATTCAGAAAGCCACTCTTCCCATGCCAACTCTATATCCAAAGTCTCTGGGACATTGGCAGGAGGTCTCAAGTACCTGCTCAACTTTACTGTGGTCAGGATAAATGATTCATTTCTGGGTCTGAATTACAAATTCCTTAACTTTTAAATACAACAACACAGAATAAAAAAAAACTTAACAGAAATGGAAAAGGGGACACACATATGAGAAAGAGAGAGACACTGTGAGAGAGGTCCAAAACAATCAAGCAAGACAGAAAATCCAAATCACAGCAGTATCATTAAAGGAAACAGAAACAAGTAACATTCATAAAATGTATAGACTCTCCAATAGATACTAATATGAGAAAACAAATATTAAATACAAAGGGTACTTTATTCTTTTATTAAAGGGAAGCATATAATGTTACATTGACACAAGTTCAAAATTGCATGTCAAGAAAGAATGTGATAAGGTCAAAACAAAGGGGAGATGGACCAATGGAGCTAGCAACCCAAAGAGCAATAGAAGCAGTATAGACTTAGTAGGGATTGGCATCTTTTGCATTAGTTTGAGAGTCATCATTTCTTCAGTCACATGGTTTCAACAGAAGCTCAGGAAGTACAGAAAAACAAGACCGTGAGGATTTACTGAGCTCTGAAATTCCATCATCACTCTCAAGAGATCTATCTTCAAGGCCAGTGAGATGGATCAGCAGCTAAGACAAATTGTTGCCTAGAGTGATGAAAAGTTTTATTTGCAAGACCCACAGGTACAAGGAGAAAACTAACCCTTTTAACTTGTCCTCTGACCTCATACATGTGCTACAGTGCACACAAATATAAAAATTCATACCATTTTTAAAAACAACTTTTAATGAAGGGCACTCGATGCTCGCTCACTACATTATTGTCTCTCAGTCATCCTAATTTTTTTGACCCTTTAACACAGTTCCCTAAGTTGTGGTGATCTCCAACCATAAAATTTATTCTATTTTATGACTGTAATGTTGATACTGCCATGAACCATAATATAAATATCTGATATGCAGCATATGTGACATTTGAGCCCTATGAAAGGGTCATTCTGTCCCCAAAGGGATCATGACACACAGGTCCTCATTATTCTCTGAACTAAGAAAATAATTCTGTGTTTCCAAATTCTTAGACTCAATCTTCACTTCATAAAGAATATTGCAGAGAGCAAAGCATTTAAAGTGGAGTATCTGAAAAAAAGAGAGAGAGAGAGAGAGACCGTGAATTTTAAAGAGATCAAGAAAGGGTATGTAGGAGGGTTTGAAAGGAGGAAGGGAAAGGAGAGATAATATTATTGTAACCAAAAAGAAAAATAAAATTAACATAATTAAAGTAGATTTTTTTTCAAGAGAATGTTCAGAATAGAACTTTATTTCCAACTCTCTCAAAATCACACTTGAAGCTGGGCTCAGTGCTTGTCTTTTCCATATAGTAGATCAGAAACTTTTAGTACAACCCACAACATAGACTCACGTATGAACAATACGAATGCCTTTAAAATCTTTTTTGTCTTCCATGGGAAAACAGAAATAAAGTAAGATACTGTCATGGGCAGGTATTATGAGATCATGAAGCTGACAGGTACAGAATGAAGCAGCCAGGAAGGAAGGAAGGGGGAAGAGAGCAAAAGGATTCTCAGTTCTGCTCTGTTGGGTATTGTTAATGAAGACCTTGATTTTCTAATCTTTCTCCTTTCCTCTAACTTTACCCACCCTGCAATTTTCCTTGGACTTGCTCACTTGCTCAGCAATACTTGGAAAACAGCTATCTTGGTCTAAATGTCAATAAGCACTAAATGTGTATAAGAGGAAAAAATATTAGCTACAACTTCCTTGTTACGCTGCCAAGAGGACACAAGGGCTTTTAATAATGTCATGGACTGGCTTCCTGTTTATCCTGAGAGACTCTTTAGTGCAGTCAGGAAAGAATCCACTGCACCACATTCATCATGGTCGATTCCTTTCTACCTCTTACATACAGGAACAGAAATAGAGCCTACTGATCATGGCTGCCTCTTAAGTGTCATGTAGAAAGCAAGAGAACCATGGAAAGTTGGAAGGTATATACCTTCTTTTTCTACTCTCAGAAGCTCAGTAAATTTCAATATTTTCAGAATATATTATTTAATATTTTTTTCAGTCTGAGTAATACTTTTACCTTGAGCCTGAATCATCAAAAATTAATTTTAATTAAACCATCCTCTGAATGCATCACTTCTATATCTTAAATCAAATAAAATATGAGTCACTGTTGGGACCTTTCAGTTGATCTCTGACTACAGTGGCGCTGATGAGTTAGGATACAAAGTCCCAGCTGTAGGAAGTGGGAGATGCATTTATTAACAAGGAAAATGACAAGTGGATGTGGATGTTAAAAGAGAGTAAGTAAATATTTTATGATATATGGAGCACAGCAGACCTCATGATTAAACCGCGTTTAGCCACATTCTCTCTGTTGTTATTTTCCGGGCACAATGTCTCTGGAATCCTATTTGATGTGCTGGCCTGTAACATTTGACCACACTTACAGCACAAGTGCAAAATCAATTTTCTCTTCCCCCATTTATCTCTGGGCTGATGTTCGTTGGCTCTCTAATGGAATGTCTCTTCTGGAGAGGTAGTTATTTTACTTCAGAGTGGCATTTCAGAGGCCTTAAGTGGGCTGAAGAGATGGCATGTGACCTTTAGGAATATTTTAGGTCTACATTTCTTTGAGAAAGAACGGTTTAACCCTATGTGTGTTCCTACACGGCTGATGCTGCTTTTGTTCCTCTTTGTATTTACCATAGCAGAAGAAACTGCATTTTTACATACAATAATGGGGGGAAATTTAGTACATGTCAATTCTGATACCTCTTTGCTGAAAGAAAGAATCTCATAATTAAATTGTATATTGTCCAAAATCCAGATATTTTCACACAAAATTGTGCTCTAACCTTGATTTGTCAATCTTTAAAAGTGACATATGTACAAATGTGAATTAATCTGTATAAGAAGGAAAGATTTTTTTCAATGACATTGAAGTTGGTCTACTTTTTTTGATCATATGGGAAAATATCATGGTATTTTTTAAAAACAGGATTCTGTGTTTTCACTGAGAGCTGTTTCACATATTTAGAACTAATTTACTTTTTTATTTCTATTTAAAAACTATTTTACTTTTTTTATGTGTATGAGTATTTTCTCCAAACATATATCATCACATGTGTGCATGGTGCCCACAGAGACCAAGATGGGTGTCATATTCCCGGGGACTGGCTTTAGAGACAGAATAAGCTGCCATGTGGGTGCTGGGGATAAAAGCCAGATCCTCTGGAAGATCATCCAGTGCTACTAATGCTCAACCATCTTTCCAACCCCATTTTCTCTTTTTTATACGAATTATCTTCGTTTCTAATGAATACTGCTGATAAAATCTGAAAGCACAGTCTATATCAGTTTTAGTTGAATTATATGAATATTAAGATATTTAATAATTTTAGCAATCTCTTTCCAGTTGGTTTGTTGACATAATTATACACTACCATTCTTATAATTTGCTGTATGCATAGAGTCTATTCTAACAGGTCTTGGTCTCCAAATGTAATTTGATCTTGTTTATAGACGATTACAATATCTGAGTCACACTGAAATACCTCAAGAGGAAACTTTAAAATAATTATTAAACAATGCATTTATGGTTTATGCTAGACAGACAGTTCAGTAGGTAAACTTGCAAGCGTAAGGACCACACTCTGATCCCAGAATACAGACTAAAAACTTCTGAATTTAGCAGCACGTGCTAGCAACCCCAGCAGTGGACAATAAATCCATGGGCCTTGTGGGTCAGCCAGCCTATTTGACTAGTGCCAGGGCAGGGAGGGACCCTGTCTCCAAAAACAGTAGCTTGTATCTGAGGAACAGCATTCAAACTTGTTCACTGGTCACCACAAGCCTAGAGGAAAGCACACACAACATAAACTATAGTAAACTGGATTTTTCAACTTTAGAACTAGGTGGCAAGCAGTTTATTATGTTCATTATGAATGATACTTGTTGAATTATCCTTCAAATGTAAACAATTTGCAATGAAAGATACAGAAGAAAGCTTTCTTTGCATTGAGAAACTAATACGATTGTTAAGTCTTTGCTTTCTGTTATTCTAGGATGATTGGGTCTTTTTCTGTTGTAAGAAAATTAGCATCTGCTCTTTTGCATTTTATAAACATGTGGCATCAACAGGAAAAACATAAGCCTTGCCCCTGTTGTAATACTGAGTCCTACCAGCAAGAACTGCCCCCTTTCTCAATCAAAACATTTCACACAGATCAAATTTTACCAGATACCCCAAGAGTACCTCAAAAGATGAAAGAATTGACCCAGTGAAATGGGAGCATTTTCCACATATTGTTAGATGGATGAATGTTAGTCCAATGTCCTGAACCTGCTTAAATCTTAAAGACTTTTAACCAAGCAAAACCTTATAACTTACAAAAATTTGCTTATCTATTAGAAAGAAAGGTAACCAAGTATTTGTAAGTTATGACTAGGGAAGAGGTGCATACACACAGCATAATCATAGAAGAAGGCAGTCCTAACTGTGGCACTCATAATAAACAGTCAAAACTCAAAAATGAGAAACCCCAGGCAAAGAGATGGACAGCACCTAGGGCACTCTTGCCACATGTAATGGTATATTTTGTCAAATAAGCATCCTACATGTAGGATATATGTAAGAAAATGTACAGCTTTACTGAGATGCAACAGACATGATTTTGTTTTGTTTTGTTTGTTTGGAGGATGGTTCCAATTTCTTCAGCAGACAGCAATAATCTTTCTCCTCTGGTCCTAATTTCTAAATCAAAGCTTGTTCTTCATTTTCATCTAACATATAGGTTGCTCAGCATGATTCTTCACATTGAACTTAAACAAGGACTAGTCTCATTCCTGCAGCTGCTGGTTAAACTAAGAAAATGAATTTGGCAGTATTCAGTTAAACACCAAGTAAATTCTGAGGTCAAAAGTTTCTGATGCTTGGAATAGCAAAATACTGATATCTCAAATATCTAAGCTTGCAATTGTCTGGGATTATTTATAAATCAATGCTACACAAAATGAATTAGAAAGAGCTTGAGAATTCTCATTTATGAAATGGCACTTTAGAGGCAGGCAGCCTTTGCATTGTCCTCTAGAATTTTAGCTGTCAGAGTTTCACAAAAGTGTTTCTATATTTTTATTCCCAATCACTAATCAGAATAGTGCTCATAATGATACTTAGAATAAAGAAAGGAAGTACTTTGAGAGCTATAATAATATTAAAGTGATTTAACAGACTTATAAGGAGATGGCAGTGAAGTTACAATCAGAATATTAAACATAAAGCATACAAAAGACTTTATATCATGAAGCAAATATTTTAACACACTGCATTTGCCAGCCTCAGAATAATACAAGGATTATTTAATTTATTTCAATCTTCCTAATTAGCAAACACTTTTATTCAGGTTATCAGTCATCATAACTAAGGAACGTATATGGAACTCGAAAGGAATAGTGCCATGGTTCAGGTGATGTCATCAGAAATGATGCTAGAACTTTTGTTCTGCTGTTAATTTCTAATGCTCCACTCCAGGCATACCTTCCATACAGTAGAACTCAGGAGTCCCCAAATAAAGACAAAAATCTACCAGGAGAAACTGAGATCTTCCACCTCTTTGATAGTATTGGAAAAAAATATCTGACAAACCCTGGTGTTTCTGATTCAGTCTGCTGGATGATCACAAACTTATGTAAATACTGCTCTTTATTCAAATTTCATTATCTAAAACTTACAACAGAATAAATAAGTTTTCAGTTATACAGAGTACATAAGGATAAAAATCTCACCAACATCAGTATCTTCCTCTTTGCATTCTTCTCTACAGTGCCCCCAGCATTCCTAAAATACACACAATATGCACAGTAAGTTGACACTGGCAATCTGTGTCATACTCCCATACTTATACAAAACATTTAAACCCAAAAGCATCACAGGAATCAACCTAAGATATGTGAAATTGTCATTTGGCCGAAGTTGTATTTCCAATCTCATTTTTTGTTCTTTATATAACATAACTCTCAGGAAGCAAATACACCCTGTACAGAAAATTGAAAATGCTTATCAGTTTACCCAAAGCACAACTCTGATTCATAAACCCAAAGATACAATTCTTTTCATTATAAAGCAGAGTGAATTGAGCCTTAACATCACAGAGAAGTTGACTTTCTGCTTGGGGGTGCTGGAATCTAAAAAACTGCATGACAGAGTCGGTCTACAGATGCATCAAGCTCTAGATCATTACAGTGAACTTGCTTGCTGTATCGTCTTAACCTCCCCACATCTTATTTTGCTTTTTGTTCCTTTATTTTCAACAAAGAAGCTTCAATCGACCTAGAAGGATGCTGTAATTTACTCTCCTTAGGAATCAAAGTAATAGTTTACAATTCAGATATTTACATTATATTCAATAAAATAAAAATTGCAGACTGTCAGATTTTTGGAGTCTTCATGTTGTATAATTTCATAAAAAGAAATACTATTTCTGGAGCCTAACAGAAATCTTTCTAGAAAAAAAGAGTGCTATAGAATCTTCTATTTATTTAACAAAAGAAATGTGTTTATATTAATTATAGATGACATTAAAACACTTTCTTAATAGATGATATATTTCTATACTTCTTCCTAGGACTTTGCAGAATATGAAATGGGATTAATGTTAGGAGTATCTTCGAAGTGTATAGACACATACATAATACACATCCACATATCCACACATCACACATATGCACATATCATATATATATATATATATATATATATATATATATATATATCATGCCCACAAATACACACACACACACACACACACACACACACACACACACACACCACATACACACATACACATTTTTAAGAATGAGTGAGACTGAAGGAAACAAAACCAACTCTGTCAAATTTCTCTACATTCCATTAGGTCACATGATAACTTTTCAGCCCAGGTAAGTGCTAAATACTGAAGCAAAACAGACAGGGAAAGAATGTATCTCTGTATTTATTCATTGGTGAATGAATCAAATATTCAAAAGCTACTAGATATGTGGCAATATCTTGGTTAAATTCAGCACAGGGTTTGTTTAGCAGACATGGTTTGATACCCAGAGTGTTTCAATTTTCTTAGGCAGTTAATGAGGCTTTCTAAAGAAGCATCTTTGTAGAAGGCTAAAACATAAACTTGCTCCCTGAGGCTTCAGAACTGGATCACTTCACATTCATAATTTGAAAGAGCATTTTGACACTGTGAGTTTTTTGATACATCAAAGGATGGATAATTTTTCTTTAATCTTTTTTCGATGTAATTTCTCCTTTGAGCTTACATGCTGAAATACAAATTTATAGTCCTTCCTGGGTATGCGGAACTGTAATATAGATATAATGAAGATTTCTACCTTACTGTCAAGTACAGAGTTAAGATCTTCAACTTTGTTACTGCCGACAATTTGAGTCAAGTAATTTTTAAGAGGGAGCTGGCTTATCTGCAAAAGGAAATTAACATATGCAGGCTGTTTCCACTAGGTGCATTTAGAAATCCACCTTGTGTTGTATTTTTGCAAAAAAGGTTGCTAACTATTACTTCCAAAAAATGTCAATAAAGTGGATTGGTCCAAGTATTAAAGGACTGTTCTTTTCATTTGCACTTAATTTTAACTGGCACCGAAGCAGATGACCATTATTCATTAGATATCATGTGATCTGATACATATGCATGTCCAGCAATGTTTAGATCACCACACAGCTCCTGATGTTTCTTTTTGGTCTTCGGTTGGAGCCTTCATGCTCCTTTTCATTCTAGTGATTACTGGAATGCATGGTAATCACCTTCTTACATAGTAACAACAAAGCAAACTACTCTCTCTAACTGCAACATAGTACCCATTAACCAACCTCCTCCTGCCTCTCTCCTCTCCCTGTTGCTTTCCAAACACCACCTTTCTACGCTTAACTTCTATGAATTAAATTTTGTGGATTTCATTATTGATACCTGCCTCTTTGCTGTTGACTCA
Source organism: Microtus oregoni (assembly GCF_018167655.1). Lineage (NCBI taxonomy): Eukaryota > Metazoa > Chordata > Mammalia > Rodentia > Cricetidae > Microtus > Microtus oregoni. The sequence continues at coordinate 219,111 of NW_024544738.1, forward strand.
TTTCATATAAAATAATGATCTCAATTTCATTAATCTTGTCATACATGAAAAAGAATTTAATCTCTTTGGCTGAATACTATTCCTATTGTATACTTACCTCATTGTCTTTATAATTTGTCACTTGATGGATACTCAGGATGTTTCCATTGGCAGTTGTAAATGATGCTGCAACAAATAGAGGAATGTATATGCCTCTGTGGTACACATACTTCCTGTTCTTTGTTTATATGCCAAGTAGCAAGAGTGCTAAATCATATGGCTCTTTTGCTAAATTAAAAAAAAAACTTCTAGACTTTTTTCCAAAATATTTGTACTATTGGTGGTCTCAATGGTGTGGGAAGTCCTTCTGTCTATAAGTTGCTTTTAATGGTTAGCGAATAAAGCTGTTTTGGCCAGTAACTTAGTATAAAAGAACAAGGCAAGAATTCCAAGCAAATAGAGGAGGAAAGAAGGCAGAGTCAGTGAGAAGCCATATAGCCACCACGGGAGACAGATGCCTCTGACACAGCCTGCCAAAATTTTGCCCGTAGGTCACGACCACATGGTGATACACAGATTAACGGAGATGCTTAATTTAAGATATAAGAGCTAGGTAGAAATATGTATAAGCTAATAGTCCGAGCAGTGTTTTAATTAGTGCAGTCTCTGTGTGGTTATTTCAAGTCTGAATGGCTTGGAACCAACAAGGGACCTCTGCCAACAGATTGACGTGCCAGTGTGGGGCAAGAATTTCCATGTAAAGTCTAAGAAAGCTTTAAAGAAGGTAAATAAAAGGCTGCTACGTCCACAAAATCAGAGCCAAGCATAGCTTCTTGGTAACAGCATAATTTATATTTCTACTAAATATACATGAAGGTTCATTTCTCTTTAATTCCCATCAGCTCTACTGCAGCATGGAGGGTCAGAGGACCATTCTCAACACTGATAGTCTGTGCTACACTGCATAAAGTTAGGAAAATGCTGTGTGCAGATTCATTACTAAAGTAATCTTCAAATGTCCCTGATTTGCTCTATAACCTTTTGCTTAAATATATAGATTTCTCCATTTTATTTATGGTGTTGTGCTCTTTGATAAAGGTCATATTAGAAAAGCATGAATTAATCAATGAATATGTGCTCATACACTTTTGAGGGCCTGCCAAATCACACAATAGAAAATGCCCTCCTCAAAAAGAGGGAGAAGCCACTGCTGGACTATCAGACATGGTGTTGTCAGAAGGTCTTACCCCGAATTTTACAAACTGCCACAGTTCTGGTGTGTCTCGCTTCTAAATAACAACAAAAATCCAGTTAAGTGTGTTAGCAAAATGGAAATCTGTCAGAAATAACTGAAGTAATTTCTTTAAAACATCCACAGGGATAAAGAGTTAGAAGAGTTAATACATTCAATGCATCATTACTTCTCAACCTCCTTCAACAAAAGGGAAATCATTTATTGGTGTATGTTGTATTTCGGTGCAGAATAATAAATAAATACATTATACATATAATTCTAAACCCGATTGAATAAAGTAATTTTGTTTCTAGAGCAGCAAACAGAGGAATCCATCAATCAGCTGAGCTCCACTGTGTTTTATACAACACGTGTGGAGAATAAGGGCGAGCTCTGGTGTGAGCTGCATGCTGTTGCTGTGGTGGAACTTTCTGGGAACCACTGACACCTGTTGGTCACAGATTGTAATGCAGTCTGTTTTTATGAATATGGGCTTGTATCACTTTGAGTTAACCCTATTAATAAAATGATCATTTATTTCAATGCATTTCACTTGCAAACAGCTATTTCAAAAACTGTTAGGATTTTGAAATGGAGTCAAACCTTGGTGGCCAAGAGACAAGTGTTACAGAGAAAGACATTTCTTAAGAGGCCTCTCTCTGTTTACTGAGGGTTTCCACAGAGCTAATCCTGTTAACTAGCACAATGAGCATGCTGTTTCACAGAAGAAAACTGTTGCCAAGTTAACAACTGTAGAAAGGAGCATGAGGATACGAATTAATAAGAAGAGTGGGACTCCTGTGGACAAGAGCAAGGGTTCATGGGATCTACATACTATCAAAAGAGAAGGCTCATATACAAATGCTAAATTAATTAATATTTTTAATTATTAATTACAAGATGGAAAAGATGCCCAGATGTGTGGGGCTTTCTAAAGAAAGAACAATGAAATGCTGAATTCCAAATGTCTCTACAAATCTATTTCTCATTTCAATATATTGTGTCAAGTTGAAGGAGCCCAGATGTGAAGTTATGTCAATCATTTAAAGCGTTTTTACAACCATACAATAATTTATTCAATATGAATTATATGAACTTTTAAATTTAACTGAAAAATTTAAATCATGTGTATTTATGATGTACAAAACATGACCCCAGATAAGACCTTAAGCAATAGAGAAGAGGTTGCTTCAACTGGTCTTGACCTGTAGTCAGACTGACAGATATCTTAAATATCACCATAGAACTTCATACAGCAACTGATGGAAACAGAGGCAGAGACCAGCATCGGAACACTGGGTTCAGTTAAAGAGGGGGAGAAATGAGACTATGAGCAAAGAAGTCAAGACCATGATGGGTACAGCCACTGATACAGTCTACCTGAGCAAATGGGAGCTCACCAACTCTAGCCAAACAGGGAAGGAACAAGCATAGGACCAAACTAGTCCCTCTGAACGCTTTTGACAGTTGCATGGCCAGGGCAGACTGAGGGGTAACTGGTAGTGGCACCTGGATTTATCTGTACTGCTTGTATTGGCTTTTTAGAAAGTGAATATTTCAAAGCTATTCTTTTAGCAATTTTCATTGCATTGTCATGCTTCATAATAATTCAACAAAATATATCCTTTCTGTCCACCTGAGACATTGTCCTACTGGCCAAGTTTTCCATTCTTTTCTCTTGCCCTCAAGAGCCTGGTAAGGCTTTTGTCATCTCCCTTGTCTTCTACGAGCTCAACTCTTCTAGATTGGACATATGAATGATAAAATAAAATATTCATGTTTTATCACTGTATTATTTTCTTTAACATAATGTCCCATAGGGCATTCCATGCTGTGGAAAAGGACATGATTTTCTTCCTTTTAGAGATCAAAGGGTATCCTTTTTCTTTATTAATTCATCTGTTGGATGTTAGTTCATTCCCAAACATTGGCATATGTGTATAGTGCTTCAGTGAACATGTGAGTGCCAACACATACATCTTCAACATACTAATTTCATTTCCTTTGAAATTTTTCAAGAATTAGAATTGCCAGTCAAAGCAATATACAGATGTAATGCAATTTTATCTAATTTTCAATAATATTTTTTACAAAAATAATATAATGCAATTTTAAAAGTTGAGTGAAATTACCAAGGACTTTGAAAGCAATCAAAACAAAGCTGGGAACATCTATTTCATTATTTGCTCCCATAATACTTTTAAAAGGTATTGCTATATAGAATTCAAAGTATTGACCTAAAATAAATCAGGCATATCAAAGAAGGAAAATACTAGCAAATCCAGAAACAAATTCTTACATTTACAAAAAGCTAGGTTTTTACAAAGGAGCCAAGGTCATGAAAGAGAAAAAAATTTTTTGAATATATTCAAAAAATGTAGGGAAAAATACATTTTCATATGTAAATGCATAACGTTGGATCTTTATTTTACATCATATAAAAAAGTAAATAAAAATTTACTATAAAATGATTTTTAAAGTCTTAAGATATTAAAAAATAATATCTATAAGTAGTCATAGAAGGAACATGGCTGATATTGATCTGGATATTGAATTTATTTCATTATGACTGCAAAAACTCAGTTAACAAAGATGCACATAAATAAGTAGGATTTCTATGAACTGAGAAAAACAGCAAAGGAAACAACAAAATGAAAAGATGAGCTTCAAAACAAGAAGGCATTTACAAACCATGTACCCAATAGTAGCTAATATCCAAAATATGTTTAAATATTTAAGAGTGTGAAAGCAAGAGACTTGAGTCAAAAGTGGCAAAATCATTAAATAATCCTTTTCCAAAATAAAACACACCAATAGTCAATAAGTAAATATAAAAGGGCTGAATATCAATGTTTATGAAAGTAATGAAAATTAGCTGCAGTGAAATGCCATTTCATACCTGTTAGAATGCTTCTGAATGAAACACACACACACACACAAAAATCCAGCAAGTACTGGCAAAAATGTAAAGAAGACAAAGCCATGTACCTTTTTGGTGCATAGTGACATTAGCCATTGTACTATAGTAGTTCTCAAAAATTTAAAGACAGAACTGCTATAAGAGCTGATGTGTATTTTTTTTATATAGTTCTACTGTTTCACACAAGTTTTCTACAGGTATTATTCCTGACAAAAGGCCGTTCCCTTTATTAAATAAAATGATAACTTAAATATTGCTCATTTCACATGATGATGCAGCCTCTACTGAACCATTTCTTACATTTCCCCAAACTATAAAATAGTTTAGTAAATAGGAAAGTGGAAATGAAGTAGGAAGGATTAACGTAGGTAGCAGATGGGCAGTCAGAGTTAAATAAGGAATATGGAGAACAGGATAGGTAAGACAGAAAACCTTTTTGAAAATCCATTGCTGTTGAAGATTTGTAAGATATATAAAGAATTTAAATATAGTGGCTGTATAATAAGTATTATAGATTTACTATAATTAAATATGATACCCCTAGCTAGACAGCACACACTGCCAAACAAAACCCCAATACCAAAAATGATTATCTTTTTGAGTTGTTGTCTAATGGAAGTCCCCCAAACCCCAAACATTATAGGCTATCACTATTTCTCTTCATTATGCTCTAGAATTTGATAAGACCCTGTTGCTGAAACCACCACAAACTTGAGTCTTAGAACAAAAGGAAATCAAACTGTTCCAAACCTGGAAACTTTCTCTCTACTAGGTAGCTGGAAGTTCCTACGCATGCAACAATAAGAGAAAAGCAATCATCAGTCTTACCCAGGCTTAAACCCTATGAGCTATAAAAATGACTTGCCAGACAAGATGTGCATACCAGTGTAGTAGTGGCATAAATGTAATGGGTTAACCACTCCCTTTCCTACTGAATTTAAAGTCCATTTCACTAGACAGAGCCCACTCCTGGCATTGTTCACAAGATCAAGAACCTGTGACCATATAGAACTAGGACCTAAAGGAATATTTACTACTATTATAATCTAAGATGAACATACCTCTAAAATGATTCAAAAATGACTTATCACTGTACTCGTAGATCAGTACATCCCTCAGCCTTCATCAGAGAAACTTATTATGTTGATGGCGATTAACATCGAGACCCATACCAGTCAACATGTCAAGAGTAAGAAACTTATGAGTTTTTAGCCCTAAATAGGAAACCTATATCACAGCCCTTCCTTCAAGTCTTAGGGATCTTCACAGAAGAGGGACAGAAATATTTTAAGAGCCAGAGGTAACAAATAACTTCAAGGAAACTATTTTATAAACATATGACAGATACATATATGAACTCTCAGTTACTGTGACAGTATGCATGATTTATGCAAACCCAAGCCAAACAAAATCGGAGCATGGTAAGGTACAGGCATCTAGGAAAGCACATGTAGTCCCATGCTTAGCTGAGAAGTTCTTAGCATTTCATAGGTATCAGAGAGGGAAGAATCAAGTTCTCTAATTTTGTGATACACTGTACTTCAGTGTAGACCACACAACCAAGAGTATTTGGCTAGCACATACTGGGTTCCAGGCATTTAAGAGAAATTGGAGAAGAGACAGCTGAAACACAGAGTTTGGTAGGTTAGGAAGTGATAGCAAATCTTGGAGGAGTTGCAGGCTGGGGGACAATATGATAAAAATACATTGTATGAAACTCTCAATGAACTAATCAAAATAGTATTAAAACAATAAGAAGTAGTTGGAAGAATTGTATAAGCATCAACCCTGTGATTTACCACACTATTATTAAAGGCTACTGGAAGTAGGAAAAAAAAGAGATTAAAAAATGAACCATTCTGAGAATGTCAGAGTGAAGAAAGCCAAGGAAAGATCAAGACACATAACTTCTAACACCTACTTCTCCACTTACATCATCTGTAAAGTTATCTGTTTCAGGTTGTTAAAAACTGCTCTTTCTTTTTTGTTCAAATATCAAGAGCATTACACAGAAGAAAGTTACTATAAAGAACAGTTAGATTGACTTTCAACCTTAATATTCTGCTCTTCTAACCAAATCTTAATGGTAGCTTCATACTCTAAAAAATACACTGTTATGAGTTCTGTTGTGCTTTTAATAAATCTAAGCACTCCTGTAAATGGATTGCATATTATTTTCATGTTGATAGGCAGAGTATTTTTAAATATAACAATTTATTAGTTCTTTGAGAATTTCAACATTCATACAATCAATATATAATAAGCATATTCACCCCCATTCCTACCCCTAACCTCTCACAACGGCATCTTCTATTCCCCACTCCTCCCGACTTCACATCCTTTATTTTTAAAAACTCACCAAGTTCAATTTGTGCTGCTCATATACTTGGGTATATGAGGTCATCCATTTGAGCTTAGTCGGCTTTCAAGGACCCAGAGCATTAAAAAATAACTATCTCTTCCCTTCACAGAAACCATCAACTGTGAGTAGTTCCTCATCCAGGGATGAAGTTTTGAGCCTCACTCCAAGCTCCCAAAGTTAGAATGTTGATTTCCTGCAGATCTAATACAGGCAATCAATCACAACTGCCATGGGTTCATGGCTACAACAACCCTGTCATATCCAAAAGACACTGCTTCATCCTGATCCTCCATGACCTCTGTCTCTTACAATCATTCTCTCCCCTCTTCCATGATGTTTCCTGAGCTTTGTATGGAGGGAATATAACACAGATGTTTAATTTCTGACTGAACCCTACACAGACAATTATTGCAAGTTTTGTGTTTCTAAATTAAACACTGTCTACAGCACAAACCTAACTGAAGAAGTCTGAGATACCTCTTATGCGTTCGGAGATACAAAATTAGAGGTCAGTTTTTTCTTCTTTGTCAGTTTAGCAAAATAATAGCAACAGGCTTACTCCTAGGTTCTATAAGCTCCACAACTTTGTATGTCTACATATCAGGTCTTAAATCTGGTCATAAAGTAGTTGATCACCCACCTAACATTCCATTGCACTTATAAGTGTATCCTGATAGACTGGTCACTATTGTAGATTGTAGAGTTCACAGGTAATGTGACTATTTTTTTTTAATAATTTTTTTTATTAAGAAAAGAAGAAAAAAAACATAAACAAAAAACAAGTTTCCACCTCCTCCCAGCCTCCCATTTCCCTCCCCTCCTCCCACCCTTCTCCCCCTCCTCCCACCCTTCTACCCCTCCCCCCACTCCTCTCCCCCTCCCTCTCCAGTCCACAGAGCAGTCCAGGTTCCCTGCCCTGTGGTAAGTCCTAGGTCCTCCCCCCTCCGTCCATATCTAGGAAGGTGAACATCCAAACTGGCTAGGCTTCCACAAAGCCAGCACATTAAGTAGGATCAAAACCCCGTGCCATTGTCCTTGGCGTCTCATTAGCCCTCATTGTTCGCCATGTTCAGAGAGTCCGGTTTTATCCCATGCTTTTTCGGTCACAGTCCAGCTGGCCTTGGTGAGCTCCCAGTAGATCAGCTCCACTGTCTCAGTGGGTGGGTGCACGCCTCGTGGTCCCGACTTCTTTGCTCATGTTCTCCCTCCTTCTGCTCCTCATTGGGACCTTGGGAGCTCAGTCCAGTGCTCCAGTGTGGGTCTCTGTCTCTGTCTCCATCCATCACCAGATGAAGGTTCTATGATGATATGCAAGATATTCGTCAGTATTGCTCGCGGATAGGGTCATTTCAGGTTCCCGATCCTCAGCTACCCAAGGAACTAACTGGGAACCTCATGTTGGGCACTTGGGAGCCCCTCTAGGGTCAAATCTCTTGCTCACCCTAAAGTGGTTCCCTTAACTAAGAATTGTGGTTCCGTGCTCCCCTATCCACCTTTCCTTTATCCCAATTCTCCTGATTCCCCAAATCCCCCCTCCTTCCCTTCTACCTTTTCTCTCCCCATCTCCCCTTACCCCCATCCCACCCCACCCCCACGATCCTAATTTTCTCCCCGGCAATTGGGTCTACTTCCCTTAGCCAAGAGGATAACTATATGTTTTTCCTTGGGTTCACCTTCTTACTTAGCTTCTTTAGGTTCACCTATTGTAGACTCCGTGGCCCTAATTTATGGCTAGAAACCAATTATGAGCGAGTACATCCCATGTTCATCTTTTTGGGTCTGGGACACCTCACTCAGGATAGTGTTTTCTATTTCCATCCATTTGCCTGCAAAATTCGAGAAGTCATTGTTTTTTACCGCAGCGTAGTACTCTAGCGTGTATATATTCCATACTTTCTTCATCCATTCTTCCATTGAAGGGCATCTAGGTTGTTTCCAGGTTCTGGCTATTACAAATAATACTGCTATGAACATAGTTGAACAAATGCTTTTGTCATATGATAGAGCATCTCTTGGGTATATTCCCAGGAGTGGTATTGCTGGGTCCAGGGGTAAGTTGATCCCGAATTTCCTGAGAAACCGAAACACTGACTTCCACAGTGGTTGCACAAGATGGCATTCCCACCAGCAATGGATGAGGGTACCCGTTCCTCCACAGCCTCTCCAGCAAAGGTTATCCTTGGTGTTTTTGACTTTAGCCATTCTGACAGGTGTAAGATGATATCTCAAAGTTGTTTTGATTTGCATTTCCCTGATTGCTAAGGAAGTTGAGCACGACTTTAAGTGTCTTTTGGCCATTTGAACTTCCTCTGCTGAGAATTCTCTGTTCAGTTCAGTGCCCCATTTTTTAATTGGGTTAATTAGCATTTTAAAGTCTAGTTTCTTAGTTCTTTATATATTTTGGAGATCAGACCTTTGTCTGTTGTGGGGTTGGTGAAGATCTTCTCCCAATCAGTAGGTTGCCTTTGTGTCTTATTGACTATGTCCTTTGCTTTACAGAAGCTTCTCAGTTTAAGTAGGTCCCATTTATTCAATGTTGCCCTTAATGTCTGTGCTTCTGGGGTTATACATAGGAAGCGATCTCCTGTGCCCAGCTCCTGTAGGGTACTTCCCACTTTCTCTTCTATCAGGTTCAGTGTGTTCGGGCTGATATTGAGGTCTTTAATCCATTTGGACTTGAGTTTTGTGCACGGTGATAGATAAGGGTCTATTTTCATTCTTCTACAAGATGACATCCAGTTGTGCCAGCACCATTTGTTGAAGATGCTTTCTTTCTTCCATTTTATACTTTTAGCTCCTTTATCGAAAATCAGGTGTTCATAGGTTTGTGGGATAAAATCCGGGTCTTCTATACGATTCCATTGGTCGACTTCTCTGTTTTTATGCCAGTACCACACTGTTTTCATTACTGTAGCTCTGTAATAGAGTTTGAAGTCAGGGATGGTAATGCCTCCAGAAGATCCTTTATTGTATAGGATTGTTTTGGCTATCCTGGGTTTTTTGTTTTTCCATATAAAGTTGATTATTGTCCTCTCCAGATCTGTGAAGAATTTTGATGGGATCTTGATGGGGATTGCATTGAATCTATAAATAGCCTTTGGTAGAATTGCCATTTTTACTATGTTGATCCTCCCAATCCAAGAGCAAGGGAGGTCCATCCATTTTTTGGTATCCTCTTCAATTTCTTTCTTCAATGCCTTAAAGTTCTTGTCAAATAGATCTTTCACTTCCTTGGTTAGATGTACCCCAAGATATTTTGTGCTGTTTTTGGCTATTGTGAATGGTGAAGCTTCTCTGATTTCCCTCTCTGCTTCCATATCCTTTGTGTATAAGAGGGCGACTGATTTTTTGGAGTTGATCTTGTATCCTGCCACATTACTAAAGCTGTTTATCAGCTGTAGGAGTTCTTTGGTGGAGTTTTTGGGGTCGCTTATGTACACTATCATATCATCTGCAAATAACGAAAGTTTAACTTCTTCCTTTCCAATTCGAATCCCCTTGATTCCATTATGTTGTCTTATTGCTATTGCTAGAACTTCAAGCACTATATTGAAGAGGTATGGGGAGAGTGGACAGCCTTGTCGTGTTCCTGAGTTAAGTGGGATGGCTTTGAGTTTCTCTCCGTTTAATTTGATGTTAGCTGTCGGCTTGCTGTATATAGCTTTTATTATATTTAGGTATGACCCTTGTATCCCTAATCTCTCCAAGACTTTTAACATAAATGGATGTTGAATTTTGTCAAATGCTTTTTCAGCATCTAATGAAATGATCATATGGTTTTTTTCTTTCAGTTTATTTATATGCTGGATTACATTGATAGATTTTCGTATGTTGAACCAGCCCTGCATCTCAGGAATGAAGCCTACTTGATCATAATGGATAATTTTTCGGATGTGTTCTTGGATTCGATTTGCCAGTATTTTGTTGAGGATTTTTGCGTCGATATTCATGAGTGAGATTGGCCTGTAGTTCTCTTTCCTGGTTGAGTCTTTGAGTGGTTTTGGTATCAGAGTAATTGTGGCTTCATAAAAGGAGTTTGGTAATGACCCTTCTGTTTCTATCTTGTGGAATACATTAAGGAGTATAGGTATTAGATCTTCTTGGAAGATCTGGTAGAATTCCGCATTGAAACCATCTGGTCCTGGGCTTTTTTTGGTAGGGAGGTTTTTGATGACCTCTTCTAATTCTTCGCGACTAACAGGTCTATTTAGATTGTTCACCAGGTCCTGATTTAACTTTGGTATATAATATTTATCTAAAAAAGTATCCATTTCCTTTACATTTTCCAATTTTGTGGCATATAGGCTTTTGTAGTAAGATCTAATGATTCTCTGTATTTCCTCTGTGTCTGTGGTTATGTCCCCCTTTTCATTTCTGATCTTATTAATTTGCAAATTCTCTCTCTGCCGTTTGATTAGCTTGGATAGTGGTTTGTCAATCTTGTTGATTTTCTCCAGGAACCAGCTTTTTGTTTCATTGATTTTTTGTATTGTTTTCTGTGTTTCTATTTTGTTGATTTCAGCCCTCATTTTGATTATTTCCAGTCTTCTACTCCTCCTAGGTGAGTCTGCTTCTTTTTTTTCTAGAGCTTTCAGGTGGGCTGTTAAGTCTCCAATGTGAGCTTTCTCTGTTTTCTTTAAGTGGGCACTTAGTGCTATGAACTTTCCTCTTAGGACTGCTTTCATAGTGTCCCATAAGTTTGAGTATGTTGTTTCTTTATTTTCATTGAATTCCAGGAAGACTTTAATTTCTTTCTTTATTTCTTCCTTAATCCAGCTATGGTTCAATAGTTGACTGTTCAGTTTCCATGACTTTGTATGCTTTCTGGGGGTAGCATTATTGTTGAATTCTAACTTTAATCCATGGTGATCTGATAAGACACAGGTGGTTACTAATATTTTTTTGTAACTGTGGATGTTTGCTTTGTTACCGACTATGTGGTCGATTTTCGAGAAGGTTCCATGAGCTGCAGAGAAGAAGGTATATTCTTTCCTATTTGGATGGAATGTTCTATAGATGTCTGTTAAGTCCATTTGATTCATTACCTCCACTAATTCTCTTATTTCTCTGTTAGGTTCCTGTCTGATTGACCTGTCCATTGGTGAGAGAGGAGTGTTGAAGTCTCCTACTATTAGTGTGTGCGGTTTGATGGCTGCCTTGAATTTTAGCAATGTTTCTTTTATGTACGTGGGTGCTTTTATATTAGGGGCATAGATGTTCAGGATTGAGACTTCATCCTGATGAACTGTTCCTGTTATGAGTATAAAATGCCCCTCTCCATCTCTTCTGATTGATTTAAGTTTAAAGTCAACTTTGTTAGAGATTAGTATGGCCACACCTGCCTGTTTCTTAGGTCCATTTGCTTGATAGGCCTTTTCCCAGCCCTTTACTCTGAGTAGGTGCCTCTCTTTGTGGTTGAGGTGTGTTTCTTGTAAACAGCAGAATGTTGGATCCTGTTTTCTTATCCAATCTCTTAGCCTGTGCCTTTTTATAGGTGAGTTGAGTCCATTGACATTAAGTGATATTAATGACCAGTGGTTGTTAACTCCGGTCATTTTTTTTTAGTCGTAGAGTTTGTGTGTTTCCCTTCTTTGTTTTGTGTTGGTGAAGGGTCTCTAGATGTCTGAGTTATTGTGGTCATTGTTGGACTCCTTGGTTAGTGATTTTCCTTCAGTTACTTTCTGTAAGGCTGGATGTGTGGCTGCGTATTGTTTAAATTTGTTTTTATCCTGGAAAATTTTATTTTCTCCATTTATAGTGAATGAAAGCTTGGCTGGGTATAGTAATCTGGGCTTGCACCCATGGTCTCTCAGTTTCTGCAGTACATCTATCCAGGACCTTCTGGCTTTCATGGTTTCCATGGAGAAGTCAGGTGTAAGTCTGATAGGTTTACCTTTATAAGTAATTTGGCCTTTTTCCTTTGCAGCTCTTAATATTCTTTCCTTATTCTGTATGCTTTGTGTTTTGATAATTATATGGCGAGGGGATGTTTTTTTTTGATCCAGCCTATTCGGTGTTCTGTATGCTTCTTGCACCTTCATAGGAAAATCTTTCCTTAGGTTGGGAAAGTTTTCTTCTATAGTTTTATTAAATAGATTTTCTGGACCATTGAGCTGCCCTTCTTCTCCTTCTTCTACTCCTATTATTCTTAGGTTTGGTCTTTTTATTGTGTCCCATATTTCCTGAATGTTTTGTGATGAGAGTTTGTTGGACTTGCTGTTTTCTTTGATCAGTGTGTTTATTTTCTCTATGGTATCTTCAGAATCCGAGAGTCTTTCTTCTATCTCTTGTATTCTGCTGGTTATGCTTGTTTCTGTAGTCTCTATTCGTTTACCTAGATTTTCCATGTCCAGACGGCCCTCTGTTTGTGTTTTCTTCTTTGCCTCCATTTCAGTTTTCAGGTCTTGAACTGTTTCCATTATCTGTTTGATTGTTTTTCCTTGGTTTTCTAGGGTATCATTCACTGATTTATTCAATTCTTCAAACTTTCTGTTATATTTCTCATCCATTTCTATAAGGGCGTTTTTTACATGCTGTTTAAGGGTGTCAATCACTTTCATGAAGTCAATCTTTTCTCCTTCCTCTTGATTAAGTTGTTCTTGTCCTCCCGTTGTGAGGTCGCTTGTTTCTGGTAGCTTCATGTTGCTTTTCAGCTTGTTGGGCGAATTCTTGCCTTGACGTCGGCCCATCTCTTCTTCCAAATGCTCCCTATGGATCTTCTTTTACCGGATTAGGTCTCCTTGCCTACCAAACGCTGTCTCTCCCCAATGTTGGCTCTCCCAATGCTGGGTCTCCTGGCGCCGAAAGATCAGGCCTCCGTGCTGGTTGGGCAGCTCGCAGACAAAGCGCCTACCCCGCTTGGTGCAGGCAGGCCACAGAAACAAAGGAACTGCTGCCCGCCCGGGAGCCCCGGATACTCGGACCCAGCGCCCAGATGGGCTGGGCTGGGCGATGCCACGCGCCTAAAGAGGGCAGTGGGGGCGAAGTGGGGAGGGCTCTGGACGGAAACTGGGTGGGCCAGGAAGAAAGAGGCAGCACCCGGGGAGTAGAGGCCCTGCAGAGAGCCCAAGCAGGACAGGGGGCCAAGAAACCCCCGAGCTCCCCGTCCCAGGCTGGCGCCGTGGGCCAGAAACTCACCCCAATGCTGGGTCTCCTGGCGCCGAAAGATCAGGCCTCCGTGCTGGTTGGGCAGCTCGCAGACAAAGCGCCTACCCCGCTTGGTGCAGGCAGGCCACAGAAACAAAGGAACTGCTGCCCCCCGGGAGCCCCGGGTACTCGGACTCAGCGCCCAGATAGGCTGGGCTGGGCGATGCCATGCACCAAAAGAGGGCAGTGGGGGCCAAGTGGGGAGGGCTCTGGACGGAAGCTGGGTGGGCCAGGAAGAAAGAGGCAGCACCCGGGGAGTAGAGGCCCTGCAGAGAGCCCAAGCAGGACAGGGGGCCAAGAAACCCCCGAGCTCCCCGTCCCAGGCTGGCGCAGTGGGCCAGAAACTCAACCCAATGCTGGGTCTCCTGGCGCCGAAAGATCAGGCCTCCGTGCTGGTTGGGCTCAGGCCTCCGTGCTGGTTGGGCAGCTCGCAGACAAAGCGCCTACCCCGCTTGGTGCAGGCAGGCCACAGAAACAAAGGAACTGCTGCCCGCCCGGGAGTCCCGGGTACTCGGACCCAGCGCCCAGATAGGCTCCGCTGGGCGATGCCACGCGCCAAAAGAGGGCAGTGGGGGCGAAGTGGGGAGGGCTCTGGACGGAAGCTGGGTGGGCCAGGAAGAAAGAGGCAGCAGAGAGCCCAAGCAGGACAGGGGGCCAAGAAACCCCCGAGCTCCCCGTCCCAGGCTGGCGCCGTGGGCCAGAAACTCACCCCAATGCTGGGTCTCCTGGCGCCGCGGTAATGTGACTATTAATGAATTTCCTTCCCCAGAATCCAACACAGCAAGACACTGGGAGAAAGCATCTTGGTCAACACTCACTTTACTTCTCCATGACCTATAGCCAAAATGTCTTCAGCAACAAAATATCACCATCAATTATTGTGGGCAACAAAGAAAGATGTCAGTAACATGTATTATTTAGGAGGCCCATGACTCATCCTAACAAGCACTAGAGAGGAGCTATTTCACACAAGACACTGTACTTTTTGTTTGGTAACCTACGGTTTCTGTGATGAGCATTGTCCCTGTGAATGTAACTACAGTTAAACTTTTACTTGTATGTGTGTGTGTGTGTAAACTTTTAAATATATATCTCTGTACTTATGAAGCTTGTAAAATATTTGGGTTCCATATGTCTTTTTCAAATGTCCTTAATGTTAATTAATTCTCTCTTCATATTTTCTGCTTTACTTAATGTATCGTACCAGCCATTGAGATTCCAGGGGCTTACATAAGTTATGAAACTAAGTGCTCAGTTAGTTCTAATGATAAAATCTAACTAAAATATGTAAACATTAGATAACAGTTCAAAGCAACAAAACCATCTTTCTACTTAGTTGGCTTTAATTGTTGCAGCATCTGCTGTATTGTACATTTTGTTTAAACACAAATGCTCAGCAGAAAAATAAAAGGAACCTTCAGTACTCCTAACTGAAAACTTTGAAATAGAGATATTTGAACATTGGATGGGAATTAATCAATTTCATGGCCCCATAGTAAACAAAATTGAAGCAATGGGGAAGTTTGGAGGCACCGACTTTATGTATGTCCCTGCTAATTATTCACAGCTACCTTGGATTCAACATTTCAACATTGAGAAGTAGAGACGGAAGAGATTCAAGAAAGGTGGAAACCTTTATGAGGATAAATGCTATATCCTTGATGGGATTTAGATAGAGTCCACATTTGCACAGACAATCCCAATCACTGCAAAAAGCAACACCATTTCCTAGCAGAAAAGACACCAGTGTATCTCAGAGTACATTTGGGAAGGAATTTCTCTCAGGACCATGATAGTACAAATACGGACAGAATAAATAAATCTGTCAGTGCAAACAAATTACTCACAAAACCAGCTCTCAGGGGCAGTTTTCTTACTCTCGCTCAGGCCTTTGGAAACAGCAGGATCTGTCACCCATGGACAGTGAGGAGAGGCTCTGTCAGATTAGCCAAGTAGTGAGGGCATGCTCAATCCTCAGACAGGCGTCTCCACATGAGCAGTTCACCTAGGGTCTGCCGCTCGGGTCTCATCCTCCCTGCTCCTGACAACCTGCCCCTCAAGCCTCCCTTAGGGCACTATTTGTTGGTAAAGTCCTGACAAATACCTGTCTCAGATATCATACAGCTGTTGAAAGCTCAATTAATTTCACTTAAAATAGAAATAATGTCTGGATTTCATTCAAATCCAGTTTGATGTGTGTGTCAACAAGGAATCTGTAAAGAGCCCCTGGGGCTTTATGTACCATTTCACTAGACCCTTTTCATGTGAGAAGCTCACCTAAAGAGTTGCCACACATGTATTAAAAAAACAAAGCCCTGTTGATAAACCCCTAAATTGGTAAGTCTTGGGAAAAGCTTTTCCTCTTAATTTCCCCATAATCTATTTATTTTTTAATGCAATATCAATGCTCTAATATGTTGTTTTGGCTTTAAAGACAGGGCCTCAAATAGCTCAGGTTGGTCTCAGACTCACTATGTAACTGGTACTGGCCTTAAATTCCTGATCCTCTCCCCTCTACTTTGCAAGTGCTCAGAGTATAGATTGCACTACCATGTTTGTTTGTTTCAAAATGCATTCTATAGCCAGAGATGGGAGCTTTCTTATTTACAGATCTTATTAGTTGATTCCAGCAAATGGAAGGCCATTTGTACACATTTGTCATTTTGGTGAAATAAATTCTACCTCCAATACCACAGACCTGTTTCAGGCAGTTTACTTTTATTTTACACTAAGGATGGATTAAAGCAGTTACAGCTCAAATGCCATCTTTCTAACAGGTGAACAGGTCTGGTATTTCTCACAGAAAAGTTAGCAAAGGTAAAGAAGAAAGTTTTGACTTCCTTCTCACCTCTTTGGCCACCCTTTTGTTCCTTCAAACACAGCTCTGTCTAACATCTGAGACACGCACTCTGAACCACAAGATGTAAAGAACATAGAAAAGTTTGATGGCATCAGATTCTTTTGCTAGCTGTCCTGAGAAGAGAGAAAAAGAAGCCCAATTAATAAAACTACTTTATATGAAAGGACTATGATCCATCATTTAGGGCAACACCCATAAGTACTTCTTTTTCATGCCTTCAGGTGACTTTGTGTGAACTCTGTACCAACAAAGTGTATCAAGTCTTAACATCTCTGAGTGCACGAGCCCCTGTTTCCCTTTCTGAGAAGCACAAACTCAAAATGATAGTATGCGTTTGGGTTAAATTAAATAATCTAACTTGTTAAATATGTCTAATATGACATGGTTGAAAATTAACTTTATATTATGAAAACCTTCTGTTTATTATATGTTCAGTCAAAATTTTATATTCAAGAAAGACATATGTCATTTTTTTTACATTTGTTTCAACTTTCAGACTTACATTCAACCATGAATCTTGTGCAGGAAGTAATTTTAGAATATTTATACACTAGGGAAGATTCAGATTCTACTTAATACCATTCTCCTTGACTAGTTAAACTGGGAGTTTTATGCCGCAAAACCCTTGACCTACAATCTGTCCTGCCTATAAGACATCCTGGATAGCTTGGAAGTTCTAGGAGTTGCCAAGCCATGTCCAGTTTAACTAGAGGCTCAGGCATGAGAGGGAACCCATGCCCTATACTGCCTGAATGGCCAGGAATGAGACACCCAGGGTAGAATCAAATATGACTGGAAGAGAGAGAGAGAGAAAGGAAATGATTCCTAATAACTTTCTGCTATACTCATAGATCAGTGCCTTGTCCAGTCATCATCAGAAAGGCTTCCTCCCACATCAGATGGCAGCAGATGGAGAGACCCAAAGCCAGATATGCAGAAAGAGAGGGAGAGTCTAAATTGGAGGTTTCCAATGGTTCCCCCTCTCTACGAGAGGGGAAGAAAGATTATAGGAGTCAGAGGGGATTGAAGAATACAGGAGAAAATGACCCATTTAATCAACTAAGCAGGGTTCATCTGGGTTCACAGAGACTGAAAAATCAACCCCGGGGCCTGCAATGGTCTACTCCGCATGTATGCTAAGGCTGGTGTACTAGTATTTCTGTGGGAATACTAACAGTGGGAGAGGGTGTGTCTCTGATTCTTTTGCCTGCTCTTGAGACTCCTCTATTCCTATTGGGTTGTCTTGTTTGACTTTGATATGGGGGCTTTTGTCTTGTCTTGTATACTATTTTGTCCTTTTTAGTTGTTGTCTCTTGGAGGCCTTCCCTTTTTTGAAGGGAAACGGGGGGGGGTAGATCTGGGTTCAAGGAGCAGTCTGGGGAAGTTGGGGAGAGGGAACGATGGAGAACTGTAGTAGGGATGTAGCATATGAGAGAAGAATCTATTTTCAATTTTTTTTAAAAAAGATAAAGTCGTATAGAAGTGGTCTAAACAAAGTTGAAATTTATTTATATTTCAAGTATAGAAAGTCTGAAAGCAACTGCTTTAGCAATCACATGGTCATGTATGAAATTTCAGGAATGTTGCCTCTTTATACCTCAGTAATTCCTCATCTGTAGCGGTAGTCTTCCTTTTTCCCTAGATGTAACTCTGTGATTCATTAGTGCTATAAACATTGCTTCCAACCAGCGCCCCTGCAGCTTGGTGGCCAAATGAAAGGGAAAAGAGGTGGCCTTCTGGAATTTATTCTTAAAACTGTTCTTATACATAATTTGTCAAAATCAAAGTGTAGGCCCAAACTTTGTTGCAAAGAGAGCTGGAGTACACATTCTTTGGCTGTAACCGTATAGTCAATTACTGAGTTCTTTGTGGAAAAAATGGAGGATCAGTGTGTGGGGACATCAAAAAGGAGCACACTGGAGAAATGAACTAGTCTGTCAACCTGAGATCAGGTAAAAAAAAAAAATCCATATTCTGGCATCTTCCTAGAAGAAAAATTCACTCTTCTGACGACTGCACAAATATCTCAGTCTGAGTGTTTGGAATGATTTTTATTCCATGCACTTATTGATATTATAAATATAATAAGTATGGCATATATTCAACAGGTGTCACAACACACCTCAGTGAGCAACAGTTACAAACTGTGTTGCTCTTCATGTCCTTACAAGACTTAGAGCAGATCTGCAGACTTCCTTTTGTGACCTAAGACATCTATATGACAGTAGGTCGTAATGCTATTGGTTTATCTTTCGATTGAAAGTTAAAATTATAATAGTTTCCTTTTACATTATTATCCTAAGTTGTGTAGGTTCAGTCAGTTTAATGTCTGTGGAGCCATCCGAATAATCTAAACGGTTTGGGAGGATCACCAGCCTAGAGAACAAAAGACTTACGTAATTTCCATGATGAAATAATCAATATCACTTAGCAGTTAACTACACTGAAAGAAACCGAGTCCCCCTGGCTGTCTCTCCTTATTCTCAGACTATACACACAATATATTTTCCCTCATAGGATGAAGCTGCAAGACACCAGGACTGATGCATATATAACTGCTGGCTTGAAAAGACCTGCCTAATCCATTGACACATTCACACTGTTTCCTCGTGGATAATTTGGGGTGATCCTTGGGAGAAGAAATCAAGTGAAACCTTTGTCAACAGAGTGATTTTGGAGCCAAGAGAATGCATTTCCTGGCAGCCTGAAGTCTCCCTGGCTTCTCAAGAAGTTAATATAAATGTTGGCCTTGGGAAAGGAGGGAATATGTTAGATTGAAAGGAGATAAATCCCATGCTGTACTTGACACCATCAGCATCCCAAAGGCTGAGTTTCCTGAGTGAGAAACGAACCTCACCTACTGATAACAGCACACTGTATGGGAAACTTGCTACTATGGATAAGAGGTTCTATTATTTTTTTTTCTTTCACGTTCACTTATTTAAATAAATTTCACATGCCACTTAAAACAATACTGATCTGGATAGATTTTCTAAAAGAGACTAACAATAGGACATAAAATTCCATGGTCCAGTGAAACAGAGCAACTCATCTTCTCCGAGGACCAACAATCTAAAAACCTTGTGTGAGGAAATTGAGAGCAAACTGCCAGAGAATCTAGGATCTACCCTGAAGGCAGAAATAATGTTGATAAGGGATTCCAAAGAATGCTCTGCAGTTCAACGCTTAGTTACAATAATGGGTGGAGGACCCAACACAAGCACTATTTGTTATAGCTAGCAAATGCAAATTAATATCAAGAACAGAAACTGAAAATTAGGCATACGCCTAGCCATATTACAGTTTTCAATCTCAATCTCACAGTGGAGTCATGGTTACCCCAAACTGTCACATCCACAATGCATGATAAGAGATGTGGAGTGTTGCTAATCAGGAAAGGTCACCCAGTCCTTAACGCCCTGGGTCTTTTGTATGAATGTTCCATGTAGACATTACTGGACACTCACCCAGCTGTCTGCCATTGCCCCGCCTGCCAGTGGTCAAGTCTTAAGTCTGGTCTGGCCCTCAATCATAAACGTCCCTCTTAGGACAAAAATATTTGGTATGGGTCAAGCCTCCAAGTAAGTGAACATACTTAGGTCAGGTAGAATAATGTATGGGCTTAGACATCTTCTTTCCAGGAGTCAGACCAGGGTCTGATGCTTTCTTGGGACAGACAAAATTTGGGCAAAGCTGACTTACTGAATTCCTGCTTTGGCACCACAGGTAGAAATCCCATGAATCTGGTATTGACTGAATTCTGCACGGTGGGTCTAAGTGAGAATGAACCTTTGTGAAACTACCTTGAACACTTCCACTTTACTGAGAGTTGGAATTCTAGGAGCTTCCTAATTGTTTCTTTTTATACATCTTGTAAGCAAAGTTGTCTTTTTTCTTGCTTTGAAAACAGACTCAGAAACAGGTACTTGCAGAAAGCTGGAAGCTCAACCCTGCTGTCATTTAGTCCATTTTTCTTTTGCCATATTTTTAAAACATCAGCTTTAATCATTGCACCTTATTTTAGATATGTAAAAAATTTAAGTCCATGATGTCTTTTATTCAACTTTTGTTAGTCTTGTTCTGATCATTCTTTTAACCTAATTTTTTCTACCGCTTTTTTGGATTTTCTATACCTGTGAAAGATAAAAATGCTAATCTAAATCATAGGTTTCCATAAGTAAGCTAGCATATTTAAAAAAAAAAGTACATTAATCTGCCAATGTTGAAAAAGTGGCTCAGTGGTTAAGAATACTAGCTGCTCTTTCAAGGACCAGGGTTTGATTCTCAGCCCCCATGAGATACCTCATAACCTCAATAATTCCTGTTGCAGGCTGCCTGGTGCACTCCTCTGGCCTCTTTCAAAGCAGAAACACACACGTTGCACAGAAATACAGTCAGACAAAGCACCCATTTACATAAAATAATCCTTTAATTAAAACGAAAAGCATACTTTCCAGATCCCAAAAAGTAACCTTTATTGCATGGGGACGAGGGGCACACAGGTGCCATGGTGAGTATATGATAGTCATTGCCTGAGTATAGAGGGTGTGGTTTCCAGAGATGCAACTGAGGTCCTCATGTGTGGCAGCAGTTTCTTTTACCTGAAAAATTGTCTCACTAGTCCCAACTGTTATGGATTTTGTCTCTTAAATATTCTCACTGCCTTCTCCTCCAAGTTACCAAATTTGTATCAAAGCTACTTCATTAAATCCAGTAATTTAATTTCATTACCTTTTCAATCTCTGAGATACACCAGGAGAAGAGGAGCAGAGACGAGACTGTAAGCCCTAGCTGATTTCCTTAGTAGACCTGAGGCAGGCAGCGACTTGAGGATGTGTGAGCTGTGTCTCAGGAGCACTGGGATGACAAAGGAATGGGTTTATCATAATGGGTCACCCAGAGTTGAACTCAGCCCAAGGCCGTGTGCTTCTCAACCCTCTTCAAGTTCTCTGTGGTCACTAGAGCAGCCCTGCTGTCAGAAATTGTTTGTCAGCCTCCAGAGGGTACTGGCTTTGCTCTTTCCACAGCAGATCCACATTCCATAGTGTATGGACTATTTCAAAACTGCAGCTTCATCAGCAAAAGCATAAGTAAAATTTTTGTGCTTAATATTTACATTAACTTTGTAAATGGTCTAAAAGTGGAATCTATTGTAGATATTGCAAACAATAATACATCAGTGTAATAATATAACATAAAGCACAAAAAACAACCCCCGATCAGAGTCACAGCCTCTTTTTCCGTTGCTTACTCCCTGAGAAAGGCACCCCACTTAGGATACTGTTGTTTTAGAACTGAAATC
This sequence comes from Microtus oregoni, assembly GCF_018167655.1. NCBI lineage: Eukaryota > Metazoa > Chordata > Mammalia > Rodentia > Cricetidae > Microtus > Microtus oregoni. Next base: position 240,914 of record NW_024544738.1, read on the forward strand.
TCAGTTTCTAAACCTCGTCGCAGACAGTCATGTGCCCCTAAGCCCTTCCTCCCCTGCAGCACCACCCTCCCAGCTGAATCTTCTCTATTGAATGCATCCGAACAGCTGCAGCTCTCTGCAGAAGCTTTACTAGCGTTTCTGAAAGACAGGCTGTTTCTTAAAACATTATAACATATTTTAAACATACACAAAGAGTCTTTAAATGCACACTGATTTCCTCACGCTGACCTAAATTCCTCCAAGTGCAGTGTGAGGCTTCTGTATGCTGATCTAATAGCGGGAAGGAATAACATCTGCTGCTATTCTGTGCCTGTGATTTCTTCAAAGCCGTGAATGTCACTATTATGTGAAATGGCCACTTGTCTGATTTAAGGCATTTATTAATTGACTATTGGTATCCCAGTGTGTTCTGTTGAGCAGAATGATGGAGTCATTAGGACTCAAATCTCCCAAAGACATACAACTATTTAAAGAAATGAATGCTCTCTGATTGTTTTAGCAATTCCACAGGAAGCCTGTGAATGCGGCCCAAGAGCTCAGTCGATTTAACAAAGCTGTGATGTTAGACAGGCACATTGGCCAAGTCAACTCCACTCCAGTCACAGAGATGCAGACACACCACAGATTCCAGGTGCTCGCAGGACTGGCAATGCAAGCTGCCACTCTTTGATTCTGCCAGGTTGCTTAGATCATCCTTGTACTTCACAGGATCATGAGTCTCCCTCGAAAGGCTCTGCGTTATGAAAATGACCCCCTGCCAGATTAGCAGACTTTGCTCAGTCTCCTCTGCCTTTGAGACTGATCCAGAGCAAAACTGATGGCTTTCCATATGTCAATTCCTTTAGAGTGTGTCCTCCACAGGCTCAGCAAGGCTCTCTGGTATTAGGTTCAGCACATTTTGGAGCATATATAGTGTTAAAATTGTTAGAAACATTGTGTGAAAGTAGGCAAAATTCCTAAGTTCTTAAACCTATGAAAAGGACTTTTACTACAGTCTTTGAGGAGTCTTGCCCAATAAAATATATTCTATTCTTTTCTGTGTTTAAAAAAGTAAAAAATACAAACTTAAATGATGTCAGCAGCCCATATTCTTAAACAAAATTTGTCACAATCTACACAATCGCACTACATGATTTTTATTTCGCTACAATAGAATTTTTGTGTTTAATATATACGTAAATGACAATATCTGTATTGACCTATGCACACAAATCTACCTGCTGAGAGAGAAATATTTTTGAAGTTCAGCCAGGTGAAAGGTTCACTGAGAAAAATTTTACTCATATTTAATATGATTAACGTGGATGTGAAAGTTGGTGCAGGAGGTAGTGGAAAACTTAGAAAGAGGTGGGTTAGGGTCGAAGCCATGGCCCTAGAGAAAACACAAAGAAGAAGTGATATACGGCAAATTTGGGAAATATGCATCAGGTCCTCAGCCCTTGCAAGAAGCAGGACTTCATGTCTGATGTGAAGGAAGTCAAATCAGACCAGAACAGCAGGCAGAACATCTGTGGGAGGCAAAGCGGCCCCAGGACTCAGATAAGTCTTACGAGGAGAAGGGTTAATAATAAGATAAAAACTGATTTTCTTTTCCACAGGGTGAGGAGTCTGGGAAAGAGACTTCTGATATTTCAAGTACTCATATATATTAATTCGTGTCACCCACAAAGAAAGGCAAAATTTGACCACAGCAATAATAAAAGAGTGCAGCATATCAAATAGAATGAATCTGTTTATAGTTTACCTCATTTGAAGTCTGATTTAAAGACAGGGACACTTAAGCAGTAAGGACTATCTTTTTCTAGTCCTCAGGATGTGGTAGAAATTGGGTGTGAAAAAAAGACTGTAAGTCAGTGATAAGCGATTATTATTTGTTAATCAGAGCTAAGGCATTAAAATTTATAATATACTTCTTCTTGTTATTACCATTATATCATTTGACTTACAATGTCATCACAGTGACTGTAGGAAAACTTTTAAAAATTTTTCTGGGGAGCCCGATGATTTCAGAAGTTTTAGTCCGTGACTGGCTGCCTCAATTTTTTCTCTTTGGCCACAAAACATCTTGGTGGGAACACGTGAAAGAACAAAGCTTCTTACCTCATGGCAGTCAGGAAAGAGAGAGAAAGTCTAGGGACCAGATAAAACCTTCCAAGTCATCCTCCAAGGACTAATTCCCCGGCTAGTTCCCACTTTCTAAACTTTCAGCATACTCCATAAATAGAACTACATGAGTTTTAGTCTCAAACAGTAGAACTTTTATATCTAAACATATGTAAGTGACAATATCTGTATTGACCTATGCACACATATCTACCGGCTGAAGGACACATCTGGACTCTAAATTGTACTTTTGCAGTTCGGGTTTGTTGATATAAGCAGGTCTGGTTTATTCATCTGCTGCATGCTATTCCATCAGATTTATTTATCCGTTCTCCTTTGAATGGAAACTTACGTTGAATCTACATCTTCATGCCACAGCAGTTCTCCTAAATGAGGCCATCCGGTCTCTTTCTCTGCACATTTCATAATTTCTCCAAGATAAACTTAGAAAAAATAGTGCTCATCTAAAACATTTAAACGTTTTAAGTGTTATGATAACTATTCTCCAGGGAGGATGTATGAATTTGTTTCCTATCACTGGTATTTTATGAGTTCACCTTTTTCCATATCTCAAACATAGTTCTTTTTTTAAACATTTGCGATTTGTGACCTTTAAATATTTGTCAGAGTGTTCCACAGGAGGTCGTGTTTGTTCTCTAATCCTGCCATAAAACAACTGCAAAGAATCCAGGTTCAGCACGTTCCGGTGCAGGAAGGCAGAAGGGCAATGTATCTGAGAGCTACAGGGCATGCTTAGGGCTTGCGGGTGGGGGGCGGGGGGGCTTTCATTTCTAGTTTTGACTATTTCATTTCTGGTTCGTGGCTCTCTCATCTTCAAAGCTGGCACTGTGACATTTTCAAATTTCTGGATATGATCCTCTATCTTCTTCCATTTATAAGAGCCCTTGCAATTACATACTTATTATCCGAATAATCCCAGATCATCTCCTCATCTAAAGGGCAGCTGCATTCCACTTGTGTCTCCAGTTCCTCACGTATGCGCAAATCCTGACCACAACTTTTAAGAGAGATTGCATTGTTTGTCATCAGGTTGAATTTCATGATGTCCTGCTTAAAATTGAGGCTAGCAATTTTTAAATGTTTATTCACACTTTGGAGTTTGCTTATAGAGTTCCACATTTTTAGTATTGACTTTTCCTTTTCTACAGAATTTAAGTAACTCCTTTGTATTTTTAGGATTCTAGTCTGTTGTGGATTGCATGCCTTTTGGATAAAATCCTCAAGCAGTGAATGACTTGTCCTTCCTTTAGCTGTCTAGAAACGAGAAGCACCATTGACGGTCATGCTGGTGTGGAAGAGCTATTAAATTTACCCCCTCTTGAGTTACATTTTTGTAGCTCATGGAATCTTCCTACCTTGAAGCGGCCATCATTACTTTCATTTGTAATATAAGTGTAGATCATTCTTGCATGGTTCAGAAAGTTCGTGTTCTCTTTTGTCAGTCCTAGCAGTTCTACATAAATATTCTTTGATTCCCAGGGTAGACACTTACAGTATCATCAGAAAAAGAAAGGCTTTATTTCTTTCTCCAGTTCTTGCATGTTTTCACTCTTTATTGTTTGACCTAGAACCTCAAGTGCATCACTGACTAAAATTGTCAATAACAACATTTTATATTGTTCCTTTGACTTGCAGCAATTATTTCTAAATCTGTATTACTAAGAATATACCTTCCCAAAAGCGTCTAGTAGAAAACTTTAGGACTGCTTACAAAGTTAAATAGCTTCTTCCTAATCTAATTTAGTAAGAGTTTTGCTACAAGAAAATACTGAATTTTAGTAAATGATTAATCAGATTTTTATTATAAAATTATAATCAAAGATAAATGTAGATTAATTATTCTTTTCAGTGGTCAGCATAATTTTATTTAAGCTCACATCTATTTTATTTTTTAGCACCAAATAATAAAAGCCTATAGAATCATGCAATTACTGAATAAAATATTCACAAACCTAGACCTACACTTGGAAAAATAATAACAAAATTGGTCAATTTGGAAATACTCATTTCAGTCAGAAGATAGTCCAGTACGCTTCCAGAGTAAGAGGGCTATCACTAAGACATCGAAATGCCCCAATAAGAACTACCATTTCTCCTGTCCCAAGCATTAAAAGAAAAAGAACTACCATTTCCCCAGATGGACCTGCTCAGAGTAGGGACACACCAGACATAAAAAGTTCACCTTAATCATCTTCAACTAGAGTCAGCTACAAGCCTTTTTCCCCACAGATCTTTGCCCAACTGTTAGGGAAGTTTTATCTAACAGTCTGAGTTCTTGCCAATCTACACACACACACACACACACACACACACACACACACACACCCTTTGTTTTCCTGCATAACTAGCTGAAGCAGGGTTTAGGAGCACTGGCTAGCAAACACAGAGTTTAGATCATCCTGAAGACCACATGTGCTCTTCCTCCAGAGATTCTCATCATTCACATTCTGAAAAGAATGTATTTCACAGAATCAGACCTTTAAAAATACAAGATGTTTTTATAAATTTTAAAGTATTTGCTAAAAATCTATTTTGAAATTACCTTTAACACAGAACTTTAACTTAAAAAAATAAGATGTGTATTGCTCTTGAACATCAACTAAAAGCAGAAATCAGACTCATTCAAAGTTTTTCGCTGACTTCAAACTGTCTCGGTGGTTACTGCACTGTGGTACACCTGTATTTCTTACACATTAATGTCATGAGGTTTCTAGAAGAAATTACCTAATAAATTCTTGCATGTCTTTATATGTCTATATCATAAGAAAATGGACAAGTTAAACACTGGGATGATTAGAACTAGCAAGGAAGGAAAGATTCAGGAAGGAAAGAATGAAGGGAGAGAGAGTGTGAGAAAGACAGAGAGAGAAAGAGAGAGAGAGAGGTGGGGGGAGAATGGTTCTTCTTTACAGACTCCTGGTGTTTTAAATAGTAGGCAGCAAGCCCTCCATCCGAAGGGCTGGAAGAGATCTTGCTAGTCTCAAGCATTTTTCATACAAAATCAGAAAAGACTCAGGGTGCCTATTAAATGTGGTGCGGAGCAGCTAGTTAGCAGCCTCAGAGGTGTCCCGCCCTACTTTTTGTAGCATCTGCTTTTGGAGCTATCACTGTTACTGACAAGAGCCTTGTACTCCCTTGCCAGGAGGCAGATGAGTCAGGGAGAAGCACTCAAAATGATTGCACATTCTTTCTCGCAGGCTATGACAAGAGCTGATCAGTGCTGCCAGGGCAGCTTATGCAGACCATCACTGCCCCCTTGTTTCCGAAAGAATGCTAGATGCCTTGACTTCTCAGAAGAGTGTTAAAATAAATCAACTGCATTAAATAAGAATGGGTGCATGTCTATCCATTTCATTGTAAAAGTTCAGTGCATTCATATCTCTGACTATGTCTAACAGTTATTGATTGAGTGAATAAACTCCTCCCCTGGGGAAAAAATAAGGCACTATGCAAGGTTAATCAACCTAATTGTATATATTAAGCAACTCTTATCCTATTTTAATCTAATATTTCAAGTCATTCTAATAATATCAGCTCTAGATTTTGCTTTCATTTTTACTGATTATATACGGTTGAAGGTACATTAGCAAATGTTCATCTTCTGTGAATTAAGGAACAACAGATACAGCAAGGTAATCCAGGAGATCACTGTAAGGTTATCTTTTCTTAATGTTAAAATGTCACCTGCTAATCACAAAACAAAGAAAAGATGCCGAGTAAGGCACTAACGATAGTACAGTCTTCTTGCCTAACACAAAGATATAGTATTTAAATGTAGATTGTGCCTTAGGAGGTACTGAATTTCTAATATTCCACTAAATGAGAAATTTAACTGAAAATTAGCTCAAATCTCACTTTTCTCCTGTTCTAAATATCATTTTCAGCCTTTGTAGAATAATGTTTTTGTCTGCTTAAGATGCTATAACAAAGAACCGTAGAGTGGGTAGATTAAACAATATAAATTTCCCACAATTCCAGAGCAGTAAAGCTGAAAAATCAAATATCAGCAATCTGGCAAGTGTATTTCTTTTAGCTTGCTGATAGCTACACAACACAGAAGAAAGCAGAAATGCTCTCTTGTCTCTATTATTTATTATAAGGGCATTAATCCAATTCACGATGCTTTCTCTCCCATGATCTACTTGTCCCCCCACAACCCCAACTCAGAATAACATTACGTCAAGAATTAGGGCTTCAATCCATTATATTTGGCAGATACACAAAACATAAAGTCATAGTGTTGACGAATAACAGAATAATTAGTCTTTGCAGTCAAACTCATTAATAGAAAAATAGTTTCTCAGCATCTATTTCATTCAGTTTGGTTTATAGTCATGAAAAGTTCTGTGGAACCTTATATAAAATATCTACTTACATCCAACAGTGCAGGGCACACCATATGGCTATGTGAAGCTCTGCAATTTTCAATTTTAATGTATCTTCAGACATCATTTTCGTTTTTCAAGGAAAAGGATGAGGTTGAAGTTCACTGATTTACCCAGAGTAAAATACATTCTGTGTCCATGAATTGGAATGAAACCCCTCCATTCCCTGATCCACTGTCCATTATTCACACCATCCATGGGCGGAGCAAAAGCTAATTAGACAACTTAAGAAACAAAGGCTAATGTCAGTTTGAAAAGAAATGTTTTAAAATGCCGTGCAGTCACTTAGCTTAAGTTTAAAATGTGAATAAAATGCCTGTACTTGATCATTTTCCCACTGCTACTACAATATATTTGGGAAAAAAAAACAGCTTGAGGATTGAAGGTCTTACTTTGATTTCTAACAGGAAGAAGCAATGCAGTGAGGGAGGGTCTAACGGGGACCACTGAAGGGTACAGCATTTAGTCACGTGGTGTCCACATCAGGAACTACACACTCCACTTGCCTTCCCCTTTGTTTTCAGTCCATAACCCCAGCACGCTGCATGGTACCACCAAAATTCAGGGTGAATCCTCACCATAATCAAACCTCTCTGGAAAATGATCCTCAGAGACATGTCCAACGGTATTTCCCTTAGCTCATTTCAAACACCTCACACTGACAAATCAAGATTATCCGTTGCAATCTTAAAAATTATAGAGATATTTTATTAGAGCACATTAATTATGCATAGCAGTGAATACCTTAAGGAAATTTCACATGGGTTTGTCATTCTTTCATCATATACATCCTATGCACAGCGCACCCATTCTAGCCTGCCTCCCACTACTCCTTTTTATTCTGTTAGTCTCATTTCTACTCCACAATAGCATATAGATGATTTCATGGATTTATATAAAATCTAGGATTTACAAATGATGGAACCATCTCAGGCCAGTGAGATGGCCCAGATAACAATATGAGTTTCATCATTGAAAACGACTGTTCAAAGTGGTCTTCTGACCTAAGCTCACAGGCAAACCTCCCCACAATAATAATAAAATTGCAAGGAAGTGCCTATGTGAGGTGTGGTAATTTTTGAATGAGGATGGCTCCCATCAGCTCATGTGTTTAAAGTGTGGGAAACCTTAGCAGGATGTGTGGCCTAATTGGAATGGCTTTGCTTGAGGAGGTATGTTACTGGAAGTGAGCATTTAGGTAGCAAGGAAGTCAGGACCGCGAGAGGTGAGTCCACCCACGGAGATGGTGGGACAGATCTAATGGGAGCTCACTAAGGCCAGCTGAACTGGGACTGAACGAGCATGTGATCAAACCCGACTCTCTGAACGTGGCTGACAATGAGGGCTAAGAAGCCAATGATAATGACACCGAGTTTTGATTCTACTGCATGGACTGGATTTTGGGGAGTCTAGTCTGTTTGGATGCTCACCTTTCTAGACCTGGATGGAGCGGGAGGGCCTTGGACTTCCCACAGGGCAGGGCACCCTGACTTCTCTTAAGACTAGAGAGCGAGGGGGAGCAGGAATGGGGGGAATGGGAGGGAAATGGGAGGATGGGAGGAGATGGAAATTTTTAGTAAATAAATAAATAAATAATTAAATAAATAAATAAATAATAAAACCCATGCCAGGCCTAATCTCTCTGTTGGCCAACAACTTGTATACCAGTTGAAGCTTTTAGCTGCTGTCCCAGCATCATGTCTACTTGCCTGCCACCACACTCCCTGCCAGGATGATAATGGATTTGAAAGACCCCTATACTTGAAAGACCCCCGTGCCCACGTACTATGTTAAACTCTGCTGAAAATTTAGCTGGTCCCCTGGGCTCAGTCCATGCTAAAACTGGATATCTCTGGGTTGCAGACCCACTGACTAGGCTAAGGAGAGAGACAGAGTGCTATGTCTAGCTTTCTGTTTTTTTCGGGACTAAGGAGAAGGGATACTCCACCCCCCTCCCCCAAAATATCCTATCTAAACTGTCAACTCGCTGCAAGGTGTTTTATCTGTCTTTATGGTTTTTCGGGGAAATTCGAGAATAGACATGGGGCCATTCCCAGGATGAGCTAAGCCCACCAATTTGAGAGTCAATGAAATACTTGTGCTATACTACCCTCTTATGTAATCATTTTTCCCTATAAATATGGCTGTTTGAATTTGCCCGGGGTGTGTGCAGTTGGCGTAAGCTGCTGTTGCACCCACAGGCGCCTGTGTAATCAATAAAGACACCTCTTGCTGATTGCATCCGTTAGCCTGAATTATTGAGTCTGGGGGATTTCTCCCACCGCCCTTGAAAACGAGGGTCTTTCAGAGTAACCATCTGAAACTATAAGCAGACGCCCAATAAGTTCTTTTTTATGTGACCTTGATCATAGTGAATCTTCACAGCAATAAAACAGAACCTAACACAAGAAGTCATGAGTATGCTCTGCTTAGTTGCAAGTGTCATTTCATGATGCTCTGTGTGCAGAAAAATATCTCAGTGCACACCTTGACCATTTAGCTTTTGCTAATTAGAGCTCAATAAAGCCAAAAGAAACTACATTTAAATGCAAAAGTTAAACAAACTTTAAGTTAGCACCAATAAAATGTTAGCCATGGATTTGTCACATCACCTATAATTTCAGTAAAAGTCACTGCTTAAATCAGGAAGATTTGAGAAATGTATGACTACAGTGTGGTTGTGCACAATTCACAATGTCTTGAAGGTTGCCTCACAAAACATTTTATGATTATAGAAATCTCATATCACAATCAAACCCACTGCTAACACCCTGAAATTAAAGCAAAATTTCACAGCTGTTTTTTTTTCTTAATTTTTGTTAAATCGCCCTTTAAGATGTGGAATAAAAAATTCTAAAATTAATTTTATTTTAGAGATCAGCACACCGCATTTATGTCATAACCAATAAAAACAAGTATACGACTTGACTATTTGTACCAATAACCTTTCCTCTTCAACAGATCTGGAGAAATACTGAGCAGTAAACTTTACAAGAAAGTGTAGAACTTGCCTTTTGAAATGATATCTGTAATGAATTCTAAGTTAAAATACTCTATGCATAAAAGTGATGCTGAGTTCATAATTTGTTCATGTGAAATTAAGCCCATGAGGGCGATTTAAGAAATTCAACCACTCAATGAAATGTGCTTTCTCGTTTGAATATAATTCACCTTCATATCTTGCTGCAGTTATCTAGCAGATTTTCATTATCCTGTCCCCATGATGACTATTATCAGAAGTTATTTACCTTTAAAACTTATATCATTAGAATGCAGACCATCTATACTGAAAAAAGAAATCCTGGTTAGTCATATTGATTCCATTCCTTTTACTTACTCTTTTAATATTTTTATTTTTATTGAAATATAGTTATACCATTTTCTCCCTTTCTTTTCCTCCCTCCAATCCTTCCTATGCACAAACCCCCTTTCTCAGTCTCAAGTCTTGGCCTACATTCTTTTTGTTGCTGTTATACACATACATCATATCATATATTATATTATATATCCCTAAATATATAAATATAACCTTTTCGATCCATGTAACATTTCTTGTGTGAATGCATGATTTCAGGGATGAACACTTGGTATTAAATAACCAATTGGGGGCTCTTCCCCATGGAAGATTCTTTCTCATATTTTCCCTCTTTGGTGATAGTATGTGTGCTGATGTCCTTATTCAAGTCTTGTTTAGGCAGCATACGTGTTATGCATCAGTTGGGGATATGTATCGCATGATAACTTTTCTCTACATTTTAACTGCTTTATGTTTTCTATAATAATTGCAGTCTGTTCATGAGCAGTGAGTCTTATATTTATCTTTTGGTATAACTTCAAATATTTAGAATGTAGTTAGGGATTATGCTGGTTTAGTAAAGTGGCAACTGTAGGTTTTCCTCCAAGACACATGACTCTATTAGCCTGTGGTATTTGGCTATATTTCCAGTGCCAGGTATAATTTCTCTCTTGTTGAGTAGGCCTTAAGTCCAAGTAAAAATAATACTGGTTACTATCAAGGTATAAGTATTGTACCCTTTGAGATATCATAGCACAATGGTTACTATTTCAGTTCGCTGGCATCACAAATGGGTAAAACAATCTCTTGTTTTTTCTCTTGTGGAAACTTGCATGTTGCCTTCCGTGACCATGAAAGTTATTCTTCAGGGCAAGGCTTTCAGGTCAGAATCAGTTCAAAACCTCTGGATCCTGTGTTCAAAGGACATGATTCTCCAGCAATAGGGACTTAATTTCCACTTCCTGCAAGCAAGTAGGGGCAATAGGAATAGTATGTGTTTTTGGAGTCTCTTGGGCAACCTTGACAAATATATCAAGGAGTGCTTATCATGCTTTATATTGGTGTTTTGATAGTCTATAGATCTTAGGAGGAGTGTTGTCAGCCTAGAAAAACAAGTTTCGCTTAAACCAGTTTGTGTGTGTGTGTGTGTTATCTGGAATTTTAAGCATAAATAATAATAACACATTTTTCAGACATCTTTACTGTTACTTTACCCTCCATCTTACATAATATCCTTCTCCCCTTTCTAATTATAGCTGCCTGCCCCATTGTTCCCATTTCTCTTTTCAGGTTTGTTGCACCCTACTATCCCTCTTATTTCTTAGCACCCACCCAATATCCTTTTTAGTTTTCCATTTCTTCAGCTACTCCAGGTTATAAACTCATATCTGAAGACTTGGACTTGGAGCCAGAGACAAGAAAAAACATCTGTTCCTTTGAAAAATAATTAGAGTCCTAAATATAAAATTTAATGCTTATAATTACACATTGTTGTAGAATTTGCTTAAAAGTCCATACATATTAAGAGCACCTAATATCATTTTATTCAGCAATCAAACATCTTTTTACTCAATGATCTAAAGTAAGCAGTTTCAAAGCTAAAATGAAAATTCTATTTTGAAAAGTTTTGGTCCCAAACCATACTTCTGATTTCTGTCCTGTTTTTTTCAAATTTCCCAATTACATATTGTTCATTTTCTTCCTAATTTTGTTTATGTTTTATCGTTGACTTGGGGGAAGGAGTCTGTTCTGTGTTGCATTGTTTTTGTTTTTCTTTGTTTTGTTGGTTCTTACTATGTAGATCTCACAGACCCAGAATTTTCTATGGAAAATAAACTGGTCTTGAACTCACAGAGGTCTGTCTGCCTACAGCTCCTGGGTGCTGAGATGAAAGGTGTGACCAGAATATCTGGTGTATCTTCACATTTTGATACTATTATTTTTCTCTAACAACATTAAATACACATATAATACATTCTGGATGATCATACTTATTTTCCTACCTTCTCTTATATTTCTCCAATCTCCAAAACCTCCTACCTCACACTAAAAGCCTTATCCCACTCTTTACTTCATTTTGTTTTGCTTGTATTTTGTTTTGTGACTTATTAGGTTTAACCAGGGCCACTCGAAGGGGCATGTGTATATAGCTATTTAGTGAAGCAACAGTAACTCATCAGTGGCTACTTCACTAAACTCCCTGGCCTCATCTCCTCCAGCATTGCCACACTGACACTAGTTGTCATAAGGTGGGGTATCTACTGCTAACAATCATCCTGGATTCATTAGTTCCCACAATCCACCAGCAAAATACACTCATATACATATACATATAAAAACCTATCTTAATAAATTTTAAATAGATTCAAAATGTTCTTCAGGGTTTTAATTCTTCCGTGATTTGTAAACAGTAGGAAGAGTAATTTTTGAAACACTGGTAACCTGTGACAGTTTGAATGGCAATGGCCATTATCGGCTCATGTATTTGCGTGTTTAGTCAACAGCTGATGAGCTGTCAGGGAAGGGTTAGAAGGTGTGTCTTGTTAGAGGTGATGTTCCCCTAGGGTTGGGTTTCAAGGTTTAAAAGCACATGCCAGTGCTCCTCTTCTTTTCAGCCTGCTGCTGCAGATCAGGGCACAGCTCTCAGCTGTTTCCCCGGCAACCTAACTGCCTGTGGGCCTCCTTGCTCCCTGTCACAATGATAACAAACTGTTTTTTTTGAAAGTAGAAACATGCCCCAACTAAATTGTTTCTTTTATAAGAATTCTTTTGTCCAAGGTCCTCCCCCCTCCATCCAGGTCTAGGAAGGTGAGCATCCAAACAGGCTAGGGAACTCTGACTGCTCTTCGGACTGGAGAGGGAGGGGAAAAGGAGTGGAGGGAGGGGAAGGGAAATGGGAGGTGGGGAGGAGGTGGAAAATTTTTCAATAAAAAAAAGAATAAAGATTCTGCAGATATACAATAAAAAAAAGAATTCTTTTGTCATGGTGTCTCTTCACAGCACTAGAACAGTGAATAAAGACATATTCTTATAGTTTCCAAATAACTTTAGAAAAATAAAATAAATCAGTATGATATCACCAGATCTGAAGCTGTACATCTGTTTATTATAGTTTAAATGCTAAACATTCCTCCAAAGCTTGCTCTCTAATTTGATGTCATTTGGTTAAATAGAATCTTTAAGAAATGGTTCCTGGTGGCAGGAGATTGTGGGACATAGTTCCTTTTCTCTGTCTCTGACTTCCCAAATATTGTGAGGTGAATGAGCTTCTTTTGCCATACCTTCCTTCCCATGATGCATTGCACAGACATAGGACAAAAAGTAATGGAACCATTAGGAGCTGAAAACTCAAAAACTATTAGTAAATTCTTCCTGTTTTAACTGATTACCAATTGTTTCATATATTTCATCGCAGTCATGAAAAAGGTATACTTCAACAGGCTTTTATCACTCCTTCCTTACTCCTACTAGGTACATTTCCTTATATTCAGTATATCAAATGTTTTTCTCTGACACTTCCAAATACTGCTCCCTTTCCCAGGAATGTTCATCCTCTTTTCTCGGCTTATCAAGTACCTTCTCATTGTTCACATCTGACCCTTCTCCTAAGACAAATCTTCTCAAGTTATTTATTTTTTGCTGTGATAAAATATCCAGGAAAAGAAGCTTATGGGAAGAGCGTTTTCGTTTGAAGTATGAAAGGATACAAACCATCACCATGGGGAAAGCACGGCAGTCAGAGGCTAAAACCAACTGGCTGCATTGCATGTACAGTCAGAGAGATGAAGTACTGAGTAGATAGCACTATAAAACTTCATTTCCTACCTTCAGGACCAACTTCCACAGCAAGCTTTTACATCCTAAAAGCTCATGACCTTCCTAAACTGTGCGACCAGCTAGGGTACAGTATTCAGACATATGAGTCTATAGGCGATCATAGTCAAACTGTAACACTTGCCTTTAATCTTGACATATGCTGTGATTTTTCAACTCAGTAGCCAATTAGTTCAGGTGATTAATTTATACATACAGTAGTTCTTTGTTTAATCTGTTATGGATTAGACTTTCTATCCACCTTGAGCTTTGATGGCAGCAGTCATATTTCCCTGAATTCACAAAAGTATTTTCAACAACTAATTTAACTGGTCAATATTCTATAAATAAATGAGTAATTGGGAAAGATGAGAACAAAAGTTTGAATCCCTGTAGTACTTTGTAATGCATGAAGCTTAGAAAAATAACAAAGAAATGTCAACAATATCAAGATAAGGAGAGAGAGCAGTTCTGAAAAAATGATACTTAGAGAATATACTATTTCCTTCACCTAGTGGAGACTTGAGATATTTTTAAAAATTAGATTTTTCAAAGGTGTTTAAAGTTGCAAAGTACTCAAGTAAAGCATTCCTAGGGTACTGCACAACTATGTGTAGTTATATATTGTTAAGGATGTTCAGGCAAATAAATATTTTCAAGTAAAACAATTTTATGGAGTCACTATTGGTAATTATTTATAACTTTGATGGACATTTGCTGATAATGAAATGCTCTATTGCTCTTTATAACTTGCGTGCATTGATAATACAGCTGGCAAGATTTAGACAGTATCTCAGGATCCAGAACAGAGATTTTCCGCAGTATGAAGTTAATTAAGCCACACAGGGGCTCCAATCCCTGAACTCGCCCTCATTAACACCATGCTGTAACCAACCACGCCAAATAGCCAGAGAGTCTGAAGGCCGAAGTTCTCCTACTGCCATTCTAATTCTGATTTTCAATCAGAGAAGAATCAGTTTTTGATATTTATCAAAATTTTAGTGGTAAAAACCACAGTTCAATTATAAAGATACTTCAAGGTCATAGCTAAACCACATTAAGACTTTATAGATAAGGCCTGTTGATTTTTCTTTGAATTACTCCATTTCCCCAAGCATTGTGAGTTTTGGAATTGGAAACTCATGGCAGTGATCTTTGAGCACATGAACTCCATAGGATAAAAAACAACACAAAATAAACTCAACATCTAGTAGCCCTTTTAAAATGAAAAAAAGAATCTGATTTATCCTAATCCTATTTATTTCTAAATGTGTTCCTAAACAATTACATTAGACGCATACAAACATGTATGATTATATATGCATTTGCATATGCAGTTATTGCCACTTTATGACACACAGTTCACATATTTTCTCCATATTCTGAATGCTATTTATGCTCTAAATCAACTAGTGAAAGCTCTCAAATTGATTACTTTCAGTAATTTTGGGACCCTGAAACACATATTTGCAGTTTTTCTGCCATATATTTTGTATTTTGGGGAAAGGAAAAATACTAACCTATGAATATTGCTAAGAGAAGAATAGCTCATAACACTGAAGCCATTATTGAAAATAAAATGTTGCTAGATGTATTAGTCATCTTTCTGATGCTGTAATCAAACATCAAGACTAAAAGCAACTCAGGGAAGGAAGGTTTATTTGGACTTACGGTGCCAGAGGAATAGATTCCTTCATGGTGAGCAAAATACATCAACAAGCAAGGAATTATGATGGCAGGAGAATACTTTCAGCTGCACAAGGAGCTTAAAGAGCAGGAAGCTCTTTAAAAGAGTAAATAATTTCAAAATCCATCCCCTGTGGAATGTTTCCTTTAGCAAGGCTGTACCTCCTAAAGGCTCCATAATCTCATCAGAGAACAACACCAACCAAGGACCAAGTTCCAAATATGTGATCTTTTGGTGCATATTCCACCTTTAATCCACATATCCTGGTCCTGGGCCCCATAGGGTCATGACCATTTTATGATGAAAATTAGTAAGTTCAATTTCAAAAGTGTGCACAGTATTTAACAGAATCAACACTGTTGAAAAGTCCAAAGTTTTTTCGGTGTCTCAAAGTAATTTCTTAACTGTGACCCTTTGCAAAATCAAAAAATAAGAAATATTCTTCTAGAACAAAATGGCATAGACTATAAATTTCTATAAAAAAATGAAAGAATGATGAAATAGTGACGAAATGAAATGGAAACCCAATAGGAAAACATCAAATTCTGTGACTCTAGTTGGGAATGTGTTGTCTTGGTTTCAAGGAGTTTAAATCTAAGCAAAAAAGCTGGTATAAAATTTTGCAATAAATTAAGGAAAATATATAAAGAAAAAAGTAGAATATTAAAAATAAGGAAATGACACAAGTCTTGGATATTGTAAAAGAAATAGTGGAAAGCATTGCTTACTAAGACAAAATGAGGGGCTGACAGTTACGTTTAGGGATGAAATCTTAGCTAATATTACATCACAATTTGGCAAGATTTGACAGGCACCAAAGAACAATTGAAAAGTGTTAGAAAATAGCATCTTATTTGGGATTGTGCTGCATTGTTTGTGAATAATTATCCCATTTCTAAAACATATTTCCTATGTTCAAGAAAACATATTTATGCATGGAGTCTTAGAGTCAAAGAAAGGCTTTGAGTGATATGCAAATGATCTGAAAAGTTTTACTGAATAATCAAGAAATTAACTAAATAATATATTGCTACAATAAGCTTACAGTCTGATACTAATTTAAAGAATTGATTTGATTTGATTTGAGGCTGTAGTCAGACAGAGAAGCTAGCATTATGGCTCTCCTAAATATTAAATTGCACTAAGTACATGAGGTGACTTGTTGACAGAGGTTTCTGTCCCACCCGGTCCCACAGACATTCAGTCCCAAAGAAACACACAGAGGCCTACATTAATTATAAACTGGTTGGCCTTCTAGCTCAGGATTTTTTTTATTAATTAATTCTTACATCTTACATTAATCCATGATTCTTGTCTATATTAGCCACATGGCTTGACATCTTTTTATCAGTGAAGCATTCTTATCTTCTTTCCTCTGTGTCTGAGTGACAACTGCAGAAGGAGCATTTCCTCTTCCCAGAATTCTCCTGTTTGGGTCACCCGGCCTATATTTCCTACCTGGCTACTGGCCAATCAGCATTTTATTAAACCAGTACAAGTGACAAATCTTTGCAGTGCACAAGACCATTGTCCCACAGCAGTGACCAATTTCATTCTTCTAGCAACAGACGTCATAGGATGGTGATCCTTGTAAAAATGAAAATAAAGCAAATGACTAATGACTTTACACCACTATGCTGAGATACACACCAAATAATGACTCAGAAAAGGGAAGCCTAAGCAGAACATGGAAATTCCAGTACAATTTGGAAGTGGAGATCAGGTGGAGGAATTGCTTTGGCATCTGAATGTGTTGAGGACCTGGAGTCAAAAAGGAGAAAATTATTCAGCAAAGCAATCTCCAAAGTTACTCTAGGCATCTCTCTAATTTATTATCCTTTGAATAAAGAAGACAAGAGCTTAGAGGAGACCAATTGTGGATGTGTGAACTAAACACAAAAAGCAATATTAAAAAGAGCCACGATATTTAAGAACACTAACTAGATAGCTAGAAGCAAAGTTCTCAAACACTTTCAATAAATTTCAAAACATTAAAGTTCTAATAAATACAATTTTCTTCTAGAATAGTTTAGAAATCAGGAAGAGTGAGATAATAGAAAATTCCAGTGTAATAAAAATATTTGAAAAATCATGTCCATGACAAAAACCATTAGTCAAAGAAATGATCAATCATAAGCAAAAAATAATATATATATAATGTATATATATACTCATGTATATATACTCATAAATGAGTATAATATATATGCATATGATTTCCATAATAATAACATGAACTTTTAAAATCTGAAATACTTGCTTGCAAGAAACTTCATGCCTCTGACTGTTGTAACATAGAAATGGAAAGCACTGACAAGACTGAAACATCACAGAAAAACTTTTGAATATCCTTAATATTCTCTTGTTCTGAAAGAGCATAAATATCTTCATATCACAAAGTTGTGAGTGTGAAGATTGTATCTCAAAGGGATTAATTGGGTAACTATTTGAAAATTAAAGTTATATGTACCATATTAGAGAATTCACATAATAATCATATAATAGCAAATCATTTACAATTATTTAACAATATAGGCAGTATCAGGCCAAACAAGATAAAATAGCAAAGCTCTAACACAAAGAAAAGAAAACTACCCAACAACACCCTGTGCTCTTCAATATTGTCTTGACATTAGGCTGAAAGACTGCAAATAAAACAGAAGGAAGCATGTGATTGAAGGCTTTTCAATTAAGTTTCTTATGGATCAAATGTAGAGAGCAATAATAACTAGGAAGGAGAATTTTGAAGGAGACTATGTAATTTGAAATTTTAATATAATAATTTAGGACATCTGTAGTCTTTATAAAATATATACCATTATTATTATTTTACAATATATGGCCATTGAAGAAAGATACATATACAAATACATATGTATATGGGTCAAACTAGGTAGTAGGGATTATAATAATAGTTTCAGGTGCTTGCAGGAATTATGGCTAACTTTCAAGCATGCCTGTTCCTGCATTTCTTTAATAAGTATATTGATTTTAATTTTTAAAATATTCATCTTCCCAATATCAAGCAAATATTAAGATGCCCTCCAGTACATTTGCCCTTGAAATATTCAAGACACCATCCTCAGTGAATTGTGTGCTGTAACCCTGTGAAAATATCTCCTCAATAATTAAAGCATTAGCCAGTTGGCTTTTTCCATAAAATCATAACAGAAATAGTTGAACACCACATTATGATGGAATCTCTATCCCATGGTTGGAGATTAATAGAATGGCAAATTCCACTGACATTGTTATAGTCAGCAACAGTGTTCTCTCCACACAGCCACAGAAGTGGGTACGCTGTTCTGAGCCAATCTAAGGTGATTACCACAGAAACAGCCCTCATTTTACTAACAGCAAGGCACATTATCCTTCATGCATGGTCTGGCATCGAAGTTTAATAAGATTTCAAAGTGAAACTGGGGATATCTGGAATGAGGACCCTCAATTCTCTGGAAAATATTTTGCTGAAACTTATCTGTTTATAACCTGTCTGTCAAATTGCCACCTCTATTGTATCAACAAATCAAATTGTTAAAGTCAAAGTAGGCACACGTCCTACAATAGAAATGAGGAAACCATGATATATATATATATATATGAAAGTCTGATTCAAATAGTGATGGTGTTTCATCTGTTGTAGTCATTTCATGAAATTCTGGAAAACAATTTCATATTAGGTTACCACAAATATATCACAACCTTCTAAATGCTTTACGAGGAAACTACAGTTATATAACAGCCTTCTAAATCATAACTTTTGAGGATGCTAAGATATTAGTACAGATCAATACTGCCCTAACAGGTAAAACCCATCAGAAGATGTCCCATCAAACCAGAACAAAGTTAAAATGGCCTTGTGAATATCTACCTCTATCATTCCTCACTCTCACTTCCACTGAACCCCTGAGGTTTCAGCACCACTATGGTAATTAGTCATCTCTTAACCCTGTACTGTTCTACATAAGATGTGTTAGCACAGGCTATGTGCCTTATGCAAAATGAACTGTCCTTTATCTGGTTTATTGTTCATAGCCAATATGATAAGCTTATTTAATGTATAAATATCAGACTTAGTTATCCCTCCTTTGAGCTGTTCACACTTTGTATATACTTTATACATTAAAGCTGAGATTGTTGATGTGTGCATGTCTCCATAATAGACTCTGTGATTTATGGAGGTGGAAAAATGTGGGTTATTTTATAAAAGATGTTTTATGAAAATATATTAAATGTTGAAGGCTGATTAAGTGGAATTAATTAGGATAAAGGCAAGCTTTAAAAAGCAATCATTACAGAATATAATCAAGGTAATCTACTCAAAAATGAAGGGAGAAAACAAGCCCAGCTCACTCAGTGATTATGAGTTGTATTTTGTTCATGCTTTTTCCAATTTCTTTATGTACACTAAATGAAGTTCTGCTTATACTCCTTTAGATTCTTTGAGTATGAATCATATCAGTGTCTCATCTGATATTAAAAAGTTTAAGAGATTGATGAATACCTTAATTGTTATCTAGAACCTTCATCCAGCAACTAATGGAAGCAGATGCAGAGATTCAAAGTTAAATACTGTCCAAGCTCCCAGAGACCAGTTGAAGAGAGGGGGTAACAATAATATACACAAAGGGGTCAAGACCATAATAGCTATACCCACTGAAAAAGCTGACCTGAGCTTGTGGGAGCTCACTGACTCTGGACTGGGAAACCTGAATAGGATCATACTAAGGCCTCTGAATGTGGGTGACAGTTGTGTGCCTGGAGCAGTCTATGGGACCAAGATTTATCTCTAGTGCTTGAACTGGCTTTTTGTAGCTCATTCTCTTTGGAGGGATTCCTTGTTATGCCTAGATATAAATGAAAGAGCTTTGTTTCTGCCTCAAAGTGATGGGCCACACTTTCTTGACTCACCATGGGAAGCCTTACCCTCTCTGAGGAGTAGATGGGAGCTGAGGAGGGAGTGGGAGGAGTGGGAAGAGGGGAGAGGATGAGAACTGGGATTGGTATGTAAAATGAGGAAAGGGTGTTTAAAAAAAGAAATATAAAAAACAGGTCATCAAGTTAAAAAAAAAAACAGCTCCAGAGAATTTCAACATCACAACTAAAGTTGAATGCCAAGCTTTAATATCACTGTTTCTCATCTAAATAGATTGAACAAATGTATGGTAGGAACATGTGTTTGTTCCTAGGCACTTTTTTACAAACATCACTTGGACTAGACACTGTAAGGTATAGTAACAGTATTTGAATATCTAGTGATAATTAGAAAATTAGGAGAAGATTATTGGTTAAATTTAGAGTAAGAAACATTTCTTGTTCCTTATAAGACTGTTTTTAGAATTCCTTGTTAATTGATAACTTATATACCAATAGAGATTATGTTTAACTTTTTATTTCAAATATAAACAAAATCACAGGTATAACTAATGAATGAAATAAATATCACAGGTTTATCTATAAGATTTACATTTGGCAGGCTAAATAAATTATTTTATAAAACAGACACACTCTAGGCTCTTAAACTGTCCTCATAAATATATACATGTGACTTCAGCAGTAAATTTTAGGTAAGGGTGGCATCTTTAGACAGATTTCAGGTCTAAGTTGAGGTGACAAATGAAAAACGTGTGTAGAAAATAGCTAAATATTTAATTCCAGAAAAATCTTTGATCCAAGTGTACTGATGGCAAGTAGAGAATATTTATGCATTCAACAGAAGCTTAACTGAAAAAATTAGTAAAATATAAACTGCTAGTTTCAGATCATTGAGACACTGGAGATCACGTTCTAAATAAAAGCATAAACACAGAATATTGCATTCATAGTCTGCCGTTAACTAGCTCTGAGGCTTTAAATTTTTCCTGTAGCCAATAAGATAACCAGGATGATTTCACAAATGAATTATATAAAGCATCTGGAACAATGTCACTTAAAAGTATTGAAACTTTAGTCATATTTATAACCAACATGTTTCCATACATTAATTTATTAAGATTGGGATGAAGCCCCAGAGCTACTTATATCAAATACCCTGATGTGAGATTCTCCTCTGACATGGGATTCCTCTCTGTATGCTGTGAATACCATTGGCTAATAAAGAAACTGTTTTGGGCCTGCGTAGAGCAGAATAGAGACAGATAAGTGGAGAAAACTAAACTGAATGCTGGGAGAAAGAAGGCAGAGTCATTGAGAAGCCGTGTAGCCCTGCTGGAGACAGGCACAGGAACTTTACTGGGTAAGCCAAAGCCTCATGGTGATACACAGATTGATGGATATGAGTTAGTCAGAAATATGCTTAAGCTATTGGCCAAACAATATTGAAAATAATACAGTTTCTGTGTGATTATTTCAAGAGTCTGGATGGCCAGAAAACAAACAAGCAGGCTCCTACAATAAATTGGTGCTCCAACATGTGCTAGCTACATCCACATAAAACCTGAGAAAGCTTGGAAAGAAATTCTAGACATAGGAAAACAAAGTTTAGCCACTTTTTTTTTCAGCTGGCAGTGTGCAGCAGTTCCCTTAAGAGAGGTGTTCCTGATTCAATGGTAGCAGAAAAAAGCTGCACGGTTTTGAAATGGCAGCTTCCTGGTCCGTGCGGCCAGCACGAACTCTGACTCTTTCAGGAGACTGAGCATTTAAATGGGGTTTCTGAGCAGAGTGCTACAATTTGCTTAATGGCAGCATAGACCCACTGTGTGCTTGAAAATTGGGCTGTGAGCGTGGCTTGTGCTAAACGACCCCTGCCCCACCATGTTGGACTAGGGAGAGGCAAAGACAAGGCAGTCTTAGAAGCACTTAGCATTTTAAGAAACACTCCTGGACAGAAAAGAAGTACAGATATACAATAGGACAAATTAAGACATAAAAGAACTCTAACAAGTCACAGTGTTGCATAAATATATGTAGGCTTGGGAGAGAGAAGAAAAAGAGTATAGAGAGTTATAAAAGGAAATAAATGTTTTTTTAAGTCTTTAAACAGACAGAGTACAGTCACAGATTAAAGGAGTAAAGATAATAAAATAAATATTAAAAAGAAATACAGTAAAAACAAATAAATCACATAAAGATGGGATATACATAGATAGTCTGGATTATGTATATTGTTGCCTTTTCTTTGAATTTTTGACTGTGAAAGAGCTAAGTAACCAATACATATACTTTAAAGGTATTTTATCTTAAATTTGGGTCTAAGGATATGTTACTTTGGAAAAAGGGTTCTGCTTTTGTTTTCGCAGAGGATGATGAGAACCTATGGAGTTCTTCCAGATGAACGTGGTTTGATGAGAACACACCTCCTGAAGGATCGCCATATTGTAAATAATACAGCTTCTGTGTGATTATTTTGGGAGCCAGGAACTAAACAAACAGCCTCCTATGACTCCCCTCTATAAACCATGAATATGTTTTATTATCCATTGATTAATAAAGAAGCTGCTTCAGCCTATGGCAGGAAAGAATATAACCAGGCTGGAAGAGATAGATAAAGAGAGTAGGCAGAATTAAAGGAGACACCATACAGCGGCTGAAGAAGAAGGACACTGGAAGCTCTCCAGTAAACCAAAGCTTTGTGGTATTAATAATAATAATCCAAAACATGGATAAATAGAAATGGGTTCATTTAACATATAAAAGAATAAGAGTTAGTTAATAAGAAGCCCTAGTTAATAGGTCAAACAGTTTTGCAATTAGTATAGTTTTGTGTGATTATTCAGGTCAGGACAACTAGAAAATGAACAAGCAGTCTCCATTTACAATACACAAAGAAGATTTGGATTGAATTATAGATACTTTTTTTATCCAAATCAGGAAGAAGAGGGAAATTAAGATGCACTGAGTGACTGCTGTGTTCTTATTCACAGCTAAGTGTCATTTCAGATTTAATGCCAAGTCTCAGTTTTCCTTGAGAAGTGAGCCTTACCTTATGTAGTCCACAAATTCCCCTATCCCTCCCAAAACAAACACACACACACACACACACACACACACACACGGTGGCAGGCAAAAGTACTGACAGGTCACTCTGGAAGTTTTTGTAAGTTAATATTGTCCCAATAACTACTGATAGGATCAGCAACTGTGCACCTGAATTCTGGGGATGGCAGATCAGTATCAAAGCCAAAGTTAACTTGAGTAATTCTGAAACACAGATGTGCACAGAGGAGCTCTTGCCTCAAAAACACGGTCCTCATCCTAACTTTTAGTCATTGCTGGGAAGAGTAACTATTCCCTGCAAGGATTGGGTTAGTCACATGAAACTACCTTGTTACCTTTTTCATATACTGTTCCTGTAAATATCAGCTCAAAATAAGAGTCAAAATGCAGAGCATAGCTTTGAGTTTTAAAGGACAGTTCAAATCTGGATATCTGTTATATTTTGTGTATATAATATATAACTGTAGGGAAATTATTTCTTTTCTAAAATCCCTTCAATGAAAATTGTTGTAGAAAACAGATCACTTACGAAGCATACACTAATTTTAAAAATCTGCCTCTAAGTTGTATTTTTTTTATTACAGTCATCCTTTTGGACATAAAACTTTTCAAAGTAATGCAAAGGGGTTGCTAAGTGAAAATATTTTAGGATTTCTTGAAGTATAAGCTTGACAGAGTCATAGCCTTGAAATCCTGAGTTTACAATAAAATTTATTGTACTCGCAGGTTGCAGCAGAGAAATGTGGTGTGTAGCATTAAATCAAGAAACAGAAAGAGGGTCCAGCAAACACCTACAGTTCTACAGTCTAGTTTAAAAAACAAACTGTCACAAGACAAAAAAATATATAAGAATCAGGAGGAAAATGACGATAAAAAGAACCATGAAAATGTTTAATCTATAATTTTCTAAGCCCTGATCTTGAGCACTTAAGAGATTGTCTCCTTCATTTTTAAGTGGTTTACGGCTTCATCAGAAGGAAAAATAAAACATTGCCAATGAATTCTTTGGAACTTTGCTTTACAGCTCTGTACATCTGAGATATTGCAAACAGGGAAGGAAAACTGAATCCATATGTAAACACAGCCGTCGAAGGTGCAAAGGTAACGTGCATGTCATTGGTCTGAGTGGTATGGAAGGCATTATAATTTTTTTTTTTTTTTTTTTTTTGCGAGGAAGGGAATGCCTTTACTAAGTCACAAAACTTTGGCAAATCAATACAGTACCCGTTAATACAATAAAATACCATTTTTGCTGGAGTCATATTACCTTAGTGTTAATTTTCACTCCAAAAATATCATTTAAATACCAAATCCAAACACTGGTTTCCAGCAGGGCAAGTTATTTTATACAAATTAATGTCATTTGAAATTACACAATGTCTCTTTTTAAAGTGAGTTCCTCATGCAGGAGGTTCTAGTTCACCGCATCGGGCAACTGTGTGCACTCGAGGGCAGAGGCATTATAATTTTGTGGAACACAGCATGTGAATTTGTGCAAACAGAAAACCATAATTTTCAAACAAAATCACAAGTATGACAGTCACCTGTGACAACGCTACTGGCTCTATACAGAGCTCACCTGCCTTTCCTGTAGGGAAGTATGAAATAATTCCAAATATACAAGAAACATCATCCAGAAACTCTTGAAAATACATATTGTTAGTTAAAGAAAATTTGACAAATTTGCAAGTACTGATGTCTTCACAAAGGCTACTCATAACCCTTTGTCTTGCCCTTCAACTATAATTCTCAGGAGTAGCATCTTTATAAGAGCCGGGTGGTGGTGGCACACGCCTTTAATCCCAGCACATGGGAGGCAGAGGCAGGTGGATTTCTGTGAGTTCGAGACCAGCCTGGTCTACAAGAGCTAGTTCCAGGACAGGATCCAAAACCACAGAGAAACCCTGTCTCGAAAAACCAAAAAAAAAAAAAAAATCAAACTACTCATTACACTACCAGGTATGAAATACACACTAAGAACAAATAATTACAAACTGTTTTTAATAACATGTACTCAACCAGAATCCAAATGAGGTATGCCAAGAAATTCTGAGAAAGAAAGGAGGAAGGAAGGAAATGGAGAAAAAAATATATATGGTTAGCAAGTTAACCTCACTTGAGTTCTGTAGTCTTGTGAATTAGAAATATTTGGGTATGAGCCACATATTTCACCTGGCGCACAGTAAAAGGCACCAGAGAAAGATTGTTATTAGTGATGATAATCAAGAGAAGGAATATGCAGATTCATGTATTCTCTGCATAGCATTACAAAGTCTAAGATTTAAAACAAAAAATCCAAGTGATAAATGAGAAATTGAATTATATGATAAGGTAATCATTTAGACTTTTATGCATTTTGATTTAAGTGTTCACCTTTCTTCTTATGTTCTCTAAAAAAATGTGCCTGCTATGCTCTTTTGCTGCATGCACCCATGCATAAGATTCTTTGTTGAGCATGTTTATGTTTTGAAGGAAAGACTCAACAACGGGTGTTTAACCAACAATAGCAGAGCCCTAATCACAACCCCAGCGAACACATAATGAATGCAACTAAGTCTGCAAGTGCCAACTAGATTGTTATGCTGACCCCGTGGGACAATTTATCATGTTTCAAAACAACTATTCGTAGCATATGCAGACAAAATGTATGATGGCTTCAATTTTTAATTTGGAGTTGCAGCTGGTTCTGCTTTTTACCTTCCATCTGTTAACCCTTAGTCCTTCTTATACAAACTGAAGAATTTTAGGCCATCATACCTCCCCAAAAATCTCTCATGATTTGCAGGAGACTGTCTCTCTGAATGCCAGAATTTGTCCATGGAATATTCGCACATTATACTATCCACTGGGAAATGTGACAAAAGTAAGTAGTTGCATATGCATGCCAAGCCTCCTCTATTCATCTGGATAAGGCACAAATAACAAATATTTGTTACCAAATACTTATAGTGGAATGTGTTATGCTGCCCATTCTGAGAGTCCAACAAATTCAAGATGTAAGATATACTCATGGTTCAGTCATTCTTCCTTAGCCTCATCCATGGCTAGTCTGGCAAATCCTTAAAATAAGAATGGTGTTTTCACTGATGACTAGGCCAACACTATCCTCTGATGATAATATATCAGATTTTGTTGGTGCCTGATATTTGATATTTGATGAAGTTCTTTCAGTAGTAATAAAAAAAGGCAAATATGAATTTTACTATTATAAAGAAATGTCCAAGGGCAAGTTGTCTTGGAAAATGGTCAGCATCAAAGATTTTATAATGTTTCTCATAATGAGGCTTCAGTAATCATGCAATTTTGGAACAATTCAAAAGTAATTCATGAGCAATCCCAATCTACAGGAATAAAATATAACTTGTTGTAAACCATGCGTAGACTAGAGGGACTAAAACCTAGACATCAGTGCAAATATTGTGGTGGCGCATGCCTGTAATCCCAGCACTTGGGAGGCAGAGGCAGGTGGATCTCTGTGAGTTCGAGGCCAGCCTGGTCTACTAAGGGAGTTCCAGGACAGGCTCCAAAGTTACAGAGGAACCCTGTCACGAAAAACCAAATATATATATATATATATATATTGTGGAACTGACTTAATGATCAAAACATGCTACCTTAATAGAGGTTAGGCTAGAGACTCACATCTGCATGTTCATAAAGGTAAATTTTTATTGTAAAAACATGTTTTTACTTGGAATTTATTTTAGTATTTTATCATTATTTAAGTTTAAATTTATTTTTTAAATTATTTGTGTTTTATGCTCTTATATAATGAATTTTAGCTCTTTTTACACTCCATTTCTTTCTCAACCACCTGTCTTATCAACATGTCCCCCTACTACTATAATGTCTTGTTTTAGTGTGTGTCCCACTATGCTTCTTAAATTTCTGTACCTGAGCATGCACTAATGAAAGTGGCATCTACTAGTCCATAAACATCATGGGCTCTACCTCTATCCATGATGAAATATTGAATGGATCTGTGCTACTCTTGTATACAGATAACCATTTAGACCAAACAAACTCATCAACTAATTTTTTTAGAAAATAATATTTTCTGGAACTGACAGTACCCTTTATACCTTTCCTAATATATTATTTGTTTTATTTTATTTTATTTTACTTTCACTAGAATGTAAACTCTGCAAAACTATTGAATTTTACCTTTATATATCTCTAGTAGGTACCCAAGAAGTATATCTGAATGAGTGAATGAATGAACTTAGAACACAGAGTAATGGTCTGCACAGAAAAATCTTAGGTATAAATTTCTTAGTACCAGGCATATAACAAAGAACAAAAGACAAGTAAATGCTAGTACATTGTCACTGAATATTAGTAGCCTGATCACATCACACAGCATGTCAGTGGGTGGCATGCATGTCTGCATCCCCACGCTAAACCACAAGAACCATCCAGATTCCCTGTTACATTAGCATTAATATTAAAAGTTAATCCATTTTGAACAATTGATAATCACTTGTCATCTCTGACTTTTAGTTAAGAGTTTATAGATGTCTTAAGGGAGGATTTGTGAGACTTGTGAATGATGGCTTAACATGACATCCCTGTCATCAAATCATTTCACCCATGACATCAAGGGAGCCCCTGAAACTAAATCATGTCAAGTGCATCACTTCAAAATAAAAAATGAAGGACTTGAGACCTAAAGTCACCACTAATGGGATAAAATTTCAGAGCTTGGGAAACGGTGACAGAATTGCTGAGGCAATTTCGAAAGGTCCACAGATGAGTATACAACATTTCATGATCCTATTTATCCCTGACTCCCCCTACCACACCCCAAAAGACTTTTCATCACTCTTAGCTTCCAAATTCATGTTCTAGGTGTAAGAAAATTTTAAAGAATGGATACTTTTGGAAAGATGAACATATTTCAAAGTCAATGCTCAAACCCAATGACTGTAAGGCTAAAATGAAAAAAAAGTCACATTTTGTGAGAGAATAACATTAAAAATAATTTAGATATAATAGATTCCAATATAAAAACCAAAGCAGAACTTTCTGGGCTTCAAGAATTCAATTCACATATTTTCTGCTTTGTGTTATTTGTACTGACAAGATTAAGCTATGGCTGTCAATAGAATTGACAATCAACTCAATTTTGTTTTCTGACAGCTGAAGTTTGTTTGGCAATTAAGACGTAGAAAGCAGAATGAGGTAGATATGTCCTTTTTTGTATACTCTACAATAAAGACCAGAAGGATTCCTTCCTGTTTTTTTTTCTTTTTTAATTATTAAGATCATGGCAATATCTGAGCAAAGGCCATCCGGAAGCATGATTATAGCATCCCTGCATGTTTGTGTCTCCTCATGCCATGTGGCATCACATGATATTATTCACAGTTTCTTAGTAAAGCAGACATTTTTCACCATAAGGTAATTAGGAATCCCAAGTTTCTATTCTTGAAATTTTCTATAGCACTACATTGAAACAAAGCAAAACAAATGTGATCGTCACATCTACATATTTTATACTACTGGATCTTTCTGTTATCCCATTGTATTTCACTGGTCTGTGACTGAGACTGATAGCCTAGTTGCACTAGGTACAAAGTTTGGAGATTTGGATGGCTGAAGGCCTGAGCTGTTTCAACTTTTTTCCATCAGCCTTGTTGAACTTCCAGGTTGCTCAGTTCTCACAATACACTTTGAATCTCCATATCATTGTAGCGATAGCTCAATCAACCCTCTGGATTAAGAGCTCCCAAATGTAAAAACAATTTAACTCACAAATGACAACAGCAATGACGTGTAAAATGAAAGAGCTGTGCTGCATGCTTTAACCCTTCAGGTTATGACCATGACACCAGGATACTTTTGATTTTCTTCTTAATTGAAAATCACATGGTAACGATGGCCACGTTCTGTGTAGCACAATCTCATCATCTCTCAGGGGCAATCAATGACTTCCCAGCTGTCTGCCCTAATAGAAGCTCAACTGAAGAACCTTCAGAATACAATCACTGTCTTTCCCTTCACCGAGGTTTTCAGCACAATTATTAAGCAACGGAGAGAAAAGTGATCTCTAGAAGAGATATTTTTATTTCATTTGCTTTGTTTTCCTTTTAACTATGTCACTTCAGACAAGTTGTTTAATGTACCTGAGTCTTGACTAACACATGCTTTGTGACAGAATATAATGGCATTTGCTGTGCCAGTCTTGAAGGACAGTTAGAATTAAATGATTTAAGCGTCTGTGTGGAGAATCATGAAGATACAAAGGTCATAGAAGGAGAGATTTTTCAATCAAGATTCTGACTTTTGCTTTTTGTTTTTTTTCCTCTCCCTCATGTCTGCAATATAGGAGAATTACAATATGGGGAAAAAAAATTCCAGACGTTTCCTTTCCATCATGGTTTTCATGTTTTACAAACACAGTGTGGTCGGTTCATGTTTGCTTCTCTTACATTACTTTTTTTTTTCTAATTTCACATGTTGTATGTATACCTCTAAAATCAAAATATCTTCTGTAAATAAGAAAGAAGCCATTCATGACACATGCCACAGATAAAATTCTTTCTTTGCATGTATATTTATTGATAAATGTACATTGTTAATATTTAATTGTTCTTTTTCACTTACCAGGATAATTTGTAGATTCTTTATCTGTAAAATATAACATTTTAAAGTGGAAACTCAATATCTTATTGATTAAATGTAACAATTAATTTTTGAATAAAACAGAGGTTTTTTTCAAGGTTAGACCACTATCAATAAACATATGATTGTCCTTATGTGTAAGCTATTTTTTATACGTAGTGCTTTCCGTTTCATTTTATCCAAGCATTATCTTATGACTTATTTTTAAAAAATGGAGTTTCTGTGGCAAATATTATGAATATCTGTATAGATTTTGTTGTAGATTTAATGTTTATTCCTTATAACCTTAAGCTTCTGTAAAGTATAAGTACAGCTGTCCTTTACCCCTCTGAATTCAACCATCACACATAAGTTCCCATAGCACAATATAAAGCATTGCATGTCCTCTGTGGATAAAGAATGTCTGGCAGCTTACAGGCCAACATGAACAATATGTAACTGTACACGTGGCAAGGCTTCCTGGAAACTTATGCTGATAAAATGCATAGGTCTGAGGCTTTGCATCTAGTGCTCTCTATTTTCTCTGGGTCTACTCTGAAACATAAATGTATAACTTAAAAAAATTTAAAAATATTTTATAAATAATGTCTCAAATGTTTTTAACTAATACCATATTGATTTTCATTGTGATAAATCATGTCTT
This sequence comes from Microtus oregoni, assembly GCF_018167655.1. Classification (NCBI taxonomy): domain Eukaryota; kingdom Metazoa; phylum Chordata; class Mammalia; order Rodentia; family Cricetidae; genus Microtus; species Microtus oregoni. The sequence goes on from NW_024544738.1 coordinate 271,420, forward strand.
TCATTTATTTATTCATTCATATATTCAGCAAGCACCTGTCAACCACTTTCTCTGTGTCAGGCGTTATTTTATACATTAAAGAAATCATTCATGAAACTCAAGCTCTTTGTGAGGAAAAAGAAAATAAGCAAAATTAATAAGTAAAAGATGACCTATATAAAATATTTTTAACAGGTAAGTCAAAGCAGCAAGCAAAATTGCAAGGACGGGACTCCCCCAGATCTCGTAATTAGGGGAAGCCTTTAAGATGCAACCCTAACTCTTGGTCCTACACATGTTTACTATATTAGTGTCACTGTGTTACTTTCTCTGAGTAGGCTAACTTGATTTTTTGAAACTGACCAGTAAATTTAGTGTTACGAGGCCTTTTTCTGGCCTTGGTCCAACTAGTCTCACTGGAGTAGCAAGAGGTGGAGCTGAAAGTCAGGCTTAAGGGTCAAGGACCTTATTCCATGTTCAGCTTTCAGTATTTGAGGTATTAGGAAAAGATTACATCGAAACAGGGCATCAAAAAGTGACCAAGTGCACAGTCAAAGATCACAGCACTTTGTGCATTTGTTAGATTTTTCTTCATGTGTTATATCCACATGTTAAAAATCCCACATTTTAGCATAAAAATGTTCAGACCTGTATTTAGGTATATACCTTATATATGTATATATATATATATGATCATTTTATATAATTTAATATTTATGTAATTTGATAATCGAATATATCTTAATATACATAAATACACATACATAATTTATGTTAATAAAATAAAATCTAGAATCTTCAAGTAAAAGAAAAAAGCAATATTTATTGCTCATTTCTTTGATTTAATAAAGTTTTAATTTTCTAAACTTACAGTTGATTGAACATGTTCATGCATCCTCACCAGCAGCTGGGCATCTCCACCCCTTATATTATATATATGGTGTAAATTACTTGGACCCTTTGCTTTTTTTATTGATTTTATTGAACTCTACATTTTCACCTGCTCCTCTCTCTTCCTCTCCCCTCCCCTTCAACCCTCTCCCATAGTCCCCATGCTCCCAATTACTCAGGAGATCTTGCCTTTTCCTACTTCCTATGTAGATTAGATCTATCTACGTCTCTCTTAGGGTCCTCATTCTTGTCTAGATTATCTGAGATTATAATTTGTAGGCTGGTTTTCTTCATTTTATGTTTAAAAACTACTTATGAGGAGTACATGTGATAATTGTCTTTCTGGGTCTGGGTTACCCCACTCAATATGATGTTTTCAAGCTCCATCCATTTGCCTGAAAATTTCAAGATGTCATTATTTTGAAACCAGCTTAATAAGTCCTTTGCTAGTAGCTCCTAATGGGTTGCACTGGCCAAGGAACCATTAACCTTCAATCTCTCAGAGGCCACAGCTGGAGTAATGAGCTTATATTTGGGACTTCTTTACAGAGTACATTGTATGTAGCTTTGTCAGATATTACTAGATCATTAATCTTGTCCCGAACTTTGCCATTGGACTACTTCTTTTTGGCCTTGTTTACAGACTTGCTCACTGGTACTTTATCTTTACTGGCCAACTTTCAAACATCTTTCTTGTTGTTCTTATTCAACACGACAAAGCTCAAAAAAGCAGCACCAAACACTGAATGAAGCCTGCTTAGCATGCTGGAATATATATATATATATATATATATATATATATATATATATGTGTGTGTGTGTGTGTGTGTGTGTGTGTGTGTGTGTGTGTGTATGTATGTATATGTATATGTATATATTATATTATATTATATATATTTCTTAATAAAATGCTTTTCAGTCACATCTATTTTCTCTAAAAGATATAACTTCTCTTTTTGTAAAGATTTATTTTATGTATGAGTGTTTGTCTACACAAATGTACAAGCATCATAGCTCCTAGAAGAAAGTTACAGATGTTTTGAGCTGCCTGAGTTCTGGGAATTGAATCCGTGTCTTCCGCAAGTGCTCTTAAACTACAGCCCCTGATAATTTCTTTTATATGAGTGAATAGAATTAATACTAAGTCATTGTCTTAGTTAGGTTTGCTATGGCTGTCATGAACCACCATGGCCAAAGTCACTTGGGTAGAAAAGTGTTTATTCAGTTTACATTTCCACATCACAGTTCCTCAAAGCAAGTCAGGTGAGAAACTCAAGCAAGGCAGAAACCTAGAGCCAAGAGCTGATAAAAAAAAAGTGATGGAAGAGTGCTACCTACTGGCTTGCTCAATCCACAAGGCTGGATGTCTCAGCTGGTCTTCAGTGTATGCTGGAATTCCAGAGCAGTAGTCTCAAATACCAGTGAAGGAATGGACTTGCTAGCAATATGAGGACAAGGAGAAAAAGAGCAAATGCTTCCTTCTTCCACATTCTTATTTAGCCTTCCAACAGAATGAGAGGCCCAAGTTAAAAGTCTGTCTTCCTTCCTCAAGTTCCAAATTAAAGTTGTATATCTTCCCACCTCAAAAGTCCAGATTAAAAGTGAATATACCTACTTCAAATTAAACAAGGGATCCTTTTCTGGTGTGGCCTCTATTTTGGGATTTTAGTTAGTTCTTTAAAAGGTCAATTTGACAACCAAAAATAGCTATCAAGGTCTCTCTCTCTCTCTCTCTCTCTCTCTCTCTACACAAAGAGGGGATAGGAACTAGCTTATTCCATAACTTGGATAACTTCTTGTTTGGGATTGTGAGAAAGGAGCAACAGCTGCTAAAAGATATTTGCTTATAAATGCTGCAAAATTAATCCAAGATAGATATTTTGAAAGTGCCTTGGCTTCAAAATTGAAGTCAAAAAGTATGTTACTTTGGAGAAGAGATTTTGCTTTTGTTTCCACAAAAATGAGAGGCTGTGGATTTTTTCAGAGTTAAGAAAAATCAGCTTTGATCAAGGAAGACCACCTGAAAAATCTCTGACAGGAATAGATGGCCCAGATGTCTAAATTCTTCATCCAGAACAGGTTCAAGACTGCTGCCTGAGATGACCAAGACTCACTTGATACTTCAGTCAGGACTTGATCATAACTCTAAATTTTCTTTAGGTCACCATGGGATTATCAGCACCCCCAACCAGCTGGAAGTAGCCTGGAATACTATGCCCACATTCCCCCAAAAAATGAACTATGGATATTTTCCTTTTATTTTTTTAAAGAGGGGGAAGTGATATGGGAGAATTGTCTGTATTCTGTCAATCATGTTTTAAATAAACGCTAATTGGCCAGGCAGGAAGTATAGGTGGGAAAACCAAACAGAAAGTAGAAATGATGCAATGAGAACAGGAGAATTCTGCGAAGGAGGAAGTTGATTCCTCCCACTCCTGCCCAGACCACCGAAGCAGCAGGATATGATCTGCCCCACATGACTAACATAGATCAGAAAAATGGGTTAATCAAGATGTGAGAGTTAGCCAATGAGAGGCTAGAGCTAATGGGCCAATCAGCTTATAATTTATGGAGACCTATGTGTGATTTTCTTTGGAGCTAAACAGTTGTGGGGTAAAGGGCAGGACAAAAACCAAACAACAAATAGGACCCTTCATGTTACATAGCACCCATGCACATAGAAATCCTGTCATGTTAATACACATGTCTAAAACACTAAGGAGCTCTGAATCTTGTGGAATACTAACCTAGTCCGGGTCCCAATGATAGAACTCTGCTTTTACCAAATCCGGGAGAACCTGATAATGTTCCGGACCTAAAACCTGAAAGTTTCCACTGGCTTTGAACACATGCACAGGTGCACACACCTGTGCGCAGCTGTATATACATTGTACACATATATAATACACAAACACACGCGTTTTCTACTGTGCACACTTCCTCTTACAGTTAAACTTTCTGGCAGATAATGCATGCAACTAAGTCTTTATTCTTGAAAGTTTCCAATCAACTAAAGCATGGTTTATCCAAATAATTAGCTCTGTTTAAATAACTATGAGAAAGAGAGAGAGATAGAGGAGAGAGCGAGAGAGAAACTAAAACCATAAACTGAGAAAAATACAACCTATCATGCTGAGGTAAAGTCAATATTGCAAATGGAAGTTTTAAATTTTACCCAACTTATTCAACCAGTCTTCCTCAAACTGTCTTGCCTTAAAAATCATCTGTTAATTCAGCCTATAATGTCTTCATTTCACTTAATGTAACACAGGCCTTGTCACAGTACGCAGTTACCAAAAATAGTTATTATGTCTTTGGGCAAAAATAGGAAAACAACATTGGCAACAAGAGCCTGTGAAAGCTTAGCTCCCCTACAGAGATAGAGATTATATGTCTGACTTCCTAAATACTAGAGGCAGTATTGGATTAGAAGTGTGCCATTGACAGACTTCCAAATGCAGCCGGGTGCAGTCCAAGGTTCATATTTCCCAAATATACCTGATTCTGAGGAGGGAGGGAAGAGGGAGGTAGAAAATTCTTTATTTTTTCCTATTCATTATTGTGGGCTTATCTTTTGTGACTAGATGACATATGGAAATGGAATGCTTTCCCCAGTGTTATGATTTCACAGTCTTTTCTGACCTTGGGAAAAAAATTTTCAGGCTCTTCAATACCATCAGTAAAAATCTCTTACACTTAGCTTTGAAGGTTTATTTAATTAGCTAAGTGCCCTGAGACACTACATTAAAAGCACTGGACAAGTGTAATGTTTCTTCCATTATTAAGTACAAGTTTAAGAACAGTGAAACATTCATGTAAGATCTCTATCCAGACTGTCAATCACCAGAACTATGTAGGTATGGCATAGAATACAGACGAGAAAGCAATCTACAGAAAGTATGTAAAGTTGTATTCCTTTTAAATGTATGTGGAAAAGAGGTGAAGAATGCAAGGGTATACATAAGGATACTGTGATGGGACAGTCTGTTCCCATGAGAAGAAGGTAATGTTTACATATGTTTAGGTTTAAAAACAATTTTGCTTTAAATCGTAGTTATGGATATAAGACATTCATTTATTGTAAGTTAGCACCTGAAGTAATGGGATCATTATGGCATTTTCATACATTTTCCACATTGATCTCTCTTCCCCAGTGTTTTTCTTCTTTCTGTGTCTCACTGTTTCTTCTCTTCTTGCTTTGTGGCCCCCGTTGTTTTCCTGTCACATGTATTTTGTTGATCTTTAATTTCTGTCTGTCTCTCTTTCCTTAAGACCGCTTCTCGTTTCATGTTCCTCTTTGTGTGCTTCATAACTCCCACACTCCCAAAATACATATACATGTATGAAGATTCTCTATATATATGACAAGAAAATATGGCTTTTGTCTTTTTGAACCTGGAGTATTATACTTAGGATGAACATTTCCAGCTTTATCCATGTTTCTACAAATGTCATTGTTTCATTATTTATGGCCGTATAATATGCAATCTGTACTCTTTGTGCAGATACCATATTTCCTTCTTCCATTTATCTGTTTGTTGATATCTAGGCTGGTTCCATTTCTTGGTTATTATTAACTGAAATTAACAGAATTATAATAAATGTAAATGTGTAAGTATTTCTGTGATAGAATCTATAGTCCTTTGGGACTATACTGTATCACCTAGTAATTCTATTTTTTGGTTTTGGAGAAACATCCATAATTATTTTAATAAAGATTCAAACAGCTTGAAATCACACCAACAGTGAAAAACTATCATTCTTCTCCCACAGCTATACCAGAATTTGAAGTCAATTGTTACCTTGATAATATTCATTAGAGGTGAAATGATGTATCAAAGCAGTTTTAGTCTTTGTTTCCCAAATAAGGATATTAGTGAGAGTTCTCTAAAGAAACAAATTGATTAAATATATATACATATGACATATATATGGTTTATTAGACTCTACAGAACATTGTTCAGGTAGTCCAACAATGGATGTTTCACAAAAGAAAGCCTGAGATTCTGAGAGTCGCTCAATCCGCATGGTTAGATACCTTTATAGTCCCAATCTGATGCTGGAGTCCTGGAAGATTCTGGGAGAAGTACTGACTTTCAGTCTATGTTGAGATACTGAAAAAGCTACGTTTAAAACATAGCCAGTAACAGGGAGAACAAACAGACTTTAAAAAGCAAAGCTTCTTTTTTTTTTTACTAGTCTTTTATGTGCTTTGCTACCAGAAAGTGTGATCTATTGTTTTGCTTTAAGTAATTTTAATAAGAAAATGCCCACAGGACTTACCATCAAATTGGTTTTTAACTGAAGCCAGATGACAACCAAGATTAGCCATCACATTTACAATTTTATAAATATTTATTTGTCATTTGCATTTTCTCTTATGAAAAGAAATTTCTATTCCATTCATTAACAAATTTGTCTATTAGAAGACAGATCAATACCTTATTCAATTACCATTAGAGTGGCTTCCTCTGGCAGCAGATGAGATGGCATATATATGGTCCAGAGACCCACAGCCAGATATTATGTAGAGAATTTACATTGGAAGTCTTCATCAGATCCCTCCCTTTAGAGATCTGGGAACCTCACAGAAGAGGGAGAGGAATGATTACAGGGGTCAGAAGGGATGGTAGACACCAGGAGAATATAGCCCACGGAACTAAGCAAGGCTCACATGGGTTCATTGAGAATAAAGACACAAACGCAAGAAGGACATGGGGCTGTACCAGGTCTTCTGTGTGAATGTTGTGATTGTTAGCTTGTTTTTGTAGGACACCTGGCAGTGGGAGCTGGTATATCTCTAACCCTTTTGCTTGTTCTTGTGACTTTTCTACTATTCTGTTTCTTCGTTCAGCATTGTCATGAGAACTTTAGCCTTGTCTTATTATATCTTGATCTGTTTTGCTAGCAGCTGTCAAGCTTCTTTTGGAAGCTTGTGCTTTTCTCAAGAGGACAGAGAGGGGAGAGGATCTGGGGGAAAGAGTAGTTGGGAGGAGTGAGGGAGAGAAAATTAGTTGGGATGTATTGTATGAGAGAAGATTCTGTTTTCAATAAAAATAAATCACTATAAAGAAGATTCATTTCATTGCCCTTTAATTCTCACAGATTTTTTTAATTATGTAAAAGATCAAATAAATCTTAAAAAAAGAATGACAAGTCTTGCTGTCTCACATATGTATGGGACAACCTTAGCAGAGAGAAAAGGAAAATAGCACTGACCTAAGTAACAGTGTGAAGAGAGGAATCTAAAATTGTGCAAAAAAAATTGAAAATATTTTTTTTTTGCATTTAGCTAATCATCTTTTCCCAGTGGGCTTATGGCTCCTATTTTTTCCTACTTGTAAATTGATAAGAAACATTTCAGTTCCCACCTTTGGAGTATGAACATATAAATCAGTGAGTTAGGTTACTAGAATAAATCAACAAAGCTGGAGATATCAGTGGGATCTCATGCTTGCTTCATAAATTTTTAGGCAGAGACTAAAGATGGAGGTTTGCACATCAGTGAGCATCTTAGCTACTTTCCTCTTGTTGTGATATAATGCCCTCACAACACCAACTTAGGCAACAGTGTTATTCCATCTCATAGAATGAAGTTCCAGTTCATCATGGTGCAAAAGTCACAGCAACAAGAACTTAAAATGCTAACATTGTATACCAAGTTAAGAAGGAGGTACCAATGAATTTTCTGTTATCCAAGAAACTCTAAAGTCAACATGGTGTAAAGACAGTGCTCTATTACTCCGGTCTGCCAAATCTGAAACAATTTTATTAAAAAAATTAAGTAATATTTATTATAACCCCAAGTATAAATATTTATGAATAAATTCTAAATAAATATTTATGAATCAAGTATATAAATAAATATATTTTTAGTGTTGGTATCAAAACATATACTTTCAGAAGAATTCCAAATAACCAATGAGATACTCTGAAGTCAGTCAGCCTAACTACCAACCTTCAGCTACTGGTTATACAACATTCTTTACCCAAAACTTAGAGGAAATAGTAGGGTAGGGTGGGGATAAACTGACAAGGTGATCAAGGTTAACATCAACAATAATGTCATATATCAGCATATGTACCATACCATGTGAAAAATAGTACTTAAAATTGTGGTACAACTCCTAGTACCTTATAATCCCAAGCTCATCAGAAGAAAACTACAAGACTGAGACATGCTACAAAATGCTTTATCAGTTCTCTCGTGGTCATAAAGTTCGTTCAAAACAGGAACTGCCTTAAAAATCACCAGTGACAAGAAGAACCGAATGAGGAAGCTGGAAGTTATGTGACTTTGCTGTTTGAAACCTTAGATGAACAGAAGAATACAAAATAAAACTAAGAAGGAGTGAGAAAATTATGGATTTTTGTTAATAACCATGTATTAGAATCGGTTCATTAATTACAACAAATGTGTCATGACCATAAAGGCAACATGATGTCAATAATGTGAAAATTAGTACCCCTTTATTTCTCTGAAAATAAAATTTCTTTGCCTTTCAGAATCTTTTTGGTTTTATGTGACCCCATTTGTTAATTGTTGATCTTAGTACATGCACTATCAATGTCCTGTCCATCAAGTCTTTTCCAGGGCCAATGTGTTCAACACTAATGCATACATCCTCTTCTGTCAAATTAAGTGTATTTAGCTATAGGTTGGAGTTGAATTTTGTGCAGAGTGAATAGTATGGATACATTTGCATTCCTCTACATGCAAACATTTAGTTTTACCAGTATCATTTACTGAAGATACATTTTCCAGTGTGGATTTCTGGCTTCTTTGTCAAAAATCAGGTATCCATAGGTTTGTAGATTTATTTCTGGGACTTATTGATTCCATTGATCAATATGGCTGTTTTTATACCAATCCCATGCTGTTTTTATTACTGAAGCTCTATACTACAATTTGAAATCAAGGATGGTGGGACCTCCAACAGTTATTTAATTATTTACAGTTTTAGTTTTTTTTTTCAATGTGAAACTAAAAATTGTCCTTTTAAAATCTGTGAAGAATTGGGCAGGAATTTTGGTGTGGATTGTATTGAATCTTTAAGTTGCTTTTGGTAGGATGGTCAATTTTGTTATGTTAATGTTTCTAATCTGGTAGTAGAAGAGATCTTTCCATCTCCCGATATCTTCTTCAGTTTTTTTCTTCAAAGATTTTAATTTTTTATCATACAAGTCTTTCATTTGCTTTGATCACTGTCATTTAGACAAATAGGCAGCTTAAAGAACAGGAAAAGATTTTTACCAACTGCGTATTCAATACAGGACTAATACCCAAAATATATAAAGGACTCAAGAAAAAAGATACCAAAAATCCAAATAATCCGATTAAAAATGAGGTGCAGATTTAAACAGAATTCTCAGTCAAGGAAACTCAAATGACTGAGAAACACTTACAGAAATGTTCAACGTCCTTAGCCATCAGAGAAATGCAAATCAAAAACCCTTTGAGACTACTTCTGTCAGATATGTATGACAATATGTCGAAATGACAGCTCTTGCTGGGGAGGATGTAGAACACTCCTCCATTTCTGGTGGAAGTGAAAACTTGTTCAGCCCATATGAAAATCAGAGTAGAAATTCCTCAGAAAGTTGAGAATAAATCTACCTCAAGATCTAGCTATACTATTTTTGGAAATATACAAAAAGGATGATTCATTCTACCCCAAGGAAACTTACTCAACTATGTTCATGGCTTTTTTATTCACAATAACCCAAAACTGGGAAAAACCTAGATTGGTGTGGGAGAATTGTCTGTAATCTGTCAATCATGTTTTAAATAAATGCTGATTGGCCAGGCTGGAAGTATAGGTGGGAAAACCGACAGCAAGTAGAGATGATGTACAGAGAATAGGAGAATTCTGGGAAGGAGGAAGTTGATTCCTCCCACTCCTGCCCATACTACCAAAGCAGCAGGATGTGATCTGCCCCACTGAAAAAAAGTACTGAGCCACATGGCTAAAATAGATAAGAACAATGAGTTAATATAAGCTACAAGAGCTAATATGTAGCCTGAGCTAATAAGCCAATCATCTTTATAACTTACAGAGATCTCTGTGTGATTTTCTTTGTGCCTAAACTGCTGTGGGGAACTGGATGAGACAGAAATCCCAACAAGCAGGCCCTAGTGTTACACTAGATGTATGTAAAAAAAAAAGAATAGATAAGGAAAATGTGCTATATTAACACAGTGAATTATTACTCAGCTGTTAAAAGGTGACATCATAAATATACAGACAAATGGATGGAGCTAAAAAAAAGTCAACCTGAATGAGCAACCCTGATGTGAAAAGATAAATATGGTATATATTTGCTTATATTTGGCTATTATTCATTTAAAAATGGTAAACAAGCTATAATCCGTAGTCCCACAAAGGTTATGTATAAAGGAAAAGACTAGGAGAATACATAGACCTCATTGGAAGGGAGAAACAGAGTAGAATTTATGGTTTCATTAGGAGCAGGTGTGACTGGAACAGGAAGATCATCGGGGAAGGGAAATAGAATTGAGAGAGGAAATGCAGGGAGAGACAGCTAGAATTGAAGGGCATTTGAGGAGTGGTATAGACACCTAGAGAAGTGGAAACACCCTAGAATATATGAACATGATCCTAATTGCAAGAAGCCATGGAAGGATAAAGCACATGAAAATTGATAATTGATAATTCAGATGTTCATCCACCAGACTATATCTCTAATAGAGATCATCCTGCCTAGCAAGGATTACAGGACTACTGACTTTGAAAATCAGTTGCCTGGATTTTTAATTTCTCTCATGCACCACATCATTTATTCTCTAAGAAGTTCATTTCTTCCCTAAGAACAGCTTTGGATACATTTCCATTGCTTTGTATTTATCTCATGTAAATATTCCATCAACTGGGCACAAATACAGCTGTGGATAATCAGGAATATGATTTCTGCCTAACTGTATAATTTTGATGAAAAGAGATAATTCTAGGATATTTTACATTCCTTACATTGACGTAGGATTCTGAGTCACAAAGACAGTCTTTTACCCAGACAGCTACTTTAGACTCAGAACAAATTCAAAGTCAGCTGGTTGCCTGTGGGGACAAATACAGGAGGTCATTTTTCCAGGTATTGTTTGTTGTTGATATAAGGTCAGAGCTTGAAGCAACTTTAGTCTGCATGTACTCTCTACCACTCAAGATCCAGTTAATAATTATTATTGTTAAGTCTTGAATTCCAGCCTCATTTTCTTCCTGCAAACCCTAACCATCTGAGCTATGTGCAAGGCTAAGCATTATTCACTGGCTGGTCAATACAACCTCCCCAGCCTAAGAGAAACTGTGTGACTTATCTTGTGATATGAGAAGGATCAGGCCTTGAGAATGAAACTTATAATTGTCTAGAGTTTGATTGTAAAAGGAAGAGTAGAGGAAGGGTATAGAGATGTAGAAAGATGCAGAGCTACTCATAGAACCTGCTGATTAGAGCAACGAGAAAGGATGTAGAGTTATTAGGAAGCTGTGAAGAGAGATTTTTCAGGGAGGATTTTTTTTAAAGATAAAGTATAGAAAAAGTTACCATCAGAATATGTCTATGTTTTTGTATTTTTCCCTCACATATAAGACAGAAGATATCTAAACTTTATATAGATAAGATCTGTTCCTAAGTAGTCATTGCATTCATGGACTTTTTTACATACCCTAGTGCTGACTGAAGTTTGTCCCCCTTAAGTCAGTCATACCTAATAAAGTCTCCCGAGAGATGGAGTTCCAGTTGGCCATCTCTTGTCACCAAACAAAGCTTCCAGTACTAGGGACTAGGCAATATCCAATTGAGTTGTTTGCTAAAACATTTTCATGGAAACCACCAAACGACCCAGGGTGCCTTTCTGATAAAATAGTAGGTTTCTTTCTGCAAACTGGTAGCTAGATCCCATTGCTGAAGACAACACCAACAGAACTCATTGAACATGAAGAGGTCAAACTGGTGCCTTCATAGAACCTTCATTCCATTGTTCTAGTGTCTATGACATTGAAAGGTACTCTGCAGGCTACCCAAAGCGAAAAGCAAAAACTCAACCACAAAAACCTTGATTTATAATCTTTCTTGGCTTCAAAATATGTTAGGGCAATGGTGGCACAGACCTTGTGGGAGCAACCAACTGATATCTGACTTGACTTAAAGTCTACCCCATAATATGGTATCCATACCTGGCACTGCTTGTCTGACCAAGAACCAGAGTCTAGATAGGCCAGAGTCTAGGGTAAAACCAAATACTACTATTTTAAACAAAAATAGAAGTAATAAAATGACTCCTAATGGTATTCTATTATACTCATAAATCAGTGCCTTATTCACTCATAATTAGAGAGTTTTTCTTCTGCAGCAGAGACCTACAGACAGACCTTATGCAGAAAGAGAGAGAGAGAGAAAGAGAGAGAGAGAGCCCTTAGAACATACAGCTGTAAATGAGATATCACCATCAAATCCTCCCCTCAGAGATCAGGGAATCCAGTATAAAAGAAAGCAGAAGGAATAAGGAGAAAGAAGAGATAGAAGACACCAAGAGAGCATGGCTGTCTAAAACAACTGAGCAAGCTCGTATGAACTCCAAGAGACTGACTCATATGTCTACTTGTGGGACCCTTTTCCTCTTACTAAATTGCCTCATCCAACCTTGATATGAGGGTTTGTGCCAAGTCTTATTGCATATTAATATGACGTGTTTGGCTGGTATCACTGATGACCTGTTCTTTTCTGGAGACAAAGGGAAAGGAATGGTTCTTTGGGAGAGGGGATGTGGTGCTAAATGGGGAAAAGGGAAAGCTCCAGTCTGAAAGTGTTATATAAGAAAAAATAAAGAAAAAGAAAGAATATAATTACAGTGACCAAAATGTCTGAGAACTGAAATGGAAACTTAAAGAGAAAGGGTAGGTAGAATGTGATGCCTGTGTTCTTTCTTGAACAAAACATGCTCCTGTCGTGACTTTACTTGGAAGTCTTTCATTACCAGCATTGCTAAATTGTGACATCACAATTAGCATCCCAGTTTCATCTTCTTCTCCATGATATACAGCAATGGAACTCGTCAAGATATGTACTTCACTCTTCAATTCATAATTTTTTCCCTCGGCAAATCTGAGGTGGCTCTTGTGTCTCCTTAACTGCATGCTGTTTATCAACTCATGTTTGTCCTTTTAACATATTTATAGAGTAAAAAAAAATAAGTGTTCCAGTGTTTAAGTTGTTGTAAATGAGTGACCATTTTTTAATAGAAAATTGTTTGAAAATGATTCATGACATAAGCCAACTATCTCCATGGTGTTTGGTTTCTTAGAGATGATGTGTGGCTTCTCAGTTTCCACCAGCTCTTTTCGGGACCAAAGCAGGAAAGTGTTCTGAAACTTCCTTCACAGAGAGTGATGCGGCTTTAGTCAAAATCTGCTAAGGAATGGAAGCAGATGGAAATGGTTTCTGACAATTTGTGGTCTATTTGTAGGAGAGTTTGCCAAAGAACTCTGCACATCCAACCTCGAAAAACTTTCCTCTGACCTTATGTCTCATTATCTGATAATTCCAAATACCCTTTTCTTTAGCTTTCCCATTTTAATTACTCACATGTAAAATGTACGCTTATCATGGTCAATTTTCAAGTAGTCAGTCTGATTTTCTTCCTACCTTGCAACCCATATGCTCCAAACATATTGCACTACTAACAATTCACATTAATATGATATTCATGCTCATTCAAATAATAATAATCATATATCAGCTATTTCAGGGACTTATAAGACACCAAAAAATGAATTTAAAGAACCATAACTACCTTGAAAGTAAATTTATCATTTATAGGGAAAATCAGATAATATGACAAGAAATGTGTGCTGTTTAGCATCATCAATGCTGGAAGAGAGATGATAAAAATGACATTCACTCATTTCTATATTCATCCAAAAGTGATCAAAGCATCATGATGGCCCACTGGAATACAACAATGAACAAAACAATACTAATTGCTTCATACCTTATTGCTCTTACACCAGGAAAGGATGATGAAGAGTGTTACAAAAACACAGACATAATTACCCAATATGTACATATAATCTCTCATAATTTAAACAGTTTGATAAGTGCAAAAATAAATTGGATAATTCTGAGAAAATGGTATTTGGACTAAGATATGAAATTCTAACAGGAAGTGATTAGATATAAAACAAGAATGCAAATGTATAAATTATCAGAAGCAAAAAAGTTGCAAGCCATTTAGAGAACTGAAAAGGAAGACACATAATTGGATCATAGTGTTTTTTTCTATTAAACTTATTTGAGTTCTCTCGTGACTCAATCTTTTACCTACATTTATATCTACCATCTCAGTATTTACTAAATATTGGCGTATGAGAAAGTAGCACTGTGTAAATGCTTTAAGAATTCCTCTTCATACAAAACAAAGAGATGCCTCTGATTTAAAGCATAGTTTAATTTTCCTGATATGTGTATGTTCCTATAAGTTACTTACAACTGTATTTATCTATATCTATTTTTATATTTTCCCAGTCTGTGGAAGTGAAAAGGTTGACTCTTCAGGAATTAGAACTAAACTAGAGAAAGCAGTAAAGACAATTATAATTTTAGCTCTTCTCAAGAATGGAATTTTGCTTTGAATTGTCTGTCTGAGATGATGATCTGGTGATGTTCATCAGATATGAGGTAGCTGCAGCACATTGCCTGAAGTGTTAGCCTTCTCCCTCACCCTTTCCTCCTGTGCTCTCTGATCAGATTGTTAGTGCCCATTAGAAGTCAAGCCAATTATACCATTTTCCTGAATGCTTGCTTGAGAATTTTCTGTAGTTAGCCAAATGAAATTCTATATATGTTTAACATGACTAATTTTACATTTATAAATACTATGTTTAAGTTTTACATATATGAACAACATGATAGCTTTTGTTAAACAGAAGAATGAGTCTTTTCCAATTTTTAAATCAAAGAAGTATTTTTCCAATCTTAAAGTCCCCACAATTTTATTTATTTATTTAGAGACATGCTACCTTAAAACTCATTTTCCCCTCAACCTTCCCAGTATTGGGATTATAGTTGTATAACACCTCAATTAACTAACAGTACAGTGAATTATTTTCAGATTATTATTTTTAGATTAGAATTGACCAATTATTTATAATAGGCTATTTTAAACAGAATAGAAAACAGTAGGAGTGCCAGTAGTTTATTAGATTCTTAAATTGAATCTTATGTTTTATGTGTGTGTCAATAAATAAATGATACATGGCCTTAAGTCAGAGGAATAAGAGAAGGCAGATGTAAATATTTTGGTGTGCTAATCTCAGTGATAGTTACTGAACATATAATTTTGAGCAAAGCAAACCTTCCTTATCCTGGTGCAGTTTACATTTTAAATGATTATTTAATTCAGCCCAAGGGACATTAGGATTAGATTTATATAAAAAAATCAAATCACATTTGATGTTTCCAAAATACCATGCTTTGTGTGGTATAATCAAGATTTTAGCAAATGTTTTATCAAGGTCTGTCATAGGATCCCAGCTGAGGCCAACTGAACGTCTATTATTAGGTGAAAGCAAACTACATTTATTTTTCTTCTGAGTTTCAATGAAATGATTTTTAAAATACCTGGGAAATATGAAGAGTTAACTTGCAATATCTCTAAAATGATGTAGTACATTCATGCAGCAAAGAATTCAAAAAGGGGGGATTAAATATAAAAGAGAATGTTTCATAATAGAAAAAATATTAAAATATAAAGAAGACAAGTAGCTTGACAGATCATCATCTCAATATTTTCAGAAGAGATATTAGGCAGGATACACAAAAGCTTAGTGCAGCTATAGTTTTGAATTTATCAGTTTTGATAAAACAGCAGAGGCAAGAAAATAATGGTCAACCATTAAGAATATAGGTGTCTGAGTTTTCAAACAAATTCACCTTAGGCTTATGGTATAAAACAACTTAAATATTAAACATTCATCAAATTTCAAATGCATCATATAATAGATATTGTTTAAATAAAATCATTTCAAACTCTACAGGAAGATCACAATTTTCCAGGGACTGTCCATGTAACAGCTCCCAGCATAATGTTATTAGGAGATTTCTTTCTCATTCTGAGTATTTTTATGAAGATCATCATAAATTGTGGCCAGGTCTTCTTTATTAAATATATGGACAGAACAGATTAATGTTTTACACTGTTGAGATCCACAAGTAGTTGCAACTCTCTTTTCTCAAGATGTCATCATTCTTCCTTTAGCTCTCCAGACACTTAGCCAGCTAATGATTATGTTGAATTATGCTAATTATTACTGACAAATAATGAAGCGCCTGTGTTTAAGTTCTTTTAAAGGAAGTTTTGTCGTGATGTAAGTAGCCTGTTGCAGTGGCATTTCTCATTGGTAAAGCTTCAGTAGTTTCAGAAATTTTGACAGTGCCTCTGAAGTATAATATGAGACTGTCTCTTGTTTCTTCCGTGGCTAATGGAAATATGAAAAATGGTTGTTGAACCTTGAATTTGCAAGGTATCGGCATATTATGCTGGGAATGTCTTTCTAATCAAATCACAAATAGTATGA
This sequence comes from Microtus oregoni, assembly GCF_018167655.1. NCBI lineage: Eukaryota > Metazoa > Chordata > Mammalia > Rodentia > Cricetidae > Microtus > Microtus oregoni. The sequence goes on from NW_024544738.1 coordinate 287,880, forward strand.
ATATTTTTTATAGGGCCTCACAAGATGAAGTCTTTATATTGTGCTATGGAGGCCATCATGACCCAGTGTAGTGTGTGTGTGTGTGTGTGTGTGTGTGTGTGTATGTATGTATGTATTACAAAAAATTAATCAATAGAGGAGTCAAATTGCATCATATCGAAGAAAACCTGATTTTGACAAAGAAACTAAAATTATACAATGGAAAAAAGAAAGCATCTTAAACAAATGTTGCTGGCATAACTGAATGTCAGCATGTAGAAGAATGCAAATAGATACACATCTATCTCCATGCAAAAAACTCACGTTCAAATGAATGAAAGACCTCAACATAAATCTAGTCACACTGAACCTTATAGAAGGAAAAGTGGAAAGTAGCCTTCAACATATAGACACAGATGATCACTTCCTAAATATAGCACCAATATCACAGACACCGAGAGCAACAAAAATTAAAATGAGGCTTTCTGAAACTGAGAAGCTTCTGTTAAGTAAAGGACACAGTTAATAAGATAAAAAGGCAGTCTACTCAATGGGAAAAGATCTCTACTAACCCCATATCAGATAGATTGTCAAAATATATAGAATTCAAGATACTAGACATCAAAATACTAAATAATTTACTTTTAAAAATGGGGAATAGATCTAAACAAAGAATTCTCAACAGAAGAACCTTAAATGGCCTAAAGACAAGTAAGAAAATGTTCAGTATTTTTAGCCATCAGGGATATGCAAATCAAAACAACTCTGAGACACCATTTTACACCATTTAGAATGGTAAAGATTAAGAACACCAATGATAGCTTATGCTGGAGATGATGCAGAGTAAGAGAAACACTCCTCCATTGCTGGTGGGAGGGCAAACTTGTGCAACCACTTTGGATAGTATGATGGTTTCTCAGAAAATTGGAAATCAACCCACTTTAAGACCCAGCAATACCACTCTTGGGCATATACCCAAAGGATGCTCAATCATATTTTGCTCAACTATGTTTATAGCAGTATTTTCATAATAGTCATAATCTGGAAACAACCTAGATGTCCTTCAACTGAAGAATGGATAAAGAAAATGGAGTACATTTACACAATGGAGCCCTACTCAGCAGAAAAAAAACAAAACAAAACCAAAAAAAACAAACAATGACATCATAGGTTTTGCATGCAATTGGATACAGCTGGGAAAAAAAAAACATAGTGAGTGAGGTAATGCAGACCCAGAAAGAGGATCAACGTATACCTTCATTAATAAGAGGATATTAGATATAAACAAAAGAATAACAAGCCTATAGTACAAGAACCCAGAGAAGCTAGATAACAAGAACACCAAGAGAAATATACATGAATCTCCCTGGGAAGGGGAAATAAATAAGATCTCCAGAAAAAATTGGGAGAGAAGGGGTGGGAGGTGAATAGAGGGTCTAAGGGGAAGAAGATCAGAAATGGGGAGAGGAGAGCAGAACTTGAGGAGAAGGGATGAAAGAGATGAGGAAATGACAGAGAGGGAGAGCAAGAAAAGACATTTCTTGATTAAGGAAGCCATTATGCAGCTAGTAAGAAATCTGGCACTAGAGAAAGTCTCAGAAATCCACAAGAATAACCCAAAGTAAGCCCCTAAGAATTTGTGGAGACGGTATCTGAACTTGTCAAGTCCTGTAATCAAACTGAAGACTATTTTATTTTTTTTTATAATTTTTTTTATTAAAAAAAGAAGAAAAAAAAACATAAACAAAAAACAAGTTTCCACCTCCTCCCAGCCTCCCATTTCCCTCCCCCTCCTCCCACCCTTCTCCCCCTCCTCCCACCCTTCTACCCCTCCCCCCACTCCTCTCCCCCTCCCTCTCCAGTCCACAGAGCAGTCCAGGTTCCCTGCCCTGTGGTAAGTCCTAGGTCCTCCCCCCTCCGTCCATATCTAGGAAGGTGAACATCCAAACTGGCTAGGCTCCCACAAAGCCAGCACATTAAGTAGGATCAAAACCCCGTGCCATTGTCCTTGGCGTCTCATCAGCCCTCATTGTTCGCCATGTTCAGAGAGTCCGGTTTTATCCCATGCTTTTTCGGTCACAGTCCAGCTGGCCTTGGTGAGCTCCCAGTAGATCAGCTCCACTGTCTCAGTGGGTGGGTGCACGCCTCGTGGTCCCGACTTCTTTGCTCATGTTCTCCCTCCTTCTGCTCCTCATTGGGACCTTGGGAGCTCAGTCCAGTGCTCCAGTGTGGGTCTCTGTCTCTGTCTCCATCCATCACCAGATGAAGGTTCTATGATGATATGCAAGATATTCGTCAGTATTGCTCTAGGATAGGGTCATTTCAGGTTCCCAATCCTCAGCTACCCAATGAACTAACTGGGAACCTCATGTTGGGCACTTGGGAGCACCTCTAGGGTCAAATCTCTTGCTCACCCTAAAGTGGTTCCCTTAACTAAGAATTGTGGTTCCGTGCTCCCCTATCCACCTTTCCTTTATCCCAATTCTCCTGATTCCCCAAATCCCCCCTCCTTCCCTTCTACCTTTTCTCTCCCCATCTCCCCTTACTCCCATCCCACCCCACCCCCAAGATCCTAATTTTCTCCCCGGCAATTGGGTCTACTTCCCTTAGCCAAGAGGATAACTATATGTTTTTCCTTGGGTTCACCTTCTTACTTAGCTTCTTTAGGTTCACCTATTGTAGACTCCGTGGCCCTAATTTATGGCTAGAAACCAATTATGAGCGAGTACATCCCATGTTCATCTTTTTGGGTCTGGGACACCTCACTCAGGATAGTGTTTTCTATTTCCATCCATTTGCCTGCAAAATTCGAGAAGTCATTGTTTTTTAACGCAGCGTAGTACTCTAGCGTGTATATATTCCATACTTTCTTCATCCATTCTTCCATTGAAGGGCATCTAGGTTGTTTCCAGGTTCTGGCTATTACAAATAATACTGCTATGAACATAGTTGAACAAATGCTTTTGTCATATGATAGAGCATCTCTTGGGTATATTCCCAGGAGTGGTATTGCTGGGTCCAGGGGTAAGTTGATCCCGAATTTCCTGAGAAACCGAAACACTGACTTCCACAGTGGTTGCACAAGATGGCATTCCCACCAGCAATGGATGAGGGTACCCGTTCCTCCACAGCCTCTCCAGCAAAGGTTATCCTTGGTGTTTTTGACTTTAGCCATTCTGACAGGTGTAAGATGATATCTCAAAGTTGTTTTGATTTGCATTACCCTGATTGCTAAGGAAGTTGAGCACGACTTTAAGTGTCTTTTGGCCATTTGAACTTCCTCTGCTGAGAATTCTCTGTTCAGTTCAGTGCCCCATTTTTTAATTGGGTTAATTAGCATTTTAAAGTCTAGTTTCTTGAGTTCTTTATATATTTTGGAGATCAGACCTTTGTCTGTTGTGGGGTTGGTGAAGATCTTCTCCCAATCAGTAGGTTGCCTTTGTGTCTTATTGACTATGTCCTTTGCTTTACAGAAGCTTCTCAGTTTAAGTAGGTCCCATTTATTCAATGTTGCCCTTAATGTCTGTGCTTCTGGGGTTATACATAGGAAGCGATCTCCTGTGCCCAGCTCCTGCAGGGTACTTCCCACTTTCTCTTCTATCAGGTTCAGTGTGTTCGGGCTGATATTGAGGTCTTTAATCCATTTGGACTTGAGTTTTGTGCACGGTGATAGATAAGGGTCTATTTTCATTCTTCTACAAGATGACATCCAGTTGTGCCAGCACCATTTGTTGAAGATGCTTTCTTTCTTCCATTGTATACTTTTAGCTCCTTTATCGAAAATCAGGTGTTCATAGGTTTGTGGGATAAAATCCGGGTCTTCTATACGATTCCATTGGTCGACTTCTCTGTTTTTATGCCAGTACCACACTGTTTTCATTACTGTAGTTCTGTAATAGAGTTTGAAGTCAGGGATGGTAATGCCTCCAGAAGATCCTTTATTGTATAGGATTGTTTTGGCTATCCTGGGTTTTTTGTTTTTCCATATAAAGTTGATTATTGTCCTCTCCAGATCTGTGAAGAATTTTGATGGGATCTTGATGGGGATTGCATTGAATCTATAAATAGCCTTTGGTAGAATTGCCATTTTTACTATGTTGATCCTCCCAATCCAAGAGCAAGGGAGGTCCATCCATTTTTTGGTATCCTCTTCAATTTCTTTCTTCAATGCCTTAAAGTTCTTGTCAAATAGATCTTTCACTTCCTTGGTTAGATGTACCCCAAGATATTTTATGCTGTTTTTGGCTATTGTGAATGGTGAAGCTTCTCTGATTTCCCTCTCTGCTTCCATATCCTTTGTGTATAAGAGGGCGACTGATTTTTTGGAGTTGATCTTGTATCCTGCCACATTACTAAAGCTGTTTATCAGCTGTAGGAGTTCTTTGGTGGAGTTTTTGGGGTCGCTTATGTACACTATCATATCATCTGCAAATAACGAAAGTTTAACTTCTTCCTTTCCAATTCGAATCCCCTTGATTCCATTATGTTGTCTTATTGCTATTGCTAGAACTTCAAGCACTATATTGAAGAGGTATGGGGAGAGTGGACAGCCTTGTCGTGTTCCTGAGTTAAGTGGGATGGCTTTGAGTTTCTCTCCGTTTAATTTGATGTTAGCTGTCGGCTTGCTGTATATAGCTTTTATTATATTTAGGTATGACCCTTGTATCCCTAATCTCTCCAAGACTTTTAACATAAATGGATGTTGAATTTTGTCAAATGCTTTTTTAGCATCTAATGAAATGATCATATGGTTTTTTTCTTTCAGTTTATTTATATGGTGGATTACATTGATAGATTTTCGTATGTTGAACCAGCCCTGCATCTGAGGAATGAAGCCTACTTGATCATAATGGATAATTTTTCGGATGTGTTCTTGGATTCGATTTGCCAGTATTTTGTTGAGGATTTTTGCGTCGATATTCATGAGTGAGATTGGCCTGTAGTTCTCTTTCCTGGTTGAGTCTTTGAGTGGTTTTGGTATCAGAGTAATTGTGGCTTCATAAAAGGAGTTTGGTAATGACCCTTCTGTTTCTATCTTGTGGAATACATTAAGGAGTATAGGTATTAGATCTTCTTGGAAGATCTGGTAGAATTCCGCATTGAAACCATCTGGTCCTGGGCTTTTTTTTTGGTAGGGAGGTTTTTGATGACCTCTTCTAATTCTTCGCGACTAACAGGTCTATTTAGATTGTTCACCAGGTCCTGATTTAACTTTGGTATATAATATTTATCTAAAAAAGTATCCATTTCCTTTACATTTTCCAATTTTGTGGCATATAGGCTTTTGTAGTAAGATCTAATGATTCTCTGAATTTCCTCTGTGTCTGTGGTTATGTCCCCCTTTTCATTTCTGATCTTATTAATTTGCAAATTCTCTCTCTGCCGTTTGATTAGCTTGGATAGTGGTTTGTCAATCTTGTTGATTTTCTCCAGGAACCAGCTTTTCGTTTCATTGATTTTTTGTATTGTTTTCTGTGTTTCTATTTTGTTGATTTCAGCCCTCATTTTGATTATTTCCAGTCTTCTACTCCTCCTAGGTGAGTCTGCTTCTTTTTTTTCTAGAGCTTTCAGGTGGGCTGTTAAGTCTCCAATGTGAGCTTTCTCTGTTTTCTTTAAGTGGGCACTTAGTGCTATGAACTTTCCTCTTAGGACTGCTTTCATAGTGTCCCATAAGTTTGAGTATGTTGTTTCTTTATTTTCATTGAATTCCAGGAAGACTTTAATTTCTTTCTTTATTTCTTCCTTAATCCAGCTATGGTTCAATAGTTGACTGTTCAGTTTCCATGACTTTGTATGCTTTCTGGGGGTAGCATTATTGTTGAATTCTAACTTTAATCCATGGTGATCTGATAAGACACAGGTGGTTACTAATATTTTTTTGTAACTGTGGATGTTTGCTTTGTTACCGACTATGTGGTCGATTTTCGAGAAGGTTCCATGAGCTGCAGAGAAGAAGGTATATTCTTTCCTATTTGGATGGAATGTTCTATAGATGTCTGTTAAGTCCATTTGATTCATTACCTCCACTAATTCTCTTATTTCTCTGTTAGGTTCCTGTCTGATTGACCTGTCCATTGGTGAGAGAGGAGTGTTGAAGTCTCCTACTATTAGTGTGTGCGGTTTGATGGCTGCCTTGAATTTTAGCAATGTTTCTTTTATGTACGTGGGTGCTTTTATATTAGGGGCATAGATGTTCAGGATTGAGACTTCATCCTGATGAACTGTTCCTGTTATGAGTATAAAATGCCCCTCTCCATCTCTTCTGATTGATTTAAGTTTAAAGTCAACTTTGTTAGAGATTAGTATGGCCACACCTGCCTGTTTCTTAGGTCCATTTGCTTGATAGGCCTTTTCCCAGCCCTTTACTCTGAGTAGGTGCCTCTCTTTGTGGTTGAGGTGTGTTTCTTGTAAACAGCAGAATGTTGGATCCTGTTTTCTTATCCAATCTCTTAGCCTGTGCCTTTTTATAGGTGAGTTGAGTCCATTGACATTAAGTGATATTAATGACCAGTGGTTGTTAACTCCGGTCATTTTTTTTTAGTCGTAGAGTTTGTGTGTTTCCCTTCTTTGTTTTGTGTTGGTGAAGGGTCTCTAGATGTCTGAGTTATTGTGGTCATTGTTGGACTCCTTGGTTAGTGATTTTCCTTCAATTACTTTCTGTAAGGCTGGATGTGTGGCTGCGTATTGTTTAAATTTGTTTTTATCCTGGAAAATTTTATTTTCTCCATTTATAGTGAATGAAAGCTTGGCTGGGTATAGTAATCTGGGCTTGCACCCATGGTCTCTCAGTTTCTGCAGTACATCTATCCAGGACCTTCTGGCTATCATGGTTTCCATGGAGAAGTCAGGTGTAAGTCTGATAGGTTTACCTTTATAAGTAATTTGGCCTTTTTCCTTTGCAGCTCTTAATATTCTTTCCTTATTCTGTATGCTTTGTGTTTTGATAATTATATGGCGAGGGGATGTTTTTTTTTTGATCCAGCCTATTCGGTGTTCTGTATGCTTCTTGCACCTTCATAGGAAAATCTTTCCTTAGGTTGGGAAAGTTTTCTTCTATAATTTTATTAAATAGATTTTCTGGACCATGGAGCTGCCCTTCTTCTCCTTCTTCTACTCCTATTATTCTTAGGTTTGGTCTTTTTATTGTGTCCCATATTTCCTGAATGTTTTGTGATGAGAGTTTGTTGGACTTGCTGTTTTCTTTGATCAGTGTGTTTATTTTCTCTATGGTATCTTCAGAATCCGAGAGTCTTTCTTCTATCTCTTGTATTCTGCTGGTTATGCTTGTTTCTGTAGTCTCTATTCGTTTACCTAGATTTTCCATGTCCAGACGGCCCTCTGTTTGTGTTTTCTTCTTTGCCTCCATTTCAGTTTTCAGGTCTTGAACTGTTTCCATTATCTGTTTGATTGTTTTTCCTTGGTTTTCTAGGGTATCATTCACTGATTTATTCAATTCTTCAAACTTTCTGTTATATTTCTCATCCATTTCTATAAGGGCGTTTTTTACATGCTGTTTAAGGGTGTCAATCACTTTCATGAAGTCAATCTTTTCTCCTTCCTCTTGATTAAGGGGTTCTTGTCCTCCCGTTGTGAGGTCGCTTGTTTCTGGTAGCTTCATGTTGCTTTTCAGCTTGTTGGGCGATTCTTGCCTTGACGTCGGCCCATCTCTTCTTCCAAATGCTCCCTATGGATCTTCTTTTACCGGATTAGGTCGCCTTGCCTACCAAATGCTGTCTCTCCCCAATGTTGGCTCTCCCTATGCTGGGTCTCCTGGCGCCGAAAGATCAGGCCTCCGTGCTGGTTGGGCAGCTCGCAGACAAAGCGCCTACCCCACTTGGTGCAGGCAGGCCACAGAAACAAAGGAACTGCTGCCCGCCCGGGAGCCCCCGATACTCGGACCCAGCGCCCAGATAGGCTGGGCTGGGCGATGCCACGCGCCTAAAGACGGCAGTGGGGGCGAAGTGGGGAGGGCTCTGGACGGAAGCTGGGTGGGCCAGGAAGAAAGAGGCTGCACCCGGGGAGTAGAGGCCCTGCAGAGAGCCCAAGCAGGACAGGGGGCCAAGAAACCCCCGAGCTCCCCGTCCCAGGCTGGCGCCGTGGGCCAGAAACTCACCCCAATGCTGGGTCTCCTGGTGCCGAAAGATCAGGCCTCCGTGCTGGTTGGGCAGCTCGCAGACAAAGCGCCTACCCTGCTTGGTGCAGGCAGGCCACAGAAACAAAGGAACTGCTGCCCACCCGGGAGCCCCGGGTACTCGGACTCAGCGCCCAGATAGGCTGGGCTGGGCGATGCCACGCGCCAAAAGAGGGCAGTGGGGGCGAAGTGGGGAGGGCTCTGGACGGAAGCTGGGTGGGCCAGGAAGAAAGAGGCAGCACCCGGGGAGTAGAGGCCCTGCAGAGAGCCCAAGCAGGACAGGGGGCCAAGAAAACCCCGAGCTCCCCGTCCCAGGCTGGCGCCGTGGGCCAGAAACTCACCCCAATGCTGGGTCTCCTGGCGCCAAAAGATCAGGCCTCCGTGCTGGTTGGGCAGCTCGCAGACAAAGCGCCTACCCCGCTTGGTGCAGGCAGGCCACAGAGACAAAGGAACTGCTGCCCGCCCGGGAGCCCCGGGTAGTCGGACCCAGCGCCCAGATAGGCTGCGCTGGGCGATGCCACGCGCCAAAAGAGGGCAGTGGGGGCGAAGTGGGGAGGGCTCTGGACGGAAGCTGGGTGGGCCAGGAAGAAAGAGGCAGCACCCGGGGAGTAGAGGCCCTGCAGAGAGCCCAAGCAGGACAGGGGGCCAAGAAACCCCCGAGCTCCCCGTCCCAGGCTGGCGACGTGGGCCAGAAACTCACCCCAATGCTGGGTCTCCTGGCGCCAAAAGATCAGGCCTCCGTGCTGGTTGGGCAGCTCGCAGACAAAGCGCCTACCCCGCTTGGTGCAGGCAGGCCACAGAAACAAAGGAACTGCTGCCCGCCCGGGAGCCCCGGGTACTCGGACCCAGCGCCCAGATAGGCTGCGCTGGGCGATGCCACGCGCCAAAAGAGGGCAGTGGGGGCGAAGTGGGGAGGGCTCTGGACGGAAGCTGGGTGGGCCAGGAAGAAAGAGGCAGCACCCGGGGAGTAGAGGCCCTGCAGAGAGCCCAAGCAGGACAGGGGGCCAAGAAACCCCCGAGCTCCCCGTCCCAGGCTGGCGCCGTGGGCCAGAAACTCACCCCAATGCTGGGTCTCCTGGCGCCGAAAGATCAGGCCTCCGTGCTGGTTGGGCAGCTCGCAGACAAAGCGCCTACCCCGCTTGGTGCAGGCAGGCCACATAAACAAAGGAACTGCTGCCCGCCCGGGAGCCCCGGGTAGTCGGACCCAGCGCCCAGATAGGCTGCGCTGGGCGATGCTACGCCCTGAAGACTATTTTAAATGTCATCATAAAACTTTTATTCAGCCTCTGATGGAAGCAGTTGCAGAGATCCGCTGGTAAGCACTGTGCTGAGCTCCCAACATCCAGTGGAAGAGACAGAGAGAGTAGCATTGATGTGAGAAAAAGAGTGAGACCAGGATTTGTCCCTATTCCCTGTACTTGCATTTTGGAACCCATTCTCTTTGGAGAAATACCTTGCTCAGCCTAGATATAGTGGGGAGGACCTTGTTCCTTCCTCAAAGCAAAATGCTAGACTTTGTTGACTTCCTTACCCTCTCTGAAAAGTGGATAAGGGTGGAGTGGGGGTGGGGAAGCTAAAAGGAGTGGGAGGAGAGGAGGGAAGGAGAACTGGGATTGGTATGAAAAATGAGAAAATATAGTTTTTAAAAATAAATAAATAAGTTTTTAAAAAGTATTTACTGAGGTAATCCAGTATGAGAAAAGAGTCCCAAAAGCAGGCAACAGGGTCAGAAACAGCTCCTGCTCCCACTGTTAGTAGTCCCACAAGAAGATCATCTTAATAGTAACTGTTAATCTATATCCAGAATGACTAGGTCAATCCAATTCAGGCTTCCTTGTCAGTTCATTCTCTGTGAGTTTCTATTTGAATCAGCTCATTTGATCCTATGAATTATCTTACGGTTCTCTTGATACCATTGGGTCATGCAATCCTTCCTCCCCTTCTTCCACAGGATTTTACGAGGTACATCTAATATCGGGATGTGTGTATCTGCATCTGTTTCCATCTGTTGCTGAGTGAAGCCCCCTGATTACAGTTGGTCTAGGTACCAATCTATGAGTATAGCAGAATTATTATTAGGAATCATCTTATTGACTTTTTTATTTTCTTTCTTTTCTTTTTTTCCAGTTCTCCTTGGTTCTATCGTAATTCTCTCAGATATCCTACCTCTGAATCCATATCTCAGGGATAAACTCACTCTCATGTAATGGCTCTCAATATGAGTCAGTCACTTAGTCATTCCCACAATTTCTGTGCCACCTTTCCTCCAGCACGTCTTGTAGAAAGGACAAACTGTAGGTCACAGGTTTTGTGGCTGGGTTGGTGCCGTCACCTCTCCACTGAAAGTCTTGTCTGTTTATGGAAGATGGCTGGTTCGGGCTCCATATTTCCCATTCCTAGGAGTCTTCATAGATTCCATCTTAATAGATTCCTTGGGGTTTCCATTGTACTAAATTTCGAGCTCAATCCAGAGATGCCATGGGGTTCAATTTCTCTCTCCCAGTACTCTTTCCCTTCATCCTCTTCTCACTTGATCCTTCCTCTTTCCATCCCCACTCCCCAAAGAAAACAATTTTTAAAGAAAACATAAGATTTAAATTTAGTAACAAGAAGTAAAGCAATCTGAGAGAGACGGAGATGCACAATTAATGATAAGTATGTCTATCCTATAAATAATAAAATAAATAAATAAAAGGGCATTGTCTGTGAAGGTATTGTAAATAATTACATTGTCTAGATATGAATTATTTCCCAATTGCCCTTCTGTCCAATCATTAGACTAAAATAGTAGAGTAGACTTTTTTCTTCAGTGGTATGGTTTGCAAGGCTAGTAGGTCTAAGCACAGAACCTCAAGTCCTCAGTAGGAAAATGAGTCAATCCTATTGATGAAAACGATTTAAAAACAAAGACAAATCAAAGGGAACCTACTTTGGGTGTATTCTCTAAAGATATGAGTAGGATTTTGTCTTCTTTTGTTTTGTGTGCTAATAAAGACAATATACCAACACAGATTTCCTTTTTTGACCAAAACATTCGGTCACAAGATATATTTGTAGCATTTTAGAAATCTGCGAGGAACAGTGATATTTGGCATAATGGTTCTCTGACAAAGAAACACATCTGCCCCTCTATAAGCATGGCAACCGAGTTCTGACCAGTAGATTGATTGTCAAGATCTCCATGTTAGATTGATTTTTAATATCAGGCATATAGATAAGTTTAGAGTTACTGGGATCTAGTACCCCAGGAAGATTTGATATTGATCTATAATACACAATATACACTTCTATTTATAATCTAATATGCTGTTCAGGATATCAAGGGAGAGAATTTGTGTTTGTGTAGCAAAACCATAACAGCTTTACTTCTATTCTCTCACTAATGAATTCAATAGCTTACACTCAGAAGTTCTGCCTGCTCTGTTGGCTTCAACTGCTTGCATTTTTAAAAGAATACATTCTTCAAGGGCTCAAATTATAATTATTATAAGTTAGAAGATGACATATTCTAATAAAGAGTTAGATTTCCTTGCAATCTTGAATCATTCAGTTTGGAGATGCTTTAATCAGCCGCTGCTTCCATATTTCTTTTCTTTTTTTTTTACTTTTTTTTATTGAGAAAAGAGAGAAAAAAAAACATTTCCTCCTCCTCCCAGCCTCCCATTTCCCTCCCCCTCCTCCCACCCTTCTCCCCCTCCCCCCACTCCTCTTCCCCTCCCTCTCCAGCCCAAAGAGCAGTCAGATTTCCCTGCCCTGTGGTAAGTCCTAGGTCCTCCCCCTCCGTGAATTTCTAGGAAGGTGAACATCCAAACTGGCTAGGCTCCCACAAAGCCAGCACATTACGTAGGTTCAAAACCCCGTGCCTTTGCTTTACAGAAGCTTCTCAGTTTCAGTAGGTCCCATTTATTCAATGTTGCCCTTAATGTCTGTGCTTCTGGGGTTATACATAGGAAGCGATCTCCTGTGCCCAGCTCCTGTAGGGTACTTCCCACTTTCTCTTCTATCAGGTTCAGTGTGTTCGGGCTGATATTGAGGTCTTTAATCCATTTGGACTTGAGTTTTGTGCACGGTGATAGATAAGGGTCTATTTTCATTCTTCTACAAGATGACATCCAGTTGTGCCAGCACCATTTGTTGAAGATGCTTTCTTTCTTCCATTGTATACTTTTAGCTCCTTTATCGAAAATCAGGTGTTCATAGGTTTGTGGGATAAAATCCGGGTCTTCTATACGATTCCATTGGTCGACTTCTCTGTTTTTATGCCAGTACCACACTGTTTTCATTACTGTAGCTCTGTAATAGAGTTTGAAGTCAGGGATGGTAATGCCTCCAGAAGATCCTTTATTGTATAGGATTGTTTTGGCTATCCTGGGTTTTTTGTTTTTCCATATAAAGTTGATTATTGTCCTCTCCAGATCTGTGAAGAATTTTGATGGGATCTTGATGGGGATTGCATTGAATCTATAAATAGCCTTTGGTAGAATTGCCATTTTTACTATGTTGATCCTCCCAATCCAAGAGCAAGGGAGGTCCATCCATTTTTTGGTATCCTCTTCAATTTCTTTCTTCAATGCCTTAAAGTTCTTGTCAAATAGATCTTTCACTTCCTTGGTTAGATGTACCCCAAGATATTTTATGCTGTTTTTGGCTATTGTGAATGGTGAAGCTTCTCTGATTTCCCTCTCTGCTTCCATATCCTTTGTGTATAAGAGGGCGACTGATTTTTTGGAGTTTATCTTGTATCCTGCCACATTACTAAAGGTGTTTATCAGATGTAAAAGTTCTTTGGTGGAGTTTTTGGGGTCGCTTATGTACACTATCATATCATCTGCAAATAACGAAAGTTTAACTTCTTCCTTTCCAATTCGAATCCCTTTGATCCCCTTATGTTGTCTTATTGCTATTGCTAGAACTTCAAGTACTATATTGAAGAGGTATGGCGAGAGTGGACAGCCTTGTCGTGTTCCTGAGTTTAGTGGGATGGCTTTAAGTTTCTCTCCATTTAATTTAATGTTAGCTGTCGGCTTGCTGTATATAGCTTTTATTATATTTAGGTATGACCCTTGTATCCCTAATCTCTCCAATACTTTTATCATAAAGGGGTGTTGAATTTGGTCAAATGCTTTTTCAGCATCTAATGAAATGATCATATGGTTTTTTTCTTTCAGTTTATTTATATGCTGGATTACATTGATAGATTTTCCTATGTTGAACCAGCCCTGCATCCCTGGGATGAAGCCTACTTGATCATAATGGATAATTTTCCTAATGTGTTCTTGGATTCGGTTTGCCAGTATTTTGTTGAGGATTTTTGCGTCGATGTTCATGAGTGAGATTGGCCTGTAATTCTCTTTCCTGGTTGAGTCTTTGTGTGGTTTTGGTATCAGAGTAACTGTAGCTTCATAAAAGGAATTTGGCAATGACTCTTCTGTTTCTATATTGTGAAATACATTAAGGAGTATAGGTATTAGGTCTTCTTGGAAGTTCTGGTAGAATTCCGCATTGAAACCATCTGGTCCTGGGCTTTTTTTGGTAGGGAGGTTTTTGATAACCTCTTCTAATTCTTCGCGACTAACAGGTCTATTTAGATTGTTCACCTGGTCCTGGTTTAACTTTGGTATATGGTATTTATCTAAAAAAGTGTCCATTTCCTTTACATTTTCCAGTTTTGTGGCATATATTCTTTTGTAGTAAGATCTAATGATTCTCTGAATTTCCTCTGTGTCTGTGGTTATGTCCCCCTTTTCATTTCTGATCTTATTAATTTGCAAATTCTCTCTCTGCCGTTTGATTAGTTTGGATAGGGGTTTGTCAATCTTGTTGATTTTCTCCAGAAACCAGCTTTTTGTTTCATTGATTCTTTGGATTGTTTTCTGTGTTTCTATTTTGTTGATTTCAGCCCTCAGTTTGATTATTTCCAGTCTTCTACTCCTCCTAGGTGAGTCTGCTTCTTTTTTTTCTAGAGCTTTCAGGTGGGCTGTTAAGTCTCCAATGTGAGCTTTCTCTGTTTTCTTTAAGTGGGCACTTAGTGCTATGAACTTTCCTCTTAGGACTGCTTTCATAGTGTCCCATAAGTTTAAGTATGTTGTTTCTTTATTTTCATTGAATTCCAGGAAGACTTTAATTTCTTTCTTAATTTCTTCCTTAATCCAGGTATGGTTCAGTAGTTGACTGTTCAGTTTCCATGAGTTTGTAGGCTTTTTGGGGGTAGCATTGTTGTTGAATTCTAACTTTAATCCATGGTGATCTGATAAGACACAGGTGGTTACTAATATTTTTTTGTAACTGTGGATGTTTGCTTTGTTACCGACTATGTGGTCGATTTTTGAGAAGGTTCCATGAGCTGCAGAGAAGAAGGTATATTCTTTCCTATTTGGGTGGAATGTTCTATAGATGTCTGTTAAGTCCATTTGATTCATTACCTCCATTAATTCTCTTATTTCTCTGTTAGGTTTCTGTCTGTTTGACCTGTCCATTGGTGAGAGAGGAGTGTTGAAGTCTCCTACTATGAGTGTGTGCGGTTTGATGGCTGCCTTGAGTTTTAGCAATGTTTCTTTTATGTACGTGGGTGCTTTTAAATTAGGGGCATAGATGTTCAGAATTGAGACTTCATCCTGCTGAACTGTTCCTGTTATGAGTATAAAATGCCCCTCTCCATCTCTTCTGATTGATTTAAGTTTGAAGTCAACTTTGTTAGAGATTAGTATGGCCACACCTGCTTGTTTCTTAGGTCCATTTGCTTGATAAGCCTTTTCCCAGCCCTTTACTCTGAGTAGGTGCCTGTCTTTGTGGTTGAGGTGTGTTTCTTGTAAACAGCGGAATGTTGGATCCTGTTTTCGTATCCAATCTCTTAGCCTGTGCCTTTTAATAGGTGAGTTGAGTCCATTGACATTAAGTGATATTAATGACCAGTGGATGTTAACTCTGGTCATTTTTTTATTCGTAGAGTTTGTGTGTTTCCCTTCTTTGATTTGTGTTGGTGAAGGGTCTCTAGATGTCTGAGTTATTGTGGTCATTGTTGGACTCCTTGGTTAGTGATTTTCCTTCTATTACTTTCTGTAAGGCTGGATTTGTGGCTGCGTATTGTTTGAATTTGTTTTTATCCTGGAAAATTTTATTTTCTCCATTTATAGTGAACGAAAGCTTGGCTGGGTATAGTAATCTGGGCTTGCATCCATGATCTCTTAGTTTCTGAAGTACATCTATCCAGGACCTTCTGGCTTTCATGGTTTCCATGGAGAAGTCAGGTGTAAGTCTGATAGGTTTACCTTTATAAGTAATTTGGCCTTTTCCTTTGCAGCTCTTAATATTCTTTCCTTATTCTGTATGCTTTGTGTTTTGATAATTATATGGCGAGGGGATGTTCTTTTTTGATCCAGCCTATTCGGTGTTCTGTATGCTTCTTGAACCTTCATAGGTATATCTTTCTTTAGGTTGGGAAAGTTTTCTTCTATAATTTTATTAAATATATTTTCTGGACCGTTGAGCTGCACTTCTTCTCCTTCTTCTACTCCTATTATTCTTAGGTTTGGTCTTTTTATTGTGTCCCATATTTCCTGAATATTTTGTGATGAGAGTTTGTTGGACTTGCTGTTTTCTTTGATCAGAGTGTTTATTTTCTCTATGGTATCTTCAGAATCTGAGATTCTTTCTTCTATCTCTTGTATTCTGTTGGTTATGCTTGTTTCTGTAGACTCTGTTTGTTTACTTAAATTTTCCATGTCCAGCCGGCCCTCTGTTTGTGTTTTCTTCTTTGCCTCCATTTCATTTTTCACGTCTTGCACCGTTTCCATTATCTGTTTGATTGTTTTTCCTTGGTTTTCTAGGGTATCATTCACTGATTTATTCAGTTCTTCAAACTTTCTGTTATATTTCTCATCCATTTCTATAAGGGCATTTTTTACATGCTGTTTAAGGGCGTCAATCACTTTCATGAAGTCAACCTTTTCTACTTCTTCTTGATTAAGGTGTTCATGTCCTCCCGTTGTGAGGTCGCTGGTTTCTGGTGACTTCATGTTGCTTTTCAGCTTGTTGGGCGAATTCTTGCCTTGGCGTCTACCCATCTCTTCTTCCAAATGCTCCCTTATGGATCTTCTTTACTGGATCAGGTCTCCTTGCCTACCCAGTGCTGGATCTCCCCAACGTTGTCTCTCCCCAATGCTGGGTCTCCCCAAGGCTGGGTCTCCTGGCACCGAGAGATCAGGCCTCCGTGCTGATGGGCAGGTGGCAAACAAAGCACCTACCCTGCTTGGTGCAGGCAGGCCAAAGAAACAAAGGAACTCCCGCCTGCTTGGGTGCCCCTAGGATTCGGACCCAGTGCCCAGACAGGCTGGGCTGGGTGATGTTTGTGCAGAAAGAGGGTGGTGGGGCCGAAGTGGGGAGGGTTCTGGATGGAAGCTGGGTGGGCTAGGAAGAAAGAGGCGGTATTCAGGGAGTGGGGGCCCTGCCGAGAGCTCAAGAAGGATAGGGGGCCAAGGAACCTCTGAACTCCCCTTCCCGGGCTGGCGCCGCAGGGTCAGAAACTCACCCCAACGCTGGGTCTCCTGGCGCCTAGAGATCAGGCCTCCGTGCTGGTGGGCAGGTCGCAAACAAAGCGCCTACCCTGCTTGGTGCAGGCAGGCCATAGAAACAAAGAGACTCCCGCCCGCTTGGGTGCCCCGATGATTCGGAACCAGTGCCCAGACAGGCTGGGCTGGGTGATGTTATGTGCAGAAAGAGGGCGGTGGGGCAAATTGGGGAGGGTTCTGGATGGAAGCTGGGTGGGCTAGGAAGAAAGAGGAGGTATTCAGGGAGTGGGGGCCCTGCCGAGAGCTCAAGAAGGATAGGGGGCCAAGGAACCTCTGAACTCCCCTTCCCGGGCTGGTGCCGCAGGGTCAGAAACTCACCCCAACGCTGGGTCTCCTGGCGCCTAGAGCTGCTTCCATATTTCTGTCCTTGCTCTCTACCCTTGCACGCTTTCCCTCCCTCCTCCCGCACCCCTTCGGCGCTAGCAGCCAAACGCACGCCACAGAGACCCAGTGCCACTAACTTCAGGCATTTGGAGGAAGGAAAGGGAAATTATATAATATTTTGTAACATGAACGGGCTGGCTTGTTTGTGTTTCTGTCCAGCCCAGTTCCCCAAAACTGTTTAGCCCCAAAGAAAATCACACATAGGTCTCCTTAAATTATAAAGCTGATTGGCCCATTAACTCTAACCTCTCACTGGCTAACTCTCACATTTTGATTAATCCATTTTTCTGATCTATGTTAGCCATGTGGCTCAGTACCTTTTTTCAGTGGGGCAGATCACATCCTGCTGCTTCGGTGGTCTGGGCAGGAGTGGGAGGAATCAACTTCCTCCTTTCCAGAATTCTCCTGTTCTCATTACATCATTTCTACTTCCTGTCTGGTTTTCCCACCTATATTTCCTACCTGGCCAATCAGCGTTTATTAATAACATGATTGACAGAATACAGACAATTCTCCCGCACCACTTCCCCTTTTTTTATTTATAATCTCAAAATGAATAATAGTAAAATTTTAAAAATAACCTATTTTATAGGTCTTTGCTATATTTAAAATCATATTCATGATAATTCAAACACAAATATGAAAATTAGAAGTTGCCATTCTGTTGTCAGAGGCTGCTTGTTCATTTCCCAGTCACCCAGATCCAAAATAATTGCATAAAAACTCTATTAATTGCAATTCTGCTTGCAATCATGTCTTAAATTAACCCATTACTAATATCTGTGTATTCCCACATGGCTGTGGCTTGTTGGTAAGTTTCGGTCCAGCATCTGTCACCGGTGGTGAATACATGGCTTCTCCCTGGTTCTGCCTACTCTCTTCTACTCTATTATCTTGGAATCCCCACCTTGCCCTATTCTGCACAGCAATAGGTCCAAATAAGCTGCTTCATTAACCAATGGTATTCATTCATAGCATACAGAGGGTAATTCCACATCGCCAAACTAATGAGTGGGCTAATATTTTCAGCCAACCAATTGCCTATTTTGCTACAATTATGCAATGCATTATTTATTCTTTTTATCAAAATGGTTTTGTTTTATTCACAGTTAAATTCAAGCTAGTAAATAAATGGCACATTTCATAGATCTCAAGTGCAGATTATTTTTATACTTTCAACCAAAACAATCTAAAACAACTTGGGACTATGACATTCTTTTTTGGGAGCTGAATTTACATAGAATGTACTGAGTTAAAGCTAGAAATTTTATGTTTAAAATATTTTAATGTAAGTTTACAATAATAGAGTATACTATTGCTGACATACTGAATTTTTTACTAGATATGAACTTGATACCAACAATGGGTATGGCTGAAGTTTTCTATGCTTACAAGACTAAGTCATGATAAACTTTCATTCTGCTTTACACCATTCAGAGAGAGCAAATAATTATTAAAGTAGAAACTAAAGTAAGTGTAAAAATTTCACAAATTGTATATGGTCTAATATCAGGATTTGTCATGTGTGGTTGATTTAATATGGGTCAAACAGAAAATGGAAAATGGCTATTCACTAATCATTTACTTCAGAAAAATGTTAATGTTTGCTCAAAATATTGGAATCCCTATAGTTTAAAGATCATTTGATTTTCTATTTTTGCAAAGCTTTTCTGAAACAAGGTACTTAATAACTCTAATGCAGAATATTCAGTTTCCATACCAATTTTATTATATTTTAGCCACACAAAAGTGGAGAAATAAAGCATGCATAGTTTAAGTTATCAAAATTAAATGGATTTATTTTTTACCCAAACATGTTTTTTTTCTTGTCTCTAGAAACAATTCGAGTATTAATGCAGTTAAGTCACTCCCAATAAACACTCACTGCATTTTTTGTAAAAAATACTAAAACATGGTAGGTGATATAATAAGAAAGAGAAGTGATATATAATGTGTATGAAAAATGTATATTTTCCTGTCAGAACTAAGTTCATTGCTTCAACCAAGAGGCTCAACTTCTTAAACTCATGTATTATTTAATGTTTGGCAGGTTTACTCTTTTCTCTTTTTTCCCCCATAGTATTCTGAGAATTTCTTACATTTATTTTGGTCACATTCCTATCTACCCAGACTTCTCCCTTTGCCCACTTAATTATTCGATTTTTAAACCACAATAATACAGAGATCTAACTCCCCCAACTAAAATAGTTTTTCCTTTTTAACAAAAGAAAAAACTCTCTTTCTCTCCCTTTTTGACTAATTTCCCCCTTTAATAATCCCCAATTATCTCTCCAAATATGCTGATAGTGATGGTGAAGATGACAGTGAAGTGTGAGGCTGACTGCTGCTACATAGAACAGTAGTAGGCCAAGACAGTGTCTAGGCAGCTACCTAATGCAGAAGCAACCTAAGGAGGGTGTCCAGGGAAAGCTGACCACCCGTTGGGAGAGGGATCCCACTGTGTAAACACACACACACACACACACACACACACACACACACACACACACACGGAAGAAGCATGCATGATGGGAGCTGCCTGAGTTGATTAGTGGTCAGGGGCTAACTCTAGCAGCATTTGCAGCCCATGCACCTGTCGAATTTGCTGCAGAGAAGGTGCAATAGCTAAATCCCAGACTTACTCAGAGGACTTGAGAAAGAAAGAGAAAGGGAGTTAGCTGGCCATATAGTGACTCTGTCTGGTGCAGTTCCCTCTATGTGAAGCTCTAGTGGATGCTGGTGACAAAGGGGCTATTTAGTGAATTCATGCCACCAAAGTTGGGTGCCAGATTAAGCATTAATCTAATTTTATCAATAAAAACCAGGAGTAAGATTTTTGGAGTAAAAACCTGGAGTATCAAAGAACCTGAAGCTTCTGCAAGTGAGGAGACAATAATTTAGATACTATATCTAAATTATTTATACTATATATACTTATAATTACTATAAATACTATAAATTATAAATTTCATGAGCTTGATCATTCGTATTTTATTATTATAAGAATAAATAATAACAAATAAAATAATAAAATGATAATAATAGTAAATAATAAATAAAAATAAAATAATAAAGAAAAAAATAATTCTTATTTTATAAATTATAAGAAGTTGCTTAATATGAGTGCCAAGTTAGTTGATATGAGTGCCAAGACTTAGGAAAAGCTACAAGAGAATTCTCTTTCAAATGAAAAGTTACAAGTTTTAAGAGTTATTCAGATGAGGACAAAGGAATTTAAAGGAGAATCAACTGCAGCATTATGTTATAAACTTAGAGAGAACAGTCCAAGTTTTTCAAGCAATCAACCTTTATTGGCAGAGGTTTCTGTCCTGCCCAATCCCAGAACTGTTTAGTTCCAAAGAAATACACAGAGGTCTACCTTAATTATAAACTGAATGGCCTATTAGGTCAGGCTTCTTATTAACTTTTATAAATTGTATTAGCCCATAAGACTTGTCTGTGTTAACCATGTGTCCTGGTAATTTTTTTGGTGAGGTAGTCACATCTTGCTTTCTCTCTGTCTGGGTGATGGCTGCCAACTGAAACTTCTCTCTGTTCCAAATTCTCACAGCCAGCACCAGTCTACTTACTTCCTACCTATACTTCCTACTGATTGGCTACTGATTGGCTACAGTGTTTATTTAAACTGCAAGTGACAGGGTTCAGATCATTGTCCCACAAGCACTTCCTCACCTTTTTAAAACAAGAAATCTGAATTGAATACCTTATGTTTACCTTTTCTATTTACCATTATTCATAACAACTTGTAACCAACATTCTAAGCAAAGGTAAACATCCATAATCCACTTTTTTGGGGGGAATGTAGGTGGAAATTTTCAGGCTACTTCCTACTGATTGGGAATACTGATAATCTTATGGGAACCTATAGAAAATTTAGAATCATGATCAAGTCCTGACTGGAGTATCCTATGAGGTTTGATCATGTCATGCATCAGTCTTTGAAATGTTCTGGATGTAGAACTCAGTTATCTGGCCCATTCCTCCTATCAGAGATATCTCTGGGGGTCTTCCCTGGTCAAACCTGAGTTTTCTTAATGCAGAATGAATAAATAGTCCCTCATTTCCTTTGGAAACAAAAGCAACACATTTTATCCAAAGTAATACATCTTTTGACTTAAATTTTAAAGTCAAAGCATTTTCAATATGTAATATATTACTACATACAATATTATATATTAATCATATAATATATATGATTAATCCAGCAGCATTTATAATCAAATGTCTTTTTAGTTTTAGCAGCTTTTGTTCCTTCCTCAGTCATCAAACAATTTAAAGACAACACAATAACATACAGTAACCAGACTCTGTGTATTTTTTCATTTTTACATGGCTTTATTTTTAACTTCTATTTCTTTTATTTTAATTTTTGGCTTTTTAAGACAGTGTTTTTCTGTGTATCATAGGCTGTCTTATAATACACTCCATAGACCAAATTGTCCTTAAACTCACAGAGATCTGTCTGCACCTGCCGCCCAAGTTTTGGGATTAAAGGTGTGTGTCACCACACCCAACTACTCTTTTTTCTTTTAGGGATTTTATTCCTTTTTTCCCAAACATACACATATTTTCAAACTCACAGTATATTGTTTAGAGTTTTTGTTCTTCTTTGAATCTATCTCTACTGTATATCTTTGTTTTTCTGACCACATGTGTCTTTAATTCGCTTAGTGATTATGACTAGGAAAGCAATGGCTTTGACAGTAGAGCAAGACATATCAAAATTGCCCAAGATCAACATCTTGGAGAGAACTACTATGCATATGTAAAAAGACAGTTTGTATATGATGACCATACCTTGGCCCTATGCCATGAAGGAGCCATGAATGCTTGGGAGCGAATTGAAGAATTTTTAAAAGAGAAATGAGTCATTTACTAAAGTTATACAGGGTTAAAAAAAAACTTTCACTGATTTTATTTTTTTTTAAACAAAAGTTGACTTTAGCCATAAATAGAATAATACCAATTTAAGAAGCAAGACAAATAATAGTTGAATATCTGGCTTTTGAAATGCTAATTCAAAATTCAAGAGAATAATTAGGCCACGGAGTCTACAATAGGTGAACCTAAAGAAGCTAAGTAAGAAGGTGAACCCAAGGAAAAACATATAGTTATCCTCTTGGCTAAGGGAAGTAGACCAAATTTCCGGGGAGAAAATGGGATCTTGGGGGTGGGGAGGGATGGGGGTAAGGGGAGATGGGGAGAGAAAAGGTAGAAGGGAAGGAGGGGGGACCTGGGGAAACAGGAGAATTGGGATAAAGGAAAGGTGGATAGGGGAGCACGGAACCACAATTCTTAGTTAAGGGAGCCAGTTTAGGGTGGGCAAGAGATTTGACCCTAGAGGGGCTCCCTAGTGCCCAAGATGAGGTTCCCAGTTAGTTCCTTGGGCAGTTGAGGACTGGGAACCTGAAATGACCCTATCCTAGAGCAATACTGACGAATATCTTGCATATCATCATAGAATCTTCATCTGGTGATGGATGGAGATAGAGACAGAGACCCACACTGGAGCACTGGACTGAGCTCCCAAGGTCCCAATGAGGAGCAGAAGGAGGGAGAACATGAGCAAAGAAGTCGGGACCACGAGGGGTGCATCCACCCACTGAGACAGTGGAGCTGATCTATTGGGAGCTCCCCAAGGCCAGCTGGACTGTGACTGAAAAAGCATGGGATAAAACTGGACTCTCTGAACATGGCGAACAATGAGGGCTGATGAGACACCAAGGACAATGGCATGGGGTTTTGATCCTACTTAATGTGCTGGCTTTGTGGGAGCCTAGCCAGTTTGGATGTTCACCTTCCTAGATATGGACGGAGGGGGGAGGACCTTGGACTTAACACAGGGCAGGGAAATCTGACTGCTCTGTGGACTGGAGAGGGAGGGGGAGAGGAGTGGGGGGAGGGGGAGAAGGGTGGGGGAGGGGGAGTAGGGTGGGAGGAGGGGGAGAAGGGTGGGAGGAGGGGAAGGGAAATGGGAGGCTGGGAGGAGGTGGAAACTTGTTTTTTGTTTATGTTTTTTTTTCTTCTTTTTGCAATAAAAAAAATAGAAAAAAAAAGAACAGAAGACAGGAGACAGAGTGGCCATGTGATAATGATGACATATGGTAGACTGTGGCTAGGCATAGTAGAGTAAAAGGACCACAGAATGTGGCCAGGTTCTTTCTTGACTAAAAGTTGGAAATTCCAATAGTTATGTATGCAACCTTTGTCATGCCAGAGACCAAATGTTAGTAGCATCTAAGTAAAAAAATAAGTGTGCTTCTGCTTTGGCCAGAAACTGGAGATGGCAGAAAGGGGTGAGATGTTTTCTTATCTCTTTTCTTTTAAAGTATGGTTCCTGACATCTATCTTGAAAATTGGACTGAAACTGGAGTTACCAGAATACCTAAAATGAAAATGGGATGGAGTGGGACCAGCCTATGTCCACCTTTCCTTCCTCCATCCACTAAAGCCTTATTAACTCCAAGGCAAGGTACCCTGTTCCAGGCACCCTTCCAGCTATTTAAGAGCTCTTTAGTTTTTTTTTTCTCTCCTAAGCTTACTATAATGAAATGTTTCTCTGAAACTCAACTGCGAAAGATTCAGCATGTCTGACCTGGCAGCTGGCTCCATGGTGGCTGCCTGAATCTGCTTCTTTTTCCCAGCATTCAGTTCTGTCTACTCCGCCTATCTAAGCTGCTGTCCTATCAAAGGGCCAAGACAGTTTCTTTATTAAGCAATGAAAGTAACACATAGACAGATGACCCTCCTCCATCATTCTGTGATCTGTGAATTTCATTTTTCAGATTCACAAGACAGATACTCAAAACCACTTGCTTCCAGTAGGTTTGATAGCCATCAAGTTTCTAAGACTGTAACTTCCCAAGCCATATACAAGAGCCAAGAAAGGTTCCTCTGCTTTCAAAGACAGTCAGATACTCCCATATCACTAGCAGAGGTAGAGAGTACATCCATGTCTCCATTCACCTCCATGACTCCATGATGGTAAGCCAAGGATGCTGAACAGATCCAGGAAGTAGAAGAGGTAAGGATGGATCCTCCTCTGTGGTTCTCAGATAAGCCTAGCCTTCCCCACTTCTTGACACATTGTGCTGTATAATTTTAGGTCAAGTTGACACAGGCTAAAGTCTTCTGAGAGGAGGAAATCTCAACTAAGAAAATGCCTCCATAAAATCCAGCTGTAGAACATTTTCTTAACTAGTCATTGATGGGGAGGACCCAGCCCATTGTGGGAGGTACTTTGGGATGGTGGTCCTAGGTTCTATAAGAAAGCAGGCTGAGCAAACCAGGGGGAGAAAGCCAGTAAGCCCGTCCCCTCCATGGCCTCTGCATCAGCTCCTGCCTCCAGGTTCTGACTTCCTTTAATGATGAAGTGTGATATGGAAATGTAAGTCAAATAAAACCACTCCTCCTCCTCAAAAAAAAAAAAAAACAAGATCAGCACCCGCCGAAGAATGAACATGAGAAGCAATCAATATTGAATCTCAGATCCATGATAATGCTTTGAAAGGAGAAGTAATTTCCAAAGGTTTGAGAAAAAAATCAAAATGTCAAAAATGAAAATGCATTTTAATTATGGCAAAAAGGTTACCTAGAAAGGTGTTGTAAGCAGGTTGATCTTAGAAACAATGTTTTTTTCTAAGACTAATCCACACATAAGGTCCCTCCCTTTTAGAGTTTGCAGTTATTACAAAGACTGACATTGGTCCAATGAATTTAGATTAACAAGGAATAGACAGGGTAAGCATTTGCCATCAGGAAACACCTTGAGGAAGGCACTTGAAGGCCCCTTGTCAAATCTGGTTTAGTCATTCACCTTGGGGGATACTACTTCCCAGTGCAGTTAAAGGAACTAATGCCACTGATAAAAAACCATACTGCTCTAGATAATATAAGAGCTTTAAAAGATAAAACAAAGTTTCAGGAGAAACCATAGAGAAAATATTATAAAGATTAGATTTTTAACAAGAAAATCCTTGATTATAAGAAGTAATAGTTCATTAAAAAGTATGATCGTTTAATAGAAACTAACTTATAAAACTGAAAAATGCTTTTTATTTGGTCAGCTATAACTTGCCACAAATGAATCTTCCCAAAGTTAGGATCGGGGCAAAGATTTATTTTTGTCTTTTGGGATAATGAGGGGATCCAAGTAAGGAATCTGAAGATCACTGGACAAATGAGACTTTTGAAAAAAAAAGGCTAAATCATCCAGAGAAAATGTCCTAAGAAAAAGAGTAAATTGGCCTATTGGTATATAGCATCTCCAATAGGATAAAATTTCATAAATCTTCCCAAATGTTTATTTTTGCTGTTCTCTACAGACATATAATGCATTGGTCTTTTTGTAGTCTCAATTCAATTAAAAGTTAAAGTTGGCTTTGAAGTTGGAGTGTGGTTCTCTCATTCTCTTAACCCAAGCATACTTGCGAAAAGGAAAATTCAAAATCTCTGTCTTATGTCAGAAAAGACACCTTATACAGAATAGAAGAAAAACAAAAAAGAAAGTATTCTTATATTTTCACTAATATCCTAATCCTTTGATTTTATTTTGTCTCTTTGAAACTTTTCTTAAGATATAAATATTATCTCAAAATTTATAAAGTTAACATAGATTGAACTTTGTCATGATATTAATGGTCATATAGAGTACTAACTAATTTTTAAAATGCTTCTTGCTTTTTGTACATCAATTTGGGTTTGAGTATCTATCAGGTAATTACAATTTACATTTTTGTACTATGGATGAACATAACAAATTTTGGTCCTTTAACCTCTTTGAGATCTGCTGCATATGACATTTAAAATGTTTATGTTCTCTGCAATGACCCATGTCCATGCTTAAAAGTAAACTTTGAAGTCTCCAAAAGGAGGATTGGACCCCACAAAATGATTCCACCAGGTTTATGATAGTGTCATTGAGCCGACAAACACCACCCAAAAATCGAATTTGGGCTATACACTGCTCAGAACAATTTCAAGGTGGCTAGCTGAGATTGCCTAGCCTCAGACACTACTCTAGACAGGATCTTGAGATAAGTCTTTCACTTTCCCACTACACAGAGACTAGATAGCAAATGATACAGTTAACTTTCACAGAAATTAATTACAAATATTTTAAAGTCTCCTACAGATGCCCTCATCCCCGGACAGTGAGAAGTAGTTTTAAGAACACATTGCCCACGTTCCCAAGAGGTGGAGTGGACAGCTTTTGGTCATTCAATGGTTTATGAATATCTATCGTCATTTGGGGGGGGGTGTTAGTTACAAGTTGTTATTGGTAATGATCATTAGCAAAGCAGATTAGAATTGGGGATCTTGTTCTGAAAAGAAAAAAAAAAGTGGGCACATAAAAATAATAGGATAAAAGGGTAGTTTATTGAATCTACTTTCAAACCAGTAGATTCTACTAGTCTTTAAATTTTTGTATTGATTAGGATTTTTGTATATTGATTCAAATTTGAGATTATATTTGTTAGAACATATTGTACACACATTTCTACTCTTACTTAAAGTTTTGAACCTGTAAACCTCATTTAACAATGTAATGCAAATTTCTAGTCCTTGAGAGTTATTATTAGAAATGATTTAGAAAAATAGAGTAATGCAGGTTAGTAGTTAATCACTATTATAATCAAACTTACAGTCATATTAGTTTTGCTATTTTGGCCAGAATTTAATGTAGACAGGTGGTCTTCAAATTCTTCAGAATTGTACACAATATGGCATTTAAGATGTTTTAATAACATAAGGTTCTTTTTAAATACAGTGAAAAATGTCTGCATCTATCAGCACTAACACATCAGAGAAGATGATGGCCATTGAGAAAACTACATATGGAGTTTATTTTCTTTGTGATGAAAGTTATACATTGGGCAGGAAAATCCCCTTGTCTTGAGTGCTGACAGCATGCTGTCCAAATTGGACAAGCACGACTCAAAAGAAAGTGACCACTGAACTTTGCTAAGACAAAGTAGAAAAACTTTTCAGAATATACTGCATGACAGAAAAGTATATCAGGTATTTTAGGCCTGTAAGCCAAAAGTAAATACCCCAATGTTGCAATGCCTTGGGTGAGTGTCCAGAAAGTCAGCTGTTTCTGTCATTTCTCAATGTTTTTGGAAGTCACTTTCCCATACTTTCTGCTTACACAGGCAATATTATTTCCTTCTCAGGAACCTGATATAGTTGAGGAATAGACAGTTATAGTTTTCCTTTCTAACAGATTCAGAGAAGAAAATCACAAAAGGCGTGTATATACTCTTGAGAAACATAAAAAGATAGTTTTGAGTTGATGATGCAAGTTATAATAGAAAGTAAATTAGGTAAAACACTTTGAACTCACAAAGATAGAGTAGATAATGGAGTATTTTCTCTGAATTTGTTAAATGCTAATGGACTAGATATTGATAATGTAATTATTGCCTATATAGTTGAATACAGTTATTATACTTATTGTTTATAGTTTTCTGTTAGTTAAAACCCTTGCTTTTTATTTAGAAAAAGGGTAAAAATATTGCATGATAATAAAGCTTGCCTGGAGATCACAGAATGTAGCTAGCCACTAGTTGACCACAGAAGCCAAGCAGTTGTGGCTCACACCTTTAATCCCAGCAATAGAGAGGAAGAGAGAGGAAGTGATAACAAGGGGGCTGAGACAGGATCACAGCCCTTTTGGAGTGAGGAACATGACAGGGAGGAAGCAACTTATAGCTCTTTCTGGTTCTTTGATTTTTCCAGATTTTTACTCAGATATCAGACTCATGGTTTTTATTTATGTGATTAATTAGACTAATGCTTAATTGTCACTTTATGACTATTAGTCATAATTTTGCTAGTAGTTTTGTAAAACTTATTTTTTCCAACCACCAAATTTATCCAATGCTGTATTAATTTATGCTAGAGCTTTCATTAGTTATCTAGCTGATTTCCCAGAATCCAGATAGCATTACCATATTTTTTTCTTTTGCATGATTTCTTCAATCAGTAACAAATAAAACTAATGGTGTTGTGTTTCTATTTTTTCTAATTATTCATTTTTGAATCCCCAGGAATTCATTATATATTTAAATTTTAATTGTTTCCTTCTTGAAGCATATGTCAATTCTTTTCAAACTTATGTCAAGTAATGCTTCTAAATGAAAAGAGATATATCACTAAAGCCAGCATCAGAGAGAGGACATCTTTCTAGTTTACACCCTAGAGATTTCCACATGTAGCTCTACTAAATTCCTCTAATAAGGTGCCTCAATTCCAAATGATGGAATACCCTCCTCAATTCTTCTGCAGTGTAGGTCACATCTCTCTTGGTGGTATTCTAACAGCTCTGTGGAAACTCAGATGTTCTGCTTCCCTGTGGGTCACTTGTATGGAATGAGAAAAAGTAGAAGCAACATATGAAAAGTATTAGTTGTGAGAGATAAACTAAAAACAATGCTTTCTAAATCAAGATAATACTTTAAAGGTATATTCACATTCTGTTTCATATTTTATTCACTGTAAACCTATTTTTATGATGAGAAAATCAGTGATCTTTCATACAGCCCCTTCGTTTGTCATTGTATTTTTGTGTTCTTGAAAGGTAATTTCCTAAAAGTCCAGGTCAGTTATAGTGAGATTCTCTTGTATCCAAACTGTATGTTGTTGTCAGCAATAGTTACCTTCATCCAAGTTCAGGGAGATAACTAAGGGCAATTGCAACAGCCAATATTATGTCATGGTCTTTTGGACTCCTCTGACTAGCAACAGGTAGATTTCCTGTTTCTAACACTGTATTTTTGTTAAACAGTCTATAATTCTTCAGGAAGCATTATTATCACAATTGGTATAACTTAATTAAAATATATATTATATATGAACGTGAATTGATGTAAATATCTTTTGAATCCTAGTGTTATTGTTTGGATATAAAATACCCTCCACAGATTGTCTCTTAGAGTACTACATCTAGGTGCTCTCCTCTAGAGGATTGTGGAGTGGTAGTGAGACTAGTTACTACTGTCTAGTGTAGCTAACTAGAGGCATGTCTTAAATATTATGTCATAATTCTGCTTAGAGTCTTCTCCTTTTTTGCATCCTGTTACCCTGAGGTATGAGATAACCAAGTTGCATGTTCTTAATTGCAGGGACTTTATGAAACCTTTCTCAACATAACAGATTGTACCCTTTCAAACTATGAGTTAAAATGTAATCTTCCTCCTGCAATTTATTCATCCAGAAAGTAGTCACACTGTCTTAGCTAGGGTTTCTATTGCTCTGAAGAGAAAGCATGGCCAAAGTAACTAGAATGAGGTTCAATCATTATCCTGGCCAGGGATCATGATGGTTTGCAGGCAAAAATTGTGATGAGTAAATAGCTGAGAGTCCTACATCTTGTTGGCAATAGGAATTGATTTCTGACACTGGGTGGTATCTTGATCAAAAGAAACATCAAAATACACCCACACAGTTTCTTAAAGAAGGCCACACCTACTCTAACAAAACCACACCTCCAAATAGTGCCATCCTCTATGACCTTATGGGGCTCAATTACATTCAAATGGTTACATTCTACTCCATGGCCCCCATAAGCTTTTAATAATATCATAATACAAAATGCATTTGTCCAACCTCAAATGTCTTCATAGTCTATTATATTTCAACAACTGAAAATTTAGTGTTTGCTGTGATTTTAAGTTTAAATGTCACCCTTTTGTAGTTGAATGTTTCCTAATGGTACAGTATTAGTGAAATAAAAATGACCTTCATTTTCAGTCTTTAGGGAGCTGCCATGGTCCTGTAGGCACAATGATTCTAAACTTTTGGGTCTTTGGTCTTGAAATTTCATATTAATTTATGGTTTCCCAAATAGCTATTTGTGATCTAATATGTTACTATTTGGTTCTGAAATACCACTTGTTAGTATGTAGGCTCCCCCTTGGGGTCCTGACAGGATATGCCCTCAGTTGTAGCCACTAAAAAACACCTTGTACATTCCTTACATTTCCCTTTTAAAAGGTAGGCCTTACCTACCTCCCATCTCTTTCTTTCCCTTTCTCTTCCTCCACTCTTTTGTATTCTACTTATGTCAGTCACTCTTCATGTCAAGAAATATGAATTTTTCTGTTTACAATATTTTTATATTAAAATAATTAATGGAATTTGAAAAATATTTTATGTCCAGAAGAATTTCCAAAATCTTTTTCTTTAACATCTTTTGACTTAGTTTTGGATCAGTATATAAACACTCATCCAATGGGTCTCTGCAAGGTAAACCCCATAGTAATAGTGTCTAACTTGGCAAGGTCTAGTGGATCTCAGAACAGCATTGAACACTGCTGGAATTGAAAGGCCTGCATGTGCTCTTCTCTCTCATAATGTTGGTGATTCTCTTGGTTGATGATTTACTTCGACAGTCAGTCATGGTACAGATATAATCATTCCCAGAAAACACATTTTTTTTTCTCTCTCCAATTTTCCCTCTAGGTTTCTTTTGGAACCTAGTCTTCTCAGGTTTCTTATCTGGAAATACCAGCTTTCACCCAAGACCCTGCAAAATTTTCTGATTCACTGCAGGCACTATCAGAGGCAATAAAAGATTAATGGGCACATATAAGAAAGCAACATGGGGGGCATTAACTATATCTCCTAATTCTGGAAAAAAATATTAAGCTGGAAAAAGACCACCTCACAAAAGTTTATCCTTTGTAGAGAGGCTTAGGCATGCAGGATCCTTGTGTGGGACAAGAGAACAGTTGAAGAAATACAAGCTAACCATATGCATGAAATTGAAGGCAAATTATCCCTATTTCTGTAAATATACTTTGTCAAGTTTTGAACAATACTGTTATTGAAAATGTGTCCTTGTGAAGGAGCTCACAGATGTGAGTCCTGTTCCACTTTAACTAAAAGTCAACGTTATTGATAATAGGTATGGCTACAAGCAAGACGTCTTGACCTAGGGTGTGTTTATTTGGTGTTTTGGACATTAAGATGACTCATAGAGGTGGCATAAAGGTGAATCTGCTCTACCCTGAAAGGATGTCAGAGAATTCAAATCTATTACTGCCTCTTCATTTTAAAAATAGGAGGTTTATGTTTAAACTGTGGAGTAGCTGCCTACAGGATACTTGGCCTAAGGTATGTATGCTTCATATCCTGCTCAAAACACCAGAATGTTTAACTCAGGAAATAGTGGCTCAATGTCACAAGCATTGAGACAACTAACTGTTCAGTTATTCTTTGTGTCATGTTAAGCAGTCTTTTGCTTTCTTTTCCCCCTTCCCAATTTGAATTGGAGTTTATAATAAACACACGGGAAAAAAAAACGTGGGAAGATTCATGATGTGGGATTCCCCTCAGTATGCTGGAAATACCACTGGATAATTAATAAAGCTGCTTTGGGACCATTGTGGCACAGAATAGGGATAGGCAGAAATTGCAAGCAGGTAAAGGAGGAGAGATAGAGGGTGGCCATGTAGTCACTCAGAGGAAAAAGACTCCTGGGAACCTTACCGGTAAATCACGAGCTTGACGGTAAAATATAAAATAAAAATGGGTTAATTTAGGATGTAAGACCTAGCTAGAAATACACTTAAACAGTATTACAAATAATATAGTTTTTGCGTGATTATTTCAAGTCAGGGCATCCGGGAATGTCTGCCAACAGATTGGCACACCAACAGGTTTCAGCTAAGTCTACATAAAACCTGAGAGTGCTTGGAAAGAAATTCTAGACACAAAAGCTCGGTTTCTTGGTAGCTGTCAACTATTTTTTCGGATGGACTTTGTGTGCTGGTGGCAAGATTAAGAGATGTCTTCCCGACACAGAGTTGGCAGCAAAAAAACCCACACAACTCCTTTAAGAAGGCTTCCAGGTTTACGCTAGTTGCATGAACTGCTCTGGCTTTTTTAGGAGACCTAGCATTTAAATGGGATTTGTGAGCAGCATGTTACAAACTGCTTAATGGCACAACATAGACCCACTGCATGCTTGGAACTGGTGTGGTGTGCACTGCTCACAGAGGTGGTGAACATGCCTCTACCATGATAGATTGGGCTGAGACAAAAGGCAAATCAACCTTAGTCTTAGCCACATCCACTTAGCATTTAAAAAAGGCCTTCCTGGACAGAAAATAATTACAGATATGCAATAAAGACATATTCAGACAGAAATAAAGCTCTGAACAGGTCACAAGGTGCTTAAAAATGTAGACTTGAAAGAAAGAAGAAAAAGAGTATAGACAGTTATAAATGGAAATAAATATTTTAAGAAAATTAAACAAAATTGTTAAAGAGGCATAGTACAGACAGTCATAGATTAAAGGAAAAAAAAGAAAAGCCACATAAAGATGAAATATACACAGAGAGTCTGAATTATGCATATTATTGTGTTTCTTTGAAGTTTTTGTCTGTGGATGAGCTAAGTACAGAGAGACATTTCATTGTATGGGCTGCTAAGCTAAACCAACATGTATAACATATATAAATATATGACTTAAAAATTTGTATTTAAGGATATGTTCCTTTGAAAAAGAGGTTATACTTTTGTTTCCACAGAGGATGAGAGCCTGTGGATCCACTTATGGCAGCAAATGCAAGCTGGTGCAGCTCCTGTGAAAACCAGTGTAAAAGCTTTTCAAAGAGCTGAAAAATTGTCTACCACAAAATGCAGATATTCCATGCTTAAACATGCATCAAAAAGACTTTGCATCTTATGATGGAGTTACCTACACAGATATGTTTATTGTTGCCTATTTGTCATAGACAAAAATTGGAAATAGCCTGAATGTCCATCAGGTAAGGAAAGGATATTGAAAATGTGGTACATTTACATGACTTAATATTATTTAGTCATTAAGAAATATAGAATCATATATTTTTTCAGGAAAATGGATGAAACTAAAAGCAATCATCTTGAGTGAGGCAACTCAAAACCCAAGTGGCAAATATTTGATAATTTCTCTTCTATATAGATGTTAGCCTTTAAAGCTCCTTTTCCTATCAATTTCTGAGCTATGTGTCAACTATCAACTGTAGATATATATTTGTATGAAATAATAATGAACAGTCATGGAATAATATTTCTCTAGTTTCCCATGATTTAATATCTAAGATGGAGAAAGAAGAATAAGGAAGAAAATGAAGAAGAAGAGGAAAAATATGATGATGAAGAAGGAGGAGGAGGAGGAGGAGGAGGAGGAGGAGGAGATCTCATCTTAGAGGCTTTGTAGTTCATTGGGTCATACAGTTTACCCTCTAGTCCATTCATATTTACATGCAAATATTCATTGTCTTGAGCCATTGGTTCAACTCTAGGCTTCTAACTAGGCTTTGCCACTGATAATAGACTCTCACTAAAGCTCTACTTTGATATCCTTTTGTTGTCCTATGTCATGGAGATCCTGCTGTTTTGGACCTACAAGTTGATCTCCTTTACCTGCTCCAAAGTTCATGAATGAGGTGGATGTTGGGGTGGACCAACTTATAGCTCTGTTTCAGAACCTTGGGTGGTTAGGTAGCTGGGTTAATCATCCTGCCAGGTGTCCTTTCTTTCACTAACGTGGTGACCTCTACATCACTGACTCAACTAGCTCACCTGATACAGCTTGTAACAAAGAGAAAGGCCAGTTCTTCTGCTCTTATGTCCTCAGATATGTGTCACCACACTTACAACATTCTTTTGTCCAGGGGAGGTACAGGGACCTCCATTCTTATAGAAGAGGTCACATGCATTTTGTAAAATGTTTCAATGTAGTCACATCTTATGCTTTATTGTGGTAATTCTTATCAGGAAACTTCTTTTGAAAGTTATGCTGTACTTATATATGTCTAAAATAAACTACCTGGTGTCAGACTTTAGGTTATGTATGGTGGTTCTCAGCCTTCCTAATGCTGTAATCTTTTAGTACAGTTTCTCAGGTGGTGACAATCATAAAATTATTTTGTTGCTACTTCAAAGTTATATGTTTTCTACTGCTATGACTTCCAATGTAAACATCTGATATGCAAGATAGCTAATATGTAATCCCCAAAGGGGTCCTGACCAGGTTGAGAACTACTGCTTTAGAAATTAGAACCAACACAAAAAACTATGTCGTGTTGAACTGGACTTTCTTCTTGTCTCATGTGGATCATTAATCTTGCAGCCCTGGCATTTTCAGAAAGTAATATGTTTCTACATAAAATACACTTATAAATGCTAGTTAATGTGAACAACAGCAATCCTTTGTTTTACTTTATATTTATATTCTAGTGTAAGATTATAATGGAAACTGTTCCAGGTAAATACTTGGTTTCTTCATTGTAATGAAGGCATAGTGTCTGTCAAACATAAAGAGAAGAATCCATGAGAATGATGTGGATTTAATATAGTGCTTACTGGCTTAAAAATAACTATAAATAACTGAGATTAGAGCATCTTCTCAGTGCTAAAACCTGACTTCAGAAAGAGAGTGACAATCTGGTGTAATCCACTTACAATAAATTAATTCCATCCATTTCTTCTGTCTTTGTTGTAGCCAGATAAATATCTAAAATTGCATGACAAATTGCATTTCCTGAATTTAAGTCACTTTGTCTTGGTTACTGGGCCATGGAACAATTGCACGCAGTAGAGAGAAACTCAATATAACTTAATGAAGTGACAGATTACAAATCTTAACTCTACCCAAAGAGCATGAGAGCTAAAGCACCAAAGGGAAGCTGAGCTGTTGTTCATTAAGTAGAAAAATTGATTCTGAGTTATAAATGTATATAAAGTAATACATTATGATCATTTAACGTTTCTTTTGTGAATTAACACCATGTACAAATATATTCAAGCCAGATATATGTGTATACCATACAAATGACAAACGCATTGCCTACTTTTTGTAGGTGAAGAGAACATCTGTATTTATCTTGGACGCTCTTTAGTGTTAAAGTGGTAAATGCCTTTATATTGTCATCAAATAAGTTTGAAGACACAACTGTATACACACATACATACATACCCATATACACACATCTTTGTATGTATCTTTATAAGAAAATATGCTAATGTAAAACAACATTAACTTCGTGTGACAAAATTAAATAAAATAAAATAAAATAACTGACACACTTTAACATCTGGTCACTTTATGGTATGGTAACCTTAGTATATCAATGTGATTAAAACTAAACATAGGGTTATATAAGTACTGACAAGTGCCTTTTTAAGAGGACATTATGTGAAAGATGCAAGACCATAGCACCAAGTAAAGAAATGTTTCCAGAGCTGGTCACATGTTAAAGACACTTTTGACAGATTCTTCACATCATATGCAAATGGTAAACAAATCATCATCCGAAAAGACCAAGAAGTATTTAAGCTACAGAAGAAAACAGAGTGAAGACCACAGATACAAACAGTAAAGTAGTTCTTTGTTTCTTCAATAACACGCTCTGGTTATTTTAACATTCACTAAAGGATATAATTAAATGTTAATTTAAGAGCCAAAGGAAGAATAAAATATTTAGAAGTCATGCATATGAATAGTACCAAAAACAAAAACAAAAACCACCAAACCTTTTTCCGTGTTCGTCTTTGAAGACCATTGTTCCTAGGATCTGCCGGAGATGTGCTGTGGGAGAACCACTTGTTAGTTTCCCAGCTGCTCGGCAGCTCAGGCCTGAAATAATCACACAGAAACTATATTAATTAAATCACTACTTGGTCCATTAGCTCTAGCTTCCTTTTGGCTAATTCTAACATATTAATTTAACCCATGTTCTAGTAATCTGTGTATCACCAAGTGGCTGTGGCTTACTGGCTAAAGTTCCATTTGTCTCTGGCAGGGCTACAGGGCTTCTCTCTAACTCCTCCTACTTTCTTCCCCGCCTACCTCTATTTCTTGTGCAGGCCCAAGATTGTTTCTTTATTCATTAATGGTAATCACAGTATACAGAGGAAAATTCCACATTAGCGATGTGCTCTCTAGAAAGGTAAAGACTCTAATTAACCAACAATTAGGTACACACCAGAGTAGGATTAAGTACCTTAACACTTGCAATGAATTTAAAAATCAAAAAACAGATGAGAAAATGGATATGTGTTTGGATATTTATAAGGGCCATAATGAAATAAATTTTTGAAATCTCTTGAGGAGATTTAAACAAATATATCAAAACAGTAAAGAAAACTGAAAAGTTTTTGAAGATAAATTTATAATGGTATGATACATCGATACATCAAAGTTGTTTCTAAAAGTAGGTCTTATTTTTTTTTCAGGGTATTGTATTTTCTCACATCATGAAATGAAAATTGACAAAAAGACATTCAGCACAATGCAAATGTCCAACTAATTAAAGTTTCTTATTACTGAAATAAAGGCAGTTCAGATAAGTAACATATTTACACAGCCTATAATGATTAGTTGTACAAGCATTTGTAAAATAATAAATATTATTATTTTTAGAAAATTATCTCTCATGTATGAGTTGACAATAGATGTTAATGTTCTAGATTTTGTTGAATGAAAATAGTTCTGGGATTTATTATGCACATCTGACTGAGGTTGGTTGCAATGCTTTTACTTGGATTTTGTAAACAGGAAGAAAAATAGACTGGAATTATGACGGTTTCCATCTGACCACATGGTTTGTAGGTGACAAGACCAACAAGACAAAAGCCCTCACTGTGCAAAGGTCCTCAGTTCAGTCTATTTGCCACTTCTCACATGTCCTGCTTTAATTGTCACCTGCGCTAAGTCAACACCTCATTTCTACAGCCATATACCTAGCCTTTCCATTGCTTGCATAGCGCAACTCAAAAATGAGGTTGTGGCCAAATTCCAAGCCTGGCTTGGAACCTCCAGCAACTCTCCAACTGGACTTGTCAACACATAATCTAATCACTTCAATGACTCTTTACATCTATAACAACGCCTCTTTCCTGCCTCCACTAAAGTCTCTTGGAACTCTCTCAGCTAGCTGTGTTCTAAAATGTGGGTAACTACTCCTACAGTAGATAGGTATGTTGGTAGGTAGATGATCTCTCTAGATATATAGATTAGATGGATAGATGATATAGATATAGACACATAGATATAGGTAGGTCGATAGATGATAGATAAATGGAAACAGACACAGAAGTAGATTAGTATCTAGATAGATGAATAATATCTAGATTTATTGTAACATGAGAGGACATATTAGTAGAGTTTAGATTGGAAGAACACATGTTTACCAACTAGGTATTAACTATATGGTTACCTGGAAAATTGTGGCAAAGAAACTGACATAGGTTTTTAATTATTATTATTCAATAAATTTGAGCAGTTTGGAAAGATACAAATGTGTCAGATACGGTACTCACATTTCAAGTCATGACTTGGATTGTTCATTGATTGTTATAAAATTATTGTGCCAAAGAAAGAATATTACTTTTTTCATATGGAGACTTGGACTAATAATGTCTTTAGATGGGGCAGGCAAGTGCCTAATTACTTATTATCTACAACTCCAGATCCAATG
This sequence comes from Microtus oregoni, assembly GCF_018167655.1. Lineage (NCBI taxonomy): Eukaryota > Metazoa > Chordata > Mammalia > Rodentia > Cricetidae > Microtus > Microtus oregoni. Next base: position 325,437 of record NW_024544738.1, read on the forward strand.
GAATAAGCCCTACACTGTTTTACTTAGAATTCAAAGAAAGAGAACACAATTTGCACATACTATGAGTTTACACTCAAAGGATATTAACACCATTCAGTAAGATACTTGTAGTATATAGCAGGCTTTCATTTGGGCCAACAATCAGCTCACAAATCATAGCTTAGTAATATGCAAGATATTCATCAGTATGGCTACAGGATAGGACCATTTCAGGTTCCCTCTCCTCAGCTGCCCAAAGAACTAGCTGGGGACATCTCCATGGACACCTGGGAGCCCCTCTAGAGGCAAGTCTCTTGCCAACCCTAAGATGGCTCCCTTAATTAAGATATCTACTTCCCTGCTCCCATATCCACCCTTCCTTTATCCCAACCATCCCACTCCCCCAAGCTCTCCCCATCCTCCCCTTCTCACTTTTCTCTCCCCATTTCCCCTTACCCCTATCCCACCCCACCCCACCCCCAAGTTCCCAATTTTTGCCCGGCAATCTTGTCTACTTCCAATATCCAAGAGGATAACTATTTGTTTTTCTTTGGGTTCACCTTCTTATTTAGCTTCTCTAGGATCACGAATTATAGGCTCAATGTTCTTTATTTATGGCTAGAAACCAATTATGAGTGAGTACATCACATGTTCATATTTTTGGGTCTGGGTTGCCTCACTCAGGATAGTGTTTTCTATTTCCATCCATTTGCATGCAAAATTCAAGATGTCATTGTTTTTTACCGCTGAGTAGTACTCTAATATGTATATATTCCAAACTTTCTTCATCCATTCTTCCATTGAAGAGCATCTAGGTTGTTTCCAGGTTCTGGTTATTACAAATAAAGCTGCTATTAACATAGTTGAACAAATGCTTTTGTATTAGGATAGGGTATCTCTTGGGTATATTCCCAAGAGTGGTATTACTGGGTCTTGGGGTAGATTGATCCCGAATTTCCTGAGAAACTGCCACACTGATTTCCAAAGTGGTTACACAAGTTTGCATTCCCACCAGCAATGGATGAATGTACCCCTTCCATAGAACCTTCATCTGGTGATGGATAGAGATAGAGACAGAGACCCACACTGAAGCACTGGACTGAGCTCCCAAGGTCCCAATGAGGAGCAGGAGGAGGGAGAAGATGAGCAAGGAAGTCAGGACCGCGAGGGGTGCACCCACGGACTGAGACAGTGGGGCTGATCTATTGGGAGCTCACCAAGGCCAGCTGGACTGTGACTGAAAAAGCATGGGATAAAACTGGACTCTCTGAACATGGCGAACAATGAGAGCTGATGAGAAGCCAAGGACAATGGCAGGGGGTTTTGATCCTACTGCACGCACTGACTTTGTGGGAGCCTAGCCTGTTTGTATGCTCACCTTCCTAGACCTGGATGGAGAGGGGAGGACCTTGGACTTCCCACAGCACAGGGAACCTTGACTGCTCTTTGGGCTGGAGAGGGAGGGGGAGAGGAGTAGGGTGGGGGGAGGGGGACTGAAATGGGAGGCGGGGAGGAGGCAGAAATTTTTTTCAATAAAAAAAATCATGGCTTAGAGACTTACTGTTACTTATGAATATTCAGCCTTATCTTCTGCTTGTCCCACTAGCTCTTATAACTTAATCTAACACATTTCTCTTCATTTGCATTTTTCCTCAGGGTTTTTTACCTTTCTTTCCTTCTGTACAGCCTATTTTTCTGCTTCTCATGTCTGTCTGGCAGCTGCCTGGCTGGTTGGCCCAGGTGTCTTTCTCTATTTCACCCCTATTCTCTTCTCCCTTCAGCCTAGGTTACTCTTCCTTATTCTCTCTGCCTGTCAGACCCAACTATGCTTTTTTTTTCCTTACATTGACCATTCATCTTTTTATCAGACCAATCACGTTCCTTAGACTGGCAAGGTAAAAAAAAAAAAAAACTTTACCTAATTAAACAAATGCAGCATAAGCAAATGTAATACATCTTTTCCTAGTTAAAGTAATATTCCACAACAAGGATATATGAAACTTTAGCTACCAATCCAGAAATCCTTAGCTTCTGCACAAATTTATTTTCAAAAGAGATTTCAATGATTTGTAACCATGTATTATATAGTGATCCCTCCTATTTCACAGGACACATTCAAGAGTTGGTTTGGGTAGCTGAAAGCATAAATAATATGAAACCTACAAAATCATATTCTCTATTTGTCCTCTGTATTCATATCTATCTGTTGTTTAACACACAAATTAGATACAGGAAGAGATAAACAGTAATAAGTAATAGAATGAAAGCAATGCAGCATAATAAACAATTTTAAAGTCATGAACTGTATTTCTTATTACTTCTGGAAGTTTTCTTCTTACATTTTTTCATAGTAATAGACCATTGAGAAAATAAATCTGGAAAAGTGACCTTCACAAAAATCATGATATACTTTTCAAGAATAAACACAAACACGCACATTCACAGATATAGAAACACTCAAAAATATTTGTAAAGATTAGGAGTCTGTTAGATAAGAAGATACCATATTGAAAAGAACATGATGCATCTCCCTTAAAATTCAAGTTTTAATTGCCTCAGCCCCAGAGCAACAATAAATCTGAGAAATAAAATTTATATAGATTTTATGATCCTATTTACTCTGTTAATCCTCAAAATATACTTACTTAAGCAACTGTCATGTCTCATATTTATGCTACCTATGAGTTAGCAGCCAAAGATGGAAGATTTTGTATTAAAAATATGTTTGAAATTACACACAATTGAAAAATTATTTCAATTTAATTTAATTGCCATTCCACCAAGAGGCATTTTAAAAGTGTGCAGCACATCAGATTCCATAGACTCTAATTTGACTTAGTTTATATATGGGACAGAATTATTTATTATAGATCTTGAACATATAATAGGTACTTTTTTAAAAATATCTCTGTGTGTGGGTGTCTGGGACCTTTACATATATCATGTTATTCTTTAGCTGAGAATATTATAGATGCTTAAAAATTCCTAAAATATATAATATTCTATGGAAAATGTTAAACATCAAGCTTAAATCTAACGTATAGCTGAATTACAATGCTAAATATAATCTGAAAAATTGCCTGAGTTTTAATTTCGCAAGTTCTAAACTTTTTATATCCTACCAGTATAATTTTTAGTAACTTTTGTCATTTCAACACTGTAAAGTGTTTTTCTTCTCTTTTTTGTAAAGGTCAAATATAACGGGAACAAGATGAAAAAATACAATAATACAAAATTTTTTATTCTTGTTTGAAGACAAAATTAGGCTTACACTTTGACTCTGGAATCTCCAGTTCATTTAGCTAGGTCAGTTTATGTATTTAATTATTCAAGTGTTGCTTCATTTACACAGTATGGGTATAGTAAATGATTCCTGTCCTGGAGTGTGTGATTACCATAAGGGCACAAATAAGTCAGATGCAATCGTGAAATGCTTTATTGCTTCATACAGACATTGCACTTTTTAATGTATGAAATACTAGTGACAATTCTACATTGTTCAAGTCAGTTGGTGCTATTTTTTTAGCAGCTGAAGATATTGGAATCATTTTGTCGACTTACATTATGTTTAATGAAGTTACATGTATTTTAAATACAATGCTATAATATTCTTTTTTTTCTTTTTTTATTGATTTTTATTGAACTCTACATTTTCTCTGCTCTCCTCCCATCCTCTCTCCTCCACTTCAACCTTCTCCCAAAGACCCCATACTCCCAATTTACTCAGGAGATCTTTTTTTTTTCTGCTTTCCATGTAGATTAGATATATGTATGTCTCTCTTAGGATCCTCATTATTTTCTAGCTTCTTTGGGATTGCAATTAATGGGCTGATTTTCTTTGCTTTATGTTTAGAAATCACTTACGAGTGAGAATATGTGATAATTGTCTTTCTGAGTCTGGGTGACCTCACTCAAAATGTTTTCTAGCTCCATCCATTTTCCTGCAAAATTCAAGATGTTGTTTATTTTTCTGCTGTGTAATACTCCATTTTGTAAATGTACCACATTTTCCTCATCCATTCTTCTGTCGAGGGAAATTTAGTTTGTTTCCACGTTCTGGTTATGACAAACAATGCTGCTATGAACATAGTTGAGCACATGCCATTGTGGCACAATTGAGCAACCTTTGGATATACACCCAAAAGTGGTATGACTGGATCTTGAGGAAGGTTGTTTCCTAATTTTCTGAGAAATCACCACACTGACATCCAAAGGGGCTGTATCATCTTGCATTGCAGGCAATGCAGGCATTTTCCCTTTATCCCACAACTTCTGATACTCTTGATAGTTTATAGTATACTATAAATGATACTTGTATGTAGAGGGAAATTGAGAACTTCGTGAGACTCACCTTGATTTGATTCTTGCTTATTACATTGATGTACATGTGAACTTGCAATATCTATGAGTATTCCTTCTATAAAACACAGATAAGAGTCTACCATAATATGAGAACCCATAGACAAGAAATAGTTGAAAAAGTTCCTCTGAGTTTAGCCAAGAGCTCAGTGGAGCATCATTCAGGCCTCTGAGAGTCACAGTCTATGTTAACGTAAAGACATAACTTACCTTATTCTTTGCTAACTTGGAATTTTGTTTTATTCTAGGCCATCTTTTTGATACTTACTATTGTAAAATACCTTATGGTGAGAGCCTACCAGTATTTTCTTTTGTGGTTTCAGTTAGTCAAAATAAGTAATCAAAAAAAAAATAAAAAAAAACAAAAAACAAAAAAAATAAGTAATCAAAATTATGTTTGCAAATATTTAGCTTGTCAGAAATTCCCATTGGAACTACAGGAATAGCAAGATTTTATTGTATGTTATTTGTGAATGGACTGGGGATACCTTGAGACCATTTGGCATAATTAATGATCCTATATTGTACACAGTCAAAATCTGTAGCTGGTTGTTTCTTGTCTGGCCTGGATCCACAGTTGCTTTTAAAATAACCACTCAAATACTTAATATTAACTAGAGAGTGTTTGGTCTAATTGCTCAAGCTTATTCTTAACTAGCTCTTATAACTTAAATGAACCTATTTCTATTATTTTATATTTTACTATGAAGCTTGTGACTTGTTTGCTCAAATCTTGCTTCCCTGACTACTGCTGGTATCTTCCCCAACTCCACCTTCTTTCTCCCTTTATCTTTGCTTGGATTTCCCATCTAGATATTTTCTGCCCTGCCATAGGTTAAAGCAGCTTTATTCATCAACCAATAAAAGCAACATATATTCACAGTACATAAAATGATATCCCACATCATAAATCATTATCTTCTATAACACTTGGGGAGGTACTTTTTTCTTACTAGTCATAAAATAATTATTGCAAACACAAACCTACAAAATGTTGCATAAAAGTTTTCACTGCTGATGGAAAGAAAAGAATATTGCTCTTCTGGGTAAATTATCTTTGATTTCTTTCTTCTTTCTTCAGTTAGTATACATTAAGATTCAGAAAATAAACATACTTAATGTATTAAAGGAAGAGACAACTTGAGTTATATTTAAACTATATAATATTTAATATGCCAAGTTGAAAATAAACACTAATGACCTAGCTGAATTCCACTGCAGCTTTCTTCAACTCACATATTTTACAAATAATATGTACAGAAAATAGGACCTTTGGAACAAATGTATGGAAGTTTAAATCTGAGAATAATGAGTAGAATATTCACTATACACTAAGAACACCTTTCTTGCTTTGAAGTTCAGGTTGCAGAGTTTAAAGAAATAATTACGCATGCAATGCTTATCTGTGAACTTTAGGTCATCAGTGATGTGGAGCTGTGATGCATTCCGTGACATCCCTCTGAAATGGAAAATGGGAGACAATGCCATTCTCAGTATTCTCAGTGTTCCTGCAAAACACGTGAGAAGTTTTTTTGCAGATTGGCAAAACTTCCCTTGGGAAATGTACTTTTGAAAGCTTCAAAGAGTGTTAAGGATTTTCAAATAAATGGATGTCTGCAGTCCATGCTGTACTTCAATCAGATGAGGATGGTTGTCATGTCAAATCTCCACAGGCTACCGTTGCTCGGGTTTCCTGGTTAAGAAATTCCACTCAAGAAGAATGAAACCTAAACTTTAATATTACAGCCTGTAGAACAAGTGCCAATGACATTTGGGGGATCTTTTCACTGTATCTCAATGGATTTGTTTTAAAATGGCCTCTCTCTTGAAAGACAGGTATCAGATAGGAGAGTTCTTCAAACAGAAACCTATTTCCTCTTCATAGTATAATCTGCAGTCCAAAATAATCACAGAAGACAGACAAAGATGTTAGCACTACAGAAATTTTAATCAGTGTGCAATGCCTCATAATCTTCTCATGAAATCTGCATATAAAACATGTATATTTGAAAGTTTTCTGGTGATACAACTACAGATAAAGTGCATGTACAAATATTAAATCTGAATAAAACTGTTGCAAATACAATTTAGAAAAATAGATGAATATATATTTCTTTCTAATTTTCATCATTCTCAACAATTAAATCACATAAAAATGAAAGTCAGTATGGAATTCAGTATAGACTCACTTAAAATGATATAATTGATTTACATGATATTTTGATATTATACGATTATTTTCTACTTAATATCCTATGAAAATTGTTGTGTAAGTCATAAACTTGTAAGAGAAGAGTCCAATTATTTCCTTGAAGTGAAATAAATAGATGGAAATGATATTCCAAATTTGAGATTTCAATTCCAAAATTTTCAAGGACAAATTGTACTAAAGTTTTAGTAGATGAATACTTATCAACATAAAAATACAATACCTTTAATTATCATGTAATAGTAATTGATTTAAAATTTTGACATATCTATCAACCCTATGAGGGAAACATACCTCTACAAAGTAATAGAAAGTGAATGTTTATGACCAAACTTGTTTTTATGGGTATAGACTTAAAAAACAACCACACTGTAGCTCTCTTACTGTGATGTGTTTTTTCATTGTTGTGTTATACACAGAACTGTTCAGAAAACATTTTCACAAATTTTCAATCAATTAGTCTGAAGTGTCTACTGTACAATAACAGTGTGTAAAATTTAATGCTTGTTTAAATTTTGAACATTCTCGTTCCACCATCAATACATTCTATGGAACAGATGTTGACATTAATGAAACATAAGAACAGAGAAAAAGTTAGCATATTAAATACCTCAGGACCATGTGGCATTGGCCTGAGCTCTGTATCTAGGGCCCAGATGAGTGCTCTTAGTTGCTGACACATTGGTATGGCTTTAGAGAGATGCTGCCTTGCTTTAAATACATTTTTATTTTCTTCCCCTCCTTCTTTTTTCATCTTACTTTTTGAGGCAATGTTTCATGTGGATGGGCTCTGAAAGTGGCCTTTGATACAGCAGAGAATGATTTGAGGAGAGTGAAAAGCTAATTATTCCTAATTTAAAAATTATAATTCCTATACATGAAGAGAATTACAGCACTATAGATCATAAATAAACATAGATTTTATGTCAGTTAAATGAAAATATCAGTAGGGCAAATAATCCTAAAAATACTTAAATTCTAAATCATTCGATGACAGTGTTTTCTAAAAATAAAAAAAAAAACAAAACTTCAGCCATACATGGTTGTATAATCTTATATTCAGCACTTGGGAGGGTCAGAAAGGAAAACCTAGCATTTAGCATAATTTTCTGTACTTGTATTAATATCTATTGAGAACTTTCAAACTCCTCCTGTATTTAAAAGAAAATGGTGTTATTAATCTTATTTAATAACATTGACATTAACCACCACCTCTGATTATTATAATTTTTGTTTCTAGTATCCAAATATACCCTTCCCAATACATTTCCTTTTAGTTCTTCTTATTTTTTCCATTTAGATTTGGTTGAGTCTGTTGCTTCAAAGAAAACTTTTTCCTGCTTTTATGGTGGAATAATGTTTATCTATCTATCTATCATCTATCTATCATCTATCTATCTATCTATCTATCTATCTATCTATCTATCATCTATCTATCTACCTACTTACCTATAAAATGCTTAATGTGCTATCTATTAAAATTAGTTACTTAAGACTGCTAGGCAAACCTTCTACCACTAAACTATTTGTCCAGTCCTCTTAAAAATAATTCATCCATTGAAACACTTACTGGTTAAGTTTACATATTGGCCAATATTAATAGTTCTACTGTTAATAATAAAATTATATATATAATTTTTTTCAATAGGTTTATTGAATTTTCTTTGGGTATGATGAATCATAAAGTAACTCAATTTTCATCTTTTTGAAGAATCTCCACATTGTTTTCCACGGTGATTGCATTGGTTTACATTCTTACCATGAATGCTTGCAAGTACTTTTCTCTTTGCTCACATTGAATTATTTTTTTTTTATCATTTTGATAACCGGAAGCATTAATGTACTAAAACAAAATAACATGATTTTAATAAATATTTGTAAAATATTATAAAATGAATATATGAATACATATTTCATCAATCCTCCAGAATGATTTATTAAACAAATTTCTATTTTTGAATGTTTGTTCTTGGAGTTTTATCATAAGAAATTGTATATTAACAGATGGACATTGTGAATTTTCTGTTCCCTTTAGTAAAGTATGTGCTAGAAACTATGTCAGTTTCTTCTAATTTGGTTTAATATAGCTTTTGTCATTTTTAGAGTCAAATCTTGTTGTATCTGAAGCCTATGCTTTCTCTTGTTTTGTGTGTATGACCTCTTCATTTGGATAATAGTTTTTCTAATTCTTGGGAGACTTTCAGGGATATTTTGAAAGGCATTACAGTGAATCAGTCAAATGCTTTAGATGGAAAGGACATTTAGAGCCGATTATGGCTTGTTTTGGAATAAATTTATACATCTTCACTTGTGATCTTAATTTCTTCTGTCAACATATTTCATATAATTGATTCAAATTTTTCCCAGGATGTTCATATCTGATATTAATAGAATTGTTCTATTTTTAGCTTTTTCATTTATGATACATAGGATTATTGCTTTTAGATGTTGAATTGTACACTACAACTTTACTGGCCTTGGGTATCAATTTCAAAAACTGCTTTATTGTACCTTTACAGCTTCCAAATATTAGCCATGTCATTTGTAAGCAGAGAAAATTTGACTTTTGCTTTTCAATCTTCATGCCATTTAGTACTTCATTTTACTTAAATGTTGTGGCACAAATTTCCAATGTTTATTTAATAGGAGTGAGCAAAACAGGTCTTTTTAGTTCTCTAGATGTTAGAAGAAACACCTACTGTTTTGGGCTGTCTAGAATGATATTGGCTGTGAGGCCATCACATTGTATTTAGCATGTTATATATTCTTTTCAGCTAACTGACATTGTGAACCAAATGAACCTAACAGATATTTACTGAACATTACCCACAAACACAAAATAATATACCTTCTCTGTGCCTCACAGAACATTCTCCAACGTGATCACAAGTCACAGACAGTAACATTATTTAATTATACTCTTCTAATGCTAAAGAAACCTAATATCAGATTTATGATTTATCAAAGATTATGAAATAAATAAAATATAATTGATTATGAGTAATCATAGGTCAATTTTTGAAAATCAAAAAAGTAATGAGGTGCTGAATATGAAAATCAGGTAGTGAAATGACTATTGCAAAACAGATGAAAAGAAATTTTGAAGGGAAATTACAAAAACATTTCAAATAATTTACATTCAAAATAAGAACTACAGACCATTAACTTAGTGAATTCTCATGGATTTTTAATAATGATCTCATCAGATATTTATTTTTCTTTTGTTACAGCTTAAACTACTCACAATTCAAGATCTGCTTAAGACAAGAGAATGTCATGCATGGCACTGGAAACCTAACTAACTGTTTCTTGATGGCAAAGTCATGCATGTTGAAGGAGAATCTAAAGCCATTAATTTATTAAACCAGCACATATCTAGAAACTATATATATATATATAGTATATACATATACATATATATGTATATATATATATATATATATATATATATATATATATATATATACACTGATCAGTCACAGATGTGCAGCATGTACAGACATATTATCTCATACTTATACAACGTCAGGAAACTTGTTCCCTTCACTATACTTTGTTTATTTAATTTTTATAATTCTAGTTTTTATTGAAAATAGACTTTTCAATATATAATATTGAATATTATAATATATTATGATAAGAGTTTCTCCTTAACGTCCTCTGAAATTTACTCCAACTACCCAATCCACACCCTTTCTTTTTCTCATTAGAAAAGCATCTCTATTTCAGCATCTAAGCTTCCACCAGTGTTTCACACAGGACTGAACGTTTTATTTTAGGCATAGACCAGGAAAAATTCCATTTCTAAGGTCATGTGATGATCAGCTAGCATTCATTTCGCTGCTTCCTGCCACGAGGGTTTAATTGTTTATTGAAAGCTTGAAGCTGCAATTTACCCTTAAATACGAGTACAGTTTGTTTACCCATGCTCATGACAGTGTACTTTATCAACATTTACAAAAGAGGCATGCTAACAAGAAAGGATTCATGATTCTGCAAAATCCACTCTTAAACACGATATTCCAACATTGTTGCCATATTTAGTCATTAATGAACAAGTCAAAGATTTATGTAGAATTCAAGTGATTGAATTTACAGAGTTGTGGCCCTCAATGGGAGAGACTTGTCCTTATCTTTTGTTATATACTTAATCTGTGTTTAAATATGTGTATGCGCACACCTGCGTGCTTATTTGTGTGTGTGTGTGTGTGTGTGTGTGTGTATGTGAACATAAATGTAGTCACCTGGAAATGCCATAAGAGTTGTAACTCTCTGGGTGTGGATTTACATGAGACTGTGAGTTGTCTGCCATGAATTCTGGGAACTAAACTCTTGTCATTTTCAAGAGTAACAATTATTCTTAGCTGGTAATCCATATTTCTAGCCCATTAAACATTCCTCTCCTTCTCTCTCTCTCTCTCTCTCTCTCTCTCTCTCTCTCTCTCTCTGTGTGTGTGTGTGTGTGTGTGTGTGTGTGTGTGTGTGAATGCTTGTCTATGGGTATGGATATGTATTTACCATGACAAATTTCTATAGTTAAGAAGACAAATTTTGGTATTGATACTCAATTATGCTTCTTGTTTGCAAAAAAAAAAAAGTCTTGTCACAACTGAAAGGCTGTCTGAAGCTTGAGTGTCTTGACTGTTTTCTTTGTTTTGCTTTTCTTCCCATAGAGGTGCTCTGGGCTTGCAGACACTTGAGGGACTCTTTCCAACTTTTATGTGAATTCTGGTGGAACAACCTCAGTCCTCAGGCTTACATGACATATGCTTTTACCTAATGAGTAACTGAGCCATTTCCCCAGCTTCAAAGTATAAGCTTTAAGTGACAAGCCACAAAATTAAATGACTTTTCTGTTTTTACTCATAGAGACAAATATTTTGGGACTAGTGTGGGGGAAAAAACTTTGGAAAAAAAAAGAAAGTGCAAAGTGAAATTTTATGACCCTCAAAATATCAGTGATGTTGCTTTCTCTCTAATTCCATAAATTTATAGGAATGGAAGATGTCCTCCAGAGAAGTTGTATATCTTGTCAACTGGACTTTTGTCTTTTCCTTTATTTTCTACTTTATTTCTGATAATTATTCCAGTTTCTATAAGAAGTTTTATTACTGAATCAAAAACCTTTTCATTTCTTGGGAAAGCACTTTGACTTACATTTCTTCTTGTTGATTTCATTGGGAGTTGATCCACTAGCTATAATTATAAATTTTCTAAATAAGTATTCATTATGTCAAAAGGTTCCAGAAAATGAACATATTTGTGCTTTATTGGAATGGTCACAAGTGAGCAAGGAATACAAATCCCAGTGGTCAAATATTGAATGGGATCATGGTTAAAAGAGTAAATGATTTAATGCTTCGCAGCACATCAGGAATTTTATTTAGGGAGAATTTCTATGACTGTGAAACTATTGAATCTTAAATCTCAGAGACCTGCCTTTGGACACTCCTGATGATTGTATGCTGTGCTGTAGCACTGTGGACATGAGTAGAAAATGCTGCCCATATTCTCTGACTGATCTTTAGAGAACTTCCTAATTTGTATGTCCTAGCCTGGCAGAAAATCCCCAAGTATTATCATTCCCAGGAGCTATTGGGGAATAAAGTTGCTATCAAGCAAGTTTAATGCCAAGGAGAAGAATTTAAATAGGAGCCATTATCCCATGTTTTCTATGCATTAACATACAACAATGAGCCAAATGAAGACAAGCTGGTGACTGAAATTAGCAAGACATGGCCATGATAAAAAGATCCTTTGGAAGATGACATGTTGAAAACACATCCACCAAATAGGAAGTACAGAAACATCCAATAATGTTGTTTAATTTCATAATCATTGCCAAAGGAAGCCACAGTGTAGAAATTTATAGACTCGGTACTAGTCAAAAGTGGTGAAGCTGAACAAAAACTGTTCTAAATTATCAATATTTCTTCTCTGCAATCAACCATAATACACTAAATTAATTTTATATCTTCTTCACAGAAATTATTTAAAAATTGCTGCCTGTGAATAAAGAAATAATATACAGAAAAAACCATTAAGGTGTTACAGCACATAATTAATAACAATATGTTACATGTTTGAAAGATGTAAGGCTTACTGTATTGCCAGCTTATTTACATTTTAATTAATTGTGACCTGATATTTTCAAAGAGAGTAAATATTTGCTTTTGCACCTTAATTTCTATCTGTAAGTTGGTCTGAGTTTCTTTCTCAGGAAGCACTTACTCCTCATTTCCTTGTCCCCATGAAATTAGAGACCACCTTAAAAATCTGTGAAAATTTTCAGCACTGCTTGTTGATATAGATATGTATGCTTTATTGTGCAGAAACTATGAGCTTAATGTTTCTAGTAAAAACCCAACTTAACACTTCATTCACCTCTCTCCTCCAATGGAAATGTTGTTGCTGGTAGCTTCTGGAAGATGGTACACACCTGCAGCATCTCATTCTTTGGGAAGCAGAACTCTGATGCCTAGATTACACTTATTAATTCACGCAGGTTTTCCAGATAATACCAAACATGAGGCTCATTATTTAAGCCAACAAAGAAGAGAATAATGGCCATCCTCCTAGTTCAACAATGATTAAGAGGATCTTTATTATTTATTTTTCCTTTCAGGGACTTAGAGAAAGTTTTCTTAATCTCACTGGCATAAATTGCAAATGTAATCACCCATATGATAAAGGTTCAAAAACTCAGAAGAGTCTGGCTTGTTGCTTTAGCAAACAAAAGCTTCATTTTTCACAGAAGAAAACTCAGCTTCTTATTTTATGAGAAATAATAGGGACCAAGAAAGCATGCTTACACCTATGCTCAGCACACGACAAGCATTCATGCAGCTACTAAAATAAAGAGCATGATAGATTCTGTGACCGAGAAGAGAGAGGATTCCAAGCTCCTTTCATGCTGTTTCTTCATTTTGTACCTCACTTGATCTTGCGATCATTTCTAGCCGAGCTTACAGAGAGCTTTAATCGATGTGGATGTTGTGAATGGAACATAAGGACTCCCTTAATAAAATATGTTGTTTATTGTGCGCAAGAGAAACATGTTCATAATTTATCGGGCACTTCTGGGAAAGATACCTTTAAGCTAGTCACAGAAGAGGACTCACACAAACAAATGAGTTTATTTTCGCTGTGCATTCTTCTTCCAGTACTGAAAACTGGAATCTCTAAAGTCATTGAGAATATAAATATGACTATACCATTGAGTTCATATACAACTAAGTTAAATTATACTCATGATGAAATAAACTGTCATTTCAATTCAATCCATATTCTCTTTCCTCACTATCTATATTCAATTCAATCCATATGCTCTTTTCTCACTATCTCTATATATATTATACATATAATATCAGACAGATCTATAGATATTTCTATAGATAGGTAGTTTCAAGTTTTACTATTGAGAATAAGCAAAGATTATTAATCCTAATTCTTAGATGTATTCTTTTTATTTTTATTTTATTTTATTTTAGTTTTAGTTTTCTTATGACAGTGTTTCTCTTTAGCTTTGGAGTCTGTCCTGGAACTAGTTCTTGTAGACCAGGCTGGCTTGAAACTCAGAGAGATCCACCTTCCACTGCCTCCCGAGTGCTGGTATTAAAGGCATGCGCCACCACCACCGCCACCTGGTGATTATTTTAAGTATTACTTACATCATCATCTTTTTATTTTTCCTGGGTCATATTGAGAATTACTTAGAAATTTAATTTACAAGATGGTGATTAGTAAGAGAGAAACTTATCATATAGTTTAGAAGACACCTTACATTCTTTTGACTATTTCCTATTTCTCGGGGATTAATTCAATAAATAACTCTAATCTAAGAAACGGTGCCCTGCTGAGATCAACACCACAATGGAGAATTCCATATTAGGGGAAAAACAAATAAAAGGTGAACCACTTACCCACTACAAGTTTGCTAGCTTGATTGTAAAATGAAGTAACTACTGCTGGTAAGAAACAGTTATAAAATATATGTTCAAAATATATAGATAGAATGAAACTATCTTTAATGGATAGAAAACCTATTTACAAGGCTTATAAAAGACACAGCGGAATTATGAAAATAATACAAACTCTAGCGAGCACACATGAGTCCTTATCATTTCTGACTAAAAGAGAGGTAGATATTTTCACAATACAGAAGCTGGAACAAATGAGACATATTTTACTAGATAAGAGCTGCTAAATAAAGTGACTGAAAAGCATAGATGTATAGGTGATGGAGGGAGAAAGAGAGTGAGAGAGACAGAGAGAGGCAGAGATAATTTTGGCACTAGATGGTTGATAATGTCCTAGGTATTGTTAGACATGTTGACTATGAGTCAAGTCACCTTACCAACTAACTTTCTTTCTTTCTTTCTTTCTTTCTTTCTTTCTTTCTTTTTCTCTTTCTTTCTTTTTCTTCTTTCTCTCTCTCTTTCTTTCTTTCTTTTTCTTCTTTCTTTCTCACTTTCTTTCTCTTTCTTTCTTTCTTTCTTTCTTTCTTTCTTTCTTTCTTTCTTGTTTCCCTTCCCTTATCCTCGTTCCCTACCACCTTCTCTTCCTTCATGTTTCCTGATATACAAAAGTATTGCTTCTCATGATGAAAACATAAGCTATAATTTCTTAAGGCAGTTGTCAGACAGGGACTATGATATTAGTCCCAGCAATGTTCTTGGCCTCTTGCTGTTTTGTAGTTGCCAAAGACTAAGAAATTCAGCTGTTGTGATCCCTGGTTACTGGTTGTTTTCTTACAAATGATCATTCTTTTCTGGAAGCTTTCATGATGCTCTCCAAAATATAGGTGGGTCCTGGATATCCCATCCCTGGACCAATTGAACTGAACAGCTCCTCCCGTGTCACCCAAATTTTTGCTATTATTTTTATGAAGGCCCAGGACTAGTTCAGCACTACTCTACTTCCTGTGGCTTGCTTGTGCTACTCAGGGGTTCTGCTTATTTTCTGTTTCTTTAACTTCTGCAAAACAATCAATTCTTTACTGAACTTATCTTTCTTTTGACTAAATATTTCAGTTTTTCTGTTCATCAAAAAAACCCTCCAAGGGTACTGGTCAGAAGTTGCTTTAGTTCCTGATTATTTTTAGCTGAATCCTTAAAACTAGAGTTGTATTCTCCTAGGAGAAGAGTGAGAGGCACACTAGGACCCCCATTTTGTTGGATCACAGCAACGTTCAGGAGGCCTTGATCCATCATACCATAATGGTCTAGAAGCAATCCACAGGGTCTCATCCCCTGTGAAAACAAAAGAAGAACCTATTTTCCAAAGCATCATATCTTTAGACCCAAATTCTGAAGTCATAATACTTTTATAATATACATGGTGGTTTAGCCTAGCAGCCCATACAATAAAGAGTCTCTCTGTAGTTAGCTCCTTCACAGTCAACAAATGTTACAATCAATTGATCTATTTATAGCTATCATATATCAATCTATCTCTCTCAAATCTTAGTTTTCTTTAATGAACAAGCACAGAAGCAAGGATAATTTGTCATGATGAGTGTATTTAAAACACTTTAAGTTTCCCCATCAGTGTCTGTTTCTACTGAAAAGTACCAGGGTACTTAAAAAAAGATGATTCAAAATCTGATTCATAGATATAAAAAAAAATGGGCTTTGAATATCATGTAGTTTAAAAAATAAAATGTTCAAATAAAAATAAAACTAAATCTAATATAAGTTCAAAACTGGTTTACAGGGAGCATAGTGGCTGCATCTGAAGATGCACAAGAGTTAAGCATATAAACAGATTCCTCCTGTTAAAGTTTATATATGTTGGCAGGTATGATGTGGAATTTCATACTGGATATGTGTTGCTTTTATTGATTAATGAATAAGGCTTCTTTGGCTTATAGCAATGCAGAATATAGCCCGGCTAGAATATATATATATTCTAGAGAGAGAGAGAGACAGAGAGAGAGAGAGAGAGAGAGTAGGCAGAGTCAAAGAGATAGCATGTAGCTGTCAAAGAAGAAAGACACCAGCTGCTAGCCAGAAACTTACCTCTAGGCCACAACCTTGTAATGATATACAGATTAATAGAAATGGCTTAATTTAAGATGTAAGAGTTAAATAGAAATATGCCTAAGCTATTGGCCAAACAGTGTTGTAATTAATATAGTTTCTGTAATATTATTCAGGATGGGAGGTCAGGAAACCAATCAGGAGTCTCTGCCCACTAGGTATATTTGTATATCTGTATCCAATTTTTAGAGTAATGAGCCTGAAGTACTATATGTATATTGTTTTTGTTCAGTTTTCTTTTGATTATAAACAATATGTGCCTTTCTACATCATGAGAATATGCCTTCAACAACAGTTACATTATCACTGTTACCAGTTTTATTTAAAAGTAATCATGAAATGGAATAATATTTAAACTATTAATATCCACTAAACTAGATAATATTTCTCATTTCCTATCTTTAAAAACTTTTAACAAGACTTATGGGTCTGTTTAGATGATTTAGTAGTCTGTTTGTGCTAAATGTTAAGTGTATTTAACTTGATTCAATTTCAGTAAAAGAATGTTAGTTTATTGGAAACATTTAATTTTGTAGGTCAGGTGAAGGTTCCATCCAGAGAATGCATAAGTGTGTGTATGTGAGTATGTGTGTGACTATAGATTTGATGTGACTTTCTGATTCCTATTTTATGTTTATCTAAAGACTTTTCTTCAGGACAAATGCATTTATTTGTGTCTAATAAAATCGACAATTTGAAGCATGTGTTGCAACCTGGCTAGTATTCTTGTATCCTTATATTTTTAGGAATTTTATTTTTGTTCTGACAGGCAGTAAAAACATTTGTTCCAACCTGGGTTGACAGAATAGTTTAAGACCATCTCAGTCTTGTACTTGTTTATTGTTATTACAATATAAGACAAATGTGTCTGTATATGGTATGAAAGTATGCAGACACAGGCATACACACACACACACACACACACATACATACACACAGCTAATCAAAATGAATAGAGAAAGCTGTTTTTTTGTGGGAAGTAGTGTAATGTAATATATATGCTTGATCCATATTCTGTGGTGCTTGTATCAGAAAACATATTGATATAAGAATAAAAAAGTTTAGAAACTTAGCAATATATTAGTATTTACTATATGCTGATAATTCTTAGTGACTATAAGTCTAGAATGGTATTTGTTCAGTAATGGCTTTGTTGCAATGCCATTTACAACAAAAAGCCTATTTTATTCTAAGTATGACAAACTTGAAGCATTAATGAGTAAATATCCTTGATGGTGTAAATACAATAAACATCTGAACTTTTTTACTCGTAGTAAATATAAAAGTGTTATCATTATTGCTTTGTGCAGCGTATTTACTTGAATACTATCACTTGTGCCTTTTATTAAATTTTCATAAGTGGAGTTTTCTTCATAATATTTTCAAATTTTCTAAAGTGACTGAGGGGTTCAATAAAATATTTAATTGAAAAATAAAACAAAATGACAAAATCCTTGTAATTGATATTCTTTTTTTTTTTTTTGGTTTTTCAAGACAGGGTTTCTCTGTGGTTTTGGAACCTGTCCTGGAACTAGCTATTGTAGACCAGGTTGGTCTCGAACTCACAGAGATCCGCCTGCCTCTGCCTCCCGAGTGCTGGGATTAAAGGCGTGTGCCACCACCGCCCGGCTATAATTGATATTCTTTAATAACAATTTCATAGAAGCTTTATTTTCAAATAAATAATAAGGAAGTTTTCAATATTTTATGGTTTCTACAAATAATATAAATCACAATTTGCACCCTGTTATCTATGTACTTAGGTATAATAACAATAGCAAATATATTTACTAAGCATTTGCCCTATGCCAGTGACTATGTGCAAATATTTAGCATCATATCTTATTAATATAGAGCACAGATAATCACACAATACTAATATTAATGTTGCTACTGTATGGATCACAAGGCTAAGGATTAGATCATGGTGTAAGCAGTGTCACCCTCATCATGCTAAACTTTCTGGATATCTAAATAAATGTATATCAACTTATTTTCACTATTCTCCAACCTAGAATTCAACTATAGCTCCAGTATTGGTAAGGACATGGAAAAGTACAAAATTCATTTATTGGATGGAATTATATCAGAGAAAGAGACACTGTGCGTGAACAGTTTGGAAAGGGGAGAAGAGATATTACTGGAAAGGGATAAATTCCTCAGAAATAGGTTTCCTGTGTTTGACAAGCTGCTTCCTTTAGTTAAGTAAGAAGTTGGCTGCATCACACATAAACATCACAGAGAGAAAATGTTTTAGAGTTGTCATAATCAATGATTTATGGGAGAATTGTGATACAGCTTTGAAGTACATGCTCACTAAATCGTGTGCCAAAAAAAAAAAGTGTGGAAAGCTAATTATGTTTAGATTAATTAGAAAGGCGAAATGGGTACACAAAATTTTGCAGAATTAAGCAAAATGAACACAACACTATGTAAACACACAAAGATTCAGATAATACTTTGGGTTTTAACAACATAGTACATGTTCCAGTGGGTAGAAAGCATCAGTAGTCAAGCACCTCAGCATAGGGTTCTTGAAATTTTGACAGTGAATGGAGTGCCGTGATATTCCATAAATTCATTCCCCCTGTCAGTGATAAAAGCTGCCTTACAGAGTGTAAATCACAGTGAACTACAGCTGAGGCAATGTATAAATTACATGCTCACGACAGCCATGTCAGATCTTAGAATTTTGCCTTCTGTCTATGGAACAAGTTTGCACGCTATGGCTTAGGAGGAGGTCAAGGTCAGAGGACACTGTGTCAGTTCACTTCTCTCATCCTGTGCATTCGGGGATCAAACACAGGTATCAAGCTTGGAGAAAACTTAGTAACCTGATGAGCCATTCTTTCTTAGGTCAGTTTATAATAATATATATTATTTAAAACATCTGTTTAGAATATTGCTTACAAAAGAAGCTTGTTTTTGGATTGCAAGCTGGAAAGCATTATGTCAAGTTCAACAATTTTGAACAAGTTTTTGTTATATATATTTATCTAAAATAATGTTTGTATAAGATTAATAAAAATATACTCCCTAATGTGTTATAGTTCTTTGGAAGATTTGTTAGGGGAGCATAAAATAATGTATAAAATCCATTTCAAAGATGCAAAGTCTATAATTAATGTTTAAATACAATGTAAATTATTAATCTAAATATGTAGGATATCAACATCAAAATGTCAGAGCATAACATAATCATAGAAGTATTTTTGTAGGCACTTTACATATTTTTACTAATGTCATAATATGCTTGCTTATTTTTTAATTGGGGTGATGCAGTAGCATCTTCTTGCTAATTATATGTTGATAATGTTTAAAATGTTTTGATATGATTGAAATTTAATGATATAACTGATGTTTTTTATTATTATTAGAGGTCTAAACTATGTTTTGAACCATGGGAATTGTATAAAAGTCTATATTTCTAGATTAATAGTCAATTACCTTTTCCTCATTTTTAAATGTGGAAATAACATTTCTATCATGTGTTTTATGTAAGATTTTTCAGTTGATGGGGAAAAATATTATAACTAACCAGTTAAGACACAGAATACATAGAAGAATAAACAATGTCTCTAAAGCCAGTTACCAACAAGATACATACACTACTGTTGTGGCATTAGAAATATCATTCCTAGCTGTTAAGGTTGGTTTTTAGTCTTTACAACTGGGTAAGATCTTGGCAGTAGCTTCGGGTACTATGAAAGCTAGCCTTTAGTGAGGAGGTTTATAAATTAGGCCTGGTGTGATTCCTTCATGTTCTGTGTCTGTTGTGTATGGTATCTTCAAGAGTAGGGACTTACTTCAACTTCATTAAGGCAACAATTGGCAACTAGTATAGTACATATTGTTTTGGTAGTCTTGGATACACTTGACCAACAACTCAAGGGAAAGTTTCCTACCCTTGGCATGAATGATTTTGTTAGGTAATCTAAAGCACTTGAGGGGAACATCATCATTCCTATTGATATAACTTTATTTAAATAATTTGTCTTTTCACACACATTTGTATGCATGCTATATGTGATTTAATTAAGCATAATATAGTATGTTTCCTGAAGGTTTTCCAGTCATCCACACATCCAGTGTGCTTTATAGATGTAAAGATACTTAAAGACCTGCATAATGACAAAGTCAGCACACATCCTAATGTGATAAGAAAATATGATACGGTCCCAACTCATAGATGAAGAGTTACATATAATTGATGTCTGCTGAGAGAGGGAGAATAAATCTTTGCCATGGACAAATGCCTTTTAGATTAGTTCTGTCAGAACTGAACATATATACATAGAAAGTAAGAGTAAATGGATTCAGGAGATTTTATACACACTCCAACAATAATTAAAGAAGAGCTCATGAGTTTCAGAAGGAGTAGAAGGGACATGAGATAAATTGGATAGGGGACAGGATGGGAATAAAAGTTATAAATACAGTACTCCTGTACAAAATTCTCAAAAATTAAATTTAAGAAAACTTTTAAAGGACCAGTATTAGGTTTGATAACTTTGGAATGTGGTGTGCATATAGAGTGGGTAGACCAAAATCAGCCAGTAGAGTCAAGAGGAAGTTCTCTTAAATATTCTGTCTCCTTGCTTCAAAGTCTTTGAGCAATTATAGACCCGGACTGTTAAGCTTCTTCTAAATTTTTGGTAGTAATTATTAATCATCTCACTTTAACATATTTTGTCTATGCCCATTTTAAAACAGTGTTTCTTTTTTTTTCAACATTTTCATCTTATCTAGAAAAACTGAACATCTTGCTTTTTTGTTTGTTTGAGATTGGGTGTTGTACAGCCCAAGCTAGCCTTGAACTCTACATTGTCAGATATGATTTTCTGGGTCTCCAGCCTACACGGGTCAAGTTTTGGGATGCATGCCACGCACGAAATTTTTAGATGCAACACTCTAATTGTCTTTCTTTTTGCTTTTTCTTTCTTTTTTTTTTTGAGACAGGATTTCCTTGTAGTTTTGGATCTAGCTCTTGTAGATCAGAGTGGCCTTGAACTCAGAGACCTACCTACCTCTTCCTCCCAACTGCTAAGATAAAAGGCACATAATACCACTGCCCTGCTCACATTCCCTTTTTCAATGTCACCCCTGACAAGGTTCAAATGCACAATTATTTACATAAAAACTAATCAGAATTTAGGAAACTTCCACACAGACAATTCTCACAAAATTGTTATGGAAAGTTAAATGTGTGGGTAACTATGTAAATGTGGTTCCATAGTTTATCTTATAGACTGAAGGCATAAGTCACAAACAATGCCACACCAATTCGGGGTTATGATTATTAGGGTGGTATTTATTTAAAGGGGAAAAAACTTACAGATCACTGTCCCAGGCAACAGCCCTCTACTCAACCAGGAAAGGAGTCTAGTCGCCGGCAGAGCAGGAAGTGAAGAGAGAGAGGAGAGGGAAGTGGCCGCTTTTTTAAAGGGAGAGAGACCACACCCCAATGGGCTGGTATCTCAGCGGTGATAGGCTGGAGGAGTGGGAGGACCTCCCGCAACAATAGACAATATAAATACCTTCAGTAAACAATTTTCTATTTTCCGTATTAGTGTTATATATGCATATATTTTTAGGTGCCATTTTTATTCCTAGTGATGATGGAGGCCAGTAGAACGTGAAACAAATGATTGTAAACAGTCCTGTCCACCCTGGAAATTGCGCCTGAATTCTCTAGAACAATTCTGCTTTTAACCACTGAGCCACGACCCTAGACCCAACACTTTCACTTTGTTTATTTGGTTGTTTTTTGTTTTTTAATTGAGATATTTTTATGAGAACAATACTCTTAGTATACAGTCAATATAAAAGGTAAAAATACAGCTTGATTATTAGTTTCTTTAGTTTCTTTGCTAAAGGCCACATAAAAATCATAGAGTGCAGAAGTAGGTTTGGGAATTCCTGACATTTAAAATAGGATGCGGTTGAAGTTAATTACTGGCATGTACCTGAGAATCTAGCACTTCTAACCTGTCATGTAACAGGAGTCCAATTATTTTTTTTACTTAAACAGTATTCTATACAATACTTTTTTTTCCTTCTGTCTATCAATGAATCTCCTGATGCTTCAATTCCAAAGTATGAATTTGGGTGCATATGCATGTTTCTGTTAGGACTCTCATTGCAAAAGTAGTACACACTTCCAGATATGGAAATGGCAACCATATCTATAATTCATAAAAATCCATGGTTTCTAATCAAAACACTTAAAATCTTTCTTTTATATAAGAGCTAGTTTGTTTTTAGTCACTGATTCTGCAAGGACTTTTGTCAATGGGCATTGTACATGATTTCATTCACTATTTCATTTGACTCATGTGTTTTTTACCCCATAAATTTCAGGTCCTGTCTGGGTCCCAACATAATGGTAGTAATATGTGGTGGGATATTGATGGACACATGGGTCATGGGAGATCCACTGTCATGGGGATTAACACAGTGTAAATTGAGCTTACTCTTTCTTTCTCTAGACTAGAGGTTTCTTTAGCATGTGCTTCCCTTCTGTCTTTCTGCTATATGTGAGGCAAAACATGACTCTCACAAGAAACCAAACAGATGAAGTAGCGTTCTCTTGAATCATTAACTCTGTGGGTTACATAATGGCTCTTCCCTTTATTAATGGTCCAAGCTCCAGTATTTCACAAATAATCACATGAAAATATTATTAGGAGACGCACAGAGGCCGCTCGGCGGTGGCGCCAGACGCACAGAGGCGCAGCGGCAGTGGCGGCGGCGGCGCCAGACGCGGTGCAGCGGCGGCAGCACGGCAGCAGCTCCAGACGCGGGGGAGTGGCGGCCAGACCCAAGCGGCTGGGACAGGCATGCAATAAGGAGAGCAGATCGCCCTACTACAATTGAATCAAAGAGGTAGGCCTTTGGTTGGCCAGGTCACTGGCACAAGGGGAGCCTGGTCCTGTCCTAAAGATCCTTCGGAGGGGTGAGAGGGTTCTTGGCCTGCAGCAGGAACCACGAAAGAGAGTGAGGGCATTTTGTAAGCGGAGCCCTTGGCCAGCAGGGAAACCTGATCCGGTTTCTAAAGGATCCATTGGATAGGATCAATAGGAGGAGATGGGCAGGCGCCAAGGCAAGAACTCACCCAATAATCCGAAAAATAACATGAAAACATCAGAACCCAATGATCTTACAACAGAAGTATTTGAACAACCTAACACAGAAGAAGTGGAAAAAATCGACTTTATGAAGATAATAGAGTCCCTTAAACAACATGTAAAAAATGCCCTTATAGAAATGGATGAGAAGTATAACAAAAAGTTTGAAGAAATGAGTAAATACGTACATGATACCCTGGGAAACCAAGAAAAAACCATCAAACAGGTAATGGAAACAGTTCAAGAATTGAAAACTGAAATGAAGGCAAAGAAGAAAATACAAACTGAGGACCAGCTGGATATGGAAAATCTAGGCCAACGAGCAGAGTCTACAGAAACAAGCATAATCAATAGAATACAAGAGCTAGAAGAAAGACTCTCAGATGCTGAGGACACCATAGAGAAAATAAACGAACAGATCAAAGAAAACAGCAAAGCCAACAAATTCTCAACACAAAACATTCAGGAACTATGGAACACAATAAAAAAATCAAACCTAAGAATAATAGGAATAGAAGAAGGAGAAGAGTCACAGCTCAAAGGCTCAGAAAATATTTTCAACAAAATTATGGAAGAAAACTTTCCCAACTTAAAGAAAGATATTCATTTAAATATTCAAGAAGCATACAGAACACCAAACAGACTGGATCAAAGAAAAACATCTCCTCGCCATATAATAATCAAAACACAAAATATACAGGTTAAAGAAAGAATATTAAGAGCTGCAAAAGAAAAAGGGCAAGTAACTTATAAAGGTAAACCGATCAGACTTACACCTGAGTTCTCGATGGAAACTATGAAAGCCAGAAGGTCCTGGATAGAGGTTCTGCAGAAGCTAAGAGACCATGGATGCAAACCCAAACTACTATACCCAGCCAAGCTATCGTTCACTATCAACGGAGAAAACAAGACATTCCAGGATAAGAACAAATTTAAACAATACGTAGCCACAAATCCAGCCCTACAGAAAGTAATAGAAGGAAAATCGCAACCCAAGGAATCCAACACTGCCAACACTGCCTACAATAACCCAGGCATCTAATGACCCTTCACGAGCACATCTCAAAGAAAGGAGACACACAATCTCTACTACCAAAAGCAATAAGAATAACTGGAGTAAACAACCACTGGTCATTAATATCACTTAATATTAATGGGCTCAATTCACCTATAAAAAGGCACAGGCTAAAAGATTGGATACGAAAACAGGATCCAACATTCTGCTGTTTGCAAGAAACACATCTCAACCACAAAGACAGGCACCTACTCAGAGTAAAGTGTTGGGAAAAGGTGTTTCAAGCAAATGGTCCTAAGAAAAAAGCAGGTGTGGCCATACTAATTTCTAACAAAACTGACTTCAAACTAAAATCAATCAGAAGAGACCGAGACGGTCACTTTATACTCATAACAGGAACAATTCATCAGGAGGACGTCTCAATACTGAATATATACGCCCCCAATATAAAAGCACCTACTTATGTAAAGGAAATATTACTAGAACTCAAGGCAGACATCAAACCACACACACTAGTAGTAGGAGACTTCAACACACCTCTCTCTCCAAGGCACAGGTCAATCAGACAGAAACCTAATAGAGAATTAAGAGAATTATTGGAGGTAATGAAGCAAATGGACTTAACAGACATCTATAGAACATTCCACCCAAATAGGAAAGAATATACCTTCTTCTCTGCAGCTCATGGAACCTTCTCAAAAATTGACCACATACTCAGAAACAAAGGAAACCTCCACAGATACAAAAAAATATCAGTGTCCACCTGTGTCTTATCAGATCATCACGGATTAAAGTTAGAAGGCAACAACCACGCTGCCCCCCCAAAACCGACAAACTCATGGAAACTGAACAGTCAACTACTGAACCACGCCTGGGTCAAGGAAGAAATCAAGAAAGAAATTAAAGTCTTCCTTGAATTTAATGAAAATAAAGGGACAACATACTCAAACCTATGGGACACAATGAAAGCAGTGCTAAGAGGAAAGTTCATAGCACTAAGTGCCCACTTAAAGAAAACGGAGAATGCATACATTGGGGACTTAAAAACACACCTGAAAGCTCTAGAAAAAAAAAAGAAGCAGACGTGCCCAGGAGAAGTAGAAGACTGGAAATAATAAAACTGAGGGCTGAAATCAACAAAATAGAAACACAGAAAACAGTCCAAAGAATCAATGAAACAAAAAGCTGGTTCTTGGAGAAAATCAACAAGATCGACAAACGCCTATCCAAACTAATTAAACGACAGAGAGAGAACACGCAAATAAATAAGATCAGAAATGAAAAGGGGGACATAACCACAGACACAGAGGAAATTCAGAGAATCATTAGATCTTACTACAAAAGCCTGTATGCCACAAAACTGGAAAATACAAAAGAAATGGACATTTTTTTAAATAAGTATCATATACCAAAGCTAAACCAAGACCAGGTGAATGATCTAAATAGACCGGTTTCTCGCGAAGAATTAGAAATGGTTATCAAAAATCTCCCTTCGAAAAAAAAGCCCAGGACCAGATGGTTTCAATGCAGAATTCTACCAGAACTTCCAAGAAGAATTAATACCTATACTCCTTAAGGTATTTCACAATATAGAATCAGAAGAGTCATTGCCAAATTCCTTTTATGAAGCTACAGTTACCCTGATACCAAAATCACAAAAAGACCCAACCAAGAAAGAGAATTACAGACCGATCTCACTCATGAACATCGACGCAAAAATCTTCAATAAAATACTGGCAAACCGAATCCAAGAACACATAAGAAAAATTATCCATTATGACCAAGTAGGCTTCATCCCAGAGATGCAGGGCTGGTTCAACATACGAAAATCTATCAATGTAATCCACCATATAAATAAACTGAAAGAAAAAAACCATATTATCATTTCACTTGATGCGGAAAAAGCATTCGACAAAATTCAACACCCCTTTATGATAAAGGTCTTGGAGAGAATAGGGATACAAGGGTCCTACCTAAATATAATAAAAGCTATTTACAGCAAGCCAACAGCTAACATTAAATTAAACGGAGAAAAACTCAAAGCCATCCCACTAAAATCAGGAACACGACAAGGATGTCCACTCTCGCCATACCTCTTCAATATAGTGCTTGAAATTCTAGCAATAGCAATAAGACAACATAAGGAGATCAAGGGGATTCGTATTGGAAAGGAAGAAGTTAAGCTTTCGTTATTTGCAGATGATATGATAGTGTACATAAGCGACCCCAAAAATTCTACCAAAGAACTCCTACAGCTGATAAACAGCTTTAGTAACGTGGCAGGATACAAGATCAACTCCAAAAAATCAGTTGCCTTCCTATACACCAAGGATAAGGAAGCAGAGAGGGAAATCAGAGAAGCATCACCTTTCACGATAGCCACAAATAGCATAAAATATCTTGGGGTAACCCTGACCAAGGAAGTGAAAGATCTACTTGACAAGAACTATAAGTCTTTGAAGAAAGAAATTGAAGAAGACACCAGAAAATGGAAAGACCTCCCTTGCTCTTGGATTGGGAGGACCAACATAGTAAAAATGGCAATTCTACCAAAAGCAATCTATAGATTCAATGCAATCCCCATCAAAATCCCATCAAAATTCTTCACAGATCTGGAGAAGACAATAATCAACTTTATATGGAAAAACAAAAAACCCAGGATAGTCAAAACAATCTTATACAATAAAGGTTTGTCTGGAGGCATTACCATCCCTGACTTCAAACTCTATTACAGAGCTACAGTATTGAAAACAGCTTGGTATTGGCATAAAAACAGAGAAGTCGACCAATGGAATCGAATAGAAGACCCTGACATTAACCCACAAACCTATGAACACCTGATCTTCGATAAAGGAGCTAAAAGTATACAATGGAAAAAGAGAGCATCTTCAACAAATGGTGCTGGCAAAACTGGATGTCAATCTGTAGAAGAATGAAAATTGATCCATATCTATCACCAGGCACAAAACTCAAATCCAAATGGATTAAAGACCTCAATATCAGTCCGAACACACTGAACCTGATAGAAGAGAAAGTGGGAAGTACTCTACAGCACATGGGCACAGGAGACCACTTCCTATGTATAACCCCAGCAGCACAGACACTAAGGGCATCATTGAATAAATGGGACTTCCTGAGGCTGAGAAGCTTCTGTAAAGCAAAGGACACTGTCACTAAGACAAAAAGACAACCCACTGACTGGGAGAAGATCTTCACCAACCCTGCAACTGACAAAGGTTTGATCTCCAAAATATATAAAGAACTCAAGAAACTAGACCGTAAAAGGCTAATCAACCCAATTATAAAATGGGGCACTGATCTGAACAGAGAATTCTCAACAGAAGAACTTCAAATGGCCAAAAGACACTTAAGGTCATGCTCAACTTCCTTAGCGATCAGGGAAATGCAAATCAAGACAACTTTAAGATACCACCTTACACCTGTCAGAATGGCTAAAATAAAAAACACCAATGATAGCCTTTGCTGGAGAGGTTGTGGAGAAAGGGGTACACTCACCCGTTGCTGGTGGGAATGCAAACTTGTGCAACCACTCTGGAAAGCAGTGTTTCGGTTTCTCAGGAAATTCGGGATCAACCTACCCCTGGATCCAGCAATACCACTCTTGGGAATATACCCAAGAGAGGCCCTAGCATACAACAAAAGTATATGCTCAACTATGTTCATGGCAGCATTGTTTGTAATAGCCAGAACCTGGAAACAACCTAGATGCCCTTCAACGGAAGAATGGATGAAGAAAGTATGGAATATATACATATTAGAGTATTACTCAGCAGTAAAAAACAAGGACTTCTTGAATTTTGCATGCAAATGGATGGAAATAGAAAACACTATCCTGAGTGAGGTAAGCCAGACCCAAAAACAGGAACATGGGATGTACTCACTCATATTTGGTTTCTAGCCATAAATAAAGGACATTGAGCCTATAATTCATGTTCCTAGAGAAGCTAAATAAGGTGAATCCAAAGACAAACACATAGGCATCCTCAGGAATATTAACCTTCATCAGGCGATGAAAGGAGACAGAGACAGAGACCCACACGGGAGCACCGGACAGAAATCTCAAGGTCCAAATCAGGAGCAGAAGGAGACGGAGCACGAGCAAGGAACTCAGGACCACGAGGGGTGCACCCACACACTAAGACAATGGGGATGTTCTATTGGGATCTCACCAAGGCCAGCTGGCCTAGGTCTGAAAAAGCATGGGATAAATCCGGACTAGCTGAACATAGCGGACAATGAGGAATACTGAGAATTCAAGAACAATTGCAGTGGGTTTTTGATCCTACTGCATGCACTGGCTTTGTGGGAGCCTAGGCAGTTTGAATGCTCACCTTAAGAGACCTGGATAGAGGTGGGCCGTCCTTGGGCTTCCCACAGGTCAGGGAACCCTGATTGCTCTTCGAGCAGATGAGGGGGGGGACTTGATCGGGGGAGGGGGAGGGAAATGGGAAGCGGTTGTGGGGACGAGGCAGAAATCCTTAAGAAATAAATAAATTTAAAAAAAAAGAAAATATTATTAGAAGATGAAGATTACAGAAGCATAAGAAAAATCATCCACTTGTAACCAAAGAGGATATATTCTTGGTGAGTCTGTGATTTCAGCTTTCTGGGTATTAAAGTAGCAAGAACAGTGTTTGCATTCTAGAGGCCTTTAATTCGTGTTGTTTTGATGCAGAAATTGTGAAAATTGGGATTTTACTTTAATTCTATTTGGCCATTAGTACAGCAGAAATGAGACAGGACTAGTCACTGGATACAGTTGCTATATCGACCCACTTACAAAAAACAGTTTGTTGTTATTGTTTAAATTTAATGTGGACGGAAGGGTTTTACAAAACCTTTGTTTTTTTTTATCTTGTGTTTAAAACTATGTGTAAACCATTCCACTTAATGTGTAAATGATATTGTTAATTATAGAATGTAGTCTTTACAAATAGAAGATTAAAATGATCTTTGAGATTCTTGTGGTTATGCTCAATGGAATCCTTATTTCCATGTGAAATCCCTAATATGAATTGGGATGGGCAGAGTGTGAATAGCAATGGATACTTTCCTTCTGCAAAGAGAGAAAAAGAGAGAGGGGGAGAGAAAACTCTCTTTCAATACTGTGACTTTCTGAGTCAGCTGCTTTGAGGCAAATCTTCCCAAGCTTCTGGTTACCCTGTTCCTCAGCCACTCCAACAAAACAGAGTGAATAAAATAACACCAAGCAATGTGAGGACAAAAATAAGCTGAAGAGGCACATAGGCACTGGGGAACGCAAATTTAAGACAGAGGAGAAAAAAAAATCACCCTAACTTAAAAGCATCCCAAATGGTTCAGAATGCAATTGAGATAATGATATGCTGTTTTCCATAAAATCTAATGGCTTTAACATAAGACGCTAACTATAACAAATGGTCTTATTAAAATATGAAAGTCACTGAGGGAGCAAGTGGGAGCACTTCAATCTCAGCAGCACCACTTAGTGGGCAGCACTTGGTACGAAACCCAGTAAAGGTCCACGATTTTCTAACCTGTATAAAAGGCAGTGAGCTGCAGGTTCCTGAAACGTTCCTTTAACAAAACAGAGCGCAGACATAGAAATAAAATCACATACCACAATAGTGTTATAATGTGGTACCAAAAGCTTATTTAAAATATTCACTCTTACCTAACATGAAAGACTAGTTTCATGTACAGTTTCTAGGGACACAGTACTTACATTGGAATGACAGACAGTGGCCAAGACTTCACATTTTGCCTTGACCAGATTTTGCTGGTTTTAAAGCAATTGAAGGGAAACATAATATTTATGATCTCTCTCTCTCTCTCTCTCTCTCTTCTCTCTTCATATACTATATATGACTATTATGATAAAAAATATTATGTAGGCTAGGATTTTCAATTTTAACAAATGAAAATTAAGTCACTCATTAAATCTGAATTTCAAATAAGCAATAATTTTTTCATATAATTTTAGCTTACAAAATCTTAAACAATACTTATTGTTTATGATTCCTCTTTCAAATTTAGATTTTCTGGAAATACGTTTTTATTTGATAAAATTTAGTTCAGGCTCATACCAATAATCATACACTATATGCATGGTTGCCTTAATGAGAGAATTTTAAAAAATGGCCTATTCCCTTTCCTTGTATGTTTTTTTCTTCTTTGAGGGAACCACACACTTGGAATAGATGATCACTGGCAGAGGCAAAGATACAGTAAAGCAATATTGTGTTTTTATTCCTTTTAAGGAGTCAGCAGTGGGACATACTTTAAAGAAACACATGTGACTGAGTTCCAGAAATGGATGAGTGTAGACTGCATCGTATGCTATCAGATCTTGTTACCAATCATTTGCCCAAAGCTTCCAGCATAAGATTCTGAATCATTGATAAAAGAGTGTAGAGGGATGTTCATTGCTTGACTGTGTGCATGAAAAAGAGAATCACCTCCTAATTATCTCTTAGCATCAGGAATGTCTACTAATTCATGAAGTGGGATCAACACCCCATGCCATTGTCCTTGGCTTCTCATCAGCCCTCATTGTCCGCCATGTTCAGAGAGTCCGGTTTTGTCCCATGCTTTTTCAGTCACAGTCCAGCTGGCCTTGGTGAGCTTCCAATAGATCAGCTCCACTGTCTCAGTGGGTGGGTGCGCCCTTCACGGTCCTGACTTCCTTGCTCATCTTCTCCCTCCTTCTGCTCCTCATTGGGACCTTGGGAGCTCAGTCCAGTGCTCCAATGTGGGTCTCTGTCTCTATCTCCATCCACGGCCAGATGAAGGTTCTATGGTGATATGCAAGATATTCATCAGTATGGCCATAGGATAGGGCCATTTCAAGTTCCCTATCCTCAGCTGCCCAAGGAACTAACTGGGGACATCGCCCAGGGCATCTGGAAGCCCCTCTAGGTTCCAATCTCTTGTCAACCCTAAGATGGCTCCCTTAATTAAGATATGTGCTTCCCTGCTCCCCTATCCAACCTTCCTTTATCCCAATCATCCCGTTTCCCCAAGTTCCCCCCATTCTCCCCTTCTCACTTTTCTCTACCCATCTCCCCTAACCCCCGTCCCACCCCACCACCAAGATTCCATTTTTTTGCCCGGCAATAGTGTCTACTTCCCATAGCCAGGAGGATAACTATATGTTTTTCTTTGGGTTCACCTTCTTATTTAGCTTCTTTAGGATATCAAATTATAGACTCACTGACAATTATTTATGGCTAGAAACCAATTATGAGTGAGTACATCCCATGTTCATCTTTTTGGGTCTGGGTTACCTCACTCAGGATAGTGTTTTTCTATTTCCATCCATTTGCATGCAAAATTCGAGAAGTCATTGTTTTTTACTGCTGAGTATACTCTAATATACTACTTTTTCATCCATTCTTCCATTGAAGGACATCTAGGTTGTTTCCAGGTTCTGGCTATTACAAATAATGCTGCATTAAGGGCAACATTGAATAAATGGGACCTACTGAAACTGAGAAGCTTCTGTAAAGCAAAGGACACTGTCACTAAGACAAAAAGGCAACCTACTGACTGGGAGATTATCTTCACCAACCCCGCAACAGACAAAAGTCTGATCTCCAAAATATATAAAGAACTCAAGAAACTTTACTTTAAAATGCTAATCAACCCAATTATAAATTGGGGCACTGAACTGAACAGAGAAATATTAACAGAAGTTCAAATGGCCAAAAGACACTTAGGGTCATGCTCAACCTCCTTAGCTATCAGGGAAATGCAAATCAAAACAACTTTGAGATATCATCTTATACCTGTCAGAATGGCTAAAATCAAAAACACCAATGATAGCCTTTGCTGGAGAGGTTGTGGAGGAAGGGGTACACTCATCCATTGCTGGTGGGAATGCAATCTTGTGCAACCACTGTGGAAGTCAGTGTTTCGGTTTCTCAGGAAATTCGGGATCAACCTACCCCAGGACCCTGCAATACCACTCTTGGGAATATACCCAAGAGATGCCCTATCATATTACAAAAGCATTTGTTCAACTATGTTCATAGCAGCATTATTTGGAGTTAGCATCCTTGGGTTGGTGTTTTCTTTCTACTACTTTCTGTAGGGCTGGATTCATGGATAGGTGTTGTTTAATTACGTTTTGCCATGAAATATCTTATTTTATCCATCAATAGTGATTGAAATTTTTGTTGTGTATCTTTTTTTCATTTCTGTAATCTTCTCCCCTTCTTACAGATAAGTATTTATTTCTCTTTCTGACCTTTCTTCAGTAGAGGGAGGTACAACAAGCCAATCAGATCCTCCCTTGTGATACAGGAATGTACACACATTGTTTCATCTCAGAAAAAATTATTCCTCTCTGTGATTAAGTAGCATACTGTATATCCATGGGCAAAAGTTCTGTGAAAAAGTTACGGTAAGCTTGCTTTAAGGAAAAATAAAACCATTTGGCAATTACTTTATATTGATTATTGTCTGTCAGAAATATTCATAGTGATTCCTCAATACTTTTGTTTACTTTTAAGATGTATGAATAATTTGAGTATTTTAAACTATTTGAGTAATTTCATCACGGTAATGTCTAAAACAGTTAAAGTCATTAAATCATTCAGATAATAGTAACAATGATAATAATAATAATAATAATAATAATAATAATAAAAGTCCATATGATATATAAGGTAGTTGACACTTCCTTTACTGAGCCCAAATGAAATAAAATACTTAACTGAATAATTATTAAAGATTCAAAGATATTAGAAAGTGATTGGTATCACCCACATGACAAAACAGATTTTATTTTAATGTTTACTTTGAAAGTCATATAATTTTACATATATTACATTTTTGTAAAAAACTATTGACAGTTTAATAGCCACTTACTAGTAACATTTATGTCACAGAAAGCTAATTATAATTTTCTTTGAGAAAAGGCTCAGTAGCTATGAAAATTGATTCTATGGGTAATTGTATATATACTAATCAACTTTGAAAACCTTTCCATTCAGAATAGTGTGGTTTCTTGGTCCTAAGTTTCAAGTCTAGACGTTGCTAGAAATATGTGTTTATGTGTCTCAGAAAAAAAAAATAGAAACAAATCACAACCGGGAATAATGTTAAAAGCATGTAGAGTCAGAGAATTTCTTGACTACATTGGGGCAATTTATTTACATATCCTTTTTGTTAGGCAAAAATCCTACGTTACAGAATGGTAAAGTGAACTTAGAATTGACGAAGATCTTAATATTTTTCTCAATTTGACTAAACTTGAGACTGATTTCTTCCTAGTTATATGATTCTGACCTCCCTTTTCTTAGAGTATATATATCAGAACATTGTAACATTTTAATTTTTTTATGCCCGGTTGAGATGTATACCTTTTTGCAAGGTTCACCACCTAAAAGTATCTTTGAGAACCCTAGAAATATACCTTTGAAATAAATTATCCAGAAATTTGGGCTTCCTTGTTCCTAGTCTTCCTGAGTGGGTGTGCACTTGAATTCACTGTGTGCCTACCAACTCAGATGATTAATCGCATTGACTGCCCTTAGATGATGTTTGTTGTTTTCCATTGTTTCGTAATACAAAGTTGTCTTGTACTTGTAGGAAGTTAAATACCTATCTGCTGCAATACTTTTAAATAAATTCTTCTTGACTCTTCAGTTTAAATTAAATAATCCTACAGCATAATTTGATGATATTTTCCCTCTGTTCACCAATTCCTTCTAGATGTTTCCCTTCTCTTTGACCATCCAACTTTATATTCTCTCTCTCTCTCTCTCTCTCTCTCTCTCTCTCTCTCTTTCACACACACACACACACACACACACACACACACACACACACACAAAAGAAAAGCAAAGATTAAATAAAGATTTTACTCTAAGTTTTGCCATGACCTATATTTGACATACTCAATATCAATCCAATAAAGAAAAACATCTTTTTTGTCTCCCTAGCAACTATCAGTTCAAATAACCTGATAAGAGGTGGGATTTTGTACCACTTCCTCTTTCCATGATGGGATATTCTGTTTTGTACTTTGGCAGGTCTTGTTCATGCTCTCACAATCCCTGTGAGTTCCTGTATGGTGTATCTAGAAAATGCTATTTCCTTGCAGACATCCACCACATCTGATGCTTAAGATCTTTTTTTTTTCTCTTCTAATTAAATCCCTGTAACCCAATTAACACATTCCATCATATAAACAAATTTAAAAAAGAAAATAAGGATATTTTTAAAAGATTCATAAATGGTCCTTAACAAAGACCAATATCCTTCATGATAAAACTCCTGGAGAGAGTAGAGACATATCTCAACATAATTAAGATATGTTAAAATACGACACTGTCAACATCATTGAAATGGAAGGAAGTCCAAGCATTTCTATGAAAATGAAGAACAAGACATTGATGCTCACTCCATCCATACATGTAAAACAATCAAAGAAACGTGATGGCAAACAGATAGAAAATGAATGAGAGGGAGGGGAAGAGAAGTGGGGGGAGGGGGAGAGGAGTGGAGGGATGGGGAGAGGAGTGGGGGGAGGGGGGAAGGAGTGGGAGGCTGGGAGGAGGTGGAATTTTTTTTTCTCAATAAAAAAAAGAAAAAAAAGAATTCCTTGGAATTCTGGAAGAAGATGTCTTTGAAAAATTCTGAACTGCCTCCTTTCTGTTATTAGCCATGAACTATTTTGTTTTCAACATTAAACTTAGATTCTAACTCTAAAAAAAATGAAAAAGTAAAAGTATTCTTACAAACAGATGATATGATTTTATATATGCAAGGACCATGAACACACAACCAGGGAGCTTCTACAGCTGAAATTAGCAGCATTCTTTATACAAAGAACAGAAAAATAGACTGCAAAGAAAAGCAAATGATGACTTTCAAGTACCTACAAAAATATATCATCTTTACTCTTTGTATATATTTCATACATTTTGATAATATTTTCTCTTTGATCATCTCTAACACCATACAACTACATAATAATCAATTTTTGGTATGTCTTTGTGTATTACATTTTAAAATAGCTTTTCTCCCCTCACCTAAAAGAAGTTATATGAATTTGTTCAGTGAAAATAAACATAAATTATGAATAAAAGTATGTTTTATGGCTAATTATATCAATTGATTAATTTAAATGAATCAGATTAACAGAAGAGGTTTTTTTATGCAGCCAATGTAATTAGAAATAAAAATTGCGTATTTTTCACTAATTTTAGGGTTTAAGTCTAAGTCACTGTATTTTTCAAATTTTTGTTTACCTTGCTGCATTCAATTTCATTAATAAATGCAAGAATACTACATTACCACCTGCTATGTTTTAATCATTAAGCCTGTGATGGAGAGTGTAGTCTGCTAATTTATGTAAAATGCTCCAATTGCAGAGATAGCTAACTCCTTTTAACATTTTGTCATTAATTAAAATAGATTTCTAATTACACCAAAAGGTTTTGTAATTAGTAACATCTAGCTATTTAATCAGTGACCCCAAGCTTTCTAATTGACATAACACCTAAAAATTACTCAAAGCATGTTGTAATGTTGTCTCATGTCACCAAATCGTGTCTGTATCCCACTAGCTTTTATGTAGAAAAATTTGTGAAATCTCTCAAGGATTCTCTGTATCTGAGTGCTTTCCATGCCCCTCCAGCTGCCCCTGGATCTGCTAGTAATACAGGGCTGAACCAAAAGAATTTGAATAGTAAGTTCACATGATTTGTAGAAGCCCTCGTTATAGAGAAGGACCAAATACTTTATATATCACTATTTTCATGGAAAACTATTAGTTGCAAACTTTTAACAAACATCTTTTTTAATAATTAAATTAGTAAATCATAACAAGTTAAAATACCCAGAACTTAAATTTTAAAAGAGCGAGGCATAACAGGTCATAAAAATATTTCCAGCTTTTAGAAGTCTTAAGCAGGAGGATGATCAAGAGTTTAAGGCCATTAAACTCTTAAGAGATAAGGAATTCAGTTTATGCCTTTCGGTAAGTTGTTACTCCACTCACTTCTCTAAGTTATTCTTTGTCAGGCTAAAACTTCCTCTGAGGGAATCTAGTTTACAGACAGCCTTTGACTCTATTTTGATGGTACACAGAGGGATGATGATTCTGTACTTTGGTGGGCAAGTAAACAATACCATATGTCTGGCATTGCCCATGACTCACAGAATTTTAAATAACTTATTTCTAAAAGAAAAAAAATACACTATTAATTTACTGAAGAAAATTTGGATTAAGGAAGAACATGAAAGTGTTAAAATCCCACCACCAAAAAAAAAAAAAAAAAAAAAAACCAGGCTGAAAATTTAATGAACCTATGAGACAAAGGATGGGTGTAATGTTATCACATAGTCCCCTCAATAAAAAATAAAGGGTACAATAGTGTGATAATGATGGACCCCACCAAACTCTCAACAAACCAGCTGGGGTTTGTATGAAGATATATCTATTTTTTAAGAATTGAATACATTTTTATCATATCCTTTTTCCTCTCTGAACTCCTCCCAGATCACTATGCCTTTAGGAATCATGACCTTCTCTCTTGGGCAAACAAAATGGAATCTAATTTGTGTTGAATAGCTTCTATTGAGCATTGCCTTTTCTTGAAGTTGACTGATAGATCAATGTCACTTGACTGAAGAAATCTGAGGTTCTCTCCCTGAGCAACCATCAGCTGAAGATAGCTTCTTGTCTAGAGGTGGAGCTTTGTGCCCACTTTCCCTCCTCTGAGCTCAGGTTTTATCTGCTTGAGCTTGTGTTGATCTTATGCATGCTGAAACTTTCAAAACAAAGCTAAACAAAATTTCCACCTTCAGCCTGTAGTAATGCCTCTTGGAAATTACTCGAACTTTACTACACCCATTTCAATTTCTGGAATTACTCTGTAATGTACATGTAACATGTATGTGGAACTGTAGTTTGCCTCATTGATCATACAAGTTTGAAAACTGGAAATTAGTTCCCTCATTTTTGTAAACACACCTAAATGGTGATTCTTTTGTTTTATTGTTTTAATTTTTTCAGATAAATCGCTTTGGTCTTCAATTCACTATTTTTATGTCATAGTAATGACTATTATAGGAAATAATATGCACTAAAGTGTGTTAATCTCAGAAAAGTGTATAGCAAATTCTTATACAGAAATGAAATATGCATTTAATAAGACTTTCATTGAACAAATAGGAACATTTTAAATTATTAATATTCTTAACATAATTGTAGGTACTGTAAGGATGTTAATATTTAGCTAACTTTATCTGGAAACTTTATTTGCATAGCTTAATATTTTTTGTTAGCTGTAATTTCCTCTTTACAACAAAATTTCACTGTGATGAATACTTTATTAACTTAGAAATAGCATATCCATGTGCATGCATGTGCCCAGAAAGTATAAAATTACACTTGTTAAAATGATCCATCAGTAGGAACCTTTGGACCATCAAGTTTAGTGTAAAAGGTGGTAAGTACCCAAATCTGAAAATACTGGCTTTTAAAGCACACGAGGGAAGCTTTGAAATTTGGCTTCCAGGTGGGAGAACTGCAATTCAAATATTTATCAGCCCAGCTTCCTAACCTCTGAAACTTTAACAGAGTGTTGTGCTGTTTAATGTGTCTTTATTTTCCTCAGTGGGAAAGTACATTCTGCTATCACTGAAACTCAAGATTTCTTACAAAATCCCTTTTTTGTGCC
Source organism: Microtus oregoni (assembly GCF_018167655.1). Taxonomy (NCBI): domain Eukaryota; kingdom Metazoa; phylum Chordata; class Mammalia; order Rodentia; family Cricetidae; genus Microtus; species Microtus oregoni. The sequence continues at coordinate 363,860 of NW_024544738.1, forward strand.
TAGTATAATTCTGAAATACATACTTTTATAAAAGAATATGTGAAGCAAGAGACCAATTTTTGGATATAAAGAATTGTTTCTTTTATGAAGAAAAATGTTTTGAAAAAAATCACTGACATTATATGTCACCGTGCTAAGTTTTTGTCTTAGCATAAGCGTGCTCTGCCATTCTTTAATAATGAAGACAGATATTAATAACTACCAATCACTAACTATATGTCAAAGATTATTTCTAGCTATTTTATGCTTTAAAAAATATTCGAATGATCCTTCAAGTATTACTTGATTATCTCCATAATCAGATAAGAAGATCTGATAAGTAAGCACAACCCAACATTCTCAAAGTTGCTGTCTCTAAAGTGTGCTTTCATCTATAAATTATTAAAATAAGATATGTACATGGCTACAAATATGGATTATTAACTACCCCACCTTGAATCATAAATGTTTTCTCATATTTCATACTTAAATTGTATAAGAGATCTCAAAACATAATTGAGAATTTGCTAGAGACCCTGCTTCAGAAGGGTTCATGGACCTGGAATAAATATGTTATCAGCACCAAGACGACCTGTAACCACCTGTTGTTCTTCAAATCTTCAAGCAAGTGACCCCAGATAGCTTGAGCCTTCTTGATTTATACAGCTTCACTGGTTTGCATGAACAGTTTGACAGTTTTCACTTCTTAAGTTTCTAGAAGCGGTAACAATAATTACCACTTTTTCCCCATTTCTTCCTCCTTCTGCATTCAACTCTCCATATATAGGCATTAGAGTTTTGACCTGTGCCTCTATCATCAGAAACACAACAATGGAACTTTTCTAACTAGGCACATCTACAGGTAGAATATTATGGCCAGTTGATGCATATAGGGTTACAGCCTCATGCAGAGTGAAAGACAATTTTGTCTCTTTTGGTTAATATTTACATCTGGTAGCATCTGGGTTCTCAGCATCAATTCAATAGTCAGAGATGATTCAATGCAATCTATTATTTATACTATTATATCTTCTCTGGGCTCATGCTAGGTTTTTCCATTTATCCTAAAGGCAACATAATCTGGAAACTTGGTCTTAAAAGTTGCCATTGCTTGTCCGTTTTTAATATGTCTATCTCCCCTAACTTTTTGAGATAATGGCACCATTATGAGAAATGAGGAAAAAGTGGATTACTATTATTATCTTACTCTCTGTTCCTCAAATGTTCTAATTAACTCTTGATATCATCTATTTAATAACATTTCTCTAAAGTTCTTATGTTTAAAAATCATTATTCCCAACAGTCATGCAAAGAGGTAAGATAAAACTTGATGACCCACTGTGACTCGTTCAGGCCTGGTATGGCTAGCATAGAGGAAGCAACGAGAGCACATGCACACACATTCCTGGGGTCATGCCCAAAATTATGCAACCAACTATTAACAGGTACTTGCAAAGTGGATGAGACTCTCCAGGGGTCTTTCCACAAGGGGAGCATCTTGTGCTATTTCCAGGTGTTGTTTCCTCAAAGAAGTCACATGGCTTCTACCAAATATTCTGAGCAGTTTAAAGAAGAGATTTTATAAAAATAATACAATTCAACTAATAAAAATATTATTTAAAAATTTGAGAGTAAGCACTTAAGTCTATTTAAAAACAAATAAGGGTCACTAGCTATTGGAAGTAATATAACACATTATGTTAGATAATATAAAATAAAATAAGTCATTTTTGTTCTTATTGAGACATTTTATAAAACTATACAGATGAATAAATATATAAAATCAGTGATATATGTCTTAAAATATTTTATTCATAAGTTATGGATTTACTCTACAATTCTAGAGGACATTATCTTTTGAATTTATTTCTTTCAGAAATATGCTTTCTGGCTTAAAAAAGGGAGCTTTATTTTTTGCAAAATATTGGAGAGTATGCTACATATTCTTACATATGAAGCACTGTTATTTTTATCTATCACCATTATTTGTCATCAAAACTTACAGATACATAGCACATTTTTGTCCCTTTCTATACAGTGGAACTCTTACTTTGGTCAAGGCCCATGTAGCAATGAAGCAAGAGCATTTGAGAAAATCTATATGCAATTTTAAAGAAGCAGAAAAAACACATTACTAATATTTAAGGATTTAATTTCCCAACACTCAGTTAATATTTGTATCTCCGTTCTCATGAGAAAATATTAAATTTGTTCTCCTTTTCTTACTGACTTTGATGAATGTGTTTGAGAGGGTCAGACCCAGCCTCCACATTGCACTGATGGTCTGACTTTGGAGGAATCGAATGCAGTGTAGTGTATCACAACAGTCTGAAATGAAATACTAGGAGTCTGGAGGTAAATTTTCCAGGCGTACTAGCACCAATTGAAATAACTCACTCTTGACTGCTGCTGCAGAAAGTGTCAGTCTGTATCTCAGACTATAGCCATCAAGCACTTTGTCCTGGTGGCCTGAAGCAGACACACAGAGATTCCAAATTCAAAAGGCGTAAATGCATTTCAGTGAGGAGACTCACAGTCTTTTAACAGTTTCTGTGTCTCTACTTCTTCCACTAAAATTTCCTGTTTCAAACCTAGAAAATGTTTCTGTTTGTTAAATTGTGTTTCTGTATCTGCTGCACTGTACTATTTTTTGTTTGTTTTTCTATTAAAAAGCTGGATATGTATTTGTATGTTTTCATTATTTTACCAGAAAATAAAATTAGGGAATAGATAAATTGGGTATGCATTTGAAATTTTGTAATAAAAATTTAAAAGGTAAAATTGTTATTTTTAATTTTATTATAACTTAATGTCTTTAAGATTTGGCAGGATCATTGGTTTCTTTCCAAAATGTAAAAATTACACTTCTCCAAAGAAATGAAAATTCCAGTCTTTATAATTGGCTTCTGGGGGAAAAAAGAAAGAGAGAGAGAGAACATTAAACAGTAGTCACCGAGAATCTGCTCTCACTGGAACTGCCTTTTACTGGCCCTTGAAAGCCAATTATGCACAAATCTTTCCAAGCCCCTGATCGATGGTGTCACTTTAATGGCTTAGTAGGACACAGTGAAAGTACTTACAGAACTGCAATTGCCAACATGCCAACTTCCCCTAGCATCTCAAACTAGGTAATCATTTACTAGTTTACCTCTAGGATTATAAACACCTAAACTCATAGTCATGTAAGAACCAATCAGGTTCTTTAGGAGCTTAATATGATGGAAGACAGAAGGTAATTTTCTTAACTCTTTCCCAAATTATAATGCAAGCTAGTTTTATACCAGATTCTGACAAGTGCATATGCACAAAACGTACGAAGTGAGATGATCACATAATCTTTTCTCCTAGGCTCAGTAAGACATTTTACTGTATATGCAGACACTCAATTGTGACTCTTTTAAATACCCACTTTTATTTGAATACATAAAGATGGAATATTTAATCCAACTCCAGTAAGTCATTTGAGTTTGCAAAATTTATTCTTAATATTAATGAAAAATCACAATCAAATGCCCTACTCTGAAAAGTACTGATCTCCAGACTATGCCACATTATTACATCTACTGCATCTAAGAAGCCCAGTGATACAATATTTTCCAGTAAATCACATATTTAAATATTATGCATCCCAATATTTTGTGTGCCATAATAATTAGCAACTTTCTATATAAACATTTTATAATATTCTCAGTAGTCATACAGCTGCTTTTGGAACATGGTTTCTGTTTAGTGTGCAATAAACTATAGATTTATATATATATATATATATATTTTAATTTATTTATTTATTAAGGATTTCTGCCTCTTCCCCGCAACCGCTTCCCATTTCCCTCCCCCTCCCCCTATTAAGTCCCCCTCCCTCATCTGCTCAAAGAGCAATCAGGGTTCCCTGACCTGTGAGAAGTCCAAGGACTGCCCACCTCTATCCAGGTCTCGTAAGGTAAGCATTCAAACTGCCTAGGCTCCCACAAAACCAGTACGTGCAGTAGGATCAAAAATCCACTGCGATTGTTCTTGAGTTCTCAGTATTCCTCATTGTCCGCTATGTTCAGCCAGTCCGGATTTATCCCATGCTTTTTCAGACCTAGGCCAGCTGGCCTTGGTGAGATCCCAATAGAACATCCCCATTGTCTCAGTGTGTGGGTGCACCCCTCGTGGTCCTGAGTTCCTTGGTCTATTAACTATAGATTTAACTTGGTGTTATAAATATACTAAACCTTCAATCAAATAATAATAAAGGAAAGCATCAGGGATACCACATAGCATGTTGCTAAACACAGAAACAAAACAAAGAAATATATAACAATTCTGCCTATTGGGAGACAATTTTGACCTTTGTTTCTGCAAGCCATATCAGCTTTTGCTCTTGTAGCATCTTGTCACTGATATTCGGATTCTGAACAGTCTTAAAAAAAACAAAGATACTGACTTACTCTATGAGTGAGAATAGTTTTGCTCCTGATTTGGATAATAAAGGAAAGGTCACTTTTTAAGTCAATTTTATCTGATGTTTCCTAATAAAATTGGGGATTTGCTAACCTCAAGTTTCTGAAACTGTGATACAAACTGACTGCAGATGAAATATTGAACTTGTATTCTCCTTGTGGACTTGACAGCCAAGAATCTCAAGGTGCCGATTTTCCACACATGAGAAGCCACTGGATATCCTCCCTTGTGTTTCTTTTCAGTTTGTATCCATGAAATAGAGAAACCTAAATAATTAGCTTGTAAAGTGTCCAATCTCTTGGAACCTTCAAGTGTTGGAGGACCAGACATATAAGTACAGAACCATATCTTAGCACTTATGATTAACCATCAACATTTACAGAAAACACATTAGGAAATTTATTACAAATTAATTCAGTGTCTTTGTTAATAACTTAATTTCTGAGCATGGTATTACAAATTTATTATTGTGTTATGACTTAATTATTTCTTACTCTTGGAATATATTGTGAATAAAGATAATTTATAATCTACTACTATATGTAAGATCACCTTCATTATTACATTCCACACACTAAATGAAAACTATTTTAAAGTGTACTAAACCTTTTTGACTTTAAGCTTTTCATTTGAAAATATTTGTTTATTAAAATATATTTGTTTCACCAGATTATAGGTGTTGAATTTGAATAAACTTTATTACTTTCAATTTTAGATTCTGTTTTATTTAAGAATTTCGTACTTCCATTTGATGTGTTTTGATCAAATACATCTGTTTTCTCTCCTTTAAATTTCTATTTCTCTCCCAATATTTCCCCTACAACTTATTCTGATTTTTTTTTGAGATCATAATGTTATTACAATTTTCCCTCTGTTTTTCTCCTTCCAAATACTCCAATTTGTTCTACCCTGGTTTTCCTGAAATTCACAGCCTTCTTTTTCATGAATTGTTATCGCATTTATATATGTATATAAATATATTCCTAAAGATAAACTATTCATTCCATGTAATGTCACTTGTACATATGTTTTCAGAACAGCTTCTTTGGGACTTGACAAATGATTCATGTGATCTTTTACATAAAAAAAAATAAATGTACTAACAACTCAGTGTTGCCTATATGTATAGTTTTATAGGACTATGCTATGGAATATGGGGAGCCTCTTAGAGGTCATATGTCACTTTTATGGTAGCCATCACCTGTCAATAACTATTCCCTCATCCACTCTACTTTATGCCTAGCATATATCCAAAATGGGAGAAGTCATTCTGGCATTCTGTGTTCAGAACAAGAACAACAAAACATTTCTTTATGCAAATAATGTCACTAGTTACTTGGAAACTAATGTACCTTATGATAATTTTTAATATTATATAACTAAGTACTTTCATCTTAGGGGACACCTTGAGTTTATGTAGAAAATTGAAAAATATTTTTCTTACCAAAAGGTAGGGCAGGGTAAATGTCTTGTAAATCAGCAAGTCACATTGCTATATTTATAAGAAACGTGCAAAAAAGCATGATTTCTTAAAAAAATGATTGTCAGGTTTTATATTGTAAGATTAGATTATTAACCACAACTACGATTTCCTATAATTTGAATTAAAATTTATTTAGTGAAAGAGATGACTGGAATGGGGAGGCATTTTGGGGTCAGTTAGAAACCTGATGGAAGAGCAACTCCCCCAAATCTACAAGGATAACCCCAGCTAAGACTAGCAATTGAGGATAAGTAGGCTGTACTTTCCATCTCCTGTGATCAGATTAGTGATAGCCCCAATTATGATCAAGAGACTTTATCCAGTAACTGATAGAAACAGGTGTAAAGACCCACAGTCAAGCATTATGCAGAATGATGGGAATCTTGCTAAGAAGTGGATAGAAGGACTGTAGGAGCCAGAGGGTGTTGGCAGACTGCCCCATCCCAAATAACCACTCTAAGGCTTATAGTAATTGTAAATGTTTGGCTTATAGCTCAGACTTATTACTACCTAACTCTTAGATTTAAATTTATGTATCGGCATAAATGAATTCAGACAGATTCTAATAATATATACAGCTTTAATGGGGAAATAGACTTACAGGACCACAGGTTCCCTCAATGAACAGGGAAGCAGAGAGAGTGCGGGGGCTCCTGCTTGCCCGATTTATAAGTAAACATTCGCCCCAGGCGAACACGCCCCCTAAGGGGCTGGGCTTATCCCTACAAATTTATCCATATTTCTTATCTAAGGTTTGTCATGTGGCTCATGGCTTGTTACCCTATTTTCTACATGCCCTACTTCCTCAACAGCTGACTGGCATCTCCTCTGACTCTACCCTTTATCATTCCAGGATTCTCTTTGTTTCAAACTGACTTGATTCAGCAGTTATTGGCCAATCAATTTTTAATAAAAAATTAGAGCACTGAATATTTACAGTGTACAAAAAGAGTATGTCACAGCCAGAGGGGTCACTGACATCACAAGAAAACCCATAGAACACCTAACCTGACTTTTAGGGACTCATAGAGTCTGAGCCAACAATAAGGGAGCCTGCATGGGACTGACCTAGACCCTTGACATATTTGTGACAATTGTGTAGCTTGGTCTATTTGTGGGACTCCTAACAGTGGAAACAGGCAATGTCTCTCAAACTTTGGCTCATTATTGGTGACATATTTAATACTGGTTGTCTTGACAGGCTTAATACAAGGGGAGTTGCTAAGTCTTAACAGCAAATTGATATGCCATCTTTTGCTGAAACCCATGGGAGTCCTGTGCCTCGGAAGATGAATGAATTGAGGCAGGGGGTAGGGATGTGGGGGTGTTGGGGTGAGGGAATTGGCATGAGAAGAGAAAGGGGAAACTGTGGACAGGATATAAAATAAATTGAATAAATTTTTCAAAAGAATTCACAAAAATTATGTAACTCCAAGCCTAAAAGTATAAAAAATTTCTTACTGTAAAGCTTACCTGAATTGTATCCTAAGATATTAACTACCTTATGATAAATAAAATAATAATACTTCTATAAATGGAAGAATCAAAGCTGGTAACTAGTCTGGACATTGGATCAAATATTTTCTGGATCATACTGAAGTTTAAGTTTATTTTGCTGTCTTAAAACACTGAATTCTTCAGCTCTATAATTTATTTTGTTATTGTCAATCATGCAGAGAATAAATATGAACTAAATCAAGACAACTTTTGTGCTAGGATTTTGCTTTTGGAGGTAAAACCAAAATGAAAAATAATGTAATGATTTCCCCCTGAGATGCCTTTTGCCTGTTATTGCATAGCATGGCCTGTAGATGTGAGATTTCTCGAGGAAGTGCCATTCCAATTCTCATAATTTACTTACCTAAGGTCCCTCTTTCAAGTAGCCAAAGACCTAGACAGAGTTTGCCTATTGCTCCCATTTGCTGAGACCACAACCTAAGAACAACAGAACAGGAGAAGAGTAGGTTTAAGACAAGAAACAAGCTCTGATACTCACAGACATTTTGGATAAAGAATCTATAATAACAATATACATTGGTAAAATTTAGCTTTAGACAATTTTAGTAAAGAGAGTAATAAGTGGATGGAGTAATGACTTAGCAGTGAAGAAACCATATTGCCTTTGATGAATCCACAAGTTCTGATCCCACCATTCTTTTTTTTCTATTGATTTTATTGATCTCTCCATTTTTCTCTGTTCCCCTTTCTTCTTCAACCCTCTCCCATGGTTTCCATACTCCCAATTCACTCAGTAGTTCTTGTCTTTTTCTACTTCCCATGTAGTTTAGATCCATGTAGGTTCTCATTGTTGCCTAGGTTCTCTGGGATTGTGAATTTTAGGCTGATTTTCTTTGCTTTATGTCTAAAAGCCACTAATAAGTGAGTACATATGACAAATGGGTCTGGGTTATCTCACTCATTATGACATTTTCTAGATACATCTATTTCAAGAAGGCATTATTTTGTGCTGTTGTGTAGTACTCCATTGTGTAAATGTACCACATTTTCTTTATCCATTCTTTGGTCGAGAAGCATGTAGGTTGTTTCCAGGTTCTGACTATGACAAACAATGTAGCTATGAACATAGTTGAGCACATGTTCTTGTAATATGATTGGGCATCCTTTGGGTATATACCCAAAAGTGGTATTGGTAGGTCTTGAGGAAGGTTGTTTTCTAATTTTTTGAGAAATCACCATACTGATATCACAAGGGATGATTAGCTACAAGTAAAGAAGACTGCAATATGCTCCCCAAATAATCATTAATTTTCAATAATACTTCAGTGAGGATTTGGGACTCAGGAATTTCTCTACAAGCATGATAAAACAGTGATGGCTTCAACATTATGCAGGGTTTTTGCAATAAATAAAGCCAGGCCACGATTTCTCAGGACTCCTCTCCAACCTCTGGTTCTTAGGTTCTTTCAGTCTATCATCTGTGATGTTTCCTGATCCTTGGAGTGGAGTATATATGTACATACCGCAGCCATTTATTCAATGTAATGGAATCAAATGTGCATCTCTTCATTAATCAACATCTACTTCAAACATAACCTTCTCTTTGGAAGAATCAAAGAATTATTTATCGATGATATATACCTAAGTATTCAAACTAAAGTTTGATATCATGTCCAGTTAGTAAAAAAAAAATAGAAATGGATTTTGCTCTTCACATCAATTACTTCATCAGCCATGGTCTCCTGACAAGCTTCATATTCCCTGGTATTAGTCCCTTTCTGTAGATTGGGCCCCAAGTCCAATTAGGAAGCAGTTGGTGACCACCATAATAGCCATGCCACAGTTTTCCCAATTTGCATTTCTTTACAAGCAGCTTGTATTTTAGCTTGAGGATGGACACATAAGTAAGACCAATAGTCACATTTCCACCTGCAGAAGATTGTCACTATAAAAGCCAGCAAGCAGGGAGGACAATGAAATTGTTTCCAACTTAGCCACTCTCTTTTCTGAAGACCAACTGTGCCATGGTTTGATTTTGAGTCAATATCTTTTGGTTTCGAGTATAGCATATCCTCTATTTACAGTCCTTTAAATGTGTAAGAATTTTATTAATGCATGCAATGTGATTTTATTAAATCTACCCTCATTCTTTTCCTACCCTCACTCTTCCTCATTTTTTCTTTTCCCTAAACTTCTGCTTTTTTGAGTTAAAAATTGCTGAATCTACTTAAAGATGCCTATAGTTGCAGGGTTATAGGACCAGTATTTTTGAGGCACATATTTTTAAGAGCCTTACAAAATTAGGTTTCCATGTTTTTTTGGTGGGTGTTGATTGTTCACTTGTTTGTTTGCATCCATCCTTATAGATAACCTGGTAACCCTTCCTCTACCACATTTTATCCTTAGTCTTCCTGGCCCATTCTCTCTTAAATTTTTGACCCATAGTATACCACTTTCTAATACTATACTGTACAGTGTATGTCCTTCTCTTCCCACTCTCAGAAAACATCCTTTTATGTCTCCTCCTGTCTATTTCTAGCTTCTGGTCCTTATAGGAACCTCAGTTAAAAAAAAAAAAGAGCCAGCTTTCATGGCACTAGAATGTACTTCTCACTTATCACAAATGAAAATATTCAACAGTGTTATGCATCCGGGAATACTAAAAGCTATAGTAATTGGCTTGGTAAGATATACTCATGTGTATAATTGTGACACAAATGATATAGAAGTAACCAACTGCTTTCTGTATGGCTTTAAATCTACCTCACATGAAGAAAATTATACCTGGTTGAATTAATTGGGACTTACTTTGACTGGTTAGGATATGATGGAGAGGCTAATACTTTCATCCCACTAAAGAGAGAGAGAGAGAGAGAGAGAGAGAGAGAGAGAGAAGATTTTAATATAATATCATAAATTTAGGATTCTCAAAGAGTTGTACAACATTTCTATGATTTGGAGCCTGTGGAAAGCAATGTGGTATTCATTTGCCTTGAAACTAACATTTATATTCTTTTATTAATGTTGATATTTTATAAATCATTTGATCATTATCCAAAATATTTTTATCTATGCCATAAAATAGTCAACACATTTTACTCTTCTTCCTAGTGTATATATTTAATAGAGAGTGAGAGTTTCTTTTTGAGCCACTTAAAGGATTATTGAAGTATATTTTAATGTCCTATAGCTCAGAAGTCCCTACAACTGTCACTGGAAAATTTATCTTGAACATATTTTTTAGTGTCATATATTCTCTTTTGTTTTTGTTGTTTGTTACTTATTCATAAAAGGCTTTAAAATGGTTTAAGTTTTTTTTTAATTTTACAAATCTTAGTAGATTATTTTGTGTGTATTAACTAAGCAATGTAGGCCAAGATTTTGTTCTTGCTTTTTTCACTTGACTGACTGATGCATTAAGATATTTTCCTTATTGATTTATATTTCCAGAGAATTTGGAATGGAAGTCTCAGCACCCTTTACAACTGTCCATGTGTCAGATAGATTTGATCTTCTTTAACCTTCGCCATTGGTTATTCATTGATCTTAGATATCAGGATTCTGTGTTTCTAGGCAACACTGTTAAATGCACATTCACATCCATGATTTTCTGTTTCAAAACATTTTTAAAGCATAGGATTAGTTTGAACTTTAAATTCTTTAAGCTATTGAGAAGATAGCTTGAACTTTGTTGAAATGTAGTGATTTTGAACATTTTGGTTCATCTAAAGTAAAATATGTTCATAGTAAATGATTTTTTCCTGGAATGGGAAATAAACTTTTGTAAAAAATATTTTTACAGAATAATGATTATGATATGTATGCTTATAGTTTCCAAATTTAAACATATTTGCACTAAATATGAAATATTGTAGAGTGAGCACTACATTATGGGGTGCCTCATTTGCCTCATATATGAAAGAGTTGAATGGTTGTCTATGGTATTTGATTTAGAAGCATATACATGAAAACTTCAACATTCAATACATGGAAACATCATCATCTGTGACCTTGCCTATAGCAAATTAAAGTAGTCAAAGGAACTATTTCATGGAACAAATACAAAGAAGATTGGACAAAAATCTGAATGTGGTTTCACATGTGAATTTCTATTTTCTTCTTTTTATTTTTTGATTTTTTTATCTAAAATCCCACACTTACATAAAAGTATTATATAACATTTAAAATCAATTGAACTGAATGAAAGAATATATACATTTAGTTAACGGCAAAATAAGTTATGAAAATATATAATTCATAAGAGTACAACTTAAGCATGTGGTGAGAGTTAGTATTAACTAATTTGAAAGTCAGGAAAATGAATGATATCCTTTACTTGATTAAAAATACATGAGTTGGAATGTGTCTGCATTTATCTACTTCAAAACATAAATTTAGAGAATTTAAAACATTAGGATGAGGTAAATATTTTTAATTAAAGGTATGAAACACTTAGAAAATATGAGGCAATGAATGAAAAGATTGCTCATGTAAGAAAAGACACTAATTATTAATCAGCATAAGGAAACTCTAATTTCAAATGAAACGAAAGACTTGCAAATGAAAGAAATGAGAAACACTTTTAGATCCATGAATTACAAAATTTTAGAAGTAAGTTTGTACTTTGTACTATTATACTTTGTAATATTAAGTATAAAGTAATACTTTGTACTATTAAGGTTACTGTCAAACTGCCCTTTGTTAATGCCATTATTTCTATCTGACAATGTTCATTAATTTTTCCAGCTATATCATTTCTAAACTGTACTTTAATAAATTAATCTAAAATAGATTGCAGTATAAAAATAACAAAATTACCTTTACTTGTAAAACTGTTTTCTCTACCTTTATATGCTATGGTTTATAAGGTATATGTAGCTCTATGTATGTATGAATATATGTATGTGTGTGCTATATAATGCATAATATATGTGGAGGAACATAAACAATAAACCATACAGATGTCAGATATAGTATGTTTTTATTTGTCATTATAGCTGTCACTAGACTTACAATAAAAATTGTTTTATGAGGATGAATTGTTAGCTCATTGGCTATTAGTGTGTATAGTTCTTGCAAAGAGTCTGGGTTCAGTCCTACTACCCACATCCAGCCACACAAAACTTTCTATAGCTCCATCTCCAGAGAATGCATCATCCTCTTCTGGACTCCAGACGTATGTGCACTCACATGTACACATTACCACAATGAAGGACATACAAACATATAAGTTTAAAATATAGAATAAAATTTTAAGTGCATATATTTATAATCTCAGTGTTTAGGCTATTCCACATCATTAATAGCTTGTCAATCTTTGATTACTAAATTTCCTTTAACTAGAATGAGCATCTTACCAATTGTAAATGAGATAAAAAAAATTGGCAAAAAAGAAAGAGGCTTTCTTATGTATTATTTAGAGTTATGGGACATATGCTCTGGTTATTTCCCTGTAGAGGGGAAAGAAAGTGACTCATGCAATACAATAGCTTAAAGGTAGTCTTAGACACTCCCTAAGATTACAGCAGCAGCAAAATAATTGTAGAAGGAAATCAGAATTACAAGTTGAGCTGCTTTTAAGTTATTAAGAGAACTGCAATGATGTAGCTTTATTGCTTTTACATCCTTGCACAGGGTTGGCATTTCTGGTGAGACATTGTTCTCAGATATCTCATGATCTTCTAAATATCCCCTCACCAATGATTCTATTAGTAATTTCAGTAAAGTCAGTGGTTTAACAAACTAAATGTGGGTAGAATTGCTTCTTTGTCCTTCCAATGATGTTTTCTATAAAATGAGTACACTTTAGGAGCCTACATCTACAAGGTCAGCTAGGGTTTCTGGATAGGGATCCTAAGGCCAAAGAAAAGTCAGAAGAAACAAAAGACAGGATAGAATTGGGAGGTCTGTCGGTTCATGTCAAAGCAGCCAAATAGCCAAAGTTTATTTCAGAACTTGCTTATATACAAAAGCAGAACAAAGCACAGAACAGATGGTCAGTCAGTATCTAACCACAATTCCTCTCCTTGAATGAGCAGTCTCCTCTGCAGCATGTGCTTGCTGCTCGGAAGCAGCCTTACTTTCTATCCTGATGTTCCAGAGGTTTGTCATCAGCAGTATTCTGTCTACTAGATAGAGTGTTCTTTGCTCATGGGCTAAATCAGAAGTCTCTCATAGCTCTCAAGGTTATAAGAAAAAGTAGAGCAGGCAAGCTTAAACTCAAATGACTTCTTTAAGTCAGGAATGACTCCACATGGAAACTGAGTCACATGTGGGCTCCAACAGTACACAAAGGTTTGCATAGTCCCTGGAAACTTGTACAGCACAAACTCTTATGATGAAACTTTGCACTGCCAGCTATATACTTAAAATGGCAACAAAATCTGTTGTTACATATAGTGATTTCTCTCTATAGAGATATAAAAATTGATAGGCTGAAACCATAATTGTAGGTGTTTATGACTGTATGATATGTATTTGTGAATGCATACATGTTTTATAGTGATAGATATTTATTTTAAGATTTATATATTTTTCCTTTATACATAAATGTTCTGTGTATATATATATGTATGTATACACACACACATGTGTGTGTGTGTTTCATGTCCATTCAGTGTACATGGAGAGCAGAGAAGGATGTCAGATACCCTGAAACTAGATAGAGTAACAGAAGCCTTTGTAACATGCCATGAGGGTTCTGGGAAACAAACCAAGGTACTCTGGCTGAGTAAGGTATCCATCCAAAAAGAATAGGTTTTTTTTTAAAAAAAAAAAAACAGTACAAGGAGCAGGGATAAATTCTGGTGTCACTGCCAGTGACCCCTCATGGCTGAGGAAGAGACCCAGTTAGCTACATACAACTGTCACCCACATTCAGAGGGACTAGTTTGGAACTATGCTGGAGGTCCAGCTGGAGTTGGTGAGCTCCCACTAGCTCAGTAAAGTTTTCCAATGGGTGAACCCATCATGGTCTTGATCTCTTTGCTTATATTCTCACTCCTCTCCATGCTTCAACTGGACTTTGGGAGCTCAGTCTAATGCTCCAATGAGGATCTCTGCCTCTTTTTCCATTAGTTGCTGGGTGAAGGTACTATGGGGATATTTAAGATATTCATCAGTCTGATTACAGGGCAAGGCCAGTTCAAGACACCCTTTCCTCTATGTCTTAGGGTCTTAGCTAGAGACATCCTTGTGAATTCCAGAGACTTTCTTTAGGGCCAGGTTTCTTGCTAGACCCATAGTGGCTCCCTCAATCAAAAAAATCTCTTTCCTTGCTCTCATCTCTGTCTTTCCTTCTTCTCAACTATCCCATTCCCTATATCCTAAAAGTTCTATCAATATACAAAATGTCATAAACAGAGATAAGAACATATACAATCTGTCAGAATAACTTTGCATAGGTGTAAAATAGTGTAAACAAAAATAACAAATATAATTTGAACTTGTATCAATATACAAAAACTATAGCAATGTAAATTATCTATGAATAAAAGCTCTCAAGTATTCACTCTATGACTGACTTAAAGGTGCCATGGGAGCACATTCTGCTGCTTCAGTCAATAGCCTTTAAGATACCAGCCCACTTGTGTTGTGTGTGGTCTCTTTGGCTTTAAAAAGCAGCAGTAGCCATGCACTTGCTCTTGTTCTTTCAGCTCCTGCTTCCAGATGCTAGACTCTGTTCCTGGTCTTACAGAACACTGTGGTCTAAGACAGTGATCTGTAAGTTTTCCCCTTAAATAATTCACCTTTTTATTAATCATAATTCTAAACTGGTATGGGATTGTTTTATGACTTATGCCTTCATTAGTGCCCAACAATTGGCGCACCAATTGTTGTAGGAAGAGGCTGCTTGTTCGTCCCGGCTGCCTGGCTAGCTTAGCCCCGAAATAATCACACAGCAACTTTATTAATTATATTAACTGCTTGGCCCATTATCTCTAACCTCTTATTAGCTAACTCTCATATTATGATTTAACCCATTTCTATTAATCTGTGTATTGCCATATGGCAGTGGCTTACCAGAAAAGATTCAAACTGGTGGCTTCCATCTCAGGCGGAGGATCCATGGCTTCTCTGCCTGACTCTGCTTTCTTCTTCCCAGAATTCAGTTCTGTCTTCTCCACCTACCTAAGTTTTGCCCCATCAGGCCAAGCAGTTTCTTTATTCATTACCCAATGAAAGCAGCACATAGACAGAAGGACCTCATAGAGCATGATGTCACCCACTGCTAGAGACCTCTTGCATTTCACTCTCTTGGTAGCTTCTTCTATCTAACTCCTATAAATATTTAGTAATTTTTCATTGTCTCTGGTGGCTGCCAAAATATTTCTTATTGTAGTCTACACTGATGGAATTAAGGTCATTGTATAGAGTGTCAAAATATTGTCTCCATTTTTTCTTGACTTGCTGGGTCTGTTAATAAATGATCTTGCCCTTCTTTAATCACCCAAATCTGAGGAATATATCTGGCGGTTATCTGACTAATATCTAGGTAGACAAGTTGTATTTTATTATGGAGTCTAGCCTCTTCAACCTCTTTAACTATGCCTTGTATATACAGCTCTCCAGCCTTCTTCGCTCTTCTTTAACCTCCCTGCACAGATAGCTGTGGTATTTGTTGCTTGTTGATTGCCTCTTCATTTGCTTTTTATCTTCCTTCTTTCATTGTCCAGGTTGATCATCTCAGCAGTAACTCATTCTACCAGTGTTGCCCTTTTTGCATAACCAAGCATCACCTCTGAAGCCTCCTGCATAGTTCTTTTGATTTTTCCCACTCACTTTACATATTTACATTTTTTTCAGCAGTTCTTATATACTCTCTCCATACAACTGGGTTTATCAGTTGTTTACAATAGATCTTTAGGTTTGTCTTGCCTAGCGCGCCTTTCATAAGTTTCAGCTGAATGTTGGCCATAACAAGTTAGTGATCTGATCCTTAGTTAGAACTAGGAAATGATTGGCTGTTTTGGATGCTAGATAAGAGTTTCCCACTGACCAGAATATACTCAATTTGTTTGTATTTGCATATGTCAGGGGATTCCCATGTCCAGCATCTTGATGGTTTGGCCTGCTTGAATTTTGTGTTGGTTATGTA
This sequence comes from Microtus oregoni, assembly GCF_018167655.1. Taxonomy (NCBI): domain Eukaryota; kingdom Metazoa; phylum Chordata; class Mammalia; order Rodentia; family Cricetidae; genus Microtus; species Microtus oregoni. The sequence continues at coordinate 380,323 of NW_024544738.1, forward strand.
CATATCTAACAATAAAGATATGATGGAGGAAAGTCATTGGCTAATAAAGGAACTGCCTTGGCCCATTTTATTGGTTAGAAGATAGGTGGGAGGAGTAAACAGAACAGAATGCTGGGAGGAAGAGGAAGTGAGCTCAGACTCCACAGCTCTCCTCTCCGGAGCAGATGCTTCAGAGAGACGCCACGCAACCAGCTCCCAGGCAGAGGCACGCCATGAAGCTCTGACCCAGGATGGACATAGGCTAGAATCTTCCCGGTAAGTGCACCTAGGGGCGCTACACAGATGATTAGAAATGGGCTAAATTAATATGTGAGAATTAGCCTAGAAGAGGCTAGATAGAGCTAAAGGGCCAAGCAGTGTTTAAATGAATACAGTTTGTGTGTTGTTATTTGTGGCATAAGCTAACAGGTGGCTGGGGTGTTGGGGACGCAGCCCCGCCACCGCCGCCCCAATTACTACAGAATGGCGCCCAACATGATGAACTAAACCCACTTAAAAAACCTGATAGGCTTAAAAATAAGGGAGAGAGAGTTTAACACAGATTTTTGCTGTTTGTTGGTGGCGTGCTGTAGAGAGATTTCCTGATTCGGCAACAGTAGCAGAAAAAACGCTGTGTCATTTTAAAGCGCGACTTCCTGGGGCTGTGCTGCCATTGCGATCTCTGTCTGGCTCCTGCGGGAGACAGAGCTTTTGAATAGAGCATTTGGAGTAAACTGCTACGATTTGTTTGATGGCAACTAGACTCGCTGTGTTCTCGTGTCTACTCTGCTTGCTAGAGGCAAGCAAGTGCCTCATCTAAGAGAAGCTTCCTGACTCAGCTTCAGCTGCAAAACCCTGCAGCTCATTAAGAGGTCCTGCCACGAAACACTTAAACAGTGTTGACAAAAAGCTGAACGCATGCTTTTCAGTTTTCAGCCATAGCAGGAAAAAAGCTGCGCTGTTGAAAAATTGATCACAAAAATTCTGAATATGTATCTATGATAATGGTAGCCATATTTTAATTTTTCAAACTCTGCAAAAAAAAACACATTCATTTGGCAAATTTCATTTCTTTGAGAACCATTTGGGTTACTTTGTGCAGCTAATGGAATTTAATTACAAAAGAACAAGAAGACATTACCTTATACTTTGGCTTTTAGTCAATTGATAAAAAAAATATTTCTTCAAACCTTTGGTGTTAACATTGTGTTTCTTCTGAAATTCTATACTTCTACCATATATCCTACCAATAACTGTTTTCTTTATTTAATTGTGCTAGAGGGCCTGGTACACCTGCATAGGATCTGATATGTGCTATATACAAAGAATGATTTCTATTTATAATTGGTTGTGATAAATTAATTAATAACCAAGTTAATCCTGACTGATACGGAATAAGTTTAGTAGTTTAAATATGACTTCCACACTCATTCACACACATATGTGCACATATACATGAACATGTATATATAAACCGTAATGCATAAATTAATATTTTCTGTTTGTAATTTAGTTATCTCAAGGATTTGTTATCTTAATAGAAAGTTGGCTAATACATACACAGAAGACAGAATATCTTTGAATTTATTAATACATTTATGTATTTCTAATCCCTGTTTCCTTTATTATTTCATTAAATTTTATCATACAGTTATTAAATTCAGCTGATAAAATAAATAGGCAACATATATAAAAGAACAGGATGTCTATTTTGTAATAATTTCTACTTATGTTGAGTTGAAAAGAAAGTAGTTTTTCCATACTGTAGTTTCATGGATCTTTGAAAAATCTTTCTACTAGAATATGAATGAGTAAGCTTAAGGGAAAACATGGGGAGCTTAATATTGAGAAATAATGCGCATCAAGGTTTCAGCGCATCCAAAGTATGATCATATGATGAAATATCATTGGATGGCTTTGCTTAAATATGGTGAAGTACAATTTTAGACACAAGATCATGGTAGAAACCTGTGTTTGCTAGTTCTCAGGATAGACAGTGAAGGCCAAAAATATGCATAACTAATTTTTACCATATTTTTATAATCCAGTATAGAGGATAGAATCTGATGTCATCCATCAATGTGAGTCTAATATAAGCATAGCAATTATTAATCATTACTACAAAATTTTATAATTCATTGCTTCTTTATTGCATTGGGTGGGCAATTAGTAAATAACTCAGGGCAGATTATAAATATTTAAAAATGGTCAGCATCTACAAATTTTGAAATATTGGTCTAGTTAAATTTATGTCCCCTTTCTTTTCAAGTTTTCATGTTTAATGTACATATTTGTTAAAAGCATATTGAATTTTGAGTTGTAAGTATTCTTCTGAAGCCCATCTACATCTTCAAAGCCAATGACACTTAGGAGTTGGTAACACTTAGAGGAAGAATTTAAGATTGAAAGTCTCAACAGAAAACTCTAGAGCTTAACACTGAACTTTCCAAATTAAGAATCCATTTGATAGTATGATGTAGAAAGTAAGGCACCTAATGGAGACACGTGTATTTGATTATCTTTCATCTATGAACATGTCTCCTAAGGAGTATCTTCAGGCAGATTCACAAGAACCTTACTGTATAGTTCTGGGATACATAAATCATGAAAGAAGCCTCATGTTTTCCCCTTTTTATAATTGTCATTTACAATATATATTTATTAAATGTAACATTATATAATCATTAAATATAATTAATAATTATTTGTATTAGCTCTCATAGTTTTGCTGTGAAATTACTTTGTTGTCTGTTAGCTTACTAAAGAATAATATGTATTGTTACTACAGCATCAAATTCTACAATAAATCTTTTTTGTTAATCACAACTGAATTTTTTTGTCTTCAGAACTACCTTATAACCTAATATGCAATCACCTCAGTACTTAAAAAAGACTCAATTTTCTATTTGTATAAGATCATCTTTTAAAGATTATACATATAAATTAAATCATGTAGTATTTGCCTTTTTCAATCTATCTTCCTTTCATTTCTTTAAGATCATGCCCTCATCTTCCATCCATCTCATCTCAAATAAGAAAACTGTAAAATCATGAAATTCTTAAATGCATATACAAAATAGCAAGTTACTGATGACAGAGTATAACTTGTCGTATCATTAATGTAAGTCTGACTATATCTTTATTGCACAGATAATGTAATTTAATAGGAAAATAGTAGTGATTTGTTGAACAGAAGGTTCTCATATTCCAGAACAATATTTAATTTACCCTAATTTCTCAAATATAACAAATTATGGCTACAGGAGACATTTTTTGCAGAGGTCATAAAGGCATCAAATTTTAGTTGTCATAAGGAGGAGTTTGTATGTACTTAAAATAATTATGAACCCCATTTGTAGCATGATTTTTGTTGAGAAACACAGCTAAATGGAATTTTTTAATTTACTAAAAGCTCAATTATTTTTTTTAACATTTCTTTTGTATGTGTTGACAAGACCATTAGGCAATATATAGGAGGTGAATGCTGTATAATCTTGTAAGCATTTCTGGAGATTAGAAAACGCTGGTATAATTAATGTTCCTTGGAGAATAGAGATAGGTTCATTTTTCTCTAAGAAATACATATTTTTTTAGATAAGCTGAAATAAAAGCAAATATAACAAACAAATTTGGCTGCTAGATAATATTATATAAGCTCATTAACCGAGTGCTAAACATAAAAGTGAATAGCAAATAATGTGATTCAAATGCTTCCGATTTCTAGCCTGCAAAACTGGAAGCTATTTTACAATAAACCATAAATTACCCCTATTAATACCCTATCATTTTGACTGTCTGCAAAAGATATAGCCATTTAATGAATACACATTATCCTGAAATTAATTTTCTATTATTGTAGAATGTTGGGCCAGCAAAATTTTTGGCTTTGTAATCTTGCAAAATTTCATAATATTACATAAAATTGATCTCTAAAGCAACCAATTGATCACCTAATGCTTTATTGATGAAGTTACTTTAAAAGTAATGATTATATCAAACCTGAAACCTCCTTCCTACAGTCTATCTTCTATAATACCATAAAATCTTATACAAGTTGACAAGAGAGAGGATCAATAATAATCCCACCTAGCATGACATCTATGAACTGCAACAGTGATTAGCATGGAAAGTAATTCCTGAAGTTGTCATATTGGCACTCACGTGTTGGAGATAAACAACAGTAGTAGAAAAGGACTTTAATGCTTACTCAGTGAATGTTAAACTAGCTAGCACTAGAAATACAGTTAACTACCAGTGCCTAGTGAGCTCATTGACTTTAAAAAAAGGATTAACAATCACCTCTTTGTTAAAGTAGCATGAATTCTAACAATGTTCTAAAACTTATGTTCTACCCCCTAACAAGTGTAGCTATCAACCCTCAACAAGGAAGTTTCTCTTAACTGGGGTAAATGGAGATTACAGAAAATCAGAACAGAACACAATATGAAGATCCATGGACTTTGGGAAACCCAGTCCTAGGGTATAGATATTCAATATAACTTCTGCATGTGCAGTTTAGGGACTATTAAGGAAGAAAGAATGGCAAAATTGAGAAAATACAAGAAGTCTGTATAAAATTCCATCTCCTTGAAATGGTTGAACACTACCCTAACAATGTCAATATGAGTAAACGGGCACAGGGTCCCACCTCTAGACAAAGATCTATGTTCCACAAGAAGTCTGTATAAAATTCCATCTCCTTGAAATGGTTGAGTTAACACTACCATAACAATGGATGAAGGTTTCATGATGACAATTAAAGTAGTTACCAATCTGCTTGCAGGAGAAGGTTAGTTCAGACACCCTCTCCACTATTTCTGGGAGTCTTAGCGGGGATCATTCTGTGGACTTCCCTGGAAGTAGGATTTTCCCTAACCCCCAAATGGCTCCCTATATCAATATAACCATGTTCAGTACTGTCCCACTCCATCCATCCCCCAACTCGATCAGCTAATTGCCTCATCTACTCTTCCCTCACCTGTAACCCCACCAGTTGACTCAGGAGATCTTATCCCATTCTCTCCTCACACCTAACCACTTCTCCATAGTCTCCATTCAGAATAGGTAAAGTTTCCCATGGTAGTCAAAAAGCATGGCATATCAAATTGAGGCATGATCAAGTTTGTTCCCATTGTATCAAGGCTGGGCAAGGCATCCCACCATAGAGATTAGGTTCAAAAGAGCTAATGTGTCAAGGATAGGTCTTAGCACCCACTGCTAGAGGTCCCTTAAAAGACCAAGCTATATAAACTGTCACCCACATGCAGAGGGCCTACAATCATTCCATGGTGACTTTCTAGTTGTCAGTCCAGAGTCCATGAGCTGCCACAAGCTCAGGTGTGGTGTCACTGTGGGTCACTGCATCTGTCTATATCAGTTACTAGATGTAGATTCTATGAAGGCGTTTAGGGTAATCACTAATCTGATTATAGAGTAAGACCCATTCAGGCACCTTCTCCATTATTGCTCTGAGTCTTAGGTAGGGGTCATACTTGTGGATTCCTGGGTATTTCCCTAGTACCAGGGTTCTCCCTAACACCATAATGATTTCATAAAGATATCTCTTTCATTGATTACCCCTTCATCCCTTCCCAAACATGTCCTTCTTGATCCCTCATATTCCCATCCCTGATTCCCTCCCTTTTAGTCCCCCTAGTTTACACTGGAGATCTTAATTATTTCCCCTCCTGGGGCCCTCTATGTGTGTGCTTCTCATGGTCCTCAGTTTTACATAGCTTCTGTAGGGTTGTGGATAATAGCCTTGTTATCCTTTCTTTTATATCTATTATCTACTTATGAGTGAGTACATGCGGTGTTTGTCTTTCTGGGTATGGGTTGATTTACTCAAGATAGGTTTTGCTTCTAGTTCCATTCATTTGTCTGCAAATCTCAAGATCTCATTTTACTTCTGAGTAGTAATCTATTATGTGAATTTACCACATTTTCTTTATCTATTCTTTGGTTGAGGGTTATCTAGGTTGTTTTCAGGTTCTGCTGCTATAACCATAGCTGGGTAAAGGTATTTGCAGTATGATTGTGCATCCTTTGGATGTATGACCAAGTGTGGTATAACTGGGTAATGATGTAGATTGATTCCAAATTTTCTGAGAAACTTCCATATTGATTTAAAATGACTATACACCAGCATTGGAGGAATGTTCCCCTTACTCCAAATCTTCTACAGCATAGTTGCCATCAGTGATTTTGATCTTAGCCATTCTGATAGATGTTACAAAGTGTCTCAGAGTTGTTTTAATTGGCATTTCTTTAATGGTTAAGGATGTTGAGCAGTTCCTTAAACATTCTTCAGTCATTTGAATTTCTTCTGTTGAGAATTCTATGTTCAGAGATGTACCCCATCTTTTTAATTGGATTATTTGATATTTTTGTGTCTAATTTCTTGAGGTATTTATATATTTTGGAGCTCAACCTTATGTCCAATGTGGGGTTGGTGAAGATCTTTACCCATTTATGTTCTCATTTTATCTTATTGACCATGTTTGTTGCCTTACAATAGCTTCTCAGTTTCAGAAGGTCCGACTTATTGATTGTTGCTATCAGTGTCTATGCTACATTTTTATATTCAGGAAATAGTCTGCTGTGCCTAAACTTTCAAGGCTACTTCCCACTTTCTCTTCTATCAAGTTTGGTGTAACTAGATTTATGTTGAGCTCTTTGATCCATTTGGACTTGAGTTTTGTGCATTGGGATAGATATAGATCTATTTAAATTCTTCTATATATCAAGTCATTTATGCCAGTATTGTTTGCTGATGATGCTTTGTTTTTTCAATTGTACAATTTTGGCTTCTATGTCAAAAATCAGGTGTTCATAGGTGTGTATGCCCAATATTATAAAGCTAACACTAATAGATTTAAAAACCACAGATTAACCTCAGTTCAGTAATGTGGGTGACTTTAGTACCTATAGTCTTTCTATCAGAAGCAGCTTAATTTCACCATGCACACGCTGTTTTTTTATTTTTATTTTTCAAAAACCTATCTTTTTCTTTATACATACCAATCACCATTCCCACTTCCTCCTCTCCTATCATACCCCCACCTTCCCCCCACTCCAGCCAAACTCCCATTTACCCCTAGAGAGGGTAAAGTATATCTAAACTGAACGAGGTATCTGTCCAGAGTATGGGTTTTAAAAACTCAGTACAAGCAGTAGGGAAAAATCTTAGTCCCATTGGCAGTGGCCCCTCAGTCTGCTCCAGCCATACAGCTCTCACCCACATTCTGGGTGTCTATGCTGATTCTGTGCTTTTTTGTTCCTTCCCTGTCTGGCCAGAGTTGATAAATGTCTATTAGTTCAAGTATGCTCTTTCAGTGTGTTTCCCCATCATGGTTTTGATCTTTTTGCTCATATTCTCACTCTTCCCACTTTTTGACTGGATTTTGTGAGCTCAGCTCAGTGTTCTGATGTGGCTCTTTGCCTCTTCTGTCATTAGTTACTGGATGAAGCTTCTATGGTAACATTTAAGATAGTCATCAATCTGACTAAAAGGCAAGGCCAGTTTGGGCACCTTCTCCTCTATTGCTTAGGGTTTCACTGTGGGTCATCCTTGTGGAATCATGGGAATTTCTCTAGTGCTAGATTTCTTTTTGGCCCTATAATGGCTCCCACAATCAAGATACCTCTTTCCTTGCTTTCCATCTCTGTCCTTCCTCCATCCTGACTATCCCATTCCCTCAAGTTCTCCTCCCCCTTCACATTCATCCTTCCTCCTTCTCAAAGTTAGCTATTATTCACTGCCCTGGACATCATTGAGGCTCAGAACCCATGAAGAAGGGAAATAACATGGCTGATAGGCCTGCCAAGGAGATAGCAATGGCCCACAGAATTATATCAGTCTTAATAGACCTCGGGGCAAGGAACTTACTCCATGTTCCCAACTACACACCTGAAAATCTTGCATGGAGCCACACCTTGCCTATGACTCAGTCCATAGAAGATGGTAGAAAGCAGCTGATGGGTGGGTCATCCTGCTAAGGAAGCTAGGACATGACATACTCAAAAAGATTCACCAGTCCTCACATTTGGGGACACAGAATGCAGAAACTGCATTTGGGCCAAAGTTAAAATTTAGAATGGCAGTCCAGTTATTGAACAAATTGTGTCCCAGTGTCGTTCCTGCCAATTGATCAATGCCAATGCCATCCCCTTCCAATCCTGGTTCTAGACAGAGAAGTCCATCAGGTATATATTGGGCAGTGGATTTTACTGAAAACAAACCTGGAAAAATTGGATATAAGTACTTGTTAGTATTCATAGACAACTTCTACTGATGGATTGAGGAATATCCAACCAAACACAAGCTGGCCAACGTGGTAGCAAAGAAATTAATTGAAGAAATCCTGCTCAGGTACTGCTTCCTGGCCATGATTGGGTCTGAAAATAGCCTAACCTTAATATCACAGGTAAGCCAGGGAATAGCCACTGCATAGGGGACTAATTTGAAACTCCATTGTGCTTAAAGACCCCAGAGCTCAGTGCAGGAAGAAAGGATGAATTGAATCCCAAAAGAGACCTTAACTAAATTAACTCTGGATACTGGCACAGACTGGGTGACTCTCTTCTCCTTTGCCCTGTTTAGAATGAAGAACTCTCCGTATCAGATGGGCCTCACTCCCTTCGAGATTATGTATAATCTCGGACATGGCCTCCCATGATACCAAGCCTCCAGACTGACCTGGTCTTTGACCTGGATGATCAGGATATGCTGAACTCCCTCTGTAGGCTGCAGTTAACCCATCAGTGGGCCTGGCCCCAACTGAGGACCATATATGAAGCAGCTGTTCCACATCTAAACGCCACAGGTTCTGGCCAAGCAGCTGGGTCCTCATTCACAGACATCAGCACAAGATTTTGGAGCCAAGACTGAAGGGTCCTTTCATTGTTCTGATAACCATACCAATGGTCCTCAAAGTGGATGGCATCACCACCTGGGTGCACGACTCCCATGCTGATCCAGCCTATCCACTCGCCATCTCAGAGAACCACAAAGGACACATGCGGATATTTGAGGCTTCTAAACATCCCTCCAATCCGCTAAATCTGTGTCTTCACCATGGCAATTGAGTCAAACGCTGTTGATTTTATTTCTTCTGACATCTGTCAATGTCCCCTCTTCGTCCTCCATGCATAACCCCTTTCCACATGGAAGCAAACCCGGAGGATTGTTAATAGGAACAGTACCATAGCTAATAGCACCTCTTCTGTCCAGAACCCCAAGGACACTTGGTTGCGTGATCTCTATGTAGATGTTTGTGACCTGTCAGAAAAAAAGTAGGACCCCTCAGACCAGGAACCATTCCCCAGGAATGATGCAAAACCCCTGTATGGTGGGAATCAACTTGATCCTTGGAATTCAATGTCTGTCTTGGCCACTCTTGCTCCAAAGAGCAACAATGTACTTGAGTATGTGCAGGGGATGCCTACTGCACCAAATGGGGATGTGAGTCCACCAGGTTGATTAGTTGGTGGCTCCCTGTCACTGGGGATTTAGTTACTGTCCAACAGGCAGGGGATATGAAGGCAGCAGGGACAGGAACTTACTCTGTAGGTGGCAAACACATTGACTGTGGATCCTGCTGTGATAAGAGCAATACCCTACCAACCCTGAGCAAGTGCTGGAAGGTGCCACAACCAGCTTGACCACCAGTAAGACTTGGGGCCTACCCCCTCTTCCGCACTGGCTATGACCCAGTAGTGACATTCACCATACGCAAAGCCCAGTTACTTGTCATTAAGGTTTTGATAGGACCCAACTGGATCATTAATACACCTCAGGCCCCTGTCCATCACTCTGAGTTCTGTTCAGAGGGAGGAATGACTCCATAACTAACTCAGGTGAATGTCAGCCCTAGCCTCATGATCATGTCAACCATCAACCCTCTGATGAGATGGGTCATGAACACTCTTTAATAGATCTGATTGGTAGTTTGTACCTGGGACTGAATGCTTCCCAACCCAATCTGACCAAAATTTGCTGGTTTTGTGATGATATAGCTCTTCCTTACCATGAGCGCCTAGCAGTTGGCGCCACTGTTTCCACAATGGCTGGCACCAGTCACTGCGAGTGGCACCAGAGCAAACAACGCCTTACCCTAGAACAAGCGACTGGGCAGGGACTATATATAGGACAGCTTCCTGCAGATAAAGCTTCCACTTGTAAGTCTTCACTGTCTGCCCACATTTTCACCCAGCATCAGTACTTGCTCCCACACAATGATACTAGGTAGGCCTGCTCCATGGGGCTTCCCATTGTGTGCATATCGAAGTCCTAAACCAGACCAGAGGATATTGCATACTATTCAGGCTTGTTCAGAGAATAACCTATTACACTGATCAGGGGTTCCTAGACTTCATGCAGCAAGGATGGAGCCATCCCTCAAGGCTATGGAGATACAAGAGAGAGAATAGGACAGCCCTCACACTTAGCCTACTTTTAGGTGCTAACCTGGGGGGATTGGGTATGGGAATTTCAGCACTAGTAACCCAGAATCACTATTACTCTAGCTTATGTGTTGCCAGAAATGTGGATATACAGTGAATAGAAAAATCCATCTCCCACCTAGAAGAGTCCTTATCCCCCCTGGTGAGGCTGGTCTTGCAGAACAGGAGGAGATTAGATCTTCACTCCTTACAACAGGGTGGGCTCTGTAGAGTGGTAGGGAAAGAAGTTGCTTCTTCACTGATCATTTGATGAATGATCAAAGACAACATGGCTAAAGTTAGAGAATGCCTGGCAAAGCAGAAAAGAGATCACGAGACCAGCCAGGATTGGTTTGTAACCTGGTTTAATAGCTCTACTTGGTTGACTGCTCTCATCTCTACTCTATTGGGACCCCTAGTCATTCTGCTTTTGTTACTGACATTTATTTGTACCTTGCACTCTTAACCAGTTAGTAAAATCCATGAAAGACAGGTTGGGTACAATACAATTTATTGCCCAGAGATCACAAATCTACAAACCCCTTAGGACTGAAAATAACCTATGAGGTAGATGTTAGGAACCCATGATTGGGTTCCCTGTAGTTACTAGAACAGGGAGGAATGAAGAACCAATGTTCCTCCATTTTGTCCTCTGGCTCCATCTTGTGTCTTACGTAATCTATTTCCTATAACACATTTTAGTCCTCAGAAATGACTAGGGGAAAAACTAACATGGTAGCCAACTGGAAAGTACAGAAAACTGCAAAGGTCAACTGTTAAGAAAACTTGACAAGCAACAGGCAAGATTCAAAAATAAAATTTCTGAAAAGTCCCTAGATACAAGCCAATCAGGATTGAAACCATCACCACCACACCCCACTACTGTAACTTTTCTGGGTTTTTTTTGTTTTTTGTTTTGCCTTTAATAGTGCCCTTTAGAATGGTGGGGCACCTCTTGCCACTGCTGTGCCAGTTGCTTTGATGAGGTTCCTACCAGCTTGTATTGTGCACATATTAATCCTTGATTTTGTAGTTCAGTGAGTCGATCTCCCTGGTGGTCTTTTGGGGTCATCATGGACTGGGCATAACACTTTAGAGATATGTCTATCATCTATCTTCTCTCTACTTGTAATTTATCAAATTATTTCATTTTTCCCTGTTCTACTTGCATGTAAAAGGTACAGTCTAGCATTTGAGCTTAGTTCTGCTTCTTAGGGATGTCACCCTCATTATATCAGATAAATTTTTTTTAAAAAAAATCATGGGATCCCACTTCTAGTTTCAGGGTTATTGGCAGTTGATGAACACTGGAAAAGGTATAATCACTTTTCACTGAAGCTGTGGCCACTGGCATGCTTCCCACACTCCAGTGGATGGCATCATTCCTATGTAGACATGGGCAACATTAATTTTATACAGTAGAGCATAAAGCAATGGAAACATGAAGTTAGAGGGGAACTATGGAGGAAGAAGTTAGAAGGATGGATGAGATCATTATATGTTTTATACAGTTATTAAACCAAATCAATACCTATAACAGATGTTAAAATAAGGGATTCTCTCCGTATTGTTCTAGACTAAAATAATTCATACTGCTTCTTGGCTCTGAATTAATGCAGAGAGAAATGTCATCTTCATGCTGGTTTCCAGTCATTACTGTTCACTCAGCAACCAGGAACATTAATACTAAAATCCATTCAGCAGTTTGTGACTCTATACTTAGTTATAAGAATTTGGGATTTTGGATATCCATCATCCAGTTTATAGGAAGAAAGTAAGATTCTGACACATTTTATATGGGATTTGTAGACTAAACATAGTCACATTGATTTTCTATGAACACATGATTTTGTTTTATTTTCAAAACAGTGAGTATACACTTAATCCTGAATATGTGTACTTTATCATGAGTAAATTTCAAGAGTTATTGCTTTACATTGGCTTTCTTTTTTACTCCCTTTAAAATCTTATCTAGAATTGGAAACGCAATTTACTCAATTTGATGTACCCGTTTTACCATTCTTCATTCTATTTTTCTCTCTTCACTAATCCTTTTTTTTTTCTTTTGTGATCTTCCAAATAGTGCTGCAAAGAAAACTTTATACAAGTAACTCCTTGGGTGGGGGTTATTATTGACCTAGAATTTTTGAAGAAGTGGCAGGTTGTGAGATTCCTTCAGAAAGTCACCAGAAATGAGCATATATTGTTAGTGAATGAAGCCTTCTGAGAGCAATTGTGGTGGCTTACAAAATGGCTCACTTCTGTAATTTAATTGTAGCTAAAACAGCTACTGAAATGAGGAATCACAAAATGAGAAATGCTTCTTTTGTTAATATCTGTTGCACATCATACATAAAACATCTTATTTTTAATGTAAAATATCAAACTTTAAGATTTCTCTGTCTGTAAGATCAAAATTGCCAAAAATATAATTGTTACAAGGATATACATTTCTTCATGGAATGGTTATGATATGGCCTGAATGTTAAATCGTAGTTTTAAAATAATTTTTAATCTAAGGATGCTGGGAAGGTAGAGGAAGGCTGGTTGAAATTTGTGAAATCTGTCTTGCCCAAAAAATGTTGGATAAAATCTGTTGAATACATTATCATTTTCCTTTATGAACTTAACCATTGATGCAAAGTTGAAATGAATTTCAAATTTATTTTTTAAATTAATGTTTTTTGATCATCTCAATTGGTCATTCAAAGAAGGAAATTTCTAGTTGCATATAGAGTTAATTTGTCTATTAAATGCATATATATTCTCCTCTAAATCAAACTTTCCATGTTTTTTGTGAAGATGATATGTCCTCTTGAAATTTTTAAAATATATATTAATGCTTGTATTTTTGAATGTTTTGATATAAAAAAATAATTTCTAACTTTTTAATCTCTAATGGCAGTATTTCAGAGAAAGACATTTTTAAAGTTTTGGAATATAAAGCTGAAATTTGATAGAACTCAAGAAATGCAATAGGGTTCTTCTTAAAATCATACAGAAGATTTCATTACAATCCCACTAAAGGTTAAGAGTGTTTATTTGTGAAAAATATTACGTAGAAGAAAAAGAACTAACATCCTCCAATGGCTCTTAAATTTTTTTTCTTTTGAGTGGGAGTGAGAGAGAATCTCAGAGGACAGTTCTGTAAAGTCATTTCTCTAATATTTTCAAGAGTTCTGTGATTGTATTCAGGTTACAAGACTTGGGTGCAATCGCTTAACATACTTGAGTGGACCACTGACCTCTCAGACAATCTTCAGTGTAGTTTAATGACAAATGACACATACACACATTATAACATCATGGAATAGCAAAATTAAACCTTACTTATAGTGATGAGAATTTATTGTAATACATGTTTTATACAATATACAATGACACATAAACAGACTCTGGGAGTTGAAAAGCATGAAAAGAAAACATTTGGGGGAAGATATTAGAATAAATCTAAGTCTCAAGCAGATTTATTAAATTATTGTTATTTAATAATAATAATAAATTTTATTTATTATTAAAATGGTCCAAGTACTTTAGAAAACAGATTGCCAGTTTCATCATTCAAACAGCTATCATACACTTACCATATGAACTTAGCAATCATGGCATAGCAATTTATTCAATGGTCATAAACTCAATGTTCACATAAACACATAAATTTGAATTTTATACTAGATTTTTTCATAGCTGTCCATACCTAGATATAATGATAATGCCACTAAATTTGGATATATCCATATATATATATACACACACATATACACATGTGTATATATATATATATACACACATATACACATGTATATATATACATGTATACACACACACACACACACACACACACATATATATATATATATATATATATATATATATATATATGCATCCATGTCCACAAAGGAATATGGCAAACAACCAGGAGAGAATTGGTGAAAGATAAAATAGAACAAAAATAAGTACCTTGGAAATAAGTTATTCTCTGTGAAAGAAATTTGATGCAAAAGTAAATTATTCTGTTTATATAGAAATAAAACAAGCATAAAACTAAGGACATCAACAAAATAGGTGGTGGTTTGTCAGGAGTAGGCATAGCACATTGGTGGTAGACATAGTATTGTTTATTTTATCATTAGAAGGATTGTGGAATTTTGGGGTGAGGGCAAGTAATGTTCTCTAAACTGATTATAGTGATACAAGTACATGTATGTATTGACCATAGTTTTCAGAAATTTCAAGCAATCATATTATACTGTAGGAAAATGTGTTTTAATGAAAATGTAGGAAATTATTAAATTTTTGGAAGAGCAATATAGAAAGTTGGCAGGTCATACCTGTCTTGAGGAAAGTCTAATATTTTCTAATTTGACAATGGAGAAAGAACATACTGTTTCCAAGATTAAACTGTGATAAAAGAAAGGTTAGCTCTCAAGATATTTGAGGCTGTTCTGAGATTCAACCAAAGCAATATAAGAAGGTTTAAAAATGTAGTCTTTCTCTGACCCTTGTGGAATTCTAATTGAGAATATAATCCAGGTCCCTGATATAGTCTATGCAAGGTCAATTAAAAAGTACGCAGTTCACTCATAGATCATATGAGCTGACTAGATTTGGGATACTTGGGGAGTTTTATTTACACTGTCATTGGTACTTTACTATGGCATGTAAAGTTGCTATTAACTTAAACTTATATTGGCAGCATGAATATAGTTAATTTAATTACTCTCAATGTGGTAGGTATGTTAGCTCAAGACTAGAATAAATGCATGTTGAAATGAAAGGGTTGGAGAAATAGTTAAGCGTTGAAGTTCCCCAGACCACTAATGTAAAAATAAACCTGAAACTAAAGACATTTTTTGTAACTAAGGCAGTTTTTATCTGGTAAGTACCACAGGGAAAAAAATACTTCTCTGAAGCCACACAGTTACAGAGTAAGTTATAACTAAAATTAGTCTACAAATGTTAAAAATACATTTCTTCTATTTATTTTAAATCCTATTTTCATATTTAAAAAATAGATTGTATAACAAAAAAGCTTCTAAATCAATTAATAAGTTTGTTTAATTCAGACATATCTGAAATTGTATGGTACTTCTATTTAAAACTTACATTTTAATGTATTTGGCATATGAATTAGTTGCGTGAAAAATAGTTCAGTTTCAGATTATTTCCATTTTTGCAGTCACTGCCAATTTCTCATCATCCCTCATCACTAGGGAACAACATCTTTTTATTTGACTCAACAGATTTCTGTTTTTGACATTTCACATATTTAAAATTTGCATGTATGTGGTTTCACGTGATTGACTTTTGTCAATGGACACGTCATTTTCAAAAGTTATTTTGTGGCGTTATAAGGATTTCATTATTTTTAACTAAGAACTCAGAATTATATGTGCACAATACCTTGTGCTTTATCCATCCAATAGTAAATTGATATTTGTTTTCTAATTTTGCATATATTGATACTCTTTCTAAATATTCATGAGCAACTTTTCAGTGTTGGTGTAGTTTGTAGTTGTAGATATACGCCCAGTAATGGAATTCTGGACATATTGTATCTCAAAGTTTAGTCTCTTTAGAAACATCAACAAGGTGTCCTACAATGACATTTAGCAAAGTGTGCTATTTTTTTTAATTCCATCCAATTGAATGAAAATTATAAATATTGTTAATAATTGTTACTTTTTATTGCAACAAACCCTGTCAATATTTTCATATGGTTTTATTTTAACTTCGCTAATTCTAATAATACATTTTATAATGACCAAGATAATTAAAAGAGGTCTCTAAGCTAAGATTTTTGTGAACTTAAGTATCTGCCTAGGTTTTCTGCCAAAAAGTCATATAGTCGAATCTCAAACTAAGTCTCTTCATAGCTCGTCCCTTCGAGAAAACAAGGGTGAGCTACCTCAATCTTCTCCTGGTCAGAATGAGGAAGATATTGTTTTATGGCATGGATGTGAATAGAATACAGGCTTATTGACAGAACTAAACATGTTTAGAACTTTGAAGCCTATTCATTTTGATTCTTTCAATAAGCAAGGACTTCATGGAGACCCACACAGTGTGGCTCGTGGGTGAAGTGATCATTCATTTGGGTGTTTAATAATATGATTTTTTAATATAAAACTACCCCTTTGCTCTTCTTTTCACCACCAGAGAAGGAATGAAGAACTTTGATGACCTTCAAACCAGAACTCACCAAACTGTTTAAATACCAATTAAATATTTTCTGATTTTTTGGTGATAGGTGTGTGTGCATGTGTTTATGTGCGTGTGTATGTGTGTGCTCAAAGATATACATTGATATATTGATATATATATATTCTCAGTGATATACATACTCAATTGTACATTAAATATTATCAGTATGGTTTGAATAAACAATAGTAGACTCCTGTATTGAAAGGTTGATTTCCTCTCAAAGTTCAGACGAAGTCGAATTGTTGTATAGCTGTTAGATCTTGTCAGTTCTCTTTATCAATACATTACCCCATTGATGGGCTAAAACTTTGTGTGTACTATTCAGGGTGAAGGAGCTGATAAAGTTGGATAGGAGGTCACTGTGAGTCAGCTTTGTCATTGCCTTCTTAAGATGCTTCTTATCTTTCTGTCTGGCAGGTGGTGAGTAGTCACTGACACACACCACTGCCGCATAATTCTGCCTCACCAAACACCCAGAAACAGTGGAACCCATGAGTGTTCTGTTTTCGAAGTCTGTACTGTTGCCATCAGTTGTCATTCACACCAGTGAAAACATATCACAAGCACTAAAACTTAATTTTTTTAATAATTTTCAGCCCTGTATCAGTTTTACTGAAAATAATTACATTTAAATAATCTCATAGGCATATTTAACTGAAATCTACATTTTTAAGTTTTCCTACAAAACTACTAAAACTCCATACAGAAGTGCATTAAATAAATATATAAACAAGGAAACAGATTGGAGAACTCAGAATTAACTAGTCATGATACATGGAAGAATTGGTGCGTTTTCATTTTAATTATAAATTTCTGTGTAATGATGTCGGGGGAATAGAAAGAAGAAACATAGATAGATAAAAAATACTTTTAACGAACAATATGTGATGTATAGCTATTGTCCAAAATTATGCAAAGAACTCTTAAAGTTCAACATTAAGGATATTGACTTTTTTTTGAAAATGAAGTGAAATCTGCAACAATATTGAGAGGACAGCTTATTATAATGGTTTATTGAAAACAATACTTAAGTATTTTATATATGGCATTGGAAATTGTAACAAATTATCACAATGAGATATCACTGCATACCAGCTACAAAGGCCACCATCAGAGCACTGGGAACACCAGATTCTGAGAAGAATAAGAAGTAACTACAGTACTCATCTGCTGCTCTTGTGAATAACCTAGCCGCTTTGTGAGACATTTTGGATTTTGTTATAAAATTAACCATACTATTATACAAACATACTATTACCTAAGGAAATGAAAGACGTAGCTCTATATCAAAACCTGTGTGTAGGTGTTTATAGCAACTTCTGTCATCATTTTGGAATTTGGAAGCAATGAAGCTGCTCTTTAGCAGATAAATGCTTATGCAATATTATATACTATTTTTCAAAAGGAAAAGTATCCATTTTAATAACTTTAAACAAAAGAGAGGTCAATCAGTACAGTACTTGCCACGTAAGCATGAGATCCTGTATTCATCCTCAGGCCCCAAATCAGACTCTCACCTTGGTAACTTGTTCTTTCATTTTCAGTTTGGGAAGGGGATGACAAGTGTGTCCTTGGTTTTTTTCTGTACTGCCATTTCTGCTAACTTAATTAGGAAGCTGAAGATCCTAGTGACAGAATCTGTCTTTCAAAGTTATGATGGAAGGCTCCTGAAAATTGAAGAGTCAACTTGACCGCTTTAACTCACATGCACACAAACACACACACACACACACACACACACACACACACATACATACACACACAATGAGACCTTGCACATGAACACAAACATAAATCTTTGCATACATATACATTCACAAATGTCTAAAAAATACTTGGAGGAAACTTAATTTTTTATTATTTAGTGAAATTATCCAATCTGATACATGAATGCTGTATGCTTCCAAATATAGATCACTCCAGGAGATCCCAAATTGTAGATTCAGTAAAATCACAATTGTTTGCATGGAGTTTGGGTAGAGTCAATGCAGCCAACAGAGAATTTCATAGAAAAGGAACATACCATACTCGATAATATAATGATGGATAAAAATCAATATACTAACACATAAACTCAAGGGCTGTACAAAACCAGGAGCAAACCTTAATTGGAAAATAGACTTTGGGTGATCATATGTCAAGGTAAGTTTATTAATCTTAGCAAATGCACCATGGTTGTTTTTTTTAATAAGTGAGACTCCAAATAAATTTCTATACTCATTTATATAGAAATGGCCTATTTCCATGAAAGTACAGAAAATATTCTGAATGATAAATGAGAACAATCAATGTGTGTTCATATAGAGTTTCTAATGGATCACTGTCATGAAATAATATTCTTTCAGAAGGATGGGCAATGTAACAATGTGCAATTATTTAATATTAAGTGCCTATCTTACACACAAAATTCCTAATTGTCCCTTTCCCTGTAACACAGGGATTCATATAAATCCACACTCTAAAGATAATACATTTCTTATATTTAACTCCCAATATTCACAGAACCCCCCAAATTCTCAGTACCTGTATGGCTTTTCAAAGGTGTCTACATCTCTGAGAAGGGGTTCTTAATTGATGGCTGGTATTGCTTCTATGTCTTGCAGGTGCTGTAGCCACATTTATCTTCTTTTTCACTGTAGTTGTACAACTAAGAACTGTCACGCCCACCTATACTAATCTATCCATAATTGTGTTAAGAGTTGGAATGGAACTCCAGGTCCCCACTGTCTGCTTTATTCTCATTTTCTCTGGGGGTGTAAGATGGAGAGGAATACAGTCAGGAATTCATTGAACCAGGAACATGTCAATTTTTTCTACAATGCCATAAATTTGAAATGCAGTTTCCAAATCCCTTATGCCTATGATTAAAATTAGAGATTAATAAGGATTGACATCAAAATTTTGCAAAGAATCTGTAATTATGTCTGAACAAATGAACAGGAGGGAAATTTTAAAAGAGGCCAATGGATTACGAGGGCAGTTAGACCTTTCGGAAAATTACACAGAAATGTTTCCTATTTCATTTTCCAAAACTAATAAAGCAGTTCTCTACTGGAAAGAAAGCTGGTGATATTACATATGCAGGTTTACAGTCTGCCACTAACATGGGACACCCACACACACTCCAAGCAGACCAAGGTTTTGTATTTTTGATTGGTATGAACTGTTATTAAGTGTGAAAAGGCTGAAATGCACGAATAATAGCTATTAATTATTGCAATTTATTAAATGAATAAAGGCAGCTGGGACTCCAGCCTGTCCCTGACACTGCACAGATGAAACCATAAATGAGCGCAGAAAAAAGGTTATTTCTAGTTGCTTTGTAGAGTTTTTATTAAAATTCAGTGATTTGTTTTCCTATTGTTGTTATTTGTAGATAAACTTTCTATTCCCGGAGTGCTTGGCCATTTCATATTTACAAACAAATCTACAAAGACCAGCCAATCTTCCATTTCCCTTTTCATTACTTTAATACTCTTAAATTACAATGGCAAGACATCGGTTCTTGGTTTAAAAAGGCTTGAATTGTAAGCTGTTATTTCAAAATTTTTATTAGCACTTGAATTGAATTTTACAAAATCTTCTTTCAAATTGTATAGATGAAGCTTTAAATAAGAACTGAGAAGCTTTTACGTATATATTTAGGAACAGGTACATATACATATATATGAATCAATACTTAAAGAAAGAGGGTATGGATTTGAGAAAGAGAGAGGGGAAAAGGACTAAATCAGGAAGATGAGAAAGGAACCAGAAGAGGGAAATTATGTAATTATATTTTGATATCAAAAAATAAAAAATATTAAATTTTTAAAAAGAAATGTTAGTATACAACTACGACAGTTACCCATTCATGTTTATTGTTGCTTATTTGTAATAGCTAGAAAATGTAAACAATCAAACCTAGATATTCCCTCAACAGATGAATGGAAAAGAAAATATGATGCAATTACACAATCCAGCATTAATCAGCAGTTTTTAAAAAAGAGATAGATTATAAAACACAAAAATGAATGTATGGAACTAGAAAAAGATTATTCTTAGTCAGGTACCTCAGACCCAAAAAATAAATATATGTTGTTTTAGCCTGTATGTGGATATTAGCTTTTTTTATTATTTTTTATTGAGCTCTACATTTTTCTCTGATCCCCTCCATGCTCTCCCCTCCATTTCAACCCTTTCCCCAAGGTCTCCATGCTACAAATTTACTTAGGAGATCTTGTCTTTTTCTACTTTACATTATAAAGATATCAGCTTGTAAGTCACTCTGTAGATACAAAGAGTTTAGGTATAGAGTATGGGGCTAGGGGAGCAGATAGTTCACCTTAGGAAAGAAAAATTGAATATATTGTTATGAATGGAATCGGTGATGATATGGGAGGATCAACTTGGGAGGATCAACTTGGGAGAATAGGAAAGAGGGGGGCAAGGAAGAGAACACAGGGAGAGACAGTTAAAATTAAGGTATTGGAAGGGTAGTATAGAAACTTCATATACTAGAAACTCATTAAATACATGCATAGATGAAGGTGATCTAAATAAAATTTTCAAATAATAGGGTAAAAAGAATTCCATCTGAACATTTCTTGTCATCTAATTTTCCAGTGCCAGTATTGGATTGCATCTAATTGTTGTTGACAAAGGTATACCTTGGGAATCCCCAAACAGCATAGACTCTTCACAAAATGGAAGTGAAGCTATTGCTAAAGACAGCACCTACACAACTCATTGAAATTGGAGTTGTTTCCTGGTGTGGAAAGTCTTTCTGGATATGTGTTGCTTTTATTGGTTAATGAATAAAGAAGCTGCTTTTGTCTGTGATGAGACAGAATAGAGATAGGAGGGAAAATTAAACTGAATGCTGTGAGGAAGAAGGCAGAGTCAGAAAGAAGCCGTGGAGCCACCACAGGAGAAAGATGCCAGACACTGGATAGAATTTTACCGGCTGGCCAAAGCCATGTGGCAATACATAGATTAATAGAAATGGGTTAATTTAAGATATAAGAACTAACTAGCAATAAGCCTATGTGATACGCCAAGCAGTGTTCTAATTAATATAGATTTCTATGTGATTATTTCAGGAGTCTGGGCAGCAAGAAAAGAAACAAGCAACCTCCAACAACAGAATGATTTACCAGAATGGGGCAAGAATTCCCTCAGAAATCTAAGAAAGCTTTAAAAGGGGGGGTTCTAGACCCACAAAAACAGGATCTAAGCATGGCTTCTTGGTAACAGCGTCTTTTCAGATAAGTTCTGTTTGCAAGGGACATGGAGTAAAAACTGTGGCTTCTTTTAAAACAGTGGCTTCCTGGTTCGCCAGCACAAACAGCTCTGACACTTTCTGGAGGTCCAGGTATAGAACATTTAAATGGGGTTTGTGAGTAGAGGGCTACAACTTGTTAATGGTAACATAGACCTGCTGTGTGCCTGAAAATGGGGCTGTGAGCATGGTTTGCAGATAGAGTGAACAGACCTCCTCACGTTGAACTGAATGGAGCCAACAGTCAAAGCAGCCTTAGTCCTAGTCACACAGTTTAGCATTTTAAGAAGAGATTCTGGTCAGGAAAGGATTTCGGATACATAGTAAAGATAGATTCAGATGAAAAATACCTCTAAATGGGTCATGGTGGTTAGATAAATTTATGTAGGCTTTGTAGAGAGAAGAAAAAGAATATAGACAGTTATAAAAAAAAGTAAATGGTTATAAAAATAAAACAAAAACATTAAAGAGAGAAAGTACAGAATATCATAAATTAAAGGAATATAGAAAAATAAGTCTCATAAAGATAAAATATACATAGAAAGTCTGAATTTATGTATATTATTGTGTTCTTTTTGAATTTTTTGACTAATAAGAAACTAAGTACAGAGAGACATTTCATTGTATAGGCTGCTAAGTTAAACCAACATATATTTTAAAGGTACCTTGATTTAAAATTTTGGGTCTAAATTTTAAACCCTTTGAAAAAGAGGTTCTGCTTTTATTTCCAGAGAGGATGAGAACCTGTGGATTCCTTCTAGATTAATATGGTTTGATGGAAAAAGACCCCATGAAATGTCTCCATAAACCCCCCAAATTGCTTTGCCCAACCAAAAAGCAGGAAGCAGTTTGGAGAGAACAATTTCTAAATTTCCCAAATATTGTTTATAAATGTTTATTTGCATTTAAAGAGGATATGCTAATAGAGGTGGATACTTTGCATTGGTATAGATCTTGGTCTATTGACACAAATTTATAATACTTTGTATATGTATTTCTGCTCTTGATTAAGGTATTGTGTTTGTGCGGTTCATTTAAAATGTAATGTTTAGTTAAGAAACATAGGTTTATAGATAGTCATCTATAACAGTCAAGCTTTTAGTAATGTTAAGTTTTCTAAAAATAGAGAAATTTCTTTCAGATGAACAGTTTTTCATCAAACCTTTCGAAGACTTTAGAATATGGCATTTGAAATGTTTTAAGAGCTTTGGACTTTTCATGACAAAAAAAAAATCTGCTCCTAGCAGCACCAACTATTTCAAGAGGAAGATGGACATTGAAAAGGCTCCTTATGGAGTTTGTTAACCATTTGGACAAGAAACTGCTCTTGCCTGGACTACTTAATGTTATGCTATATTAACTGGACATGCAGGACCCACAGAAAAATGACTTCTGAACTTGACTAAAGGTGAGACAGTCCTTCAGAGTTCCTACTTCATAAAAGAACAAAAAGGGTCTGTCAGATATTCTGCAGGACACAGAAGAAAGCAACTGATGCACTTTCCGATTATATCTTCTAATTTCCTGCTTCGTGGACAAGTCTGCTGGATATTCTGGGTCCATAGGGAGAAGGTACATGCTCCAGCAATACAGAAGAAACTTGGATGACTGTTTAGGCAGCAAGATGTCTCTGTCAATTCTAGAGTTTTGGAAGTTGCTTACAATGCACTTTTGATAACTTAGGTACTATATTTTCCTTCTGCATTCTTTGATAAAGTTGGAAAATAGATAGTTGTAATTCTAGTTTTCCTTATGAGAAAGATAACGTATATATAAATATTGTAACTGTAATTATTGCTTGATAGCTGTTCTGTTATATGTAATTACACTCTTTTAAAGTTAAAACATTTTTTTTATTTGGACAGAAAAGGAGAAACAATATGGGAAGACCTACTGTATATATGTTGCTTTTATTAGCTAATGAATAAAGAAGCTGCTTTGGCCTGTGACATAATAGAACAGAATAGAGCTAGATTGAAAAACTGAACTGAATGCTGGGAGAAATAAGGCAGAGTCAGAATGAAGCCATAAAGCTGCCACAGGAGACAGACGCCAGATGCTGGGTGGAACTTGCTGGTAGGCCACAGTGACCTGGCAATACACAGATTAATAGAAATGGGTTAATTTAAGATATAAGAGCTACCTAGTAATACACCTAAGTGATGGACCAAGCAGCGTTTTAATTGATAGAGATTTCTGTGTGATTATTTAAGGAGTCTGGGCAGCCAGGTAACAAATAATCAGCCTCCAACATCTAACCAACAGTAGTTTCCTACGGAGTCTTCACTCCAAAAAGCAAGCATTTTTTTGTACTTAATATTACTATGCATGTTTACAGAAGAAAACTATAAACACCACCCAGTCACAAAATCTTTGATCTACAATGGTGTCATGCCTGCAGGCTATGCTGGTGCAATGGTGGAACAATGCTTCTGGGAAAAACCAAACAGTATCTGATTTGCCTTCATCCACACTCTATGAGGCGATGCTTGGGTGACCAAGACCCTGAGACTAAATAGACAGAGATCTATAATAAAAACAAATACTACACTTCCAAACAAATAAACAAATAACAAATAAAGAAATAAACAGGTAATAAATAAATGAATCAATAAATATTTTTAAAGTGGCATTAAAATGACTACTAATGACATTTTGTTATACTCATAGATCAGTGTCTTTCCCAGTCATCATCAGAGACAGTTCCTCCTGCTGCAGATGGAAATAAATATAGACCTACAGCAGAATATAAGTGTGGAGAATGAGAGATCTCAGTGCACTCATCTATATTTTTAAATCTCTCCTCTCAGGACTCAGGGTATCCTGTGAAAGAGGAGGTGGAAAGAGTATACTAGACAGAGGAGGTAGAGGACATCAAGAAAATAAAGCCCTCTCAATTAATATAATCAAAGTTTATATGAGCTCACAGAGACTGACACAACATTCACAGGAACTGTGCAACTCTGCATCATGCAGTAGCATTTAATTTGTATTTTAATAAATAAAGCTTGACAGAGGATCAGAGAGTAAAACAATCCCACTGGTCAGCATTACAGACCTGGCAGTGGTGACACACACCTTTAATCCCAGTAGCTACACTAGTTCCCACAGATAAAGAGAGGTGCATGTCTTTAATTCCAGTGGTACACATCTGTAATTACAACCCTGAAGAGAATTATAAAATGAAAAGAGATAGCTCTCAATCTCAGTCTCATTCTGAGACTCTTATAGGTGGGGTCACCATTTTGGAATGAGGTAAGGTAAGAGTCAGTGGTTGTCTGCTTTCCTTTTTGGATCTTCAGGTTCAACCCCAATTTCTCTCTCTGAGCTTTTATTAATCGAGCATCAGCGCCAGGTCCTTTGCATGCATATTATGGCTTCCAGCTCTAAGTGTGCAAATGAGTGGGCATCTGGTTCTTCTACTTTCTCGTAGGTTCTTTTCCATATGTTTATTTTGCTCAATTCCAGTGAATTAGTTCTTGTTTTATTTTATATCTTATTTTATTTTAAAAGTTTTATCCCTTAAAGCCTATTGAATTTTTTATAAGGAAAAAAAAGGAGTGGATCCCAATGTGAGGGAAGGTATGAAATACTGGGAGGAGTGAGGGGAGGGAATCCATAATAAAGGTATGTTATTTAAGAAAAAATCAATTTTTTAAAAGGAAAACCAAAAAATAAATAAATGCTAAATTCTGTATAATGGTTGCCTCTCATTAATTATTAGGTCCCAAATTACCTCATGAAACCATTGTTCCTTGTGATAGGTTTTTAATTTGAGGTTTCCTAATTTTTTGTCAAATAATCTCAACATGTTTATTCTCAATTATTTCTCAGTTTTATAATGCTGATAACCTTGACAATTCAGAAAAATGGAAATAGTTATGATAAAAATAGCTAAATTCAAGTCAAAGTTATTCATTAAGAGAATATGTTAGGATTTTAAACTCTTTTTTTCTTTTTACTGAGTGTGTGTATGTGTTATTATATTCTGATTACAGTTTTCCCTCATCATGCTCCTCAACATCCTCTCCCTCTTCATCTATCAAAAATTACTTATTCTCTTTCTCTTTTTAGAAAACAAACAGTTCAATAAAGAAGTCCAAACAAAACAACAGAGAAAAAGAAAAAGGGGGGGTATCAAACCATGAGGAACAACATGGGCAGACACACCCACACATGAATATCCAATAAAAATATAAAATTAGAAACTGAGATAGATAAACAAAAGACAAGTAAGGTGAAAAAAATTTCCAAAACTAAGCACTGTGAAACAAAACAACTTCAAAAATATCATTAACCTTGTTTTGTCTTGACCATCTACTGCTAGGCATGGGGCTTGATCCTGAGCATGGTTTGTTTGTAGAGTCGGTGAGATGACATTGGAGAAAACTAACTTTTCCTTTGTGAAAAGCTGTGAATTAGAGATAGCTTCTAATTTAGTTATGGGAGAATATGTTCACTTCCATTCTCAGTGCTAGGACCCAACATGATTTGGAACTATATATGCCCTGTGCATGCTACCAAAATCTTTGGTATGTTCATATATAGGACAGTCCTGATGTGTCTGGAACTTTATATGTAGGAAGTCCTGATGTGCCCTGTGTCTTTGGTGTTGTTCATCCCCATTTGCTCTTAGAATGTTTCATTTCTACTTCATTTTTCACATAGTTTCCTTAGGCCTGGAACAAGGAGGTTGGTGAAGATATCCCATTTAGACTGAGAGTTCCAAGGTCCTGCACTTGTTGCACATTGTCCAGTAGTAGGTCTTTGTGTTAGTTTTTATCTGCTGCAGTAGGATGATTTACTGATGTTGACTTAGGAAATGAGTGATCTATGGGTATTGCACAGTGTTGTTAGGAATCATTTCGTTGCTATATTTTGCTAGCAGAAAAAAAATAGTATTTGCCTTTCCTCTTGGTCCATGGCTTAGGTATTTTCAGATTCTTTACTACCCAAGCAGTGTCAGACATGAGTTTCATCTCATGGAGTAGGTCTTAAATCCAGTCAGATAGTGGTTGGTTACAATCACAACTTTTGTGCCACTATTTCAGCAAAATACTTCACAAAAATAACACCATTGTTGATAGATAGGGTTTATAGCTGAGTTGAAGCTTCCTGTTTTCCTGTAAAATTATGAAGAGTATATTCCAGTACCATGAACACTAATCAATAGTGTTGAAAGCTCTAAGTAGGTACCAGCTTAATTCCTTCTTATTTATTGGGATGTATAGGTGTTGTGTTCAGCGATAGAGCCTTACAATCAGTTGTGGAAAACAAACAGCCCTGACGATATGAAACATACTAGGTACTAGGGGATGGCAAGAGAGGTTAAGTTGGGACCTTGTCTTATCCCACTATGTGATATGATTTCAACTATCTATCTTTCATATATGCACGTATTTTAAGAAGCTTTTGTTGTGGTAGGTTTCCATATAGCCCATCAAATAGTTATTATTATTATCTAGCTCCCTCTATTCCCTCTTTCCCTACCATTTCTTTCCCCATTCCTATTTTATTTTCCCATTCCAGCACCTGTATCTTGTGTCTTCATTACTGTATATAGTATTTCTTATTCAGTAAGTGTTCCTGTTCTTTCCCCTAGACCCTTACCTAAGTTTTGTATTTATACAGAAAATAGAATGTCTATGGAAAGCTTAAGAGCTAATATTCATATTTAAATGCATACATATATAATTTTCTTTTTAAGATGATTTTTATCTAGCTTCATTTAAAAATGAATTTTGTCATTTTTAACAGGTAGTACTATTCCATTGTGTGAATGTACCATATTTTTTTATTAATCTGGTGATGGACATATAGACTGTTTCCAAGATCTAACTATTATGAATGGAGGACCAATTAACAAGAATGGACAAGTATTTAAATAGTAAGCTGTAGAGTCTTATGTGTAAATACATAAGAATGTATAGCTGGATATTGAGAAATATATATTCCCAAATTCCTCAGGAATTACCACACTGATTTTTATAGTAGCTGTACAGGTTTATACTCCACCAAGCAATAGATGAGTTGATCCCCTCACCTCGTATCACCAGCATGAGCTGTCATTTGTTTTATTGATCTTGGCCCTTTGTCTGGTATAGCACGGAATCACAAAGTAGATTTGATTTTCATCTGCCTGATGACTAAGGATGTTGAATATTTCTTTAAGTGCTTCTCAACCATTTGTGTTTTGAGTCTTGATAATTATCTTTAAATATGGACCGCATTTTTAATTTGGATTATTTTCCTGATGCCCAGTTTTTATATTTTTTCATATATTTTACATATAAATCCTCTATTGGACATAAGATTAAAAATATTTTTCTATTTTATAGCTTCATAACCATTATGATGTCCTTTTCCATACGGAAGCTTTTTACAGTTTCATGGTATCCCATATATTAATTGTTCCTCTTTGTGCCTGTACATCTTTGTCTTCTTCAGAAAGTCTTTTCCTGTGCCAGCAAATTCAAAACTCTTCCACACAGTCTCTTCTATCACATTCATTGTATCTCACTTTGAGTTGATGCTCGTGGTATATTGAGATCAGACTTTTATGCAGGAAGGTAAGTATGGATATGTTTGTATTCTCTTACATTCAGTTATCCACTTTGACAAGCACCATTTTTGAAAATGATGACTTTTTTCCAATGTGTATTTCTGGCTTCTTTGAAAAAACTCATATATCACTGTGGGAACTTATGCCTTTGTCTTTAATTCAATTTTATTTATCAGTATGTTTGTTTTATGCCAATGCCCTGCTTTTCTTATTACTATAACTCTGTAGTACATTTTGAAATCTGGGGTGGTGATACATCCACCAGTGCTTTTATTTTTCAGGTGTGTTTCAACTATCCCATGTTTCCATATAAACCTGAAAATTGGTGTTTCAATTTCTGTGAAGAATTGTGTTGGAATTTTAATGGAAATTGCATTTAATATTTAGATTACTTTTGGTAGAAAGATCATTTTTCAGAAGCTATAGTGAAAGGTATTGGTTTTTTGCTCTCTCTCTTTCTCACCCTCTCTCTTCACACACACACACACACACACACACACACACACACACACACACACGTATATATATATAATTAACTTTGCAGCCCACTACTTTGCTGGAAGTGTTAATCAGCTATAGAAGTTTCCAGGCAGAGTTTCCAATGGCTGTTTTTTTTTTTTTTTCGAGACAGGGTTTCTCTGTGGTTTTGGAGCCTGTCCTGGAACTAGCTCTTGTAGACCAGGCTGGTCTCAAACTCACAGAGATCCACCTGCCTCTGCCTCCCGAGTGCTGGGATTAAAGGCGTGTGCCACCAACGCCCGGCCCAATGGCTGTTGAAGAAAGAAATCTACAAACTCATTCTGTAGTTTTTCTCTTCAAATCTGGTCATTATTTCTTCAGATGTGCAGAAGCTTTGGGATTTAACAAAATCCCATTGATCAATTTTTGGTTCTATTCTCTGAGTTATTAGCACACTTTTCAGAAATTCCTTGACTAGATTTGGAGATAATTTCTCTCTTATATTTCCAAAACTGTTGGGTTGTAACATTTATGCTTATAGATTTGAAATTGCTATGCTCTGTCTTGTGAACCTTAAAGAGACTGTGTCCATATAGATTAGAAGAGAGAAACCTGACTCCTGATGACCAGAAAATCCCCTATGCTATTTTATTTATATTTTTCTAGAAGATAAACTAAAAATTGTTGCAATAAATACATTGTATCTCACTTTTATTCAGGTTAGTTATTAAAATATCCTTGGTTATATCTACCTTTTCAGGACCTGGTTTTCTAGATGTGAGCACTCAATTAATTCATTTTTTCTCTCAACATGCTACTATGTCATTTTTACTGATTTATTTTTTTAAATTATTTTTCATGACTATTGAAAATAAATTCCCTTTTCATGCAATATATTCTGATTACAGTTTCCCCCTCCCTCTACTCCTTTAGTTCTTTTCCACATCTCTCGTCCAGATCTATTCCATTTGTGTCTCTAACTAGAAAGTAACAGACTTCCAAGAGATAACAACATAACAAAATACAATAAGATAAAAAAATTATCTCCTTGAAGTAATTAGGCAAGGCAAACCAACATAATAAAAAAGGCCCAAGAGCAGGCACAAGATTCAGAGACCCACTTATTCACACACTCAGGGGCTCCATAAAAGTACTAAACTGAAAACAATAATATATTAGCAAAGGACCTGATGTAGATTCATTTGATCCTTCTTGAATCAGTGAAAGTTCATATGAGTTTTTTCAGTTGATTTTAGGTGCCTTGTTTTCTGGGTGTTCTCCATAATTTGGTTTTTAGACGTTTTCTTCCTCCTCTTCTGCAGGGATACCTGAGCAGAGGGGAAGGATTCAATGGAGATATTACATTTAGATCTGTGTGTTTCAAGGTCTCTCTCTCTTTCTCTCTCTGTGTGTGTATGTTTGTGTGTGTGAGAGAGAGAGATTAAATGTGTATGTTGTGTTATGTCTGGCTGTGGGTCTTTGTAATTTTCCCATCTACCACAGGATGAAGTTTCTCTGATGGTGGATATATGAGGAACTGATCTATAAAAGAAACAGAGCATAATTGAGAATATCACTAGGAGATCTCTCCCTTCTCTGGTATCTTCTTCAGTTTCTTTCTTCGAAGACTTAAAGTTCTTGTAAGACAGGTCTTTCACTAATTTGGTTAGTATTACCCCAAGATATTTTTTATTATTTGTGGCTCCTGTGAAGGGTGATATTTCCCTGATTTCTTTCTCAGCGTTATTATCATTTGTATATAGGAGGGCTACTGATTTTTTTGTGAGTTGATCTTGTATCCTTCCACATTACTGAAGGTGTTTATCAACTGCAAGAGTTCCCTGGTAGATTTCTTGGATAAGTAGGATCAACATAATAAAAATGGCAATCTTTCCAAAAGCAGTCTACAGATTCAATGCAGTCCCCATCAAAATCCCAACACAATTTTTCACAGACCTTGAAAGAGCAAAACTCAATTTCATAGAGAAAAACAGAACAAAACAAAAGAACAAAATCAGGATAGCCGAAACAATCTTGTACAATAAAAGAACTTCCAGAGGCATCACCATCCCTGACATCAAGCTCTATTATCTAGCTACAGTAATCTAAACAACTTCATATTGGCATAAAAAATACACAGGTTTACCAATGGAATAAAATTGAAGACCCAGATATTAATCTACAAACCTATGAATGCCTGATTTTTGACAAAGAAACTGAAATTATAAAGTGGAAAAAAAGAAAGCATCTTCAACAAATGGGCCTGGCATACTGGCATAACTGGATATCAGGATATCAGCTTGTAGATGAATGCAAATAGATCCATACCTATCCCCATGCAAAAAAAAAATGGCTTAAGTCCAAGTGGATTTAAGAATATAAATCCAACCACACTGAATCTGATAGAAAAGAAAGTAGGAAGCACACTTGAACACATTGGCACAGGAGACCACTTTCTAAATATAACCACAGTAGCACAGACACTGAGAGGAACAATGAATAAATTTGACCTCCTGAAACTGAGAAACTTCTGTAAAGCAAATGACACAGTCAACAAAACAAAAACCCAGCCAACTGAATGAGAAAATCTTTTACTAGCCCCACATTAGATGGAGTACTGAGCTTCAACATACATAAAAAACTCAAGAAATTAGACATCAAAATATCAAATGATCCAATTAAAATTAGGGAACAGATCAAAATTAAGAATTCTGAACAGAAGAACTTCAAATGGCTGAAAAACACTTAAGGAAATAATCAATATCATTAGCCATCATGAAAATGCAAGTCAAAATGGATCTGAGATGCCATCTTACAACTGTCAAAATGACTAATATAAAACATAATATCTAGGCTGAACAAGATATTCCTTTAGAGAAAATGGATTCCAAAAAGCCAGAACAAGCAGTAAGAATAAATCATTATGAAGAAACTTAGCAGGAAGTTCCCAGGAAGTCACAAGGATTACCCAAACTAAGACCCTAAGCAATAGTGATGAGGATACCTAAACTGGCCTTGTCCTGTAGTCAGATTGATGACGATCTTAAATGTCACCATAGAACCTACATCCAGCAACTGATGGAAACAAATGCAGAGAATCACAGTGGAGTATTGGGCTGAGGTCCCAAAGTCCAGTCGAAGAGAGGGAGGAGTGAGAATATGAGCAAAGAGTTCAAGACCATGATGAGGATACCCACTTCAAATGCTGACCCGAACTTCTGGAAGCCTTTCAACTCCAGCCTGACAGTAAGGGAACCACCATTGGATCAAATCAGGCCTTCTGAATGTGGCTGACAGTTGTATGGCTGGGCAGACTGTGGGGTTGAAGGGGAGGGGAGGGAGGGAAGAGGAAAGGAGGGGGAACAGAAAAAAAATGCATATCTCAATAAAATCAATAAACAAGTAATTTTAAAAAAGTAAATGAAGAAAAAATATCATTAGGAATTACTTTATCACCACTTTTTTTTTGTAAGATCAATATGGTGTGTTTTATCCTAAGACCTTGAGCTATTTAGTTTCTGGTTGTTGGTCACTCAAGCAGTGTAAGTTACGTATTCCATCTCAACTAAAGGTCCTTAATTCAAGTCAGACATTGGTTGTTTGCCCATACAAGCTTTGTGCCACTATTGCTCTAGCATATTTTGCTGGCAGCACACCATTGTTAATCAAACATTTTGTGAACTGGTTGCTGTTTATGATTTTGATAACCTACAGTGTATTTTCATATACTAAAGATACTAGAATTTAGTTGAGAAGATTCTGTGTAGGCATCAAATCAACTTCTCAATATTCAATAAGGTGTGTGTGTGTGTGTGTGTGTGTGTGTGTGTGTGTGTTGTCTTCAACAATGAGGTGCTGGGTTATTTAGGGATATCTATAGGGTCTGTTCTGTCAAAAACTTGGTTGGATGTAATACAATTCAAGTATTCAAGTATTGAAATGAATCTTCATTTGATGACAAGTGACATCCAGTTGGGATTCTGAGTCCATAATTATTTGGAGACATTTTTAGAATTGCCTCCATATATTTTAGGATGTTTCCACTGCACTGTTTCCATACTGCCTCTCAGAATACCTTCAGTTCTATCAGTCACTTTCTTCATTTTCTCTCCCAACTCCATACATCCTCCCCTTCCCCATCTTATCTTTCCATTCTGTCTCATCTGACCTCTAGTCCACCCTTAAAGTCTATTCTATTTCCAAGTCAAAGAGAAATCTTTGTGTTGAACACCTTTTCCCATTAATTTATAAATTTGAAAATAAAGAAAAATAGATCTCTAGAAAGCTGCTTACATGGATATTATTTTACATATGTTAAATTTTTTGTTTTGTTTTTATTTTAAACAGAATGATAAAATGTTGTTTGATAACAGTGAATGTTATGAATGAGAGACAGAGATGATACTTCGCTATGTTAGGGAAATAAATAGTCTCAATATTTAATAAGTTATGTAGCTCACTATACATAACTATGGATAACTCTATTTGAGAAATCAATGCCTTAGAGCAATGTATTGGCCAGGTTCTTCATTCATATGTTCTGCTAATTCCTTCCTAATCTATATTATTAGACTTCAAAAATGAATTTATATACTTAGTAAGTTTTGCAGACATTTGAAAGAAGCCAGAAATTCTGACATTGACTGAAAAAGTTGAGAACTTGTCAAATTCATAGCAAGTGAAACAATAATCTAATTTCAGTTGGCAAATGACAAATGTATTGAAAATTATTGATATATTTTTATACTAAAAATTACTACTCTTCTTATTACTTTAATTAACACCAATGTAGGTGCCAGTGTCCACCTCAAGTATCCAACTTCCAACTCCCCTAGAAGTAAAGAGACAGAATAACAGTACTAAGAGAAAGTTCTAGTTTTCATTGATCCATAGTTTATGAAATTTCAATGACCACGACCAAACAGACCACCTGAAAACTGGTTAAGTACTGGCAAAACAGTTAGAGCTTTTTAAAAGGAAAAAAAAGAAACCTCTTCTAGTGAATCTCATATTTTATCAATTTTATTGTATTATATTTTGTTGTCAATTACAAACAAAAGTATTCAAAAAGTTTTGTATCATTGTTACACATCAGCAAACTCTGGAATATTAAAAACCACTCCTCTCATAGGGAGGAGAAAAGGAGGAGGGAGGGAGGGAGGGAGGAAGGAAGGAAGGAAGGAAGGAAGGAAGGAAAAACACAAGATAGATATAGATGAGCTGGACTAGTGAAAAATTGCTATCTTGGTAACACACTTGCTTTGAACGTACAAGGAGCCCATGATCAATCCTCAGAATCCATGTGAAAATGCCAAGTGTGGTTGTTCAAACTAGTAATCTCAGTACTAGGGATGTGTACACAAGCCGATTAGCTTGTCCCATGATCTCTGCATTTCACATAATGTGTTCTCCCACACACAGAAGCACAATACAAAAAAAAAAAATAGGGAACAGATACTGATTATTCCATTTTTTAGATTTTCACAATAAAATACTTATCAAAATTATTTTAATTTCTTTTTTTTTTGTTTTTTGTTTTTGAGACAGGGTTTCTCTGTGGCTTTGGAGCCTGTCCTGGAACTAGCTCTCTAGACCAGGCTGGTCTCGAACTCACAGAGATCCGCCTACCTCTCAAAATTATTTTAAAATAAAATATATATATCATCATTGACTGTTTTTAATGCAAAGTGCAGAACAAGTGTTCACACAAATATTATTTCTTATACTCAATTTTTCCTTTTAATTTTTTAAATTTGATTGATTGATTTAGATTGATTTGTGATAAGATATCTCTATGCTGCTTTGGTTTTCTGGAACTCACAATATTGACCAGGTTGACTTCAAACTCACAAAGATCTTCCTGTTTCTGCCTCCTAAGTGCTGGGTTAAGGTCATGGGCCACCATGCCAAGCCATTCTTGCATTCTTAAACATTAGTACATTTCAGAAAATAAGAAGAAGGGGAAAAAGCTCTGTTAATCATTTCATGTTGGCTTGAATCTCTGAAGTATAAAACTAAAAATTGCTTTCAA
Source organism: Microtus oregoni (assembly GCF_018167655.1). NCBI lineage: Eukaryota > Metazoa > Chordata > Mammalia > Rodentia > Cricetidae > Microtus > Microtus oregoni. The sequence goes on from NW_024544738.1 coordinate 415,261, forward strand.
TTTGATTTAAGGGTTTATGATTCTAGCAACAGTAAATTCTGCTTTCCTTAAATGTTTTCAGCAAGTGCTACACTAAATTCTGGAGGCAAGATTGAATACGTGACATTTTGCAGTGTTCTGCCTTATATTTATTTCTCTCAAGGAAGTTGCCAGTGGCTTGCAAACAGGGGGGTATTTGTGCCTCAGGTAATATTATGCTATTGTTTATTTTCACACTACATGTGTGTACACATATTGTAAAAAACATACAGAATTTGGCAGCAAAATGGTTTGCTTCTTATAAAGCAAATATATATATCTGTGTTTTATTAAAAAAACACTTTGCTGTTCATGTGTTGCTTTTTAAAAACAAAATAAGCTTTTAAACAACTCATGCTTGGAACAGAAAAAGCACAGCAAATTTAAACAACTACAGTAAAGAAAAGTAAGTAGAATGTTTCCAGACTTTTCTATTTAGTCAGTGAAGGGAGCATGACCACTGTGTTTGTAAGAAATTAAACTGATCTTATTCACATAAAGATGTTTTTGAAATCAGGGAAAAATTATTTAAGATATTAGGATAATTGGCATCATACTGCTATTCTTATTATTATTATTATAAAAATTCTACTTTTTCAGCAAATAATTTAAAGGATTTACAGACCTTTTAATGTCATATTTTTCAAGTAAATGAATGGAAATAGAAAATATTTTGCTGAGTAAGATAACCCAAAAAGACAAATAGCATGTATTCTCTTATTTTTAGATCATAATTCAAAATATTTAGATGTGAATATAAAGCCTAGAAAAATTCCACATTTCCAGGAATCATAAAGAAGTCAGGCAATGGGGAGGTAACTCTAGACAGTTGGATAGTAGGACACATTTATTATAATTGGGCAAATAGGGAAAAAGTGGGAAGGCACATTATCTGATCATGAGCAGGGAGGTTAATATAGAGGGAGAAAGTGGGAAGGAACAAACATACCAAAGGCTTTATGAAAATATACTATCTTATGTTTACTTAAAAATCTGTAGATGGTATATATGCATATGTGCATATAAATAGATATAATTTAAATGACGTTGTACCACTTGAAGCAATAATCTTCCTCATGAAAGAACAGCATTCCTAAAAAAAGGAAGAAGAACAGAAAGAAAGAAAAAAAGAAAGAAAGAAAGAAAAGAAAAGAAAAGCTTGATGCTAGGCAAGGGAACCTTCCCTTTGAGGTTTCGATCAAGAGATTCTGATAGATTTCCCAAACAATGCAAGCTACTCATCTTTTTTGCTTCCCAAAACTGGAAGTAAAGAACAAGTTACTGGAGACACCACATACTTTAGACACAAGACTTGAAACAATCAAGTCTCAGTTCACCTGGAAATTTTACCCATGAAGACTAGATTCCATAATATCTGATGGTACAATTTAAGAAGCCAAGGGAAAAAAGGCAATCAATAGTCATGTGCAGTTGTAAATCCTAAGAAACACAATGAACAACTGTCAAGAGCTCCTTGGTATTTTAATAGCTGCATATATGTCCAGGATGTGATAAACAGTTGACAATTTGGACTTAAGGACCACTCATAAGAGAGAATTATAGTCTGGTACTACAAACCTAGCCAACTCTCTGTGGCTAGTGAGGACATAGGATCAAGAGGGCAGCCTACTACTAATTCTCTCCTAAGCTAGTGTAATAGCAAACTGCATTATAAATACTAATCCTTTTGACAGTATCCTAGATAAGTTTAGATTTGACCCCTCTTCAAAGAAGCTTCTTTGTGCAGAGACAATCAGAGAAATTCACAGAGGTGACCAGCCCAGGTTGGTACATAGATAACACAACCACTATAACTAAGGCTGAGGAAACATTGCAGAGGAGATAGTAATAAGAAGAGTCAGAGGACTAAACATCTTTGGGAAGATAGTCATATACATATGACAAGGAGATTCATATATAAAATATTAAGAACATAGCTGTTTAAACGAGACCTGTACAATAAAATAAAACAGTTGAAATGACAAAGGAGATTGATGAAATCTCACTAGGTCCCATCCCTAGAAGGGCTAAAGTCTAATAATAACAGTGACTAAGAGGGGGCAATCAGGGTTTAACTGGGATATGCCCCTGAAAGTTTATCCAGTCCCAAGTGGTTAGTTCTAAACACATGAACAGCACTAAAAGAAATAAACACTTATGTTTATAATACATACATACACACATTTGCAAAAATAATAATTAGGAGGAGGTCATGCATATGAGAGAAACTGAGTGAAGGAACACCTAAGGGATTGGAGGAGGTATGAAAATGATGTAAATTAACAACTAATATGTGAATCTCAAAATAAATAAATGTAATATTATTAAATAGACTTATATTTTACATTTTTATTTTGTTAACCAGTAGACAGGCTTTAGTGGAAGAGGACCAATCATTTCTACATTCCATTCTCTAGATTTTGTTTCTCAAATGTATCCCTACCTGGAACTCTTGAGAAGTGGTATGGAAATGGTACATTTAATAACATATACCTTTATGAAAATTTTCTTTTCTTTACACTTTGCAGTGTAACCTGTCTTTGAAGAATATCATGATGGTGGATGAAAGCTGTGGCCTTCCTCTCTCTAGAATGCACTCTATAAGTGATTTTGGTTTTCAAGGATATATTTGCCATTTAAGGGATGAGTGATAATTTCTAACTTCTTTCACTGATAAATGTAAAAGAAGATATTGTAATTTTTTTTTTTTTGGTTTTTCGAGACAGGGTTTCTCTGTGGCTTTGGAGCCTGTCCTGGAACTCGCTCTGTAGACCAGGCTGGTCTAGAACTCACAGAAATCCACCTGCCTCTGCCTACGGAGTGCTAGGATTAAAGGCATACGCCACCATCGCCCGGCCTATTGTACTTTTTAAAATACAGGTGGATTGAGGTCCTAATTGAAAACATAAAGTTCTTTCACCCCATTGGTATGGGAGGTCCTTCTATCTATGTGTTGCTTTTATTGGTTAATGAATAAAGAACTGGTTTAGGCAATAGGATGAGTGGAGGAAGGCAGACTTAAGAGACACCATGGAGCCACTGCTGAAGATAGATCTGCTGTAAGTTGGCTGGTAGACCGTGGCCTCATGGTGATACACAGATTAATGGGGATGGGTTAAATGATTACACAAGAGTTAGCCACTAAGAAGCTAGAGCTAATGGGCCAAGCAGTGATTTAATTAATACAGTATCTGTATGGTTATTTCAGGGCTAATCATCTGGGAACCACAAGCCCCTCGTCCAACACTCCATCAGTCATTTTCATATGTGTTTAGCATAGATTTGCAACTCACTGTTTGTCATTCCTACATTCTGGTGAAAACCTGACACACTAAATTCCTTAAGAGATGGTGCTAGAAGACAAATGTTTACTGATGACTGTATCATCATTTAGGAGATGAGATTACAAGCTTGATTAATTAAGAAACAATGATTGCATCTTTAACCATTGTATGGACCTTGTAAATTATGAAAGAAAGACCCATTCTTTATGTAAGTTCATAAACTTAGTGACAAGATTTGTTCACTAAAGGATTTTAAAGGTGAAGATGATGAATAGTTCATAACATATATTACTCATGGGAAATATATCAGTGTGTTTTGAAGGAATCTTTTTTTAAAAAAAGAAATTGATTCATTGACTAGGCTAGTTTTGATCTCATGATCTCAAGTTGTCCTTTTCTTAGTCTCCTGAGAAACTCAGAGAGAGGCAATCACCAGAAGCCAAGCTATAAAATGATATCTTTTTCTAATTTTGCTTTACAATCTCACATGCAAATTAAGAGCATACTTAACCAACACGTGGGGCAAAAAGAACTATACCCTTTTTCTGTTAAACCTATGGGGAACTCTTGAATAACTGGCTAATGTCCTCTAGTCAACAAAAATTATAGAGTCTCATGACTCTTCATATGTGTTAATAGAGATATTATCAGATGATTTGGTTTGTATGTTCTAATTCAAAAATATTTAGATGATCTTCTTCAACTTCCTCAGTTCCAATTCTTGAGGACTTATTAATGCTTACTGTATGTTTTCTTGTGTCTTGATTATGATGATGATACATGCATCCTTTTCAGAAGTATTAAACAGACAAAACCATTCACACTCAAAAATGATGCAATTATTCTCTCAAAATATGAGGACCCTCAACAAATTCTTTTCTAAATAATAAAGAAAATTCCAACAAGATAATTATGTGTAACTTCTTGATATGAAGATGCTAAGGAGAATGTTTTTAAATGTTTAACTCCATCACCTTAGTTTTTGGCTTTGAAATTACCTAGCTCATCAAAATGTAATTCTTTTTTATTGAAAGTGCAAGGCTAAGCAAATACCCTTCCCTGTGCCTTTATTCTACCAACAAATTAATAGCAAAAGGAACTTATTTAATTAATGACCTCTTCTAATCATTTCAGCAGAGCACAGGAAGACACTTTTTTAAATTTATTTCACTAGAAAATTGTTTGTTTTATTCATAAATGTCACTCATATGCAAATTGTGTGTAAATATTTGTATAATCTATATTTTATCAGTGATAACAAAACACTTTTGACTCAGTGTGGGTTTAAACAAGTAATTAATATATATGTCATTAAACACTTTAAACAAGTGGGCCCTGTCAAACCCAAATTTAGAGGATTCAGAGAAATTTTGTAGTATCTTGATTGTGCAGGTGTCTGAGTCACTAAAAATTTTTGCATTAATAAAAGACAAAATGTTAGTTCACATACATTATAATGCTTCCTGAAATGCTATTATTCTCACACTCATTTTTTGAAAAAAAACTATTATTCTATTCTCTATCTTTGCTGTCATTTTGATATCTTAGCTTCTAAGAAAATCCAGTAAATTCAGATGGTCCAAAGGGAATCAACTTCTGAACTGGAAAGTACAAGCTAGGATTCTTTAGGTCTTCCAATTAAACCAAAGTTATATCCCTCAGATGAACTTGTAGGACACTAGGGAGACTAGGGCTTGCAGAATGGCAGCACTATATCAAAATCTCTCTATTTGAGAATTTTACTCTTGAGTGTTTCTTTTTTTCCCTTGTCTTGTTTCCTTATTTCTTTTTTTATTCATTTTTATTTTCAAACAGTCTTTTCTCATTTTACATATCAATCACTGTTCTGACTCCCTCCCCTCTTCCTGTTCCCCTTCCTTCCCTTCACCTCATCTTTCATCCACTCCTTAGAGAGGGTAAGACTTCCCAAGGAGAGTCAACAAAGTCATGTATATCACTTTGAGCCAGGACCAAGAACCTCCCACTCTATAACTAGGCTGCACAAGTATCCCTCCAAACAGAATGGACTTCAAAAAGTAAGTACAAGTACTGGAGATAAGCCTTGATCCCACTGCCAGTGGCACTACAGACTGTCCAAGCAACACACATTCAGAAGACTTAGGTTGGTCCTTTACAGGTTTCTCATGTCAGTCCAGAGTCAGTGAGCTCCCCCTAGCTCAGATCAAGTGTTTCTGTGGTCATCCCTATTGTGGTCTTTATCTGTTTGCTCATATTATTGCTTCCCTGTCCTCAACTGGACTATGGGAGCTCGGCATAATGTTTAGCTGTGTATCTCTGTGTCTGATTCCATTAGTGACTAGATGAAGGTTCTAAGGCAGTCATCAGTCTGAATACAGGGGAAGGTGAGTATTTCTTAAAGAATCAAAAAAGGGCACTCAATTCAAATAAAAAACTTAGGGTTTTCTATTTTTTTTAACTTTCCAGAAATTGTGGAGTAAAAAAAAATAATAACAGAATAGTTAGGAGCCTTTGTTGCTGTTATCAATAGAAACAGAGTACAGGAAGCTGGAGAGATGTCTTAGCAGTTAAGCAACACTGCCTGCTCTTCCTGAGGTTCTGAGTTGAATTTCCAGCAGAACACAACCATCTGTAGTAAGATCTTGTGCCTAACTTTGACTTGCAGGTACACATGCAGACAAAACAATGCAAACATAACAAACAAATAAATAAATAGTAAAAAGGAAAGTAACAGAGTTCAGATTTCAGTTCCTAATTTAGGCAATTCACAAAATCTTCTAACTCTAGCTCCAAGAAACCCAAAATCCTTTTCTGCCCTCTATGGGCATCTGTAATCACAGGTATGTGTATATTCAAACAGATTCACACAAAGACATACACATAAATGATGAAAATAATTTAAAAAGAGATTGCTAATTTTTTTAGGGGAATAGAGCATAGTTTTAATTTCTTTTGCATTGTTGTGATAAATCACAAGGAAACATAAAGAAAGTATTAATTTGGGCGTATATTTTTTGAAAGTTAAATTTCACAATCATCACAGTAGAAACAAAGGAGCAGGCTGGCATGGCACTGAAGCTGTAGCTGATAAATCACATCCTGACACACAATCACAAGGTCACAAGAGCACAGGGAGAATCATACATGTCTTTGGAATCCTCAAAGCCTCCCTCCCAGTGGTAAGCTTTCTCCAACAAGGCCATGGGCACAAGTTCGACCAACCTTGGACCAAGTAAGTTTTCAAATATATGGCTCATATATAAATAAATATCATCCAAACCTCCTCATTCCACTCCCTGGACTACAAAGGGTTGTAGCCATGCAAAATGTTTTTAGTCCCCAAGATTTTTCCAAGCTTAAGACTTTAAGACTTTATAAGAGATTTCAAGGCAGTTTGTGTGTATGTATATTAAATTTTTATTTAATTATTTTTAAATATTTATTTATACTGTATACATTGTTCTGTCTGCATGCATGCTTGCATCGAAGAAGAGGGCACCCAATCTCATTATAGATGGAGAGCACCATGTGGTTGCTAGAAATCAAACTCAGGATCTCTGGAAGAGCTACTAGTGCTTATAACCTATGAATCATCTCTCCAGTCTCAAGGCAACTCCTTGATTGTTTCTTTCTGTAAAATCCAAAACAAATAACACAATTCTAGCATACAGTGCTACAAAATAAACATTTCCATTCCAAATGGAGAGAACAGGCACATATTGAGGAAATACTGAACCAAATGAGACGAAAAACCTGGCAGGGCAAATTCCAAATCCTGCATCTCATGTCTCATGTTGAAAAGCTTAGATGCTGTACCTTTTCTCTATCTTTGGTTATGGGTTTCATTTTTTGTCTGCAGCTTTCCTTGGCAGAAGTCTCATGGCTCTGGCATCTCCAACATTATATGTTCTCTAATGCATTACAGGCTTAACTTTCATTGCTTCATGCATAGACTTTTGGGTCCTTAATTCAGGGCATTTCTTGCCACACACCATTTTGCAACCCCATTACTCATGTGTCCTTATGACTCTAAACACAGAAAAAAATGTGTATGACACTGCCAGGTTTGACTGCCTATTTGGGATGCAGTCTGGAAACCTCTTTGAACTGTATTTTCAGTTTTTCTCTACAAGTAGAAAATAATTTAGGTCTTTTCTTTCTTCACATGTATTACATTAACTGACTGGAGTCTTGCACTGAGGAAAACTATCTTTTTATCTTATTTTGGAACAGTCCTTTTTTAAACTTCTCATCTATTGAGCACAAGACTGGGCTCCAACATTAACATTCCTTATTCTATTTTACTGCTAAAAGTGTCTATGTTGTGTTTCATCTGTCTCACTTGATCTTCTTATTGTACACCTGCATAAAAGTGATTACTAATAACCACAGATCACAGGAAATATTAAGATGTACTGAAATCTACTCTGTCAATGTCCCATAGAATTTTTTTTTATTTTTTTTAATTTACTTATTTATTAAAGATTTCTGTCTCTTCCCCGCCACCACCTCTCATTTCCCTCCCCCTCCCCCAATCAAGTCTCCCTCCCTCCTCAGCCTGAAGAGCAATCAGGGTTCCCTGCCCTGTGGGAAGTCCAAAACCACCCACCTCTATCCAGGTCTCATAAGGTGAGCATTCAAACTGCCTAGGCTCCCACAAAGCCAGTACGTGCAGTAGGATCAAAAACCCATTGCCATTGTTCTTGAGTTCTCAGTAGTCCTCATTGTCCGCTATGTTCAGCGAGTCCGGTTTTATCCCAGGTTTTTCAGACCCAGGCCAGCTGGCCTTGGTGAGTTCCCAATAGAACATCCCCATTGTCTCAGTGTGTGGGTGCACCCCTTGCAGTCCGGAGTTCCTTGTTCGTGCTCTCTCTCCTTCTGCTCCTGATTTAGACCTTGATATATCTGTCCGGTGCTCCAGTGTGGGTCTCTGTCTCTGTCTCCTTTCATCGCCTGATGAAGGTTAATATTCAGGAGGATGCCTATATGTTTTTCTTTGGGTTCTCCTTATTTAGCTTCTCTAGGATCACTAATTATAGGCTCAATGTCCTTTGTTTATGGAGGCATTACCATCCCTGACTTCAAACTCTACTACAGAGCAACAGTATTGAAACAGCTTGGTATTGGCATAAAAACAGAGAAGTCGACCAATGGAATAGAATAGAAGACCTTACATTAACCTACAAACCTATGAACACCTGATTTTTGATAAAGGAGCTAAAAGTATACAATGGAAGAAAGAGAGCATCTTCAACAAATTGTGCTGGCAATACTGGATGTCAATCTGTAGAAGAAAGAAAATAGATCCATATATATATATATATATATATATATATATATATATATATATATATCATCATGCACAAAACTCAAGTCCAAATGGATTAAAGACCTCAATATCAGTCCGAACACACTGAACCTGATAGAAGAGAAAGTGGGAAGTACTCTACAACACATGGGCACAGGAGACCACTTCCTACGTATAACCCTAGCAGCACAGACATTAAGGATCTCATTGAATAAATGGGACCTCCTGAGACTGAGAAGCTTCTGTAAAGCAAAGGACACTGTCGCTATGACACAAACGCAACCCACTGACTGGGAGAAGATCTTCACCAACCCCGCAACTGACAAAGGTCTGATCTCCAAAATATATAAAGAACTCAAAAAACAAGACTGTAAAAGGCTAATCAACCCAATTATAAAATGGGGCACTGATCTGAACAGATAATTCTCAACAGAAGAAGTTCAAATGGCCCAAAGACACTTAAGGTCATGCTCAACTTCCTTAGCGATCAGGGAAATGCAAATCAAGACAACTTTAAGATACCATCTTACACCTGTCAGAATGGCTAAAATCAAAAACACCAATGATAGCCTTTGCTGGAGAGGTTGTGGAGTAAGGGGAACACACATCCATTGCTGGTGGGAATGCAAACTTGTGCAACCACTTTGGAAAGCAGTGTGGCGGTTTCTCAGGAAATTCGGGATCATCTTACCCCAGGAACCAGCAATACCACTCTTGGGAATATACCCAAGAGAGGCCTTATCATACAACAAAAGTATATGCTCTACGATGTTCATAGCAGCATTGTTTGTAATAGCCAGAACCTGGAAACAACCTAGATGCCCTTAAACGGAAGAATGGATGAAGAAAGTATGGAATATATACATATTAGAGTACTACTCAGCAGTAAAAAACAAGGGCTTCTTGAATTTTACATGCAAATGGATGGAACTAGAAAACACTATCCTGAGTGAGGTTAGCCAGACCCAAGAAGAGGAGCATGGGATGTACTCACTCATATTTGGTTTCTGTCCCATAGAATTTAAGCAAGGTTGTCTATGTGAGTATGATGGGAGAATTTATAGTAGGAGGGGAGTTTGTTGTGAAAATAGAATTCTGTGAGAGGTGTGGGTATGAGAAATAAATAGAGGTTGGGAAGAATGGAATTCATTGTATCCATGTAAAAAGTTATCAAAGAACAAAAATTAGTTAAAATATGCTCATAATTGGAAACTATTTTCAACAACTCAGGTCATTCTAAAACATGTTTGCAAAATTTTAAATTAAAAATTTAAATATATTTTTCTAGTTAAGTGATTGATTTGCTACTGAGTTTATTTAAATTAAACCTTATGTTTCCGGGCTTAATTTCAATATTTTCTTCCTTAGAAATCAATTTTTATAGCAATATTATAATAAAAGTTCCATGTTGTGAACAAATTTGTGTTCCTTTTCTGTAAAACTTTAAAAAAATTTTCTAATTAGCCAAGTAATTTTAGCACACACCTTTAATTCCTGCACTTGAGATGCAGAGGTAGGAAGATCTCTTTGATTCAGAGGTCAGACTGGTCTACAAGAGCTAGTTCTACAACAGGCTCAAAAACTGCAGTGAAACTCTGTCTTGAAAAAAAACTAATTAATTTTGAGAAAGAAATAATTAAATTTTTGTATAAATACTTAAAATCTAGTGATATTATACAATATTTTAGGATGGTTTACAAAGGTATCTCTTGACAACTAAAATATTTTTTTTAGTCTGACTGACAAGATTCAACCCAGAGAATTTTACTTTGATCATAAATCTTTTTTCAGTTTTCTCCAACTCTAGTTATCAAAATACTTAAAATTTTCTCCATAGAACTTTATTTTGGTTCAAGGTGACTTAAAAAGAAAAGATTTCTTCCTTTCCTTATTTTTTTCTTCCTTCCTTACTTCTTTCTTTCTCTTTCCTTCCTTCCTTCCTTCCTTTCTTTTTTTCTTTCTTTTCTTCTTCCTTTCCTTTTCTTTATTTCTATATTAGTGTTTCATCTTCTTGAAGGTCTGCATACCACATGCATGTAATGTCCATAGAGGCCAGAAGAGGACATTGAATCCTCTGGGATTGGAATTGTAAACAGCTATTTCCAGTTATATGGATTCTCTTCACTGAACAGAGGTCTCATGCAAGAACAAAAGTGTTCTACTTACTGAGCCACCTCTACAGCCACAACTAATCACAAATTTATTGCAACTCATTTTCTAATCTGTGTTTATCATAAATTCTGTGGTTAAAATATATACTTGTTAACTTTAAGTTTCAGAATTTATGCAAATAATCTTTACTATGATATCCCATTTTACTTTAACATAAGTACCACAAAATGAATAATTGAACCTTCACACATGAATTATCTGAATTTGCATTTGCATCATGAATTTCCAAAAGCAATCTGATTCCACAAGTTGTATTCATAAACAATGAATATTATGAGTATTAATTAATTTTGTATTTGAGACCAAGGGTGATATTGTCTTTGAAATGACATAATTTGAATCTCCATAGAGTTATTCTGATACTGCCAGCGTATTAATAATTAGGATTTCCTTCTTATGTAAAACCATCTAAGAGGTCGACTTGGAGTGATGGAACATGTGAGCCTTCCAGTGTAATCTGCAAGCATGCCTTTTGCAGCTGCTTCTATTATATTATCATGTTCACACATCATCTTCAGTAAATTTTAGTGATAAAGTGTAGGTTAAAATATTAATAGCTTTCATCTGTTAGTTTTCATGTGACCAATGACAACAGGTACATTCTCTGAGTATTGCAGATTCCAATAAACATTCTATATTAGTTACTAAATCACAAATAAATTATAAGTTCTAAAATGTTAATAAAAGTTTATGCATGCAGTTTTGGTTTATAATTCATTCATACAAATAGTTTAGAGCTATGATTTTTAAAGCATTTGTATATAATAAACATTTAAATTATTATATGAAAAATGATTAAAGTACTTTATTAGAGCCTTTGAATTCTTTTCTGTGTGAGTTTTGTCAAAATTTTCAATCTCTATTAAATGCATGCCTCCTAGATACACTGAACTTCCAATTATCCACATGATACATGGATCCCTCTTCCCCAAACTGGGAATATGGCAGAACTTGACACCTCCCAGACCATAGCACATGTCACAGTCCACTAACTTTGTGTACCAATTGTCATGAAATAGTTTTTCCGCTGCCACTCAAAATAAGGAGCTACTTTCCATTAACAGCATCTGGTTCCAAATCACTTCAATTTATTAACACATATCCCTCCTACTTTTTGGTAAAAATAGGTACAAACCATTATTTTTGGGAGAGTCAGGTACTAAAAAATTATTTATTCCTGGTTATGTTAGGACTAAGATCAGGAGAAAACTTTATTTCTTTGCACGTGCTGTTGCAAAGCGAAAAGACAGTATCCGTGGAAATTCTCCAGAATGAAAATAATCTATTAATGACAATCTAGATTATTTCAATAGATTGCTTAATAAAAGCTTGTGAAATAAATCAGAATAATTTAGAAAATCGACAAATTGGATGAGATAACAGAACAAGTTTACTATCCTAGGACACTCCCAAATTATAGGAAGTAGTGTCCTTCTAGTAAATACATCTGTGTGGTTATTTCTAGTAAGCAACTGAAGCTCTCAAGAAGCATACTTGCCTGGACTCTGTCCAGTAATCCTGAGTTGCAGAGTAGAGAAGTAGAAAAGATTATACAACTGTCCAACAACAATCATGAAGACTAGATAACCTAAGTTATCTTCCCCATATCTGGCACCTGGTATTTTCAGTGCTCACACAAAATTAACAAAATACTAGATCACATTTTACCAAGTGTAAAGTTGAAAAATCTAAAACTACAATTATCTGATCTCTCAGACACATCTAGGTATCTACATAAAAATACCATTTATCTTGCTAATAATATAATGAATTTTGTAAATGTAGTATTTTCAGATGTTACTAGACAAAGTGTTAGCAATTTTTTATAAAAAGAGAGAGCCTTGTAGGATGCTTGAAACAGAGGTGACCATATGTTTGTATTGGTGAATAATTCAAATATTGGAAAATACACCTTTTGATTTTGCAATTTTTGTTTTTCTTATACAGTGAATTTATAGTAGTAGACTAGATTAGGTTTTCCTTTAAACTATTTTAAACCATGAATTTAATTCCAGGCTAATAAAAAAATAAAAGAAAAACAGTTTTGGCATTTCATTATCAGAGTTGGAAAGCTGACAGTACCAAAATCTTTGCTTTGAAAAAACTGAAAATTTTCACCTATCTTTTCACAGCTTCTGCTTTGGGTGTTGTCCTTATCTGTGTCTTGTGCCTGTGGGGTTTTCATATGTGTTACCTGACACAACTGAATAGGCTACCCTACTGCTCTTTTAAAATGCAACTTGGAATGCTGTCTCGAAAAAAACAAACAAGCAAAAAATACAACTTAGATGTTTTTCTTAAATATAGCTGAAGTCTTGATGCTGTTTCAAAACTTCCAACGCCGTTTATCTATTTGTATATTGAAAAAAACTCACAATTATGGGGTTTTTATGGGGTAAATAACTATGTTAATTATTTTGATTATATAAATTATTTGATGAATGCATATTATATTTGTCCATAAATCAAATATTATACCCTTTTCTTTTTTTAAAGATTTATTTGTTTTTTTATTATGTGTACAGTATTATGCCTGCGTGTATACCTACACCCCAGAAGAGGGCACCGGATCTCATTATAGATGGTTGTGAGATACCATCTGGTTCCTGGGAGTTGAACTTGGGACCTTTGGAAGAAAAGTCAGTTCTATTAACCCCTGAGCCATCTCTCCAGCCCCTACTATACCCTTTTCTTGCCATATAATTGTTGTAAAAACATAGGCTGAAGTAACTTAAGAATGATGTATGTCATACGCATATTGTTTTTGAGATGTATCAAGAAAAACTTACTTAAAATATAAGTGAAACTACTCTATAACAAAACCCCATTAGGAAGTGTTTGTGATTGTATTTAAGAGTGTATTAAGAAAACTAATACAGAGAAATTTAACAGCAATAAATCTTTATTAAAGCAAATACACAGATGAGGCAAGATAATATGTATGACAGGATATTACAATTAATGTGTTCATAAAGAACCAATGCTGTTCACATTAATAACCTTACAAAGTATTTTAATATCTCTTTAATATTCCAGGAAATAGGAGGGTCCAGAACATGAAATTTGATTTCCAAAGCAGATATTTTACCAATGAAACATCAGAAGTCCTTAGATTCTCTCTCTCTCTCTCTCTCTCTCTCTCTCTCTCTCTCTTTCTCTCTCTCTCTTTCTTTCTGTGTGTGTATTGAAAATAGATTCTTGTCTCATACAATACATTTCAACCACAGTAGCTTACACTCCTTTCACTTTTGCCTACTCAGACACACCTCCCCTCCCTGGAATCCACTACCCCTCTGTCAGCAAAGAGCAGGCCTCCAGGAGAGTATAGTCAAATAAGACCAAAAAAAGGGGGGGGGAGACAAGAAAAAAGCCTTCATAGTGAGGCTGAACAATGCAACCCAATATAGGGGGAAAAGAGTCTCAAGAGCTGAAAATGGAGTCATAGATACACCTGTTCCCATTGTTAGGAGTCTCACAAATACACCAAGCTCAGAGCCGTAACATGCAGAGGACAGTGTGGAGACCCATGCAGTCCCCATGCTTGGCTTTTCAGTCTCTGTGAGCCCATGTGCATCCTGCTTAGCTGATTTAGTACTGACTGCTTGCTCACTGCTACAGTGTCTAGAGCTGGCACCAGAACACAGTCACTCCTGGTTTTACTACTCACACACCTTCAAATTCCATTCCCACACGTGATGTAAATCAAGCCGCTAACTTCACAAAGGAAAATGCAAACATGGGTGGAATAGATGAGTACAATGTGACTGTTTTGAAGAAAATTTTAAACTTTGAATGAGGATTATCAGACTGACGCTTCTGATGTTCTGAGTTGAGTAAGACTCCTGTGAGTGTTTCTGAGTTCTTCAGCAGTAACTCTGATTCTGATTTTAGCAACGCCTTCTGCAACAGGTAACATGGAGAGCAAGAAATACATTCACATACTGCTTGAAATCTTCCAGGAACCAAAATTAGCATTAAATGCACTGTAAAATCTGAAAAAAGTAATGTTTATGTATTTATATTTTGAAAAGTGAAAGTGAACAATATAGGAAGACCTTAGGACTCTATTGACTGGAAGAGAAAGAATTGGCAGATTGATTGGGGACTAATTATTTATGCAAACGGGATAAATGGGTCTTGATAGAGCAAAATCCATCAATTAGCTTAGTCACACAAGTTTGGATAAAAGTCAGAACCAAGTCTGTGTTGGAACGAGGTAATGATTTCTGGTGAGCATTTTCCAAAGACTCTTTTGTGAATAAAGTTCCAATAAAGCAAGGGCTTGACAACAATTCCCTAAGGAGAATATAATTTGCTACTTTTTGTTGAGATAGGTATACTGAAAAATATGTTTGAAAGGTCAGAGGAGATTATATAACATAAAAAAAAACCTTTAACTTGATACTTTGCTTTTGATTGGCAGGAACTTTTACTATGTGAAAAAGTCGAAGAGTGCATTTATGTACGCCTCTGCAAACCGACAAGTTTATTTTAGGTCATTTGGAATCAGAAAATAATTCTAGACTCTTATGTATGATTATGGGCAATAATCTCTTTAATGTCTAGTCTCATGAAGTAAAATATTCATTTTTTTTCTTTGTAACTGTTTCATACTCTTTGTTCTCCTTATAGTCAAATCTTAATCCTATTGGATAAGGGTGGGTGTGCTTTGTGTTTTCATTGTTTATCAACTATAAAACTAAACCAGTTTATCAACTACAAAACTCAACCCATGTATTTTAAGGCATTGACAAAAATACATAAAACATATAAGACAATTCTTTAAAATAAGTATTTAAATATTAAATTTATTTTTTATTATAAATCTCATTTACTATTTTTTTTAGGAAGGTTTCATATATTGGAGTATCTTTTCCCCTCACTGAAGTTTTCATCTATCTTCTCCACCAACCAGCTCACCTTACTTTATATTTTATTTGTCTAAGAAGCAACAACAAAAGTGAACAAAAAAGGAAAATCAAAACAAACAAAAGCAGATTTTGTGTTTGTTTTGATTCTCCCCTCCCCCTCACAAACACAGAGTCTGGACTATGTTGGCCAATTATTCCTACACGTGGAGATGGTCCTGAGTATGGTTGATATACCCTGGTAGAACTTCACTGAAGAAAATTTATTTTCCTTTTGCCAGGAGGTAAAAAGTTGCAAGTAGGTTAAGGGTGAGATAATTTGATCTATGCCCCCTTCCCAGTGGGAGACCCACAATTGGCTTGAACATGTACATATCTCCTACAAGGTGCCATAATCTCTGTGTTCATATATACATCAATCCTGATGTGAATAGAAGTATCAAATAGAGAGTGGAATGGGAAAGCAGTGTAGAAGAAGGAATATGAAGAGAGACAGCTAACACTGAAAAACTAAAGGCCTTTTGAAAACCATATGGGAACCTACTATAAAAGCTCCTAAATAAATGAATATTTGTAATGAATTTGAGTGGAGTTACCATATAATGGGGGATACAATGCCCCAACCAGATATCTGGCAAAAAGAGGTTAAATCTCTTGTGTCAGGAATAGGTTACATCTTGATAAGTCATTGGCCAAAGGGGTCACAAAGAACATTCAGGATATTACCAGGGCTCTTGGTTGTTTTTCACAGCGTGAAAGGAAGGTGCTATTGCTGAAGGCAACATTAACTTATGTCATGTCATCAAATAAGAAGAACTCGAGATAATGACCAAATAAAGATATACCGGTAATGAATAGCATTCATGGTACCAGAAGGTACTCTGCAGATACCTGAAGAGAAAGGTAATCATCAAGGTCACCCAGCTACAAAGCCTGAAACCTACAACAGTTTACCTGTCTGCAAAACATACTGATGTGAAAGGGGTACAAAATTTGTGGGGGTAGCCAACAACATTTTGACTGGATTTAAGGTTCTTTCCACAAGATGGAATCTATACCTGACACTGTTAAAAATGTCCGAGAATCTGATAGGCTGTGTGCCAAGGAAAAATCCTATTCTTCTTCTTCTAAAGGAATATAAAAAAGACTTCTGAAAGCATGCTGCTACACCTATAGACCAGTGCTTCACTCAACCCTTATCAGAGAATATTTTTTTTTGTACAGTAGATAGGAATCAAAACAGAAACCAACAACTGGACAAAATGTGTATATAGACTTTGAGGCACTCAGTTTAAATGGGATGTATTCATCACAGCCTTTCTCTCAAGGGTTACAGACTATGTAGAAGAGGAGGTGAATGTATTTTAAAAGCCAGAAATGTTGGATACCTCTAAGGACATAATTTTTCTTACCAAAGTAGGAAAATAGGGAAGGTTGTTCAATGCTTACAAGGCTGAAAGAGTCCAGTTGAATTGCAATTAAAATTCAGCTTTAATAATAGGGAATTGAATCACATGCACTTACGCATTTCTTTAAGAGTTTTATAGTTCTTTATATCCTTTTATTTTCTTTAGTATTGCTGAAGCATATTTTAGTAATTCTCTAAGGTATCTTAGCTCTATTAAGAGAATGATATTTTATTTCAGCTCCTGTCCATGAATCTAGGGTGCCATGGAGAAAGACAGGCCTCATAGAGATCTAAGGCTGTGGGACGAGTTAATTAGCCAAAGCTGGTGGAGGAAACAGAAATATGGGAGGGCCAATATATAGCATACAAGTCCTCATAGGAATCCAGAGAAGACTCACTCCTTTATGAAGAAGGTATCCTGAGTTTCTTATTTGTGTGTATAATTCTGTTTATAATTTATGTGATTTTAGACTACTATTAGAAAGAGAGCACAAAACATCTTTGCCTAAGAAAGGACAATGGTGATTTTGATATTCAACTTGGCTTTTGAATAAAACAGAAACAAAATAAAAGAGTGTACTGCAGCATGTGAGATAGTGCTGATAGTACAAAAGATTCAAGACAAAATTTATCTGAAACAATGAAATATTTTAAATGAAAATCAAGACTAAAGAAAGGATTGTATATAAAAAAGGTACCAAGAACATACACCATCAGTACTGAACTATCATTTTAGTAACAGATGCAAAGCTGACAAAAAGGCACAACTTATTACAGTGAATGCTATCTACTAGATGAAATTCACCACTGTTTCAATAATCACAATAATTTGGAATGCATTTGCTTTTATATCAGTTTTGTGTTCATTTTCAAAATAATTATGTGAGGTATATATTAATCTACCTATGGCAGAGCCTACATAACATATGCAACTTCAGATGCATATTCAGATTTCTACATAATGTCAAAGTTTATGCTAGTATTATATTTGCTTCCTAATACTGTTGATAAGCTTATCATAAAAATTGATAAAAAAGGGAAAATAACTTTTGTGAGGATGAAGACAATAGTAGGTCAATCATATAATAGTGAATGGTGTCACATCTATGCAGATATGAGCAATTCAAACTGGACATTATGGGTTTAAAAATATATATGAAGTTCAATGATAGAAGGTTGCTATGATTATGAAGGAATTGGGGATGGAGTAAACGTGACCATATTTGATTTTATACTTGTGTAAAACTCTCAAAAATATAGACGATTTAAAACAAAATATAGTATAGGATTTTTTGTTTCTTTGTTTTCTAAATACTTAATAGTAAGTCAGGAGAAAAAAAAACAGGCATATACATTCATTTTCATCATATCAACATCCAGATGATAGCTATGCAAATTTAGTCTCCTCTATTATTCTTTTTTCCTCCATTCCTTTCCTTTCATAGTCCCCCAATTCTCTCTTTCTCTACTTCTGGAATCTAAGATGATTTTCAGGGATTAAACTGTTATTCAGTCATCCACGATCCAGTCATAAGTCTCTTGCATGTACTCATGTAAGTAAATCCAACAAATTCACTGATTCACTAAGTGAGTTTGGACTGAATGGTTTATATATTGCTGTTTCTGTAGTGGGTAGACATTTTGTCATACTTCCCTGGGAAAAGCCATAGATCACATATAGATATGGAAAAGTAATTTAAGAAAAAAGTAAAAATAGTGGCTAGGCAGCACACTGGAGTATTACTCAGTTGTTAAAAATAAAATCTGCGGGTAAATGGATGGAGAAAATCATAGCCCTGAGTGAAGTTACTCAGACACCAAATAAGGCATATGGTGTATTTCCATCATATGTGGAGCTGTTAGGTAAGCAGGCTACAGGCTATATAGAAATACACATTAGCTGTACAATAAGGGACTAAAGGGGAGTGTTAGCTCACACTTGGAAAGGGATACAAATAGCTATAGATGGATGTGTGGGGAACTGAGGTGAGAAATTCAAATAATGAAGGAGCAAAAGGAGTAAGGAAAGGAACACAAGAAGGATAGATGAGACTATAGACATTTGAAGAAGTGTAAGGAAGCGTAATAGAGTATTTGCTTTCTAAAATATATACATATATAAATGCAGCCTAAATTAAATTGCAAAATAAAAGCAGAACCTCAACTGGACATCTCTCATCACAAAATGAAACCTACAGTTCTAGGAAGTGGTTACATGTAATTGAGTTCTTGGCCAAAGGGGTCCTATGTGAACCCCCAAACAACTCATGCTATTATATAGGCTATTAGATTCTCACCATAAACTGATGGTAAGGCCTCATTGCTGAAGATAACTCCCCCATAACAAATGGAACATAGAGAAGTTGAGCTGGTGCCTACCTAAAGCCTTCATCCCTAAAGAACAGTGGTCATGTACCAGAAGGCACTCTGCACACTACCAACTCAGAAAGGCAAATCCCAACCCAGTTACAAACTCTTCTGTCTAAAACTGCAACCTGCTTTCCTGCAAGATTCACTAGTTTAATAGTGGCACATAGCTGGTGAGAGTAACCAACCAATATGTGATTAGACTTGAGGCCCACTCGACAAGATGGAACCCATCATCTACACTGTACCTGGTAGCTGATAAACTGAGACTAGTTAGGAAAGGAACCTATGAAACAACAAGCCAAATACTGCTGTTATATTAAAGGAACAGAGCAATGAAATCTTTACTAACAACATTCAGCTATATCCATTCACCATTGTAGTAATATGAGCGCGGGGCTGCATCCCCAGCACCCCGGCAGCCTGGCTAGCTTATGCTCTGAAATAACAACACACAAACTGTATTCATTTAAACACTGCTTGGCCCTTTAGCTCTAGCCCTTACAGGCTAATTCTCACATCCCGATCAACCCATCTCTAATAATCTGTGAGCACCGGTCTTACCGGGAAAGGTTCAGCATGTCTAACCTGGCGACTTGCTTCATCGCGTGCGTCTGCCCAGGAGCCGGGAGCATGGCGTCTCTCTGAGGCGTCTGCCCCCGAGAGGAGAGAGTGGAGTCTCTGAGCTCACTTCCTCTTCCTCCCAGCATTCTGTTCTGTTTACTCCACCCACCTATGTTTTAACCTATGAGCCCAAGCAGTTTATTACTTAGCCAATGAAATCAACAGATTGATATATGACACTCCCCCATCACACCATTGTTTTACTCAGTCATCATCAGAGACGTTCCTTCCAGGGTAAGATGCAAACAAGTGCAGAGCTCCACACCTGGACAGCTGCAGAGAGTGGGAGACCTTGGAACACTGAGTCATCCATGGGATGTCTCCATCAAATGCCACATCTCAAAGTTCAGGGAAGTATGATAAATGCACAGCCGACTTTAAAGCTTTTAATCCCTTATCCTAACTCCATTTAGCAAATACATTTGAAATCACCAAATCTTAAGAGGTTGAAATGGAACAAATTGTCGCTACCAGTATGTTAAGTAAGTATAATAAAAATAAAATTGAATTCTGACATATAGTAGATAATGAATGCGCAATCATTTATTGGATTTTAATTCACAATGGCAAGGAATACACTTTGGAAATGCAAAGGATTTTCACTTGGTAAGTTGCACTTTACCTGAGGTTCTAACTTGTCTAGTACCCTAGAAAAGTAACTCACAATAATTTTTCTGCTCCATTCAGATCTAAATAAAACAACTATGAAAACCTAACTAAAATAGATTAGTAAGATTACAATTTCAGTATTTCAGAGTAAGCCTTTGGATAAATAAATTCATTAATTCTGGGGCATTAAAATGGAAGTTCAACTAATTTGAGGATTGTTTATTTTTCTAAGACCCAATTACAATAATATTTATTTTTTCAATTTTGGTTCTTCAATACCATTTCACCTTTACGTAATAAATACCCCTTATTACATTTCTCTTAGTCAGTTTCAGCTCACAGCAGTCAAATTATCCCTGACTCAGGCAACTTAGTAGGGCCTTAATATTAAATAAGGCCATTTAAACTAACAGCAGAGTTCCTTCTCTTCTTAGTCTTTCCTAGGTTTTGAAATAAATGTTTCTTCTGATGTCTTGATGAATATAAAGATGCTTAAGCTTTGATATATAAGGTAATGGACACAGTTTTTTAAGTTAGAAACAAATAACATAGTTTCAGTTTGAAGGAGAAGTGTTGAAAAATGGGAAATTGCTCCAACACCTGATTAACACTCAAATTTAAAAAAAAGTCTTTAAATGTTGAGTAGTACAGTAAGGACCCAGCTCCACATTCTGATGTGCAGGCTCAAACTGCAAAAAGGGTGTACAACTCGCCAGCCATGTATCCAGTATGAGCAGTTCTTAGCTTCTAGGGCTTTAGCTTGAACAATTAGAGTTTGCATTTTATTTAGGTGAGTAAAAACTGGTCACAGTGTAATCACTGTTAAATACAGGAAGTACTGCAAAATAAAAACATACTGGGTACTTAAGCACAATTTATTTAAATGTGTCATAAGGGTTCTGAAAGACAATTTTAGGATAGCCTCAGTTATCATATTACTTCCCTTGATGAACACAAAATATTGAATTATCACAGTAGGTTTGGAATTTTTGTAATTCTGTTCTACTGCTTGTTACTTGTACTTTCAATATAACAGATTTCTCCATGCAAAGAAGTATCTGTAATTTTGAAATTAGAAACTCATGTTGAGTTCAGTGAATCCCATTCCAGAAGAAACCTGTAGTACATAAATAAAACAATTTAGGTATTATCAGGAGTAAATTAAAGTCAGGTTGTTCACTCAAAATAATTCAAAAAAACTTCTGAATGCAGTCAACCAAGGGATAAATCTTAAAGAATGGTCTCATTGCTTCTTTCATACAACTTTCGTTGCTATGTTCAGGAAATGGTAGCCCTACAGAAGACAGGAGGGTATGCCTGCCCATGCTATTGTTTCCACTTATACCTCATCAGGCACTTATTTGTCCAAATATATAGAAATAGTTCTTAGTAAAAATATAGAATAGGAAGCAAATATTTACTTTACATATTTTAAGATTAAAGTGAAACTCGGTTTTCTCAGAAACATTTATCAGCATGATAAAAATAACTTTATTTCTTTATAACTTTTTGTGTCTTGTTAAAGCACTAAGATAAATTGTTTAATTTACTCAGAAGTTCCTCAATGTCTCATCACAGTGTATTACAACAAGAAAACCAATCATAAAACGATAAAATATGAATTTGGTTAATTCTGAAAGCAAAGCTAGTTTTGCCTTTTAAAGTAGCATATATTGATGTTGTTGTTGTTATATCCTGAATTTTTGGATTTGATACTGTAAATATGTCTGAATGATGAGAAGAAGGGAAAAAAGGAAGAGAAAGAGGGTGATATGGGGAGGTGAGATGGTGATAAAGAAAAGTGGGACTCTTTATGAAAAGCATATGCACTGAGGCCAACCTTATCTTGTAGTCATTGTAAAAAATATGATAAATAGCTTAACAAATTTAAATATCTATAGTATCAATTACAATATCCGTCTCCCTGAAGACTGATTTTGTCCCTGCCCAACAAAAATGCTGATCCTAAAAATAAAAGTTTTCTTTCTTCATCTTTAAATTACATTACTACTCATACACAAATTTAAATAGAATATGTTTTGGCACAATTTCATCATAATTGCATACTCTCAAAATACATCAATTGACAGGCATGAAAATAAGTATGTAGTATATATTAAAATCCAACTCACAGAGATAAGCTTCCTTCTGTGCTGTGGGACAATGGTCTTGTACCCTGTAAAAATTTGTGACCTGTATTGGTTTAACAAAATGCTGATTGACCAGTAGCCAGGCAGGAAGAATAGGTGGGGGCTACCAAAACAGGAGACTTCTGGGAAGAGGAAAGGCTCAGTGTGCAGTCATAATCAAGAGACAAAAGAAGCAAGATCAGAATCCCTCAGTGATAAAAGGTACCAAGTCACATGACTAACACAGATAAGAATAATGGGTTAATGTACAATGTAATAAGAAAGACTGAGCTAATGGGCCAATCAATTTATTATTAATGTACACCTCTGTGTGCTTCTTTGGGACTGAATTACTAAGGGACTGGGTGGGATAAAAACCTCTGCCAAGATTTCTATCATTATAATGTTGCTATTAAAAGCATGTTCCATCAATCCCAGCTCTCTATGTAATATTTTTCATCAGTTTAAATAACAACTTGAAGATATACTTCTAAAGTAAATTAAGAAATTTCTTTTGCCTTCTGTGTTAAGATGATCAGGTCTTCCTGTTGTATGACCATTGGGTTCTGGTATTACCATGTTGCTTTTGAGGTCATTGAACATATTATTGAGTTGGAACCTATCCATCTTGTCCTCCAATTGGTGCCAGCAGTGTCTTTGCCTTCTGGTCCAATCCTTGCAGTCAGTGTCTATGTCTCAAGGATTTTCTTTTGGACAGATTGTTGCAGTTTCTGTGTCTTAGGAAGCTGCTCTTGGTCTGCTCTGTGCAGCCACAATCTATGCTTCACAGTTCCTCTAAGGTCAATTTACAGTTTATCCCTACTGCTTGTACTGGCTGTTTGGAACACATTGTCTTTTAGAGGGATACCTTGCTCAGCCTAGATATAATAAGAGAGCCTTGGTCCTACCTCAAATTAATGTGCTTTATTTTTTGATACCCTCTCTGATTAGTGAATGGGGGTGATATTGAGAAAAGGGGGAGAAACCAAGATGAGGAGAGGAAGTGGGAACTGTGATTGGTGTATAAAATGAGAAAATATGGTTTAAAGAAAGACATAAAGGAAAAAAGAAAGAAAGGAGAAAAAATAATTTCAGTATTTGTATGCCAAATTTGTATGATTTTCTTTGGCCAAAATCAGCGTTTCTTGCTTTTTCTATATCATAATGTCTGGAATTTATACACACACTCATGTATCTCAGGACACTGAATTATAATGGAAGAAAAGACCATTCTGTTTCATAGTTTCACTGAATGCTACTAATGACCCATATGTTGGATGCTTGCTGTCTAGTCCATATCACTGTGGAACCTTTATTAAGTGAAGAAGAGTGTAAGGAAGTTAGGGATGAGAACATTCCCTTGTAAAAGATACTGACATCTCTAACTTCTTTTTATTTATTTATTTATTTATTAAAGATTTCTGTCTCTTCCCCGCCATCTCCTCCCATTTCCCTCCCCCTCCCCCAATTAAGTCCCGCCCCTCCTCAGCCCAAAGAGCAATCAGGGTTCCCTGACCTGTGGGAAGTCCAAGGACCACCCACCTCCATCCAGGTCTAGTATGGTGAGCATCCAAACTGCCTAGGCTCCCACAAAGCCAGTGCGTGCAGTAGGATCAGAAACCCATTGCCATTGTTCTTGAGTTCTCAGTAGTCCTAATTGTCTGCTATGTTCAGAGAGTCCGGTTTTATCCCAGGTTTTTTCAGACCCAGGCCAGCTGGCCTTGGTGAGTTCCCAATAGAACATCCCCTTGTCTCAGTGTGTGGGTGCACCCCTCACGGTCCTGAGTTCCTTGCTCGTGCTCTCTCTCCTACTGCTCCTGATTTGGACCTTGAGATTTCTGTCCGGTGCTCCAATGTGGGTCTCTGTCTCTGTCTCCTTTCATCGCCTGATGAAGGTTAATATTCAGGAGGATGTCTATATGTTTTTCTTTGGGTTCTCCTTATTTAGCTTCTCTAGGATCACTAATTATAGGCTCAATGTCCTTTGTTTATGGCTAGAAACCAAAGATGAGTGAGTACATCCCATGCTCCTCTTTTTGGGTCTGGCTTACCTCACTCAGGATAGTGTTTTCTATTTCCATCCATTCGCATGCAAAATTCAAGAAGCCCTTGTTTTTTACTGCTGAGTAGTACTCTAATATGTATATATTCCATACTTTCTTCATCCATTCTTCCATTGAAGGGCATCTAGGTTGTTTCCAGGTTCTGGCTATTACAAACAATGCTGCTATGAACATTGTAGAGCATATACTTTATTTGTATGATAAGGCCTCTCTTGGGTATATTCCCAAGAGTGGTATTGCTGTGTCCAGGGGTAAGTTGATCCTGAATTTCCTGAGAAACCGCCACACTGCTTTCCAAAGTGGTTGCACAAGATTGCATTCCCACCAGCAATGGGTGAGGGTACCCCTTCCTCCACAGCCTCTCCAGCAAAGGCTATCATTGGTGTTTTTGATTTTAGCCATTCTGACAGGTGTAAGATGGTATCTCAAAGTTGTTTTGATTTGCATTTCCCTGATCGCTAAGGAAGTTGAGCATGACCTTAAGTGTCTTTGGGCCATATGAACTTCTTCTGTTGAGAATTATCTGTTCAGATCAGTGCCCCAATTTATAATTGGGTTGATTAGCCTTTTACGGTCTAGTTTCTTGAGTTCTTTATATATTTTGGAGATCAGACCTTTGTCAGTTGCGGGGTTGGTGAAGATCTTCTCCCAGTCAGTGGGTTGCCTTTGTGTCTTAGCGACAGTGTCCTTTGCTTTACAGAGGCTTCTCAGTCTCAGGAGGTCCCATTTATTCAATGAGGTCCTTAATGTATGTGCTACTGGGGTTATACGTAGGAAGTGGTCTCCTGTGCCCATGTGTTGTAGAGTACTTCCCACTTACTCTTCTATCAGGTTCAGTGTGTTCAGACTGATGTTGAGGTCTTTAATCCATTTGGACTTGACTTTTGTACATGGTGATAGATATGGATCTATTTTCATTCTTCTACAGGTTGACATCCAGTTTTGCCAGCACAATTTGTTGAAGATGCTTTCTTTCTTCCATTTTATACTTTTAGCTCCTTTATCAAAAATCAGGTGTTCATAGGTTTGTAGGTTAATGTAAGGTCTTCTATTCTATTCCATTGGTCGACTTCTCTGTTTTTATGCCAATACCAAGCTGTTTTCAATACTGTAGCTCTGTAGTAGAGTTTGAAGTCAGGGATGGTAATGCCTCCAGACAATCCTTTATTGTATAAGATTGTTTTGGCTATCCTGGCTTTTTTGTTTTTCCATATAAAGTTGATTATTGTCTTCTCCAGATCTGTGAAGAATTTTGATGGGATTTTGATGGGGATTGCATTGAATCTAAAGATTGCTTTTGGTAGAATTGCCATTTTTACTATGTTGATCCTCCCAATCCAGGAGCAAGGGAGATCCTTCCATTTTCTGGTGTCCTCTTCAATTTCTTTCTTCAAAGACTTAATGTTCTTGTCAAATAGATCTTTCACATCCTTGGTCAGAGTTACCCCAAGATATTTTATATCAATGTAATCCACCATATAAATAAACTGAAAGAAAAAGAAACATATGATCATTTCATTAGATGCTGAAAAAGCATTTGACAAAATTCAACACCCCTTTATGATAAAAGTCTTGGAGAGATTAGGGAAACAATGGTCATACCTAAACATAATAAAAGCTATTTACAGCAAGCCGACAGCTAACATTAAATTAAACGGAGAAAAACTCAAAGCCATCCCACTAAAATCAGGAACACGACAAAGCTGTCCATTCTCTCCATACCTCTTCAATATCGTGCTTGAAATTCTAGCAATAGCAATAAGACAACATAATGGGATCAAGGGGATTCGTATCGGAAAAGAAGAAGTTAAGCTCTCGTTATTTGCAGATGATATGATAGTACATATAAGCGACCCCAAAAACTCTACCAAAGAACTCCTACAGCTGATAAACACCTTTAGTAATGTGGCAGGATACAAGATCAACTCCAAAAAATCAGTGGCCTTCCTATACACTAAGGATAAGGAAACAGAGAGGGAAATAAGAGAAGCATCACCTTTCACGATAGCCACAAATAGCATAAAATATCTCTAACTTCTTATTGTCTGTTTTTTCCTTGCCAGAAACCTGTGGTGACTAGAACTCCTCTACTAGACACCTTTACAATGATGTAGTGTTCCATTGTAGTCCCAAAGGGAAAGGTGACCATGGACTGAAATCTATTAAATTTTGCTCAGAAATTCATTATCACCCTTAGTTTATTATAGTAATAGACTGATGAATATTACAGTCCGCTTTCTTCCAAAGTGCTGATCACATTGAAAGCTCTGTGTAAGTTTCTAAAAGTGTGGGGTACTGACTGTGTCATTTTGCAAGTTTACACTGTCTGCTCATGTTACTTTTCTAGTGTTGTGATATATCACCATAACCATGGCAACTCATTGAAGAAAATATTTAATTTGTCTAACACTCTCAGAGGTTGAAGTTCCTGGTAGTGGCTTGAAGGAACAGCTTAGAACTCACATGTTGCTCAACAACCAAGATGCATGGGAAGATAACTAGATATAGTGAAAGGCTTTGGAAACATCAAAATTAACCCTAGTAGCACATCTCCTCCAAGAAGTCTTCCTTTTCTAATCTTTCCCAAACAATTCTACCAACTCAGTACAAAATATTAAAGCATATAAATTAGTCTATTCAACACACCACAGTTATTGAAGAAAAGAAATTACGTTTAAGAATTACTCTGAACCCTGTATATAGTAGTAATTGACCAAATAAAGCATTTTTCAATAAATTTATAATTAATATTTAGAATAAGTAATAACATTTAATGTAGAAAAGATGAAGTTAGGTTCTCTGTAAGACAATCTACTTAGGATAAGGATTCTTCTCTTAGAGAACATAAGACTATTGTTTGATTGTGCCCATAGACAATCACAAGCAAGGAGATCCAGTAGGAAAAAAAATAATGCATTTTTCTAACAAAAATATGTGGATTTTAAAAATAGTGTACATCAAAAATGATAATTAAACTATAGTAAATAAGAATTTAGTCATCAGTTAGAAATTCTGTGGAAGAGTTTATTGGAGTTATTATTAGCAGATGTGAATTTTGGAATTTGTCTTTCCTAAATTAACAATGTAGAATTTTCATATTGTTAGACATTTAAACATATTGGAAGGCTTATTTCAAATTATTAAGTGTCAGAAAAGTGTCCATGACCAACATGAGAAAACAGTCTCTTCATGCTTTTCAATGTTCAAAACATATTCAAATGTAAAAATTCAATAATTTAATTGCAATAACAAACTCAGTGATGTGTGTTTATCTTGCTTTTACACACAGGGATTTACTAGAAATCACCTTATGGAAAACTAGTTCTATGTGCTAGAGTCTGACTCAATGGAGCACTACACATAAAAGTTATTAAAATCAAATGGCTTTTTTAGACTTTAAATTTAAAACCAGAGAGCTAGATAATCCAAAAAAAAAGATAATGGAAATGCCCTTCTCAAATAGCCAACTAGTGAATTTTAAGAAAAATATTAAGTTATAGGACATTGCCTTCAGAAAAAAAAAATCTACATTTTGGTGTGGGTTATTATACTTGTTTCTCTGCATCAAACTACATAAGTTTTACTAATATTATGATTTTTATAATGATACCCTTGTCAATGTCAATTATAATAATAAATAATTTCCAATAATGTTTCTTAAATGTGCATAAGCTTTCCACATTAACGGATAAAAACATTACATTATGAAGTGTACCTTTCATATTAAATATGGTCCCAGAGTATTTGCCCATTTCACAGATTCAATATTGTTTAACAGTTATTGTTTTATTAGTAAACAATGAACACAGAATGAAATGTCTTTTAATACAAGGTTCTTTCATTCATAAAATCAAATATTTGTATACAAATGTGTAATATATTTTAATTTTTGAAAAAGGTTTGAGATATTTTTAAACTACGACACTTTTTGCTACTAGGTACACTAGTAATAGTGAATATCCTTATAAATGCATTCTGAAAACAAAGCTTTGAAATGAGAATATAACACTCTTAACCCAACAGAATGATAAAGGAACTCGTCAAGTAATTTTGTCTCAAAGAAGTAGTGAAATAAAAAATGCAATAAGGCCTGGGGAAGCATAGTAAATGCAGTGTTTCAAATATTGTGACTTATTTCAAATATTATATAAAGGGGGTACAGAAGCAAATATAAACCCTATTGTTCAAATAATAAAGATAAATATAAGATGTCATAAAATTAGAAGTTAGCTTTTATGAAAAGAATCATTTGAAAATTCCATCAATACCAACATAAATTCTAGATGGATGCAAAATATTGATGTCAAAACAATAGAAACCTCAAAATAGATATGATTTTTATATTCTTAGCATGAAAGTAAATGTGATAGGTTTATGAAAAGCATCACAGGGATGTAAAGATTTTTGGGCCCAATAAGCCTTTGCACCAATAAAAAAGCCCAGGTTTAATGGATGTCAGCGCTCCTGGGTCCTAACTGCTGGATAGACCAAGTATCTTGAATAGGTGTCTACTTGAACCTGGAGAGATGGTACCAGCATGGGTGTCCCAGAAGCTCGGCAGCCAAAGGGATGGTGAGGATTACTGCGTGAGATCCTGTCCATCAAGGTTCAAGAGACCTAGAAACTAGTTGTTTGAGGAGAACTCTGTCCCCTGGGAGAGTGGGGCAAGTTTAGGGGCATTTGGGTCCATTGGTGTGAGGGCAGGGAGATACCCTGTCAGTATATTTAGCAGGCTTCTGGCGAGGTTGACTTAGGCTCAGCTCTGGCATAATGGACCCTCATGGCCAACTTCCTTTGTCCCCATTCTGTGTGTTCCAGTGGCCTCAGGGTACCTGCTAGGGCTTGAGCTTGGAGTATAGCTGCCTGTTGCAGCCTTGTCTGTCATGAGAACTCAGCTACCTCTCCTCAAGCATTAAAATCTTTAAGGCATTTACACCAATTCCTGTATGGTAGTTTGGGAACTGTCCTCAGCCTTTTATATTTATTTTTTTTCTATTATCTGGTGCTGACTGAGAAATGAAATGGGTAGCCAGGTCTGTGGCTCCCAGTGGGGAGGCTGGGTACAGTGTATTGAACCATTGTCTCTTGTAGGTGATTTTAAAATGGATGGGTTCTCTTCAGCTAGCTGTGTGATCTTCCAGAGTTTGTTGAAGTTAACAGCTTTTTTCCAATACCATCTATGTACCCTGAGGGAGGCAATAGACCATGATATCCCACCTCTGTCAGCCATTTTGGCCTGGTTTATAATACCAATATGGTTCATGGCCAATTCCCCAAACAGGGAGTGTATTGTTCACTAGGTGGGTCTGGTCTGCTTACTGTCTAGCTGCTGCCTGAATTTTACTCCACTCTTCAGGCATGAGAGTAGAGGTCTGGATTGCATAGAGATCATGCCAGGTTAAATCATAGGCCTGAGACAGATAGTGAACCCCTTTAATATAAATAGAAGGATTAACAGAGAAGGAATCCAACCGCTTTTCTAATTGTGTGAGGTCTGGAAAAGAGAAGGGAATGTGGACTTTAGGAATACCATCAGCTCCAGCTACATCCTGGAGAGGGTAGAGAAGGTGAGGCCTGTGGTGAGACCTGGTACAAGAGGAGACAGGGGAATATTGGGAGGGGTTAGGTCATTATATAGAAGGAGTCTAAGAGGTGGCTTGTGGCATGGAAAAGTGGGGAGGGACAGTAGGAGGAAGGGGAGGGGAGTAAGGCGGGTAAGAAGGAGGAAGTTGGCCTTAACCTACTCTTTGCCTGGGAAGGAAGTAGGATGGAGTAGGTAGGTAGAGGAACTTGGAGGATGTTGCCTCAGAGGAGGGGGTGGGGTAGTCAGGATTTGAGGGAGTGGGGGAGGGGCGAGTGTCTCTGGCAGCATGGTCATGGTAGAAATTTCAGGGGTCCCAATTCCCAGATAGTCAGGAATCTGGAGGCACCATGACACTGGGGAGTAAATCTGGTGCTGTAAGACCCTGGCTAATGAGGAAGGGACAGGAGTTCAGTGCTCAGAAACCAAGGACATATGAGAGTTCTGCCCACTTATCCTCCATCAGGGAGGATGGAAATTTTAAGAGTTTCCTCACGTCACATTGTCAAGGTCATATTGAGGCCAGATCTTAATGCATAGAGAGATTAGCAATTTGGGATAGATAGTATTGGACAGTCCCAATTTATAAAGACTATGTAGAAGGCAGCCCAGGTGTGATAGAGGATCTGGCTTCAAATTGCAAGCACCCATTTTTACAAGTCTATGCAAGGAATTGGGACTCACTCAAAGCCTACCTACCACAGTGCATCCACTGTGATAAGACCCTCGTGTCAAAAGACATAGGGGTTTGAGGATTCCATGGACAGACTTCTCCATTCAACAGAACCCCATGACAGAGAGGTCTGACTTGCCACTTTTAGTCAGGTCAGGGGTCTGGTGCAGGTCACGCACGACTTCAACAGACTGCCCAACAATGAATAGGCCCTGAGCCCTAATGGCATGTACTTGATAAAACTGGAACTCCTCTGGCCAAAGCCAATCTTAGCCTGATGGAGAACACAGGTGAGAAGGGCGTTTTCTAACACATAGCCTTGGACCAGTGGAAGAAAACAGCTCCCTGGTGGGACCTCCAAACGTAAAGAATTTTTGTCTCAATAAGCCTCTCTGCCAACACAATAATTCAAATCAGACCAAATCAAAAGGTATTTTAAAAAGGCCCAGGTTTAATAGCTGCCAATGCTCCTGGGTGGCCCTCTGGGAAAACACAGAGAAAGGGAAGAAAAACCATAGAGACCACATGTTTGTTTTCTGGGGGCAGTTTAAATAACCTGTGGGAGTGCTTGTTACCCTCCCTGGAGAGGAGTCACTGTTTGGCAAGCTTTCTTGGAAGTGGAGTTTGGCAACTCCCAGGAGAGGGGTCTTGAAATTGAACTTTCCATCAAACATTCCAAAATGAATGTTGGGGATTCAGGTAATACTTCAAACCAAACAAGAGGGACCTATAAATCATTAGACATGCAGGCCACTTGAATCTTATATTAAAAGCACATCCTTAAGAAAGAAAGTGACACAATCATAAAGTGAACAAAATGAACTATTTTCAAAATTATTGTCTTAAGAATGCATACAAAATTTTTAGCTCACATGAATAAGTACTACAAATATTTGATGTTTATGATTTCTAGATGCAACTTTTAAAAGATTAGAAATAATCACTGTCAGTCTATTTTATGTGAAATGTCACTGAAGCAGACTACATTAAAATATTTATAGAACATCGAATTACTTCAGGAACACTATAGAGTTTTTAATGTCTATAATATACATGGTTTAGATGCTCCTAGCAGTAGTATATCTGGTGACATGAATGAATTTAGCTGACTTCACTGCTCAGGTGCTTCATGTGGCCCATCCATGCTAAATCAACACAGGTATGTGAGGTTTTATGATGCCCACATTGCTTGCAAATTGTTGAGCAGAGTATCTCTCTCTTGCTGATGCATCTCAACTTGTTGAAATTTGCCAATGATTCTGTCTTTTATTTGGTCTCTGGATAACCAGGCAATCCTCTTCTGATTGAGTTTACTGTTTATAATATGAACTCTAAAGTTGTAATGGCATTGGAGAGCCACTGAACATAATAAAAACAAACAAACAAACAAAAACTACCCATACTGACCACATCATAAGTTAGTCTAAAATGTTCATGAATGTAGAATGTGTATCTGAATTTATTTTACATATTTGTCCTCCTCTTATCTATTTTAATCAACCTGTAGAGATTGGTCTGACAATCAAGCTCAATTTCTGTGTAAATACCCTAGTGAGGTGGGATTAATGCTAACAATGCATTGACAGCATGAAGGAAAGGAAATAATTTATGTGTGTGTAATCGGTGTGGTAGTTTGACTCTGTGTATGGAAATTCATGAAAAAGTGTATAAGAAAGAGGGAGAGGAGAAATACTTTTTATATTTTTATTGTTTGTATTGAGCTATATATTTTTCTCTGCTCCCCTCCCTTCCTCCTCTCTCTTTCTACTCTCCCCCATGATCTCAATGCTCCCAATTTACTCAGGAGATCTTGTCTGTTTCTACTTCCTATGTAGATTAGAACCATGTATATCTCTCTTAGGGTTCTCTTTGTTGTCTAGGATATCTGGGGTTGTGAACTCTAAAACCAGAAAGGCTGGTTTTATTTTGGTTTATGTTAAAAGGCCACTTATGAGTGACTGCATATTATATTTTTATTTCTGGGTATGGATTTCCTCACTCAATATGATGTTTTCTAGATCCATCCATTTGCCTGAAAATTTCAGGATGTCATTATTTTGTTTTGCTGTGTAGTACTCCATTGTATAAATGTATCAATTTTTTTTATACACTGTTCCTTCAAGGGGCATTTAGGTTGTTTCTAGGTTCTGGTTATTACAAATAATGCTGCTTTGGGCATAGGTGAGCACATGTCCTCATGATATGATTGGGCATCCCTTGGGTACATACCCAAAAGGTATGGTATTGCTGGATCTGGATATAGTTTGTTTCTTAACTTTCTGATAAATCACCATAGTGATTTCCAAAGTGGCTGTAGCATTTTGCACTCTCACCAGCAATGCAGGAGTGTTCCCTTTACCACACATCCTCTCCAGCATAAGCTATAATCAGTTTTTTATCTTAGCCATTCTAACAGGTGTAAGATGGAATCTCAGAGTTGTTTTAATTTCTGATGGTTAAGGATGTTGACCATTTCCTTAAGTGTCTTTCAGCCATAAGAGATTCATCTGTTGAAAGTTCTCTCTTTAGGTATGTACCCCATTTTTATTGGATTATTTGCTTTTTTGAAAAAAAATGACAGCATATTCAACAAATGGTGCTTGATAACTGGATATCAGTATTTAGAATAATAAAAATCGATCCTTATCTATTTCTATGCACAAAACTCAAGTCCAAATGGATCAAAGACCTCAACATAAATCCAGCCACATTGAACTTAATATAAGAGAAAGTGGAAAGTATACTTGAATGCAGTAGCACACGAGATCACTTCCTAAATACAAAACAGCACAGACACTGAGAGCAACAATAAATAAATGTGACCTACTGAAACTGAGAAGCTTCTGTAAAGCAAAGAGCATGGCCAACAAGACAAAACAGCATCTTACAGAATGGAAAAATTTCTTCACCAACTCCATATCAGATGGAGAGCTAATCTATGAAATATGCAAAGCCTTTTCATTTTTGAGGCAAGGTCTCACTAGGTAACCTTTAATTGTCTGACCTCCTTTTCCTTCAAAGTACTGGAATTTAAAGGAATGAAAAAATAGAGGGAAAAAGCCTCCCTTAACAGAATGCTGGGGAGAAAAAAGCCAAGTCAGTGAGTCACCATGATTCTCCCACTCCAGACAAACGCAGGTTAAGATCTTTCCTGGTAAGCCACCTCATGGGCTACACAGATTATTAGAAATGGGTTAGATCAATATGTAAGAGCTAGCCAATAAGAGGCTGGAACTAATGGGCCAAGCAGTATTTAAACGAATACAGTTTCCATGTAATTATTTCAGGTATAAAACTAGCCGTGTGGGTGGCTGGGAGCTGGGGTGGTGGAACCCAGCCTGCCGTTTATCAACATAAACGTAGCTAAGCTGTATTATAAGGGACTTGGACATATCAACTTTACAGAAGAACCTTCCTCTCAGTAAGAAGCCTCAATCTAAAGAGTTTTATAGGAAAAGGGCGGCCTTCAGTTCTTGCTGGTAAGTACTTCTATCTCTGTTCTCTGTGCTGCTGCTGCTGCTGTTGCTGTTGTCCTTTATTGACAACAGACTCCAGATTCTTCAGGCTTTTAATGTGTGATAAAGTCTTTCCAGTAAATTTCTAGATCTTTTTTTTTTTTTTTTTTTTTTTTTAATTTATTTATTTATTAAGAATTTCTGCCTCGTCCCCACAACCGCTTCCCATTTCCCTCCCCCTCCCCCGATCAAGTCGCCCCCCCCCCCTCATCTGCTCGAAGAGCAATCAGGGTTCCCTGACCTGTGGGAAGCCCAAGGACTGCCCACCTCTATCCAGGTCTCCTAAGGTGAGCATTCAAACTGCCTAGGCTCCCACAAAGCCAGTACGTGCAGTAGGATCAAAAACCCACTGCAATTGTTCTTGAGTTCTCAGTATTCCTCATTGTCCGCTATGTTCAGCTAGTCTGGATTTATCCCATGCTTTTTCAGACCTAGGCCAGCTGGCCTTGGTGAGATCCCAATAGAACATCCCCATTGTCTTAGTGTGTGGGTGCACCCCTCGTGGTCCTGAGTTCCTTGCTCGTGCTCCGTCTCCTTCTGCTCCTGATTTGGACCTTGAGATTTCTGTCCGGTGCTCCCGTGTGGGTCTCTGTCTCTGTCTCCTTTCATCGCCTGATGAAGGTTAATATTCCTGAGGATGCCTATGTGTTTGTCTTTGGATTCACCTTATTTAGCTTCTCTAGGAACATGAATTATAGGCTCAATGTCCTTTATTTATGGCTAGAAACCAAATATGAGTGAGTACATCCCATGTTCCTCTTTTTGGGTCTGGCTTACCTCACTCAGGATAGTGTTTTCTATTTCCATCCATTTGTATGCAAAATTCAAGAAGTCCTTGTTTTTTACTGCTGAGTAATACTCTAATATGTATATATTCCATACTTTCTTCATCCATTCTTCCGTTGAAGGGCATCTAGGTTGTTTCCAGGTTCTGGCTATTACAAACAATGCTGCCATGAACATAGTTGAGCATATACTTTTGTTGTATGCTAGGGCCTCTCTTGGGTATATTCCCAAGAGTGGTATTGCTGGATCCAGGGGTAGGTTGATCCCGAATTTCCTGAGAAACCGAAACACTGCTTTCCAGAGTGGTTGCACAAGTTTGCATTCCCACCAGCAATGGGTGAGTGTACCCCTTTCTCCACAACCTCTCCAGCAAAGGCTATCATTGGTGTTTTTGATTTTAGCCATTCTGACAGGTGTAAGGTGGTATCTTAAAGTTGTCTTGATTTGCATTTCCCTGATCGCTAAGGAAGTTGAGCATGACCTTAAGTGTCTTTTGGCCATTTGAAGTTCTTCTGTTGAGAATTCTCTGTTCAGATCAGTGCCCCATTTTATAATTGGGTTGATTAGCCTTTTACGGTCTAGTTTCTTGAGTTCTTTATATATTTTGGAGATCAAACCTTTGTCAGTTGCAGGGTTGGTGAAGATCTTCTCCCAGTCAGTGGGTTGTCTTTTTGTCTTAGTGACAGTGTCCTTTGCTTTACAGAAGCTTCTCAGCCTCAGGAAGTCCCATTTATTCAATGATGCCCTTAGTGTCTGTGCTGCTGGGGTTATACATAGGAAGTGGTCTCCTGTGCCCATGTGCTGTAGAGTACTTCCCACTTTCTCTTCTATCAGGTTCAGTGTGTTCGGACTGATATTGAGGTCTTTAATCCATTTGGATTTGAGTTTTGTGCATGGTGATAGATATGGATCTATTTTCATTCTTCTACAGATTGACATCCAGTTTTGCCAGCACCATTTGTTGAAGATGCTCTCTTTTTTCCATTGTATACTTTTAGCTCCTTTATCGAAGATCAGGTGTTCATAGGTTTGTGGGTTAATGTCAGGGTCTTCTATTCGATTCCATTGGTCGACTTCTCTGTTTTTATGCCAATACCAAGCTGTTTTCAATACTGTAGCTCTGTAATAGAGTTTGAAGTCAGGGATGGTAATGCCTCCAGACAATCCTTTATTGTATAAGATTGTTTTGGCTATCCTGGGTTTTTTGTTTTTCCATATAAAGTTGATTATTGTCTTCTCCAGATCTGTGAAGAATTTTGATGGGATTTTGATGGGGATTGCATTGAATCTATAGATTGCTTTTGGTAGAATTGCCATTTTTACTATGTTGGTCCTCCCAATCCAAGAGCAAGGGAGGTCTTTCCATTTTCTGGTGTCTTCTTCAATTTCTTTCTTCAAAGACTTATAGTTCTTGTCAAGTAGATCTTTCACTTCCTTGGTCAGGGTTACCCCAAGGTATTTTATGCTATTTGTGGCTATCGTGAAAGGTGATGCTTCTCTGATTTCCCTCTCTGCTTCCTTATCCTTGGTGTATAGGAAGGCAACTGATTTTTTGGAGTTGATCTTGTATCCTGCCACGTTACTAAAGCTGTTTATCAGCTGTAGGAGTTCTTTGGTAGAATTTTTGGGGTCGCTTATGTACACTATCATATCATCTGCAAATAACGAAAGCTTAACTTCTTCCTTTCCAATACGAATCCCCTTGATCTCCTTATGTTGTCTTATTGCTATTGCTAGAATTTCAAGCACTATATTGAAGAGGTATGGCGAGAGTGGACATCCTTGTCGTGTTCCTGATTTTAGTGGGATGGCTTTGAGTTTTTCTCCGTTCAATTTAATGTTAGCTGTTGGCTTGCTGTAAATAGCTTTTATTATATTTAGGTAGGACCCTTGTATCCCTATTCTCTCCAAGACCTTTATCATAAAGGGGTGTTGAATTTTGTCGAATGCTTTTTCCGCATCTAGTGAAATGATCATATGGTTTTTTTCTTTCAGTTTATTTATATGGTGGATTACATTGATAGATTTGCGTATGTTGAACCAGCCCTGCATCTCTGGGATGAAGCCTACTTGATCATAATGGATAATTTTTCTTATGTGTTCTTGGATTCGGTTTGCCATTATTTTATTGAAGATTTTTGCGTCGATGTTCATGAGTGAGATCGGTCTGTAATTCTCTTTCTTGGTTGGGTCTTTTTGTGGTTTTGGTATCAGGGTAACTGTAGCTTCATAAAAGGAATTTGGCAATGACTCTTCTGATTCTATATTGTGAAATACCTTAAGGAGTATAGGTATTAATTCTTCTTGGAAGTTCTGGTAGAATTCTGCATTGAAACCATCTGGTCCTGGGCTTTTTTTCGAAGGGAGATTTTTGATAACCATTTCTAATTCTTCGCGAGAAACCGGTCTATTTAGATCATTCACCTGGTCTTGGTTTAGCTTTGGTATATGATACTT
Organism: Microtus oregoni; assembly: GCF_018167655.1. NCBI lineage: Eukaryota > Metazoa > Chordata > Mammalia > Rodentia > Cricetidae > Microtus > Microtus oregoni. The sequence goes on from NW_024544738.1 coordinate 453,102, forward strand.
ATTTAAAAAAATGTCCATTTCTTTTGTATTTTCCAGTTTTGTGGCATACAGGCTTTTGTAGTAAGATCTAATGATTCTCTGAATTTCCTCTGTGTCTGTGGTTATGTCCCCCTTTTCATTTCTGATCTTATTTATTTGCGTGTTCTCTCTCTGTCGTTTAATTAGTTTGGATAGGGGTTTGTCGATCTTGTTGATTTTCTCCAAGAACCAGCTTTTTGTTTCATTGATTCTTTGGACTGTTTTCTGTGTTTCTATTTTGTTGATTTCAGCCCTCAGTTTTATTATTTCCAGTCTTCTACTTCTCCTGGGCGCGTCTGCTTCTTTTTTTTCTAGAGCTTTCAGGTGTGTTTTTAAGTCCCCAATGTATGCATTCTCCGTTTTCTTTAAGTGGGCACTTAGTGCTATGAACTTTCCTCTTAGCACTGCTTTCATTGTGTCCCATAGGTTTGAGTATGTTGTCCCTTTATTTTCATTAAATTCAAGGAAGACTTTAATTTCTTTCTTGATTTCTTCCTTGACCCAGGCGTGGTTCAGTAGTTGACTGTTCAGTTTCCATGAGTTTGTCGGTTTTTTGGGGGCAGCGTGGTTGTTGCCTTCTAACTTTAATCCGTGATGATCTGATAAGACACAGGTGGACACTGAGATTTTTTTGTATCTGTGGAGGTTTCCTTTGTTTCCGAGTATGTGGTCAATTTTTGAGAAGGTTCCATGAGCTGCAGAGAAGAAGGTATATTCTTTCCTATTTGGGTGGAATGTTCTATAGATGTCTGTTAAGTCCATTTGCTTCATTACCTCCAATAATTCTCTTAATTCTCTATTAGGTTTCTGTCTGATTGACCTGTCCCTTGGAGAGAGAGGTGTGTTGAAGTCTCCTACTACTAGTGTGTGTGGTTTGATGTCTGCCTTGAGTTCTAGTAATATTTCTTTTACATAAGTAGGTGCTTTTATATTGGGGGCGTATATATTCAGGATTGAGACGTCCTCCTGATGAATTGTTCCTGTTATGAGTATAAAGTGACCGTCTCGGTCTCTTCTGATTGATTTTAGTTTGAAGTCAGTTTTGTTAGAAATTAGTATGGCCACACCTGCTTTTTTCTTAGGACCATTTGCTTGAAACACCTTTTCCCAACCCTTTACTCTGAGTAGGTGCCTGTCTTTGTGGTTGAGATGTGTTTCTTGCAAACAGCAGAATGTTGGATCCTGTTTTCGTATCCAATCTTTTAGCCTGTGCCTTTTTATAGGTGAATTGAGCCCATTAATATTAAGTGATATTAATGACCAGTGGTTGTTTACTCCGGTTATTCTTATTGCTTTTGGTAGTAGAGATTGTGTGTCTCCTTTCTTTGAGATGTGCTCGTGAAGGGCCATTAGATGCCTGGGTTATTGTAGGCAGTGTTGGCAGTGGTGGATTCCTTGGGTTGCGATTTTCCTTCTATTACTTTCTGTAGGGCTGGATTTGTGGCTACGTATTGTTTAAATTTGTTCTTATCCTGGAATGTCTTGTTTTCTCCGTTGATAGTGAACGATAGCTTGGCTGGGTATAGTAGTTTGGGTTTGCATCCATGGTCTCTTAGCTTCTGCAGAACCTCTATCCAGGACCTTCTGGCTTTCATAGTTTCCATCGAGAAGTCAGGTGTAAGTCTGATCGGTTTACCTTTATAAGTTACTTGCCCTTTTTCTTTTGCAGCTCTTAATATTCTTTCTTTAACCTGTATATTTTGTGTTTTGATTATTATATGGCGAGGAGATGTTTTTCTTTGATCCAGTCTGTTTGGTGTTCTGTATGCTTCTTGAATATTTAAATGAATATCTTTCTTTAAGTTGGGAAAGTTTTCTTCCATAATTTTGTTGAAAATATTTTCTGAGCCTTTGAGCTGTGACTCTTCTCCTTCTTCTATTCCTATTATTCTTAGGTTTGGTTTTTTTTATTGTGTCCCATAGTTCCTGAATGTTTTGTGTTGAGAATTTGTTGGCTTTGCTGTTTTCTTTGATCTGTTCGTTTATTTTCTCTATGGTGTCCTCAGCATCTGAGAGTCTTTCTTCTAGCTCTTGGATTCTATTGATTATGCTTGTTTCTGTAGACTCTGCTCGTTGGCCTAGATTTTCCATATCCAGCTGGTCCTCAGTTTGTATTTTCTTCTTTGCCTTCATTTCAGTTTTCAATTCTTGAACTGTTTCCATTACCTGTTTGATGGTTTTTTCTTGGTTTCCCAGGGTATCATGTACGTATTTACTCATTTCTTCAAACTTTTTGTTGTACTTCTCCATTTCTATAAGGGCATTTTTTACATGTTGTTTAAGGGACTCTATTATCTTCATAAAGTCGATTTTTTCCACTTCTTCTGTGTTAGGTTGTTCAAATACTTCTGTTGTAAGATCATTGGGTTCTGATGTTTTCATGTTGTTTTTCGGATTATTGGGTGAGTTCTTGCCTTGGCGCCTGCCCATCTCCTCCTATTGATCCTATCCAATGGATCCTTTAGAAACCGGATCAGGTTTCCCTGCTGGCCAAGGGCTCCGCTTACAAAATGCCCTCACTCTCTTTTGTGGTTCCTGCTGCAGGCCAAGAACCCTCTCACCCCTCCGAAGGATCTTCAGGACAGGACCAGGCTCCCCTTGTGCCAGTGACCTGGCCAACCAAAGGCCTACCTCTTTGATTCAATTGTAGTAGGGCGATCTGCTCTCCTTATTGCAGCCTGTCCCAGCTGCTTGGGTCTGGCCACCGCTCAGCCGCGTCTGGCGCCGCCGCCATGCTGCCGCTGCCGCCGCACCGCGTCTGGCGCCGCCGCCGCTGCGCCGCGCGTCTGGCGCCGCCGCCGCTGCGCCTCTGTGCCTGGGCACATTTTAATAAAAACTGTAAGTTCACTATTTTCAGACTGAATATCATTCAGGTGAATTTAAAATTCGTGAGGAAGGGAACATAAACCGTTCCTTGCATGCCATTACTCTGATCGTATATCTATAATGCTGCCTGCCATACAGGAATATGTCAATAAAATGTTGCTGAGTATAATTAATCGAGTTTCTACTCAGAAATTGAATTACAATTTAGAACTACTGATCTTCCAAAATCACTCCTGAATTATTATCTACAGGGATTTATTTTTAATTTCTGACTAGTGTTCTGTGGTTGATTTCAACATTCTTTTGTTTGTTTGCTTGCTTTTTTTTAGAGATACTGTATATGCTATACTACGATTATATTTAGAAGAGCTGTTTTGAAAACCCACCCTTTACCATGTTAGAACACAGACGTCAATCTTGCACAATCATCATTACAGTGGAAATTGCTCCTATAGGTCAGTCAAATCTAATGTGTGTCACATGAGCCTCTAGGATGTATGGTAAGCCTTTCAGTTCCTGCTCTGAGATTTCCCTGTTGAGAAATGTATTTGGGACTTGGAATGTATCTGTTAGTCAGCATGTCTCACAGGCCCAGAACCTACAATGCCCATATGTTCCTTGCTGCTTCATAGAGATTTATCTGAGACATATTTTGCAGGGTGTCTTGGAAGTTCCACAGAGAGGAGAAGCCAATTACTTATAATGATAGCTATCTTTAATTGGCCTAGCTCTCTCCCTACTTTGGCTCCCCGCTTCCCTTCTAGTTTATGGGCTCACACAGATAAGTTTTTAATTCATTTCTGCCCTGCTGGAACCCATGGATGGCAGTGGCTTAATCATGTAACCCACTAAGGCAACACTTGAAAACAACCAAAATTCTAATAGCTAGTACAAGTTCAAGAAGAATATTCATGCTTATTTAAGTTTTGGTGACAAAAACTCCCCTCTCACAAAATTATCTCTTGCATTGCAATACTTCTTTTAACTTATTTGTTATATATAGATTCACCCAATTATGATATCAATATCAATTACATTACATCTTAACACTATTTTTTTTTGTTTTAAAACTATAATGTTAATTGCGTTTCTGTTGTCTTGAGATACAATTAATACGAGTACATTAAGAAAAGATTAGTTAGATTGTGTTAGAGTAGATGAGAACAATTCATTGGCCTCATTTCTCATTCTAAATTACTTCTCTTTTTTTTTATTGCGAAAAGAAGAAAAAAAACATAAACAAAAAACAAGTTTCCACCTCCTCCCAGCCTCCCATTTCCCTCCCCCTTCTCCCACCCTTCTCCCGCTCCTCCCACCCTTCTCCCCCTCCCCCCACTCCTCTCCCCCCCCCTCTCCAGTCCACAGAGCAGTCCGGGTTCCCTGCCCTGTGGAAAGTCCTAGGTCCTCCCCCCTCCGTCCATATCTAGGAAGGTGAACATCCAAACTGGCTAGGCTCCCACAAAGCCAGCACATTAAGTAGGATCAAAACCCCCTGCCATTGTCCTTGGTGTCTCATCAGCCCTCATTGTTTGCCATGTTCAGAGAGTCCGGTTTTATCCCATGCTTTTTTGGTCACAGTCCAGCTGGCCTTGGTGAGCTCCCCGTAGATCAGCTCCACTGTCTCAGTGGGTGGATGCACGCCTCGTGGTCCCGAATTCTTTGCTGAGGTGTCCCAGACCCAAAAAGATGAATATGGGATGTACTCACTCATAATTGGTTTCTAGCCATAAATAAGGACCACGGAGTCTACAAGAGGTGAACCTAAAGAAGCTAAGTAAGAAGGTGAACCCAAGGAAAAACATATAGTTGTCCTCTTGGCTAAGGGAAGTAGACCAAATTTCCGGGGAGAAAATGGGATTTTGGGGATGGGGTGGGATGGGGGTAAAGGGAGATGGGGAGAGAAAAGGTAGAAGGGAAGGAGGGGGGACTTGGGAAACAGGAGAATTGGGATAAAGGAAAGGTGGATAGGGGAGCACGGAACCACAATTCTTAGTTAAGGGAGCCAGTTTAGGGTGGGCAAGAGACTTGACCCTAGAGGGGCTCCCTAGTGCCCAAGATGAGGTTCCCAGTTAGTTCCTTGGGCAGCTGAGGATTGGGGACCTGAAATGACCCTATCCTAGAGCAATACTGACGAATATATTGCATATCATCATAGAATCTTCATCTGGTGATGGATAGAGATAGAGACAGAGACCCACACAGGAGCGCTGGACTGAGCTCCCAAGGTCCCAAGGAGGAGCAGAAGGAGGGAGAACATGAGTAAATTACTTCTCTTTAACAGTCTCTATTAATGATCCCAAAAGACAAGAAGGAAAGTGAACTGCAAAGCAGTCATCTTCCATTTAAAAAGGTTTGTTTAAACCAACCGTAGAGGATGTCTCTTATTAAATGCTATCTATAAGTATAAATAAAAGATATAAATTGAACAATTAGCTTTTAAAAAATAAGACAGTTTTAGAAATTACCATTATGATGCAAAACACACACTAAGGACAAGGAATAAGAACCCTAAAGAAGCTCCTTACTGTCCTGATGGAAATAATGTCCTGACAGAATAATGCTTCTGTTTAATTTTGTTGATGTGATAAAGCATTATGACCAAAATCAACTTAGGAAAGGATTTGGTTGTTTTTCATATATAGGTCACAATATATCATTGAGGGAAGTGAGGAAAGCCAAACAGGAAGTTGAAATAGAAGCCATATAGAAATTCTGCTTCTGGGAACTCTCTCTTGCTTACTGGGAGGTTCCTCCTGAGGTAGCAGTCTTACAAAGCACAGGATCACCTGCCTGGGGAATGGTACTGCTCACATTGGCTTGGACCCTCCAACATCAATGAGCAATCAAGATAATGCACCAAAAATTGGTTTACAACCAATCTGATCTGGGCAATCTCTCAACTTATACTCCATTCTCAGATGAATTTTCTATCCTGTGGCATATGACAGCTATACAAAACTATTAGTTTTCTTATTTTCTTTTATTAAAAAAAAACAAAAAAAACCTCATTTGTTTTATTTTACATAGCAATCCTATCCCTCATCTCTTCCCATTCCCTCTACCATCCTGTGCACCCCACACTGCATCCACTCCTCAGAGAGTGTAAAGCACATTGCTTTGAGGAAGGACCAAGGTCCTCCCTACTGTATCTAGGCTGAACAAGGTATCCCTCCAAAGAGAAAGCAGTAGGGATAAACCTTGGTGTCACTGCCAATGGCCCCCGCAGTCTGCCCCAGCCATACAGCTGTCATCCACATTCTGAGAGACTAGTTTGGTCCTGTTGATTTTATGCTGGTTTCTTTCCTGTCCTGTCCGTGTTGGTGGGCTCCCATTAGCTCAGGAGAGCTGTTTCAGTGGGTATCCCCATCATGGTCTTGATCTATTTGCTCATATTCTCACTCTTTCAACTCTTCGACTGGACTTTGGGAGCTCAGTCTAGGGCTCTCCTGTGGCTCTCTGTCTCTGCTTCCATCTGTTTCTGGATGAGGGCTCTATGATGACATTTAAGATAGTTATCAAGCCAGGCGGTGGTGGCGCACGCCTTTAATCCCAGCACTCGGGAGGCAGAGGCAGGCGGATCTCAGTGAGTTCGAGGCCAGCCTGGTCTAGAAGAGCTAGTTCCAGGACAGGAACCGAAAAGCTACAGAGAAACACTGTCTTGAAAATCAAAAAAAAAAAAAAAGAGATAGTCATCAATCTGAGTACAGGGCAAGGCCAGTTCAGATACCCTACGCACTATTGCTTAGGGTTTTGGCTGTATTTAATCTTGTGGATTCCTGGGAATTTCTCTAGTGCCAGATTTCTTACTAGCCCCATAATGTCTCCCTCAATCAAGAGAGCTCTTTCCGTGCTCTCCTTCTCTGTCCTTCCACCATTTTGACTATCCCTTTCCCTCAAGTTCTATTCCACACTCATCTTCCCACTTCCTCTTCCACTTCTGCCTCCCTTCTCCCCGCACTTTCATGTTCCCAATATTCTCAGTAGAACTTGTCTATTTCCCCGGCTCAGGAGAATATATATATATGCTTTGGTTAGGGTTCACCTTGTTACTTAGCTTCTCTGGGGTCATTAAATAAAATCTTGTTATCTTTTACTTTACAGATAGGATCTACTTATGAGTGAGGACATACCATAGTCATCATTCTGGACCTGGGATAATTCACTCAGGATTTTTTTCTATCCATTTGCAAGGAAATTTCAAGGTGTCATTGTTTTTTTACTGCTGACTAGTACTCCTCTGTGTAAATGTACCATTTTTTTTTAAAATCCATTCTTTGGTTTAGAGGCATCTGGGTTGTTGCCAAGTTCTGGCTGATAAAATAATACTTCTATGAACACAGTTGAACAGATGTGCTTGTAGTATGGCTGAATATTTTTGGGTATGCGCCCAAGAGTGGTATTGCTGGGTCCTGAGGTAGGTTGATTCCCAATTTTCTGAGAAACTGCCATGCTAATTTCCAGAGTGGTTGTACAAGTTTTCGTTCCCACCTGCAATGGAGTGTTCCCCTTACTCGGCATCATTTCCAGCATAAGTTATCATTTGGTTTTTTTTTTTTTAATCTCAACCATTCTGACAGGTGCAAGATTATATTTCAAAATCATTTTGATTCACAATTCCCTGATGGCTAAGGATGTTGACCATTTCCTTAAGTTTGTTTTAGCCACTTAAGATTCTTTTCTTGAGAAACTCCTGAAACTGAAAAGTTCTGTAAAGCAAAGGACATGATCAACAAGACAAAACGACAGCCTACAGAGTGGGAAAAGTTCTTCAATAACCCCACATCAGACAGAGATCTGGTCTCTAAAATATACAAAAAACTCAAGAACTTGATCATCAAAAGAACACATAATCCAATTAAAAAATGGAATACAGACCTAAACAGAGAATTCTCAACAGAGTAATCTAAAAATGGCTGAAAGACACTTAAGGAAATGTTCAACATCCTTAGTCATCAGAGAAATGCAAATTAAAACAATTCTGAGATTCCATTTTACACCTGTAAAAATGGCCAAGATCAAAAACACTGATGACAACTTATGCTGGAGAGGTTGTGGGGTAAAGGGAATACTTCTGCATTGCTGGTGGGAAATTAGGAAACAGCCTTCCTCAAGACCCAGTAATACCACTTTTGGGTATATATCCAAAGGATGCTCAATCGTGCCACAAGGACATGTGCTCAACTATTTTCATAGCAGCTTTGTTTGTCATAGCCAGAACTTGGAAACAACCTAAATGCCCCTCGAACAAAGAATGGGTAAGGAAAATGTAGTACATTTACACATTGAAGTATTACACAGCAGAAAAAAAATAATGACATCTTGAATTTTTCAGGAAAATTGAAGGAGGTAGAAAACATTATTTTGAGTGAGGTAACCCAGATACAGAAAGACAGTTATCACATGTACTCACTTATAGGTATTTTTTAAACATAAAGCAAAGAAAACCATCCCACAAATCACAATCCCAAAGAACTTAGATAACATGAGGACCCTGAGAGAGACTTGCATAGATCTAATCTACATGGAAAGTTAAAAAAAAAATCTCCTGAGTAAATTGGGATCATGGGGACCTTGGAGAGGCTTGGAGAGGGGAAGGGAGCAGAGTAAAACATAGAGCTCAATAAAAAAAGATTCTTCTGTTGCATATTCTCTGTTTAGATCTGTACCCCAGTTTTAATTGGGTTGTTTGATATTTTGATGTCTAATTTTTTGAGTTCTTTATATATTTTGGAGATCAGTCCTCTCTCTGATGTGGGGGTTGGTGAATATCTTTTCCCATTCAATCAACTGCCTTTTCATCTTATTGACTGTGTCCTTTGCTTTACAGAAGCTTCTCAGTTTCAGGAGGTTCCATTTATTTATTGTTGCTCTCAGTGTCTGTGATACTGGTATTGTATTTAGGAAGTGGTCTCCTGTGTCCATGCAGTGAGGCCTACTTCCCACATTCTTTTCACATTCAGTATGGTCGGATTTATATTGAGGTTTTAGTCCATTTGAACTCGAGGTTTGTGCATGGGGATAGATATGGATCTATTTTCATTATTCTACATGTTGATGTCCAGTTATGCCAGCACCATTTATTGAAGAGTCTTCTTTTTTTCCATTTTAACTTCATTATCAAAAGTCCAGAGTTCATAGGTATGTGGACTAGTATCCAGGTCTTATATTTGAATCCATTTGTCAACCTCATGTTTTTATGCTAATACCAGGGTGTTTTCATTACTGTTGCTCTCTTTTATTGTACTGGATTGTTTTGGTTATACTTATTTTTTTCCTTATGAAGTTGATTATTATTCCTTCAAGTTCTGTAAAGAATTGTGTTGGGATTTTGATGGGGATTGCTTTAAATTTACAGATCAGTTTTGGTAGTATTCCCATTTTTATTATGTTGATTATACTTCTGCAAGAGTATTTCTGGTTTCTTCTTCAATTTCTTTCTTCAAAGATTTAAAGTTCTTGTTGAATAAATCTTTCACTTCTTCAGTTAGTGTTACACCAAGATATTATATGTCATTTGTGGCTATTACGTAGGGTGATGTTTCTCTGATTTCTTTCTTGGCTTTTATATCATTTGTATATAGAAGAGCTACTGATTTTTTTTTGAAGTGATCTTTTATCCTGTGGCATTAATGAAGGGATTTATCAGCTGTAGGAGTTCTCTGGTATTGTTCTGGGGGCCACTTATGTATACTATCATATCATTTGCAAATAGTGAAAGTTTGATTTCTTCCTTTCCAATTTGTATCCCCTTAGTTTCCTTTTGTTGAATTATTGCTATAGCTAAAATTTCAACTATGTGGAATATCTATAGAGAGAGTGGACAGCTTCGTCTTGTTCCTAATTTTGATGGAATTGCTTTGAGTTTCTCTCCATTTAATTTGATGTTGGCTGACAGCCTGATGTATATTGCTTATCGATGTTTAAGTATGTTCCTTATTTCCCTGATCTCTCCAAGACATTTATCATGAAGGGGTTTTGGAATTGTCAAATGCTTTTTCAGCATCTAATGAGATGATGATATGATTTTTTTCTTTTAGTTTATTTATATAGTTGATAACATTGACAGATTATCTTATGTTTAACCATTCCTACATCTCTGGAATGAAGCTGACTTGATCATGGTGGATGATTTTTTTAATATGTTCTTGAATTCAGTTTACCAATATTTTATTGAGTATTTTTGCATCAATATTCACGAAGGTAGTTTGGCTGTAATTCTCTTTCTTGTTTGAGTCTTTTGTCGTTTATGTATCAAGGCAACTGCATTCTCCTACAAACTTTGTCAATGTTCCTTCTGATTCTATTATGTAAACAATTTGAAGAATATAGGTATCAGGTCTTCTTTAATGTTCTGATAAAATTCTGCACTAAAACCATCAGGCCCTCAGGTTTTTTTGTTTTGTTTTGTTTTGGTTTGGTTTAGGGGCTTTTGATGACTGCTTATTTTTCTTTGCAGGTTATAGGGTCTATTTAAATTGTTCATCTGGTCTTCATTTAATTTTGGTATGTGATACCTATCCAGAAAATTATTCATTTCTTTTACATTTTCAAATTTGGTGGGGTACAGGATTTTAGTGTGAACTAATGATTCTCTAGATTTCCTCAGTGTCTGTTGTTATGTCCCTTTTTTCATTTCTGATTTTATTAATTTGGATGTTCTCTGTCTGTCTTTTGATTAGTTTGGATAAAGGTTTCTTTATGTTTTTTTTAAGAACCAGTTCTTTACTTCATTGATTCTTTGTATTGTTTTGTTTGTTTCTATCTTATTGATTTCAGTCCTCAATTTGATTATTTCCTATCTCCTACTCCTCCTGTGTGAGTCTGCTTCTTTTGTTCTCGAGCTTTAAGGTATGCTGTTAAGTCATTCATGTAAGGTTTCCCCACTTTTTTTTTTTTGGTAGGGATTTAGTGCTATGAACTTTTCTCTTAGCACTGCTTTCATAGTGTTTCATAGTTTTGTACATGTTGTGCCTTCATTTTCATTAATTTCTAGGAAGCATTTAATTTCATTATTTCTTCCTTGTTCCAGGCGTGGTTCAATTGAGCACTATTTAACTTCCATGAGTCTGTAGGCTTTCTGCAATGTGTTGTTGTTTAATTGTAACTTTAAACCACGGTGACTACATATGATACAGAGGGTTATTAAATGTTTTTGTTTATATTAAAGTTTGCTTTATTACTGTGTATGCGTTCAATTTTAGAGAAGGTTCCATAAGGTGCAGAGACGAAGTTATATTCTTTTGTATTAGGGTGAAATGTCCTATAGATGTCTGTTAAGTTCATTTGAATCAAGACATCTGTTAATTCTTATTTCTCTGTTAGTTTTTTCAGGTTGATCTGACCATTGAGGAGAGTGGGGTGTTAAAATCTCCTACTATTAGTGCATGGGTTTTGATGTGTAATTTAAGCTTTAGCAATGTTTCTTGTACATATGTGGGTGCTCTTATATTTGTGGTATAGTTGCTCAGGATTGAGACTTCAACTTGATGAATTGTTTCCATTATTAGTATAAAGTGTCCTTATTCATCTCTTCTTATTGATTTTAGTTTAATGTCTATTTTGTTAGGAATTAGGATAGCTACATCCACTCTTTGTTTGCATATTTCCCTTCTTTGGGGTTTTCTGGTAGGACTTTGTTTGCTGCCTGTGTTTTTGTGGGTGCGGTTAGCTTTCTTGGGTTGTAGTGTTCCTTCTAGTACCTCCTGTAGGGCTCGATTTGTGGATAGGTTTAAATCTGGTTTTGTCATAGAATATCTTGATTTCTCCATTGAAGGTGATTGAAATCTTTGCTGAATATAGTAGTCTGGCTTTGCATCCATAGTCTCTTAGTGCCTGAAGCACATCTGTCAATGACCTTTCAACTTTCATATTTCCATTGAGAAATCGGGTGTAATTCTGCTAGGTCTGCCTTTAAATATTACTTGGACTTTTTCCTATGAATCTCTTAATAATCTTTCTTTATTCTGTTTATTTTGCATTTTGATTATTATTATGGTGAGGGGAAGGTTTTTTAATCTAGTCTATTTGGTGGTTTGTAAGATTTTTGTAGCCTCTATGGAAATATCCTTCTTTAGATTAGAAAAGTTTATTCAATGATTTAGTTGAGTATATTTTTGTGCCTTTAAGCTAGACTTCTTCTTCTATCCCTATTATTCTTAGTTTTAATCTTTTCATGGTGTCAAATTTCCTGGATCTTTTTTTTTGTTGTTGTTGTTAAGAATTTGTTGGATTGCATGTTTTCTTTGACCGACGAATCTATTTCCTCTATAGTATGTTCAACACCCGAGATTCTGCCTTCCATCTTTTGTTCTCTGCTGATTATGCTTCCATCTGAAGTTCCTGTTCATTTACCCAGATTTTCTATTTCCAGAATTACCTGGTTTGTGTTTTCTTTATTTCCTCTATTTCAGTTTTCACTTCTTGAACTGTTAGAACTGTTTGCTTCACCTGTTTGGTTCTTTTTTTCTAAGTTTTCTTGACTTTCTTTGAGATATGTATTGGTTTCATCCATTTTTATTTGTCTTTTCCTCATTTTCTTAAACAAATTTTACATTTTTCATTTCTTCTTTAAGAATCTTTATCATATTCATAAAGTTATATTTGAGATCATTTTCTTCTGCTTCTGGGTTAGGACGATACGGTCTTCCTGTTGTATGTCCACTGGGTTCTGGCATTACCATATCACTTTGTAGGTTGTTGGATGAATTCTTGCATTGACACCTACCCATCTCTTTCTCCAACTGATGCCAGCAGTGTCTTTGCCTTATATTCTAATCCTTGAAGTTGTTGTCTGTGTCTTAGGGAGTCACCGAGGTTTCTCTTGATACACTCTCTTGGTGTGCTCTCTTTGTCCACACTCTTGGACCTCTCTGCACAGGGGCATTCTGTGCTTTAAAGTTCCTCTCTTGGTACTCTGTGTGCAGGCTCAGTCTGTGTTTCCCAAATGTAATATTTCATGTACTAGTTATTTTCCTTGAAGATAAAATACTTCAATTCAGATATGTATTGGTGCTGTAGTGAACATGACATGAATGGCATTTTAACTAGGTTATATTATTTTAAATTTAGAATATATTTTCTTCATGACAGCAATTTATCCTTCCTCTCCTTTACCATTTTCTTAAAAGATAAAATTAAATATGTATTGGATACTTTAAATTTTCATGAGCTGAAATATATGGTTGTTAAAAATGCTTTCTGTTTCTCTTATGTAAGTAGTGACAATTTTAATGACATTATTATTATCTTAAATGTAAAATCCGAGCAATTTGAGAATATTAGAAAACTTAAAACATCTTGTTAAATTTTAATATTTCAAAATGTTTCCAAATGTGAGAACTTGAATTAGTGAGTTCATTTGCTGGCAGACAGCTTTAATCCCAGCACTCGGGAGGCAGAGACAGATGGATCTCTGTGCGATCAAGGATAGCCTGCTCTACAGAGGGAGTTCCATGACAAAGATACACAGAGAACCTGTCTTAAGAAGCCAAAACTTAAAAGTAAAAATAAAAGAAATGCAGTTAAAAATAAAGCCACATAAAGATGGAAAACATTCCGAAAATCTTGATACTATACACTGTTGTGCTCTCTTTGAATTGTTTGAATGCTGAGGAATGAGCAATAGCTGCTAAAAGATATTTGCTTATAAATGCTGCTAAATTAATCCAAGATAGGTAATTTGAAAATACCTTGACTTCAAAATTGAAGTCAAAAGATATGTTACTTTGGAGAAGAGCTTTTGCTTTTGTTTCCATAGGAAACGAGAGGCTGTGGATTCATTCTGGGTTAAGAAAAATTAGGTTTAGTCGAAGAAGACCATCTGAGAAATCTCCAGTAGGAACAGATGGCCTGGATCTGAGCTCTACATCCAAATCAAATTCAAGACTGCTGCCTGAGATGATCAAGACTCACAGAATACTCCATTCAGGACTTGATAATAACTCTAAATTTTCTTTAGGTCCCCATAATATTACAAGTGCTCCCAAACAGCCAGAAGTAGTCTGGAATACTACACCTACATTCCCAAAAAATGGACTATGGATATTTTCCTTTGTTCAAAAAAAATGGGGGGAAGTGGTGCAGGAGAATTGTCCATATTTTGTCAACCATGTGCTAAATAAATGCTGATTGGCCAATAGCCAGGCAGAAAGTATAGGTAGGAAAACCTGACAGGTAGCAGAGGCAGATCAGAGAGAACAGGAGTACTCTGGGAAGAAGGAAGCTTTTTCCCCAGTTCTGCATAGACCACCAAAGAAGCAGGATGTGATCTTCACAGATGAGAAAGGTACCGAGCCATGTGGCTAACACAGATAAGAATAATGGGTTAATATAAGTTATAAGAGTTAGCAAGAAGCTAATGGGTCAATCAGTTTATGACTTACGCAGACTCTCCTGTGTGATTTTTATCTGGGACTAAACAGCCGGGAGACCAAGTGGGACAGAAACTCCAACAAGCAGGCCCACCTAAAATTTTATTTGCAGTCTCAATTTTATAAGGTGTTTCTATCTCTAGGTCTTGACTCAGTTGTAACATGTGTCATTAAATGAGTAATTTGTCGTTGCAACGCCTACCTATAGCTCTTCACTCAGCTGAGGGTTGACAAGTACCTGACACCCAGAAGTTATTACATAGGAGGATCCCAGCTCCTTATGTCACTACCACACTCTCCTTGCTAATATGTTACTTGTGGTTAGTTTCGTGCTGAGAATATTTTCCTTCAAATAACAATCAGTTATTTTCCAGTGGCTTTACACAACTAATGTTCTTAAGTGAGTTTCCATCTTTGTTTTTATGCTGACGTATTTTTAACCTCCTAATTCTTATATACACCTGACATATCTTTGCTGGTAAGAATTATCCAAATAAACCCCACAAAACATAATTCTTATGAATAATTATAAACTTTATTAAGGAATTCCGGAGTTTGAAGAAAACACAAAGAAGCAGCTAAATGAACTTAAACACCTAATTCATGGCCAAGTAAACAAACAAACAAACAAAAAACTATGGCTGTTGGAAATGATGAAGACAATCCAGAATTTGAAATCAGTATCCAATAAAGAGAAAGAAACACAAAAGAAGACTCAAGCTGAAAAGAATATAGAATTGAAACTCCTAATAACTCATTTAGGAAAGTTACAAAATCTTACATTTTGAATGAATGAAAAATATAAAATAAGAGGACTCAAAGATAAAGTAGATGATTTAAATAAAATAAGGAAACCCATACATCTATAACAAAATTCCTAAGGTTCAGAAATCATTGAAGAGGAGAAATAGAACCAATGTGAGATCTAGAGAAACAGGCAGCTTTCAGTGAGATTGTGTCTCCAAAAAGTTTCAGAGACTCATGAAGTCTCACCAGCATAATAACCTGTTAGTAAAGGCTTCCCATTCATTTCCCAGCTGCCCAGACCCAAAACAATCCCACAGAAACTGTATTATTACAATACTGCTTGGCCTATTAGCTCATGCTTCTTATTGGCCTACTCTTATATGTTAAATTAACCCATTTTTATTAATCTGTATATCACCACATGGTTGTAGCCTACTGGTAAGTTTCTGTCCAGTGTTCGGTATCTGTCTTCTGAGCTAGCTACATAGCTTCTCCCTGACTCCACCTACTCTCTCCTCCTCTATCTGTTTGGAATTCCTGCTTTGCTCTGTTCTTTGGGCCTGTTACAGTAGGGCCACAGTAGTATCTTTTTTTTAAACAATGGTATTCACAGCATACAAAAGGGAATCTCACATCACTAACCTGAAACAGACCTTGTAGTGATGAGGCAAGCAGGCTTGCTTTTCATCCCACCCGGCTCCCACATGGCTAGCTTAGCTCCAGAATAATTACATGGAAACTGTATTCATTTAAACACTGTCTGGCCCATTAGTTTCAGCCTCTTATTGGCTAATTCTCACATCTTGCTTTAACCCATATTTAGTAATCTGCGTAGCACCACAAGGTGGTAGCTTACTGGGAAAGATCCTAACCTGCGTCAGTCTTGGGTCAGAGAATCATGGCGTCTGCCTGACTCTGATTTCTTTCTCCCAGCGTTCTGTTCTGTCTACTCTGCCTATCTAAGCTGCTGTCCTATCACAGGCCAAGGCAGTCTCTTTATTTGACCAATGAAAGTAACACATAGACAGATGACCCTCCCACATCAAGACCTGAACAAGTAAGACATCAATAGGCATGCTACTGTGGAATGTGAAAAACTATCAGGACCTCAAAGCTACACAATAAATTACATACAATTGTGGAACACTGGAACTTAGAGAAGTAGTCTTTTTAGGGAAAATCACAAATTGGTTTTCTAATACCAAGTGGTCAGCCCTACAGACAAGTATACATTATGTGGACAGTGAAGAATGTTTTTGGAAATATATGTGGATGTAGAAATATTTATACATGCACATATATGTAGTAATAATTAGAGGAAAAGAAGACATGAATTTGAAAGAGATCAACTACCATATTTGAAAGGAGTCTAGGAAAAAAAAATAAAAGGGAAACATGATGAAATTATAATCTCAAAAATAAAAGATTAAAAATAACTCATGAACATACTATTATGACTATATTTTAATTGCTTCCATTTTAAACTATTAGCTAGATATTCCAATACTTATCAAGTAATCTGACCATTTTCATTTTTTATTTTGTTAGAAGATAAGGAACATACATTAATCTTAAAGATATATAACTTTCTATATCCCTTTTCAAGATTTTTCTACTACTCTTCATTTAATGTTCAAAGGTGCTTGAGTACAGTGGTATTCCTGTCAGATGCTGGTGACTTTTATTCTAAAAGTAATGCAAAATGACAAATTCTGAGTGCAGTGCTAAATTGTTCATACACTTTCTGACTCTAAAACTCATTTACTGGGAAGAGAGGCTACAGTTTTTGAAACCTTTTCCTTCCTGTTTCTAGAAGAAAAAGAGCAGAAAGTCTGAACTAGAGAGATAATGGAGCACCTGAGTCTTTGTCACAGCAATTGTGAATTGTCTACCCAAAGATATGTGAGCTATAGTGAAATGCATCCATGCTGATCTTCCAGAATGCTAAAATATAGCCAAACTAAATTTCTCAGTAAAATTAAGTCTCTAAAGACATTGTTAGCATCTATATTAAATATTATGTCATTAGTCCAAAGGAATGATCAGAAATTCTTATTTTTGTGAGAGAGTTGATTCAACCTCCACCTTTGTACCTTTGTTTTATTTGTCCTAGTGTGCAGTATTTCACACTTAAGTGTCAGTCAGAAGACCATTAACTCCATAAATTGTGATTCAGCACATTGATCTTCCTTATATCTGTCTGTGGCTCTCTCTCTCTCTCTCTCTCTCTCTCTCTCTCTCTCTCTCTCTCTCCAATCAATTTCTATTCATATATGCACACAAAGACAGACATGCACATACATAGAGAGAAAGAGAAAATAAAAATGAATGACTATGCTATAATAAAATTTGGTTCACAAAAACTTGGGTTTTGATCCTACTTAATGTGCTGGCTTTGTGGAAGCCTAGGCAGTTTGGATGTTCACCTTCCTAGATATGGACGGAGGGGGGAGGACCTAGGACTTAACACAGGGCAGGGAACCCTGACTGCTCTTTGGACTGGAGAGGGAGGGGGAGAGGAGTGGGGGGAGGGGGAGAAGGGTGGGAGGAGGGGGAGAAGGGTGGGAGGAGGGGGAGGGAAATGGGAGGCAGGGAGGAGGCTGAAACTTGTTTTTTGTTTATGTTTTTTTTTCTTCTTTTCTTAATAAAAAAATTATAAAAAAAAGATAGAGGAAATCTTTTCCAATATATTACAATCCAAACCCCTGTTACAATGGTGTTTAAATATTTTCCATTAATTATAGTACTTGCAAATCCTAGAATTTGCTGTCACTCTGAAATATTCATTTACATAAAAAAGAAACAAATGTTCAGTCTTTCCGAGGTTGCCATTAACCCAAGTCTTTTGCTATGAAACATACCCCCAGTCTCTTCACCTGAGCAGTAGAGGGGCCTGCTGCTAATGCACAGCTGTCATTCACACATATGACTGTCAGGTAATTGGGGAGAATAAGGAAACCATTAGTGTGTAATTCCTAAAATTTTGCATCCCCTGTAATTTTCAGTGAAGGTTTTGTTTTTTTGGTCTCTAAATTAGACTCAACCACAACCAGGCCTCTCAGTTCATGGCGTTTTCCTAGAGGGAAGGCAGACACCCAGTTAGCTATTTCAAGATCCCCAAAGAATGCAATATTGTTTTCCATCTCGATTCCCTTACACCAGTCAAATAACAGATATTTGTTTATCCCATCTGCCGTCTTTAATGATCATGAACAGTGACAGATCCCAGAGAGAATGCATACCACTTTCTGCTTCTCAGAGCTCAGTATTATTCTGTGTCAGGAAAAATTTACAAGTTGGCTTTCATGTTTGTAAAGTTCAATTCCCAGAATAGCAGACTATAAATAGTCAAAGCCATAAAATGCCCCACATCTAGATAGTGTTCTCTGGAAGAGAGAGAGGTATTTCAGTACTGATTTTTCCTATCTTATTTCTGGAATTACATAAATATGATAGAGCAGTTCTTTTTTCTTTATTTCGGGAGTTCATAAGAAGGTGGATATTTTATGTAAAGGAAGGAAACATAGTATTGGCTGAATTCCCACAGTGTGGCTATAAGTAAAACAGCTTCTCTGGAACAAATCTCTGAGATCACTTTGAAATTTAAACACATTACACAACAGGTAGATGAACTCTGGGTCAGCAGATATGAGCTCTAAGTTCTAATACCTCTGACCAGGAGGGACAGGATAAATTGCACAGATCCCAGCAGCATACTTTTCCTTAGTTCTTAAATAAGAACAATAAGTCAATGAGTTCTAAATGTAAATTTTAATAGCCTTTGACACAGTGGGTTTGAACAACTTAGGCTTTCATTTTCTATTCATCCTCCCATTCTTTTTCTATTCCAATAGTTCAGAAACACAAGACAAGCTATATGTTCCACTATGTTGTTTTTGTTCAACAGTTTATCTTTGATTTTAGTTTCATTTAGCGTGTTCGTGTGTGTGTGTGTGTGTGTGTCGTATGCTTCTATATTACTCTTTTTTTAAGGATGCATTTTGCCTTCATTTTTTTAATTTTTATTTTTCCATTCAATTATTTACACTTCCCTCCCCCAATCCTCTCCCACTCCCGCACACTCTCTCCTCCCTCTCCCACCTTGCATGAGGCTTTTTGGGACCCTGTCTATATGGATGCATAGCTCCCTAGGCCTACATGTAGGCGGGAGGGCCTTGGACTTCCCACAGGGCAGGATTCCCTACCCTCTCTATATGACTCTTAAATTGAACACAGTATTCTTACTTCGTTTGATGTTATTTGGTGGCAAGAATTAACTATAGTAACACATGAAAATGACATTATGATAAAATGGTTGGTTAGTATACCAATCACTTTTAAATACATTTTTTCTAAAATGAATGTTACTGCATAAATAATCCAAGTAGAGTTTAGTTATTTTATGCTACGTGTTCCTTATAAAATATTGAATAAACATGTATGCATATTTGTGCATGAATTGTGACCAACTAACAGAGTTGAGTAAATTATGATCTTTATGGTTTTGCCTCTGGCAACATTCGTGGCACAATATTTTCGCATAGTACTGCAATCTTTTCACTACACCAGGTTACATTATTGGGAAAAAAAATCCCTAAACATGAGCAGGGACAAAAATGACTTTCAAAGCTTTGTAGCATTTTTGAAATTTTTTTCAAGTTCCCTGTGCATATTAACTTTCAGGTTCTGTGAAAATAAGAGCGAAGGTGGTGGAGAAGGAGCGATGGAAAGGAGATGGAACTGGAATAATGGAAATTGAGTTAAAATGCACACAAATCTGCCATTTCTGCTTGATAGCCTGTAACATTTCCATGTAGTACACTTTGCATGGCAGAGTAGCTACTCGTAATAGAATTCTCTCACAGTGGAGGTTAATTACTTTTCAGCTGTAGCAAAATAAATTTCCTGTCAAGCTCATGGACAGGAATGTGCCGGTATCCCCTTCTTTTACCAGCAGTTTTAATTCAGCATTAACCTGACACATACTTTCACTTTAAGGACTGTTCTTTTAACAACAGGAGCCAAAAGAAATATTGAGAGATGTCAATAATAGTGTATCAATGTGTATGTGTGAAAGAAAGTGGCTCCCATCTCCAAAGATGCACCATACAGATGTACTGAACTGTCTCTCCTTTAGGAAACTGTGGTGATCTTTTTCCAGTGAAGTCCCTTTTTTTTTTGAAGTCCACAATTCAGTAAATTGACTCCCACTTCTCTTAGGCTGATAACAGGAGGCCTCTAAGTTTTCATGTTCCTCAACTATCTTTCAGTAATGCCCAGCCCACTACATGTGTTGATCTTTGAGAGCAATGAATCAGTATCTTTCTTTAATTATCTTCTTTAGTAGCTCAATTTAAACCCCAAATCTTTAAAATGTTTTCTCTATGACCATGACTCAAAGCTCAGAGAAACTTGATGATAGCCACGTAAAAAAAAAAAAAAAAGCTTTGGCAACCCTGATGAGCAGATAGAATACTACAGCAAACCTATATTGTTCACTGGAGGATGGACATCGTTCAGGGGACCACAACACAGAATGAAGAAGCAAAGTGCTGGTCCATCAAAAGATAACACTTTATAGTTAAATATTCATAATTGCCAACAAGAAAAGAACAAGTAAGGGAAAGTATTGTCACACATGTCATTCATTCTATGGGATAGCTCTTAATTTTCAAATCTTTCTTATCCTCATTATTTCTCATCAAAATCCCTTCATTGTAAATATCTGAGTAGTAACCATATAAAACTTACCTTAATTTGGCTAATCTTTTTTTTAATACTTTAAAATCCTGTTTCATTCTTTCCTGTGGCACTTATACTGTCTCATATAATAGCTTTAATATAATTTTAAACCACTTTCTTTTTCAATTAGGTTGAAGGTATTTTATGACTTAGTATTTTATTTTGCTTTAAATTACTGCATTTCCTGGTGTGATGCCATGCATATGATGAATTCTCAATGAGCTATTTGTGAAATTGAGTTTGCTGGACATTCAATTGATTTTGGTTAAAGAAGTTGCAAGTAGGAAGCTCTAATACAATTAGAGGTTCTCAGCTTTTCTGTCTTTGATGCTTCGCTTGGAGCTCATTCCAAACTCAGAATTCTTGTAGAAATGTTTAACTATTGATGTATGAGTACAAAAATACTTAAAGGACACTAATTAATACTTGTTAATGCATTGAGGCTTTAAAAGCCATTATCACTGGACTTTTCTATCCCCACCCATTGTGAAGATGGAACAGGCAAGGTACTTAAACAGAAGTGAGGTTAAATATGATGGTAAAATGTGATTTGGCTAAGACACTATGGTGAGCTCAGATTCACAACTACTTCATGCCTGCTAAACCTCTGCATACCTTTAAGAGTAATTTTTATCATCCAAGTAGACAGCATGATGGATAAATAAAGAATCATGTCCTTTCTACCCTAATGACCCAGTAAGCGAGACTGGTTTGATCAGTTTTTATCTCAAATCACTATCATAAAAGGCGACCCCACTTCAGTAAAGTGAACAAAATTTGGAAGAAGGAAAAGAATTGTTGTAGAGAAACTAGAAGTATGTTTCAAAAGATCTCTAATCATGAGCATAGAGAAGATAGATGAGGGGAAAGGGGAATTTGCATATCTGTCCAAAACTTTGTTACTGCATTCATTCTTATTAACGCTCTTTGATGATGATAGAAATCGGTATTTGTTATTCATTGTAACATATATGCATGTCAAAATGAAAAAAGAAGTTCTAAAAATTGTTTCCATCTTAAAATTGAAACATTTGTCAAACTGTGAAAGGATCTTAAGGGAATGTAGGTGTTGTAAGGATCCGGACTCATTAGGATAGGATAATTATTGAATTGTTTATTACATGTTTCTTGCTCGATATTGTTTATGCTGGTTGTAATTATAATTTTTAATACCTGATATTTGTTCTTATTGTTTATAATTTGTATTAGGCTTAGAAATGTCTTATTAAAACAAAGTGAGGGTGCTGTAGGAATTCCTCCTACCAGTGTCTTTAAGTTACCCACCCACGTGGGTGTGGCATCTTTCAATTTATATGACAATGTAAAGCACATGTAAAGACTCTTTTCTGACTGCGTGATTCGGTTGCTGTTTCCCATTCCAGCAGAGGATTGAGATCTGTGAGTCTACCTCTAAATAAATAACATTTTATTATACCCAGTTCTGAGCTAGTGTGGGATTTCTTTTTAGCGTCCTTCTTCATGTGGAGAAGATTCAGTCTCTGTCTATAACTGCAAACCTTGGCAATAGCCATTACAAAAGATAAGCTTTACCAAGTCATCTTAGAGTGGTCAACCATAGTGACACATATTTATTTTTCCCAAATTCAATGGGCACAGATAGGATGATCATAGACCAGCTTAGAATACATACTGAAAGGTATTGTTTGGGCAAGCAAAGCCTACGGTGTCTAAATGTGTCACATAAACAAAAAAGGAAAAAGAAAAAAAAATGAGCACAAGCCAAAATTTATAAGAAAAGATCCAACACATTCCTAATATTTTCACCTTGGAATTTTGTGGTAATTGTCTAAACCATTTGTTTAACAATCCAGGAAATTGCTCATCGGAGATGTTTTGAAACTTAAAAATCTCTCACCTTCATCCTTTTCTACTTATAGAAGAAATTAAGCATGAAACAGAATGAATAAACAACTTTGGTATAGGTGTAATTACTCCCAGGGTGAAATATTCTACTATATAAATTCAGAGGTCACTTTATTTTCTATCAAGAGCTAGATAGAAAATAATACAGGTCTTATAGTTAATACAGTTTTGAAAAAAATACTTAATTATCCTGCTTGAAAGTACCTGTAGATAGAAGCAAATGACTGGACATGATCATACCAAGTATTTTTTTCTTGGCCCTGAAGCTGAATTAATGTCATTTTACATACCAAAACACATTCTTGTTTGGGCTTTGTCAACAATTCTGAGTTTCTATTCTACACAGCCGGCTGGGTTTGTTCTTCAGACTATAGCATATAGTGTTCTAACTTAATTCTTACTAGCCTATCTTAATCAGAAATCAGAAATAAAATAAGCTACAGAAAATTACGAGTTCTCTTGTTTATAATCCTGTCCTTTAAAGGCTTACTCATTTTTTTTATTTATGTGCATGTATGTGTGTCTGTGTAAGTTTATATGCATCAGGTATTTAGAGTATGTCAGAATCCCTGGAACAACAGTTGGATATGAGATACCAGACATGGATGTTGGGAACTGAACCAAGAACTTCTGCAAGTTCATCAAATCCCCTTAATGCATGAGCTTTCTCTCCAGTCCCCTTGCTACATTCTTCTACCACTTTGTTTTTAAACCTATAATACTTTATCAGTGTATTAAAAATAAAGTTTTGGAAAAGCTAATATCTCTTAATTTTTTTTAGGTCTGTAAAGGGAAGAAGTTGATCATACACTGTAATAAAGACAGCATTCTGTTCTGCGTTTGGACAGGCCTTAAACTAATGGATTTAGAAGAAAACAGAAAAGGTCAGCGAGAGCGCACAGTCAGTTGTAGGACTTTAGGATCAGTCTAATTTAGGGGCATGGATGGGACAAGAAACTTTATGCCTGCTACCCAATTACATGAAAAAAAAATGTTAAGCAAAGGCAAACTGGTGACATTTACCTTCCTGCTTATTTCATGAAAGGGCAAAGAAGTGAACTCGTACCAGACAGCTTTGCTGTGTTCTGTCGGAAATAAAACTAGAGGCTTTTAGAGGTGTATCACTGGCTCAAACTAAATTTATTTGACAGCATATGAACAGACTTGACCTGATGGATAACTGCCTATAGTAACAAAGTTCGACACACCCATTTTTTTTTTCTCAAAGTAGTATCCTTTTCTCAGATTTCTCAGATCTTATTCTTTGAACTAATTTTTGTTACCATATGAACATTTAAATGAATAGAATAACTTTATATTTTACTTCAACTGCCCTTCTATGGAATCAGCTACAACAGTTATGTGTAATAATGTTCATTTAAATATAAATAAGTTATTAAATTCATTTAAACATAAATGCATATTAGTACACAGTTTGCTTTATCCCCATTGAATTTTCTTACAGGAAAGACATTTTACATTGCCTTCACTTTTTAACTGTTTGATTCTGTGCTTTTGCTTAAGAATATATTAAACATGTTTCAAAGGCAGGAAAGATATTTCTTTGTTGTTTTTTACATGGTTTCTTATACTAAAGATTAAATATTTTGTAAATCCATTTCCTGTGCTTACATGCTTTAGGAATTTTTATTTTTCCTTTCTCTTCTCTTCTATTTTTAAACTAAATATAATGAAGAAATAGGATCCCTCACTGTATCATCTGTTATGATTCTTTATGCATTTTTTTTTTGCTCCTCCAAGTGCTTGGAAATTGTAGAGAGAAATATTGTACTGTATATTACAAACATGACAATTATAAATGGAGAATCTTTAAAATGTTATCCGTGTTAATTAATTGCCTGTAAAATTTTTAAGAAATATCCTTTAGTTGTGCTTGTCAACATGCTAAATAATTAATAAATAAAATTAACCAGAGTCTAGGTAACCTAAGAATATAAATTTTACCTTACTTAAAACATTTGGCTTTATAAAAAAGAAACTCAATAATTGAAACAGTTGGGAACAAACTTCAGTCTGTTCTTAATTTTAGTGTAATTCAAAAAATAGTGAGGGGAAGACAGTAAAGTATGGACACACTTAAACATGTTCAAATTCTCACTGATGCATGTAGGCTAGAATCACAGTATGCAGAATTTTAGACTCTTAGGTACTATATGATTCTATTTTTATACCATTCTTGTTTTTGGAAGATTCATTTTTTGCATATTAGCATTTCACCTGGATGTATGTGTGTGTTCACAGACATCAGAAGAGTTGTACGAAGTCACAAACTGCCATGTGGATGCTGGCAATCCAATGCAGATACTCTGCAGAGACAGTAAATGCTCCTAATCTCTGAACCATCCCTCCAAAACCTGTGGAGCATCTTTGAAATGGTATAATTTTGAATATAGGGAACATGCTGCTGTCAAAAGAAGCAATGGCTTGGAGAAGTGATGGAAGGACATAAATATAGTCATAAATGGGATTATAATAGATTCATGTAGTGACAGAATTTCTTTTCTACTGCATTGACTACTAAAATGATTACAAAAACCTGAGTAAAGTCAAAGGATTATATCAAGATCAGTATCCTATACTATATTTAAACAAGAATACGGCTCAGTGGCTAAGAGCACTGACTGCTCTTCCAGAGGTCCTGAGTTCAATTCCCAGCAACCACATGGTGGCTCACAACCATCTGTAATGAGATCTGGTGCCCTCTTCTGGCATGTGGGCATACATGGAGGCAGAATGTTGTATACATAATAAATAAATAAAATCTTAAAAAAAAAAGTCGGGCGGTGGTGGCGCACGCCTTTAATCCCAGCACTCGGGAGGCAGAGGCAGGCGAATCTCTGTGAGTTCGAGGCCAGCCTGGTCTACAACAGCTAGTTCCAGAACAGGAACCAAAAAAGCTACGGAGAAACCCTGTCTAGAAAAATTAAAAAAAAAATAAAGAATTTACATTTGGGAAGGACTCAATGAAGAGTAGAGATTTCTGTATATTATTTCTTAACTATAAAGAAATAGCATTTATTTTAAAATAAAAACATTTTGGAAGATAAAGAGGTTTTACTAGTTATATTATCAAATATTTCTAAAGAATAATAACGATTATTTTACTATAGCAAAATGATTGAAGTATTCTGATTATAAAGGTTGTACAGTTTGGTGTATTGGATGCACATTGTTTGATTTTGTTTGCTCTTCTAATGTATAATCCCAGTAATATTGGAGCTATCTTGTTTTGCAAACTCCAATTCATAATCGAATGTGATAGCATAATTAGGACTACAGGAATTACCTTGTAGTGCATTAGTCTGTAAGTTTCTCAGTAGAAGGAAAGTTGAACTTCTGACATGGCTATAAAACAGGCCCTGGAGGCTGCTGTTCAACATAATCTGACTCTCGGATTCAATTTCTGAGCACTTTGAAGTCATTTTATGCCACTTGACTCAAATCATTCATCTAAGGGAAAATTTGTTAGTTAAATGTCAGCTCCTTGGTGTTGGTCTATAGACTTCACAGAGGAGGCGAAGTCTACCTAATAATGTTTTTAAAACACACTTTCAGCTTAAGCATCATGCACAGAGAAAGCCCCGCACTGCAGAAAATCCTAGTTGTAGGGTAGCATTGCTTTCCATAAATACACCAAGAGGAAATAACACATGCCACAGTCCAAATGAATTATATCAAAATCCCTGTGGAGTGGAAATTTTTCCCGGTGTATATAAAATTTTTTACAATCTTTCTTTCCCATTTCTACTGAAATGGGGATTCAGTAGAATTGATTTGTAAAAGTTTTAACATAGTTGGGGTTTTTGTTTGTTTGTTTGTTTGTTTTTCACCTAGTACCTTGTATGTATTGTGGTCTGTTTAAATTAAAGATACCGTCTTGCTGTCCCTTGTGATCTTTCCAGCCATGAGTTGCTCAGCAGAATCAGCCATAAAAAATCAGTATTATTACAGGTAAATCTAAAGGAATGAAATGCTGACTTGGTGAGTTACTTGATTCAACAAAATAATGGCAGAGCACAGGGACAGACTATGTGTTTAGAAGGATGTTGTTCGTGCTTTCAAATCATCAATATCTTATATACTCTTTTAGTAACAAAACATTTCTCTTCTGGTTAAAATATAGCAAGTGAAAATGTATTTGGTATTATGTGATGACTTTGCTATTTGAACAGCTTTTAGATATCACCATAACCTGTAATTAAAGAAACTATTATATCATACTATATCACTTAATGGTAGGATGATTAACATGTCTTTAAATTAAAATTTTATTTGTCTCAAAATTTTCAAGGTCACTCTAAGTATTTGTTTTCTCTACATTTTGGCTTTGTTATGTTGACTTCATGGGGTATTTACACATGTTAGAAAAGTACATTAATGCCGAGCTGTATCCACAGGTATGCAGCTATTTTTAAAGGCAGAGATTCCTTTGATGTGATTGACAGCTGAATATGTAGGTACCCAGCTTTTCGGGAGGGAGTGTTAATAGGAGAGCACTAACTGTTAGGTTTGTAACAATAATGAAACTAAGGAATTCTTAAAACATAGCTTGATAGGATCTTTTGAAGCCAAGAATGGCTCTGTTGTCATTCTCTGCATGCTTCAATTCATTCCATCTAATACACAATTATTAGCAAGAGCTTTGTCTTCTAACCTTGGCTGCCTTAAAAATACCAGCAGGAACCATTTATCATCAAATGTCTTATTAAAACTTGGAAAAAAACACCACACAGCAGTGGATCTTCGAGGTTGCAGCAGTGAGAAAAACCGGTCTCCTATTTCTTTACTGGTTGTGTCTAGTGTTAAAAATAATTACTTTTACAAGATTAGCCTGTGACTTAATTAACAGTTTTCAGAGATGGAGTCAGTTAGAATTCCATTCTGCTCATGGAGGATTATTCTTGATGCTCTATGCCTTTTTACTTGACTGTTCTAAGTATTTGGAATAGTGCTTCATTTCCCTTTGTAGGTGCCTTGGAAAACCAGCTTCCTATGAAAATACATGAACAGTCATTACATTTAAACAGAACTGATGCTTGCCTAGATGTAGTCAACAATATAAAGAAAAATATGATTTCTTCCTTTATTTCATTTAGGCTTAAACTATTTGTTTTACTTATTAAAGAATCTTTAGATATATTTGTCTTTCATGTTGTCTCTTTTAAGGGACTTTTCCCAAAAAATACTTGCTCCTTTTATTTATTCCTAGAGTAACTGCTATTTTATTAATTGGAAATACCTAAAATCAAACATCCCCCCTTACTTGCTTGTTCTCGCCATATCCTCAATATTACAAATGCGTAAGAACATGGATACGTTGCTCCTCACTTTCTAAACTTATTTTTCATGGTATATCTGAGGCAGTTCTATAGTAAAGCACAAAAATCTATCTGTTCATTTTTCATGTGCATATGGATGAATTCTTTAATGCTTATTGATAAATATCATATTTTTTCACCTGTTTCTTTTTACCATGACTTGCTATGCTTCAAGAATCCTGTATACATTGCTTTTTATCTGTAACTACATCTGAAAAATAAATTACTAGAGTAAATGATTTTACTATGTATGTTACTTATTTTGTAATCAATAATATAAAGCTAACCAAATGTAAGAGATTTTAAATGTGGCACTATTAATCTTTTTGACCAGTCAGTGTTTTATTATGGAAGATTGTGCTTTGCATACTGCATGATCCTGAGCAAAATTCCTGACTTAGACTCATTGGTTAGCAGCAGCAATGTCCCTCCCAACCATGACAACCGAAAATGTCTCTGTATATGGTCAACAATTGTCCTGTTCTTACAAATTGTAGAATTATTATCTGAAAGACAATATTTATTTTATTTACCAACACAATGTGCTTCCAAACTTTGAAACATTCGACAGGTATGTGGGTAAAAGAATAAAATCCTTGCATCAGTTAAACTTTCATTTCAATTTTCATGCAAAGGTTAATATTTGTTATGTATTGGTGAGTTTGTTTTTGAGATTTTATATTTTTTATTTTATATGGGTTCATTTCCTATATTTATGTCTGTGCAGCTCATACATGTAGTGCCTGCAGAGACCAGAACAGGGCATTGGATTAGACTAGAGTTATAGACTATTGTTAAATGACTTTTGGGTGCTGGGAGTCAAACCAAGAATATCAGGAAGAGCATCCAGTGCCCTTAACCACAGACCCATCTCTACAGGCCCCATTTGTGATGTTTAATGGTCTGTTGTTTATATTAGTTATATTTTGTATTTGACAGGCAGTATAATTGTAATACTCTATTAAACTTATTTTGTTTTTTGTCTATTTGTTTGCAGCAAATTCCTAGAAGTTGTTTCTTATTGGAGACATAACTGTTCTGCAACTTCACACAGGTCTGAGTTGTTTATGGTGCTTTGATTATGCAGAGTAGTAAAAATTATTATATTTACTTGGTTGGTCTTCACTTTTAGTACTTCTAAATTTAAGATGTAATTAGAAAGTCTTTTTATTCTGAGACTTTCAAGTCCATACTTTTAATTAAGATATTCATTTAGTGTTTGACAGTTTCATGCATATATATATTGTGCACTTTAGTGACTTTAACCCATTGCCTTCTCACATCACACTGTCTGTTCAACTGAAACCCTCTTCTTTCTAAGAAGTCCCTCTCAAACATCTGCCTTTGTGTGAGTGTGTTTGTGACCTTCTGAGTTTGATCAGAAATGCTTGTTTGAACATTGGTAGGAGAATATTTACTGGAGCATTGAGTACTCTGTAGTGGGTGATGAAAGTGACACATCCTCAACCAACAGCCAATAAAAGTCAGTTATCCCTCCAGTAGGAGTGGTCCTTCCTGGTCCTCTCCACCCTCCATTATGAAATTTTGGTTGAACCAGTCTCATGCAGGACTTATGCCATTAAGCATAGTAGAGAAATTTCATCAATCGATGGGCATTTCATGTTCAGAAGATATGCCTTTGTGGAATAAAACCTTATAATCTTGCATTCTGGTTGCTCCCTCTTTGGTGATGTACCCTGAGCCTTGCATGTATGAAAGAAAAATTGGAAACTCACTAAAATATAGGCATATCTAAAATGCAATAATAATAGTGGTACAGAGGTACCAACAAACTCCATGAGTAGATGAGGATCACCTTAGAATACATTAGTCATTAAACAACTCCCAGTGCTGTGCGGAAACTCTTCCTATGAGATGATGCTCAGAGAAGGCCCATAGGTCCCCCAAACAATATAAAATTTTTGCCAGTACTTTTGATATTCCACCAAACTTAAACATAAAATCAAGTTTCTGATGACAAAAATCACACACTTTGAATATAGAACACAGACAAACTAATTTGGGGCTGAGCAAGGGATTTCTTTCTGCTGGATAGCTTTCCTACTGTCAGAAAGTGTTCTGATATGATTGAGGGAAGAGAACCACATTATGAGGGCGGTAACTAATACTATCCAATTGAACTTGAGGCTTGCTCAATAGTCAGAATCCATGATTCCTGACACATGGGAAAGAACCAGTGGCGAGGGAGGCAATAGACTTTAGAGATGAAACTACTACTCATGTCTTGCTAAGTGAAAACATTGTTAAGATGCCTTCTAAATATTTTTTTTCTTATACCAAATACTAGTGTTGCCTCCATCCCTTATGGGAAAATCTTTATAACTGAGGATGGTGATTATGTGCAGGCTCATAAGTGGTCAAAATGCAAATACCCAGCAATGGGAGACTATTTGGTCCTGAACTCCACATCTATTATCATTCTTTCAAACCGATTATTTTTGTTCTGAACATTTCTGCATTTTCTTACTTAATATAAACCTGCAGTACTTGAAATTTAAACAGTACTTGGTATATAAATCTTGTCTTTCTAAGTTTCATTATGATAAAATTTCGAACCTTGTGTATTCTATAGACTATTTATAAATTTTCGTGATTTCACTCACAATCCTCATATTTACAGTGGCATGAGAATTATATGCCCTCAACAGAAACTACATTGCAAGTTTAAATTTTGCTCTTTACCCACTGTGTTGATAAGGTGATGTGAGCTCTCCTGATGCTGCGCAGTAGTACACAGTCAAAGAGCCCTGTCAGCCTTAGAGTTAGAAGGGCAAACCATAGCATGGTGGGTTCAGCAACTGAGAAGTTGTATTTCAGCTGGATGATGGTGGTGGATGCCTTTAATCCCAGCAGTGCGAAGTGAGAGGTGGGAGAATCTCTGAGTTTGAATCCACTCTTATCTTCAGAAATAGTTCCAGGACAGCCAAGACTACACAGAGAAGCCTTGTCTCAAAAGGCCAAAAAAGAAAGTAACAGAAAGAAGAGGTGGAAGAAGAGAAGGTGAAAGAGAAGAAGAGGGAAAGGGAGGAGAGGGAGAGGAAAAAGAAGGAGAGAGAGGAGGAGAGAAGAAGGAGACGAAACGGAGTAGGGGGATAAGAAGAAAGAGAAAGAGGGAAAAGAAGGAGAGGAAGAGGAAGGAGGAGAAGGAGAAGAAAAGGAGGGGGAAGAAGGAAGAGAGAAGGAGAAAAAAAGGAAAAAAATGTTTTTACTTTTCTCCTCAATTTGACACAATACCTGACAGAAGCATCAAAATAGAGATGTGGTATATTTGGTATGAATTCAGAGGGCAGTTCCTTCTACCAGAAATGCATGTCTTCATCCATAGTGGCAAGACAGTAAGTGGCTTATCATTGAATGTTGGTGGATCTGGAATCCAAGAGCCAAAGTGATTGCAGGGCTCACCTGTGACACTTGAAGGCCCATTCTCAGCGATCGACTTCTTCAACACTTCATAATTTCCTAAGGCAGCACCACTAGTAGGCAAGTGGTTATTAAGCACATGAACATTTAGATACCATTTCTGACTTCATCAGTAATAGATTAATTTAATAACTTACTTTATGCTCAACATATGATGGGCCGACAGGATAGAACCTCATCATATGTCAAGAAGCATCTGTATTTATTTTAGCTAGTGAAAATAAATGATTAATAAAAAGGGCTGTAATTTAGAGGCCACTTGCCAACACAGTATCTACTATGTCACATGAATTGTTAAAGTCTCTTATGTATACTGTTAACTGGTCTCGATAGTACTAAGTGTTCTAATTTTGACTGCAGTTTTATGATGTTTTCTTTGACAATGCTAAAATGGTCATATTCATGAACACAAATGAAGGCTTGTTTTCTAAGAAAAGACCTCATTAGTATATTTCAAACACATGAAATGACGCATGGGAATCCCTTCTGGCACTTACTGGTTTTGTGTATGCAAGAGTTAAGTCCTTGTGATTGTGATATGCCTGTGCCTTTAAAAGAAATTCTTCTATAAGAATCAGCACATATAGAAAAAAAACCTTCCTCCTGAGCTAGGTTTATTTTTAGGTAAACACCACAGAATAAGAATCTAATCAAGCTTCCTGTTATAATGTAAAGTGGAAATATAAAGATGCCTGATTATTTTGTGTTAGTACCAACCGTTTCATTCTATCGTCTGTCTTTTTCTATCACCTCCACTGTGATGTTTTGGAATGGGGCTCCTGACATGTAATAGAAAACTTCAGAGGAAACATTAATATGTTCCTTAGTTCAAGTAGCTCATGTTATCACAGAGGCAAAAGTCTCCCGACCTTTTCATTTACTTCTAAAACACGCTTGGAGAGGAAAGATTTTTGCCAGATGTTTTAGTTTTAAATTACAGTGCCATGATTGGTTTCATTTCTGGGTCACCTATAGCAACCATTACCTGTGAGTGCAAGATGAGCAACGAACGCAGGGGAAATCCTCAAGAATTTAAATGCAAATGCTGTGAATTATGACCAAGTTGGGTTTGTTAGCAAGATAATGCAAATTGACAACATTGTGTATTAATTTCTAGCTTTTTCTTTGTAACTTTTATTCATTTTTATGAGCAAATCCAAATCTATTTTAGTACCATGTCATTTTAGAAACCTCTTACATCAGTGGGCTTTGGTTCACTAAGACAGCATTTTAGAGTTACAAATTGGAATCTTTCTCTAGAAATCTCCAGCAACTCACCCGAGTACACAGTTTCAGAAAGCCACATCTCTTCAGTCTGCTCCTGTGGTTCCTCGTTTTTCTTTCAAAGAACAGAAGTCCAAATATTTCAAAAAGTAAAGCAAGCATGGTGACACATGCTTTTAATCCCAGAACTTAGGAGGCAAGGGCAGGACTCTCAGTGAGTTTCAAGTTGGCCTTGTCTACCTAGCGAGTACCAGGACAGTAAAAGCTGCAGAGTGAAACTGTTGGTTCCCAGCCCCATTGTCTTGTTTTGACACTGATGGTTTTCTCTATAGTTTTAGCAGCCTTCTTTTTTTTTCTGACTTTTTTGACTTGCAGAATCTAGATAAGAGCTTTTTGCTCTGCATCCTTGAAGGCCATCTCAGACTTAAGGAGGTCAGGCTCAAAGGAAGCACGGGATAACCACATGGAGCCATTGGGCACGAGGACAATAGCAAGTTTAACATGGGAAACAAATTCAGCCTCCTTGTCATAGAGAATATTAAATGGTTGTTTAATATTAAATATTAAATGATACACTATGCCACATCCATCCAAGCGTTCTTCTCATCTTTAAATGCTCTTAACATTAAAAAGCATGACATCAATACCTCATTCCGCTTCACTGAAAAATGCTTGGGAAGGCTTCATTTTCAGGCAATAATGTTATGAAGGGTCTCATTTGTAAATGGTGGTACTCTACCTTGCATCTTTTGTCTTGCCTTCTTGTTAGTTGGGGAGGATATCCACAACATACATTTTAGGTATTTAACTTAACTCAAACAGCCTTTCATGGTCTATCTACTAGTCTGTGATATTCTGGATAATATTTTTATATCCATGGATTACATGCTACTTCTACTGGTATGAAAACATACCTTCAATTGGTAGCAATTAAATGACTTTACTCTCGTCTTCTGTCACTTGTGTATTCTGGTTTTTAATTGATACAAAGGTGATTGGCTTTATTGACATCAGCTTTCTGTTCTGTTACTTGGGTCCCCGAATCTATTCTGATATTGTGAAAATGTAAGCCACATTAACAATGAAGTCATCTACATGGATATCAAAATCATTTTTTACCAAGGAATCTTTCTTGAGTATAAAGTCATAGTCACTCTTCAAAGTTGAGAAGCGGTACACTTAAGTAAAATGAATAATAAGAAAATGCTGGTAGAAACGGCAGTACATTCCATCATTTCCTTTTATTTATTGAAGATTTTTCCTATCTCTACCACAATAATTACATCATCTTTCTCACAAAAGCTCAGTAATGACACATCTAAACCTGAAGCTTTCACCAAAGATCAAAGTTCCTATTGGATAATATTACCTGTCCACTCTGCACCTTTCTTCTATTTGGCTATAACTAGGTCCTCAATTATAGTTTGCTCGTGGTGCTCATCTTCCCCTGGCATCTTCTTATCACCATTCTTTCGGCTTCATGTTTCCGTCTCCCTTCCCAGCCACAAACTATGGCCAGAGTCTCTTTGTAAAGATTGGTGTTTTACACATCAACATCTGCCCCTCTTTAAAGCTTCATTATAGATGCCATATCTAGAAATTTTGTGATCTGTCTTCCTGTTTTAGTTGTTATGATTTCTTGTTAAGTTGTTGCCAATTTTTTACTTGTTATTTTTCTCTAATTCATCTAGCCCCACCCCCACACAGATTTTGCTGTGGGTATATAGGAGTCCTAGTCAGCAAGACTCTTCATTTCTGTTAGTTATGACGTCCAAGACATAGATGTCGATAAGAATCCACACCGACACCTAAGAGTGTCTTAGAGGTGGCTCCTTACTTCAATGGATGATTTTCTAGCCTTGTGGATCCCTTAGCAGTCAGTAGCACTATAAAATGATCTCTGATGCTTCTTCAAGTCATGGAAGCAACTTAGTTGTACAGTTCCAACTAATGATCAGGTATGTGCTATGATATTCAGCTCAATCGGTGCAGCATAAAAGGAAGCACAGACAACACACATGCAAATATAGCTAGCTTCAAAGAAACTAACCTTTACTTGAAGACGCTTGAACAAAAGAGGAAAGAATGATAGATTTAGCTAACAAACTGTAGTTTATCCTAAGAAACAGTTCTGAAAATATCAATTAGAATCCACGAAAGGCTATAAAAATCAGGTAGCTAGACATAGCCTTAGGATTTTGTTTTGTTTGTTATGAATATGCCTCAATAGTTTGTATGTTAAGCAAATTCTCTGATGGTTACCCATCTGAGGTCCACAATTTGAGAATAGTGCATCTTGCTCAAGAATTGGGGAACTTCTTCTCGAATGTACCAGCCAGGAATATTGTCAGATATGAAGATTATTCAGCTTCTGTTTCAGCCATGAAAGCTCAGTCATAACACATAAGCTGAAATAGATAAGTCCTAAGTGGAAGATGTTCTGTGTTCTTCTGAAACTATTTCCAAGAGCAAGCAACAGGCTAGATGTTCACAGATACATGATCTGAAAGACTCATGCTACACAAAGAACTAAGGTAATTAATAATATTATCTTGAGCAACTAAATTTTTGTTTTTTATATAAATATCTGAGCAAATATTCATTAAAGGCAAATTTTAAAATGCTTTTAGACAGTTTATCAGTATTCAGTTATTTAATTCTGTGGAATTATGTCTGACTTGACCATAAATAATAGGTGTCAATGATAGGAAAAGTGACTAAAATTGATGAAGTGCTCGTGTAAAATGAGAAAAATGATTGTTCTTGAAATTTCATTATTGTTCTGCTCTGTGAGCAGTTCTGTGTAGGTAAGACAATTTTCAGTTTTATGTATTTACCAAATTACCTTTATATGTAGTATTAAAATGATAGAGCCTCTAAATTTCTACTTTTCTCAAATACCTCCCTCTCTTTATCCATGTGTGTGTATGCATGCATAATTTTGTCATTGAACCCTAGCCTAGAGAATACGTGCATGCATAAATATATGTTTAAGACCACTCTTTCCTAAACCACCTCAGTGTTTTTTGCATTATTTTTCTTATGGCATACATCATCTATCTATCATTTCATTTCTTCTTAGCCTTTCAACATGTATTCGGTGTTTGCTAACAGTTAACCAGTCTTTACTTCCCCACTCCCTTGCTTTTTTCCCCATGTCTTTTCCTTTTCTCCCTGTAACTTTCTCTCTTTCAAATTCATGTCTACTTATAGTTTTTCTTTGTTTGTTTTGTTGTGACCCACTAATTTGAAACATAGCTGTCTGTGTATCTGTCAATTTGGAGCTCTGCTTTGGTGCCTACTAGGTAGAGGAGTGGGTATACAGCTAGAGATAATAATTCCCTATCTGTAGGAATCTATTGATAGTTAATAGCTCATCAGTAGGTCCCCATGAGCCCCTCCCTTTCCATAGCTGTTTGCTGACAGGGCTAATCTTGTGTGTGCTTAGAACAAGTAGCCAGAGATATTGTGAGCTGACGATTATAATAGTTATGTTGATTTTACAGGGTGACATTCTATAACTTTGCATTCTGTCTTGCAGCTCTAGAACACTCCCTGCTCCCTTTACTATAAATTTCCCAGAGTCTTATAGGGTAAGATGTAAATATCTTTAGGACTAAGTATACAGGGTCACTTATCCTTAGCACCTTTGAGAGCCATATGATTCATTGCTTTTCACAATTGCCTTTTGTTAATGGAGTTTTCCTGTCACAACTGACTCCCAGTTCCTAAATAACCTACTCAGAGATTTAGTAAAAATTGTAAAAACTTGGCTGATAGATTAAACTTGTTACTAGCTAACTTCTACATTCAAATTAACCCATATTTTTATCTGCCTTCTGCAACGTGGCTCATGGTTTGTTGTTATATCATTATCCACATGTCCTGCTTTCTCTGCATCTGACTGGCATCTCCTCTACCTCTGCCCTTCTTTATCCCAGCATCCTTAGTTTGGTTGCCCCACCTAGACTTCCTGCCTGTCTACCAAACAGATTTTTATTAAATCAATAAACAGCAAATTTTTATAGTTTACAAAAGGAATATTACACAGCATTTCCCCTTTATGTCTAACTAAAAACAATTTTTTTACTTTTAACATTATATATATAATATATATATATTTTATATATATATTATATATATATATATATGATTTCCAGGGGTCATCTCAAATCAAACCTGATTTTCTTTAACCCAGAATGAATCCATAGCTTCTCATTTCTTGTGGAAATAAATCATAACCTCTCCTGCAAAGCAACACATATTTGACTTAAATTTTGAGTCAAGATATTTTTTTTAAATATATAGGTTGGTTTAACCTAGCAGCTTTTATAATCCAGTATCTCTTAGCAACAAAAAATTTAAAGATAACATAACAATGTACAGGGTTCAGACTCTTTGTGATGTAAAATTCCGCTCTGTATGCTGTGAATACCACTGGTTAATAAAGAAACTGTCTTGGCCTTTTAATAGGGCAGACATAGGTAGTTGGGGAAAAGTAAAGTGAATTCTGGAGGCAGAATGAGAGAGAAGCATGGAGCCCCACCAGAGATAGACTCTGGTTATACACAGATTACTAGAAATAGGTTAAATTAATATGTAATAGTTAGCCAATATGAAGCCTAGAGCTAATGTGCCAAGCAGTGATTTTATTAATACAGTTTCTGTTTGATTATTTCAGGGATAAATGGCCATTAAATAACTAGCAGTCTCTTTACAACATCTTTGTGCATTTCTCAACTTTAAATGGCTTACTTTTTTACATTACTCCCTTTTTAAGGACGAGAGAGAGAGAGAGAGAGAGAGAGAGAGAGAGAAAGATATATAGATGTAGATATAGATATGACTGTCTATATCTTCCTTTCTGTTCGTTTAGAACCATTTTAAAGCTTTCTCAGGCTTTATGTGGATATATGTGTTCCCAGACATTGGACACCATTTGTTGACAGAGGTTTCTTGTCTTGACCTCCTACCAGTTCCCAAATGGTTGACTTGGAGACTTAATATTAGTTATAAATGTTTAGCTAAAGCTTAGACTTGTTACTAGCTAATTTTTACATATAAATTAACCCATATTTCTTATCTACCCTCTGCCACATGATTCATGGCTTATTATCTCATTTTCTACACATCCTGCTTTCTCTGCATCTGGATGGCATCTCCTCTGTTGCCACCCTTCTTTATCCCAGTACACTTAGTTTGGTTGTCCCACCAATACTTCCTTCCTAGCTAGTAACTGGCCCTTCAGCTTTTTATTAAACCAATTCATATAACAAATCTTTACAGGGTACAAAAGAATTATTCCAGAGCAGTTTTTCTTTCACAGTAGATGATAAAAAGATTAGAATGTTGATGGATGTAGGCAGATATGTAGAGAGCGGTTTATGTTTGGATTACAACATTGGTAGCCAAATTCTATAGCAGCAGTGCACAAAGTAGACACATTTGAAAACTTTGTTGTGAGGTGGGGCCTCAATATTGACTGCCTATCAACTGCCTAATTCTCCAAAAGTAATCCCCTGAAAATATACATCTCACCATGTTCTTTAGGAATGGAATATTCTAGTTTTTCTTATGTAAATTACGGGAGGTATGCAATTTTATTACATATAATTTCAATAGTAGCCTTAATTAATTTTAGATTTTTTTCTTTTGTCCTCATCATGGTTGTTACTTTGATTTATAATATTTTAAACTATGAAACATCATATAGTTGCTGTATGTATATAAACCAACATATGTGTTAAATGCCTAAAGAAATTGATGCCAATGTCAAAAAAAAATAGGGTTATAATTGAAAAACACATGTCCACATTAAGGAAACAGTCCCTTAAAATCAATCAGTAAGCAGGATTATTCATAAGAGTTGACCTTAACTACTGAGTGACAAATTTAACAAATTAAACATTGTCAACACTCTTTTAGGTTAAAATTACTTGTCTCCTGATAATCCAGTTGAAATTATCAGTTCTATCTAGGTTTGATGAAGCTTGTTCTTTATTCTGTGCTTTCTGTTACATTATTCTCTGAAGACTGCTTAGAGGCATGCTTTCTGTGCCCTTACCCTTTTATTGGAGAGAGAAAATAATACTTTTAGCAGAACTTGCCTCCTTTATTTATTTCAAACAGCTCTTACATTCCCTGAATATCTGTCTGTAAGACTTCTATCCAAACTCTGTGTACTACCTAGGGTGCAAATTCCAGCACATGTCAAAGGCAATTGCTGTCAAACCTAATTAATTGCTTTATTAAAAAGTTGGACATATTGAAGTTCAACTTAATTGAGACTGTTCATTACAAGTGATCTTCTAGTACAGGAATGTAAAGTGACTGCAACTTTAAGTAATCTAAAAAAGTTTGAGCAGTATGGAAAGCAAAAATAACATCTGATGAGCAGATATGAACCATACATAAGGCACACTATTATCTTCAGCCACAACGGCTGCTGCTGTACTATAAGCTCTGCAAAGGAAGCCAGAGCAATCATAAGTATTTTTATAGCAAGCCTGTTCATGCTTTTATAGTTCACATTGTGTCAGCATTTTAATTATAAAATCAATTTTGTATGAATTCATGGCAAATCTGTAAATCCACCAAAATAATATTTAAAAGCTCACTTGAATTTAAAATAAAATAATTTGAGAATATTTTTGAAATGCTTATCAAATGCCCATGAATCAAGTACCAAATGTATCAATTAGCATACAAAATAATGTTCTTCACAAAGTAGATGGCCACTGATTACAAACTCAGCAGTCCAGAATTTTTGCAATATATAGAACTAAAGGGATGAAACAAATAGATAATTATTCTAAAATATCAAGCATTGCGCTTTAATGTTTAAAATAATAGTTTAGATACCCCAACATCCATTTTATACTCTATTTCATTTTTATATCAAAAGGCTTTTCAAAATAAAATAAAATAAGCTAACTGTAATGTGTTATTTCTAAAACAAGTCTCACACAAGAATATAGGCAGACAAATAAAAATGCATTTTGCTTTGTTTTTGATTTAGTTTTGAGAAAAAAGATTTTATTGAATTTGTATGTATGTGATGTGGATAGCTTGTTTCTTGACACAAGAATTTTCTCCAGCATTCTTTTAAAACTTAATACTGTAAATAAAAATGAAAGATACATGAACCTCACTATGGCTCATCTACATTTTACTTTCTATTTATTCAATCTGCCTTCAACTGCATCTCCTATTATTTCATCCATCTGTCATGCTGTTACTGATCCATCCTCCCAAACCATTGCCTGCTTTACCATATAGACTTCCATCCTTCACTACCACTACTATCACCATTAACACTGGAAGAACTCTTTTCTTCTTATGTTCTATTTTCTGGCTTTATGTGGCTACATACACACACTTAATGAATTTTAAACATATAATCTATGTATAAAGTATATATCCTTCTGGGTCTGACGCATTTTGATTAACATAGCAATCTCCCATCCTATACATTTTTAAATAAATTGCATGATTTAATTTTCCTTATGGTTTTCTTTATGATATTTCTTTGTAAATATATAGCATATTTAAAATATTTTTAATTTATTTTATTTTAAAAATAAAATATAATTACATGATCTCCAACTTCCCTTTCCTTATTCTAATCCTTGCCATGTTTTACCATGGCCTATATTTTTCTAATTATTGATTTTGTGTATATTATATATATATTCGTGTGTGTGTGTGTGTGTGTGCGAGTGTGTAAAATGTAACTTTTACAGGTATAATGTTTACTGAACATGGAACGAACCCAAAATGAACTTATTATTCATGGAATAATTAATCAAAAATTTCTCTAAAATGTCTTCCCATGGTGATCTTGCAACTTCACTGTAGCCTTGATTTTTAAAGACAAATGTGCTCCCTTTGCAAGACATATGCCACAACAGCATGCATGTAACACAAAGAACAATGAGTAAAACACTTTAGTTGGGACTGGGGAAAATTGTCAGTGATTCAATGCATGCATCACTCTTTTGGAAGACTCTAGTTTGCTTTCCAGTGTTCATGTGGAGAGCTCAGGCATATTTGATGCCTCTGAAGTCCAAGAGATATTTATGAACAGGCACACACACACAAACAAACAAGTAAATAAATAAATAATAGGAATAGGCAAACTCAATGACATCTCTCAACATTAATGATCTCAATTCTTCAATAAAAAAAGACACAAACTAAGTGAATGCATGTGAAAATAGGATCCATCCTTCTGATATATTCAAGAAACACACCCTTACATCAAGCATAGATAGCACCTGGTGGTAAAAGGGTGGAAACAGATATTCCAAGAAAATGGCCATAAGGAGCAAGCTTGTATGACCATTTTAATATAAAGTCTAACAAATTAGACTTCAAATCAAAACTAGTCATTAAAGACATGGTAGGATATTAAATACTTGTCAAAGGAATACTCCACTAACAAGATACAGTGACTCTTAATATCCAATGAAGCAAACACAAAGGCACCCACATCTTAAAAGAAACACCACTATGGCTTAAATTGTGTACACACACACACACACACACACACACACACACACACACACACTGATAGTGAGAAACTTCAATGCTCCATTCTCACCAATAAATAGGTGATATAGAAAAAAACAACATGGAAATTTTGAAGGTAACTGTCATGATAAACGAAATAGACCTACTAGATATTTACAGATTGTTTTCATGCAAACATAACAGAATATACATTCTCAGAATATCATAGAACTTTTTCTAAAATAGACAAAAAACAAGTCATAACAGATACAAAAAAAAAAAAGAAATAGCATCCTGAATTCTATCTGACCAACAAGAATTAAAGCTAGATATCAACAAGACATAAAACAGAAAAGTTATAAATTCATGGAAACTGAACAATTCACTATTGAATGAAAAATGGGTAAAGACAAAAATTAAGACATTAGAGAGTTTCCAAACTTGAAAATTAATATATGGGACACAATGAAGGTGGTTCTAAGAGACAAGTTCATAGAACTGAAAGACTGCATACAAAATTGGAGTGATCTCGTACTAATAATTTAACACTTGATAGCTTCAGAACAAATAGAAGACGCCTTACCCAGAAGGTTAGACAGCAAGAAGTAATTAAAATCAGTGTGGATACTAATAAAACTAAATTAACAAACAGACAAAAACAATTAAAAAAATCAAAAAATGAAAGAGTTGGTGCTTTGAAAAAATGAGTAAATCTTAAAAAGTCTTATGCAAATTTACTAAAATGCAGAGAGAAATATTTAAATTAATAAAAAGAAATTGAAAAGGAGACATAACAGTACACATCAATCATAAGTAAATACTCTAAAAACCTATATTTCAACAGATTTGAAAATGTAAAATAAATTGATAATTTTCTTAAACCTATCACTTGCCAAAGTTAAATTAAGGTTATATAAGCAATTTAAACAAACCTATAATCCCAGTGTAATAGAAACAGTCATAGAAAGTCTCCTAACCACAAAAACCCCAGGATCAAATGGTTTTGAGGCAAAATTTGTCTAGGAATGCTAATACCAATACACCTAAAATTTTTTCACAAGGTAATAACAGAAGGAACATTGTCCAATTTGATTTACAAGACCATAGTTACCCTGATACCCAAACTACATAAACATAAAACTAAGCAAGATAATCACAGACCAACTGTCAATAAAAACTGTGGAGGTATGGATAAGAATGGTCCTCATAGGACCAAAGGAAATGGCACTATTAGGAAGTGTGGCATTGTTGGAGGAGGTATTACTTTGTTGCATAAAATGTGTCATTAGGGGGTGAGCTTTGATATCTCATAATCTCAGGCCATGCCCTGTGTGTCACTGTTGCTTACTGATGCCTGGGGATCCAGATGTAGAACTCCCAGCTACCTCTCCAGCACCATATCTGCCTGCATGCACCATGATTCAAAAAGATCATCCAACACAATCAAGTAGGTTTCATCCCAGAGATGGATAATTGGTAAATATGGAAGTTGATCAATGTAATCAATCATATAAACAAACTGAAAGACAAACCCACATGATCATTTCATTAGATGGAGAAAAGGTCTTTGACAAAATCCAATACCCATTCATGATAAAAGTCTTAGAGAGACTAGGGATACAAGGAACATGACTAAACATAATAAAGACAGTTTATACAAGCCCATAGATAATATCAACTTAAATAGAGAGAAACTCAAGAAAGTTCCACTAAAATCAGCAAAAGTACAAGGTTGTCCTCTCTCTTCTTATTTATTCAACATAGTACTTGAAGTGTTAGTCCAATAAAACAACCAAAGGAGACCAAGTGGATACGAATTAGAAAGAATAAAGTCAATGTATCTTTATTTGAAGAACATGATAGAGTACATTCCTGACCGTTAAAATTTCACCAGAGAACTTCTAAAAATAATAAATAATTTCAGCAAATTAATTAGATATAGAATTAACTGAAAAAGTCAGTAGCCCTCCTATATACAAATGACAAACAAACTTGAGAAAAAATAGGGAAACAATAGATTTCACAATAACCTCAAATAATACAAAATATTTTGGATTAACTCTAAGCAAGAAAATGAAATACTTGTATGATTACTTGAATGCATTAAGGAAGGAAATAAAAATCTTGGATGATGGAAAGATTTCCGATACTTATGGATCTGTAAGATTAACTTGGTAATAATGTAATTCTACCAAAAGTAATTTACAGACTCAACATAATTCCTACAAAAATCTGAATAGAATTCTTCATAGATCTTAGGAGGACAATTCTCAACTCCACATGGAAACAAAAAACCCAGGATAGTTAAAGCAATTCTGAAAAATCCACAAGGTGAGTACAAGATGTCTGACTATTTCAGATCTCAGATTATACTAACTACAATGCTACAATAGCAAAAACAGCAAGGTTTTGGCAAAAAAAAAAAACAGAAACTTTGATCAGTGGAATCAAATTTAAACCCAAACATAAACAGAAACATGTATACATACCAGATCTTTGATAAAGAATCCAGAAATACACATTATAAAATGAAAATATCTTCAACAAATATTGCTGATCTATCTGGATGTCTGTATGTAGAAGAATACAAATAGATCCGTATCTATCATCCTACTGAAAGCTCAAGACCAACTGGATCAAAGATCTCAAAATAAAACCAGATGCACTTAACTTGGTAGACAATAAAGTGGGAAATAGCCTTGTACTCATTGGCACAGTAGAAGCCTTTCTGAAAATAACACTGACAGTGCCATCATGAGATCAAAAATTAAGAAAAAGAAACTCTTGAAACTGAAACATTTCTATAAAACAAATGAAACATCACTCGGACAGAGAAGAATGGGAGAAGATTTTTACCCACTTTACTCCCAATAAAGAACTAATATACAAAATATATAAACAGCTCAATGAACTTGATATTGATAAACCAAATAGCCTAATTAAAAATTGGTCAAATATCTAAAGAGAATTCTCAATAAAGAAAACTGAAGTGGCTGAGAAACACCTAAAAATGTTTAACTTCCTTAGTCATCATGGAAATGCAAACCAAAATTACTTTGAGTCTTCTCAGAATGACTAAGATTAATAATTCAAGTGACAACTCTGGCTGGCAAGAAAGTAGAGCAAAAGGAACCCTCATCCATTGCTGGTGGGAGGGTAAACTTATATAGCCATCATGAAAAATCAGTATGGCAGTTCCTCAGAAAGAAAGGAATTAATCTATGTCAATATCCAGATATACCACTCTTGGGCATATACCCAAAGAACACTTTGTCTTTTCACTGAAACAGACAGTAAATCAACTGTTCATTCTTCCTTTATTCATAATAGATAGAAATTTGAAAAAAGTAAATGTCCCTCAATCAAAGAATTGATAAAGAATATGTTGTACATATATACAATGGAGTAATAAACAGATCTTTTAAAAATGAGATCATGAAATGTGCAGGAAAATGAATGGAATGAGAAAAAAAAATATGTTGAGGGAGACAACCCAGAACCTGAAAGATAACTATGGTATATATTTGCTTATGTCTTAATATTAGCCATAAATAAATGATAACCAGAGAGGTTCAAGCTACCAGCCCTAGAGATCAAAAGAGGCTGAACAATCCTCCTGGGAGAGTATCAGTGGCCAACAACTGCCATGATTGACAAGGGACCACCTGGGAGCAACGACAAAAGTGACTTTCTTCAGTGGCTTCAAGAAACTTCTTAAGAAATTCTTCTGGGAAAGAGCACCTGGGCCCCAGGCAGCATTCACTGCCATTCTTGAAAAGGGATAACTTACCACTGTAGGAATCACCAGAACCTCAGTCCACCTAC
Organism: Microtus oregoni; assembly: GCF_018167655.1. Taxonomy (NCBI): domain Eukaryota; kingdom Metazoa; phylum Chordata; class Mammalia; order Rodentia; family Cricetidae; genus Microtus; species Microtus oregoni. The sequence goes on from NW_024544738.1 coordinate 498,028, forward strand.
ACCTAGAGGATCAATCACTAGTGCATGGCACTGCCTCCACGTGGTAGAGTGACCACTGGAGCTGGAGCCCACCTACAACTTGAGGAGTGACCATCTGATACTTGGGCTCACTTGTATCTGGAGGAGCAACCACCAAAAGCTCTGCTCTGTTCTCCCCCCTTCTGCTCCTCATTTGGACCTTGGAAGCTCAGTCCGGTGCTCCAGTGTGGGTCTCTGTCTCTATCTCCTATCATCGCCAGATGAAGGTTCTATGATGATATGCAAGATATTCGTCAGTATTGCTATAGGATAGGGTCCTTTCAGGTTCCCTATCCTCAGCTGCCCAAGGAACTAACTGGGAACCTCGGCTTGGGCACCTGGGAGCCACTCTAGGGTCAAGTCTCTTGCCAACTCTAAAACTGGCTCCCTTAATTAAGATATATACTTCCCTGCTCCCATATCTACCCTTCCTTTGAGGGAGAACATGAGTAAGGAAGTCTGGACCGCGAGGGGTGCACCCACACACTGAGACAATGGGGGTGATCTATTGGGAACTCACCCAGGCCAGCTTTACTGGGTCTAAAAAGCATGGGATAAAACCGGACTCTCTGAACATGGTGGACAATAAGGGCTGCTGAGAAGCCAAGAACAATGGCACTGGGTTTTGATCCTACTGCATGTACTGGCTTTGTGGGAGCCTAGTCTGTTTGGATGCTCATCTTCCTAAGCCTGGATGGAGCGGGGAGGACCTTGGACTTCCCACAGGGCAGGGACCCCTGACTGTTCTTTGGGCAGGAGTGGGAGGGGGAGGGGAGAGAGAGGGGGAGGGAAATGGGAGGCAGAGGCGGGGAGGAGGCAGAAATTTTTAATAAAAAAAAAAGCTCTGCTCTGCCTACACCTAAAGGAGCATTCAATGAAGTCGCAGCCCCCAATTAATTGGGAGAAGATGAGCCACCTGAAGCACAAGCTCCACCTATACCAATTAGATGAAGAGATTGGTAGACAACAGGATAAGAACACACTCAGCAACATAAAGAGCAAATACAGCACCACCAGAAACTAATGGTTCTACAGTAGCAAGACCTAAACACTCCAACGCAGATGAAGCAGAACAAAATGACCTTAAAATAACTTTATTAAGATTATTGAAACTCTTAAAGGGGCAGCAAAAGAATTCCTTTAAAGAAGTATAGGAAAAAACAAACACAAAAAGAGGAAGAAATCAACAAATTCCCTAAAGAAAAGCAAAAACATACAAGTAAACAAGTGAAGAAAACTATTCAAGACTTTAAAACAGAAATAGAGGTAATAAAGGAAACACAAACTAAGGGAATTCTGGGAATGGAAAATTTGGGTAAATAATCAGTAACCACAAATGCAACCATAAACAACAGAGTAACACAGAAGAGAGAATTTCAGGCATTGAAAATCAAAAGGAGGAAAAAGATTCATTGGTTAAAAAATGTTAAATCCAACAAATGCCTACACAAAATACCCAGAAAATATGGGACATCATGAAAGGACCAAAGCTAAGAACATTAGGGATAAGAAAGGAGAAGTCCACTTCAAAGGAACAGAAAATATATTCAACAAAATCATAAAAGAAAATTTTTCCAACCTAAAGAAGGATATGCTTATGAAGGTACAAGAAGCTTACAGAACACCAAATAGACTAGAACGAAAAAGAAATTTCCCTCACCACATAATCACCAAAATACTAAACATACAGAATAAAGAAAAAATATTAAGAGCTACACAGGAAAAAAGGTCAAGTAACATAAAAAAGCAGAACTATTAGAAATATACCCAACTTCTCAATGGAACTAATGATAGCCAGAAAGTCCTGGATAGGCGTTATTCAGACACTAAGTGGCCATGAATGCCAGCCCAGACCATTATACTCCAAAAATTTTTCAATCTCCATACAAAACAAAGAAGCAAAGACAAAGAAAACAAGACATGACAGAACTAGATTCAAACAATACATAGACACAAATCCATCCCTACAAAAAATATTAGAAGAAAATTCCAACCGAAAGAAGTCAGCTATATCCACAATACATGACCTCAAAGAAGCAAATCCCAAAGAAGGGAAATGCACACACAATGCCACCAGCAACAAGAAAAACAAAAATAACATGCATTACCAATCACTTGTCACTAATATCCCTTAATATGAATGAACTCAATTCACCTTTAAAAATACACAGGCTAACAGACTAGATAAGAAAACAGAATCCATCCTTCTGCTGAATAAAAGAAATACACATCAACCTCAAAGGCAGACATTATATCTTTGTAAAGGGTTGGGAAAGTTTTCCAATCAAATGAACTTAAGAAAAAGGCTCATGTAGCTATCTTAATATCTAACAAAAGAGACTTCAAACTAAGATCAATCAAAAATAAATCAGAAGAGATAAATAAAGACCATTTTATATTCATCACAGGAAAATTTCATCAAGAGGGAATGTCAATACTGAATATCTATACCCTAATACAAGGGCACCCACATTTGTAAAAGAAACATTACTAAAGTTTAAATCACACATTAAGCATGACACACTAATAGGGGAGGACTTCAACACCCCACTCTCACCATTGGACAGGACTTCCAGACAGAAACTTAATGAGAAATAAGGGAACTAACATATGTTTTGACTCAAATAGACTTAACAGACATCTATAGTCAATTCCATCCAAACACAAAAGAAAATACCTTCTTCTCAGCACCTCATGGAACATTCTCAAAAAAATTAACACATGCTCAGTAATAAAGAAAGCCTCAGCAGATTTAAAAAAAAAATTGGAATTACCCCATGTATTGCATTGCATCACCCATGACTTAAAGTTAGAATTCAGCAACAACACTAATTTCAGAAATTCTCCCAAACATATGGAAATCTAACAATACTCAAATGAAGCACCACTGTGTTAAGGGAGAAACAAAGAAAGAAAGTAAAGACTTCCTACAATTCAATGAAAATTATGGCACAACATACCTAAATTTATCGGACACAATGAAAGCAGTGCTAAGAGCAAAGTTCATAACACTAAATGCCTATATAAAAAAGCTGGGAAAATTCCACACTATAAAATTAGCAAAATACCTGGAGAAGCAAACTCACCCAGGAGGAGTACATGGCAGGAATAATCAAATTGGTGGCTGAAATCAATTAAATAGAAACAAAAGAATGCATAGAATCAATGAGGAAAAGAGTTGGTTATTTGAGAAAATCAACAAGATTGAAAAATCCTTTTCCTAGCTAACCAAAAAGAAAAGATAATATCTAAATTAACAAAATCAGAAATGAAAGTGGGGGTACATAACAACAAACACTGAGAAAATCCAGAACACAGATAACAACGATGTGGCTTGAGAAGTAAATGGGGCCACTATCAGGGGGACCGGGATCTAAATCTAGTGCATGAACTGACTTTGTGGAACCCAATCTCTATGGAGAAATACCTTGCTCAGCCTAGGCACTGGGATAGGATATGGAGTGAGCACTTGGTCCTCCTTCAAGAAGGTGTTGGGACAGACTTAGTTGACTTCCCAGGAGAAGAATTACTGTCTCAGAGGAGCAGATTGGGGGTGAAGTAGGGGAAAGGGAGAGGGAGCCAGAAGAGAAGGCAGAGGGGGAACTGGGATTGGATGTAAAAAATAAATAAATAAAAATCATTAAAATTAAAAGGGTAGTCAAGCTACAATCTACAGACCCTGAGTGGATAGATACCGAAGAAAAAAACTAAAAGGGATCTCACTGAGAAAGAGAAATAAAATAGATTTTATTGCTGGAATAGAGGAGAGGTCGTAAAAACAGGAGTATCATGTGGGAAGGGGAATAGAAAGGAGATTGAAGGATAGAATGATTGTAGCGACAGCTATAATTGAAGGGTACTTAAGGGGCAGAAGAAATCTAGTGCAGTGGAAAGAAACAATAAAATGACTCCTAATCATATTCTGCTATACTCATAGTAGATGCCTTAATCAGCCACCACCAGAGAAATTTTCTCCTGAAACAGTTGAGAACTAATTCAGTGGATGACAGCCAGAAATTGAACAGAGATAGAGACTTTGAAAAACTCAGTCCTAACCAATATGTCTCCATAAAATCCTTCCCCTCAGTTCAGGAAACCCTTCAGATGAGTTAGAAGGAGTAGAGGATAGAAAGGGGATGAAGGACATCAGGTGATGTGGGAGTCCCTTCTATGTGCTGTGATTACCATTAATGAATAGAGAAACTGCTTTGGACATATAGGAAGGCAGAAATTAGGTCAGCAGGGAAAACTGGACTGAATACTGGGAGAAGGAAGGCGAAGTCAGAGAGATGCCATGGAGCCATCTATCACCGCTAGAAATAGATGTGTTGAAACTTTGTTGGTAGGCCACAACCTTGTGGTGATGCACAGATTAATGGAGATGGGTTAAATTTATATGTAGGAGTTAGCCAATAAGAGACTAGAGCTAATGGGTCAAGCAGCGATTTAGTACAATTTTTGTATAATTATTTTGGTTCTGGGTGGCTGGGATGAACAAGTGGCCTCCTCCAACAATCAGGAGAAGAAGACCCTCTAAAATAGCTTTGCAAAAACTGAGGTAAACTCACCAAAACAGCAATTATATACCCTGCATGGGTCTGCACCAGTTCCCACCATATATACTGTACCTTTTAGTTAAGTACTTTGAGGGGATTCCTGGATGTGTGATTGAGTGGGCCTCTGATACTTGTGCCCACTCTTGGAGCTTCTCTATTTTTCTCTTGACTTGGTTTGGTTTGGCCAACTTCAATATGATGGTTTCTGTTTTATTTTATTATATTTTATTTTGTTATCTACTGGCCGAGGCTGTTAGTTCATTTTCCACCTGCCCTGACTCAAAATAATCATGCAGATTAAATCACTGCTTGGCCAATCATTTAAGCCTATTGCTAGCTAGCTTGTGTATCTTATTTCTTTTGTTTTATATTTTATCACAAGGCTTGTGAGCTACCAACAAGGTTCCAGCTGGCAGCTCATGTCTTTCTCTTCTGGTGGCTCCGTGGCTTCTCTGAGTCTGCTTTCTTTTCCCCAGCATTTAGTTTAGTTTTCCCACCGAGCTCTATTCTGCTAAGCCACTGATCAAAACATCTTTATTCATTAACCAATGAGAACTGAGAGCGATTCAGATGTCCCATTTATGACTGAGCATTCCAGTTGTACTTATTCTTTGCATTTTAGCCAACAGCAAATCTCTCTGTTAACTATTCTCCAATTAAAAAAGAAATTTGTCTGATAAGGTCTGAGAACTACATTAATCCATGAGCACAAAGACACAAATTTGGAGGCAGATTGGTACTCTGTCCATTTAGCATAAATATTGTAGAAAGTTTAGCTATTGAACCTGTGAGCTCCCCCACCATGACTTTATGGCCAGATGCATTGTACCCTCTTTTTTTTCTCTGCTTAATTTGTACTGATAAATAGTAACAAAATTTATACAAGTGAGTGTCCTGATATTATGAAAAACAGAAAAAGCCTCTTTAGAAAACAACAAAATAGTTTCCATGAGAATTGACTATCACAGTACTAGGTAAAGATCCAAAGGAAAGAAAGCCAGTGTGTCAGAGGCTGGCTCACATGCTCACATCAATAACATTCAAAATAGTTAAGAAATGGGAACAAAAAAATGCCTATCAAATGGGGAAGGATGTGGAACAGTCACATAGTAGGAAACTCCTCAACCATCCCAGCCTTTAGATACAGAAATAGATGCAGTGTTGGCTTTCAGCAGCTATCAGACATATTCTCCATATTAATACAGGTAACGGTGGTTTATATTGTTCATTCTAATGATGTCCTCTTACTCCTGCTATCTGCTCTCACTATCATGGTGAATCACACATCAGTTTTATGCAGGTGTGCAGGAGAACAAGGCCTGTTCTAGAAAACAAATTTTCTAAAACATAATTTTGATTCTTTATGAACCTGTAGGCAGCTAGGCTTACACTATAAGCTCACATTATTTCTACTGTCAGAAATTGGAGGCAAGAAATCCTGGGAAAGATTATTAGACTGGCCAAAAAGTGGCACAAATGTTAAGCACACTGTGAATAAAACTTATTGTGAGTGGCATTTAATCCAAACTATATGCAGCTGTTAGTTTAAACATAGAATTGACACATCAGTGTACCATTTGATGAAAGTACTTTTAAGGTGACTTTAAAATTAGCCCCACTTTAAATTCTTATTCCCTGCTCTAATCAGGTTTGGCCTGCCTTCATCCTTTCAGCCCAAGAGAGGGTCATTAATGAAGGATGCAAGTCTCTCTGCACCCAAATATTGTCACATATAACATGTGTTCCACAACAGAAAACCAGCAACAGCCACAGTGAATCCATGGAATGGATAGCAAAAGAACAGGCTCAGGATAAAACAGTGACTACCCCTTTACCTTTTGTAAAGGTTTCTCCTTCCATCAGATGCTCTGCCTTCCCCCAATTTCCAAATGACACCCATCTTTATGTTCATGAGTTATATCACATGTGAGGCTATCTGAATGCAAACAGGCACAGTGTTGCTCCCTTAAAAGATCCTCATGCCAGAATGTGTTTCCAAGGAGAAAGCATAGCTAATGCAGCTCCAAGTTTTCAAGCTCTTCACAATTAATGGCCGAGGCTTACAACTCTGAGTCATACAGAGAACTCAAGGTTTCCCATGACGAAGAGTGATCAGAAATCCCAGGATTGGGTATCAATCATGTTTTACATTCAACATCCCTGCCCGAGAACACACAGTGTGAAAATTGGTGGTTGAGAGATTACAACTCCAGCACATGGGAAGTGTGGACTTGACAAAGAATCTTTCTTCAGAACAGGGCTAATACAACCAGCCTACCACTGCACCTGCTGCCAAAACACAGGGACAGAGGACCTGGCACATTTTTGAACAACATCACAGTGTTTTGGGTGAAGATGTGACAAATTAAAACAGGTTCTCCCAGAAGTCTCTTCCCTTCACAAACTGAGCTCTGCCTACAGCAACTTGTGTGTGTGTGTGTGTGTGTGTGTGTATTTGTGTGTATTCGCTGTTCATCTATATACTTTTGTACTTTTCGTTCTAAAAAGCATTCCAGGCAATCACTCAGTTAATAATCCAAAATGAGCTTAAACTAAAGACCAATGCCTAGAGGTCAGGTTGGGAAACAAAATATGCTTCCTTGTGGAGACTGGAGGGCAGCATGCAAGGTGAGAGACAGCATTGAACCATGACAGCAGTAAGGAATCTAAGATGATGAAGCATGTAAGCTTCAGACATTTGAGATCAGAAAACAGCATTGTCAAGTGTGTACCTCTTCTCAAGGATGAAGGTACCTGTGAGAAGATGGAGGCCTGACAGGAGATGCATGCAGGTGATGCCCAGGGAAGCATCTCTGATAAACAGCTCTAACTACTTCCCCAAAGCTAAGTGTTTGCTTGCACATAGATCAGCAGACAAGGGTTGACCAAGCTTGGAGATAAATGAGGTCTGGATTCCTTTTGAAATTCTCAGAATGCAGTGAGGTGAGTCATCTGTGACATCATAGAATAAATCGCTGTCCTAGTAACACCAAGATAATTTGCCTGAGGGCAACTCAAAGTCTACCAATGAGGGCTGGAATTCAAAGCAAGGCTACATGCCTGGGTAGGATTGGGCCATGTTCTTGGATGGATGCTACCTCAAATTCATTATGTGAGTGAATGACTTACTCAGTGTGAGACATTTCTTCATTGGTCCTTAAATGGGGAAACTGAAAGAAAGTGATGTACTTGAAGTGTCTCTGATGCACAACTCATTCTAAAAAGATCTAGAAACAATAACCATCAGAAGATTCATAACAGTGGGATAGGCCACCCAAGAGAACAGGGAGTGGAACCCCTCCTCTCACCAGTGAGAGAGGCCTTAAAATAAAATTAAATAGCTATACCTGTTCCAAGACTCCAGCTTCCAGTATACAGAAGAAAGGATAAAATCTAAATCAGCAGAATCTTTCGAAAATATATACATGTGTGAAGGCATTCTAAATGAAATTTCCAAATGATGGGTAAGAAAGAGCCATAACTTGACATCTCTGTCACCAAATGAAAGCTTCCAGTCCAAGGATACATCTAATTGAGTTGTTGGCCAAAAGGCTTCCATGGGAATCACCAAACAAACATGGCTATTTCTAAGACTGTAGGTGACTCTCTGCAAATGTACTGCAAGACCCCATTTCTGAAGACAACACCTATACAACAGATTCATCATGGAGAAATCGTGTTGTTGCCTACAAAGAAACTGTATCCCTATATCTTAGCATCTTTGATACAGAAATGTATGCTCACAGCTACCAAAAGAAAAGCATAAATATCAATACAGCCATGAGGCCTTTGATATACAATGTTGTCTTGCCTACAAGATATGCTAATGCAATGGTGGCACAGAGTGTGGGGGAGTAACCAACCAATATTTAATATGGCCTTTGACTATATATAATGCCTTCCATATTCAGAAATCCTATAAAATCTTGTAGTCTTTACATTATGCTTATTTTATTTTTATCTTCTGATATCTTATTTTATTATAATCCCTAAGCAGCTTGTTTGTCTCCTAATGAGAGACAAAGGGATGGGTCCAGGTGAGAGGGGAGGTCAGAAAAAACTGGAGGGGTAGAAACTGTAATCTGGTTATACTATGAGAAAAAAATAAAGCATTTTCAACAAAAGGAAGGGAATAAGTATTTATATCTCATTAGCTTCCATAATTAATAATGACAAAATTATATATAAGATAGTTGCTCTAAAATAAATTTATTTGTGATTTAATATCAGTTCATTTGACTTGTATATCTATTTTATAAACCTGTATTTTAGAGGTCAGCTGAAACTTTCTACAGTATATAGTGGTGAGAAGTAGGAAAATATTTTTTAAAAAATGATCCTTTTTTCCGTATGCCTTTTCCAACATTTGCTGTCATTTGTTTTCCTTTATGTCTTAAAATACTTTCTTTAAGAATTTTATACAGGTATATATTACATTATTAGTAAAACCAGGCACTTTTTTTTCTTTTTTTTAACTTTTCAAGACAGTGTTTCACTGTAGCTTTGTAACCTGTCCTGGAACTAGTTTTTTTAGACCAAACTGATTTTGAACTCACAGAGATACACCTCCCTCTCCCTCCCAAGTGCTGGGATTAAAGGTGTGCCCCAACACTGCCTGGCTAAAATATATGTTGGATATTTATATGGTCTTCTTTAGACATCCATTCAATCCACTGAACCATATTTTTGAATGGATGAGTTTATTTTCTAATATTTAGGTCTTCTATTCTTTCTTTATTCCAGATGCTAATACCTGAAAAATGTGCAACTGGTAAATTTATGTTGCTATTCATTTCTTTGTTTGCTTTTTTCCATAGTGTAGGCTCTCTTCACTTTTGTTATTATTTCCTTGACTATTTGGAAACTTTTAATCCAGTATAATTCCACTATACTTGTTAATTTTATGATTCTTTTCTGTGCTATTAGAGTTAAGAAAAATTTAAGAAAAAATTTTCTAGATTTGATTCAAGGCTTTTAAAATATATTTTACTATATAATAGCTCACAATTGTGAGGTTTCCAAAATATCATCCTGCTCTTTGTCAAAACTGTTAAATATCCTCTGAACTATCTTATTTGACACCAGATTATATAAACATCATAGACAATACCTTTCCAATAGTAACAAGACTGAAATATTGAAATGGAAGATAATGAAGGACAGGTAGATGGTAAAGATCATTTTCATTGTAAAAATGAGTGTTATACCAAATAAATACTAGTGTAAATGGAGACTGTTCTTTCATTTCCCAACAATACAGATCTGAATATAACAAAACTATATTAATTACAGGACTGTTTGGCCTATTAGCTCAGGCATCTTATTAACCAATGCTCACATCTTTAATTAATCCTTTTCCATTAATATGTGTATCAGCATAAACTGTGGCTCACTGGTAACAAATGAGTATCTGTCTCCTTTGGCAGCTACATGGCATCTCTCTGACTCTGCCTACTCTCTCTTTTTATTCTGATTTCCTGCCTGCCTTTATTCTGCTCAGCGATAGACTGAATCAGCTTCTTTATTAACCAACAGTAATAAAACATTCACAACATGCAGAGGGGAATCTGATATCATACTAGTGTGGTTAACATGTAGCTATTAAAGATAATAACCCCCAAATTAATATAAATTAAAAGAATATAAAATATTTGTTATTTTGATATAAAATAATCAAAGCTGCAAATGTGTTTGCTATTATGTGAAGTCATGATGAAATAAAGACAGTACAAAAAATCAATTATACCTTACAATATCTGCAATGATTAAAGTGATGAGACACCGGAACCCCATGAATCTGATGGTACAAACTTGTTTCATTCTTTGACTCATGTCATAAACTAAGAAAGATGACCATTTCAACTCCAGAAACAATGACTGTTGTCAGGCTTTTACAACATTAAACTTTCTCAACTATGAAGTAATTTTTATTAACATTTCTATAGCATTTCATAGCAAGATGTACCTGTAAGTTGCTTGACAGAGCATCTTGAAGACAAATGATTGTTCAGAGTAGTTAGGGTAGTGGAAGAGGTTTATGCAGAAGAGTCATTTGAAGACTCAGAAGTTGGTGAATTTTAAATATCACAGCCTGCTGAGTCATTAAAATGATGGATTGACTCTACTGTTTTCAAATAACACATCTTTTTCTGAAATCATGAATTGGCTGCACTGTAATTAATAGCATGGAAAAAACTATTCATGTTAATTCTAGTGAAGTATCACTTTTCATATCAAAGAATATTCTGAATATAGTATAAGAATATTAGATCAGATTACAATAGATTATTTTACTGGATATTTTGTTAGATGAATTATACTATTATTTCTGTGACTGCTAGAATGTTATTTTAACTTTTGTTTAAACATCTTCTATTCAGTTAACCACCATTATGTAGACATTACTTTCCTTTTCCATTTAAAAAAGAAAAACTATTCCTGATGAAAGTTGCTTTTTAAATATGAAAAATTTTTTGAAAGCAAAATACTGTTTCTTTTTTATATATTGTATGCTTTTAAAAGTTATTATTGAGCATATGGTGATTATTTTTGAATACTGAGGAAAGAGCAACATCTGCCAAAAAAATATTTGTTTATAAATGCTGCTGAATTAATCCAAGATAGGTATTTTGAAAATACCTTGACGTTAAAATTGAAGTCAAAAAATATGATACTTTGGATAAGAGATTTTGCTTTTGTTTCCCTTGGAAATGAGAGGCTGTGGATTCATTCTATGTTAAGAAAAATCAGGTTTGATTAAGGAAGACCACCTGAGAAATCTCCAGTGGGAACAGATGGCCCAGATGTCTGAGCTCTATATCCAGAAGAGATTCAAGACTGCTGCCTGAGATGTTCAAGCCTCACAGGATACATCAGTCAGGACTTGATCATAATTCAAAATTTTCTTTAAGTCCCTATAAGAATATCAGCACCCCCAATCAGCAGGAAGTAGCCTGGAAAACTGCACCCACATTCCCAAAAAATGGACTATGGATATTTTCCTTTGTTTAAAAAAAAGAGGGGGAAGTGGTGTGGAACAATTCTGTATTCTATCAATTATATTTTAATAAATAAACTCTGATTGGTCAGTAGCCAGGCAGGAAGTATAAGCAGGACAACCAGACAGGAAGTAGAGGACGGGCAAGGAAAACAGGAGTATTCTGGGAAGAAGGAAGCTCTTTCTACAGTCCATTTTAACTCTCCTTCCTAAATAGCAAAAGTAGACACAAATGGATTGCATGAAATAACTTATTTTTGCCAATAGATTGAGGCATATTAAAAACCAAATATCTAATTTCTTTGAGTATAAAATCAATGAAAAATATGACAAATAACTCATTATTCTTATTATTGCTTATGGCAAAGAAGATTCAGTAAAAAAATGCAGTTATAAAAATTTCAGAAAAGAAATGCATCATTTTTAATTAGAGGTGAGACACACACAAATAGCTGAACAACACTAAATAAAATAAATGAACTCCGTACTTTGTGTGTGCTTTGTTTTGTTTTGCTTTTTTGTATTATTGAACTATTTGTTTTGATTTTAATATATTGAATATTTGGTTTTGTTTTGGGAGAGAGTGAGAGGAAAAAAGAAAGCATGAAGTTGGGAAGGTGGGAGGTAAGGAGGATCTAGAAGGGGTTTGGAGGGGAAAGAATGTGATCAAAATATATTACATAAAATTTTAATAAAGTTATAAATACTGATAATTGAGCCATAAAAATAACACAAAATTCTAAATAAAAAAAAACTAAGATGATTTAGAAATAAAAGGCATGTATAAATTGAAGTAATTAGAATGACATGTTACCATAGAAAATGGGCAAATACATCAATACAAAGGTAATTATATATATATAAATGTTTATGCATGCATACTTATATACACATAAATACATAAATATAATCATATATGTCTGTGAACACAAATTTAAATATTTCATAGTTATGAATGTTAATGTGTCTACTTATTCTGCATTATTTTAAAATGAAATTGAAATTTATCCTTCTTGATTAACATTTATTTCATCTTACTTAGAAAATAAAAGGCAATATTTCAAGCATGGATATGTCTATTTTAATTCCAGTATTTGGGAGACTAGATCAGAAATCAAAAATATTCCAACAAAGAAAAATCTCAAATCCCTTCACTAGTTATTTTATGTAACATTTAAATAATGATTTGTTTATGCTCTAATTAAAAACATCAGGAAAGAGGAACACTGTAACATTCATTTTATCTGAAAAATATTATTGTGTTGTCAAAACCCTACAAATATATTACAAAGTTCCTCTATTAAATGGTAATAAACTAAATGAAGAAAGGGGATAATACCCTACAACCAAAGAGAATTTGTTCTTGAGATATAAGAGCACATGATCTACTACATTAATATAAAAAGATGGAAAATTACATGATTATTTCAATAGATCAGTAAAATATACAAAATTGAATAACTTATCAAATAAAAGCTCTTCTAAACACAATAACTGAAGGAGAACATCTGAATTTTGTAAAAAGCTATGACTGAAAAATCTAAACAAGACATGATTTATGGCTAACAGTGACAAGCTATCGTCATAACACGAACAATAATGCAGGATTGTACATCTGACTGGTGTATTAAAAACGGCACTAGATGCTTTTATCCATTTTCATAGCACTCATTTTCAATTTTCATCACAAGTAAAATACCCAGGACCTTCAGTAAAGGATATAGATTGGGGGAAAAAATTGACATTAGGAAGATGGAGGGCTTCATAAATGGTAGAAAGGAGCTCGATATTTTTCCACGTGTTTCTTCGACAGTGAGGCTCAGCTGAGAGTCTGAGGATTGGGAAGGTCCCTTGTGTACATTCCAGCATTATGCTCTTCATTTTATTTATTTATTTTTTATTGAGAAAAGGAAAAAAAAAGTTTCAGCCTCCTCCCAGCCTCCCATTTCCCTCCCCCTCCTCCCACCCTTCTCCCCCTCCCCTCACTCCTCTTCCCCTCCCTCTCCAGTCCAAAGAGCAGTCAGGGTTCCCTGCCCTGTGGAAAGTCCAAGGTCCTCCCCCCTCGTCCATATCTAGGAAGGTGAACATCCAAACTGGCTGGGCTCCCACAAAGCCATCACATTACGTAGGATCAAACCCCCGTGCCATTGTCCTTTGCGTCTCATCAGCCCTCATAGTTCGCCATGTTCAGAGAGTCCAGTTTTATCCCATGCTTTTTCAGTCACAGTCCAGCTGGCCTTGGTGAGTTCCCAATAGATCAGCTCCACTGTCTCAGTGGGTGGATGCACCCCTCGTGGTCCCGACTTCTTTGCTCATGTTCTCCCTCCTTCTGCTCCTCATTGGGACCTTGGGAGCTCAGTCCAGTGCTCCAGCGTGGGTCTCTGTCTCTATCTCCATCCATCACCAGATGAAGGTTCTATGGTGATATGCAAGATATTCGTCAGTATTGCTCTAGGATAGGGTCATTTCAGGTTCCCTATCCTCAGCTGCCCAAGGAACTAACTGGGGCCATCGCCTTGGGCTCCTGGTAGCCACTCTAGGTTCAACCCTAAGGTTGCCAACTCTAAGGTGGCTCCCTTAACTTGAGTTGTGCTTCCGTGCTCTCCTATCCAACCTTCCTTTATCCCAATCATCCTGTTTCCCCAAGTTCCCCCCATCCTCCCCTTCTCTTTTCTCTCCCCACCTCCCCTTTGTGTTGAATTTGAGCTGCCCATCACTGAGGGTACCAGGAATACACATTTTCAGGGTGCTCTTCAGAAACTATATCTCTAAGTTCCTGAATAATGTCCTCCATTGTTGAAACACAGAGAGTATGTCTGTAGTAACTCTCAGGTTAACTGAGATCCCAGGTCACCTTGCTGGACCCTCTGGAACTTCCCTGGAAGTATCATTTGAATTTCAAGTTTGGTTGTTAAATTCAAACGCTAACTCAGGATAAACTTCAATATTTTTTTAATAAGCAGGTCTTTGGAAAATAAATTTTGTGAGAGAAAGATTTAATGTGTTATGATGAAAGACACTATTGACTTGACTTGTAGTTATAGGTGTTTAAAATCCGTGGTTGCAGCACTTCAAAGGCAGAGGCATGAGGATCACAAACTTTAGGTCAGTTTGGGCTCTATAGTGAGATACAATGTAAAAAAAAGGGGGAGGCTGGGGCATAGCTTGGTGATGGAGCACTTCCTAGCATGTAAAAGCCCTAGACTCATACCTCAGTGCTGCAAAAGAAAAAAAAATCCAACTGTGTGTTGGACAGTCACAGAAATTACTGGAGGTTTGTCAGCTCAGCAAGCAGGTTTTGGTGTACATTTTGTCAGCATGGAAGGAACTTAAAGAAACAAGCAAATGGCAGAGCCAGGTCTATTTCTCCACACTTGGTTGTTGCTGTTTTCAGTCCTTTGATGGATCCGCATTTCATAGGCTTTTGCTCAGGTAAATTCACCTATACTTCATGATGAAGACAGACCCAGACAGAGGATTTCCAGAATTGAGCCTGATGCTTGGTTGTGGATCTCTGCATCTGGTTTCATCAATTATTGGAAGAAGAAGGCTCTAGCTTCTCGGGAGCTGTGGATTGCAGTCTGGTTATCCTTGTTTTATATCTAATATTCACTTATGAGTGAGTGCAATGCATGGGTGTCTTTCTGAGACTGGGTTATCTCACTCATGACGGTTTTTTTTCCAAGTTCTATCCATTGCCCTATAAACTTCATGTTAATGTTTTTAACAACTGAGTAATAATCCATTGTGTAAATGTACCACATTTTCATTATCCATTCTTCAGTTGAGGGTCATCTAGGTTGTTTCCAAGTTCTGGCTATTATTAATAATGTTGCTATGAATACTGATGAGCAGGTGATCTTGTGGTATGATTGAGTATTCTTTAGGTATATACCCAAGAGTGATATCACTGGGTCTTAAGATAGATTGGTTCCCAGTTTTCTGGGAACCACCATAATGATTTTCAGAATGGCTGTACAACTTTGCACTCCCCACAGCACTGGAGGAGTGTTTCCCTGATCACATCCTCTCCAATATAAGCTGTTCCCAGTATTTTTAATCTTAGTCATTCTGACTATTGTAAGATGGTATCTCAAAGTCATTTTGAATTGTAATCCCCTGATGATTAAGGATGGTGAGCAAGTCTTTAAATGTCTTTTAGCCATTTGAGTTTCTTCTGTTGAGAATTTTCTGTTTAGCTCTTGACCCCATTTTTTTAAATTTATTTATTTATTAAGGATTTCTGCCTCCTCCCCACCACCGCCTCCCATTTCCCTCCCCCTCCCCCGATCAAGTCATTTGGTACTTTGTTGTCTAGTTTCTTACGCTCTTTATATATTTTTGAAGTTCAGCCCTCTGTCAGATGTAGGGTTGGTGAAGATAGTTGTCTATTCTGTAGGGTGTTGTTTTTGTTTTGTTTACCATGTTAATTGCCTTATGGTAGCTTTTCAGTTTCAGGAGGTTCCATCTATTGATTGTTGTTCTCAGAGTCTGTACTACTGGTGTTGTATTTAGGAAGTGGTCTCTTGTGTCAATATGTTGAAAAATATTTCCCACTTTCTCTTCTATCAGGTTCAATGAAACTGGCTTCAAGTTGAGATTCCTGATCCATTTGGATTTGAGTTTTGTGAAAGATGACAGATATGGATCTATTTGCGATCTTCTACATGTTGACATCCAGTATGTCAGCATTATTTGTTAAAGATATTTCTTTTTTCCATTGTTCCTTTCTGTTTTTTTTTTTAGTAAAAAATCGGGTGTCTATATGTGCATGAATTAATGTCAGGGGTTTCAATTCAATCCCATTGATCCACCTGTCTGTTTTTCTCCAATATCAAGCTGTTTTAATTACTAGAATGCTTAAGTAGAGCTTGGAATCAGGAATGGTGATGCCTCCAGAAGTTCCTTTATTGTGCGTGACTGTTTTGGCTGACCTGGATTTTTTGTTTTTCCATATGAAGCTGTGTATTATTCTTTCAAGGTCTGTGAAGAATTACATTGGGATTTTGATGAGGATTACATTAAACTGTAGATTGCTTTTGGTAAGATTGCTTTTGACATTTTTAGTATGTTGATCCTACCTGTCTAAGAGCATGGGAGATCTTTTCATTTTTTTATATCTTCTTCAATTTTTTTCTTTAAAGATTTAAAGTTCTTGTCATACAGGTCTTTCACTTATTTGGTTAGAGTTACCCCCAAGATACTTTATATTTGTATAGTTTTCAATCTAAATAAAATGTAGTTTTATTTAAAATGACACTAGATACCCTAGATTATCCATATATGAAAATTTCGCATGGTTTTACACATAGAAATCTTTAAAGACACCATTAATATATTTATGGAACAAATCTGAATTCAGTAAAGCTGCAATACACAGGGTCAACACATATAATTATTTCCTTCTTCCTTCTTTCTTTCTTCTTTTCTTCCTTCCTTCTCTGTTTTACACTAAGATATACTTGAACATATAATTGGGAGACAGACTCAATTTCCAATAACACAAGAATGTATAAAATATATAAAAATGAATTTATTCTAGAATCAGTATATGAAAAACTGAAAAAGTAAAATCTTAATTAAGGCATAAGTAGATATTTATTCTTTCTTCATGGATCAGGAGGTCTCCTGGTGTTTTAATTTCTATATTGTGAGATATCAACAAATTAAAGACATTCTTAAGATAGTGTTCCTACACACATACACACAAACACACACACACACGTGCACAAACATATACACAAATACACACATATGTACAATGGATAACTTTAATCTCTATGGATTTATAAAAAGCCATGGAGTCAAAGAAGGAACTAGAGGCAGCAAACCTCAGAATTTAGAAATACTTTCAAAGACTATCCTAAGAAAACAATCTGATACTAGCATAAACAAAAGTAGAGCACCAAAGAAACAAACAGCAATAAAGAAAAACCCATGCATCTGCAGTGAACAGATTCTTCAACAAAACTTCTATAATAAACAAGGGGTGAATAGCTACTGTGAATCAATACACAGATTGTAGAAGATTAAAATGGAACGCTTTTTTGTACCATATAAAAAGCAACTCAAAATTTATTTAAAATAGAAATATAACACTTCACACTGAATAGCTAGAAGAAATCACAGGGGAAAGCTTCACGTTGTTGATCTTGGCATCAATCTCATGTATATGATGCCAAAAGCACAGATCACCAAAGCAAAAATATACAAGTGAGACTACATTAAAATAAATAGCACAATATCTGCCTGGGAACCAGGAGACTGGGCTGGCACTCAGGGGGATACTTAGAGAAAACAAAAAAGGAACTTGTGAATAGAAATAAAATTATGCAAATTCTATATGACAAAACATATTAATTTCCAAAATATATAAGACTTTTTACAGCTCTACAGTGAAAGAAGTAATCATCCAAATAGAGTGGACTGAGGGTGGAGTAACAGTTCAGGAAGCATGTGAGTGGCCAGGATCTATGGCAGGCCTTCATTTTCATGCTCTCCATCACATAAAACGACCAAAAATAGGCTAAGTATGAAAATAACATGCAAGTAACCATCTGAGAAATGACAAATGTTTATCTCATAAAAGAAAAAAAATAGGTATTACCTCTAGATAAATCTATCAAGATAACAACTGAAACACAATGGAGAAAACAGACAAAAATAGTAAATATTGGTGAAAATGAGACCTTTTGCACACCACAGACAGAAATGCAAAATTGTATACTCATTGCAAAAACTTTATAGAAATTAGTATATGGGTTACAGAGATACTTAAAAAGTTGAAAATGGCCACTTCTCTATGATTTAGAAGTTCCATATATTGCCAACATTGCAGCAATTAGGATTTTGAATAGAATAAACACATGTTTATTGCAACACTGTTTATAATACCCAAAGTGTGGAAAGAACCTACTAGTCTATGGATATAACAATAGTTAAGAAACAACCTTCCTTAAGACACAATAATACCATGTTGGGGTATATATCCAAAGGATGCTCAATTGTGCCACAAAGACATGTGTACAACTATGTTCATAGCGGCATTGTTTGTCATAACCAGAAACTGGAAACAACCTAAATGCCCTTTGACTGAAGAATGAATAAGGAAAATGTGGTACATTTACAAAATGGAATACTACACAGCAGAAAAAAATAACGACATCTTGAATTTTTCAGGCAAATGGATGGAGTTAGAAAACATCATTTTGAATGAGGTAAGCCAGATACAGAAAGACAATTATCACATGCACTCACCCATAAGTGATTTTTAAACATAAAGCAAAGAAAACCAACCCACAAATGACAATCCCAGAGAACCTAGACAGCAATGAGAACCCTAAGAGAGACTTACATAGATCTAATCTACATGGGAAGTAGAAAAAGACAAGATCTCCTGAGTAAATTGGGAGCATGGGGACCTTGGGAGAGGGTTGAAGGGTAGTGGAGAGGTAGGGAGGGGAGCAGAGAAAAATGTAGAGCTGAATAAAAATAATCAATAAATAAGTCCTTTCATATATAGCAATACTTAAAAATTCTTTCATACTGCAAAATTTTTATTTCTTAGAAAAGTGGTGTGAAGCACATAGCACTATGGATAAAATTTGAAATCCTTATACCAAGTGAATGAGCATAGAACACAGTGAAATTCTGTAAAATTCCACTTACATTAGGTAAAATGTAATAGAAAATCATTATATTCCTACAGCCAAGCAGAGTTGGATAGTGGTTGACAAATACTGATGAATTGAAATAAATTATTAAAGAAGGTCAATAATTTTTAGAAATCTGTCACAACAGCATACCCACCAGTATGTTAGCTACTTACAAGCTTAAGAATACATACCTTGGTAAGTTTTCTTACCAAAATAAGATTTCTCCTGAAATAATCAATCTAATTTTAATAAAACAAATTATCAACCTGTATTTTTCTTTTCTTTACCAAACACTCACCCGGTGAGGTTGCTTACTACCACTTCAATTTTGTTTGCTTCAGTTGAAATTTAAAATATCAATTTTGCATTGATTTTCTTCTTTGTCCTCTTTGTAGCCTATTTTTTGTGAGTGATATTGTCACATCCCATCCGATAGGTTTTGTGTCCATTCAAATATCATCAAACACATATTAACAAACCAGATCTCTCTGAACACTGAACTCATGTATCTAGTGATTCACAAAAACTATCCTAATGGAAGCTCTCAATGAATCCCTGTTCAACTATTGTTTCACTGTTCCATGCAAAAACATTTGCCAACAATTTCCCACATTTTATTTGACTAGTCCCAGTAACCCTAGTTGCTCCATTTAAATATTTTTTATTAAAAATTTCCACCTCCTCCCCTCCTCCCATTTCCCTCCCACTCCCCCCATTACCCTCCCTCCTCCCTCTCCAGTCCTAAGAGCAGTCAGGGTTCCCTGCCCTGTGGGAAGTCCAAGGTCCTCCCCCCTCCATCTAGGTCTAGGAAGGTGAGCATCCAAACAGACTAGGATCCCACAAAGCCAGTCAATGCAGTAGAATCAAAACTCAGTTTCCTTGGCTTCTCAGTCAGCCCTCATTGTCAGCCACATTCAAAGAGTCCTGTTTGATCACATGCTCCATCAGTCCCAGTCCATCTGGCCTTGGTGAGTTCCCATTAGATCAGTCCCACCATCTCAGTGGGTGGAGGTACCCCTCGCGGTCCTGACTTCCTTGCTCATGTTTTCCCTCCTTCTGCTCCTCATTTGGACCTTGGGAGCTCATAAAGAAAGTGTGGACGGAGAAACCCTTTTCTTGAAAAAAACAAAAAAAAAAAAGAAAAAAAGAAAAAGAAAAGAAAAAGAAAGTGTGGAATATGTACACATTAGAGTATTACTCAGCAGTAAAAAAAACAAAGACATCTTGAATTTTGCATGCAAATGGATGGAAATAGAAAACACTATCCTGAGTGAGGTAATCCAGACCCAAAAAGATGAAGATGGTATATACTCACTCATAAGTGGATTCTAGCCATAAATAAAGGACATTGAGCTTATAATCCGTAATCCTAGAGAAGCTAAATAAGAAGGTGAGTCCAAAGAAAAACATATAGTTGTCCTCCTGAATATTGGAATGAGACAATATTGCCAGGCAAAAGTTGGGAGCACTGGGGTGGGGGTGGGGTGGGGGTAAGGGGAGATGGGGAGAGAGAAGGGAGAAGGAGAGGATTGGGGAGAGCTTGGGGGAATGGGATGGTTGGGATGGAGGAAGGGTGGATATGGGAGCAGGAAAGTAGATATGTTAATTAAGGGAGCCATATTAGGGTTGGCAAGAGACTTGACTGTAGAGGGGTTCCCGGATGTCCAAGGAGATGTCCCCAGCTTGTTCCTTGGGCAGCAAAGGAGAGGGTGCCTGAACTGGCCTTATCGTATAGCCACACTGATGAATATCTTGCATATCATAATAGAACCTTCATCTGGCGATGGATGGAGATAGAGACAGAGGACCTATTTAAATATTTTAAGCCATTCACATGTCCTTCGTTCAAAATTTATATTAATCTACTGGCAAATTCCATTGACTTTTGTACAAGTATTCATAATCTAAAATTTCTTAGCATAACAAGAAAAATAATTATTTAAAATATTAATTCTACCTTTGCATAGAAGATAACAGAAAACCTGCACATAAAAGGAGATAAATTCCATGAGTGAATGAATATTTTTATTTTTACTTGGTTTTCTTGATAGATGGTAAATGTGCCAGAATATACTTAATATTAATACTATGTATAGCAGCAGGGAGCATGGCACTTTAACAGCTCCCAATAGCAAATATTGTGCTACAATTACATATTTCTGGGCTTGTTATTTTAGTTAATTATATACTCGATTAGACACCATGGAAGAATCTGCCAGTTACGGCTACAAATAAATGTTTATTTTTGTACCTCAACATTTTATAACATATTAAATGAACAGGAACTGAGAAAATTTAACCATTAGCCTTTGTGCGTCGTCTAATGCTATATTTTTAATAGCATTTCTTTCTTGACAGGTTTAATAAACATAGTGGTTCAAGTACTTCAAAATTCACAAGACCCAGATATTCAGATTTTTTAAAGTAATTATATAGGAGTGTTAACTTCCATCTGACAAATGCTTTGAGCATAATTACTTTAAAAATAAAATTGTTGCATAAGAATAAAAATTAATTGAAAAAAATAACTTTCAAAACTACCAATAATCAAAGGAAAGTCAATATATATATATATATATATGCTTTTATACATAAATGAAAGTTTAAAAAACCACAAAATAATATTCATTATAAAAATATAATAGAACAATAATTACTAGAGAAAAGGAAATATGTAATAGTAACTCTAAAGTCAGTTAATATTTGAATGTGCAACACAACTTCTTGTTGCAGTATATGCTCAAGTATATACTTGTGTGTATGTTTTATCTCACTTCTTTTAAGTTTCTGTTACCTAACACTAGAGAAATGGTACAAAAATGACTTTTAATGAACAAACCACAATGTTACTTCTGAAAGAATTTTGTAAAGCCACTATCTTCCCATGTGCCACCAAGATAGTAGAATTATCTGTTCTCTTAACTTGTCTCTGAGTACAAGTTGTCAAACAGAGGCTACTGGTTAAAACTTACTTTCTAGTACTGTAAGAACTAACAGTGTTATTGTTCTATGTTTACTCTAAAGTATGTGGTGTCCTCAACACTGGAAGTTTACTATTTATTCCTGTATGCAACAAAAGAAGAACAAGAGATTGTGTTGTTTGAGGAGCTTCTGGCATTAGTAACTCATCAAGAATTAAACCAGATCTAGTACTGGGATTTTTATTTGCTAAAGTAGCTATAGGTGTTTATAAAATGATTAACTTTCTTTTCCTGTTTTTTAACTTTCTTGCAAAGTTTAAAAGTCATTCACAATGTTGTTTTTAATTTAGCCTCTCTGCTGAGTGGTAGTACCATACCCTTTCCAGCCTAGCACTTGACTTAGACATACCTAGACACACGTATGACTCTGGCTGAGTTCAGGGTCAGCCTGGTCTACAGATTGAATTCTAGTCCTGCCAGGGCTATCATAATGAGTCTCTACTTTCAAGGAAGCATTTTAAAAATTACTGTTTAAAGCCAGGGCAGTAGTGGCCGATGGCTTTATGTCCAGCACCTGGTTGGTTGACAAAGAAAGGCTGGTCTCTAAATATGAGGCTGGTCTGGTTTATAGAATGAGTTCCATGACATCCAGGGCTACACAGGAAAACCCTCTCTCACCAAACAACACAAAAGTGTCCAATAAATTAAGAAATGAGTAGAATACTCTCACTTTGATAAACACCATTTAAAAATGTACTATTTCATTCTTGTTAGATGTATTTTTAAATAAAGAGGAAAAACAAAGCTAGCATATCAACTGCTTTCTTATTTATTTTGTGCTATGTTTTAGGACCTTAAAGTAATATGATCAAAAATAAAGAAATAGAACCATTTAGGAAGACAAGAAAAATGATCAGTAGTAATGACACCTGTTACTAAGGCTGAAAATCTGAGTTGGAACTCCATTCGAAAGAGATAACCAATTTTAGCAAGATGTACTCTTATCTCCAATTTCAACTCCTCACCTACATATATATGATAGATGGTACATGATAGATAGATAGATAGATAGATAGATAGATAGATAGATACATGCATACATAGATAGATACATAGATAGATGATAGATGCATACATACATACCTAGTAGATAGATGATAGATAGATAGATACATGCATACATAGATAGATACATAGATAGATGATAGATGCATACATACATACCTAGTAGATAGATAGATAGATAGATAGATAGATACATGCATACATAGATAGATACATAGATAGATGATAGATGCATACATACATACCTAGTAGATAGATAGATAGATAGATAGATACATGCATACATAGATAGATACATAGATAGATGATAGATGCATACATACATACCTAGTAGATAGATAGATAGATAGATAGATAGGTAGATAGATAGATGATAGATACATAGATACATATATATATATACATAGATAGATGATAGATGCATACATACGTACATACATACATAGTAGATAGATAGATAGAGATAGATAGATGATGATGATGAAGATAGATAGATAGATAGATAGATAGATAGATAGATAGATGATAGAAGACATTCTGTAAAGCTAAGTTAATTAAGAGTGTGAAATATAATAATTAGACATAATGGAGCTTCAATTTTGTGTGTGCTTTCTTCTACTTTTCTGCAGCATTTCTGTGTCAGGGACTCTCCCAAATACTCTTACTTTGCTCAACTTATTGTTCTATGCAGATGTCATTTCTTCAAGATGACTGCTCTTTTAATAATTGCTACTCCATTTGTCTGTCATTTCCCAGTTACTCATAGAATTTACTGCATATCAACAGACTTACAATGTTATCAGGCCTAACTTATACCAGTATTTTACCTAGAACATTACATCTTTAAGATACATTTTTAAAAATTCTTAACTTTTTTCCACCAGATGGTGAGCCAATGATTTTTCCTATCATCTATAATAAAGCATGGTGACCAAGACAACATACAAGAGAAAGTATTTGACTTGGGTCTTACAGTTGCAAAGAGTGAGTGTCCACAACAGTCAGGAATATCCAGAAAGGCAAGAAGACAGGCATGGAAGTGAAACCATAGCTAAGAGATTACATCTTGAGACACACCACAAGCCTGAGACTTTAGCCATGGTGAAAACCTTTTGGAACTCTGAGTCTGCCCTCTGTTATCGCATCTCCTCTAACAAACCCAGAACTCTTAATCGTTTCCAAACAGTTCTACCAATTGGGATAAAATAATCAAATACATGAGCTAATAGGAGTCCTTTTCATACAAAACACCAAAGATAATCTTGAATGAAAGACGGACTAAATGATTGTCAATGAACAGAATGCCAACACGGCCATCAATGTGTGACTAGACTATCCTATAAAGGCAGAAAACCACCATCAAACATTGCTAAGAGTTGGAAAGTTTTTCCAAGTGTGAATTGAATCCTCTTGCTCCTAGTTATACCCAATGCTAGGTCACATGAGTATGTCATCATTAAGAAAACATTTTACTTAACTCAAACTTTCAGATAAATGGAAATAATTTTGCATTGATGCCAAGAAAAAAACCAGCACTGTCTAGTGAAGGAAATCTGTTATTCTTGACATCCTTAAAATCCAGGAGACCAGTAACATCATTACTGAAAACATATTGCAATATAACTAAAAGAAACTTCTTTTATTACTTATAATTAGTATTTTAAATTCAATACACAACATTTGGAAATAATATAGAGGTAGATTTTATTCATCAACCACTCTCTTGCATAGGTTTTAAGAAAATATACAAGTGAAAAACTATTGGTGACAGCAAATGTAAAACTCATTCCTCATTAGCATTAAATTTCCCTGACTGTACCTTCAATGCAGTCCTATTAACTTCTGAAATTTTCAGCACAAAATTATTTTCAGTGCTTTTAGGAGTAGTGATAAAACATATTTTCAAGAGTACAATGTCCCATTTTCTTCTAAGCCATTGATCCTCATTAAGAAAATTTTGTTGGTAATGCTTTTTTAGTATTGTCAAATAATAAGACACTAAACCTGATTTTATTATTTTTAAGGGCTATAATGAGTGTTTTGAGGCTCACACTTATTTTCCATTTATATTTTAGATTCAAATACAATAGCATCTTCTCCCTTTCCTTTCATCTTGCCAAACCCTCCCATATAATCCTTGTTCCTCTTTTATTTTTAATTTATGGCCTCTTTTTTCATTGACTATTCTTACATGCAGAATATTTATATTACTGAATATAACCTGCTTAATCTATATAAGATTAATCCTATGTGTGTTTACAGGGATGACCACTTGGTATTAGATACCCAGCTTGGGTGCTCTTTCATGGGGAAGATTCTATCTCCTATTTCCAACAGTTCTTAATTGCCTATAGTTCTTCATGCATATTTGAGGCCCCTGCTTGTTCCCCCTATCCATTTTGGCATATCTATGTCCATACCTAGTTGATACTTAGGCAGATAATGTTGATGATGCTTTATGAGTGTAGCTTCTTGCTTTACTAGAAAACAAAGACTGACAGCAAACTCCCTGATCTTCTGGTCCTTGTAATCTTTCTACCCTTCTTCAACAATGCTCTCTGAGCCTAACGAACAGCTTTGTAGATATATCCATGGTGACTGGGCTACAAATTCTGAATTTTGATTGGTCGTAGTGTTCTATGATGGTGTCCATCTATCACAAAAGGTTTCCTTGGCACTGGAGTATAGCTTAGTGGTTAAGAGCGCTTGTTGTTCTTCAGGAGTGTGCTTGTTAATTCACAGGACCCACATGACAGTTTACAACTTTGCAACTCCAGTAATAGGGAATCCTATAACCTTTTCTGATCTGCGTGCATGTGATGCAGAGGCATACAAACAGGAACAATACCCATACATATAAAGCAAAAATTTCTTTAATGAGAGGAAAAAACCTTTACTTATTTGTGAGTTTAAGGTCAAAGATTTAGGTTGTTCTTAGGAATCATGCTGACTTTCTAAAGTGGTAGTGCTATGTTCTCCTTCAAGCTCCATGACTTCACTAGCCCTGTTAGTAGGCTAGATTTCCAGTTCTAGCCATGATTTAACTCTAGTTGAATAGGTCTTCAGTACCATTAAAGAATTGTTAGTTATAGCCAAGTTATATGTGCCACTATATGTAGATTCTTAAGGTATATTGGTTATTGTTCTGGTTCATAGGAATCATAACCGGGTAGGACTTTTGGTTACTTCCTTCCTTTGAAAGATTGCATGATACCATTTGTTACTGTGAAATCTAGTCCTCAGGGAAGAGGCATTTGGGTCAGTTCCAGTTCAGGGGCCGCTGTGTTCTGTGTCTGAAGTGCATGGTGTCTTTAGCAGTAGAGCTGTACTTTCCACCTCTGGGAGTAGCTAACAACAGTAATAATGGCCTGTATGTTTTGGGAGTTTTTAAACAACACGGACCAAGAAATGGCTTTTCATGCCCAATATTGAGGGTTTTGTTAGGTGGTCTTTGGCTTTTAGGGGAAATATTGTCAACATAGATAAAAGCAATTCATTTAAACTTATAAGTGTATTTACTTATATAAAAACTTAACATGTGTTATAATGTACTTTTAGGTAAATAGCTAATAGTAAATTTTGTTATCACTTTTTCAGATCCGTTCCGTTGTTTTGTCCACGTCTCTCTGTTTTTATATTATCCCTTCCCAACCTTTTCCTAATTGCCCTAGTAATATCACTTGTACCCTAATGTTCCCTTCTTATTTGTTTCCTCACCCCCTAACACAGAAGTGATACCTTTTTACTTTTCTGATTTCTTCGGGTATTCTGAGATATGTACTTACATCTAAAGATTTGGAGCTAAAGTAGATTATTTAAACAACACATTGTTTAAAAAGATTTTTTGATTACTTCAAATAGTATATTTAGAAATATTTTTTGTTAGTTACAATGGCTTTCTTTTGTATGGCATTATTCACAGCTCTTGACACAAATACCATAGATAATTACTTATCAAATCAAAGAATGAAGTCATATACATAACTTTAATAGCTCATACACATCGAATAGAAGCACATTTCCCTGCCATCTATATAAACCAAAATTTTAAACTCAATATCACAGTAAATTTTATTCAAAAGTAGTACTAGAGTGTTCAAGGAGAATAAGCAGAATATATTACAAACATGCATGAAATTTTGAAATGACAAAAGTCTACTAATTAACCAAACAAGAACAAAATACAAATTGTTTAATAATAGTTTAATAATAAATAGTTTAAAAATAAATAAACAAATAATTTGATGATAAAACTCATCATCATTTCCCTAAGGTTATTGTTAATTTTAATTTTTCTATTACTTATTATTAGGTAATATTTTGCTACCACTTTTATAGGAAGCCTTCATTTTTTTAGTACATGAACACTTCAATAGAGTTTTTCTAAAGTCAGTATTCCAACTGTCATTGAATATACATGAATTTCTAGAATTATCAATTCATATACAGTTAATAAACATTCACTTTGAAAGCTCTCAAATTAAAAGTTTAAGGAGTTTTATCCTCTTATTTACATTCATAAAGCAATATTGTATGTATGCATATGTTTGCCTCTTTTTATGCCCAGCACTTCTTTACTGATGAATGAGAATAACACACATTTTATATGACATAAATAGTATACCTTTATTTAATCTATGGTCCGAGAGAATGAGAAGTTCATGTGATGTTGGCATTCAAAAAGGGACTGTGTGATGGATCATCATGGGGTGGAAGGGTAATAAATGACAATGTGTACCATCTGTCATGGCAAGTGTTACTGTCAATATGACATGATTTAAAAATCACCTATGAGCCAGCCTCTAGGAATATCTTTAAAACTTATGTAGATTATGATGGTCCCTTGACGCACCTCTGAAGAATTATCATCTTGATTGTGTTAATTGAGTTGAGAAGACCTGCACTAATAGGGCATGGCATGAGGTGCTTGGGTCATGTACTTAATAAAAATATGAGGCTAGCTGAACACGAGCATGCCTTACTATCTTCCTCCTGACTGTAGATGCAATGAGACTAATGCCTTCAAATTCTAGCTGTCAGAACTTCCCTGCAATATGATTCGTACCCATGAACAATAAGTCAAAATACAGACTTTTGCCTATAAGTTGCTTTGTCAGGTATTTTGTTCCAGCTTCATGGAAGGTGACGGCTATGATGTCATAGAGAAAATATAAGCTGGTTTCATTTCAACAACTGCTTACTCTTTGCATGTCCCGTTCACTCCTGGGATAATGGATGGCATACTCATAAGAACACTTCCATATATATTCCATATATATTACACTGAGCAACACTGCTGCAATACCAACTGAATTTCCAAAGGGGTAAGGATGAAGTTTTCAAATCATAATACATTCCAGAAACTCCTCCTGAAAAAAAGTTAACTCTTCTTGGTGGCACACATGTTATAGGTACTATGTCCAATTTGCAGAAAAATGATGTTTTTATCAACTGGAGGAAAAAAAGAATATGTATTCTTCTAGCAAATGCCTGTTTCAACAAGTGATGCATAGCCTATCAAAGAGCTTTTATAGGTAAAGTGACCACAATCAATAATAGTTTTCCAGTCTTGTAAAGCTTAAAACATGTATGACTAAAATGAACAGGCTTGCAGATGAAAGACAAGTAGAAAGTATATTGAGTGAGTGGAATGTTAATATTCTAATGTCACTTATGGCATTAGTGATTTATTTCATTGACATAATATAGAATGAGATTCATTTATCATTTTAACCTACACATTCATCAAAAGTAATATATCAAACCAAGCTTTAAGCTTCCTGTTACATATTTAAATTTTCTTTGAAGTAAATATATAGAAAATAGAATAATGATTGTGCTTCATTTAACTTGAATATAAGTAAATAAAAGCAATATTTTCACAAAAACTTCTGTTTAAATATTTCTGGTTTTTCTTTTATTTGTTTTAACCAAGAAAGATAAATTTTCTCTTCATCCCAAGTATTTAGTTTAGAAAGACAAATTCTAATAGATTTGTTCTTCAAAAATGATTGCATTTTTTAAAGATTGTTTTTATTGAACTATATTTTTTCCTGCTCCCTTCTCTTCCTATTCCCTCCCCTTCTACCCTCTCCCATGATCCCCTGCTCACAAATTACTGTGGAGATTTTTTCTTTTTCTACATCCCATGTAGATTAGATCCAGGTATGTCTCTTTCTTGTCTTGGTTCTCTGGGATTGTAAATTATAGGCTGGTTTTTCTTTGCTTTATATGTAAAAGCCACTTATGAGGGAGTACATATTATAAATTGTCTTTCTGGATATGGGTTACCTCACACAATATGATATTTTCTAGATTCATCCATTTGCCCACAAATTTTAAGCTGTCATTTTTTTCCCCACAGTGCAGTTTTCCATTGTATAAATGTACCACATTTTCCTTATCCATTCTTTGATCAAGGAGCATTTAAGTTGTTTCCAAGTTCTGGTTATGAAAATTAATGCTGATATAAAAATAATTGAGCACATGTCTGTAATCAGAGACTACTCATTTATTACTGACTGCCCAGACATCAATAATCAAACAAAAGCTATATTAATTACAATGCTGCTTAGCCACTGACTAAGGCATATTTATACCTAGCTCTTACATCTTAAATTAACCTATTTCTCTTCATTGGTGTATCAGCACGAGGCTGTGGCTTGCTGGTAAGGATCTGGTGTCTCTCTCCTGCAGCTACATGACATCTTTCTGGCTCTGCCTTCTCTCTCTCTCTCTCTCTCTCTCTCTCTCTCTCTCTCTCTCTCTTTCCATGGCTATATTCTGTCCTGCTATAGGGAAAAGCAGCTTCTAGCATAAAGAGGGGAATCCCACATTATCTCCTCTTTTCTATCTGAATAAAAAGAATGTTTTTAACTTTAACATAGTAAAATTACATATAAGAAAACAAGCTCAAGCAAGGATTAAAGTTACAATATTTAGTCTATTTGCATCTGGAAAAATTAAAATAATATATATAATATCTATTTTAATTTTGTCAGTCCAATGTTTTATATCTACAAAACCTTCGTTTTTATTTGGACAGGAAAGGGGAATTGGTGTGTGAAGACTAACTATAAACTGTTTGGCCCATTAGTTTAGGCTTATTAACTCATAACTTTTGTTAGCCCATTATTCTTGTCTATGCCAGCCATGTGGCTCAGTACCTTATTCAGCAAGGCAGTCACATCTTACTTCTTCTGTGGCTGGAACAGGACTGCCAACTAGTCTTCCTTCTTCCCAGAATTTTCCTGTTCTTATTGACCAGCCTCTACTTCCTGTCTGTTTGTCTATACTTCCTGCCTGGCTACTGACCAATCAGCATTTATTTAAAATATAATTGACAGAATACAGACCAATGTTCCACACTAAGAGTTAGCTAGAAATACGAGTAAGTTATTGGCCAAACAGTATTGCAATTACTACAGTTTCTGTGTGATTATATCAGGTCTGAACAGTTAGGAACAAATGAACAGCCTCTGACTATACATGTCTTGTGAGATGATTGAGCATCCTTTGAATATAAAACCAAAAGTCATATTGCTGGGTCTTGAGGTATGTTGTTTCCTAGTTTTCTGAGAAGTTGCCATACTGATATTCAAAGTGACTGTACCAGTTTGCACTCCCACCAGCAATGGAGGAGTGTTCCCTTTACCTCACATCCTTTCTAGCATAGGTTGTCATCAGTGTTTTTGATCTTGTTTTTGATCCATTCTTACAGGTGTAAGATGGAATCTCAGAGTTGTTTTGATTTGTGATTCTCTGATAACTAATGATATTGAGCATTTTCTTAAGTGTGTTTCAGCCATTTTAGATTCCTCTGCTGAGAGTACTCTGTTTAGGTCTGTACTCCATTTTTTTACTGAATAAATTATTCTTTTGATGACAAATTTGTTCAGTTCTTTGTATATTTGTAGATCATCCCTCTATCTGATATGGGGTTGGTAAACATATTTTCTCATTTTGTAGGTTGACATTTTGTGTGTTTGACCATGTCTCTTGCTTTACAGAAGTGTCTCAGTTTTAGGAGGTCCCATTTATCTTCAGCTAGAGGCCATTGCTTAACCCATATTGGCTTCTCAGTTAACAATTTTAAAAGTAGGGCTGTTGGTACCTCCAAAGGTTTGCTAGTTGCTTTATGTTCTTGTACAGCCTGAATGGCTGGTGACCTTTGTTCAGAGTGCCTTATTATATCCTTCACAGAATTATGAGTTTTGGGGACTGAAGAAATGTTAATCTGGATATTCCATTGCTATATCAGGTCACAGTCTTATAAATTTATCGCAATGTCATCTACAAATGGCCTCAGCTTCACTCTCGTGCTTTGTTTAACTTGAGATATGGTTCCAATTCCTAGTAATTGAACATCTGCCTCTTTAAGTGGCCAATTTGGATGCCAAGATTCTAAAGTAATGATACTCACATAAGCACCTGTGTTTATTAAGCCAACAATCACAATGCCATATATATGTACTTTTGTAGGGATAAGTCCAGCCCCTTGGGGGGCGTGTTCGCCTCGGGCTAATGTTTGCCTATAAATTTTGAGAGCATGCTCCCAGCCATCGCTTCTGCTTTCCTGGTCTCCGCGGGAACAGTGGTTCTGTAAGTCTATTTCTACATTAAAGCTATAGATATATTTTTTTTACAATCTGTCTGCATTCGTTTACGCCATTACATACTTTTGGCTTTGTTCTTTGATCATTTATAGAAGTTTGCCAGAATATACATTTCTTATTTCCTATTTGAATTTTTGATATATCCTCCACATTTATGCCATCATTTAGAACAGTATGGTCTTTTACAGAAGGTGCTGGATTCTTTATTTTTCCTCGTGTGACATGTCCTCCAGAGTTACTGGGAATGACTGGGCCACTTTGTGCTTGGGGGTCTGTGAAAGGTCCCTCAAGGAGTTTCCTGATTGTATAAGGTTGCCTTGTCTGTCTGTTATTGATCTACATTCATTGGTCCAGTGTCAGACTTTGCCACATTTACCTGAAGGCCAAGGTCTCCTATTTTTACCATTCCCAGAGGAGATATTATTCCTAGAAATTCTTTGTCTACAATCCCTTCTCAGATGTCCTATCCTACCACAATTAAAACATTTGGCAGTTTGATGTCTCCTCATTTCTTTGGAAATTGCTTCTCCTACCCAAGATTCAGTATTATAGTCAAATGTCTGAACATTCATTGTATGCAGAATCCATTCCTCCGTAGGTGCGGATCTAACCTTTAAAGACCCAATTATCTTTTTACCTTTTAAGTTTGCATTTTCAAAAGCTAGAGATACAAAAATTACATGTCTGACATCTGGGTCTGTTATTCCTATTTGTACAGCCTTACGTAATTTTTGTAAAAAGTAAGTCAATGGTTCTCTGTCCTTGTCTAACCCTGGTATATGATTTAAGTATTTTCCTAGTTCTTGAATCCTGTACCAAGCATTTAAAGCTGTTTTGTGGCATAGGGACAAGATTTCATCATCGTAAAGAGCTTGTACCTGTGGGTCAGCATAAGGGCATTCACCAAGAATTTGATCTTGGGAAATCTCAAGGCCTTTTGCTTTTCCCTGTTGTTCCAAAATTTTGGCTTTCTCTCTCAAATAAATTCTAAACATCAAGAGAGGTCCATCATCCAGGTCTGCTGAAACTAACTGAAAAAAAAAAATTATGTGTGTTGCCTTGACATTAGAAGCCGGAGTCTTTATCATCTCCCTAACAAATGCAGAATGCAAGACATAAGTCACAACAGTTTGCTTAATTTCTTTTAGATCATTCATTCCTATAGGTACCCATCTACCTTCTTTGGCTCCTTTTGATCCTTTAGAAAATGATGCTTTGTCAGAGTAAATTACAGGGTAGGAAGCTAAAACCCTAGGTAAGCCATTTCTGACAGCCACTGGTGATGTTGCACCCTGTCTTTGTGCCTTCGTTCCCTGTTCATCAGCTCCAATAATTTCCTCAATCATTTGAAATCTTTTTATTATTGTCTTTTTTAAAGCCTGAATCTCCTGGCCTGTATATATTTCTAGTTATTTCATCAAGGCAGTTAGTCTCTGGTGCTCAGACTGCATCTGTGATTCCAAGGTTGAATTTTCTCCTTTAAGGATAACATCTTCCCCTTGGACTTTACCTGAATATCATGTATATTGCCATCTTGGAGATACATTTTTTCTGTTAATTTATCATAAATTTTGACAATTTTTGATTGTCAAATTCAATAACATTTTTCTTTTAATTTATCATAACTTTTTTGACAATTTTTGATTGTTAAATTCAATAGTATGAATCCTTTCAGATAACTTCCTAGTACCCTTAGATATGAATTCGGTTTTGTCTGTCATAGTATTAACTTTCTCAGATAACCTTTGATTTTCGATGATTATTAATCCTGTTAACCAGCTGTTCATTATTAGTCTGTAATGATTGGATCATTCATAAGAGTGCCATATTCTTCCTTAATGATAGAATACGAAGAAGAAAACTGAAACTTAGTAACCAATAAATTGAGGTATCCCCATAGTCATATAAGCCTCATATAATACAATCCATAGTATTAGCAAAAAGGTACTAAAGGTTGCATTGGTAACGAAATCTGCCATATTATATGGGATCCGGTAAACAACAGCCTTCATTGTCCAGCAAATAGGGTGGTTGCAGAGTCATGGCTGGAAACAAGGCAACCGGTGACAGGGATCAGTCCTAGACTGCTTTAGTTTTTGTCTTGGTACTGGTTAAATACTGAGAAATATGTGTTGCTTGACAAATAAAAAAGCCATTGAATCAATTCCATACACAGAGCAAGCAACCCAGAATCTAGAGGTGGGAAGCAGAAACCGGGAGCTGTACTAGTTGCCATGCAGCAAGAAATCACCCTGCTTTGGGGAATTCAGAGGTTGTGCATATGTGTGCTTGGGAAATTTCTAAGTCACCACACGCAGCAAACTCCACTGTGATGGGGATTCAACAAAAAAAAAAAACAAAAAAAAAACAAAAAAAATGCTTAGACAAAAGCAAGCCCCTCTGGGCTATGGAAGGACCAGGCTGCCCACCTGGTGGACATGGAGTTTAACCCCATGTGACGAGCAGCTGGCAAAAAGGAGGAAGAAAGAAAAGGGGAGGACACGGGTTTTTCATCTGCACATATAGTATAAGATGGCAAGCCCCAGTAGGCAGGTAACCACAAGCTACAAACCTTCCTACAGCAGTGATATTTATCCCGAAAATTGTCTGTTTCCTTTAAGTTTTTCAATTTTGTGGAGCACAGGTTTTTGAAGTATGACCTGATTATTCTCTATATTTTTTTCTCTGCCTATTGTTATGTCTCCCTTTTCTTTTCTGATTTTGTTAATTTGAATATTCTCTCTCAGTTAGTATAAAGGTTTGTCTATTTTGTTGATTTTCTCAAAGAACCAAGTCTTTACCTCATTGATTTTTTGTATTATTTTCTTTGTTTCTATTATGCTGATTTCAGCTTTCAATTTGTTTATTTTCTGCCATCTAATCATCCTGGGTGAGTTTGTTTCTTTTTGTTCTAGAGTTTTCAAGTGTGCTGTTAATTCACCAGTGTGGATTTTTTCCAGCTTCTTTATGTAGTCATTTAGTGAGCTTTCCTCTGAACACTGCTTTCATTGTTTCCTATAAATTTGGGTATGTTGAATGATAATTTTCATTGAATTTTAAGAAGTCTTTAATTTTTTCCTTTATTTCTTCATTGACTCATTGATGTTTTAGATGAACCTTCTTTAATTTCCATGGTATTGTGGGCTTTCTAAAATTACTGTTGCTGTTGAATTCTAATTTTAAACCATAGTGATCCAATAAAATACATGGGGTTATTCCAGATTTTTGTATCTGTTGAGGTTTGCTTTGTTATCTAGTATGTGGTTAATTTTTGAGAAGGTTCAATGAGGTGCTGAGAAGAAGGTATATTTTTTATGTTTGGACGGAATGTTCTATAAATGTCTGTTAAGTTCATTTGTTAATTGTTAAGTTCATATTAGTTCCCTTATTGCTCTGTTAATTTTCTGTCTGGCAGATCTGTCCAGTGGTGAAAGTAGGGTGTTGAAGTTTTCCACTATTAGTGTGTGGTGTTTAATATGTGATTTAATCTTTAGTAGTGTTTCTTTAACACATAGGGTGCCCTTGTATTTTGGGCATAAATACTCATGATTGAGATTTCCTCTTGATGGACTTTTTTCCTTTGACTAATATGAAATGTCCCTCTTTGTCTCTTTTGATTGATTTTAGTTTGAGTTCTAGTTTGCTAGATATTAGAACAGCTATACCAGCTTTCTTCTCAGGTCCATTTGATTGGAAAATTTTATCCCAGCCCTTTACTTTGAGGTAATTTCTGTCTTTGACGTTGAGGTGTGTTTCTTATATGCCGAAAAGGATGGATTCTGTTTTCTTATCCAATCTGTTAGCCTGTGTTGTTTATAGGTGAGTTGAGTCCGTTTGTATTAAGAGATATTAATGACCAGTAAATGTTAGTTCCTATTATTTTAGGGTTTTATTGTTGGTGATGTTATTGTTTTTCCCTTCTTTGGGATTTGCTGCTGTGTGATCATATATTGTTTGTGTTTTTGTAGTTTTAGTCAACTTCCTTGGGTTGAAGTTTTTTCTTCTAGCACTTTGTATGTGGCTGGGTTTGTAGCTAGGTATTGGTTAAATCCGGTTTTGTCATGGAATATCTTGTTTTGTCTATCTATGGTGATTGAACAAATCATCACATGTGATCCACATTTTGCTGGATATAAAGTCACATCTGTGGTCGCTTAATATCTGCATGACAATTGACCAGGACTTTATGTCTTTCATTGGTTCTATTGAGAAGTTAGATGTAATTTTGTTAAGTTTGCCTTTATATGATAATTGACCCTTTTCCTTTGCAGCTTTTTTTTATTGAAAGAAAAAAAAAAGAATTTCCCGCCTCCTCCCAGCCTCCCATTTCCCTCCCCCTCCTCCCACTTTTCTCCTCCTCCCCCCACTCCTCTCCCCTTCCCTCTCCAGTCCGAAGAGCAGTCAGGGTTCCCTGCCCAGTGGAAAATACAAGGTCCTCCCACCTCCATCCAGGATGTTCTCCTTTGCAGCTTTTAAGATTTTTTCTTTGTTGAAGGAGCTGCAGGCAGGCCTGCTTTTGTCCCGCCTGGCTCCTGCAGGTAGCTTTACACCTGAAATAACAACACACAAACTGTATTCATACAAACACTGCCTGGCCCATTTTATCTAGCCTCTTCTTGGCTAACTCTCATATCTTGCTTAACCCATATTTAGTAATCTGTGAAGCACGACAAGGTGGTGTCTTACTGGGAAAGATTCAGCATGTCTGACCTGGTGGCTTGCTCCATCACATCTGACCAGAGAGGAGAGGCATGGTGTCTGGCTCACTTCCCTTCTTCCCAACATTCTCTTCTGTCTACTCCACCTACCTAATTTTCTGACCTATTAGCCCAAGCAGTTTTCTTTATTGATTAACCAATGAAACAACAGATTGACAAATGACCTTCCCACATCATTTCTTTATTCTGTGTGATCAGTATTTTGACTAAAATGTGATGGACTCTTTTGATCCAGTCTATTTGCTGTTCTGTAAGCTTCTTGATTCTTAATATGTATATCTTTCTTTTGGTTGGGAGAATTTTCTTCTATGATTTTGGTTGAAGTTATTTTCTATGCTTTTAAGCTGGACTTCTTCATTTCCTTCTATCCCCATTATTCTTAGGTTTAATCTTTTCATGGTGTCCCATATTTCCTGGATATTTTGTGTTAAGCTTGGTGTGGGAGAATTGTCTGTATTTTGTCAATCATATTTCAAATAAATGCTGATTGGCTAGGCAGGAAATATAGGCAGGAAAGCCAGACAAAAAGTAAAAATGATGCAATGAGAACAGGAGAATTCTGGGAAGGAGGAAGTTGATTCCTCCCAGTCCTGCGCAAACCACCAAGGAAGCAGAATGAGACCTGCCAGCTGAAAAAGGTACCGAGCCATATGGCTAAAATAGATCAGAATAATGGGATAATATAAGCTACAAGAGCTAATAAGTAGCCTGAGCTATTGGGCCAATCAGTCTTATAACTTTTGGAGATCTCTGTGTGATTTTCTCTAGGACTAAATGGCTGGGGAACCGGGCATGACAGAAACCCCAATGAGCAGGCCCTCATGTTACAAAGTTTTTGTTAGATTTAATGTTTTCTTTAACTGATGAGTCTATTTCTTCTATTGTATCTCCAGCATGGGAAATTCTCTCTTCTACCTTTTGTATACTGATGTTTATGCTTGCATTTGTGGTTCCTGATCATTTTATCATAATTTCCTTGGTTTGTGATTCTTTATTGTTTCTATTTTGTTTTTTTAATATTTATTTATTTATTTTGTATACAATGTTCTGTCTGTGTGTATACCTGCAGGTCAGAAGAGGGCATCAGACCTCATTACAGATGGTTGTGAGCCACCATGTGGTTGGTGGGAATTGAACTCAGGCCCTTTGGAAGAGCAGGCAATGTTCTTAACTGCTAAGCCATCTCTTCAGCCCCCTCTATTTTGGTTTTCAAGCCTTGAATTGTTTCTCTCATTTGTTTGATTGCTTTTTCTTGGTTTTCTTTAAGAGATTTGTTGATGTCTTCCAATTTTCTGTTTGTCTTTTCCTCCATTTCTTTGAGGAAATTTTTATTTTCCTCTTTAAGGACCTCAAACATTGTCTTAAAGTTACTTTTAGTCATTTTCTTCAGCTTCATCTATATTGGGGTGTTCTAGTTTTGCTGTTGTGGAGCTACTAGTTTTTGCTAGTGTCTTGTCCTTTGTAGTGTTCAGTGTCTTCTTATCTTGTCTACCCATCTTTTCCTCTAATTGGTGTAGTTGGAGCTGTTTCTCTAGTGACTTGTCTTCCAGGTGCCAGTGAATCCAAAACTCAGATGGTTGCTCCTCATGGTGTAGGCAGGGCCATGTTTTCAGTCATCTCAGAGGTCACTTAGTGTTCCCTAAGGTCACTTCGGGGTCTGCAATCACATGGGTCATTCAGGCCTTCTCCCAAAGAGGTCACTGGCTAGGACCTGTTTCATGGAGGTTCCTGGCTAGGTCCAGTCCGCAAAGGTTTCTGACTTGGGCCTGCTCCCTCAGTGGTTGCTCCCCTGTACCTGCTCCTGTGGAGTTCACTGCCTTGGGCCTTCTCCAGGGGAGATCACTGGCTCAGGTCTTTTCCTGTGGATGTCCCTGCCTTGTCCCTGCTCCTACAGAAGTCCATGGCTTGTGCCTTGTCCTGCACAGGTCTCTGACTCAAGCATGCTCCCTTGGCACTTGTTCGGTTGTAGTGCCCTGGTCTCCCTTATTCCTGTGGTGCATTCATGGGGACAGTTTAAGATCAACTAACTAAGCTTCCTG
The DNA here is from genome assembly GCF_018167655.1 of Microtus oregoni. Taxonomy (NCBI): domain Eukaryota; kingdom Metazoa; phylum Chordata; class Mammalia; order Rodentia; family Cricetidae; genus Microtus; species Microtus oregoni. Next base: position 536,612 of record NW_024544738.1, read on the forward strand.
TGTGTTTCTGTGCTATGCCTGCCCCACCTGGTGGTTAGCTGCAGGGCATTTACTCCATTGTTAATATGGTAATTTCCCACCTGCCTGGGCGGAGATCCTTGTGCTGCAGTCAGGTAGATAAGCACTCCCCCAATGCTGAATAAAGTGACATTCTGCTGATCTCCTTTCGAATGACCCTGGTCTCTCTGTGTCTTCTTTTCAATCTCCAGGCCCTTGCCCGACTCGCGTTCGGTACAGTGGCACGCGAACTGTACCGAGGGTGTAACACCAAATCGGGTGTTACATTCCCTCATACCTGTGAAGGCAAAGGTGTAAGTCGCAACAATCCCACACCAGTTTGGAATTATGATTAATAGAATGGTTATTTCTTTAAAGGGGAAAAAACTTACAGATCACCGTCCCAGACAACAGCCCTCTGCGCAATCAGGAAGGGAGTCTAGTTGCCCGAATCAGAGAAGGAAGTAAGAGAGAGAGGAGAGGGGAGTGGCCACTTTTTTAAAGGGAGAGAGACCATGCGCCAATGGGCTGGTATCTCAGCAGCTATTGGCTGAAGGAGCGGGAGGGGCTCCTGCAACATACCTGCTCCATGAAGGTTGCCTTGCAAGGGCCTACTCTGGCAGAGGAAACTTTCTTGGACCTGCTCCAGGAGAGGTCGCTGCCTCTGGCCTGTGCCCTTGGAGGTCTCTGACTGAGACACAGTCCCACAGAAGTCTCTGACTTGTGCCTGCTCCATCGTGATTGCTCCCTTGTACCTGCTCCTGTGGAAGTCACTCGTCGGGCCTGCTCCAGTGGAGATCTCTGGCTCACACCTCTTCTCTCAGGTATCCCTAGCTTGACCCTGCTCCCACAGAGGTTCCTGGCTTGAACAGGGTCCTGCAGATGTCTCTGACTTAGACCTGCTCCTGTGGAGGTCCTTTGCAAGGGCCTGCTCTGGCAGAGGTAGTTATCTCAGGCCTGTACCCATGGAGGTCCCAAGCTTGGACCTGGTTCAAAGAGGTCTATTAAGGTTGCATTTTTTAAAATCTCCTTGTTAAAAAGGATAGATTGTTAAATAATATCCAACTGTCCAAGATTTAATAAGTTAATATTAACAAATCTCAAATGTACAGACATAAACATTCACATCCATGCTCATACAGTTATGCACACAAGAGTAGATACAACTAAGAGATGTGCAATTAAATATAAATAGATTTGACTGAAAATTTCCTTTTTAAGGTTCCTAAATGATCCATTTTAGCACTGGAATGGTTCAATGAGCAGATCTCATCAGTGCAGAGACAATAAAATGTATTAGGACAGCAGTTTCTGGACAACTAGTCAGAATTTATGACATTTATGCCAACTACTAAAGACGTGAATGAATAAGTAACAAATACAGGTTGCAAGGATAAATGGGGCACCGTAGAGGGTACATGGAGGTGAACCCATCAAAAGAAGTTAGAGAAAAATATGAAGACCATGTAGATTTTATAACAGATTAAAGAACTATATTCTACATGCATGAGCATTTTGTCAACGTGTGTGATTATATACCATTTGTATGCCTGACACTCTCAGAGTCCAGAACAAGATGTTGGATTCACTGGAACTAGAGTTATTGTGATCTGCTGTGTGGGTGCTGGGAGCCATACCTGAGATGTTTAGCAAAATAGTAAGTACTCCTAACTGCTGAACCATCTCTCCATCCCTTACAAGAAATTATTCTTTTATTCTTCAATTAATTGAAATATGACAAAATAGCAATATTCTGAGAAAGAAATGATCCAAGGTAAAATTAAAGTTATTAAATCCTCCTCCCCATCACCCTTTGCCACCAGTGACAGAGAGAGTTGACCCTGTCTCTCATAAGATGAATTACTTGTGAGAGCAGCCCCTGCTCCTTGGCTGGGCAACACAGTAAAGCTGACCCTGCTGATAGGGAGGAGGTGAGTTTACCCCAAGAATATGAACATCACCCTTTATCTGCCATATCGTAGTGAGAGTAAGGAGGAGATGCCCTCCCGTACCCCTCACCACCTATAGAAGGTAGGAGAACTTGCCCTGAGGTCCCAAGAACCAGTAAAGTGTCCTAACAACTCACTAACTGCAGCATTGGGAGAGCAGGCCCTGAACATCCTCTTAACAATACAATAGAGCTGGCACTGCTGTTGGGGTAGAGGTGAGCCAGGCCTGGGGGTACCCCACTATGCATCTGTCATATCCTGGGGAAAGATGCTTCCCCTTAACTCTCCACTCTCATTATCTACAGCAGGCAGGAGGACTGCTCCTGGGTCATGAGGGTAGAAGAACTGCCCCTGCCCCTCACCTACTGCAGCACTCAGAAATCAAGGCCTGCCTGCACTGCACCTTGTCTGGCCAGCATAATAGTACTGACCCTGCTAGTGGGGGCACTTCCACTACCCTGAGTAGCTGAATTCACTCCACCTTTGCAGACTAACAACCAGGTCTTGCGCTCCCTTGTTTGTTTTGGAGGATTACTACATTTTCATGCCAAAATTACATCAATGTAGTCAGAGGCCCTGACTGCCCTACTTCTGATTCTATTTCCACAGGTGAGCCTGCCCTGAGGTTCTGAGAGTGGGAAAGCTGGCCGGGCACCCACCATCTGCCCTGTGACAGTGAGGACAAAGGAAAGAAGCCCTCCCCCTTCCCCTGCAGTCCCTTGCCTCCTGCAACAGGCAAGAGCGTTGACCATGTCCCTCATCAAATGCAGCACTCATGATAACTGGCCCTGCACCTCACCTGAGCAATAGTAGGGCTGACCCTGTTGATGGGGACTTGGGTAAACTAGTCTGAAGGAAATGAGAGCAGAAGAACCGGTCTTGCTGTGTGAGCTAGTCGGGGAAGCTTTGGTGCACTTGTCCTTGTATTGAGGTGAGGGAGAATGGGCAATCTGACCAATCCAGCAACTACCTAAACCCACAAACAGAGTTGTAAACTGGCCCATCCAATCATCCACCCCATCTATGATCTACTGGAATATGTAAAGGAGCCAGCCTTGCAAACCCAAAGTTACAGGATCTACATGACACAGGATGACAACAGGATATCCAAGAGGAGTCTCAGTAAGGGTCCAGGATCTATGGTGGAGCAAAAACCAGAGGCCAGGAACCAGACCAATGATTCACTGGAATGAACACTTACAAGTAATGACAGATGAGCTAAAGAGTGTACTGTGTGACTCACTGAGTCACACTACAGCTTCCGCAAGATCTTTCTTTTTTAATTTTTTCTCTTTTTTTTAAATTTTATTTTGTTTTATCCCGAGAAGAGATTGCAAGAGCAGAGAGAAGAATGAAAGGGATGGGAAGATGAGTGGATGCAAACACAGGATGTAAAGTCCACAGAGAAATCTATTTTTAAAAGTTAAATTAGAAAAAAAAAGATATTAATCTAGAAATATGAACCAGAAAGAAGGTCAGTGAGAAACCTCAATAATTTTCAGGAAAAAAATTAGGCTCTTTTTAAGGTGTCTGTATATATCTTTAGAGTAATACAGAATTTTAGACTTTAAAATTGATAGGTATAGTCACAAAAGATATAGTCACAACACACCTATTTTCATAGACTAACCCAAAGCATGTTTACTTTTTACCTCCTGAGTTTAGCATTATGACCACACAGTTCATGAAACAAAACACATTTTTAGAAATGTGAATTTTTTAATGTTCCCATGTTTAAGACAATTTGTTAGATGTCAATTCATTTCTATCACATGTGTCTAATGCCAAGGTATTTTAGATTTGGGGAAATGAAATGAGAATTGTAAAATAAAAATTAAGTTGCATGTAGACACACATTTTTGTTTTCTGGCATAGTCCTTATATTCACTAAGGATATTACATGGAGAGTCAGTCTTCAAAGAAGCTCACTCGCTCAAAGATAAGAAACTCCAGTAGCCCTGGGAGATGCCCATCACATGCTAGGATAGCCTTTCTTTTTTGTTATTTTAATTTATTTATTTATTAAAGATTTCTGCCTCCTCCCCGCCACCGCCTCCCATTTCCCTCCCCCTCCCACGATCAAGTCCCCCTCCCTCATCAGCCCGAAGAGCAATCAGGGTTCCCTGACCTGTGGGAAGTCCAAGGAACCCCCCACCTTCATCCAGGTCTAGTAAGGTGAGCATCCAAACAGACTAGACTCCCACAAAGCCAGTACGTGCAGTAGGATCAAAAACCCATTGCCATTTTTCTTGAGGTCTCAATAGTCCTCATTGTCCACAATGTTCAGCGAGTCCGGTTTTATCCCATGCTTTTTCAGACCCAGGCCAGCTGGCCTTGGTGAGTTCCTGATAGAAGATCCCCATTGTCTCAGTGTGTGGGTGCACCCCTCGCAGTCCTGAGTTCCTTGCTCGTGCTCTCTCTCCTTCTGCTCCTGATTTGGACCTTGATATTTCTGTCCGGTGCTCCAATGTGGGTCTCTGTCTCTGTCTCCTTTCCTCGCCTGATGAAGGTTAATATTCAGGAGGATACCTATATGTTTTGCTTTGGGTTCACCTTCTTATTTAGCTTCTCTAGGATGGCGAATTATGAGTGAGGTAAGCCAGACCCAAAAAAAGGAACATGGGATGTACTCACTCATATTTGGTGTCTAGCCATAAATAAAGATAGACACACATTAACCCTTTGAGTTATGTTCTTCCATTATTTTTTTTGCTATTTTTACCTTTTAAAAGCATGCTTATGTAGCTGACAATGAGAAGCAATATCAGAAGTGAAACAGAGGTATTGCTCATGGAACAGGGCATCCGTGAAGTACGGACACAAAGAATCAGAAAACATTTTTGTTCTGATATGCTTGACCTGGATATTTTATGCCTCACTGACCAGTTACATTTGTTTCAGGAGTTACTGGAATTTAATATAATGGCTGAGAAAATTAGAATGACTCTTAAATTTACTGATAATTTTGGAAAACGTTAAACTAGTCCACGAACAGCTTTGCCCAGATGCTTCAGTGATTTTTAATATACAATGTACTTTTAAGATTTTTTTCAGATAGAAATTGTCTGTCTTACTTTTACAGAAATTGTATTCACAGTGAATGATCAGACTCAGTGCAATAAATGTTTTGCTTAAAAATTTGGATTAGGAGAACATAACTGAAGGATTTCTTAAAATGTGCTTTTAAATGTAAATGCACAATTTCCATATATACCTTGAAATATGTATTGGATCGTTAAATGTACCCAGTAAGCTAAGAAATGTGTTAGATAATTAACAAATATTTAACAGTTTTGATTTTTACAGCCTCCTTTATTGAACTTCTTATCAGTATTGAACAGATGGTTCATAACTACAAAAAATTATTTTTAAATATGATTGCTATATATGGGTTATATTTGAAAAATATTGTTCGGTGAAGCATCTGCAAATGTAATTTAATTCAGGGAACAAGACCCCAAAAAAGTTAAGGTATTTTTCTGGTATTAGATAAAATGGCACTTAACTGACACATAATATTGTAGAACTGTGAGAGAGGGAATAAGCAAGGAGAGACAGCTATAATCAAGTGCCATTTGAGGGGTAGTATTAAACTGAATACAGCAGAAGCTTCTTAAAATATATACATACGTGAAGGTAATCTAAATAAAATCTTTAAATAATGGGGGAAACAGAAGCTGAGCTGGATATGTCTTGTCATTAAATCAAGCCTCCAGTATTGGGAATTAATTACGTATAATTGAGTTGTTGGAAAAATGGGGTCACAAGGAAATGCTAAATAATCCTGGCTAAGGCTAAGACTCTAGGTCGCTCTGAACAAATTGACAGAAAGACCCAGTCATTGAAGACAACGCCTACACAACTCAAGGAATATGGAAAAACCAAGCTGCTGCCTACAAAGAAAATGCACACCTATGTAGTAGCACATTTTCTACACAAAAGTATTGTGCATGCTACTAAAGGTGAAACATAAACACCTAACCAACTACAAACCTTTTGATCCACAATGGTGTCCTATATGCTTTGAAATGGTGACACAAAACTTGTGGGAGTAGCCAACCAATAAGTGATATATTTAAGGCCCACTCCACGAGATAAAAGCCGTACCAGACACTTTGTGGCCAGTTATGAACCTGAGACTAAATAGGGCAAGGACTTAAGGTAAAACCAAATGCTAGTGTTAAACTAAAGGAACGCAACAGTAAAATAACTTCAATGACTTTCTGCTAAACTCGCAGATCAATGCCATGCTCGGCCATCATCAGAGAAGCTTTCTTCTGCAGCAGATGGGAGCAAATAGAGAGACTCACAGAGACGAGAGATCTTAAAACGGATGTTTTTATCAAATCTTCCCTAAGGCCACAAAGAACCGTGCAAAAGAAGAAGTAGAAAAGATGTAATCGCCAGAGAGAATGGAGGATGCTGAGGAGACAACGCTCTCTCTATCAACAGGATATAAGCACATATAAAATTACAGCAACTGAGACAACATTCACAGGGCCCTCATGTGTCTACTCCAGGTGATTCCTAGAGCTGAAAGGAGAAGTAAACATATACCACCATCCCTGACTCAGAACCAATCTCCAATTGATAACCACATGCAAATGAAAACTTAGTTTTCTCTGAGGAAGTTTTGCTGGAGGAATAAACTGTTCTTAAGGGTAGGTTGCATGCCCAGCACTGGACAGAAAACAGAAAATGAACTCAACTATCTCTTAAGGTTCCTTGTCTCATAATGATGTATAAAGACATTAAAAAATCATATTTTAATTTAATTTTTTATATAGTTTGTTATTTTTCCTTTTGACCCTTAGTTACTTTGAATATATATGACATCTAGTTTAGAATTTTTATTGGATTGGTGAGTATTCAAAAAATTGGGTCCTTGTAACTGTATCTGTTTCTTGTGCCTTCTCTTGTGCTCTGTTCCTTCTGGCTGTCTGTTTTGTCCAATTCCAATGCATTTTTATTATTATTTTAATTATCTTTTCCAATCCTATTTGTTTCCTAACAAGAGACAGAGAAGGGGTTCTTCAGGATGGGAGCGGAGATGGAGAGGAACTGGGAGAAATGTGGAAAGGAAAAAAATCAGGACAAAATTATTGAATAAAATGTATTTTCAGTAAAGATAATCTTAAATAAGAAAATCCTTTATGTAAAAAATAATTTAGTGCTCAAATTTCATTGAGAGATAAATAATTTGATTAGTTTTTGTTGGCATTTCACATGTAAAAGATCTGTTCTCATTGCCTTTTGATGGCATTCTGAATCCTTTTTTATAATATAGCTTGAACTTTTATATTACTTTAGAAATTTATATAGTTAAAATAAAATAGCTATTTTTCATAATAATAGCTATTACTTTAAAGGTCTCAAGTTACAGTAAAAATGCACACACATAGATTAATTAAACATTAGGAGAATTTGGATTCAGGACTGAGAATGAAAGGAAATGAATAATTTTTCATTTTGCATAAATTAATTTATTAATATGTAATATTTACATTTGGCAACTTGTTTATGAAACAAATATAATGAAGATAATGACTTTCACTGTGAAAGTCAAATTTTTAGATGGTAGGCTAATACCAGACACTGGAAGAATGAATGTGAACATGGACCTGTGGTGACGCAGATAATATGTATGTTATGATGAAGTCCTTTATTTTGTTTGCTGAATAAATGCAAGTTAATTAAAATAAAATAAAAACTTAGCACATTTACTCAGGGATAGAAGTGGCCTTTAAGAAGCCAGTGAGCTGCATCTCCCACTGCCCAAGCTTTTGGGGGAATAGTTACCTACATCTCTAGAGGTCAGAACAATGGAACAGAGCAGCAGACAGACACAGAACTAAAAGTAGGTCACTTCCAAGTTACTCTCCCTCTCTCTGCCAGTTTCCCTTCATACCTTTCTAGCCTTCCTTCATTCCCCCTCTCTCTAGCTTGCTCTCTCTAATAGCTCTCTGCAAAACCAATGTTGCTTAGCCCAGAAGAGGATATTAATGTATAAACAACTGACGTTGACACTCTAATAAAACATTCTAAAAGAGAAGCGTGGGATCATTCATGAAAATAACAATAATTACAATGTATTTATGCAAAAAGTGTATTTTATATGTCAGAAAAAATAAAAATACATAAGAAACAATGACATCTATAATAGAACAAAAATTATTAAATACATAGGAATATATTTTACAACACTGTGGTCTCTAGAGTGAAATGTTTAAATACAAATAGAAGAAATTAAAGAAGGTGAATGGAGTATTAACCTCATAAGGGTGAACTAATAACTCAGTTTTGTCTCAAAAAAGGAGTTGTGTTTATCTTTTTGTGTGAAGGATGAATGAATTTTGCTGTAAAATATCAAAGGCTTGTATTAAAATCTTCCTATGAGAGGCCTTATAATGCCTCCAAACAACCTCACTGACTTCTAAAATTAAAAAAAAAAAAAGCTTTGGGCTTTTTTAGGCAATAATTGTTTTTTCCTTTATGACAGAGTACCCAGGTTAAAAAAAATGGGGGTGTTTCCAGGCGAACTGAGTTTTTGAATTGGTATGTTCAATGAAAAAGAGTTTCCTCCCCAAAGCACCTAAGCATACGTTCCCTTTCTAATGTGCTAACAGAACAGGAAGGGAAACACTAGGGCCTCCACTACAGGTGGCTGGGTTGGAGCATTCATCATTTATCCTTTGACAGATACTATTGCCCCTCCCCATCTTCATTCTTGAGGCTTTGAAGGTACATGGAAAGACACCACTCTTTCTCAGGATTTATACTGTGGAGAGATGATCAAGGGAGTTTTTATCCTCTGCAAGACATGTGCAATTCTTCTCGACACAATTTAAGAAACCTCCACATGTTAGAGTACATAAATGAGTCAACCAGGATTTTGCCTCATTTACAATAGAAACCATCTCAGTGGGAGTAGTTTCTGTACTTCCAGTGATAGATGCTTCCCCACTGCTAATGGGAAGTGGGGACCTACTTGAGGACCAGGATATCTGATGCAAGAAATAGTGAGTTCCATATATGACATGGAAGTTGTAGTCATAAAATCTCAAGTCTATGCTTGGCAAAAAATAATAGACTTGCAAAATGAAAATGTTAATTGAGATGCCAATACAGATGGTGAAATCCTACAGGAACCTACCACTACGTGAGGTGTTGAAAGAGGGAGAATCAGTTTCTCAAAGTACCAGCCTCCTGAGAGGTTATCGGCTCTGAAGTGGTCATCCTTAAACACATATACATGTGGGCCACCCTGAACAGAAACTGGGCATTTATAAATATGTGTATGTATGCAAAAAAACAATTAAAGAAGAGGTCTTGAATTTGAAAGAGAATGAGAGGATGAGGAAAGAGGTGGACTGGATGTGGAGGGGTAGAAAGGATGTAAATAAATTCTACATGTTGAAAATTATAAAACTAATATTGAACATAAAGAAACAATTCTGGAATGCAGTGAGAAGGGCTTCGTACCGAAGAGAGAAAATACTGACATTTGATGTTTTGGGGGGAATAATGTGCAATGGACAGTAATTGAGTTTAGTAAGTTATTATATTTTAATTTATGAATATGTAGGTAGATATGCTTGGGATTGGAGGAGTTGGAGATAGGGAGTGAAGGTAGATATGGTTAAAATGTACTACATACATGTATACATTTTAAAAGACTAAATAATAAAACTATCACTACATAAATTATGTTGGGACTCAGAGCAAGAATGGCCCTGTATGCCAAAGCTTTTTTAGGCAATAATAATAACAACATGGAAATAAGCTGACAGGAATTTTCCAACAGAAAAGAAGAACTTATAATAAAAACAAGAATAGTCAACAAAAATGGAATCAAAAAAAATGAAAACTAAAATTAAACAAGTGGTGCTATCCTTAGCCAGTTAGAATTTTTTGCAAAACAAAATGAATACTCAATAGTATTCATCATAAAAGAAAAGGCAAAGACACAAATTACTAATTAGTGAATATAGAGATGTAAACAGTAAAATATGTTCATCTTTTCTACTCATTAAAGTTTAAAATTAGAATACATATTTTCAATCATAATTTAAAAAGATAAAATTAAATAATTGTCTCTGACTTATACATGATTATCTGCTAGTTGTCCAGATTGCTAATATATAATAATATATCACTGAATAGCTTCTCAGATAACTAAGAATTTTCATGAATATTTATTTCTATGATTGTTAAGAAATATGATAAAGAAATTTGAAAAATAGACAACCCAAATATTTGCCAAAATGTACCTGAATTAATAAATTACTTCCTTTCAAAACAGTGTTTGAAAGATTGGTAACATGGATAGTTTCTAGAACATATCAATAAATGAACAAACAGGGACTATATTGCAATTTACTGAAAGAAGATTCAAGCATGTTCCTAATATGGAGATTACGTCTAAATCTAAAATATACAATCTCCATATTAGATTGCAAGTAAGTAGATCTCACCTGGTGAGTCATTTTGTGTGAGCCACATCTGAACAGATAGACAAATGTTTTATCTTAAGTAGTAAATTTTACAGCATAAATTATTCTTCTTGAGACTGACCTCTTTGTAAGGCATAATGGGCAACAGGGATATGCCTTTACTATAAAATTGAAATTAAATATTAAAAACAATTGAATTTGTTTCCATATATAGAAGTTATAGCTACCATTCTAAAAATGTAACAATGACAAAATGATCCCTTTTTTATAAACATAAGTTAATGCGCAAATGTATTATAACATGCAACATTTTATTTTTGAAATATGCAGCAAATGGGTGGTTTTTGATGCACACACAAACACACACACAGAGATATAAGTATATGCGTATATGTATACCTCGACTTTTATGTAGGAATGCAATATTTGAAAATATTAAAGATATATAGGAAGCTTAAAGACTCTTTTTCAACTATCTACCTTACATGCAAAGGGGGATAAACACTCTGAATCACGCAGTCAGCTTGTAAATTCCTAGTGATGGAGCTCCCTAGAAAACCTAGTTCTAAAAATTTACTTCAGTTATTCCACTGACAAGAACAATATCAGCCACCTCCATCTCTGAGGATAGAACCATTACTTTTCCTCAGAAACCAGTTTATCTCTTTTAAAAATCCAATCTCTCTTCATTACTGACACCTGAACATGTTGTCTATTTAGCCAATTTTCTAGGCCAAGAAAACAACAGTTCCCTAGTACACTCTAAATCTCCGGACCCCAGAAGATTATATCAAATAGATGAGGTCTAGAATTGAGGCTTTCCAGGGAGTAGTAAGAGCCATTTTGCCTAGAAGGTGTCTCGGCTTTTAAAACTAAGTGATGTGAACTTCCTTGGAATGCTTTGTTACTGAAGATTAGGTAAGATCCATTCCCTCTAAAGGTTGATGATTGCTTTTATTTGGGGAGGAGATCATAATTCAAGCTTGACAATGTATTACTATTATTACTTTCAATGAGAAAGTGAAGCTTTAAAAACTGAACATTCTATTTTCATTGCCCTAGGATAAGTAATGGAGGTGATTACAGAATGCCAACTTTAGTAAACATTTTCACGAAAGAAGACCTAGAAAGACAGCTGACAGGTAAATGTTGACCTTCAGTGGTATTTTTATTCTTTGCCTCAAATGATTAGGGCCTTTAGCTATGTTTTTCTTTTCATATATAAGTCCTCTTACGCATCCCATGAGTTTATTGCAACACCACAACCCCAGCTGTTTCTTGAAGACATTTTAGAAATTGACTTTTAGGTAAATCCTTTCTTGTTCTGAGAGTTGAAATGCTTTTTATTTGTACAAACTTCCCTAGAATTTATATTCTATTTCTAATTTTAAATGTTAAAATGATATATTATCCCACTAATATAATATATGTCACACTATCAAGCAGAAACTGTAAATGTTTCATGATGAAAACAGTTAAAAATAAAAGAAAAAATAATTCAAAACATTTTATATATGAACACTAAAGTTATTTTTATTTTCATTAATAACTTTGCAAAATAAAAATAAACCTCAAATACATACAGTATCCTGCAAATATGAGTTATTTCATATTATGAATACAGGTTAATATTATTCATTTTTATCCTATAGGATTGGGATTCCTCTCTGTATGCTGTCAATATGTTTTCTTGCCATTGGTTAATAAAGAAGCTGCTGTGGCCTATGGCAGGGCAGAATATAACCAGGTGGGAAATCTGAACAAAAATGAGAGTAGGCAGAGTCAAAGAGATGCCATGTAGCTGCCAAAGGAGAAAGATGCTTCAAACCTTACTGGTAGGCCACAGCCTCGTGGTGATACATAGATAAATAAAAATGAGTTAATTTCTCATTAGAGCTAGCTAGGCATATACCTGAGTCATTGGTCTAACATTGTTGTAATTCGTATAGTTTCTGTGTGATGAATTGGGTCTGCACAGCCAGAAAGCAAAGCAGGGTCTCCACCTACACTTATATATCCCGAGATACTAAATAGTTCAAAGATAAATTAATAAGCTTTATATAGAGTTTGCAAATGTCTTCAGGACATATACTAATATGTAGTGAAGATAGTCTAAACTTCATTTTTTTATCTAATCAGATTTTAAACTATTTTTCTTATATTTTAAAAAATTATTATATGAGCTTGTAGCAGGAAAAATAACATTCTCACCATACCATGGTGATAATAATTAGAATAATTAATGTAAAATATGTTTGAATTTTTTTTATTTAGATATTCAAACAGAATTTTGTTACATATAACACTGTTTTGAAGCTGTTTGCAATTAAGTTAGTTAACACATAAAAATTAGATGAATTGTCAGAACATAAGCTTTAGAACTAAATACATTTCATCATATTATATATAAATATATTTATATATTGTATTTATTGTGCCTTGAGATTCACCTTCTGGCTCTCCTTGCTGGCTCATATTAGACAGTTTGCTTCAGTTTCTGTAGGTTTCAGATTCTTTGTTGGAAAAACAGATATTTTGTTTATATAATATTTTAATATCTTCCATGTTTTGTGTCATTTTGCATTTTTCTTTGTAGCATGTGAATTGCTACTCCGCAGGTTTCTTGGAGGCCATGGTATCCTGAAAGCATTTCTTTAGGTTGTTTCCTCTGATTGGGTCCTCAAAAAAACAAAACAAAACAAAACAAAAAACCGTCTTTACTTTAGTCCTGCACCTAATAATATCCTAAAGGGAACATGTGTGCATGAACAAATCACAGTTAGATGCTAGGACATTCTACCTCGATAAAGGAACACAAAGCATTATTCATGCTCACTGTCCTTATTGATCACAGCAAAGAGGCTGAAGAAAATCACGGAGCTGAGAACTGTGATATAAACTAGTCTCTAATTTCTACAACCTAAACGCAATAATGCTTTAGGTTTCTGCACATTTTTTCAAACCTGTTTCTAATTAAATAATTTTGATTTGCTAAATATTGCTTATAATTCCAAATAGCTCTTCCATAGTCAAATTCAAAATTATCTACCTTTAATTTTTGCAAGCAAAAGCTGCACTGTACATAATTTAGCAATACTATTTGATATAACTTTTTTGAATAATGAAGTTCTTTTTATTTATTGAAAAAAAAGTTTCTTCATGAAAATATATTTGATCAGAAGGACTGGTTCAGCATGGCACTCTGATTTCATCACACATGGTTCCCTGAAGTAACACAGGCCCTAGACATCAAGACAAACCCCAGCTACAACCACAGACCCTAACATAGCCCTTGGCAGCAACTTGGCCCAGACAAAAATTCTGGCTCCAGCTTGTAGGACCGGCGCTCAGAACAGGATGGCTCTGGCAGGAGCATAGCTCCCGGACACCAACAAAGCCACAACCCAACACCAGGTTTCTGTGTGACCTTTGGTGCCAACAAGTACCTCAGACTTCAACACAGAACACAGCCACGAGGACCCAGACCTAATTCTGAGCAGCAGCCAGATCTGGATGTCACCATTGCCCCAGAGGGCAGTGCATGGCCCTCGGACACTAACATGACCCCAGACCTCAGGAGTCCACATGGCTTTCAGGGATAACTGGAAACTCAAACACCAACACAGACGCTGGCTACAGTAGGGCTACAAACCCAAACATGACCCTCAGCTGAAGCATTGAATGTCACCATGGCATGGGGTGAAACAGTCCAGGACACTCAAAACTGTATGGCCCCAGCTCCAGCATGGCCCTCAGAGACCATCACAGACTCGGGTGGCTGGCAATGGAGGAGTGCTCCTCTTACTTTGCATCCTCTCCAGCATGAACTGTCATTGGTGTTTTGGATCTTTGTCATTATGACTGGTCTAAAATGGTATCTCAGAGTTATTTTGATTTACTTATCCCTGGTGGCTAAGGATGCGGGGCAAATCCTTAAGTGTCTTTCAGTCATTTGCCATCCTTCTGTTGAGAATTCTCTGTTTAGTTATGTACCCCATGTTTATGGGATTATTTGGTAATTGATGTCTAGTTTCTTAAGTCTCTTATCTATTTTGGAGATCAGTCCTCTGCCAATGTGCTAAAGATCTGTTCCCATTCAGTAGGCTACTCTTTGTCTTGTTGACTCTGTCTTTTGCTTTACAGAAGCTTCTCAATTTCAGCAGGTCCCATTTATTAACTGTTGTTCTCAGTGTCTGTGCTACTGGTATTATATTTAGCAAGTGGTCTCCTGTGCACCTGCTTTCAAGGCTACTTCTCACTTTTACTTTTCAGTGAGGTTCAGTGTAGCTGGTTTTATGTTGAGATCTCTGATCCATTTGTACTTACTCCTGTGCATGGGGATAGATATGGATCTATTTGCATTCTTTCACATGTTAACATCCATTTAAGCCAGCAGTATTTGTTGAAGAAGCCTTCTTTATTTAAAATTTTTTATCACTGAATTTTTTTACATGTGTCAACACTCTAATAAGGACGTGCTATGCATTTTGCTCTAGGAAGGTAAATGAAGAAAAGACAGGGTAGTTATCTGGAACTTCTTAGTTCTTGCCTTTAGGTGGTGTTCACTAAGAGTTTCTAAATGCACTTAAAAATTAAATATATATTTCCTTATGAGGACATCTGAAGAAAGGACAGCTTTCTAAAATATATCATCCTTTTAATGTTTAAATGGATGGATCTAGAAGGAAACATATTGATTGAGGTAACTCACACCCAGAAAGACAAATATACTATGTAATCATTCAGAAGTGGCTTTTACATATAAAGCAAAGGAAAACAAGACCACAAGTCACTACCCCAGAGAAACTAGACAACAAAGAGGATCCTAAGACATATCTATAAGGATCTACATAGGAAGGTGAAAAAGAAAGGTTCTTCTGAGTAATTTCGGTACATAGAGGTCACTGGAGAGGGTAGATGGGAGAGAAGGAAGGAGGAAAGGGAATGGATAGTGTAGCTCAATAAAAACAATTTAAAGAAGAAAACAAAGAGAGAAGAGCCCATCAAAATCTAAAATTACAATATATAGGAGGCTATATGGGAAAATCTATTCCTTATTTAACAAAAATAGCAAAATATGTTTTCTTTATATAAAAAAAATATGCTGTGTAGAAAACTGTGAATTTGAAAAGACATAGATACAAAAACCTAAAGATAATCCAAGTTGTTATTTTTGTGTGACTATTTGAATATGTTGAGAAATTCTTGAGATTTAGGAATATGGACATAAGTGATTTGCTGTGAGGAATCTAGGAATAAACAAAACAAGTAGTTGTGAGCACAGAAGGTTAAATAAATGAAATCAAATTGATTTATATAGTTAGCCAAGCAATACACAAAGATTTATCTTATTTTTAACAAGCATTTGTGTGTTTAAAATAATAATAATAACATACAGAGAGTAAAACTACGTATCTTTATTTATGAGGTTAAACATTTAGCTTAAATATTGAAATAACTTAAAATCTATTTATATGTAATATAAATAATATTCACATGCATCCTGTATATTTGGCATAAGCATATTTGCATTGTATATACAATGGCAGTCTACATTCTTTTTGTTTTTATGAAAAGAATTACATTTTAAAACAATGAAGAGTTTGAGTATGGATTGGAACATTAGCTAGTTATAGTAACCATCACTCTCTAAACCATGAGTGCAGAGGTGAAGAAATAAACGTTGGAGGCAGATTAATTGACTAAACATTGTGTCCTGTAGTATTCACATGGTAAATGTGAATACTCAGAAAACACATTTGGTTTTTCCTAATTTCACCCACTCCTCATATAATTCCTGATGATAAAATTACACACATCACTCAACACCTGGCACATAATCAATACAAAGTAGTTATTATTGGTATTCATTGTTTGGGAGTTAGGATTTTTCTGAAAGAGAGAAAAAATGTCATTTGTTACAAATTGATTTCAAAAAATAAGTTTCAACTCTTAGGAGATAAGTTATAGAGACTGCCGAGGAAGCTCAGTAGGGAATAGTGGCTGACTCATAGTCAGCTGACCTGAATCTATTCCTCAGGAATCACACTGTAGAAAGAAAGAGGTGATTTTTCCAACTAGCCTTCTAACCTACACCCACGTGCCTACCACATACACATGGTCACATAAAATAAACAAGTATCATGAAAAGTAAACATTTTCTATTTTAAATCATCTGAGCTTATTTCATCTCAAAGCCACTGATAGGAAAAATTGATTAACTCACATGGTGTATGAGTCAAATGGGCTGGCAGATCCATTATTCACCCCTGGAAACTGCATTCAAATGCTCCGTTCAGTTGTGAGTAAAAATGGATGTAATGATTTGCTTGGTTAATTGCCACATTATCACAATGCTTCCATGCAAGTTACTATAATTCATTATGATTGCTAGGCTGTCAATCTATGTTCAAAATTAAGCCAGGATCCAAATTATCGCATTGCTTTAAAATTCTTCTGGATACACCATAGATGTGTGCATATATTCTACTGCCAATATCATCATATTCCAAAAACGTCTCATTCCTGGCCATATTACAGAGCTGCTACTTTCAAAATCGCTTAAAAGTGAGAAAGAACGGCTATGAGTTTTAAAGAAATATTTATGCCTAGGACTAAACCCATTAATTTCAGTTTGATTGATCATGGGTTGAGCCAAAGCATTGATATTTAAAGAATAAAATAAATGAATTCTCAGCAGATATTCTTTGGTGACAAAGTTTGCTGTTTTGTCATGAAGCATAAGCTACTGAATTAATAGTTCAGATAACGTCTGTGAACTAGAGAAGTGAAGAACTTGGAGTTGCAGGAGAGAACATTTGAACAGAACTTGTTTTGACAACGTCCACAAGGGAATTAAAGTATATTCCTTAATATAATTTTCCCAGAAAAGAACACAAATTTTCTACTTTAGCTCTAATTTGTAACACTACTTGATGCCAATGAATTATAAATTTAGTAGCATTCATAGAAAACAGAGAAGAAATTGAGGGAAGTAATATTCAGATAGCTTATAAGTTATCTAAAGCTTAAACAGAGAAACTCAAAGCAATTTTACTAAAATCATAGGCAAGACAAGAATATTTACTTTCTTGCTACCTATTCACTATAGTAGAAATCATAGCTAGAGTGTTATAAATATTTCAGGTTTTATTAAAGTGCTGGGATTCTGTAAAATTGAAATTGGGTTTAAACTTAGAACAACCTATACCTAATATTTTTTTATTTAAAAATGTGATGATACATATAAAAATTATAAAAATATTTTGGTCTTCATGAACATCAAGCATGTTTAATTATCAGATTACCTACCTATAATTTTATTCCATTACAAGCAGCTCTATATTGTATTTATTTACCTCAAGTATTTTAAAGTTTACAAGATAGCAACTTTAATCACGTAAAAAATACTTCCATATTTGATAAGTCAGATAAGATTTAATTAGGCTTTTTGTCATTGGTAATTTCTCCTATTTCCACATCATTTTCTCTTCCAAATGTTTTTTTAAAACAACTTTCATTTGACACAAATATCAATTTATAAAAATGCTAATATAGTTCATAATTTTCACATAATTCCTTATTAATATATGCTACATTTTACTTCAGTTGAGTAAGGACTACCCATGAAAACCATTTAAGTTCTTGTAGTTGAAGAATATATACATCTCCAAGTATTTTTATACAGAAACGTAATTACACAACACTGAGTTACAACTTGTTCTGTAACAACAGTAACAACCATTTGTAAAATCATTGTGCCATAAAACTTGTTGCAACATTGACCAATGGAAAGTCTAGTTAACTCCCCTCTCCATCACAAATATCCATCATTATTGAGGTGCTGGTGTGTTGGGCTGTTTCTTTCAGTTAAATGATCTGTCTCTGTGATGCACACCCACCATCAGCACACAGCTACCATTGATACACACACAACACAGATACACACTCACCACTGGGACACACCCACCAACAATACAAACCTATCACCAGTACACACCTACCACCAATACACAGCAACCACCAGAGTAATTCATAATGTGTAGTTGTGGTGTGTTGGGGCTGTTTCAAACAGCTTTAGTTTTGGGTAAGTAAGTTGGCTACCTTTATCTTGTATATTTATCACAAACATTGTACATTTGTCACAAAATAGCTTTGAATGAGCAGTTTCCCCAAAGATGTCTGTTCTATCAAGTGACAATATCAGAAATCAGAGGACTCTCCTATGCTTATACTGCTAGAGTTCTGAAAGTTTTAGACTCTTGGTTGACAAAAAAGGGAATGTATTTGTGCGAACCTACTACATGTATACCACATATCCATAATATTATTTGTTTCATTCTCTAATCCTTTTATTATATGACATAACATGCATTATATCTAACGATACCTCACAGAATTTCATTTGCTGAATAGGTACGTAATGATATGGTAAGAATTAATATTTAGATCTTAAATTATAAATTCTAAAAACTGAAAAATTTGTATTGCAAGGATTAGCTATAATAACATAAATATGTCTAATTCAACTAGTAAAACAGAAAAATCTTGTCACAATAAGAAAATTTTACCCAAAGTATTATCAATAGCTCTTGGCTTTGTTTCCAATCTAATTATTGATATAGTTGCAAAAGTCATACTTAATTCCTGTATTATAAGTCATATAAATATATATGTACATGGGCATATCTATTTTAATTAATTTTATATAATGATATAAATTAGAATAAAATAACTTATATGATTTATAGTAGCTGAGACATGCATTAAATATAAAAAAAATCTATTAGTACTGAAATATAATTAGTAGTGGTATCTAATGTATATAATTCTCAAATTTCCTATGTATACCTAGTGAAATGAGGTAATCAATTTTAGTATTCAACTGACATAGCTGACTGCCTGAGTCAATGATGATCATGTTTCTAAAACAAAACAATCAATCATTCTCCAAAATTCATTGAATTGTACTTACTGAGTTATTTCATATGAAAATACTTTGCACTACATTATTAGTTGAATTTCTGTGAAAAAAAACTCAAACTCAAAGGTCAAAATGTAACTTTTTAAAAAATGTTCAAACAGATTAGCCTTGAGCTCAGTCAAACTAATACCAATGTAAAATGCCTTTTTTGTATCTTTCTTTCTTAATAGCCTGTTATATAAACCTTAGGGAGCAAGTAATTTTTCATAATGATAGTAATTGTAATAAAGTTTAAAGTGGCTGAAATCCAAGGCCATATCAAATTTTTATATCTAAGAAATAAAAAGATAAAAAGGAAGGAGACAGAGAAAGAAGGAAAAAGTAACGAAAAAATGTGTGAGCTACTGGTGTGGATTTCCTCTCTTTATGATGTGAATATGTTTTACAATGATTGAGTGATAAAAGAATATGCTTCAGCCTATAGCAGGACAGAATATAGTCAGGCTAGAGGGATATAGCAAGAGAGTGTGCCGAATCAGGGAGAAGCCTTGTATCTACCATAGGAGACAGATGCTAGACACAACCATACCAGCAGGCCACAACCATGTGGTGATACACAGATTAATAGAAATGGGTTAACTTAAGATGTAAGAGCTAGCTAGGAGTACACTAGAGTCACTGGTCAAGCAGTGTTCCAATTAATATAGTTTCAGTGTAATTATTTCAGGTCTGGGTGGATGGGAATGAACAAACAGCCTCAGTCTACAGATTGGCACACAAATGTGTGCCGACTAAATCCACACAAAACCTCACAGAGCTTGGAAAGAGATTCTAGACACACACACAAAAAAAACCAAAACAAAACAAAGTTTAGCCTAATTTTTTTTTCAGATGAGCTCTGCTTGCTGCTGGTAAGCATGAGCATGCGGTTCCTTTTACAGAAGGCTCACTGACTCAGCATAAGTAATGGCAGCTTCTTGGTTCATGCTAGTTGCACATACAGTTCAGACTCTTTTAAGATGCCAAGCACTTAAATGGGGTTTATGATCAGAGTACTACAATAGTTTAATAGCAACACAAACCCACTGCGACCTGAGTCTAGATCTGGGGTGGAGAGAATGGCTCTTAGAGGCTATAAACATGCCTCTACCATGTTGGACTGAGTAGAACCAACATGCAGGACCACGGAATTTGGCCTAACCAAGCCCGTTTACCAGTCTAAAGTGTTCCTGGTCAGAAAATTATTATAGATAAACAATAAAGACAGATTCAGATAAAAAAGACCTCTGAGTGGGTCACAGTGTTGGATAAATATACGTAGGCTTTGGAGAGAGAAGAAAGAATATAAAGAGTCAATAAAAGTAAGTAAATGGTTTTAAAAAATTAAACAAAGTCTTTAAAGAGACAGAGTACAGACAGTCCTAGATTAATGAAGTAAAGAAAAATGTAAAGATGAAATATACAAAGAGAGTATGGATTATGTATATTACTGTGTTGTTTTTGACAGAAAAAGAGCTAAGTACAGAGAGATATTTCATTGCACAGGTTGCTAAACTAAACCAACATATGTATTTTAAACATGTCTTGACTTCAAAATGTTAGTCTAAGGATATGTTACTTTGGAAAAGAGGGTCTGCTTTTAATTCCACAGAGGATAAGAACCTGTGAATTCTTTCCAGACTAATGTCCTTCAAGGAACAAGACCCCCTGAAAGATCTCCATGAACCCCAAAACTACTTCACCATACAAAAAGCAGGAGGCAGTTTGGAGAAAACTATTCCCAAATACCCAAGTATTGTTTATAAATGTTTGTTTACATTTAAAGGGGCATATGCTATAGAGATGAATACTTTGCACTGGAATGGATCTTGGTTTATTGATACAAATTTCAGGTCAATTTTATTATATGTATATTTTTGCTCTTGATTAAGGTGTTGTGTTTGTGCAATTCATTCAAAAATATAACGTATAATTAAGAAATTTATGTTAATAGATAACCATCTATAATAGTTAAGCTTGTACTCATGTTAGCTAGGCTTTCTTGATATATAGAGATATA
The DNA here is from genome assembly GCF_018167655.1 of Microtus oregoni. Taxonomy (NCBI): domain Eukaryota; kingdom Metazoa; phylum Chordata; class Mammalia; order Rodentia; family Cricetidae; genus Microtus; species Microtus oregoni. The sequence goes on from NW_024544738.1 coordinate 557,993, forward strand.
TTTCAGTTCAATAGATCTTCATACCTTCCAAAGCCTAACAGAATATGACATTTAAAATGTTTTAAGTGTTTAGGACTTTTCATGACAATGAGACACATCTTTTCCTAGCAGCACCAATGTACTTCAAGAGAATAATGGACATCAAAGATGCTCCTTATGGAGTTTTTTAGCCTTTTGGGTAAGAAACTGATCTTTCCTGGGCAGGTTGATAGTATTTTCCATGAACTGGACATGGAGGACTCACAGAAAAATGACTTGCCTAAAGATGAGACAGTCCTTTAGGGTTCCTGCTTCACGAAAGAGTCTACCAGACATTCTGCAGGACACAGCAGAGACTGACTGACAAACTACCAATATAGGTGGAACTATCCTTCAAATTTCCTGCTTCATGGTAAAGTTTGCCACATACTATGGGCCTATAAGCTGAAAAGATGGATGCTCCAATGATACAGAAAAACTTTTGGTGACTGTCCAGACAGCAAGATATCTATGTAAATTCTAACGTTTTGGAAGTTGCTTACAATGCACTTCCTATTTATTTAGATAATATTATATCCTTCTGAAGTCTTTGATGGAGTTGAAGAAAGGTAGTTACAATTATAAAAGATGTTAGATATAAAACTTTAGATTCACAAAAATAGAATAAATGATAGAGTATTTTCCTTAATTTGCCAAATGTAAATGGGCTAAATATTATAACTGTAATTCTTGGTTGATAATTGTTTTGTTGTATGTAATCTTGCTATGTTAAAATTAGAACCTTCCCTTTTATTTACACAGAAAAGAAGAGATGATGTGGGATTCCCCTCTGCATGCTATGAATATGTTTTACAACCACTGGTTAAAAAAAGAATCTGCTTTGGCCTATAGCATGTCAGAATATAGTCAGGCTGGAAGAGATATAGCAAAATAGGTGGAGTCAGGGATAAATCATGTAACCTCCTGTTAAAGACAATAACCTTGAAGTAATAGAAGTTTGAACTCTCTGACCTTTGGTCCAGGTAGAAATAGGCTCACATTTTTGGGCCTCCACAAAAAAGGAAAGAAAGGATAAAGAAAAGAAAGGAGGAAGGAAAGACAATAAGAAGGAAGATAGGGATAGAAGAACAAAAGGATGAGAGGGAAGAAAGATGATAATGGAAGAAAAGGAATTAGTTGGAAATGGAAAGGGTTAAGTGGGTATGGGGAAGGCAAATAATGGATTTGCATAGATACTATCAAACTACATTAAACATGTATATAAACCATCATCATAATGAAATTTACACATATGTTTCAAGAATATAAAGTTAATAAAATATAAATAAAAAGAAAGGAAATAAAAAGGAAAACAGGGAAATGAGAGGAAGATGATGCAAAAAGACAGAGTAGAAATATATACATATAACTGTTTAATTTGTGGTTTTTGGTCAGACATGAATAATAGAACTGAAATTAAACTAACTTTTTCCATTTTACATAGTGGACTACAAAAAAACTTCCAGTGAAATAGGTCATATTCAATAGAAAAAAAAGTTTTCAAACTCTACTTTTCTACATCACATCTTGTCTGCTTAAGTAATTTAACTTTGCAGTTTTGGAAGTCACCACACACTCTATAACATGAATAGAGCTGAAATACTTCCTACAACCCACTATGGAAGTTCATGATGCTTTATTAGTTACCATTCTTGTTGTGACAAGGAAAGATTTATGGAGACTCTCAGATTAGAGGTAAAATCCATCATGCTCTGGAAGCCACACAGCAAGATTTTGAGGCAGCTGATTATTGCAGATCCACTGCCAGGAAAGATTTGAATGTTTGCACTCAGCTGATTTCTCCCTTGTGTTCAGTCCTGAACCCCAAGCTACCTACCCATATGCATAGTAACACTTCCCTCCTCAGGAAAATCTTCCTCAAAATATCCTGATCGACACACACATTAGTGTGTTTCCATGATTCTAAGTCCATTCAAGTTATCAAGGAAGACTGAGCATCACAACAGCACTCATAAAAATATGTTTGCTCGAATTTGTTTCTCGCTCATCTGTCATTTTTAGTCTCACAATTCAAGTAATATTTTCAACTCTTCTAACTGAAACCCAGAAAAAAATGTCATTTGTTTGCTCTTCTAAATCAGTGCTGGGCTAGAGTCAGTTCACCCACACAGGGAATTAGAATACTGTGTTTTTAAGTTGCTTTGTGTCTGAGAACTGAGCCTCTGCAGTGCATTTATCAACTTTGCCATTAAAAAGCTTGGTACTCTCAATTACACCCGAAGCTAAGGAAGTTCTGTCACTTGCATAGGGTTTCAGTAGCACAGGACTTACTGAATCAAAGAGCTACACACTGGTAATTTCTTCAGTAAAACCCGGACTATTTAGATAGTTATAGTGCCAACTACTATTTCTGATTATATCTAATTTCTTTAAGTAATCACTGAAAATGATATTTTAAATAAAAGTTAATTAAATAAAGGTAAATAATTCTATTTTGAGATGTTAAGTGCCTTATTAAAGATATACAGAAAACAGAACTTCCATTGAGAATCTATAATCTGCCCTTCAAATGTTATTTCCCTATTTCCTAATACTCAAAAATATCATTGTTGTTTTCTCCCTTGACTTAGGATGCAATGGGGACATCAAACTCAAAAATAATGGGAAGAATGTGCCATAAGTAGTAAGTTTTAGGCATGAGAAACTAATCCAATTTAGTCTTATTTATTCCATGGTTTTGTGATCCATACTTACAAAATATTCTTCAATCGTGATCAGATTTCTTCTGAACTCAAGGGATGATACACAAATATGGAAGAGAAATTGCATACAGTCATTAGGTGTGCATTACCCAACAGGTAAATTCAGAGATGCTTGTGGGCTCTGTCACCCACAGTAGACAGACTACTCTGCACCTCTATTTAAATAGGCTTAGCTTAGGCTAGAACCATCTGCAAATGTTTCCCTTGTCTATAATCAAATAAAATACATGTGACCACCATCGAAACACTGTTACTGCCACCTAGATAACAATTAGAAAACTATAGGGAAGCAGAATATAAATCTCATGTTCCAAACACTGTGCCTGCCCACAAACACTTAAGATAGGTGTGTCTATAGTTCTGCTTTCTAATCTTAGAGGTTTTCTCCTGCATTTTACTTCTCCAGCCTGATACTACTACTTTTCCTTTAGCTGTACTTTATGAAATAACCCTATGAGAGTCTGATATTTTTTCCCAAGAATTGAAATCCCAAGTCAAGAAGGTAATTCAAGAATGTTAAAAATATATTTTGGTTAGTTTTCAGGGATTCTCTCTTTGTCTCCCTCTCTTTACTTAATCACAAACAGTAAATATAATTCATTCTGTTTTTTCTATAATTTGCACTTTTCATTGTTAGTGGGTGACCATGTGAGTGTTATGTTGGTGAGAGAGAATGTATGTGGATGCATGCATGCCATCTCACGTGTGCAAACTAGAGGGAAATTTCAATAGGTCATTATCTTCTTCTACTGTGGTTTCCAACAATGAATCACATTATCAGACCCGAGGGCAGAACCTCCTACCCACTGTGATAATAATCACGTGGGGAAATTGTTCCTTAGATATTACTTTTCTCCATCACTTAAAGAGTCTTGTTTTTCTCTGATGAACATGTGATTTATATAATCTAATATTAATTTGAATTATTTCTGCATCATTGGTGAATGGTGGAGAATATATAAGAGGACCAGCTCTTAATATTAAAACAAAAAGAAAAGAAGAAAAAATAGTCTGCACCCCATTATGCATTGTTTGAATAAACGAAGTGTTTATATTGTTACATTTGACAGTCAGATGAGGGGCCTTCATCTTTATGACATACTGCATTTAATCTAATGAGCATCACATACTGAGAAAATAAGTATACAGAGAGAGAATCATGTACTCAAATAGGGAGCTCTAAGAAGAATTGATTTAAATTTTTTATGGGGGAACCATTCAGAGTGGAGAAAAACAAAACCAAGCATGTGGCTTCCTGGGCTTCTTGACACTTTCTTTGAATAAACCTATTTTAGTTGACAAAATCCAGACCAGCTCCAAACCTCTAAATAGCACACAGTGATCTTAAGAGAGGTACAGAAGAGAACAAAGCCCAGAGTCATCAACATTCGAAGCAGAAGGCCTACCACCATATGTCAGTTAGTACACTTAGTACACATTGCCTGTGGACACAGTGGGCAGACTGTAAAGTGTGATGCTCATAAATACTTTTTAAAAAGATTTTCTTGAAAATGTAAAAGGTTGGTTTCTAAAGACAGGAGTAAGTCTGTTTGTTTTTGAAAGAACTAAAACAAACAGGTGGTCTCTAGAGCATTATTCCATGCTCACTTTCATTCTTTATGCATCCACTCATTTGGCAAACCACTTGTTTTGAAGGAATTTAGTAGTACCCATTACTGAGCCAAGAAACTAGTATATGGAGAGCAGTTTCCTGATGCACTCCCATCAAGACCACTTCTAAAGTTTTTTGAAACTGCATATTTTGATAAGCAAGAGTTATCCTGTTTAGCAAATTTAACATATGAAAATCCATTTTAAATTTTATATTTGGCACTGAGGAGATGGCTCAGATAGTAAATATTTTTCTGTGGTAACATAGAAACCTGAATTTGGACTGTCAGCACTCATGTGAAGAGCTGTACAAGACTGCTCATCACTAAATTGGAAGCAGTGAGTGGACTGGAACCAAATCAGTGAGCTCAGGGCTTGGTATGATCCCCTGTCTCAAAAACTAATGTAGAGAACGCTATAGAAGCAACTTGCCATCAACTTGTGACCTCCCTATGCATAAGCACACATGTACACAAAAATATACATACATGCACTTATCCATGAATGCACATAGCACACTCAAGCTTATGTAAGCATACACAGCACATAGATACATATACAAACGCATATGAAGACTTTAGTGATGGTTATTGCACTAGAAAATAATTAGTTATTGAATAGAATAATTAAAGTGATTAATGTTTAACTTAATTAAAAATGATTGATAAAAAAACATTAAAAACAGAAAAAGAAAGTTTTTTTTTTTTTAAGACAGGATTTCTTTGTAGCCCTGGATGTCCCGAAACTCACTCTATAGACCAGAGTTGTCTCAAACTAAGACATCTACTTACCTCTGCCTCCTGCATGCTGAGATTAAAGGCATGTGCCATAACCACCCAGCTTATAAATCTTATCTTTATGGTAAAATTGAAACATCAATCTCAGAGTAAATATTTCAAAAACAGTTAAGTTAGTATGAATGAATAGTTTACTCACTCATTTCTTCCTATCTGAAAAGCATTATGTTAAATTGGTTTGTCCAGCTAGAAATGATAATACAGGAAGGAGAAGAAATTTAACAACGGCTTTGGCTGCTGAGCAACTTCAAGACCTCTCTTGGCAACAGAGCAAGAGCCTACAACAAAAACAAAAGTTTAAAAAAAATGAGGCTTGGCTATAACCTAGATATAACACATTTGCCTAACATGAACAGGAAACTGGGTTCTAGTCCTCATTTTTAAGGTAATCAGATGAGTTATTCTGCTGAAGTCTTGATGGAGAACAAAGCCAAACTACACAAAACACACTAGGAGTAAAGAAGCTTTGAGAGATGATAGTAAAGGTGAAAAATAATAAATGGTGGGCTCATTCAGGTTGCATTTGGTACGTTAAGGATGTTTGTAATCATTTGTTTGGGGGTTGGTTACAATATGTTATTGGTAATGATCGGAAAAAAAACTAAGCAAAGGAGATTAGATTCAGGGATCTTTTTCTATAAAGGGGGATATATGAATTATAGAATAAAAGAACTGATTATTAAATCTACTTTTAAACTAAAATACAATTTCTAGTCTTAAATATTTCATATTGGTATAGATTTTTATATACAGATACAAATTTAAGTTTAGTTTGGTTATAATGTATATATGTATCTACTTTTGTTTAAGGTACTATAGTCATGCAACTCATTTTAAAATGTACAATTATGAAATACAGGTTAATAGATAGTCATCCATAATAATCAAATTTGTAGCTATATTAGGTATGTTTTCAAGGTTAAACAGATACATTTTAGATAGACAGGCAGTCTTCAAACACTTGAGCAATCCCCAGTATATTGCATTTGAAATATTTTAATAACAAGGCTTTTAATGGCAATGAAACACATCTGTTCCTGGAATCACCATCAATCTACTTTAGAGACGATGATGAGCATAAAAGAACCTTCATAGGAAGTTTGCTTTCGTTGTGAGAAAAGTTAGCCACTGTGCAAGAAACTTCCCTGGCCTTGACTGCTGACAGTATGCTGTACAAACTGGATAAGCAGCACACAAAAGAAAGTAACTGTCAAGTGGTGCCAAGTCAGGGTTGAGCAGTCCTTCCAAAATTTGTACCTCACAGAAAAGTCTGTCAGGTATTCCAGGCCTGTAGTCTAAAAATGGATACCCCAATAGCACAGAGGATTCTTGGGTGACCGTCCAGTCAGCCAGAATTTTCTGTCATTTCTAAAAGTTTGGAAGTTGCTTGGTCTATACTTTCTGTTCACTGAGGTAATATTATCTCCTTCTTGTGTCTCAGATGGAGTTAAAGACAAGTTAGTTACAGTTATAGGGTTTTTTTTTTGTTACCAAATTCAAAAAGAATCTTACAAAAGAGGTATAAAATGTATAAGGTTGAGAGACATAAAAGGTTCAACTGCTTATCTAAGAGAATGTTTTGAGGTCTAAAAAGAAGAGTTTTTGGATAGTAATACAACTTATGATAAAAATAGTTAAGGTATAAAACTTTAAATTCATCAAGATAAAATAGATAATGGGGTATCTTCTCTGACTATGTCAAATACAAATGGACTAGACATTGTAAATGTAATTGCTTTCTAATAATTGCTCTTATTGTTTATAGTTTTGTTGTGTTAGAGTTAAAAGCTTTTCTTTTTCTTTAGATAAAAGTGGCAGTGTAATGTTGTGGAATATTCCCTTACACTGTGTGAAGATGTGTACCTGTGATTGGTTTAATGACCGGTGGTTAGCATAAGGTATAGGAAGGATTTCTGTACAGAAACAATTCTGGAAAGAAGTAGGAGTCATCAGTAGACATACAGGGATCAAGGCATGAAGGAAAAAAGGTAAAAGCATGAGTCACATGGCAGCATGTATATTAATAGATATGGATTAATTTAAGTTGTAAGGGTTAGTTAGAAACAAACCTAATCTATACCAAGCTTTCATTATTAATAATAAGTCTCTGAGTCATTATTTTGGAGCTGGATATCAAAACAAAGAAAGATTTGTTACCCAGTGATAATGTGAAAATTTCACAAATAATAATAACATTAAAAGAAACACCCCAAAATAAAAATACATTTTGGAAAACAAAAAACTCAGGAGTCAGATTAGTTGGTAAAGTACTTGCAGTACAAACAAAAGGTCCTAAGGTCAGATCTTCAGTATCTGTGTAAAAATCGGGTGTGGTGATTTACACATAAACTCCAGAACTGGAAGGCAGAGGCAGGAGCATCTCAGAGACTCAACTGCCTCCTTCCCTCACTCCCTTCCTCCCTCTCTCCTTCCCTCAATCCTTTTCTCCCTCCCTTGCTTTCTTCCTTCCTTCCGTCCTTCCTCCCTGGTTGCCTACATAGTATTTCTAGAGTGATATAGAGGGGTGTGGTGAGGGAATATTTACTAGAGGATGGGCTTCTTTCCAGGCTATACCATTCAAGAAAATCTCTCGCCCTTCCATCAACCATTAATACATGTAAATCCTCAGGGAGGAATGAGATCTTATGTTTTCTTCTCAGCTACTTGACTATAATGTTAGTGGGGACCATCTATGGCAGATCTTATGCTAATAACCAGAGTTGGTATGGTCCAATAGTGCAAAAGCCATTCCATGCCAGGAAGAAAACATTCCATAATACTCTGCTCTTCTTCCAACGCTGAAATCATTTACAGCATCTCTTCTGTGATGATTTTCTAGCCTTGGCAGTGATATAGATTATCTGTGAGCTCCAGATTCTGCAAAAAAAGTCTGTTTCAGAAAGTTAAGGTGGAAATCAATAGAGGAAATCACTCCCCATTGCACTGTTGTCTCCATGTGTGTATTGGTAAGTGAGCATGACTGTCACCACACACTGCACACATGCGCATACACACACGTTCAGTGGACACAAACACACCTAAGAGATGAAAATCTTGTTGGAGTACTGAAGGTGTTTATCAATAATGAGAGAATTGGGTGAACTTTCAGAATTCTCACTAAATCATTCTTTGCAAGCCTTATAAGAACAAGCTGGACCTTGAAGGTCAAAGCCAAAAACTGGATCAGAAACCCTAACTAAATTTGATAAAAACAACTTTGGCATTTTGCAGGAGAGCATTAAAAACAACAACATGTTTTGTCTCTCCTCATTCCATCTCTAGAATACACACTACAAATAAAATTAGATGCAATTAATAGATCTTCTAAGGTGCACATGACCACTAGAAATTTTAAAGCTTTTCAATATAACACATATTTGAATTGCTGTTCTATTTATTCATAATCAAACAAAGGAGATGTGGAAATCTGAACTACTCTCTTGAAAATTTCAGATTATCCCTTCTGTTGTAAAAGAAGGGATATGAATTTCTCACTGATGGTCAGCACAGGAGTACCTACAGAAATATATAAGAGGCTAGACAGTCTGACTCTAAGTAATCCTTGCTCCGTTATGTGTGCTGTGACAGAACCTCTACTCATGGTAGATTCATGGAAGAAATGTTTCCTTATAAGAAGTTTTAGTTACCTGTTCAGTCCCTGGAGGAAGTTAAATGCATCTCTTGAGTCTACTCAAGCTCAAAATAACATGATACCCTGATGTACCAAGGGTTTAATCTCAAAGGGAATCTATTTTCTTTTCCAGAGTGCACTAATTACCTTTAAAGAAAAAAATACCACCAAACTCTTAAGTGCAACTTATCAGTACAAACTTTCTATGCAGAGCACAGTTTAAACAAAACTAAAGAGGCAAGCAATAGTAAAAAAATCCATGTATAGATTATTAGAAATGATGTGTGTAATGCTTCTACTCTATTGATCCTCAGCATCAATGTAAAAAAGCTGAGTGCAGCAGTACACATCTGTAAACCAGAGTTGGGAAAGCAGAAGCCAGCATCTGTAGCTTGCTGGTCAGTTAGTCTAGTCTAACCATGATCTCCAGGTTCAGTGAGAAATTGAGCTTCCGAAGTCCAATGGGGAATGATTGGGGAGTATACCCATTTTTGATGTCCGGCTTATACATGCAAATGGATATATATTAACAATTTAAATATGTTCTCATATTCCTTGGATCATGTGTCTTAGCTCTTACATAAGCTTAATGTCATAGAGAGTTTCAGAAAACAAATAGCAAAACACATGACTATTGGAAAAGGGATTTTTGATCTCTAGCAAATATAAACCAAGTCTTTTTTCAATAAATATTGCGTACAAAAATAAAATATTGAATAATCATTATGTGTAAAATGACCACTGCATTTTAAATTTTGTCTTACAGAGGCAAAGATGATTAATAAACTAGACATCTGAGCTTGGAAGTTTTGATAATTATGCAGTGATAGTGAGAAGGCATCCATGAGGAAAAAACATAATGAACATAATGACTTTTGTCAGACATCCATGTGATATCCTCACACGGAATCAAGTAGAATTCATCATTGCCTTGCAGTATTTATAAAGATAATTAAACTCTAGATGATTTCCTGACAATATGATTATAATGTTCACTTTAAAAACCAAGCCCCTATTATATGCAATACGTTTGTTTCCTTATTTTTTTATGATAAAATGTTCTCAGTTTCAGGGGATCAAAGGCCCTCTTCTGATATATTTTAACCTCCAAATAAATTTTAGAATCAGTTTATCAATAATTATCAGATAACCGTCCATGAGATTACTATGAATCTATGGGCCAACTTGGTGATAACTGATGTCCTGTCAATAATGAGAATAACTAGAAACATAGGATAGCTCTCCATTTATTTATTTATATCCTTGATTATAATTTTATAGACTTTTTTATTTAAATCTTATGTATATCTTGTTGTACCTACATCTATGTATTTTATTTACGGATTATAAATAGTCATGCTTATAATTTAAAATTACAGATTTTTATTATTTCTCTCTAGAAAGAATGCTTTTAGTATATCAGTCTTGTATTGTAAGCCTTGTTATTTTGAAGCAAAGCTTTGGATTTCTTCTGACCTGTGTATTAAGTCCTGAATTTCTTTTGTGAAATACCATTAGGAAAGATTAGCTTTATGATAGTTTTCACACACTCTTCATTAAATTGAGGAAGTTGCTTCTGTTTCTAATTTTCTGTGTGTCTTCTTTGTAATAGGTATTGGGCTGATCTGACACGTTTTTAACACTGACTGATCATGTGACTGTCTCCTTTAATTGAATGAAATGATCTGCACTAGTTGGTTCTCAAAAGTTGAACCATTCTGCATACTTGGCATAAATGACAGCCTCATATAGTTTACCATATTATTTGAGTTGCTGAATTCACTTTCCTATTATATGCTGCAATTTTTTACATCTATGACCAGGACATATGCCTCTAATTCATCCTTTCTTTAAATGCTGTTACCTGATTTGAGTATTTGGGTGATACTGTACTGAGATTGAATAAGAAGTGTTCAGTTTCAAGTTTCTTAGTTTCCCTTTATTATTTCCTGAAGCACTCACATAGAATATAGGGTAAAAAGGACCTGAAGAAATGAGCCACTTTATACAGCCATATGATTCACAGAGGGAAGACTGCCCATGATCACATGATTAGGTACGAGGCTATGGGGCAGTCTATTCCTCTAGACTGTGAACTTGGCCAGTATTTCTTAGTGCTCCACTTCTATAAAACAACTAAGGGAGGCTAGAGTTCCCTGAGAATATAGAATTTTCTAGTTCATGTATTTGATTGAAAACGGAGGTATTATTCTGCATTTATTTTTGAATTAAAAAAAATAACAGAACTTGCCTGCCTTTCTCAGAAAAATTCTGTATTTTAGATAATTCTATATTTAAATTAGATATGTAGTAAGTATGTTTTAGAGCCTGTCTAAGTTAACAATTTAAAGGGAACTGCTTTAATTTAAATGAGCTAGAAAGTAGTTCCAGAGGAGAATGTAATGATAATTTCAATTTAATAATGTATAATCTGGGTAGAGGCATTTATCATCATTTATGTATGATATTATCAAAAGCTAAATTTATTTAGATTAATACCACAAATTTCTTACAAGTTTTTGGTTGATTAATGTATCTCTATATATAAAAAAGATACATAAACAAAAACTCTGAGCCACACAGGAATTAAATAACTCATGTGGTATTCGAATAGGATCCAAAAATAAATATTTTGATATTCAACTTTCACAGAAAAATATTAAGAAATGTTTCACTTATATTTCTTCATGAATGATGTACTGACAGTTATCAATATCCCATTGAAATGCATGCATATTCTTGACTTCATTTCTCCATTTGGTGCCAAAACTGGAACTGGCAATGTATTTCCTGATTTCTGGTTTTATCCTTTATTCACTGGGGCTGACAAGCTATAGAAGCTCTCCTGCAGATGAAGACAAATCCTGCCACAGTGCACAGCTGGTACTCGAAAATGTTACTGTTGAATAGATATTTTTAGTTATTTAATTTTTGCCCTGTAAGCTGGATTTCAGCTGGATTTTTTGACTGACACATATAGTTCCTATCTTTTTTCTGCCCATGATTTTCTTGTACAAGAAATATTATGTGTTGTCTTAAATTGCATATTATCTACAGAAGAAGCAATGGGAATAAAGGTGGATATTACCCCAAAATATATTGCTCCATTTAATGTAAGCTAAATTTTGTTGACTCTCTGCTTTAATATTAAATCACCTTCCCTATATGTACTATTTTAGCATTAATGTAGGATAAAGCATGTTAACATAACAGTAGGTAAAGGTATAAAGTAACTCCAAATTGTTTCATGAGGGAATGTTGCTTTTTAATATCTAGAACCATGGGTCTAAGTCGTAGTTGGAAGATTTGCTGATGGAAAGGCACAGAGATTTTGATTGAGAGACTATTATCTGGACTTTTACAACAATGTTGTTGACAACAAAACTTAGTAATTTCAATTCACTGGCCTTAACCTTGCCTTAAACTTATTTTACAACATACTATAAAAATAAAATATTCTATTTTATTTATAGCTCAGATGTGATCTAAGAAGATGAAATAAACTACATAAATTATGACCCTTTGATCTGAATCTTAGTTTTTATTGCATATTTTCAAGTGATAGAGAATAATACTTAGTACAGCTGAGCTGTGACTGAAAAAGCATGGGATAAAACTGGACTCTCTGAGCATGGCGAACAATGAGGGCTGATGAGAACCCAAGGACAATGGCACGGGGTTTTGAACCTACGTAATGTGCTGGCTTTGTGGGAGCCTAGCCAGTTTGGATGTTCACTTTCCTAGAAATGGACAGAGGGGGGAGGACCTAGGACTTAACACAGGGCAGGGAAATCTGACTGCTCTTTGGGCTGGAGAGGGAGGGGGAGAGGAGTGGGGGGAGGGGGAGAAGGGTGGGAGGAGGGGGAAGAAAATGGGAGGCTGGGAGGAGGAGGAAATTTGTTTTTTTTCTTTTCTCAATAAAAAAAGTTAATAAAAAAGATAATTAATTATAAAAATACCACTTTTACCTAAAAACTCTAATTTTCAAATTCAATCTTAAACTATTTTTGAGGTTAAAAACAATAGTTGTTTTCCAGTCAGATGATGCATAAAATATAGAAAAAAACTGTAACTTCATACCAGAATAGAAATATTTTATGTACGCCGGGCGATGGTGGCACACGCCTTTAATCCTAGCACTCGGGAGGCAGAGGCAGGCAGATCTCTGTGAGTTCGAGACCAGCCTGGTCTACAGAGCTAGTTCCAGGACAGGCTCCAAAAGCCACAGAGAAACCTTGTCTCACAAAAACCAAAAAAAAAAAAAAAGAAATATTTTATGTATTATCTTATATAATGCATTGGGTGTATTTACTTCCCATAAGTTCATAAAAACATATTTAATAATGTATTTGGATACATAACTTAGCTTTTATATTCATTTTCTATATCAGCCTTCATAAGAATAACAAAGTCTGTATAAAATTGAGTTTGTTTCTGCATTTAACAGCTACACAGAAACATTAGTGTGTGTGTGTGTGTGTGTGAGTTGTATGTGCATCCTTGTATTTGTACACTTGCAAAGGCACATATGTGAATATCAGAAGACAACCTTGATGTCAAGCCCTGCTCTGCATCTTCTTTAAGATAAGAATATTTGTTGTTTGCTGCTGTCTCTGCCAGGCTAGCTGGCCTATGGGTTTCCACAATCTCTTCTCTCTCTGCTTCTCATCTTGCCTTAGAAGAAACAGAGTAACAGATATGCAGTAGCCCACTCAACTTTCAGAGGATTCTAGCCTAAGTAGATTCTCATGCTTCTATGGCAAGTGCTCTGTAGACTGAGCTTTTTCCCAAAGCTGAAATAACTGTTTATAAAGGGAAGATTAGAGATCATTAAAATGATGGTCCATATGTTCAAACAAGAACTCAAAGGCTGATGTCACTAATTACTAGCTACATAACTCCAAGCAGATTTACTTAAACTCTTCTCATTGACTTTCAATCTTTTCTTTTATAAAAAAGCACTTACAATACAGCCATAGCATAAAAAATAAATTTAATGTATTTAACATGACCAGAACTTTGTCTAAAACATAGTGAAGACTCCATATATATTGCCAAATATTATACTACCTCTTTTGTTTCTCAACATTACTTTACTACTTTATACTTGAATAAATATAATAATACCTCATGTTTTCAAATATGCATATATAGTTTACTTTTTATTTTTCAAAATGCCTTTTGTTGGAATAATAGTGCATTTCATTTATTTTGTTGCACACTGATACAGCAAATCGAACCATACATGCACATATCCATATGCAGAAATCTTCCTGCAGCTGAATAAATATGCCAGCATTTATAAAGGAGGACTCTAAGAGGCACATGCTAGGAGGTCCCCAGAAAGGGGAAATAATTAAGATCTCCTGGGTAAACTGGGAAAAAGTAGAAGGGAGGGGATGGGGAAACATGAGGGAACAAGATGGCCACATTGGGGGAGGGACAGAGTGGGAGAGCAATGCAAAAGATATCATGATAGAAGGATCCATTATGGAGTTGGGGAGAACCCGATACTAGGAAGACTCTTAGGAATTGACAAGGGTGGCCCAGCTAAGCCTCCTAGAAGTAATAGAGTGGGTGCCTAAACTGACCTTCCCCTCTAATCGGATTAATGAGCACCCTAACTCGTGTCATAGAATCTACATCCAGTAACTAGTGGGAGAAAATGAGGTGACCCACAGCCAAGCACTGGGCTGAGCGCTTAGTGTTCAGCTGAAGAGAGGGAAAAGAGATCATATGAGCAAAGGAGGTCAAGATCATGATAGGGAAAACCAGAGACAACCAAACTGAGCCAGTGGTAGCTCATTGACTCTAGTCTGACACCTGAAGAACTTGAATGGGACCCAAGTAGACACTCTGAATGTGGGTGATGGTTATATGTCTTGATGTTTGTAGGGACCTCTGGCAGTGTGACCAGGACTTATCTCCTTGCATGAACTGGCTTTTTCAAACCCATTGCCTATGGTGGGATACCTTGCTCAGCCTAATTCAGAGGGGAGGGGCTTGCTTCACCCTCAAATTGGTGCCCCAGACTTGGTGACTCCACAAGGGAGGCTTTATACCCCATGAAAAGTGAATGGGAGTGGGATGGGGGAAGGTATGGGGAAAAGAGAAGGGGAGGGAGGGAAGCTGGGGTTGGTATGTAAAATGAAAACACAAAGTTTAGTGAAATAAAAAGAAAATTGTATTAAGACATCAAAAATTCATAAGTATAATTTCTAAATAATTTTTGAGATTTGAAGCTAACACTTATAAGTCAAAATAGTGACACCAGCTGGTGCTCTTTAGTATAATGCCAACTTCTTTATGATCCCACTGCTTTCATAAAGTGTTTACCTAATTATTATTTTATTAATAAAAATCAGGAGTCAGATATCAGAGTAAAACCTTGGTTTATCAGAGAAGCAACCAGTGACCTCCCCCCCCAACCTCTCTCTCCCCCTCTCTGTCTGATTCATTGACCCAATAGGGACAAGAGTAATTTTAAGCATCTTACTACTACATCCTGTGTCTATCTTTATGTCCTTAATTTTCCAAAACCTCTATGGCTAATTTAGGTCATCTGTCCTCTGATTCAAAGTAAACTTTACTGTCATTCTTGAGAGCTTCAGAGTGTGATCAAAATATCCTACAACATTCCCACTTTTTTTTTCTAAAAGAAAGGGAAGGTTTTATCTCTAATACAGTAAAACTTAAATTTAAGTTTTATACACATAGAGCTAAATGAAAAGGTCCCCTGGGCATCCCCAGTGGCTAGCCATGTGGGCAGCGGGTGCAAGGGGCAGACAGATAGGCACACCATGCAGATGAGTTTGCTGCAAGCTGCCAGGGTCGCAGAAGCAGCCAGTCCCAAGCAGGGACGGCACACGAGACCATGCAGCAGATCTCCATCGTTGCCTGGAGAGAGGGATAAACATACAGAGTAAAGTTAGGTTAGACATTTATTAGGTGGATTATGGAGAGGGAGGGAGAGGGAGAGAGAGAGAGAGAGAGAGAGAGAGAGAGAGAGAGAGAGAGAGAGAGAGGCGGCCTCTCCAAGAGAGGGGACAGGAAGAAGAGAAAGTCTGAGACTGCGAGCAGGAAGGGAGTGGGCTTGGCTTGTCTCTTAAAGAGACAGAACAATCATTACACCCACCCCAAAAACAAATGCACCACTCAGTGAGTGCAGTGTTAAGGGAGAAACACAGCGAAAGGGCAATCATGTGAGAGACTCAAGGCCAAAAAGCAAACAGCCTTACCAATTGTCCCGGTAGACTGATGGAAAGTTGGGAAGTGAATTGGAGAAGGTCCAGGTTTAGGATTTTTGCCCACACCACAGCAGTGTAGAAATAGGTCTCTGTGAATGGAAGAGAGATAGATTCTGCTGCTGTGGTGGGAGGCATCATGGGGGGGGGAGGGGTGCAAGCAGGACAAAATGTTTGTCATGCCACCAAGCTGGGAATCTGAGAAGTCAACCCTATGAAACAAAGCAGGGCCTGACAGTGACTGACACAAGAAGGGGGAGGGGAAGAAAAGAGGGGAAGGGAGAGAGAGAGAGGAAAAAGTTGCCTCTCCAGAAGAGTAAGGGGAATTTAGAGATAAAAACGTAAGTAATCTGTGAGACTAGGCAAGAAACATCTCAATAAAGATGGCAGGACTTGGTCACTTGAGCTGCCCTTAGTTAAGATGGCAGTGAGGTCACCTGGCCTTAGTATGATTGTGGTGAGGTCATCTGACCTTAGTCAAAATGGAGGTGGTCACATGTTGTATGGAGAAACCACATTTTTAGAGCTACAGGAATTTTAAATATAACAAGAGAAGCATAGAGGCTTGTTGAACATACATTTGAAACAGAATTACATCTGTGTGGCCACACCATTCACACATTCTTTCATACATGAAGTAGAGAGGAAAATTACTTAGCACCATGAGCCACCCTGTTGCCAAGATTCCGTGTCACCAGCTATTGTGGGGAGCAAAGGCTGGAACTGTAAACAGTTGCCTCAGGAATCTGACTAATCTTGTCTGTTTTGCAGTAACAGCGGCAGCAGAGACAGAGATAGAATAGAAGTAATAGGAATGAGAGAAAAAGAGCATTTACAGGCAGGTGGGAAGGGGCTGCCTGGAGAAACGCAAAGCAGACTGGGCTGACTTGTTGATAGTGGGACACCTGCAGTCCTATTTGGTGGCAGAAATTAGAAAGGAGCTGATGGAGAACTTTACCATTTGCAGTGTTGGAAAGTGGTCTGAGTCCATGAGGCAATGTGGAAAGAACCTGGTGGAGTCAGGCAACAATGTTATTCTTTTTTAAAGATATAAGGTGGAAAGGCCAGTCCCACAAGGGGCAGCCGATCCCATGAGGAGTAGGAGTGGAAGATCCAAGGCTTCCAGACCTCAGTGAGTTCCCTTAGACCTTGACGGGTCACCTTGGTGGGTTGGAGACAGATAGATACATCATGCAAAGTGAGTATAGAGTTTATTCAGTGGGATATGGAAGGGAAGGGGGGAAGGAAGAAGGGGGAAGAAGTAAGAGAGGCAGAAAGAGATGAGGGAGAGAGGGGGTGGAGAAACAGAGAGCAGAAGTTACCTCTTTGGGAGAAAGATGGAAAGAGAGAGCACAGGATGGGGGAGATGGAATATCCCCTCCCCTCAGTGAAAGGGGAGGGGTTGGGAGAGGGCAGGGCTTGTCTCTTAAAGGGACAGGATACCCAGGTGATAGACCAGGCCTGAAGATTTTAACAATACCTATAATATGCTTTATGTTCCCAAATGCAAAAAAACAAAAAAACAAAAAACAAAAACAAAAAAAAACAAAAAAAAACAAAAACAAAAACAAAAAAAAACCACTTTCATTTTACTGGAGACATATGCTGGACTTCAATTGTACAGGTATCCCTCAAATAACCATTACTTCTTTATTAATTTTTATTTTTCCATTCAATTATTTACACTTCCATCCCTCCTCCCAATCCCCTCCCACTCCCCCACACTCCCTCCTCCCTCTCCCACCCTGCTTGAGAGAGGGCCAGGAATCCTGCCCTGTGGGAAATTCAAGGCCCTTCCCCCTACATCCAGGCCTAGGGAGCTGTGCATCCATATAGACTAGGGTCCCAAAAGCCAGAACATGCTGTAAAAACAAGTCCCAGTGCCTTTATCAATGGCTTCTTAGCCTCTGTTGTCATCCACAATCAGAGGGTCCGTTTTGATCACATGCTCATTCAGACCTGGACCAGCTTGATTTGGTGAGCTCCCATTAGAACAGGCACACTGCCTCAGTTGGTTGATCAACCCCTCCCGGTCCTGACTTCTTCGCTCGTCTTCTCCCTCCTTCTGCCTTTCAACTGCACCTTGGAAGCTCAGTCCGTTGCTTTGGTGAGGGTCTCTGTCTCTATCTCCATCTGGACTAAGATTCTATGGTGATATTTGAGATAATCATCAGCATCATAGTAGGGCAAGAACAGTTCAGGCACCCTCTCCTCTGCTGTCCAAGGACCTAGCTGGGGACATCCCATGGACACGTGGGATCCCCTCTAGAGCCAAGTCTTTTGCCAACCTTAAAATGGATCCCTTACTGTAGGTATTTTCTTCCATCCTCCTATATCTGCCCTTCCTCCATCTCCACTCCCACTCCCCAAGTTCTTGCCAGACCTTTCCTTCTCCCTTCCCTCTCCCCCTCTCCCCTGCCCCCAAACTTACCTCCACCCCCTTCCCCAGCCCATGCTCAAAGCTTTTGCCCTGCAATCTTGTTTTTTTCCAATTTCCAGGAGGATCTATATATTGTTTTCTTTGGGTTCACCTTGTTATTTGACTTCTTGGGCTTGTGAACTATGGACTTAATGACCTTGGTTTATGGCTAGAGTCCACAAATGAATGAGTTCATTCCAAATTCATGTTTTTGGGTCTGGATTATCTCACTCAGGATAGCGTTTTCTATTTCCATCCATTGCATGCAAAACTCAAGATGTCATTGTTTTTTACCACTGAGTAGTACTCTAATGTGTATATATTCCACACTTTCTTTATCCATTCTTCCATTGAGGGGCATCTAGGTTGTTTCCAGGTTCTGGCTATTACAAATAATGCTGCTTTGAACATAGTTGAACAATGCTTTTGTAGTATGATTGGGCATCTCTTGGGTATATTCTTAAGAGTGGTATTGCTGGATCCTGGGGTAAGTTATTTTACCATAGATACATATGCAGGATTTTAATGGGCTACTGCTTTAAGTTCTGGAAAGGCTGATTCTATTATTATACACTTATTAAGAAGTAATGGTGATGAATTTCCTGAAAAACTGCCACACTGATTTCCAAGTGGTTACACAAGTTTGCATTCCCACCAGCAATGGATGAGTGTTCCCCTTACTCCACACCCTCCCCAGCAAAGGATATCATTGATGTTTTTTTTTTATTTTAGCCATTCTGACAGGTGTGAGATGGTTTCTCAAAGTTGTTTTGATTTGCGTTACCCTGATCACTAAGAAAGTTGAACATGACCTTAAGTGTCTCTTGGCCATTTGGTCTTCTTCTTTTGAGAATTTTCTGTTCGGGTCAGTACCCCATATTTTAATTGGGTTAATTAGAATTTTAAAGTCTAGTTTCTTGAGTTCTTTATATATTTTGGAGATCAGACCTTTGTCTGTTGTGGGGTTGGTGAAGATCTTCTCCCATTCAGTAGTCATCACCATTACTTCTTAATAAGTGTATAATAATAGAATCAGACTTTCCAGAACTTAAAGCAGTAGCCCATTAAAATCCTGCATATGTATCTATGGTATAATGTACATATTTTAATTTTCCAAACTCTAAAAAATAGAACACACACAGTTGGAAATTTTTAATTCTTTGTGTAACTTTTGAATTGTTTTCTAAATGTAATGGAGTTCATTTGTACAAAAATCAAGTAGAACATTTGTTGCCAAATGATGGAAAATCTTTGCAATTAACATGGTGCTTCTTATGAAATTCTTAGATATATAGCATATTTCTTACTAATAACTGATCAATTTTAGCATTATTTTGTGCTAGAGGGCCTTGTAGACTGTGTGGGAATTAATATGTGTCATATACAAAAAATGGTTTCTATTTCTGATCATTTGTTATAATTGAATAAATAAGAAATTTAATTCTGCACCATCTGGAATAAGTTCAGCAGTTTCAATATGTAAAACAACTCTTTCTGCTTACTGAGAGTCAGTAACCATATTAAGATGTTCTCTAAAATCTAATGACACCATGAGACTAGTGTGTAATTCTGACTTTTGAACAGAATCATAAGTTCTTAGAAACACTTTATTTGAATCTGCTTTTCCTGATTTATTTGCATCTATGTAAAATGTAGGGTCCCAGAAATTTGTGTTCTTCCTACAATGTGAGGAAGAATCCAATTAGTTCTTTCTATAAACTGAAATGTCTAGCTTTTGGGATATTGGTTGCAAATCTTTCTCAAGAAATTACTGCAAGATCATTGCTAATGTTTCTGTTCAAACAATGAGGCAACTTCAGCATTAATAAATGGTACCACCATTTCTATAGGGTCTATTCTTATAAATTGGTGAAGTCTAAATTTTCCTTTCAAAATTAATTCAGAAACTTTTCCTCATAGGTCTTTATTTTTTTCTCTGGCTGTGTGCTAAAAATATTAACTCTAATATATTATTCTTTCTCTGCATAGGAATTCATGTGAGAATATGTATAGAAGATAAAATAATCAGAATAAACTCACACTCTAAATTCAAATGATCCAAATGTGTATCTTGTAATTTCTTTTCTATGAAAGTCAATTCTTTCTAAGCCTCATCTGATCATTTTCTTGAACTTTTTATGTCCTTATCACTTCATTAGGTATGGAATAAATTATTTATTCTTGAATAGTTAATCCAATTATGTGTAATAATAGTAAATATCTCCCAGATTTTTTGAAAATCATTTAGAATCTCTCCTGATTTGTACTTCCTGTGGTTAAACTTTTTTTTTTTTTTTTTTTAGTTTTTCGAGACAGGGTTTCTCTGTAGCTTTGGAGCCTGTCCTGGCACTAGCTCTTGTAGACCAGGCTGGCCTCAAACTCACAGAGATCCGCCTGCCTCTGCCTCCCGAGTGCTGGGATTAAAGGCGTGCGCCACCACCGCCCGGCTTGAACATTTTATAAACATATCTTATATCCTAGGTAATTAACAAAATCTCCTCTTCGTAATTTTTTCAAAAGCAATTTGTAATCCCCAGAAAAGCAAATTTTCTTTGTCAAACTTTTTTTTTTCTGAGTGACCTACATCTGAATCAGATATTAAGATATCATCCATATAATGGTAAATTATTGTACCAAGCTTATTCTTTCAGGCTACCAACCAGCTCCCAAGTCATGGCTGATACTTATTATTAGTTATGAATCTTCAACCTAACTTAGGCTTTTTTATGCTAGCTCTTTTAACTTAAATTAATGAGTTTTTCTTTATCTACCTTTTGCCACAGGG
Source organism: Microtus oregoni (assembly GCF_018167655.1). Classification (NCBI taxonomy): domain Eukaryota; kingdom Metazoa; phylum Chordata; class Mammalia; order Rodentia; family Cricetidae; genus Microtus; species Microtus oregoni. The sequence continues at coordinate 579,221 of NW_024544738.1, forward strand.
ATTCTTACTTTTCTTTCTGTATGTTTTACTTTCCTACTTCCCCCAGTATCTGGCTGACTGGAAGCTATCTGGCTTCTAAGGCATGCCTCCCTCTTTCTCCTTGCTCTCTTGTCTCTTCTTCTCACCCTCTTATTTTCCTCTTCTATTTATTCTCTTTGCCAACCAGACCCATCTATCCTTCTCCTGCCTAGCTTTTGGCCATTCAGCATTTTATTAGACCAATCGGGTACCTTAGGCAACAAAAGGAAACAAATGTAATACATCTTTTCATAATTAAGCGCACATCCTTACATCACTAAGAAAATGTTGCATAAACAAAATATAACACACCTTTACACATCTAAAATAATATTCCTCAGCATAAACAAATGTAACACTTCTTTGCCTAAATAAAAAATATTCCACAACAAACTATACACTGAGGAAACTGTTTATAAACTGTTTCCAGTGGTTATACAAAATACTGGCATAATACTATTTAACAACTCTTGTCAAAGAATTTTCCACTGATATCTTTTTTAACAAGTTGGTAATGATTATAAGTACACATTATGAAGGCATCTTTATTTATCCTGTTTTTGTAGACATATAATGAAAAAGCAGTCTTTTAAATCAATCACTATAATAGACCATCCTTTAGGTAATAGCAAAGGCAAAGAAATTCCAGATTGTAATGAACCCATTGGCTGAATCACCTTATATATGACTCCTGAAACTGTTAACATTTCCCATTTTACAGATTTCTTTTTAATGGCAGATATAAGAGAATATCCAGGACTGGTCAATTCTTCATTATGTTTAGCATTTAGGTAGTCCTGTACAAGTTGTTCTAAATGTTATAAGTATTCTGAAGCCAAAAGCCATTTTTCTACCCAGGCAGGTTTGTCAGCTAATCATTTTAAAAGTAGGGCTGTTAGAATTGTTGGTTACAATTCTTGATAATACCTTTTAATATTTTTTTCAGAAGTATACATTAGTGTTGTGGAATATTATTTTAAGATGTGTTACATTTGTTTATGCTAGGAACATTCCTTTAATGATGAAAATTATGTGTTATTTTTATGTTGCCTTTGTTTAACTTTGTGATGTTGTGTTACTTTGTATATCTAAAGCACCTGATTGATCTAAAAAGTAGCTGCATGCCAATAGCAAGGCAGGAGAAAGGATAAGTGATGGAGGAGGGCCATTTGTCTATGTATTACTTTAATTGGTTAATAAAGAAACTGCTTTGGCCCTTTTGATAGGACAGCAGCTTAGATAGGTGGAGTAGACAGAACAGAATGCTGGGAGAAAGAAGCTGAGTCAGGCAGTCGCCATGACTCTCCTTTCCGAGACAGATGCAGGTTAAGATCTTTCCCAGTAAGCCACACTTCATGGTGCTACACACATTAATAGAAATGGGCTAATCAAGATGTGAGAGTTAGCCAGTAAGAGGCTGAAACTAATGGGCCAGGCAGTGGTTAAAAGAATATAGTTTCTGTGTAATTATTTTGGGTGTAAAGCTAGCTGGGTTCCTTACTACTGATAAGTAGGGCTAGTGAACATAGGGATTAAGAGGAGGAGAAATCTAGGGAAAGAGAGATCAAGGAGTTACAAGGAGTTAGAAGAGGAGGACTCCAGAGGCCACACATCCAGCTTGCCTGATCCATGTTGATTTGCAGTTATTAGCACAGTGCTAGCCTTCATCACACCTTCTGCACATTCCAGAAGGCTTGGCTCTTATTTGTATTATTTCTAAAAAAAAATGAATACCTTGCCTACAATTCCTTTTCAAATGACCTGATTTGCTATAATTTACAACATCTAAACTTTTGTTTTTTCATAAAATTTTTAGAAATCACTTCACCTATCCAGGTATTATCATAAGTATGATATTCAATAACAGCTGTATTGCTAATCTATTTGTCTATTGGTGTTGATCTTGCCAATCACCCTTTTGCATTCTGAATTAGCATTTTCAAAAGCCAAAGATTCAGTTAATATTTGTCTAACTTCTAAGTCTAATATCATTCTGTTTACAAGATCAATCTTTGTAAGAAAAATCAGTGAAGTGTTCTTTTGGGCTTTATATATGCTTTGTAAATGACTTAGTCCACTTTCTTAATTTTTTAAACCCTGTCCCAAGCATTCAAAGCTACTGTATGGCTTAGGCCTAGAGTATAATGATTAAATCAATATGTCTTTGCAAGTCAACATAATAGCTTTCACAGAGAGGCTAGTCTGGAAATTTTCATACCTCTAGCCTCATTTTCTTGTTCCATGACCCTAGATGCCTCTGTGCATCATGTTTTCCATTGTACCTAAGGACCAACTTCTAAAGTAGCTGTAACTAACTAAGTCTTTGTCGTCTTGTGGAATAATCCTGTTTTGAGTTACCCATTAATAAAATACTTGCTTCCCAAAAGGTGATTGCATACCATATGAAACTACTGCTTCCTTAAATCTCTTCACATCTAACATTTTTACAAGATCCCAATTAACTTCTGAATACATATCATATGGTGGTCATTCTTGAATGGTAACCAAATACATTAAGGTTGGTTTTCTAATAACTTTGGGATGCTCCACTTTAGTTTCATAATGAATATTTTTCTTAGTTTTCTAGTTTCATTAGGTCTTTCTAAGGATTTTGTCCTATTTGTTAAATTTTTGTATTTGACAATATCATTCCATATTATTGCAGATAAGACAAGAATTACCAAACTAAGTGTGGAGGCCTGGAAATGTGAGCCTATTTCTATGTTGATCAAAGGTCAGAGAGTTGGAACTTGCCTCTAGTTCCTTCACGATTATTGTGCTTCTACCTCAAACAAAGGTCCCACCTAGATGTAGGTCAGAGAGTTCTGCTCTCTCAAGGTTATTGTCAACAGGTGTAGTTAGTAGTCAGGCCTTTTATTTCAGAAATAGGAAAGTAGATATGTTCCTACCTCAAACAAAAGTCTAATGATCCAACTAAGTTTCAGTACCCTTAAGGAGATAATGTTGGATTCCATTAAGGGAGTGGTTTGCCTACAGAATGTTTTGGTCTAGGGTGTGAGCCTGACTTGTTTTATTCTAGCAAGAGAATGTTTAAATGTAGCCAGTGAAATTCAATTGGTATGTTTCTTTCCTTGTGTCATGTTGATGTAGTTTTTTGTCTTATTCCTATTTTGGGGGTTCACCGTATTTTAAGCAACTGGAAATTAAATGTGGGTGAACTTCAGTACTCACTGGAATTTCCTCCCAATACTAGCCTATGTTTCTTCATTACATTATTTTCATTTGTGTCTTTATATTCTTTACTATATTTCTAAATCCCCACATCTCTACACTGGCAAAAGATATTTTTGTTGAGGCTGGACCCTGACAACTAAGTTGATTACACATTTATTTAATTTTTCAATCCATCCATTTTGGAAACATACAAAGACATATCTCCCTGAATCATAATATTGCTGCCCATTATTAATGTGGAAAAAATTTAGAAAAAAAAAACTAAACTAATTCCCTCTTAAAAATTTTCAGGTGTCTCACCACATCTACTGATGGTGACAGGGAAGTCTGAGACTGGGCGAAGAATGTAGATGTGGCACTGCTTGGCCAATGGCAGTTGCAGCTGCTCATATATAACTTGGGTCTGAAAGTGTGTGGCTGTGACAGCAGCAGTAAAAGCCTGAGCAGCTATTGAGGCAGCCAACTTGGTATGGCAGCATCCCAAGGAGGAGATCCAGGGGGATTCTGCAGCCCACAGAGAGAGGGAGCAAGCAGCCTGAAAAGTAAACACAGGAGTATAGCGGGATGTGCAGAAGAATCCTGTGTGGCAGTAAGTGAGGGCACAGGCCCAATAGATGAAAGTGCCTGTCTGTGGTGGTCAGCTAACTCCAGCAGTGTTTGTGGCCCAGCTTTCTGTGGTGTTTGGGGCAGGGGATGGAGAGCAGCTGAAGGCTGCTATAGAGATGCTTCAGTGTGGAAACCCCAGCCTCAGAGGGGGAAGGGAGACAGAACCAGTTATCACGGGGACTCTGATGGCTCTAAAGAAAAAGGTGTTATCTCGTGCCCCATATGGCATGCTAGATGAAGCATTTATGTAGTTATTCCTTTATAAATAAAATCTCGGGAGTTAGATATTGGGGTAAAAGTCTGGTTGATCAGAGAAGTGGCAAAAAGGCAACTAATGACTCTCTCTCTCTCCCTCCATGTTTTTAATCCAGAAGAGCCCCTCCCCACTATTCCGTGTCTTTCTATATGTCCTTGATCCCGCAAAGCCTCTATACAAATTTTGGACACTTATTAGTTAACTCTACCCTCTGATTCAACCAAAACTTCATTGTCAGTCTCAGGAATGTCAGAGTGGAATCAAAATAGACCATAAAACTTTCATATTTATTAATTCATTCACTCTTTTCTTTAATGTAAGAAAATGCATCTAGTTTAATTCTCTACATAACTTGTAGTAAGGAAGACATCTAGGTGACATTCATTGAAATCATAACAACCTGGATTGGTTAAGATATTGAATATGAAACTGGGCATTAAAACATTATTCAGTACACTACAATAATTGAGCAAAGAGGAAGAATGATTGTTTGATTGTAAATGATAATAATGAAATAACATAAAACCAAACACAAAATTGAAGCAAGACAAATACCTTTGTTATTCCTCTTTGTACAGAAATTACATACTTCCATCTTCCTCTGAGTGCTGCAAGATTTAGGGCAGTTTACTCTGGAAATGAACCTCATTAATTCCCATTTACGTGGTTCAGTCTGCAAACTATAGGATGGCAATGTTGTTCTTCTCACTTTTAAATAAGGAAAATGCTTCAAAAGACTTGACTTTGTCTCACTGTCTTGATATACAGTTGGCAAAAGAAATCAATTAGAGAAACATTAGTCCATTTTTTTTCCTGCCATGCTACCTAATCTTGTAACATCCCCTGGAGTTTCATTCCCTCTGATTCCTAGAACTAAGAGTTTTAAGGTTATGCCCTAACTTTTTTCTTATCCTATATTACAGTGCACTTTAAATACTTGAAATTTTCCCTCCAGGGAAATATTTAAAGACTTTCAAGGGGAGCTCTGATTTTGATATGTTCAACAAAAGACATACAAGGCAACCCTGTACATTTGGGAAAGTCCTTGGGGAGCCTCCTGTAGGCCTATAAGTCAAAACTGGTCTAGTCATAATGGAGGAAGGTCATTGGTTAAAAAATAAAGAAATTGCTTGGCCCTCATAGTTTAAAACATAGGTGGGAGGAGTAAACAGAACAGAATGCTGGGAGGAAGAGAACGTGAGCTCAGAGACCATGCTCCCCTCTCCCAGGCAGATGCCATGAAGCAAGCTGCCAGGTCAGACATGCTGAATCTTTCCCGGTAAGACTGATGCTACACAGATTATTAAAGATGGGTTGATCGGGATATGAGAATTAGCCTGTAAGGGCTAGAGTTAATGGGCCAAGCAGTGTTTAAAAGAATACAGTGTCTGTGTAATTATTTTGGGGCATTAGCTAGCCAGGCGATCAGGAGCTGGGGCGGCAGGAACACAGACCGCAGCTCCTACAACATAGTCATTTTCAGTCACTGTGGAAGACAGGTCTCACCAGGAAAATTAAAAAATTCAGAGCCTTCTGAAAAGAAACAAAAAAACATACTGTTCTGAATGATGGAAAAAACACGGAGGATAAATCAAAAATTCCATTAGGAAATAGGAAAAACATATATTCTGACAGATTTCTATAAATCATAAAAGACAAAAGCTAAACATGCACATAAATACCTTGTAATTGTGGGTTTGATAGACACAGGTGCAGAATCTTGGCATCCAAATTGACCTCTTCAAAAGGCAGATGTTCAATTACTAGGAATTGGAACCCTATCTCAAGTGAAACAAAGCATGAGATGGGTTGAATGCATAGGGACAGAAGGAAAGACATTAAAGCTGAGGCCATATGTATCTAATATTGTAGTTAATCTATGGGTTCATGACCTGCTGCAGCAAGGGAATACCCAGATTAATACTGCTGCAGTCCCAGAAACTCATAATTTTGAGAAGGATATTATAAGGTACTATACATAAAGGTCACCAGTCATTCAAGCTCTACAAGAACACAAAGCAACCAGCCAACCTTTAGAGGTACCAAGAACCCTACCTTTAAAATGGTGAACTAAGAAACCTATATGGATTAAACGGTGGCTGTTAACAGAAGACAAACTGCGGGTCTTAGAACAACTGGTAGAGGAGTAATTAGATGCTCACCATATTGAAGAATCAACCAGTTCCTGGAATTCTCCTGTATTTGTTGTTAAAAAGTAATCTGGTAAATGGAAAATGGTGACATATCTGAGAGCTGTCAATAAGGTAATTCAACCTGTGGGTCCTCTACAATCTAGAATTTCTCTGCCTTCTCTATTACTCTTATAGTTACTGATTTAAAAGACTGTTTCTTTACTATATCTTTACAAGAAAAGAGCAGAGAAAAATTTGCTTTCAGGTGCCTACTTATAATAATTTTCAACCTACTTGGAGGTACCAATACAATATCCTTCCATAGTAAATGCTCAATAGCACCACCCTATGCCAATATTTTGTAAGTCAACATTGGAAATAATAAGTAAAAAATTTTCTAAATTTATAATTTACCATTACATGAATGACATTTTGCTGATTCAAACATAATTACTTTAGAAAGAATGTTTGAAAAAGTAAAGAAAGTTTTGCCGAAATGGAGATTACAAATTGCTCCTGAAAAAAATACAGAGAAGAAATTCTCTCAATTACCTATGTTATAAATAGTTTACAGAAAATTAGAACACAAAAGGCACAAGTTAGGAGAGAACAATGGCGGACTCTAAATGACTTTCAAACATTGTTAGGAGACATTTCAAGTCAATAACCAGTTGTTGGGATAACACCTGATCTAATAGTTCATCTAAACAAAACCTTAGATGGTAACAAAGATTTTTATAGTCCCAGAGAATTAACAGCTGAAGCAAAAAAGCAATTGATTGTTGTTCAAAAAGTTACAGGAGGCACATATGGATAGCATTAATCTAAATCTTAATTACATTTTAGTCATATTAACTTATAGAATTTCCCCTATAGGAATTTTAATGTAAAGAGAAGATATTATCTTAGAGTGTATATTTTTACCACATAAAACAAGTAAAAAATTAAAAAATTATGTAGAAATAAATCATATTACAGGTATACCATACCATTCTACAGGTCAGACAGTTACAGAAAGATCAAGTCAAACTATAAAGAACATGTTAAACAAACAGAAAGGTATGGAAAATAGCCCCAGATATAGATTACATAATGCTTTGTTAATCTTGAATTTTCTTAATACTAATGAAAAAGGGACAACAGCAGCAAGGAGACATTTGTTAATACAAAAGTCTTCTGAATTAGATCAGCCACTGTATTTCAAGGATATGTTGGTCTCACAATGGAAACCAGGAGATGTGCTATGTTGGGGGAGGGGTTTTGCTCTTGTTTAAATAGAAGAAGAAAAGTTATAGATACCATCAAAATTAATAAAAACTCAGTTTTAAAAAGAGAAATCACTTGAGAAAGAGAAATGAAAGCTCATCCACAGAGGTAGCAACAAATCAGGTGGTAAAGAAGCCTCATAAGAGTTGGGGCAGGATTCTGTTCTTGTAGGAAAATACTTATCTTCAAAAAGTCAAGAGACCCTGACATCTATCTAGGTGCCTAAAGAGGAAAAGATTATTATCCAAATAGGATCACCAAGCAAAGAGAATTATCACTTGTGAGCACATGACATCTGAAGGTAAGAATCTCTGAATACTAAATAGAATTCACTTAAATATCAAAGCTGGAGTTGGAAAATGGCTCTTTCTCTAAATCCAAGCGTGTTGTTAAAAGAAAATTTCAGAGTTTCTGTCTCATGTCAGGAGCTGTCTGGTATGGAACAGAAAGAAGGAAAAATTTAGAAAACATTTTACTATTCTTCATGCCTATTTTTATCTCTGTCATACCTTTCATTGAATATATGTCTGTATAAATAATCTTTAACTTTTCCACAATGAACAATGAATTTTCCTGCAGTAATCTTTGAAGTTTCCAGGAAGAAAATGGGGCCCCACAACAACTCCACCTTGTTGATACAATGTCATGATGCTGAGAGCACTACTATAAGACCAGTTTTTCAGTACCAAATGCTCAAGATTGTTCCAACTTGGTTAGGTAAAATGGTATACATTTTTACAATGTTTTTGCAAAAACTACAAATAGGACCCTACCGAAATGCTACCAAATATTCAGAGACTATTTGCAATTACATCAGGTAGTAATCTTGGGACTTATCCATCATTTTACTTTCATAGGATCCCATAGAAAGAAGATCACCCCCATGACAACTGGAAGAAATTCTAGAAGACGATGTCCCCTTTCCCAACAAAGTTTTTCCTCAGGATTATGGACATCATTTAGGGGTTGATTATAATTGTTATAGGGTTGGGGATTGGAGGGAAAATTATGTAAGCTGAGGGATCTCTTTGAAAAAAAAAGGAAATTGGATGGGATAATCAATAATTGTGAACTTACACTAATAATTATAGAGAGTAATGGAGTGAATACTTGTGAGCTATTATTTATAGGCAATTTACATTGGTCTTATATATTGATACAAACTTAAGTTATATTGAATATGTTCTTATTTTTGTCTACAATATTTGTATACATAGGCAAAGTTATTTTGTCATATTATATGAATCTGTACTTCTACATCTTCTTAAGAGAGTTTTTATATTGATATAATTTTAGGATATCCTTATATTGCAATATACATTTCTACTTCTGATCAAGATCCTTATATATTGTTTAAATTTTGAGAACATTGTTTTCATTTGTTGCACAGTTGTTTAAAGATTGTTTAATATTCTAATATGAAGTCTTAGTCTTTAAGTTATATAGGTATTAAGAATTATATGTCAATAATCATCCATGTTTGTCATACTTATAGTTAGATTGTATTCTGCGTAGATAGGTTATCTTCAACCACTTCAAAAAGCTGTAGAATATGGCATTTATATAACTTAGGGTTCTGTTGATGAAAGACAGGTGATGGAGGAAGGTCATTGGCTAATAAAAGCACTACTTGGCCCTTTAGCTCTAGCACTTACAGGCTAATTTTCACATCCCGATCAACCCATCTCTAATAATCTGTGAGAACCGGTCTTACCGGGAAGATTCTAGCCTAGTCCATCCTGGGTCGGAGCTTCATCCCAGGAGCGGGGCATCGCGTCTCTCTCTGGCGTCTGCTCCTGAGAGGAAAGCTGTCGAGACTGAGCTCACTTCCTCTTCCTCCCAGCGTCCTGTTCTGCCTACTCCTCCCACCTATCCTCTAACCAATAAAATGGGCCAGGGCAGTGCCTTTATTAGCCAATGACCTTCCTCCATCAGACAGGATTGCTCCTGGTAGCACCAATCTATTCTGAAGGGAATATTGAGCACCAAAAACACTCCATTTGGAGTTTGTTTTCTTCTTGGAAAAACTGGCCTTTGGGCAAGGAACTTCCCATGCATTGACCACTAAAAAAAAAATGTATGATGTCTGGACAGGACAAGCAGAATGCAAAAAGGGGGGGGGGACTATCAAATCTTGCCAAGACAGGGTAAGATGGTTTTGAAAAATTTCCTGACTCTGAAAATGGTCTGTCACCACAAATATTATTTCTTCACCATAGTCAGCCACATTGTGCATTTTATATAATTTTATGTCACATTCTCATGCCGAATTTTACCTCTGAATTTTAATAGCATCGTTTTTTTTTATGTTTCTAATATAGCATCAAATATCTTAGACATACTATTTTGCATTATAGTTTTCATTCAGTCACTTTATTGTTATTTAACAGGTGACTGTTTTATATACTATTGATATTCTTATGTGCTTATTGATTAACTGTTTCATACTTATTATCCAAACTTAAGACATCTACCTTGGGTAGCTTCTTCATTGGGTAAATAAGTATATTTCTAGCTTAGTCTCCCCATGATGGTGCATTCTGATTAGTAATTTTTATTGGGTAAAATAAAGCTTAATGATTAAAAAGCTTCACCTTAAAAAGAACATGCATAGAATTCTGTAAAATTACAACTCAAGTTGTGTGTATGTGTCTGTAGAGAGCAGGGAAGGAAATATGCCATTAATAATTTCAGATATCACCAGTTTAAGTCATATTTCTAACTCTAAACCTTTACTTAATCAGTGATTCCAAAACCAGAAGCTCGGAAAAATCACTGAGTTAATTTTTCACAGAGTTTGCTATATTTCCATTAACAACCTCTACCTATTTTATCTTGAAATTATAGCCTAATACTTGCTCTCATCCACAAAATTGTAGACATACTTTTTTCTTCTGTCATTCTCCTCTGAAGTAAATACCATGAGCTTACTGTTAAGTATTTTTCCTTGCCAACAAACCTCTCCACTGACACAAATAATCCCAATCAAACCACATTAGACCAAATTAGGAGATGCCCAGGTTTAATGGATGATAATACTCCCGAGTGGCCCCCTGTAAAACACGGAGAAGGAAACAAAAAACCAAAAGACTATGAAAAACTGGAAAACCAGGAGACCACATGTTCATTCTCTGTGGGGGCAGTTTAAATATCCTGTGGGAATGGTCTTGACCTTCCCTGGGGAAGGATTACTGTTCGGTGAGCCTTCTTAGAGGTGGAGTTTGGACTGAGGCAATTCCCCCAGGAGGCAGCTTTAAAATGAAACTTTCCACCCAACATTTCAAGATGAATGTAAGGGGACCACGGTGAAGCCCCCCAACTAAATAATCCAGACTCTGTATAAAGGGTTGCCAGGGTGCTGAGGTGACACTTTTAACCAAACACATGTCTATTCACAGAATACAGATTCATTACTATTTTAGGAACATAAAACAAATTCATGATCCAAAGCTTGAGGGAGTTTAAACATGAACTATGGAACATCAACCCTTCTTTATTAATCTATTTAACACAACACTGTTAGTTTGAAGTGTGGAAATGAATAGAAAGTGATCTGATCATGGAGAAGCAGTTAAATTGGTAGAGTGCTTGCCCGTTCCCCAGCACTATAAAAATCATGCATGGTGGCACCTGCTTGTATTCCCAGTCAGAACTCTGGAAGTTGAAGTAAGAGATTCTGAAGTTCAAGATCTTCTTAAATTATGTACGTGCTGGAAAAATTTTTAAAAAAATGATTAAATATAGATTCCTTCTAAAGATTTTATGATATTACAGTGAAAAAATCTGCAGCCTTTCAAAGCTTTCATACATAATTTTAGGAATGTTGCAAGCCTTTTCCTGAGCTCTGAACTTTGATAGCTTTCCAGGTGTGAGATAATGAATGTAAGACATTACACCAGTGCTATTAAAATTCCCCTGAACTGGACATAATAGAATATAATTTTCTTCCAAATCTCAATTATAAATCCCCAAACATCCTCAATAATCTGCTTAGGGTAAGATAAGGAAATGCTAAGAACATTTATCTCATGAATTTGAGCTTCAAAGGGTTATCTTGAACTCTTATACTGTCATAGAAGGATCCAAGCAAAGGTCGGGCTCTCATTAAAGCTTATCTGAAGCTAGAGTTATGTGCTATGGTTTATTGCCTCAAGTACCAATTAATACAGAATTAAAGAAATGAAAACCCAGTGATTCATACCTTTGCTGGCAAGGCTTCACATGTCAGCATAATGCTAAAATATTAATTGTCATTTTCGTCATGGAGTATTTTATTAGGCACTTAACCCTGTAGATTGTATCAAGAGATATATAACATTTATTTTTAACAAAATGCAGAGGAGATTCGGTGAATATTTGCTCAAAAGCTAATAAAGTAAAATATTAGAGGTATTTTCTAAGCAGTGAGTTAAATGTGAATATCAATTATTAATGGGGTTGAAATGTTTAATAGTAGGAGACTGGAAAATGCCTATAAAAATCACTTAAATATCACCATAATACCAAGGTCGGGTTGTCTTCTTAGGGACTCAGAGGAAACAAAAATGAAGAATAATTGCACACCAGCGTTAACAGATATTTTGTTTAGGACTATTCATGGTGAAAGGAGAGACAAAAGTGACTAAGGACAAATGAAGGGTTAACAAAGCCATGGTTCAACTGTTTTATTGTTTTTGTTCTTGTTGTTGTTTGTTTTGTGTGTGTGTTTTTTTTATGTAACTAGGAAGCATTATCACTGTTCTCCTGGGAGATAAATGCAAACCTTTAAATACTCAAGCTTTTAATAGGTATTATCAGTTTTGTGATGGACATAGTTAGTCTCACATGAAGGGCTAACCAGCATCACATCTGAATGTAAAGCTACTACTGTGTTTTCTCCTAGAGATTTCTAAACTAGAGAGCACCAAGGCCTCCAGTAAGCAAAAGTCACACTCAGAGACATCTAAGCCTACTATAGCAACTGAATGTGCCACTGAACTGAGAAAACCTTCAGTTACTATGATGAATTTGCCGCAAACTAGCAGGCAAGGCTTTAGCAAGCAATGTACCCATGCTAAAGAGTCTTCTTGTGATATGCACAGATAAACATGGGTTCTTATATTATTACTGCCATTTCAGAGACAGATGAAGCCTAAGCCTCTTAGGACTATTCATGACTGAAAACACATTGCACATTTTTGGAAATCCTGATTTAGTAGTCTCTTTGCATTGGCACTAGCAGAAAAGTGTGTCTTTGCAACATCAGAAAGAAACAGAGATGAAAAAAAGACATATTCTGTCCATTGCTCTACAGGGGCAACCCTGGAAATTCGTTGCTTGTGTGGTTGGACTGCTAGACTGTCTGTTGACTAAGCTCTAAGTCTGGACTCTCCCATCATTCCTTTCATATCCAAATACAATGCATGCACCCTAGACTAAAAAGGAGGTAAATAAGACTACCTAAAATGAAGCCAATATCTTTTTGTTAAGTTGGGAGCTTTGTTTTGTGGGGGTTTTTTTTGTTGTTGTTTGTTTGTTTTGTTTTTTTTTTAGTTTTTTGAGACAGGGTTTCTCTCTAGCTTTGGAGCCTGTCCTGGCACTAGCTCTTGTAGACCAGGCTGGCCTCGAACTCACAGAGATCTGCCTGCCTCTGCCTCCCGAGTGCTGGGAATAACTAGAAAGTATTATCATTGCTCCTTGCATCCATCCCAGGCCTGAGAGTTGTATTGGTCTGAACTCCAAATCCCAGCATGCCAGATCCTGACCCCTCCCTGGGTCAGGACCATACCCACAAGGAGCTCTTAAAGGAGAAACATGTGGTCTCCCCCCCCCCCCAGGTGGTGGTTGCCTTAGTGGCCTCCCAGTTCCCCCTCGAGGCCACTGGACAGCACAAGAATCCTATTAAACCTGGATATTTCTTAATTTGGCTTGTTGTGATTTGGTTTGATTGGGATTTTTACATTGGTAGAGAGCTCACGTTAGGACAAATTCCTAACACTTTTCTGTAGAAATTAACAAACTACTTTCTTTAGCATCAAAACTACACATTTTGTCTGTATAAATACTTAGTGGCCCAGCTTAGCTTTTTACCAATTTCATATGATCATTCAAATTAAAATCAAAATATTATATAAAAAGTATATAAATACAACCAATAAAATGTATATTGCTTATATTCAGTGATTTAGCTACACACACTTAAGTCCCTAAACTTTCTGAAAAAAAAAAACTTCCATTTTTTAAAGTTTATTTATACCATTTGATTATTTCATAGTCAAGATGAATGGTATAGATATCTACCTTAAAAACAAAAGTCTAAGATATAAATAGAAAATATAGAAAATACTACATGCTTATCCAAAGTGATATTCAGATTCTACATTTGGTAATTATTAATTCCATGTTCTCAAGTCAAACATTCTCTGTCTTTACACATAAAGTAGAAATATCAGTGCTTGCCAGTTGTTCTCATTGATTGTTACATCAAATATAATACAATCTAGAGTCATGCAGGAAGAGGGAAATTCAGCTGAAGTGCTTTAATTAGATTGGTCTGTGAGCCTGTCTGTTGTTATGATCTGGGAGATGGCCCCAAGGAAAGACCAACATATAAGAAGAGAGCTTCATTAATTCTAATGTTGGGGTGGCACTTGGTGACACCCAAAGAAGATCACAAGCTCCTTTTAAGCAAAGTCAGAGGAATTCCAGGGACAACGGATTAATCTGGGGCTGATTGGTGAAAGAAATAATAGTCTGGGGGCTGATTGATGGGCGGTCCCAGTGATTAGGGACCTTCTAGCAGCAGAGTAGGGAAAGCTATCTTTAGTTATCAAGAGACGAGAGGCACCTGCTGAGCCAGAAAGGGATTTTGGGGCCTACTGAGCCAGTACAAGGTATAAGGACATGGAAAATTTAAAAACTTTGCAAGATCAAGAGCTAGTTAAGACATTGGGTTTGAGTAAAAAAATCAAGAAATGTTCTGAGCAGCTAGTCACCTGTCAACACTCAACTTTGTGGTCAGGACAGAAGTAGACATAACTGCTCAGAAGAAGGGCGGGGAGCATGCACAGAAGTAGAAGTAGCTGGTGAAAGGAGGAAGGGCGTATGCAGAAGTAGTCCACACCCTTCATTTGGCAAAATCAGCCCCCTTGACCTAAATGAACCTGGCTTGCGATTTATTCCTGTATATGTCAACCCCAAATGAGGAATGGGAGCTCTCTCTCCTGTGCTGCATAGTGTGTGGTGGACAGCTCCCAGCCAGCTGTCTCTCTCTCTCTCTGCCTCTCTCTCTGCTCTTCTCCCCTTTCCCCTCCATAACCCCTTCATAACTAAATAAATATCCAACCTCACTCTGCATGGTGTGCTATTCTGCTTCTTTCTCTCACTCGCTGGGACTAAGGTTCCCTGCCTGGGACTCACTGCCCCTCATGGCCCACTACAGCAACTTGGGGAACTGTGCTGTCCCTCTGGGACTGGCTGCTCTCGGGATCTGCTCCCTGTTGCCTGCTACTACTTCAACAACAACCACGTGTTCCATCTGCCTGAGCGCTGACCTCTATGCACACCAGCAGCTTCAGTAGTGAGTTTTCCTCTTCCAGCCCTCAGCTACAGCCTTCACAACTCCGGTTTAGCCCTTTGCTGCTTTCCATAGCTAAAAATGTGACCAGGTGACCCGGGGCCAGTCCTCCTGTGCTAGCACTGCACATGCTGTGTGCTGTATTTGACTGGTGGCCCAGTGTCCCTCAGATTTTTCTTTCTCCTTTTTTCTTTTCTTTTCTTTTGAACTACTTGTCAGTGGTCCCTGTCATGAGAGGTCACTCCAAAGCATACAGAAGACAAATGGGTACAGAACAACATCCATCCACAATTTGCTTCAACTGTCAAGCACTGACAACTGGGCAAAAACTGCCTTTCATCTAAACTGAAGATCACCAGACAGTGGAAAGTATTGCTGGAATCAACAGCCTAGCTCCTCTGGTCAAGGTCGGCCTGATTTCCTACATATTTCTTAGCCTACAGGATCTACTGGAGCCTGGCAGGCCCTACACTAACAGAAAATGGCAAATATTGACCCTCAGAAACCATGGAGTACCCTGAGGAATAGCTCTAGGTGCCAACCAAGTAAGTTCTCAGTCATTTTTTAATCAGTAACTCAAGTAAAATTCCATCCTTCTCAAAGATCTCTGATGCAGCTTGCCAATTGAGACGTTTTGTCAGTTTAAAAGGTCAACCTAACCAAACAAATTTCAGTAAAATACAAATACAAGTTATTAAGGTGTGTACATGCAAGTTATAAAGATGTGAGGAAAAGTACAAGTTATTAAATTTTTCTCTCACACTGCCTTTCATAATCTTAAAAATACTTTTCTTTGTGCAAAAATGTCACAGTCATTCTAACATAAATATACTACTGTTTATACAATGTATATTTCTAAAACTTTTGTTTTCACAAATCCAAAGAATTTTTGTGAGTTCCACAGAGCTGAAATGAAGGGTCCACCTTAAACAGTTCAGATACACCCTTTTAATTCCCTGGTCCTATTTTTTTTTCTAAACTTAACTTTGTCTTACTAATAACTCTGTTATGCCACTATATTAAACAGGTATAAGAGACCCCAGACATTTCCATACCACAAACACCCGACAGAGGAAAACAGACCAGCTATGCCAGAATATGACCAGTGCCCAGCTTTCTCAGGTTCCCCCTAAGATGACACTCACAAATAAGTAGGAAGCAGTCTTGAGAATCCGCCACCCCAATTCCTTTAACCTGTGGTGTCTAACCTCCTGCCTCTTTATTATAAAAAAAAGAGATGGGATTGTAATGGTCTGTCCTGTACCTTGAAGATACAAGCTCCACTCACTCCCTCCCCCATCATCTGAGGCAGGCAGATCTTCCTTCCTGCTTACAGCCCGAGTCTCTTCCTTTCTGTCTGTCTTCTTTTCTGCTGTTTTCTCGAAGAGGCAACTTCTGATTCTCCCTTCTCCCCCCCTGTTTCTCTCTCTCTCTCTCTCTCTCTCTCTCTCTCTCTTTCTCCATCTCTCTCTGCTCTTCTCCCTTTTCCCGTCTATAACTCACTAAATAAATATCCAGCTTCACTCTGCATGGCATGCCTATCCATCTCTGTCTCTCACCTGCTGGGACTATAGCTCCCTGCCTGAGACTTGCTACCTGTATGGCCTACTGCAGCCACTTTGGGAAATGCACCATCCCTGCCCGAGACTGACTGCTCTAGGGGCCTGCTGCCCACTGCCTGCTGCATGCCACAACTTCAGGGATCTGTGGTGTGATCTCATGGCCCACGGTAGCTTCTCAGAGGCCTGCAGCATTTTATTTAAACTATAACAACCACTACCACTACAAAGTCTGATTCCAGCTTTATCTTCAATTGTATAATAGAACAGCCAAATTAGTTACTTTCTCACACTCACAGATGCTATAAAGTACAGAGAAAGTAATGTAACAGCAAGAGCAACTTTACAAAGACAAATGTTTGCTTTGATAAGAATTTCAACGTATGGTACAATATGTCAGGGTAGACATAGATACAGAAACATGAGGCAACTTATAACTATGCATAAATAGTCTGGAAGCAGAGACAGAATATTGATGTTCAACTGTTTTTCACCTTTTTAACCTGAATTCTCAGCCCAGAGACTTATGTCACCCAATTTAGGGAGGGTATTCTTTGCCAAGGACCAGCCTCGGCAAAAATACTACTTGCCAGGGTAGGAGCATGGGAATTTAGAAATATTAGTAAAGAATATAAAGACACGTGAAAACTAATAAAACAGAAAACATGGAAGAGTACTGGGAGGTAGTTCCAGTGAATACTGAAATCACTCATGTTTAATTTTTAATAGCTTAAAATACCCCAGACCCTACTAGGCAGATGTAAGATAAAAACCTGAATTAACATAATGCAAGGAAATGAACATACCAGTTGAAGGGCTACATTTATAGTTAAACATTCTTTTTGCTAGGACAAAAAAATAGTCACACTCACAGGCAACACCAAAACATTCTGTTGGCATACCACTCCCTGGGTAGAATCCAATGTTATCTCATTAAAGGAACTAGAAGCTTAGTTGGATCTTCAGAATTTTGTTTGAGGTAGAAATGTATCTACTTCTCTATTCCTGAAATACAAGATCTGGCTATTAGCCACATCTGTTGAAAATAACCTTGAGAGAGCAGAACTCTCTGCTCTAAATCTAGGTGGGACTTTTGTTTGAGGTAGAAACACAACAGCCTTGAAGGAATAAGTAAGTTCCAACTCTCTGACCTTTAGTCAACATGGAAATAAGCTCACATTTTTGGGCCCCCACATTCATATATGTGTTAACCTAATCTATGAGGACATCCCTCAGAAAGTTTCCCAGAAATTGATTTCCATGGTGATTCTAAATCTAGTTGACAACCAAGACTTTCATATCAACTAATAATACTAGTACTAAAGTAGTTACCATGTGTTAGCTATCTACAATAGTATGTTTGTGTTTCTTAAGCAGCAAATTCCTCCTGAAAAGTCCATAAGATGCTAAAGAATGATTCTGGGCTTGAAATGAACATAGACAGGACACCACACAAGCTTAATCTAGATCCTTAACCACTGTTTGCCTTTGGACCTCTTGTCTCAAAATGGATTTCAGTTACTAGGTATTCTGTACTCTAATTTGATGTCACTGCAATTTATTGATAAAAAAGCTTAATCTTAATATTTTTCACAGTGATTCTGTTATTATTTATTCAGCATTTCTAGACTATAGTGTCAGTTGTAATAACTAAGTCTTTTGTTAATGATTTCTCTTTATGAAATTTCTGTTCACTATTCTGGGTATATCTTAAGTCTCAGTTCCTTCATTAAAACCTTCTAAAATTAAATTAGTAGAAATTAATAGCCTTTTTCTTGATATCCACTGCACAGTAATTGTACTGTATTATTGAAGAAAGTGCATTGTACCTCTGTAATACTAATGTGCCCTACAGCCTAAGACAAATAGTCTTTGATATTCTACGTACTCTAAAAATGACCATTGATCAAAACAGAGTGACTGTATTGAAAAAGAAATATCCAGTGTAAGTCTAAAAAATCATAGCTCTCATTTTAAAGAGAATAATTCTGGAGTAATTTTGAGTCACCATAGCTCAGAGATACAGATTTAGGTTGCCCTAAATCTTACTTCCTAACATGAAAAAAGTTTCATTAAGCTTTTATAGTTTTCTAGAACAAAATTTGTCACAAATCAAAACAAGTTGAGAATACATTGGTCAGTACATCAGAAAGGCAGGTTGTCGAGGTGGGGGTGTCTTTTTCTATAGGCTCAAAATGCTATTTAATGACATTTTTAGCTCTTTGATTGGTGGTTGCTAGTGGTCTGCTAAGTTTACAGATTCCAAAAGGTTTCTATTTAGTCATGAGAAGTTAGCTCTGACACAGCCACAAAGAAGTGGACTAGGAATGGCTGTTCCTGAGGGCTAGAACTAATCTAAGATAAGGTAATTAGCCTCTAGACATGGACCTTTCCAACCTTTCCATAGTACTGAAATTCTAATCAGACAATCAGTCCCTGCAGGACTTGCTTCTTTTCAAGAGTTTTGGCTCACAGCCAGACACAGCTTCTTTTTTTAGGGGTTTTCTTTCTGTAAGAATAAGATGTCTGATACAGGATTATTAGGTCACCTTTTATTATTTACCATACAATATACACTTATGGGCCCTACTTAATGCTTTGGCTTAGATTCTGTTCCAAAGCAATCATAATTCTGTATTTCATTATTCAAAAACATGATATGACAATTCACACAGGCACTTTTCAGGGACCTAGGGAAGGAAAGCCAAAGCGATTGTCTGTTAGCCTCCTCCTTTTCATGACCTTGAGAGCACTCAAGCTAATCAAGTCTCCAGGAAGCTTTGTGGCTGGTCCAGGAGTCTAGATTCACCTACACACCTATGTGAATGTTCATGAGGTCAGCAACATCAAACATGTTGTGTATATTCAGACCCACTTCTAATTCACCATTCAGGGAATGAACCACAGTGCTGAATTCACTTTCTCAATATGGGAGGAAATAGGGAGAGCTTAAATTGTCAAAATCCATTGATAAACTCAAATCTCTTAACATTCATTTCTTTTGCCCTAGGATTATGTGGGAGCCCAGTTTTACCCTTACAACTACAATCCACTGTCATGTGAAATATTTGGAAGTGGAAAATCATAGCCATACCACAAGTGAAGGAACCTTTCTACCTAAGGGACACAATTGTGCGGACAAATGATACCATACCAAGCAGTGTTTTTTTCCAGGAGGTTTGACTAATTACTGCTCATTATTTTATTATCCCGTGAAATAGTCTGAAATCTTTGCCTTTCAATGGGAACTAAGAGGGTAATTTAAAAATGTACTAATGGAGTTCCTGTCATTTCTCTTCCTCCACAGGAAGAAAGCCACGCAGAAGGCTGTGCCAGCTTTTGCTCTCCTGAATGCTGTTGGAAGGAAGGCAAATGAGAGCTCTCCCAGAAACAGAAGCACAGCTGCAAGTAGGGTGTCTGGCCAAACCCTGCTACTTCTCTGACTGCTTCCTGCATTCAGCTTCCTTCTTCTGAATAGTGCTGAGGAATTAGCATGGAGAGAGAGCACTTGCTAGACTCTGGGCATGTGCCTCCGGGGCTTGGAGCCTTAGCCTTCAGGAGCCATGCTGTGTGGGCCATTAAACAAATGACAAAGAAAGACGTAAACACTCCTTCTTAGCATAAATATCCAGTGATTGATGGCAGGCTCTTTTTTTTTTTTTTTTTTTTTATCCCTACCCAGGGTGTTTCCAAGTCTATCCAGAGGCAGACCCTGGCCATCATGCAAATCATAGGGAAAACGTTTCAGAGTTTACATAGAAGCTATTTCTCTGCTGTATTTTCTTCTTCTGCCTTGTGTCTAAAACACTGTCACCTTGCCGCGCACAGTGTCGCCCTTTGTTGCTTTGTATGGAGGGACTGACTCAAGCTATTAACCCACAATCTCCACCTTCTAGCTTTCGAAATCATTTAATAAATTTAATTAGTGGCGTGATTTAGTAAGTCTTTAGAGAAAGACTTATCCTTTCAAATTTCTGCGGCAGAGCCTTAAGGCTTTGAGGAGGGCTAGGTATGCAGACTTAAGTTGATGAGGGAAGTTCAGTGAGCGTGGGATAGTTCAGTTTACTTAAGAAAAAATAGCCTTTCTGCAAGCCGTAGTAGTCTGCCCGTCTGTACATGTGTCCCCCACAGAACACAGAAGCAGCAGAATTGTGTGGCTGAGCCCTTAGTCTCTAATTCCCAGCACATTCGGTGGATTACATACTGTTTATGCATCCTGCAGCCCCGCTGAGTCCTGTTTCTTTACAGTGCTTACCCCTGCTGCTAAAAGGGAAATAGGCTCCAACAATCCTCTTTGCCTGCCAGAGCTGCTGCCTCTGAATGAACACATCCTGCTTCCAGGACTCAAGCTGATCTCTGTGATCCCGGAATCCAACAGGAGTTCAAAAGCCTTCGGCGCGCCTCAAAGGGCAAAAATTGCTATGCGTTTAGCATTTACAGCAGTGCCCAAGCCTCCTCACATAAGAGCTGATGCTATCCTTCCTGACTCCAAGGCCTTTGCTGAACCAGCTCAAAGTGCAGATGAACCGGAAGGCCCCAATCTGCCTCTGGCTCATGCTCTCCTCCAGCCTGACACAGTTCAGTTCAGGCACAATAATGAAGCCATTGAATTTCCCACTGCAGCTGGGAGCTAGTGGTAAATGCTGAGGCTACGTTGTTGAAATGACTGTGCAGGGGGACTAACAGATGAAAAAAGTGTAACCCAATTTACCCTGTATTCATACAGAATGGTTTTAAACACAGAGTGTTTAAAATGAAAGCTCTGCTATGATTCTCTGCAAAACATCCCTAGAACACCTTGGCGGAGGAAATTGACAACTCAGAGGACACCTCAGGGAGAAAATAAGTGGCAACGGTATATTTCCTGACGTTTCCACAGGACCAAACATCTTGGAAAGCAAATAGCTGCACAACATCTGTGAGAGGGAAGTAAGAAATATTTATTCTCCATTAAAATAGTAATGAAGTAATTGTTGTTGTTAAGTATTCTGTAATTCTTTTAGGTATAAAAAGAAGAAAATATTTCATTCAGGGAATATACTATAGGAACATTAATTTTTAAATGATTAACCCCCTCATTTGACTTGAGAGACACTTAAGGCAAGGAATAAAATAAGCACAGGGTTTAAATATATTCTAAATTGATTTGAAAGACTCACCCAAATTGTTTATTTACTTTGATACATTAAAATATTTTCAGGAACATATATCTTGAGCTAGAAATGCATCAGATAGTTTTGATTATAATTACTTTAGAACTAGATTTTTAGTGATTTTTATGTGCTCTATAAAAAGCAATTTCTCTGAGTTTATGATACATAGCAGTGGCTGATGATATCATACAGAAGTATAGGATATGTAATTTTCTTGAGGGTATGAATACCTGATTAACTGAAAGAGTGTCCCTAAATATTGCATTTTTTGTGAATGTTAAAGTACAATTTTACATTGAGTGAGTATAGGTAGACTCTTATATGTCATCATGTCTGCACAAACTATGATCTGCCTGGTTTTCAATACATTTAGCACATATATAAACTACTCGTAACATAATAGGAGAAGTATAATGAATTCACTATTTGCAAACCTGTAGATAGGTGTTCTGTGAAAGTTAAGAATTTTTGTAAAGCAGCCGGGCAGTGATGATGCATGCTTTTAACCCCAGCACCGGGGAGGCAGAGGCAAGCAAACCTCTGGGAGTTCAAGGCTTACCTGGTCTACAAGAGCTAGTTCCAGGACAGGCACTAAAGGTACAGAAAAACCCTGTCTTGAAAAAACAAACAAACAAAAAAATTAAAAAAAAAATAGTCACACCATTTGTTGAAAGGTTTTCAAGTGAAATATTTGGAGGATCAGTCATTTGACATAAATGAGTTAAGACAAGAATTTTAGAAAGGAAAGGCATGTAGAGGGTTGACCCCCAGACCCCGAGTTGCTTCTCTTCTGTGTCTATTAGGTTGTAGTCCTCCGTAGCTGACAGCATCTGCTGTGAAGGTTAGAGCACACAGGTTTGGTGGGGAGTGTGGTGGGTGAGGGTGAAGGAAGCAAGCCCGAATCCTCTCTCATCCATCTGAAAGACAATCTTGTAGCCACAGGCAGCACCTACTTCCTTTATTCTTCTGTCACATTGGCTAAGCCAGACAAGATAATGAAATGTGGACGTTTCCACCACTCCCTGAAAACCTAAAAAGTCAAAAGTTTCCTTTGTTGGAGGGTGGGGTTCTCTGAAGACTCTTTCTCTTTTGGACCACATCATGCTGTACAGGACAAGCAAATCTGCTCTGTCACTTCCAGCATTCTCTACTAATGTTTTTACACCTTACAGTACTCTCCCACTGTAAGACCAGATCATGAGTTCCAATGCTTTGAGAGTCTGCTAGAATAATAAATAAAAAACTAATTTTGAAATAATATTGGTCTCTGCTTCTTTTTCAAGGAACATGTATCCTGTGATTTATAACAAAGAAGTTAAGGGATATTATTGTAATAAGTGTGGTATTTTAAAAACAAAAAGAAGAAAAGTAAGAACTACTAGGTTCAGACACTATTACCCTAGAAGAGGAAGAAGCCTATGTAGTCATTTTTTATTGTAGTAATGCAGAATGCTAAAAATTATAAGCAAAAATTCCTAAATTTTAATACACTGTGCACAAAAACAAACACAAAATTTGATGGAGGTAGTCTATGGGGTACTGTTTTGCAACAAGTGTTTAATGGAAGAAATACCATCTGGATATGAATCCCTGGAGTATGAGAAGACTTACTCTCAAGATTTGCTTTCACTTAGCAATATCTCTTACTCAGAGCCAGAGCAAAATTTTAATTGCACGATTTTGAAGAGGGAAGAATAATACTCTACTATTCATTACATAATAAGGGGTAGCACCTTGTTTGACTATGCCATTGGCGCAACCAAGACAACAGAAGGCCCTTTTCATTTTAGGTGTACTGTGATCTTCAAACTTTCAATAGAATTTGTATCCATTAATTCTCCCACTAGTTCTAGTCTCTTTGAGATAATTTGAAAATTCACATTCATTCTGTATATAATGAACTACTCTAAGGAGCTCTTGGTTTTGCTGTTCAAAATCAAAATGTATATATTATCATTTTTGTAATTTGATTGAGTTTATTCTACTCCAAAGAAAACTAACTTCCAACATTGTACAGCAAGTCTGATGTGAGTAAGGTAGATATGTATTTTCAACTCCTTTGTTCATTTTTCCACTTTCTTTCTAGAAATTGTTTCTGTCAGTTTTAATTCTTACTGAGGTGAGTGGAGAAGGGATGTAAAGAGACAGTTGCCTCTAAGTGCAAATAGAAACCAAAGATAAGTCTTTTTCCAGCAATTCCAAGTTTCACTGAAACTGTCTTAAACAGGGTGCAGCCTTTCTGAAAAATCTGCAAAAGATAAGATGATATTATAAATTTGCAAACTGAATACCAATTTGGAAAAAACTCGAAAATTACAGTACATGAGAGGAATAATGAAATTGTCATAAATAAAATATTATAAGGCTGTCTAGCACAAAAATGTGACAAGATAGCAGCTTTTATAAAAAGAAAAAAATTAAAACAGTATAGAGGTTTTTAAAAACTCATTTGAATGTTATCTCTGTCATGGTGCACATTGGCATGGACACTGAGGTTCCCCTTCCAGGGTTCCTAATCGCCAACAGTGGAGAAAATTCTTTCCCTTCAAAGCCACTAAACCTGCTTTAGATGCCATCCTCAGTCTGCAATTACAGCAGAGCAAAGCCAAACAATGGCATGGCTACATCACCAAAGAACCCTGGAAATGTAATTTCTTAAACGAAAAGTGTAGCTATAATATGGAATAAGATCAAAATAAAAGCCCACCTGGATAAAGTAGCAGGGTTGTAAGCACCAAATCTAATGAAACATATCTAATTTCAAGAGACCAGGCTTCTCTGTCATTTTGAACCTGTTCTGAAACTAGCTCTTGTAGACCAGACCGGCCCTAAACTCACAGAGATCCACCTGCCTCTGTCTCCTGAGTGCTGGGATTAAAGGCGTGCACCACCCCCGCCCGGCTCCGTAATTTTTAAGTCAACTTCCTTTAGTGATATGGATCCTGACACATCTGGACATCACATCAACTGAAGTAACTTAGTGTTCGTAGCACACAAATTTTTGCTAGTGGGGTTGTAAAAAGTCTTTAGAATTGGGTTTTGGAAACTTGTGTCATGGCCCATTGTAGGTCTGAGCATTGGTTGTATTCAAGTGTCAGAGAAAACCTTCCCAAGGTGCCTAGGAAAAATTGCTCTAATGTGAATGTCAGCGATGCTATCTGACAAGGTTGAAAGTGTGATCAAACAGTGGGAGAAGAAATCAAAACGGATTAAAAATATATTCAATGGATTCAGTATA
Organism: Microtus oregoni; assembly: GCF_018167655.1. NCBI lineage: Eukaryota > Metazoa > Chordata > Mammalia > Rodentia > Cricetidae > Microtus > Microtus oregoni. The sequence goes on from NW_024544738.1 coordinate 604,199, forward strand.
ATTGATTCAAAATTTGTAATATTCCCAAAAAATTATGAAATATTTTAGATGAGATGTCATATCTCCCATCTGAAAAAGAGACTAGGAAAAAATATTTCAGGATACAAGTTTCACTGCCTGGGGACCAGCCTCTGACAGCACAGGGCTCAAAGCAAATTCATGGACTTGGGCTAAATTTTTTTTTTTTGATGAAAGGGTTAAGAAAAAAAAGATACACACTCCCTTGATGATTTTCTTCAAACCTTTTCTTTATTCTTTTTTTGCATTCTCTATTCTTTACTTTCCTGGTGACTCCTTTTTCTAGTTCTTGATACTTTCCTTCTAACTCATTCTTGATGCTTTCCTTGTAACTCATTTTACCTTTCTTTAGTCTTTCATGTACTGCTTATATATCCCAGTAAAATCTTCCAGGCAATATAAAAATTACAACGTGGTTACATTCTGTTTTTCAAGTGAAGGATTACAATGAATACAAATAAAAACATGTTTTTCATCTCCCTTACATGTTTGAAACAAAGTCATCCCAAGAACCCATCTAAGCAACTTGCTACAGATTAACAGATTCTGAGCAAGCAGGAGATAATTTTCTCAACCATTTTTTACTGGCAGCCTGCATATTATGGATACAAAGAAAGAATCAATCACTTTATTACATATCTTGAAAGGTAATCTTATAAGGAATCTGAAAAAAATCTCACAAATCTAAACTTTTGTATATGAAAAACAAGCAGTCCGCTCTACTTTAAACCTTTAGTATGCGTACCCACTCATTAATAGTTTTATAATGGGAGATTGAAGGAAAAATGGATATAAGGAAATAATCATCTCATCTTTGCTCATCAACCAATCCCAACAAGAAAAATACGTACGCTAGTAAGAATTGAGCTGCTTTGTATTTCTTCCCCGACCTTAACAAGTTCCTCATTCAACTATGTGTCTTTCTAAAACTTTAGATTGTTTTCTTAGGTTTTTTCCCTCAAAGCTATGTGACTAAAACATCTAGTCTATCCTTAAGTTATTTTCAAAGCTTGGTTTCAGATACGATACACTCCAGAACCTATGGAGACAAGTCCTAACATTAAGATTAAAAGAATTTATACTAGTTGGGTTACTATGACTCAACTCTTTTTCTTAATCATTAACCTAAGTCACAGAGTATATGACTCCTCAATAGAAACTCATGTGTTCTAGCTGTGTTACATTTCCTTGTTTTATTTTTTATCATCAAATCTCTATTTAAACTAACATTATTATTACCAATTAGACATCAAGTTTAGGAGGAAATCATCTACATAATAAACCACAGGTAAAAATGCCAGGTAGAACAGGTGTTTCCCTAATATAAATGGTGGGACTCCCCACACCTATTCACACCATACCAGATACCAGAGAACGACGTCATTGGCAAACATTTAAAAGCACAGTAGACACAAAAGGCATTCTGGAGTCTATGATCTCAGGGCCTTGTCTATCCACCTTTCTCCCATCAGGAATTTTCCTCCTGGTGGACTGACATCCTGAAGCCAGGTGTCATCTGCTGTTTCTCTAACACGGCCAACAGCATGCAAGTAAACATGAGGCATGGTACTGCAAGTCAGCCTGTGACAAACACCCTATGCTGACGTTCTGAGAATGGTGACGGATAGAAGCACCAGCAATAGAAAGACTGCTGTATTCATAGGTGAAGTAACTCCCCAAGGATGAAAACCTTATTGCCACTAACAGAAGTAAAATATTTTGATCAGCAAATGAATTTCGCAAACAAAACCCTAAAGTAGAAAAAATGATTGAAAAGAATTGGTTGCATAGAAAAAATTTTGACAAGATGCCTAAGTAGTGAATGGCAAGAAATATACAGCCATACTGAAAACCTACCATTGTTATGATAGTGTTTGGAGAAGTAAAATGTGTGTGTACACATATATAAGTTAATATAATTATGAATATGATTTTATGTAAAACTAGTACAATAAATTCAACAGATACAGAATTTAGGCCAAACATATATACTCCTCAGAAACTGTATTTTTGCTTTGGTTAAGAAAATTGGAGAAAGAGAAATTCATAAAAGGTTGTAATAGATTTTGTTTTTTAATTTTTGATAAATCCAGAAGATATTATAATGTTTGACTGATAAATTATGTGTAATTTAAACAAAGCATCACTTTACAATGTGCATTCTTTAAATATGATTCTCATCTATAAAAATAAATGTGGTGTTCTTATAGCAAAGGCCATGCCAGTTTCTTAACTAAAAATAAATATTTTGCTCGAATACTTAAAACTTATTTTTAAATGAAGCCTCAATTATTAATAGGAAATCATAAAACCAAATGTTTTCTTAGTTGTCAACCAAACTAAAATATTTTGATTTGGATTTGCAATAAATTATGGAAGCTCTGTAGAACAAAGGTGTCTGGGAGCTTAAAAAACCCTGAAACTCCAGATATGTGATTTAATATTTGAGATACTCAGTAAGCTCAAAACATGGCCAGGCTCATCCATCCCTAAAAGTAATTAATAGATAGTTTTAATCATGTTATTTGAATTAATATCCTCTTGAGTTTGAGCTGTTTTTACTTTCTCAGAAAAATATGTAAAACTCCTCTGACTGCAAATGAAATAGAGACTGTACTTTTTACCCTGATTTCTTTCTCATCACTGGCCTTGGGTTCCAATTCGGAGGGTGTGTTCAAAAGCCCTGTCAAGCTGAACATTGATTTTTAAACAGGGAGGCTGAAAAACAAATTCATTATTCTACTTGAGAACGAATACTGACAGTCACATAAGTGGGAGACAGTCCTTGCTCCACTTTAATGTAAATTCATGAAGAAACGACTTTTTCTATTGTCATGTATATCCTTTGTGGGTGTGTTTAAGGGGTAGACTACCAGAGGAATCCTTGATTTTGGGGGCAGAGGATAAAAGAAAGAGACCAAAAAATCAAAGGAGGGTAGATGATAGAAGTACCTGACATTAAAGTTAGCTATTGTAATTGTAGTTTTTAAGTCAGAAACTCTTGATGGTTTCTTCAGCAATCTGTTTCCAGCATGCAGGCAGCTTAGATTGAAAGCTCACCTCAGCTCAAAAGAAGTTTTTCTTACCATATCTGTAGGGATGAATGATGTAGGTGGGTCTTCTTTCTATGTGTTGCTTTCATTGGTTAATTAATAGAAAACTGCTTGGCCTGATAGTTCAGAACGTAGGTGGGTGGAGTAGACAGAACAGAATGCTGGGAAGAAGGCAACAAGGCAGATGCCATGCCTCTCCTCTCTGAGAGGGACACAGGTTAGTATCTTTCCCAGGAAGCCAGCACCTCGTGGCGCTACACACATTAATAGAAATGGGTTAATCAAGATATGAGAGTTAGCCAAGAAGAGGCTAGGTATAATGGGCCAGGTAGTGTTTAAATGAATATATTTGTGTGCTGTTATTTTGGGTGTAAAGCGAGCCATGCAGGAGCCAGGCAGGACGAAAAGCAGGCCTGCTTGTCTCCTCACTACAGGCATCTTTAATACACTTGACTCCTAAGAATATAATAAAGTTAGAGTGATTTCTTGGAATCGTCCCATTATTCAAACTTAGGTTTGGGAAATACAAAAGGAAAGTAATAGGCAAAATGTTATCGAGGAATTTGGAGATCTAAGATCTATAAAAGGAAATTTTTGCTTGAATTTAGGCTTGAATATCTTCGACAGTCAACTTCCCCACTTGTTAATTACTTATTATTTCTACATATAAATAGTATAACATAGAATAACAAATATATATTCTATTGTCTAAAATAATAAATGCTGGTGAGGTTGGGACTAAAGGAGCCCTGCCATGCACTGCTGGTAGTTGTGTAAACCACCCTAGCAGGATGGAAATCAACATGGAAGTTTCCCAGAATCCACAAGCAGCATCCAAGTTGACATCAAAGAGATATTTGCACATCAATGTTTGTTTTTTGAAGCATTATTTACAATAGTTAGTCTAGTCATGGCACCAAACTAGGTATCCACCAGCAGAGGCATGGGGAGAGAAAATGTGGCACAATGGAATATTTTCAGGCCTTAATAATTGTTTTCTAGAAAGTGTACTTGGCTAAAGGCAGCTAGTCTCAGAAATTAAAAGCCTATGCTTTCTCTCGTGTATTTCCACTTCAATTTAATGTAGACACATAAAATTATGTGCGTATCTAGGATGTAAAAGCAGAAGTGAAACTCTTTAGCACAGTAAAGGGGACTACAAGGAAAGAAGGAAAATGGAGGGCTTGAGGTAGAAATATGTTCAACATAATATATTTACTTGTATAAGAACATAGAAAATAACTTTTCAAAAGTTAGAGGGTTGAAACAGACTATAAGAAATAGTATCTCTCAGTTTCTTTGGACTTCTAGCTCTTATTTCATAAAAATGATAACATCTTGGATTCACTAGATTTTGATATGATTCTATGTGATTTCTCTGGTACAGGACTTACTGCTTATCGTATACCAAAACACTACAGAAATAGCCAATGTCTTCACTGTGGTAAGAACATGGGCGTGAGCATCAGTCACCTCATTTTAGGTTCGATAAACAAAATTACAATCTTTTATTGATTATAAACCTGATCATAATTACTGAGCAATTCATATTTCATAAACGAGATCATTCCCTGTCTATTAAACTGGAAAAGTAGTTGTGCCTATCTGTAGAGGTGGTATTTAGGTGGCATCCCATTCTTCCAGTGTGATGTGACATTAAGTCAATGTCATTAGAGGTAAGTTGGCACCAATCTTTGCTATATAGGTCAGTATTTTGACTATAAACTTAATTTAATCTTGTTATTCTTGAAAATATTTGACTTCAGCAACAATTAGAAATAGCAACAAAATAAGCATATTATTTTTCACTAATACTAAAATCCATTTCTTTACATTACTCTTTAATCATTAGATTCTGAATACTTCTAGTACATTCTATACTAAAGAATTCATAAAACATGCAAATAAAGATATATTTATTGATATAATATGTTAATGACAGTTAGGCGTTTTTTTTTTCTGAGCCCATTTTAAACAGGAGGTCATCTTCCTAAAATATTAACTCAGAACTTAAATTTGTACTTTCATAAAACATGTCAGATTATACATGCAGCTTCTCTGCTGACAGAGCAATTAGAAGATCCTCAAAACTGATGCGGAGTGCTTAGGATACCACTGATTATTCTTTCTAAATATATAATAAATAAAGATTAAAATTTGTTTTGGTTAAAAATATCTGAATAGTTTTTGTAACAATAACAAATGCAAATAGGGTTACCATGCAAAAAGTTAACTCTATCCAAATAAGGTAAAACCAGCATGGGGAAATATGAGGCAAGAGCACGGTGAGTTACAGGACAGCCTGGGCTATCCAACAAAACATAACAAAAATGGAAAAAAAGGTGAAGAAAATTAATAAACACTTACTTATAGGAATGCCTCAAATCTCACCTCAGATCATATTAAAAATCTTCCTGTATAATACGAAAATGGGATCAGACAGATATAGAATATCTGTAACAAGAAAACCTGACAGTGTGGGTATTCACTGGCATGCTAAAACTTGAGAAATGACAGCAGTAAACAGAATATCAAAAGTTTCTCAGGCTATCCAAACTTCAGCTCATGATTTTGAAGATGCACATCGGTGGGGAGATACCATTTCAGATCCCTCTTTGCAATTGAATATGTTCTACTCATTTCAGATATCTTAGAATTTGCTAACAGGCTACTTCTGAATGCTGCTCTCCAACAGGAGCGGGTTCTTATCACAAAGTGAACTCATTTGCACCTGCTAAAGGCTCTGCCAGGAGTACAGTAGCTGTGTCAAGACTGCTCTGGCTTATCGAATTTGCATTTCAAAGTGGCTAAATTGTCTTGTAGTGTATGCCCAGTGTGGAATTCTTTGCCTTCCTTCCTTGATGCAAAATGTCTGGTATCTGAAATATATATATATATATATACACATATACACACATACATACACATATACATATAAATACACACACACACACACACACACACACACACACACACACACACGGGGGTGCTCAGAAAGAAAGCTAGAGAGTTGAAGTGAGTTGATAAAGTTGACCAAAATAGCAAATTGTTTGTCATCTGCGTTTTAGTTTCAGTCCCATTTGGGATGTGGAATTGTAACTGTTACCTGCTCTATTCCCTCAGGACCTAATAAAATGACTTCCATGGCTAATTGAATAAAAGGGATTCTAGTGGAAGACTGATTTTACTCAATGGGTTTTCGTTGGAATGCTGACTCATACAGTATCTGATGGCAGTTTCAAAGTGTTCTCCAGGGACGGAGGAGATACCTCAGAGAGTATGGCTTCCCCACTGTCCCTCCAGATCCTTTTCAGATGAACGGTTCATAGACACAGTCATTTTGTTTATATTTTAAAACTGAATCATTGTTTAGGTTAATGTGATGAAGGATGCACATTCTACCTTTGAGAAAGCCTAGGCATTGCTAAAAAAAAGGAAAAGTCCATGTTTTCATGAGTTCCTTAAGTTCTGTTTAAAAGGCTTTGCTTCTACCTTGTTCCATTAGACAAGCAAGAAGTATCATTTAGTTTCACTAAAATATTTGTTATCTATTGTGATGATAAAAATTGTGAATTAGATTTGATCTCTGATTTTAAACCTAAGTTTCTAAAATTCCAATAAGTGAATTGACTCCAATTTAGACAAAGGTCCCCAAAGACACAAAGACACAAGCAGTTCTCTGTATGATGAAAGACATTAAAGGGATACAGACCTCACATCACTATGTTTCAAGAGAAAATAGAAATGTTGGAGTTCCGAACACGGATAGGTAATTGGAAGTGTTATTGCACGTTGAATGTGTTTCTTCCCAAGACTAAGAGGTAAAATCTTGTCACAGTTGTCATGCTGATCACTGAAGTCTTCTGGAGATGGTCACATGATGAATACAAAGGGTTCATTAAAGAAATGAGTGATCATATGAATGACTCTCAGGAGACACTCCACTCTTTCTGGCATGGGACGTACAAGAGAAAGACTGTGTTCTCTGAACCACAATCCCACCACGTTGGTTAACAGACTTCTTGTCTCCAAACTGTGGGAAGTATATTTCAATTTTTTATAAGCCACTCAGCCAGCAGTAATTTATAATAGCAACATGACAGACGAAGACAAATGTGTTCTATTATTGCACCAAAGACTCAAACTCTGATCCATATTAACTAAACTCTAGATAGAAGAGATAGGTGGTAGACAGCAGAAAGCAGCTCAGAACTCTTCTATTAAATGGCCTAATGAGCAGAAATGGGAAGTCTAGCTCCAGCCTCCTAGAGTGAAAACACCATCTGAAGTTGCAGAATATGATTCAAGCTATGCTCCAGAATAGAAAAATCAAGCACATAGAGAAAGGAATGCAAGATATGGGGAAGATGTGGTCCTAATGTATTAGAAGTTCTGAGACCTCTGGAAAGGAGATTTATGAGAGACGAATTTCCTCTCTGTGCACAGTTTAAATTACATGCTAAAATTGCAGCCTAAGACTTGGGATGCAAATTTATGTGAACATCCTTTCCCCTCTCCGGGCAAGGCAAAGCTTTGTATTTAGCCCATTCTATGTAACATTTCCCCAAATTGATTATATTTTTATCTTATTCTTGTCCTGTCAATTTGTTTTCTTTAATCTTAAGTTTGTAGGATTCTTTGTGATGTCAATCAATAAATTTTGTTATTTTCTAACTATAAAACATAAAACTGCAGCTTTCTAAATGGAGATTTGATGTCTATAACTTTTAAATTGAAAATAAAATTTTTACTTTGGAAGTTTACAGTACTTTAGTAAATAATAGTCAATTTCCTTGTTTGTTAAGAAATTGGAACATTTCTCATTTTTTAAAAAGGTTTTCAAAGATACATTTCAATAAGCTGGTTGTGAAAACACTATACAGTCAAGATCAATACAACCCTACTTGTTCACATTTGGGAAGGGGTGATAAAATAATTTCACATAATACTTGCTCAAAAGAAACCATCTCTCTGTTTCACTAGAAATCCATGGTGAGAGCGTGGGTGTGGTGGCCCTTGACTTTTATTCCAGCTGTAGGAACAAAGAGGTGGGTGAATCTATATGAGTATGAATTAGTCTAGTCTACATGGTGATAACCAGGACAGTCATGGCTATACACAGACAAACTCAGTTACAAAAAATAACTAAATAAAATTAAGAAAAGGAAAAAAAGTAGAAATACACAGTTATTCCTGTCTCTTTCCACCTAAAAAGCTCTTCTAACACAGCAAATATTTGAAAAATCCCTTAGTGTACTTCTCTCGAAATCCTCTACACCAGAGAGATGGTCAATTGGAATTGTAAACTTGGAATAATCGAGCATCACTTAGTAAGAGAGGCCCAAGGAAGGACTTTCTAAAATAGGTTGACCTGTGGGCATTTCTGTGGAGAAATTATCTTTTAAATTTTTCATTTAATTATTTTATATATAAAGATATTTATTTGTTCATGTATGTCTGTGCACAATGTGAACTCAGTGTCTGTGGAGGCCAGAAAGAGGAGCTTCTGGATCTCCTGGAAATGGAATTCTAGAAGGTCGTGATCCACCATGTAGTTTCTGGAAATTGAACCTCGATTGTCTGGAAGAGCAGCCAGGGCTCTTAACTTCTGAGCCACCTCCACCCCTGTTGAGAGATTATATTGATTACATTAATTAAGATGCAAAGACTTACCCATTGTGAACTGCACCATTTCATGTGCTGGGCTCTGAACTGAGAAAGAAAGAACAAGAGAAACATGCATGCATTAATTCATTGCTTTTTATTCTTGACTATGGATGCAATGTGCCTAAGCTGCTTCACGTACCTGCTGCTGAGACGCTACCACAGTGATGGACTCTACACAGGAATCAGGAAATTAAATAAACCCTTTCTTCCTTAGGTTATTTATTTATTTTATTTTGATATTTTATCACAGGAGTAGGCAACAGATGCAAGACAATTAGCAAAAGACTAGTGATTCACTTCATTTATTGGACACTGACACAAGGTGAAAATTCTTTCTTTGTTGTTTTTTATCCAGACAGGGTTATCTCTGTACATTTGGGGCCTATCAGAGAACTAGTTCTTGTAGACAAGGCTGGACTCTAACACACTGAGATCTGCCTGCTTCTGCCTCCAAAGTGCGCCACCACTGCCTGGCAAAAATTCTTAGTGTTAAGTTTCAATTTTAGTTTATTTTTTTTCCTTTTTTTAAATTTTTTTCTTTTTTTTCTTTTTTTTATTTTTCTGTTTCTCCCAGCCTCCCATTTCCCTCCCCCTCCTCCCCCCCACGCCCCCTCCTCCCACCCTTCTCCCCCTCCCCCCACTCCTTTCCCCCTCCCTCTCCTGTCCAAAGAGCAGTCAGGGTTTTCTGCCCTGTGGTAAGACATAGGACCTCCCACCTCCGTCCATATCTAGGAAGGTGAACATCCAAACTGGCTGGGCTCCCACAAAGCCATCACATTACGTAGGATCAAACGCCCGTGCCATTGTCCTTTGCGTCTCATCAGCCCTCATAGTTCGCCATGTTCAGAGAGTCCAGTTTTATCCCATGCTTTTTCAGTCACAGTCCAGCTGGTCTTGGTGAGCTCTCAATAGATCAGCTCCACTGTCTCAGTGGGTGGGTGCATGCCTCGTGGTCCCGACTTCTTTGCTCATGTTCTCCCTCCTTCTGCTCCTCATTGGGACTTTGGGAGCTCAGTCCAGTGCTCCAGTGTGGGTCTCTGTCTCTATCTCCATCCATCACCAGATGAAGGTTCTATGATGATATGCAAGATATTCGTCAGTATTGCTCAAGGATAGGGTCATTTCAGGTTCCCTATTCTCAACTGCCCAAGGAACTAACTGGGGACCTCAGCTTGGGCACCTGGGAGCCCCTCTAGGGTCAGGTCTCTTGCCAACCCTAAAGTGGTTCCCTTAACTAAGAATTGTGGTTCCGTGCTCCCCTGTCCAACCTTCCTTTTTCCCAATCCTCCAGCTTTCCCAAGGCCCGACCTCCTTCCCTTCTAACTTTTCTCTCTCCATCTCCCCTTAACCCCAACCAACCCCACCCCAAGATCCCAATTTTCTCCCCGGAAATTTTGTCTACTTCCCTTAGCCAAGAGGATAACTATATGCTTTTCCTTGGGTTCCCCTTCTTACTTAGCTTCTTCAGATTCACCTATTGTAGACTCCGTGACCCTTATTTATGGCTAGAAACCAATTATGAGTGAGTGCATCCCATGTTCATCTTTTTGGGTCTGGGATACCTCACTCAGGATAGTGTTTTCTATTTCCATCCATTTTCATGCAAAATTCGAGAAGTCATTGTTTTTTTACCGCTGAGTAGTACTCTAATGTGTAGATATTCCATACTTTCTTCATCCATTCTTCCATTGAAGGGCATCTAGGTTGTTTCCAGGTTCTGGTTATTACAAATAATACTGCTATGAACATAGTTGAACAAATGCTTTTGTCATATGATAGGGCATTTCTTGGGTATATTCCCAAGAGTGGTATTGCTGGGTCCAGGGGTAGGTTGATCCCGAATTTCCTAAGAAACCGAAACACTGACTTCCATAGTGGTTGCACAAGATTGCATTCCCACCAGCAATGGATGAGGGTACCCCTTCCTCCACAACCTCTCCAGCAAAGGTTATCATTGGTGTTTTTGACTTTAGCCATTCTGACAGGTGTAAGATGATATCTCAAAGTTGTTTTGATTTGCATTTCCCTGATTGCTAAGGAAGTTGAGCATGACCTTAAGTGTCTTTTGGCCATTTGAACTTCTTCTGTTGAGAATTCTCTGTTCAGATCAGTGCCCCATTTTTAATTGGGTTAATTAGCATTTTAAAGTCTAGTTTCTTGAGTTCTCTATATATTTTGAAGATCAGACCTTTGTCTGTTGCGGGGTTGGTGAAGATCTTCTCCCAGTCAGTGGGTTGCCTTTGTGTCTTAGTGACAGTGTCCTTTGCTTTGCAGAAGCTTCTCAGTTTTAGTAGACTCAACCAGGAAAGAGAATTACAGGCCAATCTCACTCATGAACATCGTTGCAAAAATCCTCAACAAAATACTGGCAAACCGAATCCAAGAACACATTAGGAAAATTATCCACTATGATCAAGTAGGCTTCATTCCTGAGATGCAGGGCTGCTTCAACATACGAAAGTCTATCAATGTAATCCAGCATATAAATAAACTGAAGGAAAATAACCATATGATCATCTCATTAGATGCTGAAAAAGCATTCGACAAAATTCAACATCCATTTATGTTAAAAGTCTTGGAGAGATTAGGGATACAAGGGTCATACCTAAATATAATAAAAGCTATATACAGCAAGCCGACAGCTAACATCAAATTAAACGGAGAGAAACTCAAAGCCATCCCGCTTAACTCAGGAACACGACAAGGATGTCCACTCTCTCCATACCTCTTCAATATAGTACTTGAAGTTCTAGCAATAGCAATAAGACAACATAATGGGATCAAGGGGATTCGAATTGGAAAGGAAGAAGTTAAACTTTCGTTATTCGCAGATGATATGATAGTGTACTTAAGCGACCCCCAAAACTCCACCAAAGAACTTTTACAGCTGATAAACAGCTTTAGTAATGTGGCAGGATACAAGATCAACTCCAAAAAATCAGTCGCCCTCTTATACACAAAGGATAGGGAAGCAGAGAGAGAAATCAGAGAAGCTTCACCATTCACGATAGCCACAAACAGCATTAAATATCTTGGGGTAAATCTAACCAAGGAAGTGAAAGATCTATTTGACAAGAACTTTAAGGCATTGAAGAAAGAAATTGAAGAGGATACCAAAAAATGGATGGATCTACCTTGCTCTTGGATTGGGAGGATCAACATAGTAAAAATGGCAATTCTACCTAAGGCAATTTATAGATTCAATGCAATCCCCATCAAGATCCCATCAAAATTCTTCACAGATCTTGAGAGGACAATAATCAACTTTATATGGAAAAACAAAAAACCCAGGATAGCCAAAACAATCCTATACAATAAAGGATAGTCTGGAGGCATTACCATCCCTGACTTCAAACTCTATTACAGAGCTACAGTGATGAAAACAGTGTGGTACTGGCATAAAAACAGAGAAGTTGACCAATGGAATCATATAGAAGACCCGGATTTTAACCCACAAACCTATGAACACCTCATTTTTGATAAAGGAGCTAAAAGTATACAATGGAAGAAAGAAAGCATCTTCAATAAATGGTGCTGGCAAAACTGGATGTCAACCTGTAGAAGAATGAAAATAGACCCATATCTATCACCACGCACAAAACTCAAGTCCAAATGGATTAAAGACCTTACTATCAGTCAGAACACTTTGAACCTGATAGAAGAGAAATTGGGAAGTACCCTAAAACAGATGGGCACAGGAGATCGCTTCCTATGTGTAACCCCAACAGCACAGACATTAAGGGCAACATTGAATAAATGGGACCTACTAAAACTGAGAAGCTTCTGTAAAGCAAAGGACACTGTCACCAAGACAAAAAGGCAACCCACTGACTGGGAGAAGATTTTCACCAACCCCGCAACAGACAAAGGTCTGATCTCCAAAATATATAGAGAACTCAGGAAACTAGACTTTAAAATGCTAATTAACCTAATTAAAAAATGGGGCACTGAACTGAACAGAGAATTCTCAGCAGAGGAAGTTCAAATGTCCAAGAGACACTTAAGGTCATGCTCAACCTCCTTAGCGATCAGAGAAATGCAAATCAAAACAACTTTGAGATATCATCTTACACCTGTCAGAATGGCTAAAATCAAAAACTCCAATGATAGCCTTTGCTGGAGAGGCTGTGGAGGAAGGGGTACCCTCATCCATTGCTGGTGGGAATGCAATCTTGTGCAACCACTTTGGAAATCGGTGTTTTGGTTTCTCAGGAAATTCGGGATCAACCTACCCTGGACCCAGCAATACCACTCCTGGGAATATACCCAAGAGATGCCCGATCATATGACAAGAGCATTTGTTCAACTATGTTCATAGCAGTATTATTTGTAATATCCAGAACCTGGAAACAACCTAGATGCCCTTCAATGGAAGAATGGATGAAGAAAGTGTGGAATATCTACACATTAGAGTACTACGCTGCGGTAAAAAACAATGACTTCTCGAATTTTGCATGCAAATGGATGGAAATAGAAAACACTATCCTGAGTGAGGTAACCCAGACCCGAAAAGATGAATATGGGATGTACTCACTTATAATTGGTTTCTAGCCATAAACAAGGGTCACGGAGTCTACAATTGGTGATCCCAAAGAAGCTAAGTAAGAAGGTGAACCAAAGGAAAAACATATAGTTGTCCTCTTGGCTATGGGAAGTAGACAAATTGGCCGGGGAGAAATTTGAGATCTTGGGGGTGGGGTGGGATGGGGATAAGGGGAGATGGGGAGAGAAAAGGGAGATGGGGAGAATGGGGGAACTTGGGGAAAAAGGAGGATTGGGATAAAGGAAGGTTGGATAGGGGAGCACGGAACCACAATTCTTAGTTAAGGGAGCCACTTTAGAGTTGGCAAGAGACTTGAACCTAGAGTGGCTCCCAGATGCCCAAGCCAAGGTCCCCAGTTAGTTCCTTGGGCAGCTGAGGATTGGGAACCTGAAATGACCCTATCCTATAGCAATACTGACGAATATCTTGCATATCATCATAGAACCTTCATCTGGTGATGGATGGAGATAGAGACAGAGACCCACACTGGAGCACTGGACTGAGCTCCCAAGGTCCCAATGAGGAACAGAAGGAGGGAGAACATGAGCAAAGAAGTCGGCACCACGAGGGGTGCACCCACCCACTGAGACAGTGGAGCTGTCTCACCAAGGCCAGCTGGACTGTGACTGAAAAAGCATGGGATAAAACTGGACTCTCTGAGCATGGCGAACAATGAGGGCTGATGAGAAGCCAAGGACAATGGCACGGGGTTTTGAACCTACGTAATATTCTGGCTTTGTGGGAGCCTAGCCAGTTTGGATGTTCACCTTCCTAAACATAGACGGAGGGGGGAGGACCTAGGACTTACCACAGGGCAGGGAACCCTGACTGCTCTTTGGACTGGAGAGGAAGAGGGAGAGGAATGGGGGGAGGGGGAGAAGGGTGGGAGGAGGGGAAGAAGGGTGGGATGAGGGGGAGGTAAATGGGAGCCTGGGAGGACGTGGAAACTTGTTTTTTTTTTCTCCTTTTCTCAATAAAAAATGAAAAAAAAAGAAAACTATATATGATAAGTACAATGACTATATACAATATATACAGGTAATAAATTCATATCAATGTCTAGTCCATTTACATTTGACAAATTCAGAGAAAATATTTCATATCTATCCTATCTTGGTGAGTCTAAAATCTTATACCTAATTTACTTTCTATTATAACTTGCTTTCTCTGTGTGATAAACTATAACTATCAAATCTTCAACTCAACTCTCTCAGAGGCTCAAGAGGAAATAATACTGAGTAAGCAGAAAGCACAAGCAAGTGACTTCCAATAAATGTGAGAAATGACAGAAACAGCTGGATGCCTGGACAGTCACCCAAAGTTCCTCTGCAATGTTGGGACATCCATCTTCAGCCTACAGGCCTAGCATATCTGACAGACTTTTCTGTGAAGCAGGATATTTTGTGTCCTGCTTGTTTAATTAGGATAGGATAATGTCAGCAGTCACAGCAGGGGCATTTTCTTGCCCAGTGGCTTACTTTTGCCACAAAGAAAGTAAACTCCATGTGGAGTTTCTTTAATGCCAATTGTCTTCTCTGAAGTAGATTGTTGTTTCCAAGAGCAGACATGTCTCATTGTCATAAAAAGAAGAAGCTATGTTATTAAAACATCTTAAATGCCATATTTTGTAGATCTCTGAAGTGTTTGAAGATGACTGATCTATCTTAAACACACCTAATGTGACTACAAGTTTGATTATACTAGGTGATTAACTACCAACCTATATTTCTTTAATATCCTAAACGGTTGATAATAATAATTTTCAAGGACTAGACATGTACAGTACATTGTTAAATGAGATACAATATCTTGAACAAGATTAGAAATGTATGTATAGTATGTTTTAACAAAATTAATGTCAAATTTGTATCAATATATAAAACACTTATACAATATAAAAAAGTAAAACTAATGTAAAACATTTAAAACTAATAGTTGTTTTTAAAAAGTAGATTCAATAATCTACCTTTCTATCTTATCACATTTATATCCCCCTTTTATTTTTTTTTCAAAAGGAGATCCCCAAGATTATGAAATTTACATCCCAACCCTCAACCCTATGCCAGTTATAATCAACCCCTAGATATCCCTAACCCCGAGGACAAACTTTGTTGAAAGAGGGGATGTTTTCTTCTAGAATTACTTTTTGCTGTTATGGGGGCGATGTTCTTTTTTATGGAATCCTGTAAAACTAAAATGATAGTTAAGTTTCAAGATTACTACCTGGTTTAATTGCAAATAGTTTCTGAGTAGTCAATAGGGTTTTTTTGAAGTTCTTATTTGAAATTCTGAACAGAACATTGTAAGAAGGTGCACCATTTCAGCTAAACAAGTTGAAACCATCTTGAACAGCTGGTACCCAATACTGATCTTCAACTAGTAATATCTGCATCAGGACATCATAACAACCAGAGTTTTGGGACCCCATCTTCTTACTGGAAACCTCAAAGACTACTGCAGGAAAATTTGTTGTTCATTGTGAAAAACATAAATATTATTCATACAGAGTTATATTTAATTAAAGGTACAATAGAGACAAAAATAGGTGTGGAGAGAGGTAAAATTTTTCCTAAATTCTTTCTTCTTTCTGTCCCATACCAGCTGGCTCTTGATATGAGACAGAAACTCTGAAATTTTTTTTAACAACATGCTTAGGTTTAGAGAAAGATAGCCATTGTCTAACTCCAAAGCCAGTTATGAATTTTAAGAGATTTATGTTTTTATTATCCTCAGAAGTATAATAAATTTTTAGGTTCGGGTAATTAAATTTTACCCTGTAGAGGATATGGTACCATAAGTCAGATTTCTCTTTGCTTGGTGATTCTTTCTGGATACCTATCTTTTCTTCTATAGGCATCTAAATGTTCAAGAACTCTTGACTTTTGGAAGATGAGTATTTTCCTGCAAAGACAAGAACAGAACCCTGCCCCAACCCTTATGAGATTTCCTTACCACGTGAATGATTGTCAACTCTGTGGATGAGCCGTCATTTCTCTGTCTCAATAGGTTTCTCATTTTTAAACCAAATCTTTATTAATTTGAAGGTATCCATAGGTTTTCTTCTTCAGTGGAAACAAGAGCAAAACTCTTCACCAATGTAATACATTTCCTGGTTTCCATTGTGAGGTCAGCACATCCTTGAAATATACTGGCTGATTTATCACAAGTTTTTTTCTATTATCCAATGTCTCTCTGCTGCTGTTGTTCCTTTCTCATTAGCATTAAGAAAATTTAAGATTAACAAAGTATTATGTAATCTATTTTGGAGGGTATTTTCCATCCCTTTCTGTTTGTTTAACATATCCTTTTTAGTTCAATTTGATCTTTCTACAACAGCATGACATGTAGGATTGTTTGTTATACCTGTAATATGTTTTATATTATGATAAGCAAAAAACTGTTTCATTTTCTTAGAAACATATGTTGGACATTTTTGAGGGTATATCCATAATGGCCATAATTTCTAATAAATGTGTGATTACTAAATCAATTTTTTCTGAACTCAAAGCAATTGCACATTGAAAACCTGAAGAAGTGTCAATGGTGTAGTGTACATATTTTAATTTTCCAAAATCTGTAAAATAAAACACATCCATCTGCCAGATTTCATTCCTTTGAGTACCCTTTGAGTTACTCTCTGCAGATAGTGGTGTTAGGTTATAGAAAGCGCAAGTAGAACATCTCTTTATAATCTCCTTAGCTTGTTGCCATGTGATAGGAAATGTTTTCTTTAAAACTTTGCTATTGACAGAATGTTTTCTGTGAAATTCTGAGGACTTCAGTATATTTCCAATCAATAATTGATCAATTTCTGCATTACCTTGTGCTAGAAGACTTGGCAGAACCACATGGGATCAACTGTGTGTTATTTATATGGGACAAAAAGCCTATTCCTGAGTATGTCTTGAACCTGAATGAATAATGAGTTCAATTCTGTATCATCTGGTAAAAATCCAGCAGTTTCAATACATTAGACCAATCTTTCTGCATATTGCAAATCAGTGACTATATTGAGAGATTCTTTAAAATCCCTTAGTACGATGAGAATAACATATAATTCTGCCTTTTGGACAAAATTATAAGGGCTTTGTTCCACCTTACTTAAACCTTCTGATTTGCAACCTGCCTTTCCTGATTTATTTGCATCAGTATAGAATGTACATTCTCCAGTTATTGGTGAGTCATGTACAGTGCAGGGAAGAATCCAAGTAGTGCTCTTTATAAGGTTAATTCTATTGCTTTTGGGCTAATTGCTATTAATCTCTCCTAAAAAATAGCATAAACTCTTTTCCAGGGTTCATTGTCTTCCCCAAATTTTTAAATTATATCAGTAGCAAAAGCACTATAATCTCTATTTGATGTAGGATGGTCATTGGTTAAATAAAGAAACTGCCTTGGCCCTGATAGGACAGAAAATTAGGTAGGTTGAGTAAACAAAACAGAATGCTGGGAGGAAGAGGAAGTGAGCTCAGACTCGATAGCTCTCCTCTCTGGGGCAGACACGATGAAGCTCTGACCCAGGATGGACATAGTCTAGAATCTTCCCAGTAAGCGCACCTTGAGGTGCTACATACATTAATAGAAATGGGCAATCAGGATGTAAGAATTAGCCAGTAAGAAACTAGAGCTAATGGGCCAGGCAGTGTTTAAATGAATACAATTTTAAATGAATAAATGAGCCGGGCTGTGGGAAGAGGCCTGCAGCTACTACTACATCTATTAGATCAGGTGTTACCCTAACATCCAGTTGTAGACTGGAAATGTCTCCTAACAATTTTTGAAAGTCATTCAGAGTCCACAATCAGTCTCTCCTAACTTGTGCCTTTTGTGTTCTAATTTTTTGTAAGCCTATTTTATAGCCTAGATAATGGACAGAATCTCTTCTTTGTATTTATTTGGGGGCAATTTCTAATTCCCATTTAGGCAAAATTTTCTTTATGTCTTCAAACATTCGACCTAAAATATCTACATTTAAATCAGATACCAAATGTCATTCATGTAATGATAAATTATAGATTTAGGAAATTGTTTACATTATTTTTTTCCAATGGCTGTCTTACAAAGTATTGGCATAGGGTGACAATACTGAGCATTCCCTGTGGGGAATGGTCCATTGATATCTCTTAGTATGCTGAGAATTATTGTAAGTAGGCCTTGTGAAGGCATTTTTTTTTCTCTGTCCTTTTCTTGGAAACGTATATTGAAGAAACAAACTTTTAAATCAATAAGTATAAAAGGCCATCCTTAGGCAATGGGGAAGGCAAAGGAATTCCAGATTGCAGAAGGCCCATACATTGAATTACCTTGTTGACCACTCTTAGATCTGTCACCATTCTCCATTATCCAGATTTCTTTTTAACAACAAATACAGGAGAATTCCAAGGACTGATTGGTTCTTCAATATGATGAACATCTAGTTTTTCCTGTACCAGATGTTCTAAAGCCAGCAGTTTCTATACTGTTTAACCCCTATTAGTTTCTCAGTTAACCATTTTAAAGAAAGGGTACCTCTAAAAGTTTACTATTTGCTTTGTGTTCTTGTATAGCCTGAATGGCTGGTGACCTTTGTGTATAGTACTTTAAAATATCCTTTCCAAAAGCCAGCACATTAAGTAGGATCAAAACCCCGTGCCATTGTCCTTGGCATCTCATCAGCCCTCATTGTTCGCCATGTTCAGAGAGTCCGGTTTTATCCCATGCTTTTTCGGTCACAGTCCAGCTGGCCTTGGTGAGCTCCCAGTAGATCAGCTCCACTGTCTCAGTTGATGGGTGTATGCCTCGTGGTCCCGACTTCTTTGCTCATGTTCTCCCTCCTTCTGCTCCTCATTGGGACCTTGGGAGTTCAGTCCAGTGCTCAAGTGTGGGTCTTACCACAGGGCAGGGAACCCGGACTGCTATGTGGACTGGAGAGGGAGGGGGAGAGGAGTGGGGGGAGGGGGAGAAGGGTGGGAGGAGGGGGAGAAGGGTGGGAGGAGGGGGAGGGAAATGGGAGGCTGGGAGGAGGTGGAAACTTGTTTTTTGTTTATGTTTTTTTTCTTCTTTTCTTAATAAAAAAATTATAATCACAAAAAAAATATCCTTTCCAGAAACATGAGTTTCTGAGACTGCAGGAATGTTAATCTGGATATTCCATTGCTGTAGCATGTCATGAACCCATAAATTTACTGTGCTATTAGCTGCATATGGCCTCAGCTTTTTGGCCCTTTGCATTCAAGCTGTCTCTTGCTTTGTTTCACTTGAATTTTGAGGGTTCAAATTTCTAGAAATTGAACATTTGTTTCTTGAAGAGGTCAATTTGGATGCTAAGATTCTGGAGTTATGCCCACATCTGTTTCTAGTAATCTAGTAATCTCTCAATTATAATGTTACTTATAAGCAAGCACTCTTAGCTTTGGTCTTTGATCATTTATAGAAGTTTGGCAAAATGAACATTTCTTATTTCCTATTGGAATTTTTGATTTATCCACTGCATTTAATGCGTTTTCCAGAAAAGCAGACACTAATTTTTTTTAACTTTCTTGGTGAGACATGTTCTCCACAGTGACTAAGAATGACTGGACCACATTTTACCTGGAGCCTGTAGAGGTCCCCCAAGGAGTTTCCCAATGGTATTGGGTTGCCTTGTTTGTCTTTATTTTAATTGACATTCATTGGTCCAATGTCAGTCTTTGTCACACTTCTACATAATCCAGCAGATTGAGACATTCTATTTTTGTATTGTGAAGAAAAGACATTATTCCTAGGAGTGCCTTCTCTACAATCCCTTTTCAGATGTCTTATTCTACCACAATTAAAATATTTGGTATTTTGATGTCTCCTCATACTTTTCAAAACTGTTTTTTCTACCCAAGCCTCATTATTATAGTCAAATGTTTCAACCTTCATTTTATGCAGGGTCCATACATTCATCCATTGGTGCTGATCTAACATTTAAAGGTCCAAGTATCCTTTTTCATTCTAAGTTGGCATTTTTCAAATGACTTAGTGATTCAATAAGTACCCATCTATCTCCTGGGTCTGTTACTCCTATGTGTACAGTTAATCTTTGTAAAAAGCCACTAAAGTGTTGTCTTTGGCCTTGTTTAACCCTATTATGTGGTTCAATTATTTTTCATGCTTCTTGAATACTGTCTCTAGCATTTAAGGCTGCTGGATGGCATATGAATAAGATGTTCTTCATAAAGAGCTTGATCTCATGGGTCAGCATAAATGCCTGTGACAAGAATTTGATTTGGAGAAGTCTCAAATCCTTTTACTCTTCCTTGTTGTTCTAAAAATTTTGCCTCTCCTCATGAATAGCATTTCCACAGTAGTTGTGGCATGTCTTCCAATACCACTGAAACTTATTGAAGCCAGTCATTTTGGGTGGCCTTATTGCTTGAAGCCCATATTTTTACCATCTCCCCAACAAATGGTGAATTCAAATCATAAGATACTACTACTTACTTAATTTTCTTTAAATAATTCTTACCTATAGGTAGCCATTCATATTCTTTGAAACCTTTTGGGTATTTAGTACTGGATGGTTTGTCAGAGGAGATTACAGGGTAGGTAGCCAGAACCCCTGGTAAGTCATCTCTGACTCTGACATGTACTGGCAAGCCTAAATCTTTTCTTATACCCCCTGCTCAACAGTTCTGATAATTTTATCAATCATTTCAAATCCTTTTACCACTGCCTTTTGCAAAGAATCTCCTGATCTGTGAATATTTCTAATGATTTCCTCAACTAACATAACCTCTAGTCTTTGTGCTGCACATACGATTCCAAGGTATAAAATTTTTTATTAATGATAACTTCTCATCCTTGGATATTATTTGGATGGCATGTAGAGTGTCTTCCTGGAGAGATATTCTATCTGCTAATTTATCATAACTTTTATACTGATTTTGGTTGTTAAATTCAACAGTATGAATTCTTTCAGATAATTTTTTAGCATCATTTGACATTGATTGAATTTTTTTATGTCAAATTAATCTTATCCTTTTCAATGGTATTCATTTTTTTCAGGTTTTCATTTTTGGTAGTATAAATCCTGTCAGCTAGCTGTTCATTATTAGTCCATAAAGACTTATCATTTCTAAAAGTGCCTCATTCAAGGCTCTGTTGTCAAACCATTTTTAAGGATGTAATACGAAAAACAAAGATAAGTCCCAATATTAAATAAAAGGTTGCATCAGAAAAACCATATAAGCCTTGCAGAATATCATGCATAATATAATCAAGAAGGTTATTAAATTACTGAATGGTGATATGGTCTGCAATTTTATAATTTTCAAATTTATTTATTTATTTATTTATTAATAAAATAATTACCACTAGGAGATTTTGGTAAATTGTCATCTGGGAACACAAACTGTAAGTTGTGCATGCCACTGTGCAGCAGGGAAAGCAGCAGGAGGGGGGAAAGTGAGTGTAAACTGGAGAAATTGCCAAATCACTGTGTGGTGGGCCCCCCAAACGGGTAGCTCTGCTGTCGTGGGGTTTTGGGGAAAAAACACTTATTAAGTGAAATCAAGCGAGGCAAGTGGGAGTGGGAGACCTTTGGCCATGGGTCTTTTGAGCTGGTCCTGATAGGCATGGACTTGGGGTCCACATGAATTCATACTCTAAAATGCTGGGCACCAAATGAAGCTTGATTAATGAAAGTTCGGGTTCAGAAATTGGGGTTCAACCTGAAGATATGAAAAGCTGAAAAGCCAGTCACTGGCTCTACCTCAGTCTAATGATCCTGCCTCCTGGAATCTCAGAAGGAGATTGCATGTTGAGAGCTGTTTCTTCCCATTATATAATCCTCTCTAGTGCTGGGATTAAAGGTGTGCACCACTGTCATTAAAGGCATACACCATCCAGTTTCTATGGCAAATAGTGTGGCTACTGAGATTAAAGGTGCATGTCATTATGGCTACCGGGATTAAAGGTACATGTCATTGTGGCTACTGGGATTAAAGGTGTGTGTTACCATAACCTGGTCTATAAGGCTGACCAGTGGGACTATTTTACTCTCAGATTTTCATGCAGTCTTTATTTATTACAGTTGAAATGCCACTGCAATAAGGAGCCTATAATCCATGACCCTAGAGAAGCTAAGTAACAAGGAGTAATCTAATGGAAACATAAATAGATCCCCCTGGGAAGAAGAAGTAGGCAAGATCTCCTAAGAAAATTGGGAGTGTGGGGGTGGGGAGGAGGGAAGGGCAGAAGGGAAAGAGGAAGGGAGAAGGGAAGGGGAGAAGAGACCTTGAGTGAATGGGATGGTTGAGATAGGGAAAAGACAGAGATGGAGAGCAAAGAAAGAGATATTTTGATTGAGGGAGCTATTATGGGGATAGCAAGAAACCTTGCACAATAGAAGTTCCCAAGAATCCAAAAGGAAGTCACCAGCTAAAACCCAAAACAATATTGAAGAGGGTGCCTGAACTGGCCTTGCCCTGTAGTCACATTGATGACTGTCTTAAATTCTATTATAGAACTTTTATCTAGCGACTAATGGAAGCTGATGCAGAGGTCCATAGTAGAGCATTGGACTGAACGCCCAAAGTCCAGTTGAATAGTAGGAGGAGTGAGAATATGAGCAAAGAGATCATGATCATCCTGGTAATACACAATGAAATAGTTTACCAGAGCTGATAGGAGACCACCCACTCTGGTCTGACAGCAAAGAAACCAGCGTATGCTTAGCATATGCTTAACATAGATATAGTGGGGAGAGCCTTGTTCCCACCTCAAAGCAATGTGCTAAACTTTGTTTACTCCCCATGGGAAGCCTTACCCTCTCTGAGGAGTAGATGTGGGGTGGGATGGGAGGTACAATGGGGAGGAAGGTGAAGGCAGTGGGAGGAGAGGAGGGAGCAAGAGGGGATTTGGAATGCAAAATGAGAAAAGAAAAGTTAGTTTTTTTAAAAAAATAACTAATTCAAAATGAATTTAATTTAAAACAAATAAAATAAAAGCCAGTTCAGCCACACTTGGTTAACTGTCACTCTTTCAATCGTCTGGATTCTGACACCAGATCATTTATTTTAGTCCTATTTAAGCACAGCACAATTTTGGGAAAAGTTTTCTGATGCTATACTCAGTCTTAGGAGTAGAGCAAAACTTGAGATATGTTTACATTAAAATCTTTAGAAAGTACACCTGCCTCTTTCATAAAGATGGGCAATATTGACATTTTTTTATACTTTTTTTATTAAGAAAAGAAGAAAAAAAAACATAAACAAAAAACAAGTTTCCACCTCCTCCCAGCCTCCCATTTCCCTCCCCCTCCTCCCACCCTTCTCCCCCTCATCCCACCCTTCTCCCCCTCCCCCCACTCCTCTCCCCCTCCCTCTCCAGTCCACAGAGCAGTCCGGGTTCCCAGCCCTGTGGTAAGTCCTAGGTCCTCCCCCCTCCATCCATATCTAGGAAGGTGAACATCCAAACTGGCTAGGCTTCCACAAAGCCAGCACATTAAGTAGGATCAAAACCCCGTGCCATTGTCCTTGGCGTCTCATCAGCCCTCATTGTTCGCCATGTTCAGAGAGTCCAGTTTTATCCCATGCTTTTTCGGTCACAGTCCAGCTGGCCTTGGTGAGCTCTCAATAGATCAGCTCCACTGTCTCAGTGGGTGGGTGCATGCCTCGTGGTCCCGACTTCTTTGCTCATGTTCTCCCTCCTTCTGCTCCTCATTGGGACCTTGGGAGTTCAGTCCAGTGCTCATGTGTGGGTCTCTGTCTCTAACTCTATCCATCACCAGATGAAGGTTCTATGATGATATGCAAGATATTCATCAGTATTGCTCAAGGATAGGGTCATTTCAGGTTCCCAATCCTCAGCTGCCCAAGGAACTAACTGGGAACCTCATGTTGGGCACTTGGGAGCCCCTCTAGGGTCAAATCTCTTGCTCACCCTAAAGTGGTTCCCTTAACTAAGAATTGTGGTTCCGTGCTCCCCTATCCACCTTTCCTTTATACCACTCCTGGGAATATACCCAAGAGATGCTCTATCATATGACAAGAGCATTTGTTCAACTATGTTCATAGCAGTATTATTTGTAATAGCCAGAACCTGGAAACAACCTAGATGCCCTTCAATGGAAGAATAGATGAAGAAAGTATGGAATATATACACGCTAGAGTACTACGCTGCGGTAAAAAACAATGACTTCTCGAATTTTGCATGCAAATGGATGGAAATAGAAAACACTATCCTGAGTGAGGTGTCCCAGACCCAAAAAGATGAACATGGGATGTACTCGCTCATAATTGGTTTCTAGCCATAAATAAGGGCCACGGAGTCTACAATAGGTGAACCTAAAGAAGCTAAGTAAGAAGGTGAACCCAAGGAAAAACATATAGTTATCCTCTTGGCTAAGGGAAGTAGACCAAATTGCCGGGGAGAAAATTAGGATCTTGGGGGTGGGGTGGGATGGGGGTAAGGGGAGATGGGGAGAGAAAAGGTAGAAGGGAAGGAGGGGGGACTTTGGGAATCAGGAGAATTGGCAATATTGACTTAGCAACAGTGTTTAAAGTTTAGGGTCTAGGGAGAATGACTGAGGTAAACATAACGCCCGTGGGAGTCAGCATTGACTTGGTCTATGATAACATAGAAGTCACCTGGCTCTTGCAAAGGACAAGCAATGTCTCTCATAAGGATGAGTTTTCTGGCCTAGAAGCAATGCTCATGATTTAGGGGTAAAGAGTCTGGGGTAAACAAAGCATAAATTTTGGGGGATAAAGGTGAAGCATGGCTCTACAGATGGCAAAGGATCACTAGGTTGTAAACTACAACCCCCCCCCCAGTTCTGGGAGAACAGGTAAGCGTATCCTTCCTTTGAAGAAATAATCTTGCATGTTTAACTTTTCCTGTCCTCTCCAGAGCTTATCTATGTGCACAAGGACCTCACTCTCTCTACAGAAAGTTCATAACATATCAGCTAAGAAGCTCAGGCAAAGAATATAAATAGCACACTTTTTTTTATGCAAAGGCTGGATATTTTCTGCTAAGTCTTATTGAATGGTTGCTAGATTTAAAAATAAAATTACTTCTAAAACAATTTGTTTTCATGTAATAATCATCATCAACTAAGTGAAAGATTTAGAGCATAATGACATCTATAGCAGAAAGCTGACTTTGAGAAGTTTAAAAAATATACTATTTTAATATTTATCTTTATTCTTTTTAATGAAATTGGTAGTGATTTGTTTATGTTCTAGAATCTGAGAAGAAATCAAATAATTCATTTTGGGAATGATTCACCTTAAAGTAATAACTGTCTCCCAGGATATTCAGAAATAAGACTGGATAATTAAAGGACTAACTTGGGGCTAATTCATCACAACAGCTTTGTGGCCAAAGTATATGAAAGCAGAAAAGGAATAATTCAATGGTTTTGAATAACATATGGGAAAATATAGCTTAGAAAATGATAAGAAGTTATTAAAATTAAAATTTAAAGACATTTAATACTCCATTCACATTTATATGTGGATTATTGCACATAAGTTTATAAAATTAAAGAAGTAGCATGTTATTAATGACAATACAAATCAAAAGGACATAATTTGGGGGAGAAATGGAGTTGTAGATCTAAGGATAGTCGAAGGGAGGTAGTGGTAGAAGGATGTAATCAATAAGTATTGTATACATGTATGAAACATTCAAAAACTGAAAACACTTCACAAAGATACATCTAACTTATTCTGTGAAACCATTTGTACTTATGGGTTTTTATACAGCAGCATGTAATGAGGAGTATTGTTGATGAATGAAAACATATAATGTTACTTGAATATAAAGTTATATCTCTTGGCCTGAGGGTATTTTGTCTGCCATATATTTATTTGTGAAAAAGAAATAGCTTTGAAAATATTAAAAACACAGTATTAGTGTTAATTAATATTTTAAAGATGTGGTGAACTAAATAAATCTCTTACAACTACTTAGGCAAATAGCACATTTTAAATTTTTTATTGGAAAATCAGTTTCACTTTGTTGTGAAATAAGTTTTTGTTGACTGAGGTTTCTGTCCCACCCAGTCCTAAAGCTGTTCACTTCCAAAGAAATACACAGAGGTCTACATTAGTTATAAACTGATTGGCCTATTTGCTCAGGCTTCCTATTAACTCTTATAACTTATATTAGCCTGTTATTCTTGTCCGTGTTAGCCATGTAGCTTGGTATCTATTTTGGCGAGGCAGTCACATCTTTCTTGCTTTGTGTCTGGCTTTCTCCGTGTTTGGCTGAGAACTGCAGACTGAAACTTCCCTCTTTCCAGAATTCTCATTGCCCCACCTCTACTTCCTGCCTGGCTACTGGCCAATCAGCATTTATTCAAAATACAAGTGACAGGGTAGACATCATTGTACCACAATACCCCCCCCCTTTAAACAAGAACTCTGAATTGTACTCTTTGTTTAGCTTCTCTAATGACCATTATCCATAACAAGTTGTAACCAACATTCTAAACAAAGGCAAACATCCATAATCCATTTTTTTTGGGGGGGGGATGTGGACATAGTTTTACAGGCCCCTTCCTGCTGATTGTGGCACTGATAATCTTATGGGGACCTAAAGACAATTTAGAATTATAATCAAGTCCTAACTGGAGTATCCTGTGAGACTTGATCATCTAGGACAGCAGTCTTTGAACTGTTCTGGATGTAAAACTCAGACATCTGGCCCATTCCTTCTATTGGAGATTTCTCAGCAGGACTTGATTTTTCTTAATGTAGAATGAATCCACAGTCTCTCATTTCCTGTGTAAACAAAACCAAAACCTCTTCTCTAAAGTAACATATTTTTGACTTAAGTTTTAAAGGCAAAGCATCAGCAGCATTTATAATCAAATGTCTTTTAGCAGCTTTTGTTCCTTCCTCAGTCGTAAAACAATTTAAAGACAACACAATAACATACTATATCCAGACTCTCTTTGTATTTTTCATCTTTACATGCTTTATTTTAAGCTCTATTTCTTTTATTTTTATTTATACTTTTGGCCTTTTGAGACAGTTTTTTTCTGTGTATTTTTGGCTGTCCTAGAATTCACTCTGTAGACCAAGTTGCACTTGAACTCATAGAGATCTGCCTGCTTCTGCCTTCCAAGTGTTGGGTGTGTGCCACCACACCCAACTACTCTACTTTTTTTCTTTTTTCTTTTAAGGACTTTACCCCCTTTCCCCCCAAGCCTACATATATTTTTAAACACACAGTAAACCATTTAGAGGTTTACTTTTACTGTATATCTCTCTTTTTCTAAAAACATGAGTCTTTAATTTGCTAAGTGATATGGTTAGGATTAACGCTGTGGCTTTGATGGCTAGATCCAGCCCATTCCTTAGCTTTTTTCTGGGAGTCTAGCCTCAGGGCAGAGGTACTGTCTGGAGCCATGTTTATTGCCACAACTCTATGGTATTTCAAGATCCATGCCATCACCAAGAAGCATGCTGTTGGCTATTTTAAACATCATTTTAGTGTTTTGTGACAGAGCCTTTTAAAAGGGCTGCAAAGTTTTTTACAGCTAAAGCTAAGTCAGGAAGCCTATCTTAAATGAGACACATTTGTCTCTAGCAAACAGAGCCCACCAGAGAAAATGCTACTATCAATAAGCCATGCTTCACTCTATTCTTTTCTGTCTAGAATTATTTCTCAAGCTCTCTCAGACTTTCTGTGGATGCAGTTGTCCACAGGTTGGGCACCATTTGCTGACCGAGGTTTCTGTCCCACCCGGTCCTACAGCTGTTCAGTTCCAAAGAAATACATTAATTATAAACTGTTTGGCCTATTAGCTCAGGATTCTTATTAACTCTTATAACTTATACTAGCCCATAATTTTTGGCTGTGTTAGCCATGTGGCTTGGTACCTTTTTCAGCAAGGCAGTCACATCTTGCTTGTTCTGTGTCTGGTTGACAACTGCAGACTGAAACGTCCCTCTTCCCAGAATTCTTGTTGCCTTGCATCTACTTCCTGCCTGGTTGCCCTGTCTACACTTCCTTCTTGGCTACTGGCCAATCAGCATTTATTTAAAATACAAGTGACAAAATACAGACTATTTTCCCACAGCAAGTTTTCCAAAAATTTGGCCATTAAATGAAGAATGATAAAGACCTGATGTGCATTAAAAACTGATTTTGATTCCAATTATTTATTAGTTCTCAGTAAATGTCTCACGTATCTTCCATTAAGAAGTTAGCCACAAGCATGTGAGAGATACATTACAGATATATTTACCAAGTTTTATCATTAAATAAATATATTTTAAAATGTGTCATTTTGGGCAATGTGGTGGTATGAATAAGGAAAAATGACCTCCATGGGCTAACATAGTTGAATGCTTGGTGAACTATTAAAGGAAGGATTACAAAGTGTGGCTTTGTTGGAGGAGGTATGTGCTTTGAGGTGTAAAAGCCTCCAATTGGCCCACTGTCTCTCTCTGTCTGCCTAATGCTTGTATATCAGGATGTAAAACTCTCAGCTACTGCTCCAAAACCATGCCTGCTTACCTCCTGCTATGATAAAAATGAAAACCCTCTGAAACTGTAAGCAAATTTCCAGTTAAATGTTTTCTTTTATAAGAGTTACCTTGGTCATGGTGTCTCTTCACAACAATAGAACAGTAACTAAAGCAGACACAAATATATCAATGCTTACAAGGTTTCTTTCAAGAGAGGAAATACAGGCGATGCATATCCCTACTTAGGATATTATTCTAGGCATGATACATATCTTCTCACAATGCCATCACTTAGGAGGCTGAGGCAGGAGGACTGGCATGAGATAGAGGCCTACATTTCAGATTGAGACTGTGCTTCAAAAAATGTTTTCTGAATATTTTAAATTCCCCCTCCCCAAAATGCATTCCCAGTGCTTTTTAGAGACACCAAATCAGAGGATTTGAAAATGAGTCAAAAGATGATCATTAATGTCTTTCTAGTGTGACTTGCTTTTGTGTGTTTGTGTTGAATATTTTATGCTTTAGTTTCTAAGTTAGAAATTTCTATAATTTTTGTGGCTGTATACATGTGGGCATACATGCTTATGTACATACACCCACAAATATTTTTATGACATTATCTAACTTAGCTTCAAATTCTTTATCTGAAAAAAATGAGTATGTTAAGGTCTACTTTTCACAGTTGCTTAAGATGTAATAATTTATTTTCTTTCTTAAATTTTTATTGTAAGCAGAAAGCCATAACAAGTGATACAGTGATAACTTTTACATTCCCAGTCTTCATATGTTCAATGCATGTAGTTTGATGAACGCAGTCCTATTTGCACACCAATGGTACAGTCAGCATAATGTGCTAATTGCTAATCTTCCCTCCATAGATTTTCTTGTGTTCTGTTCGTGTATGTTTTGGCAGAAACCATCTCAAATAGTAAACACTTAGCATTAAATCCCTTCTCTTACAAAACTTGAGCATAGATTTCCATACTGCTAACCACAGACACAACAACTCTGTAGCAGTCTTTAGCTTATTACCATGGTTAGCAACCCTTTGCACACAAGAATACAATTTTTCTTCTTCCATTAGAGCCTCACAGCCACCATTCCTTTTTCTAATTTTTATCAGTTTGAGGATTTTTGATAGTTTTTGCAGAGAAATAATACAGTTTGTCCTTCTTTTATGAGCTTATTTTACTTTTATCATAGTATTCTCCTGATCCAAACATGTTGGAAGTGGCAAGGCACATGTTGATTACATTGTCCTTTAACATGAGTAAGGATACTTCCAAAACTAGCAGACAGACATGCTGGTTGAGCCATTATATCTCTAGTGTGAGACTCATAAGATGAAATGAATCAATAAAACTGTAGCCCACACATAATGTGTAACACTGATGAGGTTTTCTGTTCTAAATCAGGTTTTATGTGTGTATGCAACCAGATTAGAGATAAAGGACACCCATTTTCTGTAATATAGATCACTGATTTGATAGAAAGGCTATGCACCGATGAAGGTTTGGGAAGGGTGTGGGATGACGATCCCTTTTCATAGATGACTCTTTCAGATCCAGTCTGTTCCCTTGAGTGAGTGCCTCGCAAGCAGTGGTATAACAACCCAAATTAGGCCATAAATGATTTTTCTGGTCTCATATGTATGCATTCTAGGAGGGATTTAAGGGCCTGGAGAGGATAAGCCTAAAGGACAAGAGTGAAGAACACAGACAAGGGCTGAAAAGAGTGCAAAGTGATTCTGCTCTTCTCTTTCTATAGAACACCAAAAAGCTTTCTCATCTATCCCTTAAGCAAATGGTGTTAATGTTTTCTTAATTAGTTGAAACAGGATGAAACAAAGAAAGAATCG
The DNA here is from genome assembly GCF_018167655.1 of Microtus oregoni. NCBI lineage: Eukaryota > Metazoa > Chordata > Mammalia > Rodentia > Cricetidae > Microtus > Microtus oregoni. The sequence goes on from NW_024544738.1 coordinate 634,769, forward strand.
TGAGCAGGTAGCCAGAATCTGCTCCAATATAACTTCAGTCTCTTTTAATAATGGTGAAAGCTTTGTAACTCAAGGAAGCATTTATATTGCATTGACTCTGAGTCATTGAGAATCAAAATACAAATAATGTAGCTACAGAGGGAAAAATCATTTGTTTATTTACAGAAAAATTCTTTCCCCAAGATTATTTTTCTGTCTTTTATAGACATGTAACTTCATGAAAAACAATTTGATAAGTTAGATGTGTTTTGACTGATATCAATGCATTTTTCTCCGCTGAGACTGGGAAACAAAATGAACAACACACACCTATACTATTTCAAGTGCACTTGTCTTTATACACAGTGGGTTCATTACAGTACTTGTGCATCTCCCAGAGTTCCCAAACCATGCATTATAGATAGCTGGAAAAAGCTAGCACACTAAGCTACAATCTATATGTTTACACACAAGGACCAAATCTTTGAGTGAAGGAAAGGTGAAAGTCATGTACTTTGAGAAGGTGTTTCTTTTATTCTAGAGTTGAGTTCATTAGATCTTTATGAAGTTTTGAACCTGTCTTTTGGTGTTCATAATCTTTTTGTTCTCCTGGATAATAAGCATCCAGGACTCCAGATCAGAGAGTCTCAAAACTCAGTTCAAGCTGCTACCACTGGGCAGATGGTAGAAAGGAGATTCCAAGGCCTCATCCCAGGCCAAGTCAGGAACTCTGGGGATAAGGCCTGGGAATCTACGTTTTATCCAGCCACTAAGAAAGGCATTCTGATATACACTGAAGTATGAGCGTTGCCGCACTGGACATGATTGAAAAACAGTGATGAACAAGCGCAGCAAGTGAGGACCCGGGACTAGAAAAACGGCTAAATAAGTTTGCTTCTCTTGCAAAGGTACTGGTGGAAAAAGAGACTGCTCATTCATTTCCCTGCCACCTAGACCCAAATAATCACACAGAAGCTATATGAATTACAACACTGCCTGTCCAATAACGTAGGTATTTTTCCAGCTAGCTCTTATATCTTAGATTAACGCATTTCTTTTAATCAATGTATCTTCACAAGACTGCACCTTATCAGTAAATTTTCTGCCTGGTGTCTTTCTTTTTAGGTAGGTACATGGCATTTTCTTTTTTCCACATACTATCTATCTCTTCCAGTCTGGCTATATTCTGTCCTGCCATAGGCCAAAGCAGCTTCTTTATTAACCAATGGTAATAAAACATATTCACAACATACAGAGGAGTATCCCAAATCATCTCCATTTTTCTGTCTAAATAAAAAGGAAGGTTTTAACTTTAACATAGTAAAATTACATATAACAAAACAGGCATCAAGTAAAAATTAAAGTTACAGTATTTCTTTGTGAGTCTAAAGTTTCATATTTAATTTATCTTTTATCGTAACCATGGAAAACTATAATTATAGCTATCTGTCTCCAATTCTTCAAAGACCCAGAAGTATATAATATTATCTAAGTAAACAAGAAGTGCATTGTAAGCAACTTCCAAAACTATAGAATTGACAGAGACATCACACTGTCTGGACAGTCACCCAAAGTTCTTCTGTAATTTGGGGACATCCATATTCAGCCTACAGGCCCTTAGTATCTGGTAGACTTTTCTAGGAAGCAGGAAATTTGAAAGACTGATTTGTCCATATTTTTTCAGTTTTTCAGCCACCTTCTTCTATGTCCTGCAGAATGTCTGACAGACTCTTTCATGAAGCAGAAACTCTGAAGGACTGTCTCAGCTTTTGGCAAGTTCAGCAGTTGTTTTTCTGTGGGTCCTGCATGTCCAGTTCATATACCATACCATCAAGCAGTCCAGGCAAGACTTGTTTCTTGCCCGAATGGCTAGCCTTGTCACATTGAAGACAACTTCCTTAACGAGTTTCTTCAGTTCCCATCAACCTCTCTGAACTAATTGATGCTGCAAGAAGCAGACATATCTCACTGTCAAGGAAAGTCTAAGTTCTTAAAACCTTTTAAATGCCATATTCCATAGATTTTGAAGAGTTGAAGATTATCTACCTAACATCTTTCTGCATATCTAGAAATCATAACTTACATGACTACAAGTTTAACTATTAAAAATGACTATTAATCTATATTTCTTAATTATACATTACATTTTTAAATGAGCTGCACAAACAATACCTTAAACAAGAACAGAAATACATTACACAGTGAAACAAAATAGACCTTATATTCATATCAATAGACCAAGATCCATATCAATGCGAAGTATTCATCTCTATATCCAATTCCCTTTTAAATGAGTAATCATTTTAGGAATTTGGGCATTGTTTTCTCCAAACTGCTTCTGACTATTTGTCGGATGAAGTACTTTTCGGGTTCATGTAGACCTTTTGTGAGGCTTTGTTGCATCAAATCACATTAGCCTGGAAGGAATCCATAGTTTCTCATCTTCTGAGGAAACAAAAGCAGAATTTCTTTCCAAAGTAACATATCCTTAGACTCAAATTTTGAGGTGAAAATACCTTAAAATATACGTATTGGTTTAGCTTAGCAGCTGTACAATGAAATGCCTCTTTGTACTTATCTCACTCACAGTCAATATAATTCAAAGAAAACACAATAATATGCATAATCCAGGCTCTCTGTATTGTCCATCTTCATGTGGCATTTTTTACTCTATTGCTTTTTAATATTCATTATCTTTACTCTTTTAATCTATGTCTGTCTGTACTCTTTTATTTTACTTTTAGTGTCTCTTTAAAGACTTTTTTCCATCTTTTTTTTGTTTATTTTTTTTAGTTGTTGAAAAAAAATTGCCTCCTCCTCCCCGTTTCCCATTTCCCTCCCCGTCCTCACACACATTGCGCCCTCCCCCCACTCCCCTACCCTTTCCCCCCTCCCCCCACTCCCCTACCCCTCTCCCCCTCCCCCCCCATTCCCCCTCCCTCTCGAGAATGTAGAGCAGTTCAGATTCCCTGCTCTGCCTGAAATCCAAGGTCCTCCCACTTCTATCCAGGCCCAGGAAGGTGAGCATACAAACAGGCTAGGCTCCCATAAAGCCAGTTCATGCAGTAGGATCGAAACCTAGTGCCATTGTCCTTGGCTTCTCATCAGTCTTCATTGTCCGCCAAGTTCAGAGAGTCCGGTTTCATCCCATGCTTATTCAGTCCCAGTCCCGCTGGCCTTGGTGAGCTCCCAATAGATCAGTTCCACTGTCACAGTGGGTGGGTGCACCCCTCGTGGTCCTGACTTCCTTGCTCATGTTCTCCTTCCTTCTGCTCCTCATTTGGAACTTAAGAGCTCAGTCTGGTGCTCCAATTTGGGTCTCTGTCTCTATCTTGATCCATCGCCAGATGAAGGTTCTAAGATGATATGCAAGATAGTCATCAGTATGGCTATAGGATAGGGTCATTTCAGGTTCCCTATCCTCAGTTGCTCAAGGTACTAGCTGGGGACATCTCCCTTGACACCTACAAGCCCCTCTAGAGTCAAGTCTCTTGTCAACCCTAAGATGGCTCCCTTAATTAGGATATATATTTCTTTGCTCCCTTATCCAGCCTTCCTTCCCATTCCCCCAAATCCCCCCCATTCTCCCCTTCTGACGTTCCTCACCCCATTTCCCCTTAGCCCCATGCCACCTCACCCCCAAGTTCCCAGTTTTTTTGCCCGGCAATCTTGTCTACTTCCCATATCCAGGCGGATGACTATATGTTTTTCTTTGGATTCACCTTCTTATTTAGCTTCTCTAGGATTACCAATTATATGCTCAATGTCCTTTATTTATGGCTGGAAACCAATTATGAGTGAGTACATCCCATGTTCATCTTTTTGGGTCTGGGATACCTCACTCAGGATAGTGTTTTCTATTTCCATCCATTTGCATGCAAAATTCGAGAAGTCATTGTTTTTTACCGCTGAGTAGTACTCTAATGTGTATATATTCCACACTTTCTTCATCCATTCTTCCATTGAAGGACATATAGGTTGTTTCCAGGTTCTGGCTATTACAAATAATGCTGCTATGAACATAGTTGAACAAATGCTTTTGTAATACGATAGGGCATCTCTTGGGTATATTCCCAAGAGTGGTATTACTGGATCTTGGAGTAGGTTGATCCCGAATTTCCTGAGAAATCGCCACACTGATTTCCAAAGTGGTTGTACAAGTTTGCATTCCCACCAGCAATGGATGAGGGTACCCCTTCCTCCACAGCCTCTCCAGCAAAGTCTATCATTGGTGTTTTTGATTTTAGCCATTCTGACAGGTGTAAGATGGTATCTCAAAGTTGTTTTAATTTGCATTTCCCTATTCACCAAAGAGGTTGAGCATGACCTTAAGTGTCTTTCTTCTGTTGAGAATTCTCTGTTCAGTTCAGTGCCCCATTTTTTAAATGGGTTAATTAGCATTTTAAAGTCTAGTTTTTTGAGTGATCTCCAAAATATATAAAGAACTCTTTAAAGACTTTGTTTTATTTTTTAAAACTATTTCTTTTTATAACTGTCTCTCTCCCAAGCTTATATATATATTTTTAAACACACTGCGGCCCATTCAGAGGTTTATTTTTGTCAGACTCTGTCTTAATTATATATCTATAATCATTTTCTGACCAAGAGCACCTTTTTATTAAATATTAATCAGGTATGGCTAGGACCAACCCTGTGGCCCTGTTGTTGGCTCCACCCCTTCACACATGGTGGAGGTATGCTCACCTCCTCTGGGAGCCATGCTCACCATTCCAGCTCCAGCTCCAGGTAAGCAGTGGTCGGGTCTAAGTTGCCATTAAGCAATCTGTAACACTGTGCTCAAAAAAAAAAAAAAACAAAAACAAACAAACAAACAAAAAAAAATTTAAATGTAGGACCTCCAGAAAGAGCCAAACCTCTCATCTTTTAAAGAAGCCATGCAGTTTTTACTGCTAATGTTGAGTCAAGAAGCCTTCTCACTAAAAAAAAAAAAAAATCATGCTTTTTGCTTCTAGCAAACAGAACCCACCTGAGAAAATGCTGCTACCAAGAAGCTGTGCTTAACTGTTCTTTTGTGTCTAGAATTCCTTCCCAAGCTCTCTCAGGTTCTATATGGATGTACTTGCCCCATGTTGACATGCCATTTTGTAAAAGGAGACTTCCTGTTTGTTTCCCAGATGCCCAGATCAAAATAATCACACAGAAACTATATTAATTAGAACACTGCTTGGCCAATAACTTAGGTGTCTTTCTAGCTAGCCTTTATATCTTAAATCATTTCTTTTAATCTAAGTATTGCCATGAGATTTTGGCTTACCCCTAAGTTTCTAGCTTGCCATCTTTCTCCTTAGGGAGCTACATGGCTTCCTAAGCCTTGACTCTGCCTACTATCTCTCTCTATCTCCTCCTGCCATAGGTCTAAGGAGCTTCTTTATTAACCAATGGTAATAAAACATTTTCATAGCATGCTGAGAGAAATCCACATCATACTGGGTTCAGTTCCCAGGACCTACAATGGACAACTTACAGCCATTTGCAACTTATTTCCAGAATGTTCTCTTCTAGACTCTAGACTCTGTGGGCATTTCATATATATATTCACATAAATTAAACATATAGGCATCCTCCTGAATATTAACCTTCAGCAAGCGATGAAAGGAGACAGAGACAGAGACCCACATTGGAGCACAGGACTGAATTCTCAAGGTCCAAATCAGGAGCAGAAGGAGAGAGAGCACGAGCAAGGAACTCAGGACCATGAGGGGTGCACCCACACACTGAGACAATGGGGATGTTCTACTGGGAACTCACCAAGACCAGCTGGCCTGGGTCTGGAAAATCCTGGGATAAAACCAGACTCTCTGAACATAACGGACAATGAGGACTACTGAGAACTCAAGAACAATGGCACTGGGTTTCTGATCCTACTGCACGTACTGGCTTTGTGGGAGCCTAGGCAGTTTGGATGCTCAACTTACTAGACCTGGATGGAGGTGGGGGGTTCCTTGGACTTCCCACAGGACAGGGAACCCTGATTGCTTTTCGGGCTGAGGCGGGGGCGACTTAATTAGGGGAGGGGGAGGGAAATGGGAGGCGGTGGCTGGGAAGAGACAGAAATCTTTAATAAATAAATAAATTAAAAAAAACAACAAAAAAATAAAACCCACTTCTAAACTGGAAAAAAAAATAAAAAGAAGTGAACACCTAGATTGCCCCTACAGAGACAAATAGCTTTTTTTATGCATTTCAGAAATCCTCTCTTTCTCTTTTATTAGCATTTTAGAAGCAACATTGAAAGATTGTATCTAAGTTTTTCCATTTTACTAGGTCAACTTCATTAATTTCACAACTAGCAGGAAATTTATGACATATTGGGCTATTAAGACCTTGTTTTCCCATCCATAGCCAAACTGTCCAATGCTAATGAGTGCATTTATTTTCCTGTCCTTCTAACATGTGTTAATTCTTCCATCTCTTCTGATTTATGGAGGAAGGATTTTGCTGTTGTTTGCTTGCTTCTTTTGGTTTAACCAATGATGCCCAGTTGCCAAATTAAAGAGAAATCTCTTCCTGAGTTTAGATGCAAGAAATTTCTCTAGGTCTACGGGTAGATTTCAGAGCAAGTGAAAATGATATTTTTAGCCTTTGTGCTGCTGTCTTCACTTGCAGTAATGCTCTCTCAAGTTCACTTGCTTTTTCATTTCTGACTTATTATGATCATTTGCTTTTCTACATATATTAATTCCTTCTATTTTTTCCTATTAAAATTAGTCAACTTTACTTCCCAAATTATTCTTCAGTTGCAAATATAGCACACATAAATTGAGGGCTGTAAATTAATTTATTATAATTAGCATAATAGTCGATGGTTCTTGCATGTAATGTGTTTCTCTCATTTCTAGTATTTTAATGTTCTAACCGCACTGTACAGTTGTATTTTTATTACTTATAAAAGACATGTATATTTTTTACTGCTGAGTAGTACTCTAATGTGTAAATGTGCCACACTTTCTTTATCCATTCTTCCACTGAAGGACATCTAAGTTGTTTCCAGGTTCTGGCTATTACAAATAATGCTGCTATGAACATAGTTGAAAAAATGCTTTTATAGTATGATTGAGCATCTCTTTGGTATATTCCCAAGGGTGGTATTGCTGGATCCTGAGGTAGGTTGATCCCGAATTTCCTGAGAAACCGCCACACTGATTTCCAAAGTGGTTGCTCAAGTTTGCATTCCTACCAGCAATGGATGGGTATTCCCTTTACTCCACATCCTCTCCAGCATAAGCTATCATTGGTGTTTTTTATTTTAGCCATTCTGACAGGTGTATCTCAAAGTTGTTTTGATTTGCATTTCCCCGATAGCTAAGGAAGTTGTAGATGTCCTTAAGTGTCTTTGGGCCATTTGAAATTTTTCTGTTGAGAATTCTCTGTTTAGTTCAGTACCCAATTTTTAAATTAGGTTATTTAGAATTTTGATGTCTAGTTTCTTGAGTTCTTTATATATTTTGGAGAACAGACCTTTGTCTGGTGTGGGATTGGTGAAGATCTCCCATTCAGTAGGTTGCCTTTTTGTCTTAATGACTGTGTCCTTTGCTTTACAGAAGCTTCCCAGTTTCAGGAGGTTCCCATTTATTCATTGTTGCTCTAATTGTTTGTGCTACTGGGTTTATACGTAGGAAGTGTTTCCTGTGCCCATGTATTGCAGTCTACTTCCCATTTTCTCTTGGTTCAGTATGGTTGGATTTATACTGAGGTCTTTAATCCATTTGGACTTGAGATTTGTGCATGGTGATAGATATTCTTCTACAGGTTGTCATCCAGTTATGCCAGCACCATTTGTGTGAAGATGTTTTCTTTCTTCCATTGTATAATTTTATCTTCAATGACATCTTGAATTTTGCATGCAAATGGATGGGAATAGAAAACACTATCCTGAGATAATCCAGACCCCAAATTATGAATATGGTATGTACTCACTCATTAGTGGCATTCTAGCCATAAACAGACATTGAGCCTATAGTTCGCGATCCAAGAAAAGCTAAGTAATAATGTGAACCCAAAGAAAATATATATAGATCCTCCTGGAAATTAGAAGCAGAGAAGATCGCCAGAACCTTCGTCTGGTGACAGATGGAGATAGAGACAGAAACCCACATCAGAGCACTGAACTGAGCTCCCAAGGACCAGCTGAAGAGCAGAAGGAGGGAGAATATGAGCAAGGAAGTTAGGACCGCGAGGAATTGGTCCACCTCAGTGTCCACACTGAGACAGTTGCCTGATCTAATGGGAGCTCACCAAAGCCAGCTGGACTGGGACTGAACGATCACAGGATCAAACTGGACCCTCTGAATGTGGCTAACAACTGAGGCAGACTGAGAAGCCAAAGATAATGGCACTGGGATTTGTCTCTATTGCATGTATCCTAGTCTATTTGGATGCATACTTTCCTAAGCGTGGATGGAGGTGGGAGGGCATTGGACTTCCCAAGGGCAGGGTACCCTGCTGTCTTTTTGGCCTGGAGGGGGAGCTGGAGGGTAAGTGAGGGAGTGGAAGGGAAGTGGGAGGAGGGAAGGAAGTGGAAATTTTTAATGGTATTATTTATAAAGCAATAAAAAAATAAAAAAAGACAAGTGTATATGCTCTTCAGTGTCAAGCCTGAATTGAGCTAGCCTCTCTAGGAATAAGTGCCCAGACATTAAAACTTAGAGAACTCACTAACTTCTGGGGATATCACTAGAATAAGTTCCGAATTACAAAGAAATTTTTTCTTATATCATAGCTAAGCTCATAGCCAATATGATGACTTCCCCAGTTCCATAATCTTGAGTCAGATAAGCTAGATTGTTTTTAAGGATCAGGTCAACAGCTAATAGTCAAACTCTGCCTCTGTTATGTAATAGATTAACCTGTCTCTATTGTAACTATTTATACTAAGGTAAAGGAAATGGAAGGATTCATATTCACATAGAAAATATGTAGGATTCATATTTCATTAAGAAATAAAAAGATTTAAGTCACTCATAGTATGGTTTGAGAGACAGACAGCTAGGATAGTATTTTTCTTGTATAGGTAAAATTCTCTGTACCTTCACTTCTTCTATAAAATGTAAATATAGATATTATTTAGTTCGTTAGGTTGCCATGATGATGAAGTAACATTGATGTCCAGATGTTGTCACTGTTGCTTATAAACTGTTAATTCCCAATAAACAGCAGATACTTTATACATCTCTCCATGTTAGCAAAACAATAAAATCATAAAATGGTCTTGTATTTTTTCTTTGTTTTTAATGTCTCAATTCTTTTGCTTTCTCTCTTTTGTTTCCTAAGACATGGTTCTCTGATTGCCCTGGGACTCACTTTGAAGACCAGGCTGGCCTCAAATTCACAGAGATCCTTTCACCTCTGCCCCCTGAGTGCTGTGATTAAAGGCACGTGCCACCACATGAGACTTTGATCTTAACTTTTCAAACTTTAAAGAAAAGTCGAGCTTTGCCAGGCTCTCTCTCTCTCCCTATTGTTTTTGCATGCATGCATGTGTATATAAATGTCTGTTGTTTGTATGCATGCATGTGTGTGTGTGTGTCTGTGTGTGTGTGTGTAAGCATGCAGGAGTGTGAACAGAAGTGCAAGAAGCACAAACAGTGACAGTATGACAATGGGAAAGTCTCTGGAGTTGGTGAGATTAGAGAAGAAAGCAGGAGTAGAACACTGGACACTTGAGTTTGTATTGTTTGGGCTGTGGCTCCTCCCTCCGGAAATAACAGGGAGGAACTTGAGCTGTATGGGAATTGGTTATAATATCATTTTCATTTTTTAGAATGGCTGATCATTTTCCTTCATTAGAGTTACATTTCTTTCTTTACTGATGAGAAACACACCATCAGCTTTCCATTTTTAAAGACAGAGTTAAATGGGCATGCCAAATTCCTGAGTTTTACTTACAGTATGGTGAAAATGATCCTCCTAAAACTAGAAATTTAAAAACAAATTGTATGTATCTTCTGCTTAAAAAAAGGTCTGATGTGTGTATATGACCTAAAAATCAAAGGTCGCTAATTGTGTATTCTTTATCATTGCTCCCTAAATCTCAAAACGAGCGTAGGGTTTTCACAACCACTTTAATCTAAACTGATGCATTTCTCCTACAAAAATATTTCTAGCATAAATGGTATAAAGTTCCAAACCAGTTAGTCAGTTTTCCCTTGTGACTCATGTGTTGGAAATAGAAACAGAAGAAATAGGATACTGGCAACACTGGGTCTTATTGACTTTGTTCTTTATCTCTAACGGAACACTCTTGATCATATGGGAACATGTGTGATCAGTTGATGTAGGTGGGGCTGTTTGGAAACTCTTAAATGATAGCTTGTTTTCTAAAAACTTTAGCACAAATGGCAAGTTGACTCTAATGTGTAGATATTCCACACTTTCTTCATCCAATCTTCCATTGAAGGGCATCTAGGTTGTTTCCAGGTTCTGGCTATTACAAATAATACTGCTATGAACATAGTTGAACAAATGCTCTTGTCATGTGATAGAGCATCTCTTGGGTATATTCCCAGGAGTGGTATTGCTGGGTCCAGGGGTAAGTTGATCCCGAATTTCCTGAGAAACCGAAACACCGATTTCCAAAGTGGTTGCACAAGATTGCATTCCCACCAGCAATGGATGAGTGTTCCCCTTCCTCCACAGCCTCTCCAGCAAGGGCTATCATTAGAGTTTTTTATTTTAGCCATTCTGACAGGTGTAAGATGATATCTCAAAGTTGTTGCGGTAAAAAACAATGACTTCTCGAATTTTGCATGCAAATGGATGGAAATAGAAAACACTATCCTGAGTGAGGTATCCCAGAGCCAAAAAGATGAACATGGGATGTACTCACTCATAATTGGTTTCTAGCCATAAACAAGAGTCACGGATTCTATACTTGGTGATCCCAAAGAAGCTAAGTAAGAAGGTGAACCAAAGGAAAAGCATATAGTTGTCCTCTTGGCTATGGGAAGTAGACAAAATTGCCGGGGAGAAAATTGAGATCTTGGGGGTGGGGTGGGATAGGGGTAAGGGGAGATGGGGAGAGAGGGGGGAGAGGGGGAGAATGGGGGGGAGCTTGGGAAAGGGGGAGGATTGGGATGAAGGAAGGTTGGATGGGGGAGCACGGAAGCACGGTTCTTAGTTAAGGGAGCCACCTTAGGATTGGCAAGAGACTTGAACCTAGAGTGGCTCCCAGATACCCAAGCCGAGGTCCCCAGTTAGTTCCTTGGGCAGCTGAGGATGGGGAACCTGAAATGACCCTATCCTATAGCAATACTGACGAATATCTTGCATATCATCATAGAACCTTCATCTGGTGATGGATGGAGACAGAGACAGAGACCCACACTGGAGCACTGGACTGAGCTCCCAAGGTCCCAGTGAGGAGCAGAAGGAGGGAGAACATGAGCAAAGAAGTCGGGACCACGAGGGGAGCACCCACCCACGGAGACAGTGGAGCTGATCTATTGGGAGCTCACCAAGGCCAGCTGGACTGTGACTGAAAAAGCATGGGATAAAACTGGACTCTCTGAGCATGGCCAACAATGAGGGCTGATGAGAACCCAAGGACAATGGCACGGGGTTTTGAACCTCCGTAATGTGCTGGCTTTGTGGGAGCCTAGCCAGTTTGGATGTTCACCTTCCTAGATATGGACGGAGGTGGGAGGTCCTAGGTCTTACCACAGGGCAGGGAACCCTGACTGCTCTGTGGACTGGAGAGGGAGGGGGAAAGGAGTGGGGGGGAGGGGGAGAAGGGTGGGAGGAGGGGGAGAAGGGTGGGAGGAGGGGGAGAAGGGTGGGAGGAGGGGGAGGGAAATGGGAGGCTGGGAGGAGGAGGAAATTTGTTTTTTTTTCTCTTTTCTCAATGAAAAAAAAACAAATGGCAAGTTGATAAGAATTCTATAACATTATGGCAGAGGACATTAAGCGGTGGTGGCGCATGCCTTTAATCCCAGCCCTCGGGAGGCAGAGGCAGGCAGATCTCTGTGAGTTCAAGACCAGCCTGGTCTACAAGAGCTAGTTCCAGGACAGGCTCCAAAGCTACAGAGAAACCCTGTCTCGAAAAATCCAAAAAAAAAGAAAAGAAAAAGAAGAGAATTTTATAACATTGTGGCAGATGATAGTCGAACCATCGCTTTAGCCCAGTTTGATGAAATTGCAAGGAAACACAATGAAAACAATTTATTTAGAACTCAGGAATAGATCACCAATATGTAAAATACACCAATGGTTATAAGAGATGTGTTGTTTTCACAAAGGTTTCTTGCAAAATTCAGCCTGTGGTTTTTACGATCTGTAAAAATATCAGGAAACACAGCGAAAGCATCAGCTACAGTGATGCCAGGGCCTCAGCACACAGATGTCTGGTAATTGTCATGTAAAGTGACAAAAGTGAAAGAGGACAAAAGAGACAGAGGGGCACTCAGCTTCCAATATGGGTGAGGTTTTGTGTTGGAGGCTATAATTTCTACTACATACATTAATTCTAAAATAACCACTGAAGTGGGTATTAATTTCATTTAATTAGGTTCAGAAAATTAGTGTGATTATTCTAAGGTCATATATCTAATAAATTCAGTTCTTCTAAAATACATTATAAATGGAATCTTACAGAGTGTGCTCTTTTGTGTCTTCTTTTTTCATTCAGCATAATTTTATTCTCATAACCTCATAGGAAATAAAAGTGGTTCCATTTTATAAAAATCAAGGCCAAGATTCTAACCCAAATTTGTTACCTTTCCAGCTTTACACCAGTTTTCTTTTATTACAGAGTCAGAAACTAGTGTAAGGCAAATCTTAGCCCCTGTGAGAACTCTGTAATAGAGAAAATGTTCCATAGCAATAACCATGAAAAGAACATTTCAACCAGGTACTGCAGGAACTCCAGAAGAGAGAAGTCATATTTCAGCAAGTGGACTGACAAGAGGAACTCATATCTGATAATGGGTTGGTAAATTGATAGAGTGGTTTGAAAAGCTTTTTGACATTATATAGTTCATTAGAATGTTTGCAGGCAATGGAGTCTGCAAACCAGCTATTCTACTGTTAGGGCATCTGAGTGTGTATACTTAGAATAATGCTTGCGTATAACTGTCACTATATACAAAAGAATCCAGAGATTACTGTGGGCCAGTGAGATGACACAGTGAGTAGAGACACTTGCCACCAAGCTTAATGACATGAGAGCCAGTTCCAGGTCCCACATGGTGAAAGTTTTTATCTGACTTCCATTGAGTATATACCATGGCATAATATATCTCAACATATGTAATAAATAAGTAAACCTAATAAGACTTTTTCATATCATAGATTGCTTGTAATCATTCCAAACTAAAACTTACTCTCAACTACTGTGGCTCAGGTTTGAATTAACTTAAATATCTATGAAAAGGAACTCCATATAAAATATGCATGATTTTCACAAAAAGTGCTGACTTAGTAAGATCTAATCTAATTTGCACATTCTTCTCTTTATCTCTTATTACCAGAAATGTACGTTGTATTACTGAGAGAAGCATCAATATATGGTAAGCTGAAAGGAAAGGCTATAATATCAGTAGTCATAAAACTTGGGGGAGACATGGGAATAGAGAAAGATAGGAGGAAAGAAATAGTGACTGAGAAAGAATTTGGAAACCTCATCCTCATCCTAGGTATTTCTAAATTTCTATATTTTATATACACATATACACAATAAATATATTCAGACACATGTACATATATACACACACATGCATACACACGGCCACATGCACACACACATATACATATACACACATATATAAATGTTTGTTTTTTAACAAACCTTTTATTTAATAAGAAAATTTTTGGGTAATGAAAGACAGTCTAAGCATAAGAATGACAATTTTTCCATCTGGAGACAAAGAAATATTTTTTCACAAAGAATTTCCATCAAAAACACAAAGAAAAATGTATTTTTGAAGGAAAAGAAGATAGATATCAGTAACAGGGAGGAAAAACTAAAATCTTCATACTTGTTTCAGGATGGCAAAATAATCACCTAAAAAAATCAAGTATTAGTTACAGATACAAATCTAAAAGTTCAAATAAACACTAACAACTCAAATTACATATTAAAACTGATTCAGGTTTTCTATCCTCAGCTGCCCAAGGAACTAATTGGGGACATTGCCTTGGGCTCCTGGGAGCCACTCTAGGTTCAAGTCTCTTGCTAGCCCTAAGGTGGCTCCCTTAACTGAAATTTGTGCTTCCGTGCTCACCTATCCAACATTCCTTTATCACAATCATCCTGTTTCCCCAAGTTTCCCCCATCCTCCCATTCTCACTTTTCTCTCCCCATCTCCCCTTACCCCCATCCCACCCCACCCCTAAGATCCCAATTTTTTGCCCGGCAATTTAGTCTACTTCCCATAGGCAGGAGGATAACTATATGGTTTTTTTGGGGGGGGTTTACCTTCTTATTTAGCTTCTTTAGGATCACCAATTATAGACTCCATGACCTTTATTTATGGCTAGAAACCAATTATGAGTGAGTGCATCCCATGTTCATCTTTTTGGGTCTGGGTTACCTCACTCAGGATAGTGTTTTCTTTTTTGTTTTTGTTTTTTGTTTTTGTTTTTTTTTAATATAGTGTTTTCTATTTCCATCCATTTGCTTGCAAAATTCGAGAAGTCATTGTTTTTTACCGCAGCGTGTATATATTCCACACTTTCTTCATCCATTCTTCCATTGAAGGACATATAGGTTGTTTCCAGGTTCTGGCTATTACAAATAATGCTGCTATGAACATAGTTGAACAAATGCTTTTGTCATATTATAGGGCATCTCTTGGGTATATTCCCAAGAGTGGTATTGCTGGGTCCAGGGGTAAGTTGATCCCGAATTTCCTGAGAAACCGCCACACTGCTTTCCAAAGTGGTTGCAAAAGTGTGCATTCCCACCAGCAATGGATGAGGGTACCCCTTCCTCCACAGCCTCTCCAGCAAAGGCTATCATTGGTGTTTTTGATTTTAGCCATTCTGACAGGTGTAAGATGGTATCTTAAAGTTGTCTTGATTTGCATTTCCCTGACTGCTAAGGAGGTTGAGCATGACCTTAAGTGTCTTTTGGCCATTTGAACTTCTTCTGTTGAGAATTCTCTGTTCAGTTCAGTGCTCCATTTTTTAATTGGGTTAATTAGCATTTTAAAGTCTAGTTTCTTGAGTTCTCTAAATATTTTGGAGATCAGACCTTTGTCTGTTGCGGGGTTGGTGAAAATCTTCTCCCAGTAAGTGGGTTGCCTTTTTGTCTTAGTGACAGTGTCTTTTGCTTTACAGAAGCTTCTCTGTTTTAGTATTTTCCATTTACTCAATGTTGCCCTTTATGTCTGTGCTGCTGGGGTTATACCTAGGAAGCGATCTCCTGTGCCCATCTGTTTTAGGGTACTTCCCACTTTCTCTTCTATCAGGTTCAGTGTGATCAGCCTGATATTGAGGTCTTTAATCCATTTGGACTTGAGTTTTGTGCATGGTAATAGATATGGATCTATTTTCATTCTTCTATAGGTTGACATCCAGTTTTGCCAGCACCATTTGTTGAAGATGCTTTCTTTCTTCCATTTTATACTTCTAGCTCCTTTATCGAAAATGAGGTGTTCATAGGTTTGTGGGTTAAAATCCGGGTCTTCTATATGATTCCATTCGTCGACTTCTCTGTTTTTGTGCCAGTACCACACTGTTTTCATTACTGTAACTCTGTAATAGAGTTTGAAGTCAGGGATGGTAATGCCCCCAGAATATCCTTCATTGTATAGGATTGTTTTGGCTATCCTGGGTTTTTTGTTTTTCCATATAAAGTTGATTATTGTCTTCTCAAAATCTGTGAAGAATTTTGATGGGAGCTTGATGGGGATTGCATTGAATCTATAAATTGCCTTTGGTAGAATTGCCATTTTTACTATGTTGATCCTCACAATCCAAGAGCAAGGGAGGTCCTTCCATTTTCTGGTATCCTCTTCAATTTCTTTCTTCAATGCCCTAAAGTTCTTGTCAAATAGATCTTTCACTTCCTTGGTTAGAGTTACCCCAAGATACTTTATTCTGTTTGTGGCTATCATGAAAGGTGAAGCTTCTCTGATTTCCTTCTCTGCTTCCATATCCTCTGTGTATAAGAGAGCGACTGATTTTTTTGGAGTTGATCTTGTATCCTGCCACATTACTAAAGCTGTTTATCTGCTGTAAAAGTTCTTTGGTGGAGTTTTGGGGGTCGCTTATGTACACTATCATATCATCTGCAAATAACGAAAGTTTCACTTCTTCCCTTCCAATTCGAATCCTCTTGATCCCCTTATGTTGTCTTATTGCTCTTGCTAAAACTTCAAGCACTATATTGAAGAGGTATGGAGAGAGCGGACAGACTTGTCGTGTTCTTGATTTTAGTGGGATGGCTTGAGTTACTCTCCATTTAATTTGATGTTAGCTGTCGGCTTGCTGTAAATGGCTTTTATTATATTTAGGTATGACCCTTGTATCCCTAATCGCTCCAAGACTTTTATCATAAAGGGATGTTGAATTTTGTTAAATGCCTTTCAGCATCTAATGAAACAATCATATGGTATTTTTTCTTTCAGTTTATTTATATAATGGATTACATTGATAGGTTTTCGTATGTTGAACCAGCCCTGCATCTCTGGGATGAAGCCTACTTGATCATAATGGATAATTTTTGTAATGTGTTCTTGGATTCGGTTTTAAAAACAAGTTTGATTTATTTCTTTTTAAGTTTATTTTAAACACCACACTTTATTTTATGTATAGCAATACAGTTTGCATATGAAATAGCACTTTAATAAAATGATTTGGCATATGATTGTGAAAGTTGGATTTTCTTTAAAATTCCACTGACAGTGCAATAGGAAGTAGACATGCCCAGTCACTTAGTATGACTTTGGCCCACTTGAGTTTCTTTGAAAATTTGTTTTGGGGTGAGGGAGTCTGTGATATGACAAAAAAATTTCTCTTTTCTTTCAATTAATTTCCAAAGTGAAAACTAAGTTGAACATGAGAAAATATATTATAGGGTAAATAAATAAAATTAAAACTCGAAGCAAGCAAAGTCCAGAACCACAGTCTTCTAGATCAGACCAAATGAACATTGGGCAAGTCAATAAATATGAATAATGTGAAACAGTTCTTCATCAAATTCAAATATAAATTATGGATTGCTGACATTATTGTTTCCATGTAGTTAAATGTGAAGGAATTTAAGTTGGATATATCAACAATGAAAGAGGAAATCTATCATAATAGCATCTTTCTAGATAATTAAGATGACACAGCCTTTTGAAAGCCTTTTAGGAGCTGAGGGTGTGACCCAATGGATAAAGCACTCTTTATGTAAACCTGATGATCAGAGTTTGGGTATCCAGAATATGCCACTTGGTAGAGGAGGTGGTCTCCTATAATCTGTCCCTCTGGATACATACAAGGGGCACTCTAGGGTCAGCCAGATAGCTAGAGCAATGATTTCCTGTCTATCCTGGACAGGAATTAGAGTCTCCTAAAAAAATAAAGATAAAAAACAAGAAACAAATAAATAACATGTATTGAAACATCACATTGTATCCATAATTTTATCAATTATTATATGTGATTTAAGAATAGTAAAACTTTAAAAGTATGGCTTATAAGACTGGTGGGTTGGCTTACCAGGTAAAGGCTCCTGTAGCCAACTTGACCACCCAAGTTTGATTCCCAGGATACACACGATGAATGGAGAGAACCAACTTTCACAAGTTGTCCCCTGATGCCTTCCACTTCCTCACACACTAAAATATATCAAATCTACAGAACAAAAGTTATTGCTTTTATGACACAGTTAAAGGATATAAAAACCAAGAAAATTCTTCTAAAAATGTTATATTTAACAGGCATAGTTCCTTACCCTCTCCTTCAATTGTTTAAAGGATATTCATAAAACTTATAGTAGTCATTTAGAGTCATAATTTTCAAAACTAATTCCAGCACTTAAAAACTACTTTCCAAGCCAATAATTATATGAGTGTTTTGTTTTTAACTTCCCAGTGTTCATAGTGTCCTGAAACACCCAAGACAAATCTAGCTATGTTTCTTCACACTGTAACTTCATATTTGATAACTATATAGGTCATGTAAACTATCCACAAGACAATTTCACACTTAGTATAGTGTGTGAGAGCAAATAAAAATAAGTCAATAATGGGAAAAAATTCCAAAATGTACCTTCCTTTATAAAATAGTAAATGAATAGACCAAAATGTTCTTATATTTACCTCCTTTGATTTTTAAATGAAACAAAACATGAATCTTTAGAAACCAAATTCTCAAGAACAAGAGTTGAGAAGTGAAATCAATCGGGTATATAAATTCAGACACTGAAGACGGCAAATATGTTTCTGAAACAAATTTGTACGACAGCAATAACTTACAGGCAATGTAACCAGGAAGAAAATAAAATTAAGTGGTGATAACTCCAAAGCACAGAAAAAATCCTGCTGTTTGCAGGTGTTACAATTGCCCACAAAGTAGCCAGTGTGATCTATTAAGAGCATATTAGAACTTCTAAAGAAAATTCAGTTATTGCATGAGACTAGAGATCAATAGTAAAACACCAGTAACCTTTCTGTGCAGAGCCAGTGTTCTGTTAGACTATATACTGTGGAACATTGTCTACAGTTAGAGTAAACACGCTGCCAGGGAGCTCTGGATCTTTAGGTAGTCTCCAAGTACTTTTACTTAAAATAATAAATGTCATCTCAAGCAAACTTGTGAGTGATATAATATTTTCTTATACTGGAAGTCATTATGAACTTTTTCAGTTGAACTTGAAAAAAAAGTTGTGAGGAGGAGGGAGTCTAATAACAAAGGAGAGGAAGGGAGGAGGGGACACATAGCGCTGAGGATGTTTGATAGTGTTTTAAAGAATCAGTTCATTTCATATTTACCTATCATTGCAAAAACTATACATATATGTGTTAAATATTGCATGAAGTTGTGACACTTGGACTGACAATGCTTCTCACAAGAGCAATATATTAGGACCAGTACCAGGCATGAGAGGCATCCATTTGAATTTCTTGATCAGGGTAGTCCAACTAGCTCCCAAAACAATGAAGGCTGATGTTTTTGGTTGCCCCTCAGAGGTTGAGGGTAAGTCCTTATATGAAGATATCATACACACTGGACCCAGAATTTATATGATTTGACCTGGAACTAACCTGAAAGTCTCTTTGCCACAGTCTAGCCTTTATAATCCCAGAAAGTACTATGTCAAGTACTATGCTGCCAAGGGAGGGAGGCAATCGGTGGTCCTACCCAACAGTTACACCAATGAACTATAATAATTAGCAGCATGACAAAACATCTCTACAGGTGCAATAGTAATACTTATATCTTTGTGGTAATGAACATCTGTCTAATTTGACTTAATACCCACTCCACAGGAGGGAAATGATGCCTGGACTAGGATCATAGCCAACTACCTGGGGCTAGTTTGGTCATGGCTCTTTGAAGATAATCTATTATCATCACTTTACTAAACTAGCACAATCCTGAACCACATTCTAAAACTTATCCTTATTCTCACAGATAAGTATAGTTCTTATCATAGCTCTTATTAAAGAAGCTTCTTTTCGTCATTACAGAAAACCAGCAGGTCATGATGCAGAGATCAATGGATCCTGTAGAGTCCAGTCCCAAGAATACACCTACAACACAATTCCTGTACAAAAGGCTCAGGAAACACTTTGGACGAGAAGGTAGAAAGATTGTAAGAGCCAGAGGATCAGGTAGTCTGTTGTGAGATCTTGTCTCCTTGAAATGTCAGGGATGCTACACCCATGATATTTCAACAACATGGTGCCTAAGTAAGACCTGAACATTGATAATGTGAATAGACATGCAAGTTCAGAAACAGTATTCTCACAGGTCCCAAAGCCTAGGCAACTTAAAGACTATCAAGAGAGAGAAAATGAGTGTCTTCCAGGGATGAAACTTTACATTTGTTATCCAACACAAAGTGGTCAGGCCTGAAATCATATACACACAAAACCACACTAAATTGATCTAGCAGGTTGTTTTTGTATGCTTATGCATAAATATGGGACAATAATAATCATATATAGGACAGTAATTTGAGAGAAAGAGGGGGGCATGGGAGGATTTGGACACAGGGAAGGAAGGGGAAAAGGTAATGTCTGTGGGGTCTCATCCATGCACAAAAACTATAGGAAAGTAATAGATGCTTGAAGAAGGAAAATTTGTCCCTTTCAAGAATGAGCCCCCCTGTTGGGTCACCCCCAGTGACAGGTGATCAGTCATGAAACCATATACATACAAATAACAAAAATAGACTTAACAAGTTTTATTTACATATTTATACACACTTATTCTTGTAAAAATAAAGAAAAAAGAGGTTATCAGCTTGAGTGGTGGGGCATGGGAGAGGGTGGAGGGAGGGTATTTGAGGTGGCTGGAAAGGGAGGGAAAAAGGGATGTAATTCCATTTTACTTAAAGCATTAAAAAGAAACTAAATCCTTCATGATAAAAATTATAAGAAAAATAAAAAATAGGACAAATGTTAACAAAAATGTTGTAACCATTTTTCCTTGTGTATTTTCACCAGAACTGCTTAGACAATACCAATGATATTATGATATTTTGGTAATTCTCACATTTTGATCAATGTTTTTCTCAATGCTAGGAGTCTATTAGTGAACTTAGTCTCTGTAGTTCAAAAGTTTGCCAGAAATTGTATCTAGGTGTGAATTTTGGCCCTTGTTTCAAATGTGAAAATCGGGGCCTAGAGAGATGGCTCAGCAGTTGGGAACACTGAATCTCTTTGAGTGGACCTTGGTGTGAATTCCTGTGCCTACATGCTCTAGTTCTGTGGACTCTGATACCCTCTGGCCTCTATGAGCACTGCACAAATACTGTGCACAGGTGTACACAGACAGAAAACCTATACACATGAACCAAAAATAAATCTTTTCCCCTTTCTATTGAAGATAAATTCTTTTCTCCTCCCTGTACTCCTCCCAGGTCCTCCTCCCCTCCCCTCCCATCAGGATCCATTGTCTTCCTATCTCTTGGAAAAGATTAGACTTCTAAGAGATAACAACAAAACAAAACAACATAAAATCTAATAAGATAAAACAAAATCCAACACATTGAAGTTGGACAAGGTAAACCAATAGAAGAAACAGAGCCAAGGGAAGGCACAAAAGCCAGAGATCCACTCATTCTCACAGGCAGGAATCCCATAAAAACGCTAAGCTGGAAGCCCTAATATGTGTGCAGAGGAGCTGTGCAGACCTCTCAGTCTTCTACATGCTACTTCGGTCTCTGTGCTAATGAACTTTGTCCACTTGATTTAGAGGACCCAAAGGGTGTTCTTAAAAAAAGAGGTGATAAAGTAGTGATGAAATGACTCCTAATATTTTCGCTACACTCATTGATCTGTTTCATATCCAACTATCACAGAGAGGCTTCCCCTTCAGCAGATGAAAACAAATACAGAGACTCACAGCTAGGCTTTACACAAATGCAAGCGTGCACGCACACAGACACACACACACACACACACACACAACAGAGAGGGAAGAGAGAGAGAGAACACTCAGCTCTATTCTTTTTTTTTGTTTTGTTTTATTTTGTTTTGTTTTTCAAGAAAGCATTTCTCTGTGTACCTTTAGAACTTGTCCTGGAACTCACTGTAAACCAAGCTCACCTCAAACTCACAGAGATCTGCCTGCCTCTATCTCTCGAGTACTGGTCTTAAAGGCATACGACACCACTTAATGGGAACATGGAGCTCTAAATGTGATGTTCCCATCAGAGCTCAGGGAACACCTTGGAAGAGGAGGCAGAAAGATTGTAAGAGCCCAAGAGAATTGAGTATACCAGGAAAATAAATTTTCTTTTAAAAATCTAGATATCAATTCAGTTTAGAGGCACAGACATCACTCTTGAGTGTACAGATAATTGGAAATTTGCTTATTTTCTAGTGTAGAACTTTAAGGCAATTCTGAAGCCATGTCTGACAACTCTCAGTACTTCCCCTCCTCCCCTGGGAACCAAGGACATAACAGCTATGCAAGCACGTACTGAGATTTTGGGGACTTTCCATCTCCATGAATAGGGACAAGATAAACCTTAGGTGTTGACTCAGTTACTGATGTTTTGACTTAGTCCCTGGGAAGGGGCAAAGTGACCCTCAGCAGTTTCCCCTTACCTCATCTGATCTGGCCAATTATTGGTAATAGTCTTTTTGAATAAGCCAATCATGATATTTAAAGAACAACCCCCAGACACCCCTTCCTTCTGTGGGTTTTCCCTTTAAAAATAGCCTGTACCAGACATTCAGAGTCTTCTAGCTTCCCAGCTGCTGGAAGACCCTGTCATGACAGAATTAATAAAATCCTCATGCTTTTACATCAGTTGTGATGAGAGATGGTCTCTTGGGGCGACTCCTCCTCAGTGATTGGACACTAGGGCCCAACACTAGTCATTCTTTTTTCATGTTAGACTGCTTGTGCTTTTATCATTGTAAATATTTCCAGGTTTTTAAAGCTGTTATATATAGGGACTGGAAAGATGGCTCAGTAGTTAAGAGCATAGGTCTCAAGTTTAATTCTCAGCAACCACATGGTGGCTCACAACCATCTGTAATGAGATCTGGTGCCCTCTTTTGGCCTGCAGGCAGAGCACTGCATATATAACAAGTAAACAAATAAATCTTTAAACAATGAAATTGCTATATAATTTTCTCATTTTTTTAGAAAAACATTTTGTTCCTTTCTACTTTTGGGTGGATTTTTTTATCCACTTCTTCAAATTTTGTATATTTTTTATTTTTACTCTTGGATTCCGGAGTTTTTTTTGTGTCCCTTATGTCTCCGATTGGCTCTATTTCATTAAATATTTTCTAGATATTGTTCTATCATTATCAGTTTTGTAGTCGCATTTATCGACTACTTTTGTTTTGACTCCAGTTCAAAGCATTTTGGTTGGCATAAATTCTCTGCTGGCTTCCGTGTGAATCGACCTTACTTCTGTTTTCTGTCTATACAACTAAAGCTTATTTTTCAAACTAGTTCAGTGTCTTCTTCCTTTTGCTCTTCTGCTTTTATCTTCACTGCTACTTCAAACAGCTCTCAGTACCAGACTTGCACTTGTCCTGAGGCAACAGAATAAACGACAATGTGAAAATCATAGCATTCTGTTCTCTGGGCTTCTCAGCGAACACAGAGGAAGTTAATTTTGACTGGGTGGGGGTTGGAGGAAGAACTTGAATTGCAGTCAGCACTTTGTTTCACTCCATGCTATTTGGAGACTACATGCATCTCAAATCTCCAGTGGTTAGACAAGTACTTCTCTAAATTTCTAATTGTTGGGAAATGGTGGCAGTGTGGCAAGCTGCGCATCGTGGGACTGTGCAAAGCTTCTCAAGAGGACTTTAAACATGTGAAAGGAACAAATTCCAACTTTTAGAATTTTAATTTAAACATTTTAAGATTATAATGTAATTACATTATTTCTTCCTTCCCTTTTCTCCTTCTAAACCCTCCCATGTCCTCCTCCTTGCTCATGTTAAAATTCACGGCCCCTTTTGCCTTAACGGTTGTTCTTGTATTTGGATGTGTTTGTGTATTCCTAAATATTTTGAGTATTTAGGAATACACAAACACATCCCAGTTCAGTCTGTATAATGTTATTTCTATGTATGTTTTCTGGGCTGAACATTGGGTATGGGAATAACAAACTGGTGTGATTTTTCTATGGGCTATTTCTCCTGCTCTCAGCATTCCTTAGTTTCCTATAGTTCTTTCTTTCTTTTTTTTTTTTTTTAAATAATTTTTTTTATTAAGAAAAGAAGAAAAAAAAAACATAAACAAAAAACAAGTTTCCACCTCCTCCCAGCCTCCCATTTCCCTCCCCCTCCTCCCACCCTTCTCCCCCTCCTCCCACCCTTCTACCCCTCCCCCCACTCCTCTCCCCCTCCCTCTCCAGTCCACAGAGCAGTCCAGGTTCCCTGCCCTGTGGTAAGTCCTAGGTCCTCCCCCCTCCGTCCATATCTAGGAAGGTGAACATCCAAACTGGCTAGGCTTCCACAAAGCCAGCACATTAAGTAGGATCAAAACCCCGTGCCATTGTCCTTGGCGTCTCATCAGCCCTCATTGTTCGCCATGTTCAGAGAGTCCGGTTTTATCCCATGCTTTTTCGGTCACAGTCCAGCTGGCCTTGGTGAGCTCCCAGTAGATCAGCTCCACTGTCTCAGTGGGTGGGTGCACGCCTCGTGGTCCCGACTTCTTTGCTCATGTTCTCCCTCCTTCTGCTCCTCATTGGGACCTTGGGAGCTCAGTCCAGTGCTCCAGTGTGGGTCTGTCTCTGTCTCCATCCATCACCAGATGAAGGTTCTATGATGATATGCAAGATATTCGTCAGTATTGCTCTCGGATAGGGTCATTTCAGGTTCCCAATCCTCAGCTACCCAAGGAACTAACTGGGAACCTCATGTTGGGCACTTGGGAGCCCCTCTAGGGTCAAATCTCTTGCTCACCCTAAAGTGGTTCCCTTAACTAAGAATTGTGGTTCCGTGCTCCCCTATCCACCTTTCCTTTATCCCAATTCTCCTGATTCCCCAAATCCCCCCTCCTTCCCTTCTACCTTTTCTCTCCCCATCTCCCCTTACCCCCATCCCACCCCACCCCCAAGATCCTAATTTTCTAGTAATGTGGCAGGATACAAGATCAACTCCAAAAAATCAGTCGCCCTCTTATACACAAAGGATATGGAAGCAGAGAGGGAAATCAGAGAAGCTTCACCATTCACAATAGCCAAAAACAGCATAAAATATCTTGGGGTACATCTAACCAAGGAAGTGAAAGATCTATTTGACAAGAACTTTAAGGCATTGAAGAAAGAAATTGAAGAGGATACCAAAAAATGGATGGACCTCCCTTGCTCTTGGATTGGGAGGATCAACATAGTAAAAATGGCAATTCTACCAAAGGCTATTTATAGATTCAATGCAATCCCCATCAAGATCCCATCAAAATTCTTCACAGATCTGGAGAGGACAATAATCAACTTTATATGGAAAAACAAAAAACCCAGGATAGCCAAAACAATCCTATACAATAAAGGATCTTCTGGAGGCATTACCATCCCTGACTTCAAACTCTATTACAGAGCTACAGTAATGAAAACAGTGTGGTACTGGCATAAAAACAGAGAAGTCGACCAATGGAATCGTATAGAAGACCCGGATTTTATCCCACAAACCTATGAACACCTGATTTTCGATAAAGGAGCTAAAAGTATAAAATGGAAGAAAGAAAGCATCTTCAACAAATGGTGCTGGCACAACTGGATGTCATCTTGTAGAAGAATGAAAATAGACCCTTATCTATCACCGTGCACAAAACTCAAGTCCAAATGGATTAAAGACCTCAATATCAGCCCGAACACACTGAACCTGATAGAAGAGAAAGTGGGAAGTACCCTACAGGAGCTGGGCACAGGAGATCGCTTCCTATGTATAACCCCAGAAGCACAGACATTAAGGGCAACATTGAATAATTGGGACCTACTTAAACTGAGAAGCTTCTGTAAAGCAAAGGACATAGTCAATAAGACACAAAGGCAACCTACTGATTGGGAGAAGATCTTCACCAACCCCACAACAGACAAAGGTCTGATCTCCAAAATATATAGAGAACTCAAGAAACTAGACTTTAAAATGCTAATTAACCCAATTAAAAAATGGGGCACTGAACTGAACAGAGAATTCTCAGCAGAGGAAGTTCAAATGGCCAAAAGACACTTAAAGTCGTGCTCAACTTCCTTAGCAATCAGGGAAATGCAAATCAAAACAACTTTGAGATATCATCTTACACCTGTCAGAATGGCTAAAGTCAAAAACACCAAGGATAACCTTTGCTGGAGAGGCTGTGGAGGAACGGGTACCCTCATCCATTGCTGGTGGGAATGCCATCTTGTGCAACCACTGTGGAAGTCAGTGTTTCGGTTTCTCAGGAAATTCGGGATCAACTTACCCCTGGACCCAGCAATACCACTCCTGGGAATATACCCAAGAGATGCTCTATCATATGACAAAAGCATTTGTTCAACTATGTTCATAGCTGTATTATTTGTAATAGCCAGAACCTGGAAACAACCTAGATGCCCTTCAATGGAAGAATGGATGAAGAAAGTATGGAATATATACACGCTAGAGTACTACGCTGCGGTAAAAAACAATGACTTCTCGAATTTTGCAGGCAAATGGATGGAAATAGAAAACACTATCCTGAGTGAGGTGTCCCAGACCCAAAAAGATGAACATGGGATGTACTCGCTCATAATTGGTTTCTAGCCATAAATTAGCGCCACGGAGTCTACAATAGGTGAACCTAAAGAAGCTAAGTAAGAAGGTGAACCCAAGGAAAAACCTATAGTTCTTTCTTTAGGGTTGAGGTCTCATGGTCTTTTCCCCATTGGCTTGACATGCCTATTGGTGTTGTCCTTTTTAGCTCACGTTTGTGGTCATATTGGTGAGATTTTAGAAATATAACTTCTGACATTAGTAGGAGAAAATCTTACAGGAAAATCTCCTTTCTTCTGACTCCTACATTATTTCTTTCTGAATTCCACAATGATCTTCAAGCCTTAGGTGTGGGCATTGTGTTGTAAATGTATCTGTTGGGACTGAGGTCTACAGCTCTGGTTTTGGATTAGTAGTTTACTATATTGGTCTCTATCTGTTGCAAAGAGAAGTTTTTTTGATGAAGAGTGAGGACTATACTTGTTTTGCTAGATCAGGAAGGATGTGAAAGATCTGGTTGGTAGGGAGGTTCTAAAACTTTTACTTTTAAGATTGTCAAAGATTATATTTACTCTTAAATAATACATTGCTTTGAAATATGTGTACATTGAGGAGTGGATAAGTGGAGCTTATTGACATGTGCATCCCACGAGTATATGTCTTTTTCTGTGTGGTTTGAATGTGTAAAATTTCTATACTCAAAAAAATTTTAAGAACATAGAACATAGTGATTATCAATTGGCCAACTTTGTCTGTGATGCTGGAGACTAAACCCAAGACTCCATGCTTGTCAGGAAAGTGCTCTGCCATTGAGTCAACTCTCTGGCCTCAGGTATCCAATTTTTAATAGTGTAGATGGAGACCACTTTTTTTAATATTGTTCTGTGATTTGAAACTAAGCTATTCCTCTAGTCCTTTCCAGCAGCTTTGTAATGTCAGTTCTTTTCAGGTGCTGAGATTAAAGCCTAGAAAAATCTAGAGTTTTTTTTAAAAGATGTTTTATATTGTTAATAGTTGTCATGTTAAGGAGATTTCAAAAAAGCTGCATTAAAGATTGCTACCTTTATGTCTTATTAAAGTTGAAGCCTGTGAACTTTTCTTATTAACCCTCTATCAAACATACTGAGGAAAACATATGATACATGACAAGAAAGTTTAGAAGGTCTGAAATTTAGAGTGGATGCTAGACACCCACTCTGTGCTAGTTGAATGGGTATTTGTGCCATTTTTTTCTTTCCAAAGGAAGCATTAGCCTTTTATATGAAAGACCTTCTATCCTTTTACTTAATAAACTTCAATATTATATTTTACATAATGAGGAATAAGTTTCTAGTTTATTGTTAGTATTCTAGCACACTTCTTCCAAGGCTCAGGGAGCCTTCGGAAAGAGAGATTGGAGAGGGGGTCTGAGAGTATGCTAACACTGAAGAGGTAGCTGCAGGGGATCATCATTCATTATGCAGGCTGAGTGACTCATCAGATCCCGCCCTTCCCTGAGAGATATCAGGGGCACATAAGCGATGCTGGGAGGAAGGAGGTGTCATTGTTTTTAGTGATGTAGCAACTGATGAGTTGCCCATGTTCCAGCAAATATGTCACAGTCATATATAGAAGTAATGACAATAAAATTCAATCTCTCTCTCTCTCTCTCTCTCTCTCTCTCACACACACACACACACCACCACCACCACCACCACCACCACCACCAACCACCACAGTAAAGACTGTAGACACTGTAGAATTTAGAAATAATAATGTACTTTCTATTTCTGGTGAGTTAAAAACCAGACCACCACATGATTGCTTACACGACTCATTGATTTCACTCCTTTAAATCACTGGCCCATGTGGGCATTCATATTTGTGATCCCTGCTAGATTCTCTTGATGTAGGAAGGTCATTTATCAATCTGTTGTTTCATTGGTTAATCAATAAAGAAAACTGCTTGGTCTGATAGGTCAGAAAATTAGGTAGGTGGAGTAGACAGAACAAAATGCTGGGAAGAAGGGAAGTGAGCCAGACACCATAGCTCTTCTCTCCAGAGCAGACACGATGAAGCTCCAGCCCAAGATGGACGTACACTAGAATCTCCCTGGTAAGACACCACCTTGTGGTGCTACACAGATTATTAGATATGGGTTAAAGCAAGATATGAGAGTTAGCCAGTAAGAGACAAGGGTCAAGCAGTGTTTAAATGAATACAATTTGTGTGTTGTTATTTCGGAGCATAAGCTAGCCAGGAGGTAGGGAGCTGGCAGCAGGAACGCAGCCTGCAGTTCCTTCTACAGAATTCTCTCTTAGCAATAATATAATTTTCAAGAAATTCTCCTTGAAGTTTTATTTTTCTTTTGAGATTTTTAAATTCCCACACTTGTTTATTAAATTTACACATATAAAGAGTTATATAAATTTAAAATGTTTAAAAATAAGTTTTTCCATGTGATCAAAATGGTAAATTATATTGTAATTAATTATTAAACTCATGAAAATGTAAATTGTTTTTATATTTGAACATAAAGCATATGCCACATACCCTTCTTGCTTCAAATTCATGATATTTACTTATTAACTTTGAAATTTTATAGGAAAGTTGTTCATATTTCTTGCTAGTCCTTTACCCCTGTATCTATACTTCACTGTACCTACCTGACGTATATCATCTGTATCTTTGATTATCTGTCGGAAAACAATTTTAACAGAATTCTCTCCTTAGCTTGTACCAGATGGTGAGGATATCTATTTTCTCCTTTTGTGGTTACCCTTTGGACAATGGCTGGCTGTCACTTGACACAGGTCAGATGGTTCTGGGTTCTGTGGTCTTTAAACTTGTACTTCTCCCTCTTCCTTCTGAGACCTAAGTGACTTTAATAAGAAAAGTCTGTAAATAAGCAAATTAAATAAAGACTCCAATAATAATGCAAACTTATCCCTAAAAATTTCACAGCCTGAGAATGATTTTATGTGTTTGTAACCAATAAGGGCAGGTATAACATGTTAAATGCTGTAGAAGGTATGTTTATAGATATTATATATATATATATTATATACTAAATATACAATATACATTATATATACATAAAGTATTGTGATCATCTCCACCAGTGGTTTTTATTTGAGTTATTTTTTAAATATCTATGCCTGCCCATTCATCATCTTTATGAAACTCATGATATTTTAAGATAATAATGTCTTTTACATGCCAGGATTACAGAGATGATAGACATTGAAAATAATTTCTGGAAGGTGCAAGGCATTCCATGTATCATTTGCAGTTGCCTCTCTAACTTTTGTCTTTAAAATGACTTATTTAAAATAAGACGGTTTTTACCCCAGAGTTCTAGAATACTGTGATGTTCTTTGTCCTGCAGTGAAAGTCAGTATTTTGTTCAGGAGAAATACATAGCTATGACTTAAAGAGAGCTTTTTCACGATAAGGCACTCTTGAGCAAGAATTGTTCATCAGGTAATGACTTTCCAAATAAAACTAAGAAATGCTTGCATCTTGAAAGCGGAATTTGTTCCGTAAAAGCTGTGAATGAACCATGTGAGGCATTATGCTGGTTCTTGTCACTCGGCTGTCCCTCTCCAGGAGGCAGGAAATTTCATCTCTTTGAAATTATGGATGGAAAAGATGAGAGACAAAGTAATACAAGTGCTCTTGAGGCCGCCATCAATGAATCATTGTTCATTAAACTGGATCCTGGGAAATCAAAGTCCTTGTGGATTTTAATAATAATATTATTTTCCTTATTCAGGTACAGTTTTCCAGTCCCTCTTAAAAATCAACTTCCTGGGAGTAATTTTAGAAATGACTGCAGCATTTCTAAATGAAGTATAGTGAGGTATGGTTACCATAGAGGAAACTTTCCCACCTTAAATAGACATTTAATGATATTTGACAAAATTGTACACTCAGGTAATTACCAGCATAATGAAGATGTCAGGTATTTTAGTGATGATGAAAATTCATAATCACCAAAATATCCCCTTGTGTGCCATCCTTGGCAATTACAATCAAGCTGTTATAGATGTTCATGTACAAATTTTTGTATAAATGTAAACTATACTTCAGTTTGACAAAATCCTAGCAATGAGTTTCATAAGAGATATGTAAATGGATGATGAAATATATAAAAACCTATTGAGTAACTTTCTTCAGTGATTATGCAGTTTTGGTAGGGGTGGATCAGATTTGTTGTTGCAAAAACACGTAACAAAAGCCAACTAAATTTAGGCGTATGGGCTCAGAAAACCAGAAAATTCATTTAATACCATAATCAAATGGTATTCTTGTGGGCCGTTTTCCCTCATAACTTCTGTTTAAAGTTCCTCTTGTAGGCGCCCATGTGTCTGCATTTTATATTGTTTTAGAATGTTTTACTGGCTCAGCTCCTTACATCACTTTAGGCCAAGCTCTCCAGTGTATATGGTTCAAAGTCTCTGACTTTAAATCCTGTCCAGAGTCTGGGTGCTCCCAGGAGAGACCCAGGGCCTCTGATACGGGATGTTTGCACAACACAGGACAGGACAGAACTCTCTTTTGCTTTTTCCTGATGACGCTCATCAAGTTTGCACAGGTTCCTTCACCTCACATTTCAGGAAGAGCTAGAGCTGCCTCAAAAAGCAAACAAACAAGCAAACAACAAACAATATGAGAATGAAGGGAATGAGGGCGTGGGTAGTGGTGATCCCTATCACCTCTGGAGGAAAGGGTCTGTGACCTTCC
Organism: Microtus oregoni; assembly: GCF_018167655.1. Lineage (NCBI taxonomy): Eukaryota > Metazoa > Chordata > Mammalia > Rodentia > Cricetidae > Microtus > Microtus oregoni. The sequence continues at coordinate 665,795 of NW_024544738.1, forward strand.
TCATGGCTGTGTTGTGCAAACATCCTGTCTCAGATTTCCTTGGCATTTAAAAGCACAAAACAATAGTGATATTTTCATTAAAAAATGTTCAGTTTAATTATGCTGAATTCTGTGTGATTTTAATGGATTTTTTTTTTTTTTGGCAGTGGTTGGTTGCTTTGTCTAATTTTAGGAGTTTCCCCATATGTCTTGTATCTAATGGAAAGAGCTCTAAGGGTCCCTAAGTGGTAAGATTTAGATTTGCTTCTCAGTTCCTAACACTTCATGTGTCAGCCTTCCCTGCATCTTGTTTCTAGGGAATCACTGACAACATTTACTTTTCATCTATTATTCATACTATAAATAAACATTTGAAGAACATTTATTTCTCTGAATCCCTTTTGTCGCATGGCCAGCATGGGTGTCACTCTGAAGATTTTACAGAATCACTGTTATCACCCGTTTCATCAACACTACCAATAGCAACATGGATAAAGTAGTAAGAAAAATATCAGTTACAATTTTACAATTATTGGCATAGCAAATAATATCGGTTCCTAAATATTATAAAAGAATCAAGTTTTGAGACTAAATAAAGAAATATAGAATGTACCTGAAGTAGCTGTAGCTAATAAAGTCCTCATCACTGTGGTTTAAATTCTTTATTTCTACTTTTAAAGAGTCATATAATTATGGGCTAGAGGGATAGCTCAGTAGGAAATCCCTTACACAAATATGTTGTTCTGAGTTTGATTCCCAGAATCCATGTGAAAAAATTTGATATGGTTGCATCTATCTGCGTGCTATGAAATGGTTATGCTACACTTTCTATGATTTCTCATATTGTACAGTATTTTATTAATCAGCTAAAGAACACAAAATGGAATGTTATAATATTAAATGTATAGCCTTGAGTGTAGACATAGCAGTCCCTAAGTGATCAATAGTTAGGTAGATAGATAGATAGGTAGAGATAGTCTCCTTTTATGGTGGCACATATTCCCTAAGGAGAAGAAATAGGTAGATGATCAGTGCACGGACCCGAACTTGTTGAAGGAGAGAACCAAGTGATCAGGTGAATGGCTGCAGTTGCCTGGGAGGCCAGAAAACCTGTCTCCATAGAGCAGATAGAAGTAACACCACCAAAGGCTCACATAGTCAAATTAAGATTAGTGCCACTTCCCTTTGCCACACTGATACCTGTACCCTGAGGGAGCTGATCTCGAGGGGTGTGTCCCGGTGATCTTGGGACATGAAGGTGCTGGAATTGTGGGAAGCGTTGGTGAGGGGGTTACTAAGCATAAGACAGGCGATAGTGTCATCCCATTTTACTTTTGTCTGAGTCCAAAAACAAACCTTTGCCAGAACACGAGAGTCGCTCCGGAGGAAGGATTAATGCCAGATGGTACTGGCAGATTTGCCTGCAAAGGGAAGTCTTTTTGTCATTTCACAGGAACCAGCACTTTTTCCGAGTACACTGTTGTGGTTGACATCTCCACCGCTAAAGCTGACACTACAGCCCCTCTGGATAAAGCCTGCCTTCTCTGTTGTGGCATTTCAACCGGTTACAGTACTGCTGTAAACACTGCCAAGATGGAGACTGATTCTGTCTGTTCCATTTTTGTCCTGGAAGCCCGGGAATTGGCAGTGATCATGGGATGTAAAGTAGCTGGTGTGTTCCAGATCATTGACATCACATCAATAAAGACAAATTCTCAAAGACCAAAGCATTCAGGTCCTCTGACTGTATGAACCCCCAAGATTTCAGTAAACTCATCCAGGAAATACTCACTGAGATGCCAGATGGGAGGAGTGGACTACTCCTTCAAACCTATTGGCAGTATAAGGGGGGTGAGAGCAGCCCTCCAGGAAACCCGCAAAGACAGGGGTCAGGTGTGGGGGTCTGGTCAGAGGGTCAGTGTGGTGGTTGGCTTAGCTGCTTCAGGTGAAGAAATCATCACTTGTCCCTTTCACCTGTTGAAAGGACACACATCACCTTTAGAGGATAGAAGAGTAGAGAGTTTCTCAAAGCTGGTGTCTGAATATATGACCAAAAAAATAGAAGTTGAGTTTGTGCCTGGCCATGAGTTCTTGGACCAAATTAACAAATTCTTTACCTGATGTGTCAGGGGAAAAGCACTGGAACTCTTGTAAAAATGCTACCTTGAGAAGAGAACGCTGTCCTTCCTGTACTTTCTCCCGTGATCAGATAGGAACAGAGACAGATTTGCAGGAAACCACTAGAAGGAATGTGTGCAATCATGGCTGTAATCAAAACAAGGCAAATAGTCACAAGTTGATTTTCTGAACTCTCCACATAAATACTTGCTGCTCATCAAAGAATATTTTAACCTAATAAAAATACTTTCTACAAATAAAGAGAAGAAATAAGTTAACTAGACTAGTGTGTGTGTGTGTGTGTGTGTGTGTGTGTGTGTGTACACACATACATGGATATCGAGGCCAGAGCTTAGTATGAGATGCCTTCCTATAGTGCTTTTTACCTTTTCCTGTTTTCGTGACATGGTCTCTCACGGATCATGAAGATTAGCAACTCAGCTATGGTTAACTAGCCAGACCCAGAGAGCCTCTTATCCGCATCTCCAAAACCTCCTTAAAAGCCAAACTTTCTTTAATAAGTTAATAATGTATAACTTATAGCCTTGTGCCATTACACCAGAGACAAACCTATGTATCATTAAGTGCCTTCGTGGTCTGCAGTTCCTGTGATCATACTGGTTTTTTTCCACTGCATATCGTCATGTGCTTTGGCTTTAACTGAGACCACTGGCTAACCTAAGCCTGCATACTTGTTTATGGGCCTCTCATAACAGAGTCTATGAGGTGGAAGAATCTGTTGTACACAGAATGATGACTAATGATAACTATTCATACCCTCAATTTTGCTACATTCAAGTCTCCGGAGAGAAGAAAGGGGAAGAGGATCAGAGACACTGACACCTGCATTTTAAAGTAAACAAACTTGTCCTTCATTAAAATGAATTCAAATGAACGCAAGTGGCAAAAGGTGGCTTCCGAGGAAAGCTGTACCAGTGTCCAGTAGCTCCTAAGGGTCTCCATAGTAACTAAAATGGTTTCAAATGTTGATTTATTCCTCCAGGACCCAAGCAGATGTTTGGGTTTTCTAACTTTCTTATCACCCGAGCCATGTTCTGTTCTCCATAAGATAAGGATGCCCGGTATACAATCTGGGTATTATTTTTATGAATGGGTGCCCTGCTGTTGCATCCTGACAGTGTTATCAGCATGGCTTTACGCTTTTCTTGGTATTTTCCCATCAGGGATGCTTATGCTTTTTGATAGTCATGTGAATCCTGCTTTATTCAAGTATACTGCTTGAAATTCTGACCTTTGTGCTGGGCATGATAAAATATATTACAGTACTTTAAAAGGAGACTAACCTTATTCTCAGAATGTTTTGAAAATGCAGATTCTTTTAGAGTAGCTATAATTTAAATGGCAACATCTGCTATCATTTCTAATGTATTTCTTATAAAATAAAATTACTGAGTTAAAAATAAGATTTTCATGAGATGAAGCCCGGGTAATTGGACATTAAATATGTTTGTAAAAACTTGTTTTAGTGCATTTAAGATTTTATGTTTTCACATGAATTAGTCATTAGAAACAAAATTATATTATCTAAATTCATTTTAGGGACATCTATGAAAATTTAACCATTACATAGGGCACTCAATCCCCAAGCCACAAAGGCAATTAAGTAGCTATTAATATAAAATGGGAACCCTTATGTGAATCATCTCTTTAAATTGATGTTCCACTGTGTGGCAAAGCATGTACTTTTGGCATTTTCATGTTATCTAGCTCAGTACCTTGATCCTATTAATGTTTAATTAGTGTGGGCCCTGTTTAATTTAAGATCCCTTTGACTTTTCCTGTGTTATGTACTTCTATATCCACCATCAATCTTCACAGAATCCGATGTTGAGAAAAATGCATCCTTTGCTCTGTCAAGGGACACAGAGAAATTTTTGCTATCAATTCCTAATAATCCTAATACACTTGATGACCATCATTATCTATACAAGAAAACCACCGTTTCAAGTTAAAATGGGGAAAACAATTGCCCAATTACGCAAGTATTTGACATCATAGCACTGGTGGCCATTTAGAAGTGCTGACTGCCTAGATCCATCACATATGATCTCTGCATCATTTCTTTAGGTTATTCATTACTCAACAGCTCAGGCGAGCACATTGTTCTTCCAAAACAAAACTGCTTTTTCAGTTCTTGAAATGATGGAAGCTAGTTTTCTAACTTGCAGGGTTTATCCAAGTCTTTAACAAATATGACTTCAACTCCTAAACAGAATGCTGTTACACATAGACTGTGATGAGGAAGGCAACATTACTCTTAGAAAGTTCTTGACATCTTCATTTCAAGTTCACAAATTAAACAAAGAACTTTAGTTATGGGAACAATAAGAAAGCAGAGAAAAGGGAAGCCGGTTAGTTTTAGGATTCTTTCAGATATATACTGAGTTTGTAATGTAAAACACAGCTCATTGTATGGTTATAACATCATGGTTTCTTTAATAATTTGTGGGAGTCTTCCTTTCCCCTTTTGTTTCTGCCCTCCTGTTTTTTGGAGCTGTGTAGTTAGTAGATCACAACCTATTCAAAGTCATGTTTTTCATTTTGATACTTCCAAGAATAAAGTCTGTTTCCTAATAAGTTAATGATAGCAATGTCATCTTGCCATCTGATACAGAAGTAAAACCCACAGTATATTTCAGTGGCATGGTCTAACTTATCCTGTTTGGATTTTATGGTTTTGAGTTAGCTTGGAGCTTAAGCTCACAAAGAAAAACTTTGTCTGGATTTTGCTGACCACTTCGATGCCCCTTTGATTGAGAAAATGAATAAGGATGGTAGAGAAAAAAATCCCTCAGGGAAGCCAACATTTCTACTCTCAGTTTATTAGTTTTCAGGGGTTGTAGATGTTTCTTTGATCAATGATAAAATTCTGAGGTTTTAGTCAGGAGCAGTTAGAGCATTTACTTCTAGTGAAATTTTAGTGTAACACAGCTTTATGAGAAAAACAAAACTCACTCAAGAAATTCTCAAAGATATGTGCTGCAGGATATACAATTATAACATTCTGCTAGTTTAAACATGAGCAAATCCATATAATGGTTTTCTGTAAAGAAAGTTGTATTTATTTTAAACAAGAGAATAAAAAAAGGCTTTTTCACTTTCTTCTAAGAGTCCCCTGGGAAATGGAACTTTTGGTTCCCATAAACTTTTGCAATCAAGAAAGTCATTTATTGTAAGAATTCAGCATGGTAGGAGATAGTGTATAAAACTGTAAAGTTTTCAATGGTATAAGCAAAATATAAATGACCAGAATCATCACAGAAGTAAAGATAGTCTAAAGAATATTTAATACAGAAGTGTTTTCAATAGTTACTTTCTTTAAGGATCTGTGATACATTTTTATCCCTTCAGACATCTCATTTCATGCTGGGAGAACATGTTTGAACTGAGAAGACCTGAGCTGTAACCTCAGATACACAACACAGTTCTATGGTTGTCCTAGTAAGCCATGAACTTGGAGGTACCCAGATTTACTCTTTTAAGATGGTCATATCAGTCCATTTTTTGTGGAGTTACTTTGGGTTAGGCACAAAATATATAAACTGAGTAAGCATAACATGGATGAATATATAGCAATTTGGGAAGATGAAAAGAAATGAAAATTAGTGAAACATACTGAACTGTTTTTATATAAAACACTTTTTCTGGAAGTTCCCCAAGAGTGACTATCACAATTTACTCCATCATTATTGAAATAGCTACTTCTTTTGGGACCATCAACAATAGTGCAATTCATGTGAAACTATGCCTTTTTTTACTCCTGAGATGATAATTATGGGTTTTATGGACACAAGAGGAAAACAAAAAGATAAATACATATAGTGGTGACCCAAGAAATTATCTGCTGATTTCAAATGATCAAACAAATCTTTGAGTGAGATGAATAATCACTAATTAATTCAGCATTCATTCTACATTTTCCTCCAGGTAATCAGGGTAAAGAATCACAACTAAACTGCCTATGGGGAATGTGCCTATTACAGAAAAATCATTAAACTTCAAAATAATAAAGGCAAATGTTTGCATGAGCAATTATAAAAAACTTGGTTTGGTATTTTAGGCATCCTAATGTTTAGAAATTAATATTAATGTATGCATATCAATTTAAAAATTAATAATAGAAAATGTTGTTTAAATATTCTGTGTATGAGAGTTTTAGTGATTTGCTTCCGGCATGGGGAGAATTCAGAGTAATGTGATGATCTCTAACCAATTTCTCCATCTCACTGGTATTCCCAATGTTGTTTATATTAGCTATGCAAATTGTTGCATGACCCTTCTGAGCCCAAGATTTACTTGTTAATTTCAAGGATGTTTCTGAAGATTAAAAGAATATGAAAACCTGAGTTTTCAGCCTAGCGGTTTCCAATAAATGTGATTTTTTTTCAGTGAGCTCTTATTTAGTCTCACAGCTTAGCTGAAGAAAATCTACAGTGTTTACACTGAGCAACTCAAAGACACAGAACGGAATAGCTAACTGACATAGTGTTTCAATGTGACTTACAATTCCTTACTTTTGTAAGTCATACAATACTTTCCAAAGTACTTTTATCTTATCTCTTATTTCATATAAATTTCTTGTTATAATCTGTTATAATACATTTAATTTTTTTAAAAAAAAAACCCGTCTCATGGGGACCAGCATATACAGATCCTGTAAAAACTGCCACCACCTTGATGCTCCTGGTGAAACATATCTCTTCTTCTGACGTCCTTCACCACGGTTTACTCTTATACTTCTCAAAGAAGATGTATAACATACCTAAGTGTTACGATGGGTTGAAACTTAAATACAAAACCAGAATTTGATAGAGCCCATCTTCTCTCTCTTTGGTAGAGAGATGCATTGAAATTTACCTAGTTGTCTTAAGACTTAATCACTGGTTTCACTTTTACTCCTAGGATAACAGCTGCTTCCCCATTCTTCTCCAGTCCTATGTTTCTCTCTCAAATAGGTTGAGATATTAGTAGAGAAAACTATACTGATTCTGTTTCTCCACAAACTTCAATATGACTTCAGAAATTGAACTAAAATAAAATCAAGGGTAAAAGAGTTTGAGTGACTGGCTCAAGGACATAGTGAATACTTTGATTCAAGAAACAAATCCACAACATCAGACATATTTTTAAAAATTACTTCTTTTAAAAATCTAAGAAATTGTACTTATTGGGCTGAGACTCATATGCTCTGTGATTTGTAAAAGTTACTTTAAGTTTCCCTTGCCATTGTGCATTCATGTCTAAAATAGAGTTGTAATACATTATTGGATTAATTTGACAGTCAAAACAATGAACACAAAGTATACCCAAGTTTCATATATGCCACCTATTAAGTGTTTCAAAATTCTCATAAAAGCTGCCATATTGTGACAGCTTTTGTATAGGACCTGGTTTCAGTTCCCAGCACTTGAAACTCCACTTCCAGGGAATTTGATGTGTTTGTTGGCACCAGTGATGCATATGGTGCGTGTTCATACCTGTAGACATACACATGTACACACAAAACAAGAATAAATATTTAAAACGGTATAGTTTCCTCAAGGCTATAAAATTATATTGTTCTTTAAAAAAAATAAACATTATCTCTGCAAGTCGAGGTCCCGCAGAGTTACACTTCTTAGGCTGCATGTTGCCTTGCCCCAGAGATTATTTACCATACCGGAGAGCATCTGTGCCATTCTCCTTGTTAGTGCTGCCAGTCAGTGGTTTCTTCTCATTACAGCTAAGAGTTATGCAGAAAGAAGCCTTAATCTCTGTCAGTGCAAGATTAATTGTTAGGTATTTTGGTTTCTAAACTATTGATACATTGGAAAATCAATTTTGGCATCAACTATGAAGTCTGAGATAGCCTTGCATTTTTTTTTAAGTTGGAATGCCATGTTTCAAGATAACAGTGTCACTTTCTATAGCATCTCCTGTTTCTTTATATCCAATGAAATATTTTTATAGTTACTACTTTGATATAACTCAATTCTCCATTTCTTAAGTTTTGTTAGTTGTGACAAATGCTGACTCTTTGCATGTATGGAAGTGTTTATGTACTTTGTCTATCCCTATGAAAACAGCCCCTTTAGTCAATAGTAGGTCCTGTCTTTTTGTACCTTCCTCATCCTGTCAACACTCCAAGACTTTTCAATAAGTGTAAACTAGGGCCTCTAGATGTCACTATTTCTTTAGTAAAGCATACTATAAATAAGTACTCCAAATTTTGATTCTCATCCAAGATCTACGTGAACATTTAGTCACTTCATATACTAACAAGTTTAGAACACTTGAAGATTTACTCAGTGTACTTGTCTATTTTTAAAGAGCTAAGTAGCACTGTTCGCAGGGTTATTTTTTCCTAGGCAGCTCTCCAGATGTTCCCATATCAGATATGCATTCACTTCCCCAGAATAGGCATTGGGAGCAGAGTCGATCACTTTATGAAGCAAAGATTATTTAGTGGTTGAAACTTATCAATTTATACCCTAGATTCTAAATTGGCTATTACAACATTTCCTAAGATGTCATGCCTGTGAATAATAGATTTCAGTTTTTATCACTGTGATCCTGATATAGGGACATGCCTAAGACATAATTATTAGGTTCTTAATTATCTTTCTACTTAAACAGTGATATTAATATTATATTAAAATCTATGATATTAAATATTAGCCATGTTTGAATGGTAGGGATCTGAAGTCATCTCAGTCAGCTGTTCCCCTTTTCAGAATGATTTCATAATAAAGGGAGAAATGGAGCAGGGTGCTATGGTGAATTACTATAATCCCAACATTTTGAAGACTGAGGCAGGGTGATTACTGGGCATCTGAGGCAATTTTAGACTATCAAAGGAATAATATGATATCCAGAGCTACATAGTGACCCTTATGAGACACACACACATACACACAAACACACACACACACACACACAGAGAGAGAGAGAGAGAGAGAGAGAGAGAGAGACTGAGAGAGACTGAGAGAGAGAGAGAGACTGAGAGAGAGAGAGAGACTGAGAGAGACTGAGAGAGAGAGAGAGACTGAGAGAGAGAGAGAGACAGAGAGAGAGAGAGAGAGAGAGAGAGAGAGAGAGAGACTGAGAGAGAAGAAAAACATAGAAGGAAAACCATACAATACAAGCAAGATTTTTTTTTTTTGATTTTCGAGACAGGGTTTCTCCATAGCTTTTGGTTCCTGTCCTGGAACTAGCTCTTATAGACCAGGCTGGCCTCGAACTCACAGAGATCCACCTGCCTCTGCCTCCTGAGTGCTGGGAATAAAGGCGTGTGCCACCACCGCCCAGCTTACAAGCAAGATTTGATCAGCCAAATGGAATGCTATCAGTGTAACCACTACATTCCTAGGGCAGGTGCCATGCCCAGGAGGAGTTGACCTGAAAAACTCACCCAAATTCTGGTGCTTCTTGTAGATTTAGACATGTTAATTTCTTCCTATTAATGCTGTTTAAATTATTGGAAAATTCTGCATTAATTGAGAATGCCTCAGCCTTCCCTCCTTCATAGTTACTGTATCCCCTGCACAGTTTCACTGACTTTCCTACCATAACTACACTTGTGACGTGTTTTAGTTTTTCTGTGAAGTATAAAACTACAATGGAAAAAATATGGTACCTGTCTTTCTAAGACTGGTTTAAGTCACTTAATATGAAAATATTCAGCTTCAAGGTAAGTTTTAAAAATTCCAGATAGATCTATTAATACATAAGGTTTCCCTAATGCCTTTGGTATCTTCACATAGACTTTTCTTTTCATCTCTGATGGGCCTATAATGACAGCCTTGCTTTTTTCTTTCTGACATTGATAAATTGTGTTTTATCTTTCTAATTTTCCTTAGAGCTAAAATTGAACTTACTTAATTTTTTCTGTTATATATATTGCATTTTTCTAATGCATATTTGTCTTATATTTCATTAATCTCTTCTCATCTAATTCTTTCCTCTGAAAGTCTTCAGAGTTAAATTTACTAACATTTCTCTAGATTTTGAGATGAGAGCTTGACTTACTAATTTTTAATTAGTCTGCTTTAACGTGTTCAATAAAAATTTAAAAATATATTTGTGCATTGTTTAGCAGCATAATAATTTTATGACACATTATGTCATCTATTAGTTTAAAATATATTATAAATTCTATCATAATTGATTCTTTAATCTAATAATTATATAAAAGTGTGAAGTCTTTAGAAAATTTTTATCCATTTAAATTATTTAATTAAAAATTATTTATTTGTTGGATTAAAGACCTCAATATAAATCCAACCACACTAAACCTGATAGAGGAGAAAGTGGGAAGTAGTCTTCAATGCATGGGCACAGGAAACCACTTCCTACGTATAACTCTAGTAGCACAGACAATAAGAGCAACAATAAATAAATGGGACCTCGTGAAACTGAGAAGCTTCTGTAAAGCAGGACACAGTCAATAAGACAAAAAGGCAGCTTAATGAATGGGAAAAGATCTTCATCAACCCCACATCAGACAAAAGACTGATGTCCAAAATATATAAAGAACTCAAGAAATTAGACATTAAAATTCTAAATAACCCAATTAAAAATGATGTACTGAACTAAACAGAGATTTCTCAACAGGAGAATTTCAAATGGTCAAAGGATACTTAAAGACATGTTCAACTTCCTTAGCTATCAGGGAAATGCAAATCAAAACAACTTTGAAATACACCTGTCAGAATGGCTAAAATAAAAAAGACTAATGATAGCCTTTGCTGGAGAGGATGTGGAGTAAGGAGAACACTCATCCATTGCTGGTGGGAATGCAAACTTGTGCAACCACTTTGGAAATCAGTGTGGCAGTTTCTCAGAAAATTGGGAGTCAACCTACCTCAGGATCCAGCAATACCACTCTTGGGAATATAACCAAAAATGCTCACTCATATTACATGACATTTGTTCAACTATGTTTATAGCAGCATTATTTGTAATAGCCAGAACCTCAAAACAAGCTAGATGACCCTCAACAGAAGAATGGATAAAAAAAGTGTGGCACATTTAAACATTAGGGTACTACTCAGTGATAAAAAAAACAAAACAAAACAATGATTTCTTGAATTTTGTATGCAAATTCATGGAAATAGAAAACAGTATCCTGAGTGAGATAACCCAGACCCCAAAATATGAATATGTTATGTACTCACTCATTAGTGGATACTAGCCCTAAGCAAAGGACAATGAGCCTATAGTTCATGATCCTAGAGAAGCTAAGTAATAAGGTGAACCCCAAAAATCATATATAGATCAACCTGGAAATTAGAAGCAGACAAGATCTGACAAAGTTTGGGAGCATAAGGGCCGGGGGTAGAAGAAAGGGTAGAAAGGGAAAAGGAGGGGAGAAGGAGAAGGTTGGGGAGAACTTAAGGGAATGGGATAGTTGAGATAGAGGAAGGACAGATAGGAGAGCAAGGAAAGAGATATCTTGATTGAGGGAGTCATTTTGTGGTTAGCAAGAAACCTGGCTCTAGAAAAATTCCCAGGAATCCACAAGGATAACCCCAGATAAGACCTTAAAAAATAGAGGAGAGGGTGCCTAAACTGGCCTTTCCCTGTAGTCAGACTGATGATTATCTTAAATATCACCATAGAACCTTCGTCCAACAACAGATGAAAACAGAGACAGAGACCCACATTGGAGCACTGGACTTATCTCCCAAGTTCTAGTGAAGAGCAGAAGGAGGGAGAGTATGAGCAAGGAAGTTAAGACCACGAGGGATTCACCTACTGAGACAATATGCCTGAGCTAATGGGAGCTCACCAACTCCAACTGGACTGGGAATGAATGAGCATGAGATCAAACTAGTCCTTTTGAATGTGGTTGACCCTTGGAACAGACTGAGGGGCCAATGACAATGGCACTGGGATTTGTCTCTACTGCATGTTTTGGCTTTTGGGGATCCTATTCTCTTTGGATATATACTTTCTTCAACCTGGATGTAGTGGGGAGGGCCTTGGACTTTCCACAGGGCAAGGTGCCTTGCCCTCTTTTAAGATTGGAGGGGAGTAGGGGAGAGGGTATGTGAAGAGAGTGGGAGGAGGGAGGAAGTGGAAATTTAAATTGGTATTTTTGAAGTAATAAAATAAAATAATAAATAAATAAAATAAAAATTATTCATTTGTTTTATAAATTCCAAAGCTGGTTTCTATCTCTCAAAAGACATTTTCCCACTCTTAATGACTATGGTGATAATTCCTAATTTGCTAAGTCATAATCAAATTTCAATGGCCTTTATCATCAATCCTCTCTGAAAGATACCTCACAGTCATAAAATAAGAATCTCCTGCTTCAGGTGGCTCCTTGAATTTGTGGACTTCTAGTTACAGTTGTTAGGATTTGACTTTTTTTTGCTGCCTTTCTTGAGTCAGAAAGAAAAAAGATGACATTAACAATAACAACTGTTGGAAGGAGCCACAGCTTGTTAGTTTTAGGCCGCCCAGCTAACTTAGACTGGAAATAATCACACAGAAACTGTATTAATTAAATCACTGCTTGGCCCTTTAGCTCTAGGTTCTTATTAGCTAACTCTTATATTAGTTTAACCATTTCTATTAATCTGTATATTGCCACATGACAGTGACTTACCAGTAAATTTTGGCATGTCTAACTCTGGCAGTGGCTCCATGGTGTCTCTCTACCTCCACCCTTCTTCCTCCCAGCATACAGCCTAGCTTTCCCTGTCTAATTCTGTTCTTCCCTGCCATAGGCTAAAAGTAGTTCTTTATTCATTAACCAACAAAAACAACACATAGACAGAAGGACCTCCCACACCATACAACTTAAATTTCTATAATGATAACAATTACCTTTCAGATGAAGAAATTTGTCAAATACCAGAAACAATTGTTCATGTCCATAAACCTGTAACAATGGTGAAAACTTGATTTGACTTCTGTATTTTGTTCTGATAATTACTCAATTTCAAATATAAGTTCTTAGGCAATAACTTATCAAAGTAATTTCTTCTGTTTATTTTTACTAATAATTCCTTCAGCAAAATCTTAGAAACTAGAAGAGAGATCAGAATGTGGGCTTTAAAGTGATTGTATGTTTCTGGTTAAGGCTCTGAAAGCTTTGGGTTTCCTACAGCTATGGAAGGACCAATCTTCTTGTTTCTTTCCTGCCGCTGATTCTGTTCTAACTTTTTCATTTAGAAATCCTATTTAGGTTTAGAAATAGGAGTTAGATATAATTTTGACATCTTACACCATGCATTTAAACTCAAAGAGGATTTGTTTGTTTATTTATAAACACAATACACTGGATCTTCATATTGGAAGTCTTAGTGACCAAGCAATAATACTTTTCCAAGAAGATAGGAGAATTGACTTAGCAATTGAATCTATCTATTTTGAGTTCTTCATGACAGAATTAAAAGGGAAACAAAGGCAAGAATAAGGAATGAGAGAAGTAAGAAGAAAAGGAGAGGAAAAAATAGAGAAATGTTGTGTTGGAGTTATGGATTGGTTCCTTATTATTGAAAATTTAAGAATGTAATTGTCATGAAATTAGGTCACTGGGTAAATCAATATGACATCTTTAACATATTTAATCTTAATTAATGATAAAAACTAAAGATTGATGATCTAAATCAGTCACAGAAACTGTTAGGATTATAATAGTTATTCAAAATTTATTTTGTTATTGGGTTTATATGTACAAATATATATATATATATATATATCACAATTAATTATGTTTTAATCTTAATATTTGCTATAACATATTTTATTGTCTCTGGTGATCTTTGTAACATATCTCACACATTTTATATGGCTATCATATAATTATGTTCTAAGAAGAAAAAGAATTAAAATTGTCCAGACCCATGAGGGGACTTTGGCAGACAGGAATAAAATTTCATTGTGTATGTGAGATGATTACATAGAATCAGATGGAAGAAATTGCTGATGTTTTATAGCCTTTTCATGGGTATGAACAAGTGTAAGAATGAGCTGTTTGAATGCTATATATTTATATTCAATTTCTTGTAATTCAGAGACTATAATATTAAAACTATATTCCACATGTGCCCCCTAGCTAGGGTTCTTTGTAAGATTTACAACCATTTCATTATGTACAGATTTAGAAGATAGAATAAGATAAAAAGGAAGCTATGATTATTAATCTGTAATTCTGTCAATAAGTGCCATTTAAAGTACCTGATTCTTCTTCGGTGTCTTTCTTTGGGACACTTTTACAAAACACAGTAGTTTCTTGTGGCTGATCTCTATGGAAGAGCTCTGAAAGTCATATCAACAAACAAAATTTAATCTTTGTTATTTCAGTCCTTCCAATACTTCTTAATGCCAGTTAGTAAAGCAAAATCCACTCTGTTCTGATTAATTTATCACAGTTTAATTTCCTAGGAATTCAATTTTGATCAGTAAAATTATGATACATGTTAACTCATCATGGAATGTAATTTTCAAATATATGCAAACATTATCTGAATATACCATTTTGCTTTCATTCCTCATGTATAAAATAATGAGTTGTGTAATAGCAGATTTAATACAGAAGCCAGACAACAGTGAACAGTGTTTTAAAATAAGAAAGGGGGAAAGGGAATGAAAAGGGAATGAACAAAACTGAGGTCTTTACTGAGGGAAATTCTCCTTGAAAATCAAGAGAAAACTAAGACAATAAAGGACAATTACAAGTATTCTACCCAGCATTGGTTATAAGTATTCAGGTATTTGTAAGAAAATAGTTCAGTATTTAAAATAAAACATCGTCATTGCTGATGCAATTTATATGACATCCAACACTGAGGGGTGTGACAGAGTGGCATAGACTCCAGGATATTATGTTTCATGAAATGTAATTCTATATTCATTCTAACTTAACTGTGAAGGAATTTGTATCTGTCTCTACATTCATATGTACAGGCAAGCAGTAACCAAAATACACAGAGAAGTAAATTATGAATAGGAAAATCAAAAAAGAAAAGTGGAATTGTTTAATCAATCCAAATAAAAACAGAGAAGGCAAACAATGGAAGAAGAAACAAATGCAAAGATTGCCATATATCCAACAATGTTTGGTAGAATGTCTAAGACTGAAACTTGAATGTATGGACAAATTATAATTATGAAAAATTTAAAACGGTGTGAGAAATTGAGCAACACGGTTAAAGTATTGCTAATTATATTTGAACATATGACCCACACTAGCAAACATATTAGTTAAATTAAAAATTTTTAAGACAGTATATCCTATTTTCTTTTCAAGCATGCAGAACGTACTCATCAAAAAGACTGTATGCTGGACCATAAAATATATTTGGAGGAATTTTAAAGAATCAAAATTATGTGCATAATATTCACTGATCTCACAGAACTATGCATTAAATCTGTTTTATAAAGAAACTCAGCAATGGGCAATGGCTGGGAGAGATGGCTGAGTGCTTATGTGTATGGACTGCTCTTGCAGAGAATTGAGTTCAGTTCCCAGCACCTACACAGTGAGACTCACAACTGTCTGCAGCTCCAGCCCTGGGATGGAATGGGGTTCCTTCACCCTCTTCTGCACTCCAAAGACATATTCATTTACACTTGCACACACCCACACATCGACACACACATATGTGGAGATCACAGGACAGTTTGCCTGTAATCCTGGCAGTTGAGAGGGAGAAGTAGGAGTCTTTCTGTGAAAGAAATAAAAATCAAAAGTACTGTCTGTGACTCTCTATGTGATCTGAGTGCTGAGTGGAGTTTTTTCTTTCTGGTTGTCAAATCAATATTACTTTACCTATGTTCTGTCATTTGAATGAGCTAGCTAAAAACATAAAGTTATTAGCACGCAGCTGTCATTTGAATCTGTAGTGTATGTGGATAGATAATAGCAAAGTGAGAGAAGGGAAGGATTACAGGTGGAATCTGAGAGAGCATCTCCAGGGATGAGGCTCAGCAGAAGAGGCTAAGAGGAGGAAGGGAAGGAGCTGGAAGCCATTAGTGACTGTAGGAAAACACATACTGTGGAAACTGAAGTGAAAGAGAGAAGGCCAAAGGTGTTTTCTGTTAGAGGGAGACTGAGTAAAGAAAAACCAAACCCAGGTGCAGGGATGCCTGACCAGAATCCAAGCTATGGTCATCAAGAGAAAAATTACAGCAAAATAATGAAGAGGAATGACCTAATATATATTTTAGAAATATATTCCTGTAAAAGTAAAACAATCCTCAACTTTATTCGTGAAATGAGAACATGTTTTCTTCATGTACAAGAATGGTTTTAGGAAATTGCCAATGTCTAGTAAGAAGCAGAGCAGTATGGAGCTGAAATCTGTGTAATTCCTCTTTTGGTACCATTAAAAGGTGAAAGATGCCACTTCTGTCTTTTATCTAACTCCTGTTTCCAAAGGAATCTGGACAGTGTGGGCTCAGCTAAATGCTCAGCTGTCTGAAGGAAAATCAATCTGTTAGCAAGGAGGAAGCAGGAAGGATGACAGTACCATAACCCAGAATACTTCATGCATGTGTATCTCATTCACTGAGACTATCCTTCATTTATTTCACACAGCTGCCATACATTAGGTTCTGAATCATTTTCATTATTTCACCAATATTTTTTGAGTGTCTGTTACTTGTCAGGTACTAGATCTTTGGTATATGTTACAGGCAAAAATTAAAAAATTCCTGATGATGGAGCTTAATTATAGCAAGCAGTCTTACAAAAAAGTCAAACTTCATGGCCTCAGATTACTGATGACAGTGTGGTTAAGTGTACAGTGTATCTCAGAATACAAATGATGCAAGCATAGCAGCATGTGTACTGTCCTTGCTGGACACACCTCTGAAAGCTATAGTCAATGAAACCTTGACTGTCAGTGAGGGCAAGGCCTTTTTCCAGCTAACAATCACTATTTTAACTGAAATTATTTCCTCAATCTGATATTAAAATATCCCAAGTTATTATAGTAGTTCAAAGACTATCTCTCTAATTAATTCATGTCTATATATTTAATCCAGAAGTAATTATTATGATGCCTATGTAGGAAATATTCCAATGAAATACCAGTTTATAAGCACACCTTTGGCTGTTTTCTGAACCATACCTAGAAGGTGCCTGTTGAACATCATAGGATAAGGGATAAGCATTTAATCAGCTCTTGACTTTGTTCTACACACACCTTTCTGTATCTTAAGTAAATACTATGTGAAAGTGATCAAAAGCAACACAATAGAGAGAAAATGGAGAAAGCAAGCCATGGGTCCAGGATGCTAGGGGGCTGTTGACTGACACACAGAATCCTCTCATCTCTCTCATCTCCAAATGATAATTATGTATTAGCATTAATAACATAGGCAGACATTAGTGTATTCTTTACGATAGGACCACGTTCCCGAAGCCACACTGGACTTGGTATTAACAGCTCAGCAATTTCAAGCTCAGTGGTTATAATTCATCAGTGGTTCAATAGGATCTCTAAATGCTCCATCACAATACCCATGTTTCTAAGCAACTATTTCTATAGCAATGTGCCACTAACGTATTATTAAATCAATTACACACAGGATTAAGTAATAGTCTTCTGAAAGATTTGAAATTCACAACAAATTTTGCATCCCAATTTTTATTTTAGTAATTCATTAGTTTTATCCACCTTCCATTGAAGACATTAAAATTTCAGGTGTGTTACACAGAAAGAGAAAACATGCATTTCAATGAAAATAATAACAAAAATAATAACAAAAGGGTCAGAAATGAGATATGACTGCCTGTGTACCAAAGATACAGGTTTAATTCTGCCTGCAGATGACAACACCCAACCAGACAGAAAGTGGAATGTTGACCACTGACTTTTCAGAGGAGGAGACAAGGTTAGAGACATCCTTTACTACTGCATCCTTTTCTGGAAATCTGGGAAGCGAATCCTATGTAGCTTACCCAATTAATAATTGTATTGATGTGAGAAGTAGTAAAGGGAAAAAAGGATAAAGGAACTTGACATGATTAACATAGTACTAATAGGAAATTCTTTGATTTTGTAAGAGACCTCAGTTCTGTTTTTGTTTTCTTAACTTTATATGCATGTTTATGTGTCTGTATGTGAATGCCATGGTGCATACATGGACACCAGAGGACAACCTTGGACATTAGTCACTGACTTCCATCTTATTTGAGACAGGACACCTTGCTTATCATTGCATATGCAGGCTAGTTGGCCCTCAAACTTGTGAAATTCTCTTGTCTTTATCTTTTACCCCAACCTAGGAGTCCAGGATTACAGATATGTGCCATTATGACTTTACATAACTCTGTGTATCTGAATGCGATACCCTAAGTCAAGTCTTCATGCACTCTTTAGCCACCCTGTGATCTTCCCAGTTTTCAAAAATAATTCCTGCATCAGTAAGATTGGATTGAACTTTAAAGAATAGTGTCTTAAAATTTAAATGACTATAGAGTAGTCAAGGAGATGCTCAAGAGATGATCTGAGTTCAGTCTCTGGATCCATATAGTAGAAGGAAAGAACTAACTCCAATGAGATGTCCCCTGACCACCACACATGCCCTGTGACACATAGGACATCTACATTCTCTCCCTGATAAATATTTGTAATTTAATATGTTTTTTTTAAGAAGAGGTGCTAAAAAGGCAAAAGTCCAGGTGGCAAGTAACATTAGATGAGTTCTAGAATATTCTCTTCTATTAGTCTCATTCCATGAATGACTGAGGCAGACATTAGGAAATTCACAGGAATCTCTGCATACTGCTGTCACCAGTGTCAGAAACTGCCCATGCTTACCAGTTGAGCAAATAACTCCAGAGATTGTAATTCAGTAGTAGTTTAATAACATGCTCAGTTGTGGGAGGAGGCCTTTTGTTTGTTTCCCAGCTGCTCAGCCCCGACATAATCACTCAGAAACAATATTATTTAAAACACTGCTTGGACCATTAGCTCTAGCTTCTTATTGGCTAACACTTATATTTTAATTTAACCCATTTCTAGTCATCTGTACATTGCCACATGGCTGTGACTTACCAGGTAAAGTTCCCAGCATCTGTCTCTGGTGGAGCTACATGACTTCTCATTAACTCCTCCTTCTTTCTCCCAGCATTCAGTTTATTTTTCCCCATCTATCTCTATTCCCTATGCAGGCCCAAGGCAGTTCTTTATTAACCAATGATATTCACAGCATACAGAGGGGAATCCCACATCACCTCCCTTTTCTGTTTAAATATAAAGGAAGGTTTTTAACTTTAGCATAGTAAAATAACATATAACAAAACAGTTATCAAGCAAGAATTATAGTTACAATATTTATATATACTTTATCTCTTATCATAACTGAGGAAAACTACAACTATAAATTCTTCAACTCCATCAAAGACTCCAGAAAGATATTATATTACCTAAATAAATAGGAAGTACATTGTAAGTAACTTCCAAAACTTTAGAATTGACAGAGACATCTCACTGCCTGGACAGTCACCCAAAGTTCTTCTCTATAGTTGGGGCATCCTCTTTCATCCTACAAACATCTGACAGACTTTTCCATGAAGCAGAAACTTTCAAAGACAGTTCCACCTATATTGGCGGTTTGTCAGTCACTTTCTTCTGTGTCCTGAAGAATGTCTAGCAGACTCTTTCATGAAGCAGGAACTCCAAAGGATTGATTGTCTCATCTTTAGGCAAGTTCAACAGTCATTTTTCTGTGGGTCCTACATGTTAAGTTCACATAGCATACAATCAAGCAGTCCATGCAAGAGAAGTTTCTTGCCCAAATGACTAACCAACTTCATAAGGAGCCTCTTTGATGCCCATCTTCCTCTTGAAGTAGATTGGTGTTGCCAGAAACAGATGTATCTCATTGTCATGAAAAGTCCTAAGTTCTAAAAACATTTAGATACCATATTCTGAAGGTCTTTGTATGATTTGAAGAGCACCTATCCAATTGAAATATATCTCTATATATCTAGAAAACCTAACATGACTAGAATCTTGACTATTATCGATGATTATTAACATATATTTCTTAATTATATATTACATTTTTAAATGAGCTGGACAAACATAATACCTTAATCAAGATCAGAAATACATATACACAGTATAACAAAATTGACCTTAAATTTGTATCAATAAACCAAGATGCATATTAATGCAAATCTCTATAACATATCTCCCTTTGAATGTAAACAAACATTTATAAACAATATTTGGGAATATGGGCATAGTTATTTCCTGCTTTTTGTTGGGTGAAGTAATTTTTGGGGGTGTTCATGGTGACCTTTCAGGGGGTCTTGGTGTATCAAGCCACATTAGCCTGGAATGAATCCATAGGTTCTCATCTTCTGTAGAAACAAAAGAAAACCCTCTTTTCCAAAGGGTTTTAAAATCAAGACATCTTTAAGATATATAGGTTGGTTTAGCTTAGCAGCCTGTACAATGAAATGTCTCTCTGTACTTAGTTAATTCACAATCCAAAAATTCAAAGAAAACACAGTAATATACATAATCCCGACTCTGTAAATTTTCCATCTTCACATGCCTTATTATTTTTAACTCTACTTCTTTAATATATGACTTATTGTACTCTGTTTCTTTAAAGACTTTAACGTTTTAAAAACATTTACTTCTTTTTGTAACTGTCTATGCTTTTTTTCTTCTCTCGCCCAAGCTTATGTACATTTATCCAACACTGTAACCCATTTAGAGGTCTTTTTTTTTTTAAATCTGAATCTGTCTTTATTGTGTATCTGTAATTATTTTCTGATCAGAAGTGCTTCTTAAAATGCTAAGCCCTTCTTATGACCTTTGAAGTGAAAACTAGGAGAACAAATATCCCTGCCACTCTATTTTGTTGTAGTTAGAATGGAGTAGGTAACAAATAATCAGAATCCCTGGGTAAAGTTAAGCTATACCCTAATATATTGTGGCAATGCATTTTTAAAAGTTCACGTTTACAGGGACAAATGTGTGGCTCATATGCCATCCAATAAACACTGGTGATTTGTTTTGGTGTGGAATGTCATGTGAGGCTAGCAGAGTAACTGTTATGGCAGTTTGGCCTCACGAAAACTCTATTTTTCATGGTAATCATTTCTGGGAATGGATGGTATTGAGATATCAAAGTATCACACCACACAACTTTGGGGGCGTTTAGCTCTATGGATTCACACAGTTGGGCATTGTTCACTTATTCCTCTGCGCACTCCTTCAGATGCTACAGTGGGTCCAATGCCCTGGCTAGGAAGATGAAGCAAGTACAATGGGTTGTTCTGTTATGCTGACCCCAGACATTGAAAGAGTTGGATGCTGTGTCTACCTCAGCTAGGTTCTGGTTTCTAAGATGTCTTCCCATGGTGGTGCTGGAGAAAATAAGTGAGTCAAGGAGACTGTGTCACCAGAAGCACAGAAAGAAAACTCAGAAGCTTCCTCAAGTACTAAATTCAACTGCCCCTTCATACGCATTAGTTGTAATGCTCCTATGTGGTATAATGCATGATGCAAAAACAAACACCTCCAAAACTGTTTACATCTTTTCTGAAACTTGAGTGCTAGCATCATGCCCCCTTTTCCTGTGTGTGTACTGTTTCCACATATAGATTACTTCCTCGAGGGTTGGCTGGAAATAAGACACACAAGGGAGCTTTAATTAAGCTATCCAGCTCCACTTTCATCCACTAAAGCCTTGGCTACCTTTGCTGTTTGAGATGGAATGCAAAACTATTTCATATTTTCCTTCTTTTCCCCACTCCCCTCTTCAACCTTTTCTTCCTTTTCTGCCTGTCATTTTGTCTCCTCTTTCTCCTTTCTTCTTCTCCTCTCATTTGTTTTGAGTTAGTTATTGTCCTTTGTATCTCGTGTCTTATATGCCTCTACTTCACTTAAGTGATTTGAGCAGATTGTTTTCAAGCAGAAAGGGAACAGTAACCCAAACATTGGCTGACACCTTGACAGAGTTAAAAAAAAATCATTGAAAGGTTTTTAAAAGGGTAGGAGGTTGGGAAGGAGAGAAAAATCAATATGTTATGAAGAACATGATAGGTGGACCAGACAAGAAAAATGCCCAGGAGGAAGGATATGACGGAAAGCAGAGCTGTGGCCTCAGCAGACATTTCCCAATCCATTTAGTCATCTGGGTAAATTAGTATGTACTGAGTGGCTCAAATGGCTTACTTCAGGCCAGGCTTGGCTCTTGTTGCCATAGATTCTGACTTAAGAAAGACACTTCGATGCTGGAGATCTGAACTCAGGTCCTAATGTGCACATAGCAATCACTTTACCCACTGAGCCATCTCTGTATCCAGGCCCTGTTCTTATAGTCTGTTGAATTATAGCCTTACTAGAATTGATCAATTTTCATTAAACTCCAAAACATGTCTATTTAACTCTAACATTCCTGTATAGCAAATCAATACATAGCCAAAGTTCCAAATGAACTAATGTGAGGTCTAAATAGATGAGAAAGATGAGTTAGAGGGAAAGGATGCAGTCCCGTGTTCTCTCTTTTGATAAAGCCAGCGTAGCTGCTCAGAAGCCACATCCTCAGAGGCAGTGACATACAACTCTCATTAGCTTTGTTCTTTTAAATTTTTTTCTAACTTTCTCCTCCTCATTGGTGAATCATAAAAATTTAATATTTTGCAGGCAAGTGTGGTATTAAAAAATAAAGTAAATAATAAAACTCATCTCTTTGCTATTATTGCTGACTTTATATCAAACTCAAAGCAAAGGTATCTCCAAACTCAAAGTGTTTTTAAATAGGTCATTTTTGTGTCAACTATATGCCAATAAAGTTGCTTAAAAATAAGGTAAATCTTTTATTACATGGTCACATATAATAGCTGGGACTAGTTCTCTTTGCAACATGTTTAAAATGAAAGGCAGAATTTCCCAATACTTCAAGGTACAGAAAAGCAGAAGGAACAACAAGGATGAAGTGAAGGGCTGTATGCTTGTCCCTGATGGCACAGCTGTGAGTCTGGAGTGGAGACTTCCTTGAAAACACCAGTCATGGAAGATCAGTGCACCTGCTGTTTGGGAGAAGTGAATAAGCCTGATTCAATCTGCACAAACCACAATTAGAGAATTTCTCAGATAATTATTCAGCCTTCATGGCATTATTCTTACCATGTGAGAGAAAATCAATTGGAGAAATGACAAAGTTCAAAGCGATTTTCTTATTAATTATTAGCATATCCATATGATTTAATTGGATTAAATTCATTGATGCTTACACATAGGACATTACCAAATTTTAAAGTCTAAGGATGGGAAATCTGTTAGTTGTTCAAATTCAAGACTCTGGCTCTGCAGAGGAGTCTTATTCTTGTGTCTGTTCATCCATGAGGACTGTTCTGTTCCACATTGAGGAAACCATACTCTAATATTCTATTCTATTTTTGTTTCTACGCCATGTTCATTTTAGAAATAATATAAATTCCTGTATGTTGAAAGGTCAAGTAGAAGAGAGAAATAAACTGTCAACATTTTTGACTTAGAATAGAAAAAAAAACATTGCCAGCACTTAGTGTAATGCTTAATTCTATTTTCTCTGCTTACTGTTAAACCTGCCAGTAATGAGGTCACAGTGACATAAGCAGTGAATAAGGTGTGATTTATCTACAGAAGATGACCCTGTTGCAATGTCTATTAACTTGGAAATCTATTTTAACTATTCTTTAAGGTGAGATGCCACCCCATCCTGTTTTAGTTATGGTTTCTATTGCTGTGAAGGAATAACATAGCCATGGCAACTCTTATGAAGGAAAACTTTTAAATGGGGTTATCTTACAGGTCTGAGGTTTAATCCATTATCATAATGGTGGGTAGCATGAAAGCAAATATGATGCTGGAAAAGGTGATGAGAGTTCTCCATCTTGATGCATAGGCAATAGAATGTGAACTGTGCACTACACCGAATGTAGCTCAAGCAAATGAGACATCAAAACCTACCATAAGTGACACATTTCCTCCAATAAGGCCACACCTACTCCAACTAGGTCACTCTTCCTAATAGTGACTCTGCCTTTGGGGGTCATTTTCTTTCAAATCACCAAACACCCCTTTAAAATGGTAGAAGTCATCATCCCCACAAAAAAGCATGTGTATAATTCTTTTTTTCAAGAAAATATACTTTAAGATGAGTCAATTAGTCTTACAAGATGATCTGAGTTACAGGAAATACATTTTTTTCCAAGAGCTTTATCTTACTGTTAGGCACAAATGCAAATCATATGCCTTAATATTCTACTCCAGCAGGTTCTTTAGTTTTGGAGGTTAACATTTCACAATCATCACATTCCTACATGTTATCGTTTTCTCATGAACTGAATATTCATGCTGATCTCAGAACATGTTTCTGTAACTTATTACAGGGCACAGATTGTTCTATGTGGAGTTTATTTTTTTAGTTTCTGAAGACATTTAGATTCTGTTATACTCTAACCACTGAGATAAATTATTGTGCTAAAATGACTTCACGAGAAACAAATAAACAAACAAAAATCACCACATGAAACTGACTTAGAAAATTAGCAAGAGAGTATATTGCTCCTTAGTAGCTCCTGTAAATCTTCTTTTTATAGAAGTGATAACATATAGCCAAAATATTTAACCAAGTTTTTAAAAAAAATTATCTACTCAGCTATTTATACATTTACATGTAGTAAGTGATTTTAAAATTCCATTAAATTTTAACTAGTAAGAAAATCACTCTCACCACTGATAAGTCATAAAGGCTAGACAAATACATCTCCAAGGAAAAAACCTTTACAACTGCAGAACAATTTGATAGCTATTTACACAGAAGTAAGTATTCTAACTCTAGCTTCTACCTCTATTGTATGAACCTTATTGTTTTGTGATGAATTACAACCGATACTTAGAAATTGTTTTTGCTGAACAGCACTGACTTCTAGACTGGGCTTCCAAAGCAGCTAAAATGAAGACAAAGACCTGGGACCTCTTCTTTCATTTATTCCTGCTCAACTATACACATCCACGTCAATCAATCATTTGTCTTTAACTGGGTGACGCTGTCGGGTAGCTATTGGGTATTAGTGGGCCTGGAGACACTGCTGATGGATCCTGTTCATAACCAACTGCTGGATAAGACAAAGACTGGAGCTACAGGAGTCTGGTTGTTGGCCAGCGAAATGGAGTCTGAGTCATAAATCTAGCCCTGGGAGGATCCATAATGTTCTCCATTTATTGGACTGTTATCAGCAGTGCGGGAGACAGAGTCATAGCTCAAGGCTGCTATTCTTAACAGCCTTAGGTATTTCCCTAATCTTTCAGTGACCCCAACCCAGGCCAAACCAGGATTTATGGCTTTGATACTACAAAGAATTTCAGGGTTAGTTGCTACTATGAAGCCAAGTCAGAGATATCCTCAAAGATATTGAGAAAGAAAGTCACTCAAGAAGAGAACAAGGGCACATCTGAGGGATTCTCTGAGAGTCTGATTTTGAGTGTTCTGGTATTAACTGTATATAGGATTTTGGAAGAGTTTGAAAGTGTATTGTTCAACTGGTTTCTTAGGACTCTTTCTGCCTTCTATCCTTTTTTTCTTTGATAATTGAGATTACAAGTTGCTTCTGGGGTGCTAGGTGTCATCACAATTTGATAAAATAAAAAACAGGGATTCATTGCACATGGACTTTGAACATGATTTTTCCTGTAAATGGGGTTTCTGTGAGAATCCTAGAAAATGACAGATTTTCAGTGAATGAGGAACTGAGGCCCTAATCAGTTATTGATTTGCTAGAGTTCTTCCTTCAGTGCTGTCAAGAGGCTTTGCACAGACTCCAGGATGATGGGATCTCCACTCTTCTCCCAATGGAAAACACTGAACTCAGCTCAAAGGGGATGAGAGACAATTTATTCTGAAGCTAAATATGAGTGACCATGGACCAGGAACATAAATTGATATTTCTTCAACTTCCACATTTCAATGTTAAAGCAGTCTCATAAAGCATTTTAATAACAGAACAAAGAAACCATAAGTCAATATCCTTTGACAATACTTTGGTGGAGACATTAGGTCAGCAGATTAAAGCAAAGTGGAGAAATCTCTGCTGTAATTGCCAGATGCCCGAAAGGCATACTCCATCTTTTAGTTAGTAGATTCCAGGTGTCTATGGATGCTAAAGGGTTTACCTGATGGTCACAAAGATGGTAGATCATGCACAAAGGAAGACAATAAATGACTGTGGAGAAGGATAAACATGTCCCAAGATAATTTGGCTGTAGACTTGTATTGTTTCAAACTCTCTACAGACCTTCTGTTCTCATCAGTTATTCAGCCTTGCAGAAGGTTCAGTGGAAATTGTAGCTTGTTTCCAAGAATCTTTGTTCACAGCTCTCATATCCCCCAAATAGTCTTTATATTATGCTTCAAATGGTAAATAGCTATTCAAAATCTCCCAAGAATTTCATCTAGCCAGAGGCTTTTGAATAAAGAACAGAGACTATTACCCATCAGTAACATAGACAGAAAAAAGCCTCTCTTTAAAAATAGTCTAAAGCCTTCCTGAAATGTAGGTTAAGACAGACTTTGATTCATTGTCCAGTCTTACCCTGTGAGTGTGCTCTACATTGCAATAAATTCTACTTTTGTTCTATACTATTTTGTGGGGTAACTCTGGGTGTTTTTTGATACAGCTCACAGGGTTAGTGTTGTAGGGAGAGGAGGCCTGTTTGCTTGTCCTGGCCGCCTGGCTTGCTTAGCCCCAAAATAACCACACAGGAATTGTATTAGTTAAAACACTGCTTGTTCATTAGCTCTAACTTCTTATTGGCTAACTCTTATATATTAATTTAATCCATCTCCATTAATCTGTGTATTGCCACGTGGCTGTGACTTACTGGCAAGATTCTAACCAGCATCCATCTGAAGTAGAGGATCCATGGCTTCTCTAACTCTGCCCTTCTTCCTCCCAGCATTCAGTTCTGTTTTCTCCACCTACCTAGGTTCCACCCTATCAACTAGGCCAAGGCAGTTTCATTAACCAATGAAAGCAACACACAAACAGAAGACATTTCCTCTCGAGGAGATGCCTCAGAGGTTAAGAGCACTGGCTGTTCTTCCAGAGGTCCTGAGTTCCATTTCCAGAAACCACATGGTGGCTCACTACCATCTATAATGTTATCTGGTGCCCTCTTCTGGCATGTGTATACATAATAAAATATTAATTAATTTTTTAAAGATACATTGAAATAAAAGCAACTGAGATGTTTTATTGCTAGCGCCTTATTACTGACCATGAGAAGGCATCCAAAACTGTACCATCATTGTTCTAAAACTATAGTCTCTTTAGATCCCAAGAATAGCAAAACTTTGCATATAGATCGCCCCCTTATTCAACCTCAAATAGAAATAGTTATCTCTTGCGCAATTGGGCAACTGGATCATGTTGTAGCAAGTAGCTCTGTCTTGCTTGGGCTTATATTGTAGAACCAGAACTGAGACGTGGTTAACTGGATCACAAGGTAAAGAAGAGTGTTTGGTTAGACATCTTATCTCATACCCAATTCTTCCCCTGTCTAAACCAAATCTAAGGTCAGCACCACTAAGATTTCTGGAATGCTTGGTTACCATTTTCCAGAAATGACCATACTGATAGAAATAATTTCCTGCTGCAGAAATAAAAACAACAAAAACATAAACAATCAAAGCCCTGCAACAAATACCTTCTGTATACAGAAGGTAATGTTTCATAATGACAGTTTCATTCAAGTACATTATTTACCTCAGTACATCTCCTGTTGGTGGAGATTGCTTATCCGTTCCCTGACCACCCAGAACCGAAATAATCACACAGAAAATATATTAATTACAGCACTGCTTGGCCTATTAACTCAGGCTTCTTAATAACTAACTCATACATCTTAAACTAACCCAATCCTATTATTTTATATTTTACCATGAGGCTCATAGTTTACCAGTAAGGTTCCATGGCATCTGTCTCCTTCGGCAGCTACAGGTCATCTCCCTGACTCTACCTTCTTTTTTTCTCTATCTATGCTTGGAGTTCCTACCTTGTACTATTCTGCCCTGTCATATGCCCAAGAAGCTACTTTATTCATTAACCAATAAAAACAACACATATACAGAAAGACTTCCCACAACCAATCTCCAAACCAAACCTCCATCCTCCTACAAATCCTTTTCCTCTTCAAATTATCTGTGCTTATGAGAACACAGTCAAAGGAACTAAATCAACAGTAGCTTTTTTGTCTTTCTAATATATTGGAAACCTTGGAGTTGGTTTTTGGTTGCAAAATTAAATGTATACTTATAGTCTTCTTCAGAGTAGGACATATCAATTTATTATCCAATGCTAAATTGTCAGCCCTGAAGACATACACATAGAAGTAATATTATACAGACTGATTAGCTATTACTTATATATTTAGAAATAATATACATACATTTACACAAATTCACACTCACACATACATATCATACCTATATGTAACAACAATTGAAGAAAAAAGGGTCATAAATTTGAAAAAAAACTGAAATGGGTACATGGGAGGGTATGGAGGGAGGAAGAAGAAAGTGATGCAATTATGATATACTCTCAAAAAAATTAAAAGTGCATTTTAAATCATAAAAACAACTCTTGCCTGCTTTAACTTTGAGACAAAAGCAAGGGGTCGTTTAAAGTAAGGTTCCCATTTTCTCATTGAGACTAAGATGTAATGTACTGGTTTCTTTGATGTTTACAGTTCAAAGGGAAAATTCCAAGGCTCTTGACAAAGACAATTTTAAGTTGTAAAACTAAGAAAAGGACTTTAAAGAGAGATTTATATCTCAAAAAGGCAGTGAAAGAATTGACACTTGAAAATTTTTTCCAGCTTTTTTCCCCCTTGTTGAAAATAAATTCTTTTCTCAGACAATATTTTTTGATTATAGTTTCTGCTCCCTCTATTCCTCCCATTGCCTCCCCATTTTCCTCCCCTTCCCCTCCTCAGGCTTCTAAGAGATAACAACCAAACATGACAAATTAAAATATAATAAGATAAAGCAAAAACTATCTTATCTAATTCGGACATGACAACCTAACAGGAGGAAAAAGTCCCAAAAGCAGGCACAAGAGTCAGAGGCACTCTCGTTCTCACAGTCAGAAGTCCCTAGAAACCAATAAGCTAAAATCTGTAATATATACTCAGAGGACCTAGTACAGAGCTTTGTAGGCACTATTCTTCCTGCTTCAGTCTCTGTGAGCTCATATGCTCCTTGTTTAGTTGCCCTGGTTTCCTCTACCCCTTTTGGCTTTTTACAGTCTTTCTGCCTCCTCTTCCATGGGATTCCCTGGGCTCTGAGGAGAAGGATTTGATGAGCTGCAGTTTCATGGCAGCTCTCTCTGTTTGCACTTCTTCCTAGCATTCAGTTCTGTCTACTCTGCCTACCTAAGTGCTGCCCTATCAAAAGGTCAAGGCAGTTTCTTTATTCAATCAGTGAAAGAAACACATAGACAGAAGAAACTCCTACACCAAAGTCATGTGTGACTCATGGTTAGTGTTCATAGATCAAAGACTTGTCAGAATACAATCCGAATACAATCCAGGTGAATAGATTCATTACAATGTACATGTACACAGCTATTACTCATGTCTTATGATAGTATTATGATTTTTCAATAATTCTAGACCATTTGGCTTTTTAAGGATTATGCTTTAGCATTTTGTAGATAACAGAATCTAAATAGTAGAAAATTATATAAACAATTATGATCCATCTCTCTTGCAGTTAAAAAGTACAAATTATAAACTATGCAAATCTATTTCTGCTGCTTTGAAAGAGAACAAATTATATTTGATACAAAGAAAATAACCATCCTGCAGCTCACATTTCAAAATGATGCATCAGTGTTCAGGATAATTAAACATAGCACGGAGAGAGAACATTATTTATATATTAAGCCACAAGAAAAATTCTAACTAATATGTGGTTATTATTAGGACAATCCAAAGAATAAATCATTACATCATAAGTCTTAAGAAATATAACAAATTTAAAACATAAAATCTCTGCAAAAAATTAACCACATTGTAACTCATGGCTATATTTTATGAATCAAAAAACCAGTAAAGGATGTTTTTAAACAATAAGAATGTTGCAGCTAGACTTTTTTGAGTCCAGCTTAATTTTATTTAACTAACAGAAATGAAACAAAACTTTATATAGTTAAACAAATGCAGCAAAAATAAACAAGTAACACATTTTTGCCTAGTTAAACAAATATTCCATAGCATTTCTCCCTTTTGTCTAAATAAAAGGAAAGATTTTAACTTCAACATAGAAAAAATATAAACAATAAGAACAGTTATTAAGTACAAATTATATTTATGAAATCTAGTCCTTTTGCATTTGGCAAGTTTGAAGAAATCCTTTATTAATCTATCCTATCTTGGTGAGTCAAAAGCTCTGTACCTAATTTACCTCCTATCATAAATAAGGAAAACAACTATAACTATCCAGTCTTCAACTTAAACAGAAACCAAAGGAACATTGTCCCATTCATTTTATGAGACCACAGTTACCTTGATACTCAAAATCACATAAAGACTTAACAAAGAAAGAGAACTACAGAACATTTCCCGCTATGAACATAGATACAAAAATATTCAATGAAGTATTTGCAAACCAAATCCAAGAACACATCAAAGAAATCTTCCACCATGTTCCTACTTAGGCTTCATCCCAGAGATGTGAGCATCCCAGAGATGGAAGGCTCAACATATGAAAATCAGTCATAGCAATACACTATATATACAAACTGAAAGAAAAAAAAGCATATGATCATCTCATTAGATACAGAACAGACCTCTGACAAAATCCAACACCTCTTCATGAGTAAAGTCTTCGAGTGATTTGGGATACAAGGGACATACTTAAACATAATAAAGGCAATTTACAGCAAGTCTATGGCCAACATCAAATTAAATGGAGAAAAGCAATCCCACTAAAATTAGGACAAGGTTGTCCACATTCTCCATATCTATGCAATATAGTACTTAAGCCTTGACCTAGAGTAAGAAGACAACTAAAGGAGATCAAGGGGATACAAATTGAAAATGAAGAACTCAAAGTATCATCATTTTCAGATGATACTATAGTTTACATAAGGACTCTAAAAATTCCACCAGGAAACTCCTACCGATAAACACTATCAGCAAAGTAACTGGATACAAGGTATAGCTTACAACATAAAAATGACTAATATACTGAGAATCATATCCGGAAAACAATACCCTTCACAATAGCCACAGATAAGACATCTCTTGGGGTAACTCTAACCAAGCAAGACAAAAACTTATATGATAAAATCTTTAAGTCCCTGAGGAAAGAAATTTAAAAAGATATTTGAAGATTGGAAAGATCTCCAATGCTCATGGATCAGTAGAATTAACATAGGAAAAATGGCCATGATATAAAAAGAAATCAACAGATTCAACATGTCATCAAAATGTCCAGTACAATTATTTACAGAACTTGAAAGAACAATACTTAACTTCATATGGAAGAAACAAAACAAACAAACAAATTCATGATTACGAAAACAATCCTGAGTAATTAAAGAACTTCTGGAGGTCTCACCATCCCTGATTTCAAGCTGTACTACAGAGCTATAGTAATAAAAAAACCACATGGTAGTTGCATAAAAGCAGATATGTTGATCAATGGAATTGAACTGAAGACCCAGACTTAAATCCACACACCTATGGCCACTTGAGTTTTGATAAAGAAACCAGAAATTCATACTGGAAAAAAAATAGACAACTTCCTCAACAAATGGTGCTGGTCAAATGGTATGTGTGCAGTAGAAGAAGTGCGAATAGATCCAAACATACCACCCTGAACAAAACTCAAGTCCAGGTGTATCAAAGACTTCAACAGAAGACCAGACACACTAAACCTGTTACAAGAGAAAACAGGAAATAGCCTTGAATGCATTGGCACAAAAGACATCTTTATAGAAAACATTGATGGCATAGGCACTAAGACCAACAATTAATCAATGGGACCTCATGAAAATGAAAACTTCTGTAAGGCAAAAGACATTGTCAACTAGATGAAGTGGGAGCCTAAAAAAAAATGGGAAAAGATTTTTACCAACCCCACATCCAATAGAGGGCTATTATCTGAATTATAAGGACTAAAAAAAGAAAATAAAACTAGGTATCAAGAAAACAAATAATTCAATTTAAAAATGGGGTACAGATCTAAACAGAATTCTCAATAGAGGAATCTTAAATGCTTGAGAAGCACTTAAAGAGATTTTCAATATCCTTAACCATCAGGGAAATGTGAATCAACACCTGCCAGGATGACTAAGATAAAAACCACAACTGGCAGATCATGCTGACAAGGATGTGGAGCAAGGGGAACACTTCTCCACTGCTGGTGCGAATGCAAACTTTTGAAACTATGGAAGTCAATATTGTAGTTCCTCAGAAAAATTGGAATCGACCTACACCAAGACCCATTTATACCACCCTTGGGCATGTACACAAAGGATACATCATCCAACCACAAGGATACTCACTCAAGTATGTTCATCAACTATTTATTCTAAATACCCATAAACTGGAAACAACTTAGATGTTCTTCAACTAAAAAATAATTAGAGAAAATAGAGCATTACTCAGAAGTTAAGACAGAATGAAATCATGAAATTTGCAGGCAAGTGGATGAAACTAGAAAATACCATACTGAGTGAGGTAATGCAGACCCAGGAAAAATAAATATGGTTTGTACTCATTTATAAGTGTGTATTATCTGTTAAGAAAATTGTAATAAAGCACAGACCCAGAGAAGATAGGTAAAGAGGAGAGCCTAGTAGGAACTCATGGATCTCCCTGGGAAGGAGTAATAAAATAGATGTTGTGGGTGGACTGGGGATAGGTAGGGATAGGAGTAGGAAGGAATCAGGTGATGGTAAGGAGTGGAGGGAAAGAGTATGGGGAAGCACAGCTGGAATTGGAGGTCATTTGATGGACAGTGTGGAAACCTAGTGCAGTGTAGACATGGAATCTGTGAGGGTGACCCTACTAGGACTCCTACTAAGGGAAGATAAGGAGTCTGAACTGGCCATCTTTGTGACTAGGCAAAGCTTCCAGTGCTGAAACAGGATTTCATTTGTTGGCCCACTGTGTACCAATGAGATCTCCAGCAAGGCTGATGCTAGGGCAGAGGGTTGCTCTCTGGATGCTGACATCAGGGCTGCATTGCTGAGTACAACATCCATGTAACTCATTGAATGTAGAGAGGTTGAATTGGTGCCTACATGGAACCTTCAGCCGTATTTTAGTCTCTTTGGTGCAGCAACATATTATCCAAGTTATGGAAAGAGAAACTTGAACATCAATTCAGTCACAAAACCTTTACCTATATTCTGTCTCTGCTGAAAGATGTGCTGGAGCAATGGTGGCACCAATCTTGTGGAGTGGCCTATCAATGTTTAGTTTAACTTGAAGCCCATGCCATGACAGGGAGCCCATGTCTGACACTTTCTGAATGACCAGTAACTTGAGACTGGATAGCCCAGAGACTTGGGGAGAAACCAAACACAACTGCCCCCAACCACTGAAAATGTCAATTAAACTGTTTCTAAAGATATTGTGTTATACTCATAGATCTATATCTTGCCCAGGCATCACCAGAGAGTCTTCCTCTGGCAGCAGATAGTAGCTATTGCAGAGACCTGCAGTGAGACATTATACAGAGAGAGAATATAAAATAGAGGTTTCTGTCAGGTCCTTCCTCTCAGAGACAGGAGACCTCCACAAGAGGGTAAAGAAAGATTGTAGAAGCCAGAAGGGATAGAAGGAGCACATGGCCTATTGAATCAACTAATCAAGGTTCATATGTGCTCACAAATACTAAAGAGGCAAGCATAGGGTGCATGGTCTACACTGGTTCCTCTGCATATATGTTATGACTGTTAGCTTGGTGTTTTGTGGATCTCCTAACAGTGGAGTGATGTGGGAAGGTCATTGGTCAATCTGTTGTTTCATTGGTTAATCAATAAAGAAAACTGCTTGGCCTGATAGTCAGAAAATTAGGTAGGTGGAGTAGACAGAACAGAATGCTGGGAAGAAGGAAAATGAGGGCAGATGCGATAAAGCTCCAGCCCAAGATGGACGTATGCTAGAATCCTTTCCGGTAAGTCACCACTTCAATGGTGCTACACAGATTATTAGAAATGGGTTAAGCAAGATATGAGAGTTAGCCAAGAAGAGGCTAGATATAATGGGCCAGGCAGTGTTTAAAAGAATACAGTTTCCATGTTATTATTTTGGGGCATAAGCTAGCCAGGCAGCCAGGAGCCCGGTGGTAGGAACGCAGCCCGCAGCTCCAGCTACAGTGGAGGCCTGCCCTTGGGACTCTTTCCCTCCCTTTAGTGTGCCTTGTCCAGCCCCAATTTGAGGGCTTTTGTACTTAGTCTTATTGTATTCTGTTTGGTCAGGTTTGGTTGTTGTATCTTGGGGTTCTGCTCTTTTCTGAAGGAAACCAGAGGGAGTATGGGTCTGGGGGAGAAAGGAGGTAAGGGGAACTGGGAAGAGTGGAGGGAAGGGAAACTGTGGCTGAAATGTATTAGAGTCTATTTTCAATAAAAAGCATTATTATATCTTATGCTTAAAAAATTCCTCTTGACTATATTTTTGTATAATTTTAATTTTTAAGTGTATGCTGGCTATTTCTGAACTTTTTATTAACTTATCAAACTTTATCTGAAATCACCTATACATTAAATGATAGCTTTCGAAATAAAAAGAAAAAAAAAGGAAAAAAGTAGCTGAGCCCCACTTCCAAATATGATTTACTGTGCATCTTCTTATAAATTAACTGATTCCTTAATGTTTATCTCAAAAAGTTTTAAATCCCAGATGTATCCAATTTGTTCCAAGATCATAATGCAGGAAGCTGCATCATACATGACCTAAAAAAATACAATAGAAGAAATCAGTTTGACATACCACCCAAATACAAATTAAGATTTTTGCCCTTGACAATAATAATGTTTCAGGGGCCTCTATGTTGAAGTTGGTTTTTTTTCCCTGAATTTCTCCATCTTCTAAATACTAGTACAGTGCCCTTCAGTTGAAAATTCATTTTTGGCACCAGCTCTGAGATAATGGAATAGACTCCTCAAGTATTTTTCCTTTAGAATGAACAAAATCTACCAGCCACTAAGAGAAACATAGGACAGAAAGTACATCTTATTCTGGTCACACAGAACTAAGTTTTGTTCTTGCTTTTCACTTCTGTTTTATGGCCCATTAGCAGTGTAATTAATATAGAATTATCCAGTCTTTATGTTGAGGTCTTTGATGCATTTGGACTTGAGTTTTGTGATAGATATGGATCTATTTTCATTCTTCCACATATTGATATCCAGTTATACTAGCACCATTTGTTAAATATGCTTTCTTTTTTTCCATTTGATATTTTTGCTTCTTTGTCAAAAATCAGTAGTTTGAAGGTGTGTGGATTAATATCTGGGTCTTCAACTCAGTTCCATTGGTCCTCCTGTCTGTTTTTATGCCAATACCAGGCCGTTTTCAGTACTGTAGCTCTGTAGTAGAGTTTGAAGTCAGGGATTGTAATGCCTCCAGAAGTTCTTTTATTGCACAGGAGTGTTTTGGCTATCTTGGGTTTTTTCTTTCCATATGAAGTTGACTACCACTCTTTCAAAATCTGTGAAGAATTTTTCTGGGATTTTGATGGGCATTGTATTAAATCTATAGATTGCTTTTGGTAAGATTTCCATTTTTAATACATTAATTCTGCCAACCCAAGAGCATGGAAGATCTTTCCACTTTCTTGTGTTCAATTTCTTTCTTCAAAGATTTAAAGTTCTTGTCATAGCTGTTGGAAATGCAAGCTGGCACAGTCCCTTTGGATGTCAGAGTGGTTATTTCTCAGAAAATTAGGAAACAACCTTCCTCAAGACCCAGTAATACCACTTTTGGGTATATATCCAAAGGATGCTCAATTGTGCCGCAAGGACATATGCTCAACTATGTTCATAGCAGCATTGTTTGTCATAGCCAGAACCTGGAAACAACCTAAATGCCCCTTGACTAAAGAATGGATAAGGAAAATGTGGTACATTTACACAATGGTGTACTACACGAAGAAAACATTACGGCATCTTAAATTTTGCAGGAAAAATGGATGGAGATGGGAAACGTCATTTTGAGTGAGGTAACCAAGACCCAGAAAGACAATTATCACATGTACTCACTCATAAGTGGTTTTTAAACACAAAGCAAAGAAAACCAGCCCATACATCACAATCCCAGAGAACCTAGACAACAATGAGGACCCTAAGTGAGACATACATAGATCTAATCTTCATAGGAAGTAAAATATTACTGAGTAAATTGGGAGCATGAGGACCTTGGGAGAGGGCTGAAGGGGAGGGGAGAAGCAGGGAGGGGAGCAGCGAAAATATTTAGAGTTCAATAAAAATCAATAAAAAAAAATATCCAGTCTTGCTTTACCTAGTCATAAGCCCACAGTAAGTGTGGTCCTTCAGTAATCTCAGAGCAACTTTTTGTGATATTCTGGTATTAACACGGAACATTGCCCCAGGGTGTTCAAATCCCACTGCACACCCATATACAAATATTAGCTCACTTATACTTGACACTGTTGTTTCTTGTGTCTCATTATTGTGGGCAAGTGGCGAGTCTCACAATGGAAACATTGACAGCCATTGTATGGGTTTGAACCTACATCGTCTTAAATAAAGTTTGATATCCTACCTTAGAAGATGTTCTTTCCACTTTTGTGTCTCTTTAGAATTCTATAGAACAATTCCATAGTTAATGAAATATGAAAGTTGTTATTTATATCAACTTGCTCTGTTTAAATCTAGTATGTCTTTTGCCTCCCAAAGTTCCATAACCATATGACTTTAATTATGAGTAATTCATGTAATCTTTTCTTCTTCCTCAAAATATCTTGAACATATTTAGTCAATGGGAGTCTTCAATGTAATTGTATTTGTTTTATTTTTACCTTTGATTCCATATGAAACAAACATGTGAATCTCTAGTCTCCTATAAGTCTATAGTCTTTATATAAGGCAATGTGATGGGAGCACAAAAGTCCTTGTATTCACAGATCACCAAGATACCAGAAATGTTAATCACACAGGGTTTTCTTTTCAAACAAGAATTTGCACCACCTTACTCTGCCCAGAAGGCTGGGAATGAAGGTGAAAGGGAGGTGAATTGCAATCTGAGTAATCTGAAGGTCCAGGCCATATAAAGCTTGCACAACCAGCACCAAAGATACTTAATAACCTAGATGACCCTTACATCATTTGTGTGGCCAGGGGCTCATTGCAGTTTCCACAGACCAGAGATTACTAATAGCCCAAATGACCCC
Organism: Microtus oregoni; assembly: GCF_018167655.1. Classification (NCBI taxonomy): domain Eukaryota; kingdom Metazoa; phylum Chordata; class Mammalia; order Rodentia; family Cricetidae; genus Microtus; species Microtus oregoni. The sequence continues at coordinate 703,292 of NW_024544738.1, forward strand.
CATGATATCTGTATGACCAAAACCATGCCAGATCCTTCCTTAGGTACTTAAGCTAATACATATAGTCTATCTCTAGACCTTATCTTCTTGGAAAAAATGTTCTGTACACCTTTTTGATATGTACTTTGAATTGAGTTTAGATGTAATTATGCCTCCTTGAACACTTGGGACTGTACTGTACCAGAAAACTTTCTTCCAAATTTTGATATTTAAATATGCCTACAATAAATCACCAGGCATCAGACTCCAGAAGTTTGGTTCAGCCTGGCTTACTAAGTCAATCTGAACCAAGTTTTCATTCTTGCCATTTCACGGATTATTTTCCTGTCAATTGTGATGCTTTCAGGGACTCCCTACATCAATATATTATGTACAGACATTGCCAGATATACAAAATTTTAAAATTGAATTTATACTTGAACAGATTATGACAATTAATCTTGATTATCAATTTTATTTTAATTTGATTGAGAAATGCCCAGAAAGCAGAGCAAACAACTTTGGGTGTCTATAAAGTATTTTGAGTGAAGATTACCAACTTTCTCCAATTATGGGTGGCAAAATACCATAGAATTGGAGCCGAGATGGGATAGAAAGAGTGTGGTAAAAACCAAAAAGTGCAGAATTTCCCTCCTTCAGCTTCCTATCTGCCATTATGAGAGTTACTTTGTCCTTCTACATCCTCCTACTGTAAAGGGCTGAGACCTCCAAAGCCAGGTATTTAGTTACAGTGATTAAAGTCTGTCTAAAACATATACATGAACATATGAAATTTACATATATAAATTACATACCAAACCATATTAATACATGTACACATTATATAATGTTTAAGTCAGTTTAAGTATATTTGTGTTCTCAAATGCATCACTTCTTTATGATGAAAGTACTAAAAATCCATTCCTCTAGTTTTTTTGAGATATGTATACTTGTCTGCAGTCGCCCTACTTTTCTATCGTGCACCGTAGCTTTTGCCTCCTTTGTGATGCAGTCTCTACTGGTTAATCTTCCCATTCATCTCTCTCCCCTCCACTTTCCAGCGTCTAGTACCCACCATTCTATGAAGTAAACTTTTAATACTCTATACTGTACTTGCTTTTCTGAGTCTAACTTATTTTTTACTAACACTAAGTCTTTGTAAACTTTCCTTGTGAAGAATTATTCACTAAAATACTGGCCCTGGAAGTGAAATCTAAATTATATAAACGTAAATGGTGGAGATTTTCATTTCATAGAAAAGTTCACAAAATGTATAAACAATTTTTTTTTTGCTGCTGTCCAATGCATGTTAAAAGATTATGTTCAGTTCTACAGCTAGTTAGCCAGAGACATCTAAATCAATAATGATCAATTCTTTAGGAAATGCTTTTTATTTATTTAAAATTATTTTTCCTACACCATTTACTTATTTAGTTTTTTATTTCTATATGAGATTGCACCTTGTGAATCCTGTGGACTGGACTTAAGTAGTCAGAACTGATAGTCAGTGTCTTTATCTACTAAGCTATTGTCCAGCACACATTTTATTTGATTTTTACTATATCTCATTCTTTAGCGGCAGTTTAAAACATACTATTTTAAATTAAAACATAGAATAATTATGTTGAAAGAGTATAAATCTTTCTCTACATTCAAAATATTTAACTAAATCTATATCTTCAAGTATTTTAGAAAGGCTTTTTTTTTATTGAGAAAAGGAAAAAAAAGTTTCCAGCCTCCCATTTCCCTCCCCCTCCTCCCACCCTTCTCCCCCTCCCACCACTCCTCTCCCCCTCCCTCTCCAGTTCAAAGAGCAGTCAGGGTTCCCTGCCCTGTGTTAAGTCCTAGTTCCTCCCCCCTCCGTCAATGTCTAGGAAGGTGAACATCCAAACTGGCTAGGCTCCCACAAAGCCAGCACATTAAGTAGGATCAAAACCCCATGCCATTGTCCTTGGCTTCTCATCAGCCCTCATTGTTCGCCATGTTCAGAGAGTTCGGTTTTATCCCATGCTTTTTCAGTCACAGTCCAGCTGGCCTTGGTGAGCTCCCCCATAGACCAGCCCCACTGTCTCAGTGGGTGGGTGCACCCCTTGTGGTCCTGACTTCCTTGCTCATGTTCTCCCTCCTTCTGCTCCTCATTGGGACCTTGGGAGCTCAGTCCAGTGCTCCAGTGTGGGTTTGATATTATAATTTTAACTTTATTCCTAAATACTCATATAGAAGAATAAGATGATTTTCATTGTGTGTAGGGACTTTTAAATTCTTAGTAAAACTGGTGTTATCCTTTTCTCTAAGGACATGATTTATTGGCCTCTTTATTTCCTCTAACTTTTCTAGGTTTAACTTGAGACTTCCATGCTTCATGAATAACTTAGAATTTTTCAACAACCCTGCCCAGGTAGGATAATTCTCATAACTTTATTTCTCATGCAACAGTTCTCTTTTTATTCCTAATTATCAGACTAAATGTAAAGGGAACTACATGATTGCAGAATTCATATTGTATCTGATTTTGGGTGTGTTTACCGAATTAAAGTAAAATAGATAAAATGCTTTTCCACATTTTTATCATACAATAATTTATAAAATAAATGGAGGTGCAACCAAAGGTAAACTGTTGGTTCTCTTTCCTTTCCTTTAAAGAACTGTATTGTTACTTGTTTTTCTTTTCCTTGATCATTGTACCAATCAATTCAGCAACTCAAACCTCTGTTTCCACATTTCCTTTTCATCTACTCATTATTAGGAACACATTTCATACTATTTACTCTTTCTGAAAGTGGTTCCAGTGCTTTGGGTCTGAGACGTCATCGCAGGACGTTTGTGTATTTGAAGCCATGTACTGATCCCTGCAGCAAACTCTGGTCATAGGTGGAACATGTGAGAAGTGTCCCAGTGATAAAACACCGCTCAAAAACGATGGAGGGGAAGAAAGGTTTCATTTCACAGTTCATCATCAAGGAAGTCAGGGCTGGAACTCAAGGCAGCAAGCTAGAGGCAAGAAATGAAAGAGAGACCATAGAGGAGTGCTGCTTACTGGATTGCTCCCGGGTTCCATTAGCTATCTTGCTTATACAACCCAGAACCTTCTGTCTAGAGATGTACCATCTACCTTGGGCTGGAACCTTCAATATCAATTAATAATAAAAAAATGCTCCCTTCAAAAAATGTAAAAATTCTGGGCATGGTGGCACACACCTTAAATCCCAGAACTTGGGAGGCAGAGGCAGGTGGATCTCTGAGTTTGAGGAGAGCACAGACTGCAAAGCAAGCTCCCGGACATTCAGGGCTACACAGAGAAACTATGTTGAAAATGCTCCATGTGTGTATAGAGAGGCTAATCTGATAGAGGGAAACCCTAAGTGAGTGCCCCTTCCATAGCTCTGGGCTGCATCAAGTTGAAGCCTGAAGCTCTTTCTCTAGAAAAGGAAGTGGTTGACTTATTCTGGCTCTGTCTTCATAAGTGAGTGCATCTAGTCCTAAATTTAAAGTTTAAATAGACTTTTTGAGGAACTGGAAGTCAGGTCACTGTGAAGGGTAACACCTAGTTGGTGAATTGTGTCACTGGAGGTCAGTTCTAGGGAATATACTTGCCATTGGCCATTCTCTGACACGCCTTGCTCTGTTTCTGGATTCCCATAAGGTGAATGGCTTTTTCCATATGTCGTAGTCCACCATGATATTCTCTCTCACCGTAGGCCCCAGAACCAGCTGTGGAACTGTAGAGCCAGCTTAGCATACACTGAAGTCTTTGAAACAAGGAGCCAAGAGAAATCTTTCCTCCTTCAGGTATTTCTCATACTGAAAGGACCTTTTTATTTATTTATTTATTTTTTAACTCTCAGACGCCATTTACAATAGTCTATACTCAAGGAGAATTCTTATACGGAAGACTTTATGCTCATAATCAATTGAGGTGATTTCTACACAGTGCTGTGGTTTGTCTTAGAATATTTCCGAAATAGCTTCTGATAATAAACAAGTTAATTTTTGTACATAAATATCTCAAATAAGATTTATAAAGTATTGGAAATTAATGGAGGCATGATTGTGTAAAACAAGGAGGAACCATATTTCATTCTAATTTTCACTTATGATTCTTAAAATCCTGGGACGGAGAAATGAAGCTACGGAGGACTCAAATGGGATACATAGAATGTAGGCTCTCAAGAAACCTCAGGGACATAAGGGTCAGTTCTGTTGTTAGTATCCTCTTTTTGTTCTTGTTTCTCCCCTACTTTTTTCTTCTTTCAATCTACATTTAACAGAAGTTTGTATTCCCCAAATACCATGCAAACGCAGACAAAAACTAAAACAAACAAAAACAAAACCAGAATGGGATAAACCTATTGCTTTAAGCCAGACGACTGGGAAAGAGGCCTTTAGGAAAGATACCTTAATAAAGTAAGTTTTAGACCAGGTGAATTGTACTAAGACTATGTGAGCCAAGTTCTATCTTCTGGCTAGGCACAACCTCAGTGATTGTCTCTGGCCCATTCATCCTGTACACGAAGGGCTAGCTTCATCTAACAGTTGTTGGATATCTATAAGGGCTTATGTATTCACTGCCCTATCAGAGAACAAAGCAACTCCAAGTTGCAAGAATGAACATTGACCGAGGCAACTGATGAGACATAAATCTGTCAGTCTTCTTCAGTAGAAAGACAGCTCCAATTTTTGAGGGACAAGTATCCACACTTGAGAAATCTGTCTCTCTGCCACTTTTTTCCTCATGAGAAGCTATCTTGGTCTTTCGGCCTGCCTCTGTCCACTAGGGCTACAGGAGGGAGCCTATCACTCTGTCACTCTGGCTAAGCAATATGGTAGCTTCAAATCTTTGCTGATCTCATAATCATCAAGCAATCGATCTTCAGAATCCTCAATACAGATGAGGCTTCTTTAAGGCCCATCCCCAAAGTATGAAGCTGCCTTCTTCATTACCTTTCTGTTGGAAACAATTCATTAGCAGATATTAAAGCCAGGTCTGCTTGTAATCAGCTCTGACAATATACATACGTACAGGTAATGTATAGCCTGAGCAATTTGTACTTACTTATGTAATGACACATATGAATATATCAATTGTTACATACATACATTTTTTACATATGTATCTAATTAATGATAAAAGAGGCCATAAATTTGATAAAAGCAAGAAGGAATACGTGGGAGAATATGAAGGTTGGAAAGGGGAAATGATGTAATTATATTATAATCTGAAGAACATAATTAAAAATCTTAGGCATGCTTGTGACAAATGTTCTTGGGTTTTTCGTTGCTGTTGTTTTTGAAAATATCTTCATTTCTTCTTCATTCTCCGAAGATTTAGTCTCCTAATGTATGATTTGAATTTGACAGTTTTTTCCTTTCTGCTCTTGAAAATGCTCTGCCACTTTTTCTGGTCTCTGAGACACCAGAAAACTTGTAATTATACATTCTTCTGTGTTCGTTTAAGATAAATCTTTTGTTGAGGCCCTGGAAGTCATCATTGTGAGATGTAATCACTGAGAAAGATAGGTTTTCTATGTCCTATTCAATCCAGTGTGATGGCGGTGGCCTAATCTGGTCACAAATTAGCAAGAAATGTTACCTAATTTTGCCTACAATTTCTTCCATAATACTCGCCAGTACTTTTCCACGAAAAATTCTCAGCATTTCAACTCTTCTGCCTTCTGTTTCAGTGAACTTGAGCTCAGCTTCCTACATTACCACAGCAGTCTTAGATAGAGTTTTTCTCATTTTGTTTGAACTGGTGTTTTTACATGTAACTTAGGTTCTTCCCCACAAATTTATCTAGAACAGCAGAAATTTATAGACTCATAAATCTTTTACAGCATAGACTGCGCTACCCATACCAATTACGAACTCATAGAAGACTAATTGAAAGATTTTAGTATATTTATTTGAATAGTCATATTTGCATTGCATCCGAATAGACTTTGGTATTATTTTAAGTAATCACTGATAACGTGCACATTTGAAATTCTAAATTATTCTAAAAGAAGGAAAGCAGTATGTGAAAACAAATGTCCTAATTTGTGGTGGCTATTACTAAGTGCTTTAACTATTTTAAGTTATTTTTAATTAATTTTATAATAAAGTTTAGTATGTAGTATAATACAGTGCAGTACATGGTACAGTTAGTATTTGCTTGATTTGTTTAAAGAGTATTGTAAGCATACTGGAACAAAAACACAGCAAAAACACAGGATTGTCTTAAAGGTCATAGGTATATGTCTTCAGGTTACTCTTGTGATAAAACACCATGACCAATGCAATTGGAGAGGAAAGGGTTTATTTGGCTTACATATTCCAAAGCATAATCCACTGAGAGAAACAAAGCCAGGAACTAAAATCAGATAGTAACGTGGAGGGAGGAATTGATGCAGAAGCCATGAAGGGGTTCTGCTTACTTACTTGGACCTCCTGGCTAACACACATGCTTTCTTATAAAACCCACCATCACCAGCCCAGAGGCAACCCCACCCACAGTGGACTGGGCCCTCCCACATAAATCTGCTAAATAAGAATTACCTGCCTACAGTCTGATCTTATGGAGGCATTTTTTTTTCTATTGAGGCTCCTTCCTCTCATATGCCTCTAGCTTGTATCAAGTTGATGTGAAACTGCTATCATAGTGTATAAATTACATTAACAGGTAAAGACAAATTCTTTCAGATGGTTGAGGGGAACAGAAGTGGGAGAGAAAGTGTTTGAAGTACACTTTATGTATCGTCCCCAGAGAGTAGTTAGTCTGATCAGAAGAATTCTTCACCGGTGCCACCTAGGTCTTCAGAAAGGGCTGAGGTGGTTACTTGTAAATTGGGACTGAATCATTCTTTTAAATCTTGTTCATTTATGTGTAGCAATGGCCTGGGGTAAATGTAATGCCTGCTGCACCGCCCTTGCTGTCCTGCATGGTAACTGCCCTTGCTATCCTGCATGATAGGGGAGTGTTCTGAGGGCTTCTATAGCTGGCTTTAGAGCATCATGATTCAAACTCAAATTGGATCTCGCTGCTATATAAATACTATAATCAGAAATTAAAGGGCAAACCCTGAGTGTCTTCTGATTTCTCAGAATACCCTAGAATCAAGTGAGCAAAGAGTTCTTTTGTTTTAAGTTGCCAATTATTTAAGCACATGGCTGGTCATTAAATAACAGACCTTGGTGATGGCATGTTTATTTCTATTAGTTACCACTTATTTGAAAGTATATTACCATAAAGTGTGGTAATATATTAAATAGATAAAAAGTAAAGAATATGATTCTTTGAATTGTATTTTAATTGAGTGCTTGAAAATAAATTATTTGATGAAGCTAAGAACTTCTTCCCTTCCAAAAATTGAGTTTAAAAAACACTGCTCTTCTAGAGTACATATTCATTTGGTACTTGCATGCATGCATGTACATGCAGGTGTTCGAACAATACTCGCATTTACATAATGTGATTTAGATTCTCCTTAAAATGTGTTGTCTATTTTCCTCCTGACTTTAGTGTAAATACCTAGAACTAGAATGAGAAGAAAGCAACACATGGGAGAAGGCAAATGCAGTGTCAGATACCTAAGATTGTGGTCCCAGTTCAGCCATTCTCATCTTGCAGGTCACAGCATCTCAAACCTGGATTATTGACAGAGACTAATTAATTATCACTAAACCTGTTCAGACACACCTGTCCAGTCTTCTTGATAGAGAAATTTTGTGTTTGGCCTGAGATCTAAAGCCAGGGTGATGCTCTACTGTCCATGTAGTTTGCCTTGACACTGGTAGAGAGTGACCATCAACACGATGTAAGGGCTACTTTGTGTCTTTAGGATTTCTCTCCTCTCAATAGTTCCTCAAAGAGGCCAGGGAAAGTGTGAAACCTGGGCCAAGAGAAGACAGGGAGTCAGAAGAAGCCAGTGCGCTTGTTTCTTCCTTACTCTCCCAGGCACCTGGGCTATTTTGCACTTCCATTGTTTATGAACCCTTGGGAAAGCCATATTCTGATAGTAACAAGTCAAAACGCACTTACTGTAAGCCTGTAACCAGTTGGTTAGACTATTCTCATATTCCCTTCTCTCACTCATTCCTCCTTCCCTCTCATCTTCAACTCCTTCTAGTCAAGGGTTTCCACATAAGCTTTCTTCTCAGAATATACTTCCAACGATATCAATAACAAGACGTTCCTACAGGAAATTATCCTATGATACCACATTAAACTATGTAAATCATGGAATATTGGTGGGGGGCTCGGAAGAAATCAATGCAGTTGGGAAAGGTGTGAATGGTAGAAATAATAAATTATTTTACTGAGTAAATACCATTGACTAAGTATCTAATTTAGACTAGGCATTATTATATTAGGAAAGGGAGAGAGACATACAGCAGTAAACCAACTAAAGATAAGTGGTTTATGGATTCCATATTCTATTGATGGAAACCAATTTATAACCTACACCTCTCTTCTACCAATAAACCTAATTAAACCTTTGTGTTCTCAAGAGCATCTGTCTACCATATTCAAAATATATAGATCTGTTTTTCTCATATGATATCTAGACATTATGGTAAATATTGCCTTGCTAGAGGATAAGGTATAAGTGATAATGTATACAGGTATGAAAAATAGAATAATGAGAATTAATTGTAGAATTTAATAATCCTTAAAGAAAAAAATTGAAGGCTGCAGGCCAGGCAGGTGAGATGTCTACAGCAACTACAGAACTGTAAGAGACGGTGTCAAGGGCAAAGAGTTCTTACACATCTTTCTATATATTCTGTTTGGGATGGTTTTTAATGAACATTGAGAGGTTTGGAGTAAGTTTTAAATTTTATCAGGCATTCTGAAATACATATTGATTAATCTAGTTATAGGGTATTGAATTAAGAGTTGAGGAAATGAATAGGAAAGTGTATGTGTGAATTCACTTGAACATGTACCATTTTAGTTGCTTAGACTAGTTATCAATGATATTCTTTTTGTTTGTTTGTTCAAGACAGGGTTTCTCTGTGTAGCCCTGAATGTTCCTTAATTTAATCTGTTTACCAGGCTGGCCTCAAACTCACAGAGATTCGCTTGCTAGGATTAAAAGTGTGCACCACCATTGTCAGGCAACGAGATGCTTTTGTTTCTCAGTTTTACAAGAATCTTCTGACTTTCTGTGGGGTGATTTTTCTTTGCTCTTATCACTGGGAGAATTACTAATGCCTGTTTACTTGAAAACAAAAGAAAAAGAGCTAAAAACACAAAGAAAGATAAAAATGTTGGAAAATAAAAAAGAATTAAAATAAAACATGAAAAAACACAAATAAAAGATTTTTTTATTCTTAATCAGTTCTCTCTAGCACAACATTTTTTCACATGTACTTTTCTCAATGAAATATTTTTTTTTGTTTTCTTTCCTTTGTTGCCTCCCATTCTTATATCAACATTTTTCAGAAAGCAAATTCGAGCCATAGGTAATAAATACACAAAAACTAGACCACAGGAAGGATTCATCTAAGAGTGAAGGGAGAACAAATAAGGGAAACTAGGACTCAAAGGCTTGCCAATCTTTCAAAGTCTACTTTAAGAATAAGTTCTCACTCTCGGCTGTTTGTTTCTTCACAGAAGCCTTTGGCATGAAGACCATGAAACCACAAAAAGAGCAAAGAAACCATACAAAAGTGACAAAATGGCTGAGAACTCAGGTCTGTGACTATTTCACTGGCAACCTCAGATGATCAACTGATTTTTGATGTTTGAAGAAATCTTTTTACCTAATGAAGAAAAATGTCCTCAAAGCAATCGTGAAAAGTCTGTGTGTCAGGGAATACCATTCGTCATGCATCCCTGGACCACAGGTCTCTTCAGTTACCAGCCCATCAAAACCCGAGTGGATTTTCACATTTCATGCCAGCATAGAAGATGGTTGGAAGTAAGCCCCATTTCTGGCATAAAGAAACAAAGTGAGCTTTTCTCTTTCTTGTTTGTTTCCTCACTAGCATGGCCTGGGGGACATATGGATGAAGACAGAATTACATGAAGAAAACTGCAAGTGTCTAAATCTTAGCTTATAAATATCATCTTGGAGGGGAGGATTGTTTCAGAGAAAACGTGATAGAATTTATGCATGCAATTGATAACAGCAATAGTTTGGAGTGGAATGATGTTCTATCTTTAAACAGTGTCTGAAATATATATTCCTTCCAAGCAAAAATCAATGGAGTAGATTATAAATCTCTAAAATTCACAACGTTCACAGGGGACCTTATTAACCTTTGTCTTTCTTCACTCAAGTCATTTCTCTCATAGAGGAGGTATTTCACTGATACCTAGCTTCAGAGGCCACATCTGTAAGATGCTCATGATATATCATGTAAGTACACTGCAGGGTCATCTAAGAATATGCAAACCATTCATAGAATTGTTGTCAGCCATGCTGATGTGTTGTAATGAGGAGTGGCGGGCTGTGTCCCTGCCACCCGGCTAGTTTATACCTGAAATAACCACACAGAAATTGTATTAATTAAACACTGCCTGGCCCATTAGTTCTAGCCTCTTATTGGCTAACTCTCACATCTTAATTCAACCCATTTCTAATAATCAGTATGTCACCACGAGGCCGTGGCTTACTGGGAAGGATTCAGCATGTCTGACCTGGCAGCTTGATGGCAGGTGGCTCTGTCTGCCTCTTTCTTTGTCCCAGAATTCTGTTCTGTCTTCCCCACCTACCAGAGTTTGCCCTATCCACTAGGCCAAGGCAGTCTCTTTATTCAACCAATGAAAGTAACACCTAGACAGAAGACCCTCCTACACCACTGATGCTATACCCTCCCCCTGTCAAGAAGTTGTTTTGTTGGTAAATCATTGACTTCTGGAACCAAGAGCCACAATAGCTTGTGTACAGAACAAAGTAGCAAGATCATAATGTAGTAAGAAGAGAGGCCGCTTGTTCTTCCTAGCTGCCCGCCTAGCTTAGACCTGAAATAATCACACAGAAACTTTAATTAAAACACTGCTTGGCCCATTAGCTCTAGCTTCTTGTTGCCTAATCTCTTACACAATAATTTAACCCTTTTCTATTAATCTGTGTATTGCCACGTGATAGTGGCTTACTGGCTAAAGTTCTCAGTGTCTATCTCTGGCTATTCCATGGCTTCTCTCTGACTCAGTCCTTCTTTCTCCCAGCATTCAGTCTAGCTTTCCCTGCCTACCTAAGTTCTGCCTTGCTATAGGTCCAAAGCAGTTTCTTTATTCATTAATGGTAATCATAGCACACAGAGGGGACTCCCACATCACCACCCCTTTTCTGTTTAAATAAAAAGGGAGGCTTTAACATAGTAAAATTACATATAACAAAATAGTTATCAAGCAAGAATTACAGTTACAATATTTCTATTTACTTTATCTTTTATCATAACTAAGGAAAACTATAACTATCAATTCTTCAATTCCATCAAAGTCTCCAGAAGGATATAATATTACTAAAGTAAACAAGAAGTGCATTGTAAGCAACTTCCAGAACTCTAGAATTGACAGAGATATCTCACTGCCTAAACAGTCACCCAAAAATTCTTCTGTACCATTGGAGCGTCCATCTTCAGCCTTCAAGCCCAGAGTATTCGGGATGTTTTTTCATGAAGCATGAACCTCAAAGAATTGTCTCACCTTTAGGCAAGTTTATTAGTCATTTTTCTGTGGGTCCTGCATGTCCAGTTAAGCAGCCCAGGCAAGAGCAGTTTCTTGTACAAATGACTAGCAAACTCCATAAGGAGCCTCTTTGATACCCATCTTCCCCTTGAAGTAGATTGGTGCTGCCAGGAGCAGATGTATCTCATTGTCATTAAAAGTCCTAAGTTCTTAAACATTTTAAATGTCTTATTCTGAAGGTCTCTGAAAGATTCGAGGAATATCTATCTAAAGGAAATATATCTCTATATATCTAGATAACCTAACTAATATGACTACAAGCTTGACTATTATAGATGATTACCTATTAACTTGGATTTCTTAATTATACATTACATTTTAAAATGAGCTGCACAAAACAATACCTTAATAAAGATCAGAAATATACATATAACAAAATTGACCTTAAATTTGTATCAATAAACCAAGATCCATACCAATGCAAATCTCTATAGCACCATAACACTTTCCAAATTATTTGAAAAACAGAGCACTTTCTGATATCACTCTACAGTGCCTATCCAATTCGAAGCACTGAAAGCCAATTAGGCTATGTTCAGACCTCTGGGAATGAGAGATGAAGCGCACTATAAATGGAAGTGCTCAAGCTGTTCTGTGTTTTAATGGGAGCTTGTTCTTGCCTTTTAGTGGCTTTTCAAGTTTTGTTTTTAAAATTATGTTAAAAATCTTTCAGTAATGCAAAACAGGTGGTTCTAGATTTGCATAAATGAGTCAACATATGTTCCCTTTCAATGATTCCTATTTGGTTTGTGATAACAATATGTAATTTCAAAGCAGCTAAGGAAGTAGTTTGCTTAATTTCCTGGTAAGTATCATCATAATCCCAGGATTAACTGTCCCCCAATTTGTAATGTGTGGCTTGTACTGTTCAGCAACATTGGGCTGTCTTCAACCCCTGGGACAATAGTGACTTTTAAAAGGATGTTGTGAGAATGTTGCCATAAAGTGGTGTGAAATTTTTTTGACTTCACTGATGGAGCAAGGCTCAGCATTCATACACTTCAAAACTATGCTTTATAGTCTGAAAATATTTTCTCTTTATCCAGTTTCTTTGTTTTCTCCCCTTTGGTTTTTCTGTTCATCTCTGACTTCTTTTGAGACATGTTCTTTGATGAAGAAAGTGCATAGGGCTAAGTGAGCAATACCACATTTCTCACTATCTGTCATTCCTCTACTCCTACATTGCTTTCATAGAGGGAACAAAACCCACTCCAGAGACAAACAGTAGCAAAACATGATACACTAAATTTCTTTCTCAACACCCAAGGGAACTATGGAATGACACTGATGATAGTTGAAGTATAAGATTTTCTTCTAAGAGCTTAATGGGAAATAAATCCTGATGCTATCTCAGTTAATGTTATGGTACATGATAAGGAATAGATGAAGAAAGACAATATATGCATTTGCTTAATACACATATCTACTTTATGAAGAAATACATTCTTAAAAAATAGAACAGAGATACTTAGAAAGAATACTTCTTTGTTTCTTTAACTGATCATAAGGTCTTAGTGGTATTTATAATTCTGCTCATGTTGCGTTCCCTTAAGCAAATGGTCAGGTATTGGTTTCTTACATGGAGAAGTGGCCCATATCTTCATTCCTGGAGGATTTTGGGTATGTTCATCCATTCTGAGTTAGTTTGGTGTAGTTGTCTCAACCTTAATCACAGGACATGGTAACACTAAGTATCTTTTGTACTCTAGGCATACTCTTCCTCACCTCCACTGTGGATCAGGGGTTCATTTCTGCTTGGCAATCTAAACCAATCAGCCTCTCTAACACTAATTCATTTCCCAGTCTGTTGATTCAAGGTCACCAGGAGCTGAAGATAGCCAGAGTGAAATTTTAGCTTTTGGTTCAATGGAATGTTTGTTGTGCCTTCTGGAAAAAGCCCTGCTTACTCTAGAACCAAGGCTTCCACACCAGCTGAACACAAGGTTGCAAGAATAGGAAGCAAATTTGTGCTGGTGGTTCACTAGGAATGATAGTTAATGGCACTATTTCCATCTCCACTCTTTGATTTCCATACTTAACGAAACCTGGGTAGAGAGGAAAGAGTATCAGTGGCTTACTTAAGGGTATACAGCCTTCCAAATAACCCTTTCAAATGTGTTAGTTGGCACTGAAACTGTATCTTAAAAGGCCATTCCACAATTCAAGTCAGCTGCTACATGACAAAAGAAAATGTGGAAAAACCAGTGAATTCCATGAGTATGACCCACTGTTAAACTACTGTGGCTATGAAGTGAGTTTCTTGGTCAGAAACAGTGATGTTTAGAATACCACGATGGTGGTAGGAGAGGAAGGTATTCTGTAAGTCCATGGATGATAGTTTGGGCAAAAGCATTGTGTGTGGGAAAAGCAAATCCATACATCAAATAATTATTTGATAGTAGAGACAAAGTACTTGGATTTTCACAATAGGAAGAGACCAATGTACTCAGGTTACTCCTAGGCCACTAGCTGGCTACCCTGGAAAATAGTGTTGTATGAGGGACTCAGTGTTTGCTTCTGCTTCTGGAAAATTGTCATTCAGCAGTAACTATAGTCAAGACAGACCACAAGAGTGGAAGTCCATGTTACGAGTTTATTCATAAATTTTATCATTGCTGCCATGACCATTTTTCCATGACCTTATTGGACAATGGCATGAATACATAGGTGGATCTCTGAGTTCAAGGCCAGCCTGGTCTACAAAGCAAGTTCCAGGAGAGCCAAGGCTACACAGAGAAACCCTGTTTTGAAAAGCATGCAAAACAAAACAAACAAAACCTCCCAAATCCAAAATCCAAAACTCATTTCCCAAACCCCAAAACCAAAACAACCCCCCTCCAAAAAGAAACCCTAAACCAAATACAATCAAGCAAAAACAAAAACAAACAAACAAACAACAACAACAAAAAGACAGAGTTGAAGTCTGGGAAGGTTCTACACAGATTTCAAAGGAATGTCTGGGGAGGTGTGGACTTCCATACCACAGCCCATTCCTTACTGAATATTCCTAAGAAGGTGATAGCTGAAACTGTGAGGTTAAAGCTTAAGTTATTTTGGAGATGTCCGTAACATAAAACATCTACAGAAAAGTCACAGGCAATGAATGAAGCCAGTCTAAGAAGAAAATCACATGGGCTGTAAATGACAAAGCCGCAGACAAGGACTTATAACTCGCACCATAACATCACATGTGGTTGCAGAATTAAATTTCTTACCTTGTAGTGGCGTAAACGAATGCAGACAGAGTGTAAAAAAATATATATATATATAGCTTTAATGTAGAAATAGACTGACAGAACCACCATTCCCGCGGAGACCAGGAAAGCAGAAGCGAGAAGCTCGGGGCTTGCTCGCCAAATTTATAGGCAGACATTATCCCGAGGCGAACACGCCCCTTAAGGGGCGGGACTTATCCCTACATCTCCCCTTTTTGTCTAAATAAGACAGAACTAAACCAAATACAACTACATACAATAACAAATAATAAATACAACAAACAATATTGAGAACAAAAGCTTTGCTAAACATTCTATCTCAAGAAGTCCAAATAATGTAAAGAGTAACTACAATTATATAATCTTCAACTCAGTCAAAGATCTGAGAAGGGAATAAACACTACTCAACAAACGAGATATATCCAAAATGTGCAACAATTGACAGAGACAACTGACTACCTGGGCAATCACCCAAAGTCTCGTTTGCAACGTTGAGTCAACCAATTTTGGCTAAGGCCTAACGTAACTGACATACCATTATTAAAGGCAAGGAACTTTTCAAAACTATCTTACCCTGTCTTGGCAGGATATGACAGTCCTGTTTTATCCATTGATGCACGCTCTGTATCTCTGTCAGTGGTTGAGGTATGGGCATTTCTTTGCCCCAAGGCCAGTTCTGCCAAATAGAAAGGCTCCAGGTGGAGTGTTTTTGGTGCTCAACATTCTCTCGGGAATAGAGCGGTGTTGCCAGGAGCAATTGTGTCTCACTATCACGAAACTCTGAGTTAGATTAAAGGCCATTTTCTACAGCTCTTTGAAGAGGTTGAAGATTATCTATCTATACTGAGTATAATCTCTATATATCTAAAGAACCTGATTAGTCTAATTATAAATGACAAACTTAGATGACAATTAGTCTATATAATTCTCAATATCTATCTAACTTAAAGACTAAGACAATAAATGACTGTGAAACAAATGAGGACAATGACCTCCAAATATAAACAATGTACAAATATACATTGCAGTAGGTAAATATATATCAATACACAAATATTATATAAGTATCTTAATCAGAGGTAGAAATGTACACTGCAATATGGTAAATATATACCAGAAACCTTGATATTTTCTAAATATGTATGTGTTCCTTAGTGTTTAGTTATTTACGTGTCATCGAATATTAACATAAATTGAAAACTGTATACTGAAAGCCTTGTGACGTTATTACATAAAATTGTCTTTCGATTAAAACAATTATATAAAGTCTAAATTCTCTGGAGCACATAGGTTTCATTTGATTAGTTAACCTTCCCATCTCAGTTTCCATGTCTCGTTTGTACACATAATGAGTCTCCATTCCTGAAATATGTCTTCAGGTTCTATAACTCTTGTTTTTTGGTGGACAAGATGGGGGAGAAGAAAGATAACTGTTAAGCCTTGTTTCTACATCAAGTAATTAAAAGCCATTTATTGCAGTTTTATTGAGTAAGAATATCTTATAAATTTCCATGTAACATAGCCTACTTTGACAGAAATGATTATGCTTTGAGTGTTTGCAGTTTTCTTAATAAAGGCAGTATTCAGAACTAGAATCTAGATCAGTGTTCTCAATCTGTGGATCGTGGTTTCCTTGGAAGTTCATTGACTTTTTCACAGGGGTCGCATAACAGATATCTGCATATTAGATATTTACATT
Source organism: Microtus oregoni (assembly GCF_018167655.1). Taxonomy (NCBI): domain Eukaryota; kingdom Metazoa; phylum Chordata; class Mammalia; order Rodentia; family Cricetidae; genus Microtus; species Microtus oregoni. The sequence goes on from NW_024544738.1 coordinate 719,862, forward strand.
ACCATTTATAACTTTAGTAAAATTGCAGTGTGATTTTATTGAAATTATTTTATGGTCTGGGATCACCTCACCATGAGAACCTGGGTTAAAAGGTTGCAGCATTAGGAAGGCTGAGAATCACTGCTCCTGCCAATGGGATTACTAAGAGATCAGGCACTACATTGGGAATTAAAACACCTGGTTTCAATTCATCTACCGAGTAACTGATTGGTCCATGTGTAAGGCACTGTTCTGATCCTGCATTTTCTCAGAATAAGGTCTTTTTAATTGCCTTATAACCAAATAATTATATTTGAAAGACAACTGGAAAACAAGTAATAAGATAAGGTGATTAGCTAGCAAAAGATTGATTAATTACTGTCGGACCCAAGTCTGTGTGTTAGAAATACCATGATAAGGGGCTGAAGAGATGGCACAGTGAGGCAAATGCTTGAATGCAAACCTGAGGGCTTGAGTTCAGATTCCCCAGAACACATTTATCAACTGCCTGCCAATTGTATTCCTCTTTTAGTACTATTTTTAGATTTACTTTTGTTGTTTTAAGTCATGTGTGTATTGTGTGTGCATGTGTGTGTGTCTGCATGTGCATTCATGTGCATGCATGCGGCTATATGTACATTAGTGCATGTGCCGGGGAGGCCAGAGATGTTGGATTCTCTGATCTAGAGTTACAGGCAACTGTGAACACGTTTGCTAGGGACTGAACTTATGCTCTCTACAAGAGCAGTGCTTGCTCTTAACCACCTAGCTGTCTCTCCAGAGGGACCCCCCATCCACTCTGTTTCATTTATGTGAATAAAACTTGGACTTAAACTCAAAAATCACTTTCTATCACCAATACAAGTGCATTTTCATTCATTTATTTGAGCTCTGGTCTGCTTTGGCACCAAGTATCTTCTTTCCCCAAAACAGTATTTCAATTTAAAAGTCATCTCTAGTTTCAAGTGAGATGCTGATCCTGGGATGGGGGAAATACACTAGGAAGAATTAGGTTTTTTCTTTCCAAAAAAATATCAACCATTTTCTTTCATAGTCATAGAAATTATAGAGCTTTCTGAGGTAGGGAAATTTGAACAGTACATCTAAATGATTTTATCATGGAGATACAAATGTCATTCCTCCCAAACCAGGAAGCTGCCAATGATAGCAGCGGCCGGAGGCTGCCTGTGAATCAATAATAGATTTAATTAATACGTGAACTGAGACTTCCTTCCTGCCGGAGGTTTGCCTCAGCACTTGAAGATGTTATGTGTCACATTCAATTCTGTGCCAACCACAGAAGAGTTTGAACAAAAACAAAATCTATCTTTTATTGTGTTATCTTCTTTTCAACACCCTTTCCATACTTTCCTTTTGCTGACCAATTCTTTACCATGCAGTCTTTCTGTGAGATGATCTTTCCCACCATCTTCATTCACAGACACATACATATCCAGTTACTACCAGTTACAAAGATACAACAGGGAAGCAAACGGGCTTCCTTCCACTGCCATAAGAACCACCACCTGATGGAGGTGGGTCTTGTATCTTATCTGTTGTTTTTATTGGTTAACTAATAAAGAAACTGCTTGGCCCTCTGATAGGGTAGAATTTAGATAGGCGGAGTAAACAGAACAGAATGCTGGGAGAAAGAAGCTGAATCAGGCAGTCACCATGATTTTCCCACTCCAGACAGACGCAGGTTAAGATCTTCCCTGGTAAGCCACCTCGTGGGCTACACAGATTATTAAAAAATGGGTTAGATCAATATGTAAGAGTTAGCCAATAAGAGGCTGGAACTAATGGGCCAGGCTATGTTTAAAAGAATACAGTTTCCATGTAACTATTTCGGGTAAAGCTAGCCGGGTGCCGGGCCGCAGCCCGCTGCTGCTCCTCACACAGCCCAGCAGCACATTACAACAACCATCATCATGCCTGTCCCAGCACAGGTCAGGTGAGAGGCTCAGGAGAGAAATTCCCTCTCAGTCTCTGATGCTGTTTGTTGTTGTTGTTGGAACTTGTGGGACTGCACAAAGACTCTTAAGGGGGCACACTACTCCAGGAAGTTGCTGTGGAAAGAGATCAGGTTTCAGTTCAGCTCCTGATGCTCCTATTCCTGGAGACACCTGCAGGCTTTCTTTCCTTGATCAGCTTATTGTGTTTCTTGGAGGGAAATAAATAGAGCTAGCATAGATTAAAATTTGTAACTGAATATTAAAACCCGGAAGATATTTTCTTTGATTGTATTTTATAAACTGTGTAATAATTGCAGATGAACTCAAAGTAGGATTACATTGGGCAAAATTCAGGCATTTCTGTTACCTCTGGTCTACAGATTCCAAAGGATTCAAATATACATGCTGAAAGGGTATATTCTTTCTTAAGTCGACACTTGTTTTCAGATGTCAACTATCCTGAAATATATTCAGATACCAAAATGGTCAAATTCTTGTCATGCGTTAAGAAGGTGTGTGGGTGTGTGTCTGTGTTATGGAGAGTACCTGTAGGCAGAAATAAACATGTTTCCTCAATTCCCTCATCTTTATGGTGACTCAACCAATTAGTTTTGTAATAGAATCAATATTAAGGGGGATGAATGGTTGCCATGTTTTTGCTTGATCACAGCTACTTTGCTCACCAACTCCTTATTCATGCGAAAAGAAATTAAAATCAAATAATAAACTATTTTATACATTAACTTTTGACTTTAACTTATCTGTCAGCCCCCAAAGGAAAATGCCCAGCTATTCTGCTGTAACACATAACAACCTTGAAGAGATTTCCAAGTTTCCAGCAACACCCTCACCTTGTTAGATGTACTATGTCCTTTTGTATTGCTCCTAACTTTTATACTGAAAGTGATGAGAGGGATGGTGTTTGGCAAAGGTATTTCAAACATTAAATTAATATTTGGATTAATGTGTTCTTTTTGACGAGAATTATAGTGATGCGATAACCAAAGAAAGGTGGTGGGGGAAATGACACCAAAGTGTCTTATCACGGGTAAGAGAATTTTTACTCTTACTACAAGTTAACTAAATTATGTTGCAAACTACTGCCACTGTTCTTGGTAATTTAAATAGTGAAATAATAAAAGATTCTGCAATTATGTAGGTTCAGGCTTTTTATGAGGCAAATTATGTAGGTGTTCTTTACAAATGCTCCATATTTGACAAAAGGCTACCTTCACCCTATTCCGAAGCTCTGACCCTCCATTCTTACACTGGATTAAAGCGATGGTTTGAGGACTGGGTTTTCTTTTAGCCATTCTCAAAAAACATTCGCATCTGCTTTGTTATATCAGGTTCTCTGGCAGAAAGATCCTCACACGGCGTACCAATTTGCCAGGTTCTCTGGAAGAAAGAGAACTGGCAGAACTGGAACTGCTAGACTCTCCCTGAGGCTGAGAAGGATGGTGAGTGTAGAATAAGCCAGCCTTCCCCACTAGGCACCAGGGAGAAACACACACACTGAGTCAGGAGTCTGTCAAAGCAGGGACTTATATATGGTTATGATGGGGTGGAATGGGTTGACACAGAGTAAGGAACAAGGGCCAATAATATTCTGCCACACTAGTTATTACTGGGCAGAGGCAGATCGAGGTCAGTTAGCCAGAGACAGGTCTTTAAAGTTGAGCTAGGCTCAGGATATTACACTAGGCCCCACCAAACTCAAGTTAGGCTCAGGAAATTACACTGGGCCTCATGCCCACACCTCATGAGGTCCAACATATTATATGAATTAAATAAAGAAAAAATATTACAGAGAGTAAGGTGTTCAGAAATTCTTGTTCTCTTACTCTTAAAAATCTTTTACAGTTTTCATTCATATTGTGTGGTCCTTAAAAATCCTTACACTGAGTGTAATTTCCTCCACAATGAAGTATTTTGTCTCAGTGGAAAGCTAATTAAAACACAGGATGTTCTAAAGCAGTGGTTCTCAACCTTCTTATGCTGAAGCCCTTTGATTCAGTTCTTCATGCTGTGATGATTCTCAACCATAAAATTATTTTGGTTGCTACTTCTGAACTATAATTTAGTTACCATTATGAAGTGTAATGTAAATGTGTTTGGAAATAGAAGTTTGCCAAGGGGGTTGCGACACACAGGTTGAGAACAACTGCTCTAAGTGAGGAAGCACATTCTATTTTGCAGGGACACTCATAAGCTAAGAAAAAAAATAACTCAGAAAATTCCAGAAAGACATTCAATTTACCAGATTCACTAGTTCCCATCCCCCCAAACCCCTGCAAGCAGTAGGGATTGCTAAGAGACACTCTCACACCAGTTGAGCTGCCTGGGAACAGCTCACACTAAAAGGGTTCCCTGGAAAAGATACTGTCCAACCTGTTGAGCTGCCTACACACTGTGCAGTGTGCTCCAGGTTTCCAGTTTTTGTGAAATGTCACATGGGCTCAGGTGGGATTTTGGAGATGTAATTGTTTTTGAGTCATTTCTTCTACTAAAAAGTAACCATTCATATTCATGTAAACAACCCAACATAAACTTGGTTCACAAAGTTTGACTTTGATGGTATCTTCATTTTGATCAGTCATTGGCTCCCTAACTAGGCTGAGTTGATGCATCCCTATGTCATGATAACTAATCTTGTTTGTCAAGTTGATTGGATCTGGTATACATCCATAAGCACATATTTGAGTAGGTTTATTAGGGCAATTACTGGAAGGACCAATGAGAGAAGACTCTTTTCTGGAGTGTGTGTGCCTTCTGTATGCAGTGCAGTATAAAGCTCTGACAAGAAAGCTTTTCCCTGCCAGGTGGTGGTGGCGCACACCTTTAATCCCAGCACTTGGGAGACAGAGGCAGGTGGATCTCTGTGAGTTCGAGACCAGCCTTTCCTGTTTTCCTTCACTCTTTTGCTAGTGACTACAACTACTCTGCTGCTGCCAGTAAGGCCCTCATCATTTAATGATATTAGAACCCAAATTTTCATCCTTGCAATGTGAAACAAAGACTAGCAGCACTTAATTTTTGCCAGTTGAGATCACTAAGTCATCTTGCCTTGAGTTCTAAGTCACTTCTAGATAGTATAGACAGTTGTTGTTGGACAACCCAACCCATACCATGCAATCCAGTCTAATAATTCCCCTTGTAAAATGTTGTCATTGTATCCATTCTGTTCCTCTGGTGAATATGCTTATGTCTTGTCTCTCTAAATTTATCTGTTTCAGAACAGGAAATGATGATTACAGGTAAGAGTTTACTTTGATTTTGAAAAAAAAAACAGACATACACACAAAAATAAATCTAAGAAAGTTGTAATCACAATGTGTGAACAATAAACACTATAATTATTCCAAGAACACTTCAACAGAACATTCATAACAGGTTTTGTACATATTAGGAGTTCTTCCAATAATTAGCAGCATGACCTAAGGTAACGGGTAACCTCTCTGGTTTCTCTTCCTACAAAGTAAAAGATTTGAACCAAATAATTTGATGATAAGTTCAAACTCCAACAATTTATATTACCTATGATATGGAATAACAAATAAAAATTCTAGTTTGTTTTTTCTAAATGGGATGTTGAAATTGCTTTAAATATTATTTTAAAGCTGTTTCTCATTTTGATTCTGTCATTTCTTACTATATATATTTAGGTGTTTATGTGTTAAGTGCATATATATCAAATTGTTACATAATATTAGTTAATTGCCATTCATATCACCTCTCCTATGTCAGTTTTGACTTAAAGCCTGCCTTGTGTGATGTAAGTATATAAATGTGTGATTTTGAAGTGTTTCAAGCTAGCTTTCTCAAGACAGATACAGGTCATACTAATGCCTACAGTTCTTCAGTCTCAACAGTAGGTGTTTGTTATGTGTCAGGTCCAACTTCTAATTCTTAGCTGAATGACTTAGTTGCCAAGTCATGTCATTAAAAATATCCAGAACAAACTCTATGGGATTCTCAATCAAATCCATCCTTTTCATTCATGAGGAAATAGTGATTAGAAAGGCCAAGTGGCTACTTGAGAATTGTATTTCAGTTAAATGTAGTCAGAGACTGCACTTCCATTTTCCAGCTGCCCAGACCCAAATAATCTTGCAGAGGGTTATATTAATTATAAATTGTTTAGCCTATTAACTCAGGATTATTATTTATCTTTTACAATTTATATTAATCTATAATTCTTATCTATGTTTAGGACATGGCTTGATACCTTTTATCAGTGAGGCATTCTTATCTTGCTTCCTCTGCATCTGGGTGATGAGTGCAGACTGAGCCTTTCCTCTTCCCAGAATTCTTCTAGTCTGGTCACCCTGCCTATACTTCCTGTCTGGCTACTGGCCAATCAGCATTTTATTAAACCAAATCAAGTGACAAAAGTTTTATAGGGTACAAGAGCATTCTCCCACAGCAGTTAAAGGAAAGTAGAAACTTTCAAATGACTTTGTTTTACTTCTACAAATGGAGTGAGCTCTAGTTTGTTTTATTTTCAACTTCCAATTATTTCATTTGAGGTTTCCAATAAAGAATAAACTCACACATTGCATGATTGCTTAGCAAGTATCAGTAGCTTGTCAGTGAGAACTTTGGGTTAGCTAATATAATATAATATATTAACATATAATATCATAACATCTGAGAAGAATCCATGGAGGACCACAGTCCAAGCCAGGTCTTTTGTGTTTTTTCTCTTATTTTTATTGATTCTTTTTGAGAATTTCATACATGAGTACCAAATTTACATCATTTTCAGCCCTCTCTCTCCCTCTCCAACTCCTCTAGGGCACCACGCTTCGCATACACACACACACACACACACACACACACACACACACACACAATTTTTTGTTAAATGTCACTAAGTCTGCAGTGGCTTGTTGTGTGTTATTTTTATATAAAAATAAATAATTTATGCATGATAAATTTATTTTGAAAAGCTAAATACCCAAACACTAAATTTTTGATTAATCAATTAATTAGATGGCAATATATATGGGCATACTTTTTTATCATAGGTTTAAATATTTCTTTAAAAAATATGTTATATTTTTTGTTGAGATGGTGTCTTTATTAAAGATCTGACAGATGGTGATTAAAACACTGACAATTTTTACATAAAGACTGTATAAAAATATATCCAGACTGTCTTTTGCAACAGAAAATCTTGCACTGTTTTTTTTTCATGCTTCTGTGTTTCTCTTACATAATATTAAACTACAACAGCATGAAGTGTTTTCAGTGATTTATTTTGGAGCGCTGAAGCTTTGTCAAACACAACTAAACTGCAGTTACTCTCATCCTACTCACACTGCTCCAGGTCTGATGTTGTTTCCTGGCTTATGAAATAGCTCTGGCTGCACTCAATGTCCAGATCAGAGTGTTCACTGTCTGTATCACAGACCCAACTCAAGTGTTGTGATCAGTCTTAGCTTAGCACTTCATGTAATTCATAGAAGTCATTTGTTAATTTGTTTTTAATGGCATCATTTTTTATAATAAAGGATGTTATAGATACAATTTTAAAAAGTCTTTCATGAATTCTTTGGGAAAAATAACCTTAAATTTTAGCTGAAATCATTTGGCATTAGCTACTATGCTACATTTCATGCTTTTGCAAATAAGGACATTTCTGTGTTATATTCTGGCTAATGAGATAAGCAATGTTTTAAGTTCATGGAATTTTCTTAATTGATGGGATGCTCATATATTGTCTTCTTTCTGTCTCCTGCTCCAGGGACATGACGTCCATTCCAGCATCCACTTCATAATGCAGGTGGGAATAAAGACCTCAGAAATGCAGTAGACTGGCTGCATCTCTGACCACTCTTGTAGTATCCATAGTAATCTTATCTGTGTTCCTATGGACTTCTTTAGATAAAGAGAACTCATATTTAAGTCTTGATTACTGTATAGAACTTGTGGGCAAGACAACAGAAATAAAATTTCTCTTCATGTTAGAGGCTGGAAATCCAAGGTCATGATGGTTTCTCTTTCTAGTCTGGCCAAGGATTGCCCACATTTTCACTTGAACACTTTGCTTTTGACTCACCCCTGCTGTTTCATTTTGTAAAGACACCAGTTCTCTGCAAAGACACTAGATGTGAGTCTAAACCAAGGAATGAAAAAGGCACAAAAAAGGAGTGGGAGCAATAGAACTGATGGATGGGTTGACTGGTGTCCGCCCTATTTTGAAACTCTACATTAGATTTATAATACCACAATACCACGATCAGAAACAGATTTTGGCCATTAGGACAAGTAGACATACCTTAATTGAAAAGATAATGCATATTCTAACTATTGAAAATACTACAGAGTTAAGAAACTAATAAAAAGAGAAGAAACAGTCAATGTAGGTCTAATTTTCTGGAAACTGAATAAAAGGTAATATAAGCTAGATGTTACTAAGAGCTCGATAAACAAAATGAGAATTAACATAAAAATTAGTTGAATTGAAGCGCAAAATTTCGAAAGAGTAAAGAGTATTTAAGTGATTAAGGATTAGGATAAGAATAAATCCCTGATACTAACCCTACGAAAGTTTAACCTATTCCCACTTATAACTCACCATGGTAAAAATCCAGTGCTCAGTCTTTAAAAGCAGCAGACCAGGTTTAACTAACATACATCAATATTTTTCGATAAGGATGACCTGCCGTATGCACCCTTCATGTATTTTATGTTACAGGTTTCCTTATGTGTGTAAATCTTTATTATAATGTATCTTTGCCAGTATATAGAGTTCTGACTATACAATTGGAAAAAAACCACAGTGCTGTGTTTCCTGACTCTTTCTTATCCTAGATAGTGTAGGATGTGAAAGACGGTGAAGACTTTGTTATATGTGCACTTGACAGAGGCGGTAGTAAGCTGCTTATTTGGAAAATTCAATAAAACATGAAAAGGCAGGTTTCAGAAATTTTTTACAGCATTGTGACAACAGTGATTTCTGAATAAACACAGAAAAAAGTTCTCAACTCCAGTATTTTGAGCTTACAGTGTTTATGAAAATGCACATTTTCCAGCCACTGTATTCTATTCCTTAAGTCTCTTTGCTGCCAATCTCATTAGACTTTTGTACAGCAGATAGCACTGCAGTCATTGAACTTATTTGAAAAAGAGTGTTTAAATCAAACAAAACAAGTTAAAGAATATTTAATTTCCCATGGGTGACTATTGTTAGTAAGACTAAGAAAACCTTGAGCCTCTCAAGAGAAGCAACTTCCCAGTCATAAATATAGCTACTTCTTCATTGTTCTGGTACAAAGAAGGTTCCAAATTATTTGCCACTGCATAGGGATAACTGTGAAAGAGTAAACAAGTCACTATTTGCCTCATTTTCCATGACCTGTGGAGAAAGAAATGGAAATGCCACTGTCAACAAGAACAGAAAAGACAAAACAACTGTTTAAATGAGGACATTGTATTGATGTAAGTCACTCCATCCCAAATGAGGAAAATACATTTTAAACTTGTCTTTGTTGAACAAAGAGGCCTGAATTCTCTTGTTACTTCTAGGGGAACAGAAGAAATCAAATCAAAAGACTGCTATAAAGGACTCAGTCATGTTTCATCTTAGACCAACTGGTCAAGGGGCAGTAAAGATAATTAATAGTTGGTTTGATTGAGCAAGCATTACAACTTACATATCCCGGACATTTTCTCCCAGTCAACGTAATTCTCCCTGTGAATTAAAGCGTTGGTTTGGTTTGTGAAGCCACTTTCATATCCACAGAACATCTTTCTGATGCTTTGGGGCTTCCCTAGTCCCAGTATTGGATAGAACACAATGGACAGCCAGGTTCTTCCTCAATGGACGTGGTAACTGAATTGCGTGAGAGAGAGGTTTTGTTTAGGTTTTATGCTGCTCTCAGTTTCTACAGCTGGGACTAAAAGAAGTGGGATAGACTCCAGAATTAACAAGTATTCTTCCATATTTCAAATCATGTTCTAACACATTTGCTTTCCTTGTGACAACATTCCTCTATTGCATCTATGGTTCTCCCCTCTGGTGATTCTTCAGGCTATCAGAAATAACTGTGATGCACGAGTATTAGCTCATGCTGCTGTGTGAGACAGATTGCTAAAATTTTAATCATGTTGTAAGCTAGTGGCTAAATATTGCCACCCTAAAATGGATCATGACAGAAATATTTCTATCAAAGAAACTGTCAGCTGCTGTGGCATCTCAACTAAGTGTGGCTTGTCAGGAATGTGCTCAAACATCTACTCTCAAAACTGGATATCCTTTCCAGAGCACTTTCCCTTGAAATATGAAATGAAAATTAATGTAGAACAAATTCACTCTCAGAGGGAAGGATATGCATTTTTGTATTTGTAATTCACCAAATGAAAATTATTCTCTATTTTTGAAACCTTGATTATAAAGGTCTAGATTTGTAAATTTTGAAATGCTATTTAGTAATTATTTTATATCATTTAGTATGTCTGATAAATAGAATACTAAATCAGTGTTCTCATTTTTAAAAATATAATTATCATGCCTATAATTGAATAATTAATTTTAAGCAAATCAAATATAAAAAGAAAAATTTAATAAATTTATTTAGAAATAATTTGGATTTATGACAATTCAGACAGTTCCGTGCTAATAAAGAATCATCATCATTTTGAGCAATGTGTTTTACCTTACTTTAGATGTTCCAAGTTTAGTGAGGAATAAAGTGTAGTGTCAAATATATTCATGTATTAAATGGGGGAAATTTTGACTTCAAAAGAAGTTGGCTAGAGACATTTTGCCAATGTTTGCCACATTATGGAGACACTTCCTAAGGGCCAGAGTCACCAGTACTTTCCTGTTTTATGTAAAATACTCAGGCTCTTGCCATTTCAATAATGTTTTATGATTTTTAAGTCTACTTTAAATCTTTAAAGCCCAGCCACACCACCCTCAGGAGCAAGCTGCCCGTTAGCCCTGCTGAAGCTTGTATGGCATGCCAAGGCAAGCCCAGCTCTGCCTGCCTGCATTGCCTGCATGCTACCAACCAAGAGCAATAGAGGGAGGCTGCCACTTCTCAATGAAATACTCAAGGTGGGTAGAGGTTGTTTGCATCATCCCTTCCAGGAAAATATAGCCTTTAAAATGTCAAACCCTACAGTTACGGCTCTGTCTCTAAAGTCCTGAAAATGATCCAATATATCAAAATCAAGGAGTCATGCTTTGAGTCTGTCACATTATGCCAGTCTCCTAAATTGGAAAGAAGACAAAAAAGAGACCAAAGCAAACAAACAAACAAACATAAAACACTACACAGAACAATACGTAGTCCTTCTGGTGCCTAGAGGCAAAACTGAACCGAAGATGCTAGCTTCATGATGGAACGCAGAAGCAACCCTTTCTATCTTTCTACAGAAATCAGACGAATCCAATCTCATTCAGAAGGGCCCTGGCACCCAAAACACCCAGAGGAATCCAATCCCATGCAGAAAGGCCTGCATGTCTTCTCAGGTACCCCACCTGTGGTCCTCCTGCATGTCTGCTTAGACTGTGTAAAGGCTCTTACAGATTCTGACCTTACTTACAGAAGGATTTCTAAAGCAGAAAGATACAGAATGAAAGTAAACACAGAAAACTTTCTGACTGACTCAAGACTTTAAAATCGGTGTTCCTGGTGATCTTGAGGGATCCAGGATGAGCCCACAAATGTTATGGCCAGATCATAGCGTTATAGCCAAATCTGCCACGCAGAGAACTGTGCAGCCTAGAAACATCTCTCTGTATGGTGGTGGGAATCTGCCATACTCTCCTGCCTGCCCAAGTCTAGTAGACCTGATCCTGCCACCTGCCCAGGCAAAAAGAACCTAGCCACAGGCATGGTCTCAGCTACTTTCCTCCTGACCCCGAGTGGGCACACAAACACCCAGGCCCACAAATGATCCGTAGCTGGAGTTTGCACCGGCGGCAGGGCCCAGGAAGCCTAGTTTTAAAATGGTACCGCTTTTTTTCCTGCTACTATTGCTGAGTCAGCAAACAGCAAAAAGCTGTGTTAAACTCTATATTTGTCTATAATTCCTTTTCAAGCCCTCTCAGGTTTTACATGGAGTTACTTGACCACGTTGAAGGCACCAATTGTTACAGGGACTGGGGCCCCTTGTTCCAGCTGCCCAGCTAGCTTATACCTAAAATAATCACACAGAAACTGTCTTAATTAAAACACTGCTTGGCCATTAGCTCTAGTCTCCTATTAGCTAACTCTCACATCTTGATTTAACACATTTCTATTAATCTGTGCTCACCATGAGATCATGGCTTACCGGGAAAGATTTAGCATGTCTGACCTGGCATCTGCATGGTGACTCTCTGACTCTTTCTGCTTTCTTCCTCCCAGAATTCAGCTCTGTCTTCTCCTCCTACGTAAGTTCTGCCCTATCAGGTCAAGCAACTTCTTTATTGATTAACCAATGAAAACAACACATAAACAGAAGGAACTCCTACACCATCATAGGGTCCCCCCAAAACTGACATGGAGTCTGAACTCGTATACAAAAGCAAAGGACCTTTAACCAAGCTTGAGCTAGGACCCTCCATGTTCATGATACAGCAGTACAATCAGAGAATGCCAATCCTAGGCGGGGTAGGGTTTTTAATCATACTAGAACTTGAAGGGTGAGGAGATTTTCAAGGTTTTAGGATCCCCAGTGGGCTGACATGTGTCTAGAGATCTTCTGGTGAAAGGGGATAGGTACATGCTGGGCGAAGGCATCTGACGATTCTCTCTACAACTGTTGGAATGATAGGTATTTTTTTTCTTGGATGCTGATTTGTCTGCTAGTGAGTGGTGATGTGGGATTCCTCAAAAATATGATTTATTGGCATTGCTTAATAAGAAGCTGCTTTTTGCCTATGGCTTAACAGAGTAAAGCCAGGCAGAAAATCTGAACAGAGATGTAGAGAGACAGTAGGTGAAGTCAAAGAGACACCATGTAGCCACCAAAGGAGACAGATGCCCTGGAATCCTGCCAATAAACCACAAGCCTTGAGGTAAAATATAAAATAATAGAAATGGCTAATTCAAGATGTAAGAGCTAGCTAGGAATACACAAGAGTCATTGGCCAAGCAGTGTTGTAATTAATATAGTTTCTGTGTGATTATTTCAGGTCTGGGCATCTGGGAAACAAACAAGCAGGTCTCCACCTACAGAATGGCACCCAATCTTTTGGGACTGATGGCTGCCACCCACTTTGGGTCTGGGTGCTTGTGTGTCCACTTGCTGTCAAGAGGAAAGTAGCTGGTACTATGTCCACTGATCAGCGCTCCTTCCCTGGGCAGGTGAAGGGATCAAGTCTGCTAGGAGTACACAAGCAGGAGAGCATGGTAGATTCCTACCACCACACACAGAGATATTTCCAGACTATGCACTGTGCTGCCTGGCATATTTAGCTTTTAATCAGATTCAAAGGGTTTATATGCTGCACGGTGCTACCCTGAATTGAGGTGGTGTGTATGGCTCCTACCTGGCTATCCCAGAGCTCTCAGTAAGGTACTTCTGCCATATTGAAAGTCTAGAAAAGTACTTATTGAATCTCTGGCTTTTGAAAATGCCAGCTTAGAATGCAAAATGATACTTGGGCCTTTAAAGATTAGATCAGTGACAATCAATGAATGAATCCTGCATACAATGAACATTGAGACATTTGACTATGATACTCAGTTTTGGTAAGAGAAGCAATTTCCAAAGGTATGAGGAGACATCAAGATGCCAAAATGTTTTAATTGTGGTAGAATAGGACATCTTAGAAGGGATTGTAGACAAGGAATTCCTAGAAATAATGTCTCTTCTGGGAATGGCAAAATAAAAGGTATTAAACTTCTGTATTATGTAGGAAGTGTGGCAAAGGACAACATTTGACCAATGAATGCAGATCAGCAAAAGACAGACAAGGCAACCTGATACCATCAGGTCTCTGCCTGAAGAATGACTCAAGGCCATGCCCAACCTCAAAGGACATTGGCTGAAGGAGTTTACCCCACTGGATGGTCCCTGGATGATATCAGTTTTGGTCTTTCCTGGCACCAGATATTGCCTTAGAGTAAATTGAAATTTAGACCTACTCTTTGACTGACTTCTATCGAGCCTGTCATGGTAGCAATATAGCCAAGCAGCCTTGAGCCTTACAGCTTAAACTTCTATTTCCTAACATCCGGAAATGTGGGAAATGATTTTGTATTATTTATAAATTACCTAGTCCCATGTTTTTTGTTGTATTAGCACAGAGGGGTAAAAATTTTCTTTAAGAAACAGAAAAGCAACAAGAACAGAAGATCAAGGTTGGCAACTGAATTTAAGCTATCAGTGAATCCTGTGTCAGATGGGACTAGGACAGAAACACAACTTCACACCAAACTGTCAATGACATTGGCCTAAGGCAGTGCCTTCAGAGATCTTAATCCAGGCAAAACCAGGATTTGTGGCTTCAATGAAGGAAAGAATTTCAGGGTTAGTGGACATACTAGGAAAGAGTGAGTGCACCCAAGAGCATGTGTGGGCATTCCTAAGAGAGACCTGCAACTTATTAAAGACATCCTTTAAAACAGACTATAAGGATGGAAGTAAGAGAAAGGGTCTCCAGGGAAAGATGAGGATACTCCCAGCTGTGAAAATAGGCTTCTTAAGGTAGGGGATGGGGTTGCAGTTTATTACAGGACATTTTTAACCTATATTTTCAGTACAGGGTTAGGAAACAGAGACCTTTTGGGAAAGATTAAAACATACTCTGAAGTGTGGATACCTGCTTCTCAAGGGAGAGTAGCAATTATTAATAAGTGACCTAGCAATACTCAAACACACTGTTTTGTTATGTTTCCTTTTTATTTTGGCTCTTAAGTTGGATCTAAAATAGTTCCTTAAAATCTTTTCTTTCCTCTATTTCTGATAAGTGAGATCGTAGGATGACTCTGGGCTGCCTCAGGTAAAATCTTAAGTTCGTAAGGCAAAGCCAGGGCCACTGGGGTTGCATAGGGAATTAGGATACCTCATTTTACCATTAAGGGAATTTGTGATGAGATCCCTAGAAAACTCAGGGCTGCAGCTTGGGAAGTATAAAAGCATTAAGTAAATGTTAATTGTGTTGGAATTCTTTATTCTCAACTGGTATGAAGCTCAATCTCAGAACGAAGTGGGGGACTCCTTTTCTTTCTGTGTCTCAATAATTTCTCCTGTCTTTCTATCCATTCTGATGTTTTTTTTTTAATGGGAGTTTGTCTCCCCATGCAGGAGACTGGCCTCAAAACCAATTTTCCAGAATATTAATATTAGAAATATTCTGTAATCACAATAAATTAAGACAAAATAAGGTCACATTCAATACACACATAATAAACGATGTGAATAACATACAGATCTAATATCTGACATTCTCACTTCTCATATCCCGACTCATGCTGAAGAACCAGCATGAGTATTAGGTTTTCCCCATTCTTCTCACATTCTAGATGAAAATTTCTATGGTGATCAACCCTATAGTTACCCCGATTGACTGACATCATTCCATCCAAGCAAAATCTGTCTTTTCTGAACCCTGCCTCAAACTATCCAAAACTTAAAATCTTACAAATTCCTTTCTAAACCTTACTGAAGCCATTCAAGAACACCTACGGTGTACATTTCCCATCATTTTAACTAGTCCATGAATCTAACTCTGCTCAATCATCCCAATGCATACATGCTTGATTTGGTTTGACTACTGACATTATGTATAAATTCAAACAATCTGGAATGTCTACATAATTGAGAAACACTGCTATGTAACATTTCATGTGGACATATGTCTGACAAAGCCCATAGTTTAAGTGAGCTTTTCCTTTCTGTTGCATCCGATTTTCTATGTAGGAAGTTTATATCATTATAGACAGCTTAGGCTTTTCTCCTTTTGAATCCTTATTATATGTCTCAACATGAATATTCTTAAACATCGTGACCATATACTTATCTGTTTCTCCCTCTGTTCATAGCTTTGTTCCCTTTGACTAATTCATTCATCTGAATGAATATGAATATATTATTATCATAAAATTGCTTTCATTTTTATGATGGAGGAAGGTCATTGGCTAATAAAGGCACTGCCCTGGCCCATTTTATTGGTTAGAGGATAGGTGGGAGGAGTAAACAGAACAAAATGCTGGGAGGAAGAGGAAGTGAGCTCGGAGACTCGACCGCTTTCCTCGCGGGAGCAGACGCCTGAGAGAGACGCCATGCCCTGCTCCCGGGATGAAGCTCGGACCCAGGATGGACTAGGCTAGAATCTCCCCGGTAAGCGCACCTTGGGGTGCTACACACAGATGATTAGGAATGGGCTAAATTAATATGTGAGAATTAGCCTAGAAGAGAATGGGCCAAGCAGTGATTAAAAGAATACAGTTTGTGTGTTATTATTTCGGAGCATAAGCTAGCCATGTGGGCGGCCGGGTGTGGGGGACGCAGCCCTGCCGCCCCATATTACTACATTTTTATACTGCTGTTGTCACTTTTCTCCTTAAATAAATCACTGACTGTTTCACTTTTGTTTTGAAAAATAAATTACTAACAATTTTATTTAACCCCTGGCATTGATTTTGACACTGTTATTGTTATCTTTCCCTTCAGGTCTGTGCGGCCTGAGCTGTGCATTATGAGGACCAGAGAATGATTTTATAAGGATGGTGAACAGACACAGCAATTTGAACCAAAGGAGCTTGGTATGGACTACATGGTGACATTGCTGTTTGACATGGTTTCAGCATTTCAACACTGAGGACCACACTTCACCAGCACATTTTATTTTCATTTTTAATGATTCTCAATATCAATGACTTTTTCTTTGTGAAATTTTGTGTGGGCTTTAATAAAGGGATAAAAATGTGTACAATAGCTGTTAGAATTCAGGCATTTTGCTCACCCCTGTTACCTGGTAGGAGGCACTCAGGTAGTACCCGAGCCAGCCCTGGGTCTTAAGATTGCTTTGTCACTATGTTGTCTGTACATAGATGCAAAATATTCCTGATGATGTGAAGCTGCTACAATGCCCTTCCTGTTTATTTAGGTAATATTATATCCTTCTAGGGTCTTTGATGGAGTTGGAGAATAGATAGCTATAATAAAAGATAAAGTAGATATAAATATTGTAACTATAATTATTGCTTAATATCTGTTTTGTTATATTTAATTTTACTATGTTCAAGTTAAAACCTTCCTTTTTATTTAGAAAGAAAGGGGGAGATGATATGGGATTCCCCTCTGTATGCTATGAATATGTTTCATTACCATTGGTTATTCAAGAAGCTTTTTGGGTCAATGACTTTGTAGAGTAAAGCCAGGCAGGAAACACAAACAGAGATACAGAAGGAAAGTAGGCAGAGTCAAAGAGACACTATGTAACTGCCAAAAGAGACAGATGCCAGACAGAATCTTACTGGTATACCACAGCCATATGGAGATACACAGATTAATAGAAATGGGTTAATTTGAGATGTAAGAGTTACCTAGAAATACTCATAAGCTATTGGCCAAACAGTGTTGTAATTAATATAGCTTTAGTATTATTATTTGGGTTTGGGTGGTCAGGAAATGAAGAAGCAGCCTCCGACTATACATTTAAGAGACAAGTTCAGCCCATTTCTGCTCTTTTCCCACTGTTCTACTGAAGAGGTGATGAAGTTTCTCTCTCTCTCTCTCTCTCTCTCTCTCTCTCTCTCTCTCCCACAATTTCTGTCTCCAGGGGTCAGGGGCTGCTTTTCTTCTCTCCCCTTCCCTTTTCTTTCAATAAACTCCTCACCTAAGCACCGCCTGCATGGCATGTCTGTCCCTCACCGTAATTTTGTTCAACCTGACCAATTCCCTCTCATGCAGAATCCTATCATTGGTTCTGTGGTACTAAGCAAGCACTCCTGGCAGTTCCTCCTGCCTGTTGGCAGTTTGAGAACAGCCAAAATTCCATAACCTTCAACCTGGTCACTCATCAAACTCAAGGATCTCCAGAGTTCTCCATCTAACACTGACAGAATCAGCAGTAACGGTATGCCCCCTCCCCCACCTCTAGCAATGTTTCCTTGACTAAGGATTTGTTTCTTGGCTGTGGTTTCATGCCTTTTGGCTTTGCTCGAAAGACCCAGGACTGGGTAGCTCTGACCCCTGCCTTTGTGTGTTTGATGGATTATAAAAGCAGCCTGTGCCTCTATCCACTCTTCCCTTAGTCTCTGGTATGCTGGAGATTATAGGCTTAGAATCTCCCCTACCTCAGATATTGCAAAAGGAAATTTTTTGTTACTCCTTTTTCTTTCTCAAGCATAAATCTAACCTGCTAAGTAAGATAAAACCAGTTACAGTCAAGTTGGAGGACTCTGGGTAAAACATTCTTTCACAACCTCTGAGCCTTGATCCAGCTCTCCAGACAGATCCTGTGCTAATGCCTTTGTAGTCATAACTCAGGCACATCCATAGACAGCCCTCAAATTCTCAGAGATCTGGAGAATATGACATTTAAGATGTTTAATTAAAAGGATTTTGTAATAGAAAGACTAGTCAACTCCTGGTAGTGCCTACATTTTCTCCAAAGAAGATGGAAGGAACAGAAGAATCTCTGCCCAGAGCTTGCTTCACAAGTGAAAGCACTAGGCACTGAGACTGCTTTTTACTTCAACTGCTGATTGAAGTAATAATAATAATAATAATAATAATAATAATATCTGAGGTAGGGGAGATTCTAAGCCTATAATCTGGAGAGCTGGATCAAAGCTCAGAGGTTGTGAAAGAATGTTTTACCCAGAGTCCTCCAACTTGACTGTAACTGGTTTTATCTTACTTAGCAGGTTAGATTTATGCTTGAGAAAGAAAAAGCAGTAACAAAAAATTTCCTTTTGCAATATCTGAGGTAGGGGAGATTCTAAGTCTATACCAGTGACTTAGGGAAGAATGGATAGAGGCACAGGCTGCTTTTATAATCTTCAGACTGTGGACCATGGGACACTGGAATCAACTGCCTCACATGGCCTAGACAACAGGTAGGCAGGGCTTCCTATGAGCTCCTAATTCCTAGGATATTCTGAAGCCTGTCAGGCCTAGACCTAACAACAGAAGACTGATGTTGCCCTCAGTCACCATGGAGAACCCTGGGGAGTGGCTATCTGGGTGGCCAATGAGTAAGTCTCTGCCATCTTTAATCATCACCTAAGATAAAATTTATTTTTCTCAATGATGTCTGATAGCTTTGCCTGCTTAACAGGAGGAATCAAGGCTTCAACTGCCTTCTCAGTTCTCGGTGTAAAATTCAGGTCACAAACCTCACTCTTCCAGAACCAATACTGAGTCTAGATACAGTTCACCTTGCTACCAGACTCAGAAAAGAGATAAACTCACAAAACAGATTTCAGTATAACTTCTTTTTTCAGCTGTTGTTGTTTTTGTTTGTTTGTTTTTTGAGACAGGGTTTCTCTGTAGCTTTGGAGCCTGTTCTGGAACTAGCTCTTGTAGACCAGGCTGGCCTTGAGCTCACAGAGATCTACCTGCCTCCACCTCCTGACTGCTGGGATTAAAGTCATGTGCCACCACTGTCTGACTTCAGTATAACTTTGCATCTTAAAACACCTTTTATTTTGATAAAGGAATGGTGGCACCTAACTTGATTCACCCTCAGATTTTGTCCATCTCCCAACCCCCACCCATCCCATTTCACCAACCCCATACATCCTCTGCCAAAGTAGGCATCCAGCAGGCACCCTTTGAATTAAGAAATGTGTGTGGATCAGCAATCCTGATGGAAAGCACTCACTGCATAATCCTGAGTTAAATTACTCAATTTCTCGGTGCTTCATCTATAAATTTATATTATTATCATTATCATCATCATTATTATTATTATTATTATTATTATTATTAAGGCAGGGACTTATGTAGCCCAAGCTATATTTAAATTTTATATTTACCGGGGAATGACCTTGAACTTCTAATATTTCTATCTGTGCCTCCCAAGTTCTGGGGTTATATTTGTACACAACCATGCCTAGTTTATGAGGTGCTGGTGATTAAATCCAGGCAAGTATTCCTTTTGCTGTGTCACAGTTCCAGCTCTCACACCTCTTAACTGGAGTAATGATTGGCAAGTAAGCACCTTAGAATGCTGTGAACCATAAATTTACCACAAGTTAAATATTAAGAATAATATTTGGGCTAGAATAAATATTTAGTGACAATCAATATTACTGATAGTATTGTGATCATCATCATCACTGTTTGACATATATGGAATCAAGACACAATAATTCAACTATGTGTAAAATGCAGATAGATGCCTCTTTACAATATCAGTTTTTGTTATCTGACATATCAGGATTTTTATTGTTGCTCTGTAAGTGTCTGTTTTGTCTGGTCTAAACAATGCCTTGAACTAACTGACCATTTAACCCAATTCCACACTTCTTTGTGAAGGTAGACTAAAGTATATATATTTTGTAAAGTTTTCACCTACCCCTGCTGTGCATGTTACAAACTGCATATGAAAATATGTGTGTGTGGTTTATGTGTGTATCTAACAACTCCAATATCCATGATGGCTATGAGTAACTGTGGTTGATTTATAATTTATTTTTAAAACATTGAGAGTGTTCTCAGTTATTTGAGGTTAATATTATACAATGCAAAGCTGAGAAACCAGGCAAAGCTCAAAACACATCATGTTTTAATATTAGATTTATATAATTTTATGACTTTTTAAAAAAAAATCAAGTGTGCATTTGAAATTAATTTTCATTCCTGCTCTTTGCAGCACTGTGTGTGTGTGTGTGTGTGTGTGTGTGTGTGTGTGATATGCTCATGCTTAATTTCTTAATGCAGATATGCTTTATTTGGGTAAATTTACCTGATTTTTTTAATACATTCCTCCTTTGAGGAGTATCTAGGTTATTTCCTGGTTCTAGCTATTAGAAGTTGAGCTCTAATAGCCTAGTTGAACAAATGTCCATGTGGTATGATTGTGCACCTTTAGGTATTTGACCAAGAATGGTATTGCTGTATCTTGAGGTTGATTGATTTCCAGTTTTCTGAGAAAATGCCATACTGATTTCCAAAGTGACTGTATAAGTTTGTACTCCTGTAGCGAGCTGCGTGGTGTCACACCTGATGGAGATGTATAATCAACTCCTGAGATGGCTAAGGCCTGACCTATACTATGATCACACAATGATTATCAGCTGCCTGCATATGCGTGACCCTATGGGCAGTGCCCACCTGGCAGTTCGGGATTGGCAGCCCATGCCTACTTAAGGGCTGGGAGAGGTTTGCCCAAAGAGAGAGGAAAAAAGGAGAGAGGTCAAAGAGAGAAGAGAGAGAGAGAGCGAGAGAGAGAGAGAGGAAAAAAGGAGAGAGGTCAAGGAAAGAGGGGAGAGAGAGAAAAGAGAAGGAGAAGGAGATAAATTGCTGTGAATAAAGTCCTGAAAACTGCTGCAAGAAGAGCTCCGGGTGTTGCGTTTGTCCTTGCTGGTCGAGGGTGGACGTGACATACTCCCACCAGCAATGGAGGAGTTTTTCCTTTATTCCATATCCTCTCCAGCATAAGCTATTATCAGTACTTTCAATCTTAGCTTTTCTGACAGGTGTAAGATGGCATTTTGATCTGAATTTCCCTGACAGCTATGGATGTAGAGCAATTCCTTAAATGTCTTTCGGATATTTGAGTTTCTTCTTTTCAGAATTCTCTGTTTAAATCTGCACCACACTTTGAATTCTTTGGAATTTTGATGTCTAGTTTCTTGAGTTCTTTATATATTTTGGATATCAGCCCTCTGTCAGATATGAGCTTGGTGAAGGTCTTTTCCCATTCTGTAGTCTGCTGTTGTGTCTTATTGACAGTGTCCTTTGCCTTATAGAAGCTTCTCAGTTTCAGTAGGTCCCATTATTGATTGTTGCTCTCAGTGTCTTGCTACTGGTGCTATATTTATGAAGTGGTTTCCCGTGCCAATGTATTCAAAGCTACTTCTCACTTTCTTTTCTGTGAGGTTCAGTTTGACTGGATTTATGCTAGGGTATTTGATCTATTTGGCTTGAGCTTTGTGCATGTGTTAGATATGGATCTATTTTCATTCTTCTACATGTTTACATCCAGTTATGCCAGCACCATTTGTTGAAGATGCATTCTATTTTCCACTGTACAATATTGGCTTCTTTGTCAAAAATCAGGTATTCATGGGTGTGTGGATTAATATTTGGCTATCTATACTACATGCCTGCTTTTATGCCAATACCAAGCTGTTTTTATTACTATAAATTTCTAATAGAGCTTGAAGTCAGGTATGGTGATTCCTCCAGAAGTTCCTTTATTGTGCAGAATTGTTTTGACTATCCTCCTTTTTTTTTATTTGAAGTTGGGTATTGCTCTTTCTAGGTCTGTGAAGAACTGTGTTGGGATTTTGATGTGGGATTGCATTGAATCTATAGATTGAGGAAGCTATGTTCTGAAAGTACCATAGATAGAGCTCATAGAGGCAGAAGATGTACTGAGAAGTGAGCTTGTTGCTTTGTCTAGGAAAAAACCCACCCAGTTGAATGGAGATTCTTAGACTTTATCTTCAATTTGAACTTATTTTATCTCTTGTCTATTCTTAGCAGGCAATCTGAGAATGCCTGGAGTCATCCTCACCTCAGCTTCTGAGTGGTGAAAGTTCACTCTGTGAAAGATGATCCAAGTGGTATATCTTAATGGCCAGATGGTAAGATATCAAGAGTAGCATCTTAGAACTGCAAAGGGTTGTAAAGCTGGATTTCTCCAATGAGAATTTTAAAAAATCAACATTAGAATTTATTAATTCTAATTCTAGGTCCAATCATGTCTTTTACTCACATTGGACAGCATGTATTAAACGTAATGGGAGCAGTTTAGACTGTTAAATTCCTTTAAGCCTAACTTCCCATCGTAGGACAAATGAACATGAATTTTGTGGTCAGAATGGCAGCAGAGAGTTGCTGAGGAATCCCATCAGGATGGGTGAGTGTGTGCTATCCAGGGGCGGACTGTCCCGGAAGAGAGCACAAACCCCCTCCCCCAGCTCCTTCTGCAGGGCTGTCTTTCTTTCGCACGACCCAGCACCCCCAGCACCCCTCCCCAACCCTGCCCTGCTGTATGCTAGGACCAGTGCTCAACTACAGTCTTAAGCTCCTAAACTAAGGCGACCCACCCAGAGCTGTGAGTGTCTGCTAGCCTGGCAGGCCTCAGGGTCCCCTGTAAGGGAGCCAGGCACCTTCAGCTCCGGCGCCAGGCTTCCTGCGCGCTCCTGGATACCACCCCTCCCCTGCTCCATTCATCCTGTTGGCCCTGGATCATTGGGCTACCGGCGGCCCTGTTTAGTTGCGGAGGAATCACATCAGGACGGTTGCTGAGGAATCCCAGCTGGACGGGTACGGTTCCTGCTTCTACACTGAAGAGATATACCCTGAGAGTCAATCACAGCAAAGACTGGACCAAGAGACCAGGCCTCTCCTGGCTCCATTTGAAGGAAGAGATGGGAAGGCGCCAATACAAGAATTCCTCCAACAATCTGAAAGGCAACATGACACCACCAGAAACCAGGGATCCCGGAATAAGAAGAATTGTACACCCTACTCCTGAAGAAATAGAAAAAATCGACTCAAAAGTGAACTATATGAAAATAATAGAGGACCTTAAACAGGAGGTGAAAAATTGCCATAAACAATTAGAGATTACAAACAAAAAGGTAGAGGAAATGAATAAATCGCTCAAAGACACGCAAGAAAACCAAGAGAAACAAGAAAAAGCAATCAAACAGGTTAGGGAAGCGGTTCAAGACATGAAGAATGAAATGGAAGCAATGAAGAAAGCACAAACCGAGGGAAGAATGGAGATGGAAAATCTGGGTAAACGAACAGGAATGACAGAAACAAGTACTAACAACAGATTACAAGAGATAGAAGAGAGAATATCAGACACTGAAGATACCATAGAAAAAATAAACACACTGATCAAAGAAAACAGCAAAACCAACAAATTCTCATCACAAAACATTCAGGAAATTTGGGACACAATAAAAAGACCAAACCTAAGAATAATTGGAGTAGAAGAAGGAGAAGAAGTGCAGCTCAATGGTCCAGAAAATATACTTAATAAAATTATAGAAGAAAACTTTCCCAACCTGAAGAAAGAGGTACCTATGAAGGTTCAAGAAGCATACAGAACACCAAATAGGCTGGATCAAAAAAAAAATCCCCTCGCCATATAATAATCAAAACACAAAATATACAGAATAAAGAAAGAATATTAAGAGCCACAAAGGAAAAAGGCCAAGTTACTTATAAAGGTAAACCTATCAGATTTACACCTGACTTCTCTATGGAAACCATGAAAGCCAGAAGGTCCTCAATAGATGTACTGCAAAAACTAAGAGATCTTGGATGCAAGCCCAGACTACTATATCCAGCCAAGCTTTCGTTCACTATAAATGGAGAAAACAAAATTTTCCAGGATAAAAACAAATTCAAACAATACGTAGCCACAAATCCAACCTTACAGAAAATTATAGAAGGAAAATCACTAACCAAGGAGTCCAACAATGCCCACAATAACTCAGTCATCTAGAGACCTTTCACCAGCGCAACTCAAAGAAGGGAAACACACAAACCCTACTACTAAAAAAGTGACCGGAGTTAACAACCACTGGTCATTAATATCACTTAATGTCAATGGGCTCAACTCACCTATAAAAAGGCACAGGCTAAGGGATTGGATACGAAAACAGGATCCAACGTTCTGCTGTCTACAAGAAACACACCTCAACCACAAAGACAGGCACTTACTCAGAGTAAAGGACTGGGAAAAGGCTTATCAAGCAAATGGACCTAAGAAACAAGCAGGTGTGGCCATACTAATTTCTAACAAAGTTGACTTCAAACTTAAATCAATCAGAAGAGATGGAGAGGGACATTTTATACTCATAACAGGAACAATTCATCAGGATGACGTCTCAATCCTGAATATCTATGCCCCTAATATAAAAGCGCCCACGTATGTAAAAGAAACACTAATAAATTCAAGGCAGCCATCAAACCACACACACTAATAGTAGGAGACTTCAACACTCCTCTCTCACCAATAGACAGGTCAATCAAACAGAAACCTAAAAGAGAAATTAGAGAATTAATGGAGGTAATGAAGCAAATGGACTTAACAGACATCTATAGATTATTCCGCCCGAAGAGGAAAGAATATACCTTCTTCTCTGCAGCTCATGGAACCTTCTCGAAAATTGACCACATACTCGGTAACAAAGCTAACTTACACAGTTACAAAAAAAAATATTAGTAACCACCTGTGTCTTATCAGATCACCATGGATTAAAGTTAGAATTCAACAACAATGCTACCCCCAGAAAGCCTACAAACTCATGGAAACTGAACAGTCAACTTCTGAACCATACCTGGATTAAGGAAGAAATAAAGAAAGAAATTAAAGTCTTCCTGGAATTCAATGAAAATAAAGAAACAACATACTCGAACTTATGGGACACTATGAAAGCAGTGCTAAGAGGAAAGTTCATCGCACTAAGTGCCCACTTAAAGAAAACAGAGAAAGCACATATTGAAGACTTAACAGCCCACCTGAAAGCTCTAGAAAAAAAAGAAGCAGACTCACCTAGGAGGAGTAGAAGATTGGAAATAATCAAACTGAGGACTGAAATCAACAAAATAGAAACACAGAAAACAATCCAAAGAATCAATGAAACAAAAAGCTGGTTCCCGGAGAAAATCAACAAGATTGATAAACCCCTATCCAAACTAATCAAACGGCAGAGAGAGAATACGCAAATTAATAAGATCAGAAATGAAAAGGGGGACATAACCACAGATACAGAGGAAATTCAGAGAATCATCAGATCATATTACAAAAGCCTGTATAACACAAAACTGGAAAATGTAAAAGAAATGGACACTTTTTTAGATAAATACCATATACCAAAGTTACACCAGGACCAGGTGAACAATCTAAACAGACCTGTTGGTCGCGAAGAATTAGAAGCTGTTATCAAAAACCTCCAAACCAAAAAAAGCCCAGGACCAGATGGTTTCAATGCAGAATTCTACCAGAACTTCCAAGAAGAGCTAATACCCATACTCCTTAATGTATTCCACAATATAGAAACAGAAGGGTCATTACCTAATTCCTTTTATGAAGCTACAGTTACTCTGATACCAAAACCACACAAAGACTCAACCAGGAAAGAGAATTACAAGCCAATCTCACTCATGAACATCGACACAAAAATCCTCAACAAAATACTGGCAAACCGAATCCAAGAACACATTAGGAAAATTATCCATTATGATCAAGTAGGCTTCATTCCTGAGATGCAGGGCTGGTTCAACATACGAAAATCTATCAATGTAATCCAGCATATAAATAAACTGAAAGAAAATAACCATACGATCATCTCATTAGATGCTGAAAAAGCATTCGACAAAATTCAACATCCATTTATGTTAAAAGTCTTGGAGAGATTAGGGATACAAGGGTCATGCGTAAATATAATAAAAGCTATATACAGCAAGCCGACAGCTAACATCAAATTAAACGGAGAGAAACTCAAAGCCATCCCGCTTAACTCAGGAACACGACAAGGATGTCCACTCTCTCCATACCTCTTCAATATAGTACTTGAAGTTCTAGCAATAGCAATAAGACAACATAATGGGATCAAGGGGATTCGAATTGGAAAGGAAGAAGTGAAACTTTCGATATTCGCAGATGATATATATGATAGTGTACTTAAGCGACCCCCAAAACTCCACCAAAGAACTTTTACAGCTGATAAACAGCTTTAGTAATGTGGCAGGATACAAGATCAACTCCAAAAAACCAGTCGCCCTCTTATACACAAAGGATAGGAAAGCAGAGAGGGAAATCAGAGAAGCTTCATCATTCACAATAGCCACAAAAAGCATTAAATATCTTGGGGTAACTCTAACCAAGGAAGTGAAAGATCTATTTGACAAGAACTTTAAGGCATTGAAGAAAGAAATTGAAGAGGATACCAAAAAATGGATGGACCTCCCTTGCTCTTGGATTGGGAGGATCAACATAGTAAAAATGGCAATTCTACCTAAGGCAATTTATAGATTCAATGCAATCCCCATCAAGATCCCATCAAAATTCTTCACAGATCTGGAGAGGACAATAATCAACTTTATATGGAAAAACAAAAAACCCAGGATAGCCAAAACAATCCTATACAATAAAGGATCTTCTGGAGGCATTACCATCCCTGACTTCAATCTCTATTACAGAGCTACAGTAATGAAAACAGTGTGGTACTGGCATAAAAACAGAGAAGTCGACCAATGGAATCGTATAGAAGACCCGGATTTTAACCCACAAACCTATGAACACCTTATTTTTGATAAAGGAGCTAACAGTATACAATGGAAGAAAGAAAGCATCTTCAACAAATGGTGCTGGCACAACTGGATGTCAACCTGTAGAAGAATGAAAATAGACCCACATCTTTCACCGTGCACAAAACTCAAGTCCAAATGGATTAAAGACGTCAATATCAGCCCGAACACACTGAAAAGGATAGAAGAGAAAGTGGGAAATACCCTACAACAGATGGGCACAGGAGATCGCTTCCTATGTATAACCCCAGAAGCACAGACATTAAGAGCAACATTGAATAAATGGGACCTACTAAAACTGAGAAGCTTCTGCAAAGCAAAGGACACTGTCACTAAGACACAAAGGCAACCTACTGTCTGGGAGAAGATCTTCACCAACCCCTCAACTGACAAAGGTCTGATCTCCAAAATATATAGAGAACTCAAGAAACTAGACTTTAAAATGGTCCTGGGCTGTTTTTGGTTGGGAGACTGTTGATGACTGTTTCTATTACTTTAGCAGTTATAGGTTTATTTAATTTGATTATCTTGTCTTGATTTAATTTTGGTAAGTGATATTTATCCAGAAAGCTGTCCAGTTCCTTTAAGTTTTCCAGTTTTAGGGAGTACAGGTTTTCAAAATATGACCTGATGATCCTCTCAATTTCCTCCATGTGTGTTGTTTTGTCTACCTTTTCATTTCTGATTTTGTTAACTGGATATTCTCTCTCTCTCTGCATTTTGGTTAGAATGGATAAAAGCTTGTCTATTTTGTTGATTTTCTTGAAGAACCAACTCTTTGTCTCTTTGAGTCTTTGTATTGTTTTTTTTTTGTTTCTATTTTGTTGATTTTAGCTCTCAATTTGATTATTTCCTGCCATCTAGTTCTGGGTGAGTTTGCTTTTTGTTCTAAAGTTTTCAAATGTTTTGTTAATTCACTAATGTGGGATTTTTCCAGCTTCTTTATTTAGTGTTATGAACTTTCCTCTTTACACTGCTTTCATTGTGTCCCATAAATTTGGGTATGTTCTGTGGTCACTTTCATTAAATTTTAGGAAGTCTTAAATTTCTCCATTTCTTCCTTGATGATTCAAGTGAGTATTGTTTAATTTCCATGTGTTTGTGGGCTTCCTGGAATTAGTATTGCTATTGAATTCTAATTTTAAGCCATGGTGATCCAACAAGATACTTGAGGTTATTCCATTTTTTTTTATATCTCTTGAGGTTTGTTTTGTTACCTAGTATGTGGTCAGTTTTTTATAAAGGTTTGATGAGATGCTTAAAGGAAGGTATATTATTTTATGTTTGGATGAAATGTTCTATAAATATCTGTTAAGTCCATTTGAGTCATAACATCTGTTAGTTCCCTTATTTCTCTGTTAATTTTTTATATGACAGACATGTCTAGAGGTGAGAGTAGAATGTTGACATCTCATCCTATTAGTGTGTGTGGTTTAATGTGTGACTTAAGCTTTAGTAGTGTTTCTTTTACATATGAGGGTGTCCTTGTATTCAGGGCATAGATGTTCAGTATTGAGATTTCCTCTTGATGGATTTTTCGTGTGACTAATATGAAATGTTCTTTGTTGTCTCTTTTGATTGGTTTTAGTTTGAAGTCTATTTTGTTAGATATTAAGATATCTATGCCAGCTTGTTTCCTAGGTCCATTTAATTGGAAAATTTTTTCCCAACCCTTTACTCTGAGGATATGCCTGCCTTTAATGTTGCAGTGTGTTTCTTGTATGCAGAAGAAGGATGGATTCTGTTTTCATATCCAATCTGCTAGCTCGTGTCTCTTTATAGATGAGTTGAGCCCATTTATATTAAGAGATATTAATGACGAGGATAGCTATCTCATGTTATTTTAGTTTTCATTGTTGGTGATGTTATTTTGTTTGTTTTCCCATTCTTTGTGATTTGCTGCTGTGAGATCATCTATTGTCTGTGTTTATGTTGATGAGGACAATTTCTTGGATTGGAGTTTTCCTTGTAGCACTTTGTGTAGTACTGGGTTTGTGGCTAGGTATTGGTTAAGTCTGTTTCTGTCATGGAATGTCTTGTTTTGTCCTTCTATGGAGATAGAAAGTTTGGCTGGGTGTAGTATTCTGGGCTGGCAACTGTGGTCTCTTTAATAATTCTCTGATAACCATTTTAAAGGTAGAGCTGTTGGTACCTTTAGAAGATTAGCAACTGGTTGTGCCCTGATTTTGTACAACCTGAGTAGTGACTGTTTTTTTATAGTATCTTGTAATATTTTCCCAGAACCATATGTTAATTTTTGGTTTGTTTCTAAGATTGGGGGAATATTAATTTGAGCATTTCATTGCTGTAGCAAATCACATCCCCACAAATTCATTGCTATGTTAGCCACATACGGTTTTAATATTCTTCT
The DNA here is from genome assembly GCF_018167655.1 of Microtus oregoni. Classification (NCBI taxonomy): domain Eukaryota; kingdom Metazoa; phylum Chordata; class Mammalia; order Rodentia; family Cricetidae; genus Microtus; species Microtus oregoni. The sequence continues at coordinate 749,568 of NW_024544738.1, forward strand.
TCGTTCTTCTGGCCTTATACATTCAACCTATCTTATGCTCTTGTTTACCTGAGATAAGTTTTGATCCCTAAAAACTGAACATTTACTTCCTGAAGAGGCCAATTTGGATGCCAAGATTCTGAAGAAATTATTGTTGCATCTGTACCTGTGTACAGACCTTCAATGGCGATGTCATTTATTTGTAATTTTAAACTTTGGTCTTTTTTTTTCTTTATAGAAGTTTGCCAAAATACTCATTTTATGGTTTCTCCTGAATTTTTTGTTCTTTCTTCTATAGCTAGTCTATCATCCAGAGCAGTATGATTTCTTATAATAGACATTAGTTTCTTTAACTGCTCTGAGAAGGAGGCTCCTCTGCAATGGCAGGAAATGACTAACCCACTTTGACATAGGGGCCAGCAAGAGGCCCCTCATGGATTTTCCCAATGGCAAAGGATTACCTTGACTATCCCTTGTTGACCTACATTTATTACTCCAATGCCTGCATTTGCCATATCTTCTGCATAAACCAGAAGGGAGGGACATTGTGAGTGGATTATGCTTTGAAAAAATCGTTTCTAGTAACATCATTTCTCCAATCCTATTTAAGGTGACCTTGTTTGCCACAATTATAACATTTGACATTTCAAGTTTTCCTCAAATTTCTGGAAATTACCTCTCTCCTACCATGCATCAACATGGTCATGGGACACAATATTAATTGTATCTTGAACCCATTCCTCCAAAGGTGCTGACCTTGCTTTTAGTAGCCTAATTATCCTTTCACACAGACAATTAGCATTTTCAAAAGCCAGAGGTTCAATTATCATTTGTCTAACTTCTGAATTTGGTATCATTTATTTATTGTTGATGTCATCCTTTGTAAGAAAATCTGTGAAGATTTCTTTTGGGCCCTATATGGCTTTAGTAAATGATTTAATCATTTTTTCCACTTCTTCAATTCTGCCCCAAGCATTTAAAGCTGCATGGCATAAAACCAGGGTGTGAACATCATATAGAGATTGCCTTTCTATAATAGCATAATCCTCTAGCTATCTAGAGGATTGGGCCAGGCCATCTGGAGACTGCCTCTAGCCTAGACCCTTAGGGAGCAAAGAACAGCAATGTATCATACCCTTTGTTCCCGCTGGAGGCAGGGGGGGTGGACCACAAGACCAGGAGGTGTGACTCCCATTTGCAGCTGACCCCATGTGACCCAGAGAATCCCCTGGAGATGATGGCATCGGAAAAGAATGTTCACTGCTACAGATAGGAAGACCTGGCAGGAAAAGGACATGGTGCCAGGACACCAGCAACATCTGTGACATCAGTCAACTGTTTTCATTTGTGTCCTGAATAGCAAACACTTCCTTGAAATTCTTCTCAAACTCAGACTCCAGTCTAAGTCCCATTTGGCCAAAGTTATGGTCCTAGAAAACAACAAAGGCAAGAATGATGGTGCTCGTTATCAGTGAGAGAACCATTTCCTCAGCACGTCTACCCTCTGATGGAATCTGTTAACTTCATGGTCTAGTCACATGTAAGTTAACTCAGACTTTGCTATTTCTGAGAATCATGTCTCTATAAAGTAACAAGCAGAAACAATTTCAGATTGGGGAGTTGACTCAGTGGGCAAATGCTTGCCACACAAGTGTGAGTACCTGAGTTCAGATCCCCAAAACCCATGGAAAAGTTCATGTGGTAACACACATCAGTAATTCCACCACCACAGTGGTGACAAAAGGATTGTCTCAACATGATGACATGTGAAAAACACCCACGGTTGCCCTCTAACTTGATCCTCATGTGTAGTATGACACAAATGCATCTGCATTTACACATGAACACACACACCCATGTATACATATATATCACACATGTCCATACACACACATATATATTTAAACTAGTGTGAAGGTTTCCAAAAAATGGTCACCACAGGGAGTGGCACTATTAGGAGTTGTGGCTTTATTAGAGTAGGTGTGGCCTTGTTGGAGAAAGTGTGTCACTGTGGGCCCATTTTGAGCTCTCCTATGTTCAAGCTACATCCAGTTAGACACAGATTCCTTCTGCTGCTGTGAATCAACATGTAAAACTCTCAGCACCTTTTCTAACACCATGTCTGCCTGTGTATCATACACCATGATGTTAATGAACTAAACCTCTGCAACTGTTAGCTAGCTCTAAATAAGTTTTCTTTTAGAAGAATTGCATGCTCATGCTGTCTATTCACAATGATAGAAACCTTAACTAAGACAACTAGGATCTAGAGAAATAGCTTGGTGATCATGAAAGCTGCTGTAACATTAGCTTTGGGGGATCTGAGGTCTCTGACCTCCACAGGTAACTACACTCACATGCACATACACTGTGACATTTCTGCCAAATGCACACACACAACACACACACACACACACACGTGAGATTAAAAACTTGTGCCATCACACTTAGTGTTGTGAAATAATCTTTTTTTCCACTCTGAAGATGTAATTCTGTACTAGTTCAGCTACCTAAGGTGTCTTCTGATTGGTTTACTAAAGAGCTGGATGGCCAACAACTAGTCAGGAGAGGATAAGAGGGGACTTCTGGGAAGACATGGGAATGAGAAGAAGGGCGAGGGATTCTTCAGCCAGATGCAGAGGAAGTCATATTCACATTACTGGTGAGAGGTAATAAACCATATGGCAGAACATAAATTAATAATTTAATCTTTAATAATTTAAGCCTTAAGAGCAAGTGGGAAAAAAAAACCCTAAGCTAATGTCAACCTTTCATAATTAATAATAAGTCTCCATGTCATTATTTGAGAGCTGGTGGGCCACAAAAGCCTGGCCACATGTATTTTAAAATACATATATTTTCAAAGAAACAAAAAAGAAATACATATATTTTAAAAAAAATCAATCAATTAATAGAAATAAATGCCCTTGTCGGGGGACATTGCAGCTTAATTGTCCTCTTTCTGGTCCTCTAGCCTTATAGACTGGGAAGGAAAAGAGCTCTGTGGTGCTGGCGACCTTTCTGTTAGTGAAACATAGTATTCATGTTAAATCAAAAAGAGAAATATTGTTCACCTCCAGACTTTTTTTCCCTTTGAGATAGGGTCTCCCACTATAGACAAGGCAGGCTTTGAACATAAGACAATTCTCCTCCCTCAGCCTTTGAAGGCTGTAATCACAGGCATGCCCCACTGTGTCTGGCACTCTCTGACTTCTTGCTTATGCAACCTCATTACAGGTACCAGAAATTAAGGAAAGAGTAACCAACCCAGTGGAAAGAAAATGAGATGCAGGCAGAGAGGGTGCTGACCTTGAACGTGGTCCTGTGGTTCTGGAAGATGAGCCTCATGTCTTGCACAAACTCTTTCACGTGCGAGTATTTTCTCCCTTTAAGCTTTTTCTTGATCAAGTTCAACCACATAGGTTCCATTATACCCACAGATGTCTCTCTAAACTGGTGACAGAAATAACAATAGGAGAGTGATGGACATGGCTCAGCTTACCTTCCACAGGGCTCCAGAAAGGCCACAGAAACAACAGAGTCTGTGGTCCTGGGAGATTGTGATCCCAATCCCACAAATGTCCCTCACATTCATGAAACATCATAGTAGCCAGTGATGGGAGGCTCACCACCATTACTTACATAATAATAATATGGCATCTTGGAGAAAAAGGAACTCTCAGAACAGCAGTAGACTCTCAAGAGGACAAATTCACACTTCTGCGAGAAAAGAACACTTAGTCAAAGTGACTTATTAAGACAGAATCCATACACATACCCAGGAGAAAGGCACCACTCAGACATATCTGGAATGTGCCCCAACACGAGTGTCTCTTAGTTACAGACTTATAAAGGCTGAGTTAGTTCTTCAGCCAATGGGTTGTGCTGTGACAGCAGCGTGATGGAATGTGGATTGGGGAAGCAGGCTCCATTGCTGCTGTTCTTCTGTGCTCTTCCAGGGGAAAGGAGAAAGTGTGGGGTTCACAGGGACTCACCAACTGCTCCTGGGGCGCCATCTGCCTCTGTAGTACCTCAGATTCCGGATGAGTCTGTTGGCTTCCTAAGGACTGCATCCTGCAGAAGATGCAACTCCATGGTGTCCTGAAACGTTGAACATGAAGTGAGTAGGGGACAAGACCTGAAAACAGCGACTGTTGTATGCCTGCCATTGTGCTTTCAGAATGGCTGATGGTGTCATCTCGGGGAGAGGTCCCTGGGCTCTGAGCGACCCCAAGTAGGATCTTAAACTGCCATTACTCCCATCAGAGTTGTGGTAGGAGCCAGTCCTTGGAAAAAGTGGGATTTATGGTCAGTGGGGGAAACCACATTTCTGGTTTCTGGGAGCAGAGAGGCTAGGCTATTCGGTCTGTACATAGAAGATGGTCTTCCACAAATTCTGGGAACTTTAGACCTTGATTGGTCCATTACAACCTGGGTAAATGTGGGTAGTGGTCATATTTCCTTCTTGTATGAATAAATACAAAACAAAAGAACTTGGCATATGCCACTCTCAATCCTTGCACAAGGGGCTCTGGTGAATACCTTTGAGGAAAAGGCAGTAGTTAGTCTGTAGACAAAGGGTCCAGCCTTTGTATCAGAAGAGAAGCTTCCCCTAACACAGATAATATCAATCTTTTGCTGACAGCATCTAGAAACAGTTCTCTGCATCTTCCTGTTTGGTGTCTGTTAGTAAGAGCTCTTGCTTACCCTCTATTGAGGCACAAGCTCACAATCTAGAAGGGTAATATGTGTGACAAGGAAAGGGTGTCTAGGAGAAGACAGAGAGGGATCACAACTCACTTACTTCTCAGCCTCCACCGCAGGGATGTGACACTCCTCATGGAAGGCTCTGGGGCAAGTGTCACAGCAGAAGAGCAACCCTACATTCTGGCACACCTCGCATTCATCTGAGTTCTGCATGTAGAGAGTAGAACATTTACATCATTGAGAGATGAGACCCTCAGAGCCACTACTGTGGCAATCCTCGACGTGTGGCCTTTACATGAACCTGCAAGGGCATGGATGCTTCTTCCTGGAACACTAAGGAACAGCTTGGAATGTAAATTGCAGAACAAGACTTGCTGCTCTTCAGTAATGTTTGACGGAAGGGAGCCATGAACCAATCCCAAAACAATCTTTCTTGGAAAACCAAAGATCCTGACACAGAAAGACTAGCAACAAAACAAGATTTTTACATAATATGACTAATTTTTCTATCACACACAGAAAATGAGTTTCTGAAATAAAATATTAAGTCCATTTTTCCATACAGCAATGGCATCAACTCATCAAAAGGAGATGTACTAGGAATCTAATTAGATGGAGAATAATCTAAGAGAATATCACATCCTGTAATTGAGCATGAACATGCAATGAATTGAAGAAAGGGTCTGTAGAAGAGTGTTTTTGACAGTGGGTTCTATAACTAGAGAGCACTGAGCTAGTGGTGGGGACTCTGAGAAGACAAGATATGAGTGCAAATGACCAGCCAATTGGGTACAAAGCAAAGGACTCTATGGCTGTTGGAATCTTATAGAAGATTCCACATGACCCAAGAAAATGCACATGTAAGGCCTGGAGTCACCATCTCTAAAATCCAAAGTCTGTAGTCATGGCAACCACCCAGGGTGGAGACTAGAATGGTTTTATTTGTGAACCTTTGAGCATGTCTAATAGAGATTATATTAATTACAGTTAGACCTGCCTACTGTGGGTTCCTGGAGCGTTGCGTGGAGAAAGTGTAGTGATCATAAACACACATTAACTCTGTGCTCTGTGCTCCTGCTGGTGGATGTGATGGGAGCAGTTATTTTATGTTTCTCCCACCTTGACTCCCCTGCAAGGATGGCTCTGCCATCATGTTCTTGAAACATTGTAGTGTGGAGCGGTGGGTCACTTCCCGCCACCCGGCTCCTGCATGGCTAGCTTTACCCAAAATAATTACATGTAAACTGTATTCTTTTAAACACTACTTGGCCCATTAGCTCTAGCCTCTTATTGGTTAATTCTCACATCTTGATTAACCCATTTCTATTAATGAGTGTACCACCACAAGGTGGTAGCTTACCAGGAAGATCTTAACCTGCATCCATCTTGGAGAGGAGAGCTATGGCGACTGCCTCATTTCCCTTCTTCCCAGCATTCTGCTCGGTCTACTCCACCTATCTAAATTCTGCCCTATCAGTCCAAGCAGTTTTCTTTATTAATTAACCAATGAAAGCAACAGATAGATAAAGACACTCCCACATCAAAACACAAAAGAGATCTCTGTTCTATGAAAGAGAAAAACCTTCCCAAATCAATGGAGTTTGGACTTTTTTCCAGGTCTAACACAGAGAGCCTTTTGTCAAATTTGGCATGGTCACAACTGATGGGAACGACAAAAGCCAAGCCACATTTGATTTTTTTTTTTTAAGTTTTTCGAGACAGGGTTTCTTTGTGGTTTTGGAGCCTGTCCTGGAACTAGCTCTTGTAGACCAGGCTGCACATTTGATTTTTATCTCCACTTGTTGTGTATTTGGGGACTTTTAATATTTGTACATATGGTCTGTATTCTTTCAATTATATTTTAAATAAATGCTGATTGGCCAGTAGCCAGGCAGGAAGTATAGGTGGGACAACCAGACAGGAAGTACAGGTGGGTCAATGAGAACAGAATTCTGGGAAGAAAGAAGTCCTAGTCTGTAGTCATGACCCAGCCACAGAAGAAGCAAGATGTGAGTGCCTTGCTGAATAAGGTACCAAGCTACTTGGCTAACACAGACATGAACAATGGGCTAACATAAGTTATAAGAATAAGTAAATAAGAAGTCTGAGCTACTAGGCCAATCAGTTTATAACTAATGTAGATTTCTATGTTATTTCTTTGGGACTTAATGACTGCGGGAACTGGGCAGGTCAGAAAACCTTAGACAACACATATTGGGAATATTAAATTGATGTTAAATATTTTATGAATTATTTATGCCTTCTCCCAGGAGTACTGCTTCTAAACTTCCCCAGGAAAATCTTGAACATACTACCCCTCTGCTTATAGGGAAATATCCTTATCTACCTCCAAGGTCTTCCTTGAGGTTGTGACATACATAAAAAACCAGAGGTCTCTTTATGAGGCTATGGGATATTGTTAAAGCACCTGTTCCTGTAGTTACTCAGGACCAAAATAATAAAAACAAAGTAACCTTAATAAGGTCAACAAAATTCGGTGGGTTAGAGGAGTTGACCACAGATCAGATTGCAAGCCTCTTCCCACTGTACACTCTGATAATTACGTGGCACATACAACAACAAAGTTAGATTATCTGAAGTTATACTGATTGTCAAAGTATGGACTGAAGTGATGATAAAAAGAATGAGATGTCAGGATCTCCTTTCTTAGAAAAGTTAGCAATACAGTGTCACTGTGGTGTAGTGTGACCAAGGAACAACAGAATGTCAGGATTAGATATATAGAAAAATATAGAAATATAAAATATAAACATTGTATTATACCAGAATTTGAATAATAACTGCAGCAGTTTTGCCCTGAAGACTTTTCTTGGGATGCCTCTAGGTTCTTAAAAATTGAGTTATAGGGTTAATGAGTAAAAATAACTCTTTTTTTTAATGATGTCAAATCATGAGAGATAATGAATGGAAATGATATCTCTGTTCTGTCATTGTTTATGAATGATGACTAAAAGATGAGCAAAAGGAACTAACACACATGTCCCAAAAAATTTGATATGCTCTATGTTTTGGAACAACATGAATATATGCCTGATTACTAAATTCTGCATAAACAAAGACGCACTTTGACTGAGAGTCAGTCAGGCTGCAAGATTCTCCTGACCACCATGGCCTGGCTTACCTTCTTCCCTAGCCAACTCCTAACATCCTCTGCTGGGACCTGTCTACCACCAGGGATGGCCTCCGGCACAAATTCAGTTTTCATCTAGAGAAGTTCAATTTTGACAGTATTTGTAACTGGTTACTACAAACTAAGGTCTGTTTATTAAAACCAATAGGCTGGATAGAGCAATTTTGAAGAGAGCAATGCATATCCACCATATGGTACATAAATACATGTGTGCTCAAGGTGTTTAAGTGGTTTATGTCTGAACCACTGCTGTGCAGAAAGTGTGGCACAACACCAACATTAAGGCTCAGTGTTAGACACTGCCTGGATAGCAAGGAAACTTAGATGTTTTAAGTGGAGTGTGTGGATTAAGGCACCCACTCGGGACATTAAGGCAGAAAAATCATGAGTTTGAAGATAAGTTGAAACCTCTGTACCAAAAACACATAACGGAAACAGTCTAAAACAATCTATAAGTTCTCCGCAGCACTCTCCTTCTATGGGTGAAGCCCCTTAACTAGCAATCACTATCATTCATGATTGACAGGTTACTGTTCACTGTCACCCAGAAAAGTATTCAAACAGGTACCTCACAACCTCCCTTGGGAAGCTGGTGGACCTTTCCTATGGTCAGTTTTGACACAGGAACCAGAAAGTGTCTGAGTTCTCATGGACAGGAGCACATGGGTTACTGGTGCCACCTTCAGAAAGAATGGTGACAGTTGGAGAACTGGGTGGTAACTCTATGCCCATATAGATAACTCCCATGTCAGACATGGTGGAGCATTCCAGGAATTTAGGCACTGGAAAGTTGAGACAACCTTGTCTACATAGTGACTTTGAAGTCATTTGAGCCTACATAAGATTCTATCTAAAAAAAAAATCAAAAAAGATGAAAGAGAGGGAAAGGAGGAGGGATGATGTGAAAGAAAAACCACCCATTGTAGTCCATGGGTTATTGGGAAAATTCTACCTTCTTGTCGCCGTCTGAGGGACAAACATGAGACTAACCTGAGTACTGGTCCATCACTGAGTGAATGGTGGGAAGAAGAGAAGTAGGCAAGGTGAGAGTGTCAACCAATCTATGCCCGCCACCATCTCTGCCTTTAGGAGAAGCCTGACCTGAGGTATCAGTATTGTTGGTTATGCTCTATCACCTAAACTGCTGGACCACTTTCCTTCCTGGGTCCTTCTCCTCTTCCTCCTCAAGACACAAAGATTGAAGTTCCTTAGATTTCCATCCTTGGCCACATTCTGTCCATATGATCAGAGGCACTCTCCAGCTGCAGGCTTCCCTTGGTGTCCTCGGCTTCAGAGTGTCTCATCTCTCCTCTGTACCCCTACATGTCCTAATGCTCAGCAATGTCTCCTCCAAAACCCCCTAGATGCACCTCAAACTCATCAGCTAAACTTTAGCCATCATCCTGCTGCACCCTTCTCTTTCTTCGACATTTCCATTTTAGAAAACATGCTTCATACACCTCAAACTTAGGAGTCCATCCTGCTTCTATGCCATCTCCCATTTCCCAAATCTATCCAGTTTCTTGTCCTCAAGAACGCTAATTATTAAGTTTATTTCAAATTTTGCTTTGTTTACCAAGATCCACAAAATACAAGGATGCTGGTGAGTGCAAAACATTGACAGGACTGGAAGGATTAGGATGACTTTTCTTGGTTGTCAACTTAACTATATCTGAGATGAACTACAGTCCAGAAATGGAGGACACATCTGTGATTCGAATCTTGAGGCAGGAAGACAACATGCCTTTGATCAGGATTTTGAGCCAGAAAGACACAGACATTTAATCCAGATCATGAGGTGGGAGGATACATCTTTAATCTGGACCACAGCTTCTGCTGGGAGCCTATATAAGGACAATGGAAGAAGGAAGAGATCATCCATTCTTCTCTTCCTGCCTTGCCTGCACATCCATTCCTTCACTGGCACTGGAACCTACTTCTTTGGGGTTCCAGCATATACAGAGGACCAGCTGAGACACCCAGCCTCATGGGACTGTGCAACTACTAGATTCAGGACTTTCCATTTACAACTAGTCCTTGTTGAATTACTTAGACTGCAGTCAGTAAGTCATTCCAATAAAGTCCCTTTTTATGTAAATAGATAGATAGATAGATAGACAGATAGATAGATTCTTCCCATGAATTCTATGACTCTAGAGCACTCTGACTAATACAGATTTTGGTGCCAGAGTGGTTCTACAAAACAGAAATAGAAGGATGAATCTCTTAAGTATCTAGAATAGGTTTTGTTAATTCACCAGCCCCTTCAGGTACTGAAGCCTCTCCAGAGGCACTCCATCTCCTGGGAGCTCAAAAAGTACTGAAAGCCAATAAGTTCACAGTTTGTGAACTGTGTTACAAACTTAAGAATATAAATGCCCTTGATTATCTAGATTAAGCAATTGTGAGTGGCAAAGGATTTGGTGACCCTATATATGAAACTTTTTACAGTTTGGGGAAAAATATATGGTGTTGTTAGCCGGTTGCTCTTTGCATCCCTGGATAAACTGATAAAAGGATAGAAATGAGCTCTACAATAAAATTAATCAATTTCAGAATGCAGTGAAGGACGATGAACTTAAAGCTGACCTGCTCCAGATGTGGACAAACAGTCTAAAAGTTTCTATGTGTGCCTTGGAAGAGAATCTTCCCGCCAGTAGCCACAGAGCTCAAGTTGGGGGCAAACTGAATCTCTTATAAGGTTGCCTGAATTAGAGTCTGAATCCAATTTTTAGTCTCAGGGGGTCACAAGAGGAAGTAAGGATGTCAATTGGTAAATAATGGGATCCTATATCTTGGGGTGGGGTTGTGTGTAGTAATATGGGGCGACGGGGCTGCATTCCCAGCACCCCGGCCACCTGCCCGGCTAGCTTATGCCCGAAATAACAACACACAAACTGTATTCTTTTAGACACTGCTTGGCCCTTTAGCTCTAGCCCTTACTGGCTAATTCTGATATCCTAATCAACCCATCTCTAATAATCTGTGAGCACCGGTCTTACCGGGAAAGGTTCAGCATTTCTAACCTGGCGGCTTGCTTCATCGCGTGCGTCTGCCCGGGAGCGGAGCATGGCATCTCTCTGAGGCGTCTGCTCCTGAGAGGAGAGCTGTGGAGTCTGAGATCACTTCCTCTTCCTCCCAGCGTTCTGTTCTGTTTACTCCTCCCACCTATCTCTAACCAATGAGAGCCAAGCAGTTTCTTTTTATTTAACCAATGACCTTCCTCCATCAGTTGTGTGGGGAGAACCTACTGAAGTTGAGAACTTTGAACCCTCAGATTCTAAAGGGTTTATCTCACCTGAAGGAGTAGTACTCTCAACCCCACCCTTTCACCTTTTACTGAGGTAATCAATCCTTCAGTGTCTGCTAAACAAGCAGTGACTTTCTCTAAAAGAAATGCCAAGCAAGACAATACTGATATCCCTCAAGGCCTACCAGTAATTGCCTCTAGACCTATAACCAGACTCAAGGCAAAGCAGGCTCCTAGAGCAGATGTAGAAAATGTAGTCTGTGAAAAAATGTGCTACACTACTAAGGAGCTTAAGGATTTTGCTAATTCATTCAAGCAGAAATCTGGGGAATATACATAGATATAGATCTTAAAAGTGTGGGATAATAGTGGAAGGAGCATAAAACTGGATTCAGCTGAGTTTATTGGTAGGGGCCCACTAAGTGGAGATTCTAGGTTTAATATGGAATATCACACAGTTAAAACAACCTACTGCAGTTCTGTTTGACCTGTATAAGTTGAAAAATCCTCAAACATAGAAAAGGAAGGCTACATTTGGTCATGGCAAAAGGCAATCCTGGCCAGTGATGTGAGATTACTTTCTGTATGCTGTGATTATCATTAATGAATAAAGAAACTTCTTTGGACCTATAGCAGGGCAGAAGTTAGGTAGGCAAGGAAAACTGAACTGAATGCTGGGAGAAAGAAAGAGGAGTCAATAGAGAAGTCACGGAGTCTCTGTTGGAGACAGACAAGCTGAAACTTTGCTGGTCGGCCATGACCTTGTGGTGTTACACAGAATACTAGAAATGGGTTAAATTAAGATGTAAGAATTAGCTAATAAAAAGCTAGAATTAATGGGCCAAGCAGTGATTTAATTACTACAATTTCTGTGTAGTTTTTTCGGTTTTGGGCAGCTGAAATGAACAAGCGGGCCCTCCTTGCAACAAACCCTGAAAGATATTGGTGAAGGAAAATCTTCACAGTGGGCAGAACTTCAGGCAGTAAATGTGGTATTACAATTTGTTTGGAGAGATGGCCAGATGTGCAATTGTTCACTGATTCATGCATGGGCTGTAGCCAATGAATAGTCAGGGACTTGGAATGTGCATGATTGGAAAACTGGTGAGAAAGACATCTGGGGAAGAAGTATTTGGATAGAGCTATCCAATGGGCAAAGGATGCAAAGACACTTGTGTCCCATGTAAATGCCCATCAAAAAGTGACTTTAGCTAAGGAGGAGTTCAATTATCAGGTAGTGGTCAGCCTCTTTCCCCAGATATTCCTGTCATTGCCCAATGGGCCCTTGAACAAAGAGGCCATGATAACTGAGATGGCGTTATGGCTGGGCTCAACAACATGGGCTTCTGTTCACCAAGGCTGACTTTGCTACAGCTGCTGCTGAGAGTCAGGTCTGCCAACAGCACACCAACGTTGAGTCCCAGCTATGGCACAATTCTCTGGAGTTGATGGGGGAGAGTCTTCTGTTTTGTGTTAATTTCATTGGTTAAATAAAGAGACTGCCCTGGCCCTTTAATAGGACAGAAAATTATGTAGGCAGAGTAAACAAAAAAAGAGTGCTGGGAGAAAGAAGCTGAGTCAGTGAGTCGCCATGGTTCTCCCACTCCAGACAGATGCAGGTTAAGATCTTCCCTGGTAAGCCACCTCGTGGGCTACACAGATTATTAGAAATGGGTTAGATCAATATGTAAGAGCTAGCCAATAAGAGGCTGGAACTAATGAGCCAGGCAGTGTTTAAAAGAATACAGTTTCCGTGTAATTATTTTGGGGCATAAGCTAGCCATGCGGGCGGCTGGGTGCCAGGGACGCATCCCACAGCTCCCTATTACAACAGAGTGGCACCCAATGTGGGGCAACAGTTTCTCGGGTCTACTCTGCTTGCCAGAGGCAAACAAGCACTCTCATCTAAGAGAGGCTTCCTGACTCAGCTTTAGCTGCAAAGCTTGCAGCTCTTTTAAGAGGTCCTGCCACGAAACACTTAAACGGTGTTGACAAAAATCTGAACGCATGCTTTTCGGTTTTCAGCCATAGTAGGAAAAAAGCTGCACCATTTAAAAATGCTGGCTTTCTGGGTCATCCTGCCAGGACAAACTCTGACTGTTTGAGGCAGGAGGGCTGACTACAGAGAGAGGACTTATGTGTTGTCTGTGGACATAATGCTGCAACTTACTTGCTGGCAGGGACCTTGAAATGCCATAGAGTTGTGGCAGTAAACATGGCTACAGCCAGTACCTCAGCCATGAGGATGGAAAGCTAAGGAATGGACTGGATCTAGCTGGCAAAGCCATGGCTTTAATCCTACTGAAATTGCTTGCTAAATTAAGGACTCATGTGGTCTAAAAAGAGACATATAGAGTAAAAGAAAGATTCAAAGTCAAAGAAAATGTTTAAATGGTTTACAGTGTGTTAAAAATATATGCATGCTAAACATTAAAGTTCTTAAAGTAAAAAACAAATTAAAAAGGGAAGAAAGAGAGTAGTTGGGTGTGGTAGTACACACCTTTAATCCCAACACTTGGGAGGCAGAGGGAGATTGACCTCTGTGACTTCAAGGTGTGATAGCACATGCCTTTAATCCCAGTGCCCAGTAGGCAGAGACAAACAGATCTCTGTGCGTTTAAGGTGTGGTAGTGCACACCTTTAATCCCAATGCCTGGGAGGCAGAGACAGGTGGATCTCTGAGAGTTCAAGGACAGCCTGGTCTACAGAGTTATTCCAGGTCAAAGATACAGAGAACCTATCTCAAAAAGCAAAAAATAAAAATAAACAAAATAGAGGTTAAAATAAAATGCACAAAGATGGAAAATGCACAGAGAATTTTGATACTGTATGCTATTATGCTCTCTTTGAATTGTTTGAATGCTGAGGAAGGAGCAACAGCTGCTAAAAGATATTTGTTTATAAATGCTGCTGAACTAATCCAACATAGATATCTTGAAAATGCCTTGACTTTGAAATTTGGATCTAATGACATGATGCTTTGGAAAGGAGTTTCTTATTTTGTTTTCACAGAGGGTGAAAGTCTGTGGATTGCTTCTATCCCAATTTGGTATGATGGACCACGTCTTTCTGAAGGGTTGCTGTGAATACCTTCAGAAAATTGCTTCGCTCAACTGCCAACTGAGATGAAACTAGCACACAGGTTATACCATGAAAGACCTAATTAACAACGCCCCCATTCAGCAGGAAGCAGTTTGGAGAGAAAAAACTGTGCCCATGTTCCCAAAATATTGTCTATAAATGTTCTTTTACATTTAAAAGGGGAAGTGATATAGATATGAATAATTTGCATTGATATGGATTTTGCTTTAGTGATTTAAATTTAAGGTCAATTTTGTTATATGTATATGTGTTTCTGATCTTGATTAAGGTATTGTGATTGTGTAGTTCATTTAAAAATGTAATGTATATAGGTTGTTAATGGATAATCATTAATAATAGTCAAGTTTGTAGTCATGTTAGATTTTCTAGATATATAGATATATATTTCAGTTAGATCGGCATTCTTCATATCTTTCAACGACTATGGAATATGCTATTTAATGTTTTAATAACTTAGGGCTTTTTATGACAATGAGACACATCTGCTCCTGACAATGCCAATCTACTTAAAGAGGAATATGGGCATCGAAGAGGATCCTTATGGAGTTGGATAGTCATTTGGGCAAGAAACTGCTCTGGCCTGGACTGTTGCATAAACTGGACACAAAGAACCCGCAGAGAGAGGACTGCTGAACTTGCCTAAAGGTGAGATGGTCTTTCAGGTTCCTGCTTCATAAAAGAATTCACAAGACATTCTGCAGGACACAGCAGGAAGTGACTGAACTGTCTTTGAATTTTCCTGCTTCATGGAAATGTCTGCTGGATGAAGATAGATGCCCCAATGGTACCAAGGAACTTTGGGTGACTGTCCAGGCAGAGAGATGTCTCTGTCATTTCTAGAGCTTTGGATTTCTTGTTTGCTTAGGTAATATTATATCCTTCTGGAGTTTTTGATGGAGTTGAAGAATGGTTAGCTATAGTTATAGTTTTCCTTAGTTATGATAAAAGATAAAATAGATATAATTATTGTAACTGTAATTCTTACTTGATAACTGTTTTGTTATATGTAATCTTACTATGTTAAAGTGAAAGTCTTTCTTTTTTGTTTAAACAGAAAAGGGGGAAATGATGGGGGAGAGTCTTCTGTTTTGTGTTAATTTTATTGGTTAAATAAAGAGACTGCCCTGGCCCTTTAATAGGACAGAAAATTAGGTAGGCGGAGTAAACAGAACAGAATGCTAGGAGAAAGAAGCTGAGTCAGTGAGTCGCCATGGTTCTCCCACTCCAGACAGATGCAGGTTAAGATCTTCCCTGGTAAGCCATCTCATGGGCTACACAGATTATTAGAAATGGGTTAGATCAATATGTAAGAGCTAGCCAATAAGAGGCTGGAACTAATGAGCCAGGCAGTGTTTAAAAGAATACAGTTTCTGTGTAATTATTTTGGGGCATAAGCTAGCCATGTGGGCAGCCAGGTGCCAGGGATGCAACCCGCAGCTCCCTATTACAACATGGGGTGACCAGCGAGCAAGTGGTGGCAGGTTGCCTATATTAAACAATTTCCTCCATGGAAGTGACAATACTTTTTTCTTACTGAAGTTGATACTTATTCTGGTTAATACTTCTGCCAAAACCACCATCTGTGCTCAAAGAATGCCTAATCCACTAACTTGGTTAACAGTATTGCTTCTGACCAGGGAAGTCACTTCACAGCCAGAGAAATATGAAGTGGGCCTGCAACCATGGAACCCACGGATCTTACCATCTTCCTCACCATCCTGAAGAAGCTGATCTGAGACAAAGACAGATTGGCCTTTTGAAGTCACAGTTAAGTGAAAAGTAGGTGGCAGCAGGATGGAGGGTTGGCATAGGGGTCTCCAGAAGGCAGTATATGTTTTGAATCAGTGTCCAATATATGGTACCGTTTCTCCCATAGCCAGGATCCACAGGGGTGGAAAAGGAAATAATTTTGCTCACTATCATCTTTGGTGACCCATTAGGAAAGCTTTTGTTTCTTTTTCCCACATCCCTAAGTTCTGCTGGCCTTGAAGTTTTGGTTCCAGAGAAGGGAGTGCTCCTACCAAAAGCCACAACAAACATTCCATTGAACTGGATCTCAGAATTTCCCCCTGGCCACTCTGGGCTTCTATCGCCCTAAAACCAACAGGCTAAGAAAGAAAGAACACTGTTAGGAGAAGTGATAGATCCAGATTACCATGGGAAGATTGGATTGCTTCTCCACAGAGGCAGTAAGAAGGAAGATGTCTGGAGTGCAGGAGATCCTGTAGGGTGTCTCTTAATGCTACCATGCCCCATGATTAAAGTCAATGGAAAATTACAGCAACCTAATCCAGGCAGGATGATAGAGGGCACAGACCCATCAGAAATGAAGGTATGGGTCATTTTTTCTGGTAAAAGAGCAAAGATCTGTTGACAGGCTTTCCTCAGGTAGAGGAAATACAGAATAGGTAGTAGAAGAAAGCCAATCTAAAGACCATCTAAGACCACATGATCAGTTGCAGAAATGAGGATTATAACCAACATGAGTGCTTCTGTTGTATTTTGGTAAGAATGTGTTTGTGCAGGTATTTGTTCTTTCAATATCCTTATCATATGTTATAACAACTAAGAGAATGCTAGTAGTAGGATGTCCTCTAAGGGACATTGCCACCTATTCTAAATTTAAAATTTGTTTGTGGTTGTATGAAGGATAGTTATGTCATGTTAGGTATAAGTATGACCTGGTTTGCAATAGAGATGTATATTCATACAAATTTAAGATCAATTTTGTTTTATACATATACATACACACACACACACATATATATATATGTGTGTGTGTGTGTGTGTGTGTGTGTGTTCTTGGTTAAAGTATTGTGTTTGTGCAGTTCATTTGAAAATTTAATGCATAATTAAGAAATATAGATTAATAGATAATCATCTATAATAGACAAGCTTATAGTCATGTTAGGTTTTCTAGACAAATAGAGATATATTTCAGCTAGATAGGTATTCTTCAAATCTTTTAGAGACTTTCAGAATATGGCATTTAAAATGTTTAAATTATTAAATTAAGACTTTTCATGACAATGAGACTCATCTGCTCCTGGCAGCACCAATCTACTTCAAGAGGAAGATGGGCATCAAAGAGGCTCCTTATGGAGTTTGTTAGCCATTTGGGCAAGAAAATGCTCTTGCCTGCACGGCTTGGTGTTATGCTGTATGAACTGGGCATGCAGGACCCACAGAGAAATGACTGCTGAAGTTGCCTAAAGATGGTGAGATGGTCCTTTAGGGTTCCTGCTTCATGAAAGAGTCTGCCAGACATTCTGCAGGACACAGAAGAAAGTGACTGTGAAACTGCCAATATAGGTGGATCTGTCTTTGAAATTTCCTGCTTCATGGAAAAGTCTGCTGGATACTATGGTCATGTAGGCTGAAGATGAATTCCCCGACAGTACAGAAGAACTTTGGGTGACTATCCAGGCAGTAAGATATCTGTCAATTTTAGAGTTTTATAAGTTGCTTACAGTGCACTTAGCCAATATTCTATCCTTCTGGAGTCTTTGACGGGGTTGAAGAATAGTTACGATTATAGTTTTCCTTAGTTATGATAAGAGATAAAGTAGATATAAATATTGTAACTACAATTCTTGCTTGATAACTGTTTTGCTATATGCAATTTTACTCTTACTCTGTTAAAGTTAAAACCTTCTTTTTTATTTAAACAGAAAAGGGGAAATGTTTTGCTTTTATTCATTAATGAATAAAATTAATTTCATTCATTAACTGCTTTGGGCTTATAGCAGGACAGAAGAGAAGTAGGCAGGGAAAACTAAACAGTGCTGTGAGAAAGAAGGCAGGGTCAGAGAGGCATCATAGAGCTGCCAGAGGGGAAAGACGTGAGCTGCCCGCTGGAACCTTGCTGGTAGGCCACAAGCCTCATGGTAAAATATAAAATAATAGAAATGGGCTAATTTAAGAATAAAAGTGAGCTAGAAATATGCATAAGCTAATAGGCCAAGCAGTGCTGTAATTAATAGTTTCTGTGTGGTTATTTTGGAGCTGAGCAGCTGGGAACAAACAAGAGGACACTAACAACACAGGTTAATATATAATGTGCGTGTGAGTGTACATGGCATAATTATATTATGTTTAGGCATTATTATGACATGGTTCTTGTTTTTATTTGGAAATTAATCATGACACAAGGAGATATGATTGACAAGAGGTGGATTGTGGTGGCTATTATTGGTTGTCAAGTTGACTGTATCTGGAATGAACAATCCAGAAATGGAGGCACATCTCTGATTGATCCAGATATTGTGGCAGGAAGACAGAATGCCTTAAATCCAGATCTTGAGGTGGAATGACACACACCTTTAATCCAGACTTTGAGGCAGGAAGATACACCTTTAATCTGGTCCAAACCCTCTTCTGGAAGCCTATATAAGGATATGGAAGAAAGAAGGGTTGGTTCTTCTTTACCTGCTTGCTGTTGTCTTGTTAGTACATCCATCCCTTCTTTGGCACTGGAGTGGAGCCTACTTCTTTGAGATTCCAGCATGTACAGAGGACCAGCTGAGACACCCAGCCTCATGGGACTAAGCAACTACTAGATTCTTGGACTTTCCACTCACAGAAAGCCCTGGTTGGGTTAGTTGGATTGAAGCTCTTAAGTTATTCCAATAAATTCTATATATATATATTAAAGTTATTCATATAATGTACTAAATATTTTTGAAATTTATTATATATGTATATATACATATATATACATACACACACACACACACACACACACACACACACACACATATATATATATATATATATATATATATATATATATATGAAGAGATGGATTCCTTCTATAAGTTCTGTGACTCTAGAGAACCCTGATTAATACAAATGGTGTACCTATGCTTGAAAACCATCTAAGGTGACTGAGGGAAAATACTCTGTGAATTGCTCAGTGGTGATGGTTTTGGTCCTAGCCAGATGGGTCCCTGATGGCTCACTTCAGAGTGACCCCAGGGAATTCATGAGGCATGAGGACCAACTTACTCTGCAGGCAACTTTCTGTATGTAGTGGAACGATCCAGACCTAGCATGCATGAAGCCTGGCCTGTTTCTCCTGAACTCTGCCTGCACTTGGGGTGCATGCTGGGACGTGTTCTTTACACACACTGCCTTCTACAGATGCTGTCTCCTCTCATAGTAGCTCCTCACCCTTCATCCACAGCCAGCCATGCCCACTGCCACTCCAGGCTCTGTCCCAGGGACCCCAAAGATCTAGATTTCTGTCTCCATCCCTCATGTAAATGAGAACATGGGAACACGTGGTGAAACACATGATAGGATGATAACATGGGAGCACATGCTAATATATGGTAGCATGAGAACACATGGTGAATCACATGGTAGGATAATAACATGAGAACACATGCTAACACATGGTAGGATGAGAACACATGGTAGGATGGGAACATGAGAACATGCGCTATCACATGGTAGGATAGGAACATGAGAACACGCACTAGCACATGGTAGGATAGGAACATGAGAACACGCGCTAGCACATGGTAGGATGGGAACATGAGAACACGTAGTGAATCACATGGTAGGATGGGAACATGAGAACACGTAGTGAATCACATGGTTGGATGGGAACATGAGAACACATGCTAACACATGGTAGGATGGGAACATGAGAACACGTAGTGAATCACATGGTAGGATGGGAACATGAGAACACGTAGTGAATCACATGGTAGGATGGGAACATGAGAACACGCGCTATCACATGGTAGGATGGGAACATGAGAACACGCGCTAGCACATGGTAGGATGGGAACATGAGAACACGTAGTGAATCACATGGTAGGATGGGAACATGAGAACACATGGTGAAACCCATGGTAGGAAGCTTCTGGCCCAAACACCCAGACTGGCTCCTCCTGCCTTGGTGGGGAGCAAATCTGGTAATCTTGGTTCATCTCCCAGAGCAGCGCACCCAAGCTGACAGGGATCCCCCTTCAGGGAAGAGGCGACCAAGACACAGGCAATGTACCAAGGCGAAGGCTAGGACTTTCCAGGGATTGTAGCTAAGAGTCAGTACTTCCATGAGCGTTAGCTGGGGCACTGGACAAATACTGGATTCTCTGCAGAAAGAGAAAATTTCAATGACAATGTTAAATGTAAGATTTAAATGATAGTTGTTTAAATTAGTTTTATCACCACCAGCATTATTGATGTTATTTTTGAGATAGGTCTTAGGTAGCCAAGGCTGCTCTTAGACTCACTATATAACCAAGGCTGGACTTGAACTACTGATCTTCATGTTTCTACATATGGAACATGGAGTGCTGGGATTCCAAGCATGTGCCATCATCCCTGGCTAAAATTAGTATTATTACTAAGAATCAACTTGATAGGAACAGCTCAAGTGTTCCCATCTAACAAATTAAAGCTTAATGCCAACAGCAAAATCAGCTTCAGCCTCATAAGGCCAGCACCTAATCTCCCACTAAGGATTTTTGATCATGACCACTCCAAAGTATTTCTCAATTTCACTTTCACCTCAGCCTTTAGAAGCCATGGTCGCACGCACCTGTAGGGGGTTCCCATGGTCCCTCCCACTTGACAGAGGGTTCTCACTCTTGAATTCTTTGATTGAAAATATTGGTATAATTCATTCTGTCTAGAGGGTTTCTCTTACATATATCTACTTCTTTTCCATACCTATTTTTATGGACCTGTGTATCTCTTCAGAGAAAGAGATGATGTCAAACTATTGTTGGACCTAAAGCGAGTTCCACCTCCTGGCTCTTGGTCCTCAGGAAGCCTTTTTGGAGTCAGGCAAAGAGGCAGTGTCTGGTTTCTATAGGCTGGTTTGAACAATTCTACCTGTCCTCCAACATTAATGGCTCTCGGCCATTTTTTTCTTCAATTTGACCATCCAGGATGTATCAGCCATGACCACCAGCACCTCACCTCAGAGCAGCTTGAGGTGAGCCTGAAGCTGTGATAGACCAATCATAGCCCAGAACACATAAGGCTCAACGAGTTCTGGGGTCTGGGTGATCCTAGAGAGGAAATCTATCACCTTCTGTAGCTCTCCATGGGCCATAGCCCTGAAAATCAAATGAACCTAAGGCACTCAGGGCTGCAGCTTTCTCTTAATGGCCTTCTGCTCTCTATTCACAACTCAAAGAGCAGGTAGGCCAGCAGCACATTTAGACACAAAAAAAGGACTTCACATTGTTTTGCACATTCATTGGAAAGATTTGTCAGTCTTCCCTTCTGTGACACAGGCCATCTCAACCCTTAACCCCAGTCCAGGGCCGAGAGCTGGAAACAAGCAGGATCTGTGTTACAATCACCTGAGAAGGGCGCTCTTACTGTCCACTGTTCTAGAGTCTCCCAGGCCGCACTGTTTGTTATTCTGTAATGTGGACAATGACTTGGACACAATCCTTGAGGTCCCTCAGGGCTACTGTTTCTATCTTTTGTCCAGTCCATGGGTCTTCTGTGTATAGTTAGCAATTGTGCATTAAAAGATGAGTAAACATAGCTTCGCTTGGGAAAAGAGAATCCAGGTGTCTCAATGCAGATGTTAGCATACAGAAACGATGGTTCTGGAAACCATACCAGACTGTCTGACACACATCAGCCACCACCAGAAAGGATAAATGGTCCTGGAAGAGCTGGGAAGTTGTCATGTGATACCGAGAGTAACAAGGAAGATTCCAGAACCCATGACTCTGAGCAGGTAAAGAAGCTCTGTGAGGCTTATGAAAGTGGAAATGGATTGTGGCTTCTGTTTCTCTGAGAATCCTGTTCTTACAAATTGAGGCTCAAAAGAAGAGGCAAGTGCCCCTGTTGTTATGAAACACTGCATCCAGGACTAAAAATGGTTCTGTGGGTTGGACAATTCTAGCTCATTTGAGTGATTCAAAAAGAGATACTCTTAGAATTTAGAGGAAGGTAGAGAATATGGACTTTAAAGTAGTCATTGACCAGGTTAGGAGTTAGTTTCCTTCAAGGAAACTGAGTGATTGATGTGTCCCAGTGGTTCAGAGTCCAAACCAGTCAGACAATAATGCAAATGACAAATAATATACAGGCCTGAAGTTCAAATTTTCAGTGAGCTATGAAGCCCAGTGTGGAGTGTTTCATGGCCTATTGAAGCCTATGTTGGTGATTTTTTATCATCTCCAGCTCAAAGGAAGACCTGGCCTTACACACATCCTGAGTGAAGACACAGGCTGAAAACCAGAAAAGAAGTAGTAGAGGAAGGAAGGAGAGGTGATTTTAAGTATGACAACCTAACCAAGACACCATAAAATTAAAAAGTTTTGTGAGTAAAACCACATGATGAGAACTCACCTTTTTTCTCTTGCCATAAGTTTGTGGAAAATTGGGGAGAAATTTTTTCTGCAAGATAGAAGGATCGAGCATGTAGTTATCTGTATTTCAGCAGTGTGCACTGGGAATTGTCAGTCTCCTTCCAGAAGTTCTGCCTGGATCTTCCATACAGACCCGCGTTGTCCAACTCCATTCCCCTCTCATCGCATACAACTTAGAGATGCTGGCCTGTGGCAGCTGGAAAGACCTCCTCATATCCCTCTTCCTCAAGTGCTGAGAATTTCCCCTCACAATCCCTTGTTCAACCATTACACATTCTCTGTTCCCACGGGACACAATTCAACTTGTTCCACTAGGAACTAGTGTTCCACTAGGAACTAGTTCCACAGGACTAGGCAGTTAACACACATGTGTTTCATGCATATAGGGTGTCACATGTTCTGATGAATTTGGAGCACATGACAGAAATTTGGTTATGGGAGATAATGGAGAAAGTTTGTGGAAGAAACACATCCTCTCCTCTCCTCTCCTCTCCTCCTCCTCCTCCTCCTCCTCCTCCTCCTCCTCCTCCTCCTCCTCCTCTTCCTTCTCTCTCTCTCTCTCTCTCTCTCTCTCTCTCTCTCTCTTCTTTTTAGACAGGGCTTCTCTGTGGAGGTCTGGCAACCTACTCACAGTGCAGACAAGACTGTCTTTGAACTCAGAGATCCAGCTGCCTCTGACTTAGGAGTGCTTGGATTTAAAGAGTATGCCACAACCATCAGCACAGAGAATCAATCTCTAATCTCCAACAGTTTAAGAAGGGTCTCTGGGAGGTGAGGGCCCAGTCAAGAGAGGTGAGATATTTAAGCTAAGAATTCTAGGAAAAAAACTAGCTTGAAGGATAGGGAGATGAGGAAATCATGTCCATGATGGTCCATTACTAACAGCATTGCAGATGTGTCCTAGTTAGTTTGATTGTCAACTTGACACACCTATGAAGAGCAAATGTCAACTGAAGAACTGTCTGTCTCAGATAACCTTTAGGCATGTCTGTGGGGGCATTTTATTCATTGTGGATTCATACAGAAAATCGAAGCCCACTGTGGGTGGTGCCATCACTTATCAGTGGGCCTAAGCTGAATAAGAAAAGCAGTTGAACATGAACCAAGGAGCAAGCCAGTTCTTCTGTAGTTTCTGCTTCAGTTTCTGCCTCCATATTTCTGCCCTGTGTTTCTGCCTTGCCTTCCCTTCATGATGGACTGCTGCCTATAACCAAATAAACTTTTTCCTTCCCCAAGTTGCTTTGGGTCATAATGTTTATCATAGTAACACAGCAAGCAAAGTAGAACCAGAGGTTGAGGTTAGCAGAGAGCTGATGTCTTTTTTAGCTTAGTTGAAGCCCTGAGTTCAGCCCCTTCACACCAAATAATGGTGACAATGATGATCATACATTTCATCTGCAATTTCTAACCTCAAGGACATCACTAATTCCTTGTCAATGTTTCAAATTTGAGGTCATTAGGATGGCATTAAGTTCCTGCACAGACATCCTGAGTTGATGATTTATGACACATTATTCATCTCCTGTATCCATACAATTGCCTTTGCTAGCAGTCCTTTCTCTAGATTCTCTTTCACTTGTCTGGCCGTCAACTCCTCCTTTGGCTTCAATGCAGAAATTTCTCTTCAAGAACCCCAACCAAGAATTGCCATTTCCTTCTTAGAGATTCTGTATCTATCATTTGTCAGCATCAGCAAGGTGTACCTCCAGAAATGAGGCTTTGAATATGGGCTGCCTCTCTCCTGAGTGACAGGCAAACCTTATCGGCATTAGGGATTCCCCATATCTCATAGCTATTTGATCCATAAACAGTGTAAGAAGAAGAGGCACTGACCCCCCTCCCCCCTCCACTGCAATACCTGGATCAGGAATTTCAGGGGCCGCTTGTAGCAGCGCACACTCAATTTCCAGTTCTTTGATCGTCCATGGCCTCCCAAGTTTTCAAACTCAGTGGGTGTGTACCAGCCCCCAGCTTCACTCTGTATGGACTTCACGAAGATCCCTGTAAGACCGCAGTAGACTGATCATGAGCCTGCTTTGTCCCTGGAGCTCAGATTCATGGCCCACACTGGAATTGGAACCACCCAAAGTGTGCTCAAAGTCAATAGAGTTGGCCTTCTTTCTGGCTTCAGGAGTCCCAGCTCAGCCCTGGAGTTCCCTAAAGGGCTTTGTTGAAGCCTTTCATGCTTCTTTGATTTTCATGCATGAAGAAAATGACAATTGCCACCAATAGATATCTTTTTAAAACTGTTTCAGGGTCATGTAGAAAGGGACAAGGTAGTGACTGACTGCTCAGGGTGCGTGGATTTCAACCTGGTGTTGATCTCTCAGGCTGGAGAACAACCCGTCCCAGGAGGCCCCCGGCAAGGTGGAGGTGGAGTCCTCATCTTAGAGCTGAGGCTGCAGCTGGATTCTGCAACTCGGAAGTTCTGTGGCATCATTGTCTAACCAAATTTATGAGACTATTGAACAGGTGCTTGGCCATCACTGCAGTTGGAGGTAAGTACTATTAACAAAAGTAAATATTGTCTGACGAAAATACAGACTATGGTTAATAAAAAAAATAGTTATGTTTTGGGCATCTTCATTGTTATGAAAATGCAAGCAAAATCACAACACCATTTTACATACCACCAAGATGACCATAACAAAAAACAAGAAATAGTAGCTATTTACTGTAGGGAAGTTGAAGGTCTCACACACTGATGATATGAATATAAAACAATGTAACCGATACCAAAAACATTTGGTAATTCATAACTGAGTTCAACATATAATCATCCTATGACCCAGCAATTCCACTTCTGTGTATGTGCCTCAAACTCAGTGTTTATATCACATAAATGGTATACACAAATTATCAAAAGAGCATTATTCATTATAACCCAAGGCAGAATGAGGCAAATTGAATAAATGAGGGAAACATGAAATAATCATACAATGGAATATGACATTATTTGTGATTTGAAGTATATATTGCATAAACTACACAGATGAGGCTTGATGTTATCATGCTAAGTGAAAGCAGGCAGTCACAAGTGCCATACGCTAAGGCATGTCACTTGTATGAAGTGTGTAAGGAGGCAGATTTATAGGCCAGGAATTAGCTGGGTGAATGCTCGGTAGAAGGAACTAGGAATGAGTATCAACTCCTAATAGACAGAGGGGGACAAATATGTTTGCACGGTAATTTTTCTTCTGTGTACCAAAAAAGAAACCCTTAATGATCATAGACTCCAAGTGCTGAATTATATGGTATATGAATTATAACTCAGTAAAGCTGTTAAAAATAGTGACAATGTATTTATATCTACTGCCATCCACAGGCTCATAATAAAAGAGATCTGAGATGAAGTCCATCATAGTGGGTTATGGTTTGGGGAGGGGGGCGGCGGCTGTGTATTTTTTTCTTTTTTTGCAAACCAGAATATGTTATACCAATAATATAAGTTAATCCTCATGGATATACTATGGGTCAGGCTTTATATTATTGTACTCTATTTAAAAATGAGGAATTTCATGCCAAGAAAGTCCTTCCCACACTACACAAAGAGACCTCCTCTCTTGGCAAAGCTGAGTCTAGATCTTGGGTTCTCTGATTCTCAATCCTGTGATGCTCTCACCATGACAAGTGCCCTGCCCTGGTGCTATTGACACAGGGATGTGAAGGCAGAGGCTGAGGGTCCCTCCCCATTTATGTCTGACTGGGAGGAAAATATGCAATAGCTTCCATTTCTTAATGGAAGTTTCTCTGGTTCTCTGGGCATCATGGCTCCATACATGTTATTGCGAGCATCTACTAGGCATGGTTTCTTCAAGCATTAGGATCCTTCCTGTTTTCAAGCCAATTCTTCTAGTTCCTTAAGTAATTCCATTATTGCTTGTGATGTTTTTATTTAGCAGTTGTGAAAAAAAAAACCCACGATACCTACCTTGCTTGAATTTATCCTTGTGTAATGTTCCCTTCACGTTACCACATGTCACGGGAAGCAGCTCAGCACTGAAACCTGCATTTTTATTTCTGCACCTTTTCGGAACTGGAAAAAAAGAAGATTTCTTCTTCTGTCTCTTTGCAGGTGTGCACGTTCCCTCTTCTCTCTTAGGGTCATTCCTTTAACACTAGGAACACTTCGCTCCTCAGATCTCTAACTTCTAAGTCCTTTTTGCAAGTGGCATATTGGATACATAATGACAAATATTTTACCTCTAACATATTTTTAAAAAGAACAAGCTTTACCGGAGACTTTTGGCTTTGATAAACTGTCCTTATTCTCACTCTGATGGCTACATGGCCATGAAATAGGCACTTCCTGACTCTTCTATTGTACTAACGATGGTAGGCAGAGATGGTCCTCTAATCTCCCCCATTTGAGCACTGACTGGACTAGAAGGGAGAGATGATGGGCAACCTAGCAGAGTTGGGTGGAATTCCTTTTCTGTCTGCTCTGCTCCACCTCTCCCTCACAACAGCATTTTCTGTCTGTAACAGAGAGAACCCCCAAAAGTTCTAGAATAATCTGAAAGCTCTTATGTAGAGCAGAGCTGCAACTCCATAGAAATAGAGATGAAAATTCCTCAAACAAATTTCGGAGAGATGAGGAGTTACATTTTCCCTGCCTGTCATCAGTGCAGAGACCGTGGTGTGGGAGGGGAGAACTGTCTGTGATGCTGATACTATTTGAGCAGTAGCTGATCAAGACTACAATGGACATCTGATGGTTGACATAAATCACCCTCCTCTTTAGTAATGGAGAAACTGAGGAAAGAAGAGCCCAGGGATAGCCCGAAGTCCATGCAGTCATAGAAGAAAAGGTTTGGACCCAGGTCTCTCCGACCACTCTGGGCCACCTTGATGTGCATTCACTGGTGGGTGATACCCCGCGTATGGCAGAGATTGTCTCCACTCTTCCCGGTGAATGGAGGCAGCATTACCGTGGCCCAGAGCTCTTGGTCTTCTTTCAGCTGTATCATCACGATTCTAGTTTCTCAGAGACAGTGAGTAACAGGCAGTGTCTCCGTGGTTAGTTCAGCTACATAAAGCTGTCATGGAAACTAATGCCCTTGCTTCCTCTCTGTACATGGTGGGAGCACCAGCAACAGAAGGGCTTCCACTCAGGAACAACTTTCCAAGGGAGTCTCCTCCCTCTTACCCAGGATGTCACCAGGACTCTGGAAGGGTAAAGTATGCCTGAGAATACCTCCTTCCTCTCTCTCCTTCTGACAGCCCACACCCATAGCCCACTGGGAAAACTTTTCCCTGCAGCCGTCCATCCTCCATTCCAGCTCTAAGAACTGGGAAGTTACACGGTCTGCTCAAAATTAAAAAGAACTCACCCAAAGGGAGGAGGAAAAGGGATATGAGAGAGAACATTTGCTTTCTGCTTATACTTCACCAAGTCTAGACATTTTAATAATCAATGTGTGGTGCTGTAGGGGCTTTTTCCACTCCTTCAGCCAATAGCCTTTAAGAGACCAACTCAAAGGTAAGGAAGAAATTAGGACACATAATATTGATGATATAAATATAGTTCACAGTCTTGCTCCAAACAACTTTGCTTTGAGATTTTCCTGCTCTCAAGTTGATAGATAAGCCTGAGTAGAAATTTTTAAGGCTTTAGATTTTCCCCAAATCCTAACAAAGTCTGTGTGCACTCATGGGTGTAGGGAAAGACCCCCAGAGGCCATCTTACCCCTGGTCTTGGCAGAACGGCCTGGATTCTTTTTCATTTTCTTTCTCCTGACAGCCTGGCGACCAACTCTGCTGCCATCTAGGAGAGATACAGACAAATGCAGATTGAGCAAAGCAACAGCTGAAAACTGGGAAGTAGCAAGGGAGGCCACTCTGTTAAGTCAGAGTACTTTCTGAACACACTGTGGATGAGAGCTCACAACAAGGAGCTGTGTCTAAGCAAGTAGAAGTCAAAGTTAAAGCCTGTGAAGGATTCTGTTGTATTAACACATTAGAAAGTAATCTGTCTACACAGAGACTTGAATAAAAATGTGGTTTACAAAATATGTATTCAAAAAGATAGACAAAACCACCACTTCTCCTTTCTAAACAAAAAAATATACATATTGTTGTTGTTTTTATCATTTCTTAACCCCGGACATCCTAAGACCCTCTCCCCCCCCCTCTTCACCCCAGCTCTCCAAAAATCCCCCCCCTCTTTTAATTTTTTCTTTTACTAATGCAACTTTTGCCTTCCAGCATCTTAATGATGACCCAGCTACTCAGGAAAAGCCACACAGATTTCTTCAATCAGCCGCCTCAGACGACAGCCAGGACTTCAAACATCAGCGACCGACTACACCAGTCAGCAACTCTGGACATCATTGACCAACTACACCAGCCAGCAACCCTGGACATGGACATCAGTGACCAACTGCACCAGCGACCGCAAACGCCAGTGGGACATTGCCAAGATAATCGGACATTCCCTGGACCCCTCAACGCCCAAAGTCAGCAGGAAGCAGCCATGAGAGACTGGACTACGCCCCCATTCCCTACCCTTTAAGGTCCCCCAATTTTTTTTTAATCAAACCAAAAGGGTGAAATGTTGTTCCCTTGCAACACTACAACTCCCAACATTCCTCTGGACTCCAGCGCACGGCAAGCGCGGGACACATTTCCCAGAAGCCTTTGCATCCTCTGTTAAAAGCAAGGACAAGCCACAAGTTCGCCCCTTCTTAACCCTTCCCTTTGTCCCTTCCTTTCACTTTTTTTTTCCTAGTGTGTTTTCCCCTCCCATTAAAAAGTGTACCACGTGGTACCGCCGCGTGTCTGTGTCTTTTCCCTGCGTAATTGTCTTTACCCCCAGAGGACAAACAGAAATTAAGAACAACACATATCAATCTAGAGCACAGCTGGGTCATTGTCAAGAGTGTATGATTCTTAGTTTGGTGAAATTAATATTGAATGGGATTCCAAAGCCAATTTCATGGATCTGATGCAAAATTGATAATCATTTAGAAAAAGACACTTAGCTTTTGTCCATCAAGAAGGAATCCCTTAGACCATTACTAAAATCGGATGGTAGGGTACTGTTTGTAAATATATACAAGTTATAGGAATAAGATTGTAGGAAACATCACCATGATTAACTTGTTCAAAAATCTTCTAAGATTGATTGTTCTCTCTCTCTCTCTCTCTCTCTCTCTCTCTCTCTCTCTCTCTCCTCTAATGACAAAACTTGATCATGTTCAATATTTTAAACACAAATAAAAATATGGACATCACTTCTATTCTAATAGCCAAATATAGCCAGTGCATGCATTTTTGCATACAAATGTATACACGTTGTGTTCCTCTGTATGTATGTGTGGAGGCCCAGATACCAAAGTCAAGCGTCTTCCTCAGTGGCTCTCCATCTTAACTGTTGACAAGATCTGACACCAAAACCAGAACTCATCAGTTTGGTTGGCTAGGCTTGCTGTTCAGCAAACCTGATGGATTCAATGGTGAAGGATTGCAGATGTGTAATCATGTCATTTTTTATGTGGGTGCTAGGGATCGAAATTCAGGGCCTCAAACTTGTGTAGCAAGCACTTTACCACTGAGCGTCTCACCAGCCCTTCAATGAACATTTGTGAAAATGGACTGTCGATTATTTTTCTATCTCTACGTACATCTCCCTCTCTAGACAGATCAATAGTTACATTGAAAGGCCTGGATTTATAAACAAAATGAATGGTTTCATGCTGCGGCATATTATTTTCAGATGTGTTACATTACTTTGTGCTGTGGAACATTTGTTTTAATGATGCAAAGATGTATTGCATTTTTTTGTGTTACATTTGTTTAACTCTGTGAAGCTGTGTTGCTGTGCCTGTCTAAAACAACTGATTGGTCTAATAAAGAGCTGAACAGCCCATAGCAAGGCAGGAGAATGGATAGGTGGGGCACATACACACATTTGCACATATACACCTGCAACCTGTTTGCTTCATTAAACCTTCTTTGGAACACGACCTACATAAACCTTTTGTGGGAGGGTGGAGGTTACTCAGGGGCTAAGAGCCACCAGTGTTCAAACATAAGGACCTGAGTTCAGATACCAGCATCCACTTAAAAAATATGTATGTGTGCACCTATGATGCTAGTGTTAAGGGACGGGAGACAAGAAGCTCAGTGGGGTTTACTGGCTGACAACCATCAAGGGAATAAAGGAGAGAGAGAGAGAGAGAGAGAGAGAGAGAGAGCAGGATATTCAATATCCTCCTCAGGCCTATAACTTGTAGGTGCAAGTATGTGTACCCATATGCCCAGTGTAAATACAACACACACACACACACACACACACACACACACACACACACTACTAAGGCTCAGAAACTCACAGGTCTCCAAGCATGCAATGGGCAACACCTTACAAAACTCAACAGCTGTAACTCCGTCCAGCTGCTTGCTTACTTTTTGGCCGTACAGTTTGTGGCCTTCTTTGTTTTACTCTTGACAAGTTGTGAGCTTTCTTTTCTCCTACGAAACAAAAATAATAAAATTAATTATTCAAAGATATAAGTGTAATTCTCTAAGCCTTATATGTCAGCCATATTCAGATACTGTTTTCAAATTTCAGATCTTAGAAATGAGGAAAAACTCTAACAACCTGTTTAGTCATGTGAGGGTTCATGGTGGTCCAGCCTCAATGAATTTCACACATTCCAAGGTAGAAGCATGAGGATTAGAATTACCGAGCAAAAGGAACAGAGATATGAAAGAAATAAAAGCACCAGGAAGAATTTATTTATTTTCTGCATGTTTATACACTTCACTCCAAAAGGGGAGGGAGAAGGCAACAGACTTCATTAACATGGTATAAGGAATTATCAAGTATCCAGTGGCTTTGATCGGTGAGTTTTTTCCCTTCTGGTCAGCTTAACTGTTTGTCTGAACCCTAGGACTTAACCATTGATCTCCCGGCAACCTTATGGTGTTCCAAGAAACGAGGGGGAACCTTCAAGGCTATGGTTAAGCCCTTCGCTGACATTCATCCCTGGTTATTCCCCTTGGCTAAGGACTGAGATTTGACTCCTCACCACTTGAATTTTGTCCTCATCTCTCTGACTGTTGTCCTCTCTCAGGCCACTCAGAGTGGTCCTATCCAGTCCTTAATTCCTGTATGGACAGGTATCAAATTGACTTTGACCTAGCCCTTAACCCTCGCTTTATCCCAAAGATGTTCATGGTTAATTGCTATTGGGTCCTCACCTTTTTCACATTCTTAGCCATGGGAAATAAACCCTCAAAAACTATCAGTCCACCTTCCTCCCTGGGGTGTCTTTTAGAGACCCTAAAACCTCAATTCTTCATGCTCTACTCACAGATTCCCAAGATCATCTGCCTTTGGACTAAGAAATACCCTAAGTACACATAAGATAATAACCTAAAGTGGCCACCTAACAGTACCTTAGATCCCAATATTCTGAGGGAACTTTCTAACTTTTGTCAGCGCACAGGAAGATGGAAAGAATTATCTCATATCCAAGTCTTTTTCTATCTAAGTTCTAAGCCCTCTGTCCTTACAAGCTGTTCACCTGCTCACATGTTCCTGACTATACCATCTAAGCTGCAGGAATACCCCATTTCCACTCTGGACCCTGCTAATGAACCCCCACCTTTCCAACCTCAGCAGACAGCTACTTCTACCTCTCCAGTTCTCTCTTTCCTCCATCAACTGCTCCGTTAGCCCCTCTGGATCCTTCCTCCTCTCCAGTGCCATGCTGCGGCAGCTGCCCCGATTCTAGCACTCACTTTTACCCCTCCTCTCACAGCTCGCGTGCTGCTAAGGGACCCGACCCTGACCAAACCAACCAGCAGCAGTTCTGTTGCAAGAGGTAGCCAGTGTGGATGGAATGGTCAAGGCACACGTTCCTTTCTCGCTCTCAGAATTCTCTCACGTAGAACAAAAACTGTGGTCTTACACATCTAATTCTACCTCTTTCATAAAACAACTCTAATACATTACTCAATCTTATAGTCACACCTTTCATGATATTTTCATGATCCTAACTAATAACCTACTTCCTGAGAAGCACAGGCAAGTTTGGGAGCAGACCAGAGTACATGCAGATGAGGTTCACCAGACTAATGCAGCACACCTCCCTGGGACAGAAGCCATCCCTGAGTGGGCTCCACACTGGGATTATAACACCCCAGGTACTATTTTAGCTAGAGGCTAGTTTACAACTTGCCTCCTGGTGCATCTCCTTAAGGCTTCCCTCAAGCCAGTAAACTATGATAAACTCTTAGATGTTGTTCAGGACCCAAATGAAAATCCATCTGCATTCTTAGAGCACATCACAAAGGCTCTCTTGCAGTACACTAATTTAGATCCAGAGGCCCCAGAGGACAAACAGCTCCTCATAACCCATTTCTTTTCCCAGAGCTTCCTCAACATTAGGTCTAAACTTAATTATTTGGATAAAGGCCCCTTGATATCCCACAGGCAGAAGTCTTAGGGCTGGCTTTTAAGGTATGCCATGGAAGGCATGATAAGAACCGTAGACAGAAATGTCAAATGCTGGCCAAGACCATTTGACCGGCTTAGGCAACTGACCATCCTGCCTGTGCCACTCCCTTGCACCCTGGGGCTCAAGAGCCACCGGGCCCATGTTTTAAATGTGGTAAAATGGGGCATTGGGCCTGGGCATGCCCTAATCCTCATATTGGTCCAACAAGACTGTGTCTGAAGTGCCATAGGGAAGGACATTGGGTGATCAACTGTCCTCATGCACATAATGGAATGGAGACATCAGACCCAGACAACTCCCAAACCAACCTTCTCAGTCTGGCCCTGGATGACTGAGGCTGCCCAGGCTCCCTTGACCCGACCACAACTGTCGTGTGTAATAGGGAGCCATGGGTAAATATCACAGTATCAGGATGGGCCATCTCCCTTCTCTTGGATACCAGAGCCCCATACTTGGTACTTAGAGAGTTTGGGGTACCCACATCTCCTTCTACTTTCCCTATTATTGAGGTAGGAGGACAGCATTATCTAACTCATCAGACCCCACCACACAATTGCATTTTCAAAGGCATTCCTCTCATTCATTCATTTTTAGGCATGCCAACTTACCCTGGACCTCTTATGGGAAGAGATTATTTTAGCTGAAGTGGGAGCTTCTATTTTGTTTGCTCCTCCCATTCACCTTACCCCAGGCTCGCCAGCAGCTCCTCTCCTTCTCCTCCTAGCCTCCCAACCTCCCAGCTTCAACGTATCTCTTCCTCTACCAGCCTCTCAGGTAAAACCCCAAGTCTGAGACACACAAAACGCATCTGTTGCTAGACACCATTCCCCCATTGTTATCCAATTACAGGATCCTACCAGGTACATTACCCAAACTCAGTACCCACTCTAACTCCAGAGCCTTAGGAGACTTAAACCTATCATCTCTGACCTTCTAAGAAATAAGCTTCTTCACCTCGGTTCTTCTCCTTTTAACACCCCTATACTTGCTGTTAAAGAGTCTAACAGAGCCTATCACCTTGTTCAAGACTTCGTGCTCATTAACTCTGCAGTGGTCCCACTTTATCCTGTAGTACCTAAACCCTTACACACTTCTCTCCACTATTTCTCCAGGAGCCTCCCATTTTTCAGTTCCGGATCTCAAAGATGACTTTTTTCTCTATTCCTCTTAGCTCTCAATCTCAAGATAACTTTGCCTTCATCTGGACTGACCCTAGCACTCACCTCTCCACACAACTCACCTGAACTGTCCTGCCTAGGAATTTCGGGACAGCCCACATCTATTTGATCAAGCTTTAGCTTCTGGTCTACTTTCATTGTCTCTCCCCAATTTTAAACTCATACAGTATGTAGATGATATTTTACTTTGCAGTCTGTCCCTAGAGATCAGCCAAACTAATATCTCTGCTCTTTCAAATTTCTTGTCCAAAAAGGGCTAGAGAGTCTCACCTTCTAAGGTCCAACTGTCTATCTTTCAGGTCATAGTCTTGGGATTAACTATTATCCCAACCCCAAAAGCTATTACCTTAGAGAGGAAAAAACTAATCCAGTCTCTTGCAGTCCCTTCTACAAAAGAGGAGATTTTATCGTTCCTAGGAACAGCTGGCTTCTTGTGTTCCTGGATCCCCTCTTTTGTTCTTCTTGCCCACCCCATATATGAAGATGGTCTTAGTTCTGCGAATGAGCCCCTCCCCGATCCCATTATTAAATCCTTCCAGAGGTTTCAACAAGCCCTTATCCAGGTCCCAACTCTCCATCTCCCAGACCTAACTCATTTTTTTCTCCCTCTATGTAACAGAAAAGGAGGGATATGCCCTTGGGGTTCTAGGGCATCAGTTGGGACCTTCTTTTGTGCCTATAGCGTACCTGTCAAAGAAGCTAGACCTTACCACTGGGGGCTGAGCACCCTGCAAATGTGCTTTAGCAGCTGCTGAGCTCCTTAATCATAAGTCAAAAAAACTAACCTTTGGGTCACCCATCACTATTTTCTACCACTACAATCTGTCCCATCTCTTAACTTACCAAGGCTTACAAACTTTACCTGCTTCCCAAGCTCTTTCCCTCCAGGTGGCTCTAGTGGAAGATGCTGCACTCACTTTCCAATGCTGCCCACCCCTTGTTATCTCAAATCTCCTACCTCAACCTAATACTAACTATTCCCCCGTCTCATTCCTGCATGGAAACCTTAGAGGAACTACTGCCCCACCCCTCACACATACAGGAAGGCACATTGCTTCAGGCCACCTATACCTGGTACCTTTTTATACAAAAGGACCCATTGAGTAGGACCCACTTGAACAGACCAGACTGGCCCAGGGTATCATTTAACTCTTCCCTGATCACCTAGGATAAGAATCATTTAACTCTTCCTCGGTTACGGGACTCCTGGGAAACTCTCTCCTCCATCTTGGGAACCCTGGGGAACCCCACTCTATCCTCCATCTTGGGACCCTCCTCCGTTAGTCACCAGGATCAAAATTTTTCTAAACACAATATTCTACCTGGCCAGCATCTTGTCAGGTTCAAGCTGCCAGCCAGACAGTTACACAAGGCCTGGAAAACATGGAAGTAACCAACTACCCCAAGACGTGGCCAAGCACCCCAACTCTCTGACACCCACCAGCCAGCAGGAAGTAGCCTCGAAGATCCGACACCCCATTTCCACACTCCTAACCCCTCCCAAATTTTTATAATGAACAAAAAGGTGAAATGTCATCATTTCCATCGCGTAGCACTTTGACAAATGCTTAGCCACCTCAAGTGATGGTATTTCCAGGTTCTGGGCCGTGCATGTGCCATCAAGAGCTCAAGCAACTTACATAGCCACCCAAGGCCCTCAAGCCCTACGTGACCTATGTGTAGCATGGTCAAGTGATTTATGCATGCCTCAACTACGTAAGTCCATGTGCGCATATGCTAGGCAGTCTTTAACTGCCCGGCATGCCAGCCCCATGCTCTCTCCTGCACCAACTTCCTCAGGCCTGTGCACCTCTCTCTCTCTCTCTCTCTCTCTCTCTCTCTCTCTCTCTCTCTAAACTTTTAAAATGAGTTTTGTTGTGTGCCTCATGATCTGTTCTCGTTCGCACTCAGTAATTTCAGAATTTCTTGTTTAGAGGAGCCCAACTATTATAAACGTGTCTTTTTAGGGACATGTTTTTTTTAGGACCTGTGTGAAGGCCAAACATTCCACATACATTTCCCTTACAGAAACAGAGAGTTTAACTTTAGAGATGTCAGAGACAATCAGAAATTATACTTTATCAACTTTGTTAGATGCCACAGGGAAAAGGTCACATTTGCCACCGTTGCCTTATAAGACAGGGACTTTGGGCATGCCATGCTCTTTGTCCCCACATAGACCTATGTGTGCAGCATCTACATAGCCTGCTTCGGATCACAGTCCTTGTGGATCTTGGCAGAGGGACAAGAAGACATCTACCCTGTAAGAATATGAAAGCACATGGCCTCAGAGAGGCTTCTGCAAGGATGCTCCTAACAGCCTCATCATAGTATCCCAAGCAGGAAACGTCGGAGAGAACACACAAACAAATTTGAGCTATTCAGACAATGTATATACTCATTAGCAATAAAAAGAGCCAACTGGCACTGCGTACCTCACTGTGAGTTAATAGCAAAGTCATTCTATGGAGGGAGGGAAACTTCACAGCAAAGAGCATGCTGGGAAAATCCTACTTATAAAGTACTTACAAATCAACCTAAATTAAGTTATCTTTGAACAAAAAGTGGCTGCCTTGATGGGTAGTGGGCGGAAAGGACACAGAGAACCTTCGCAGGCTCCTGTTTATGCTCTGTGTCTCCATAAGACTATTAAAAAATAATTTATTTAACTTTATTTTATGTGCATTGGTGCAAACATGTCAGATCCCCTGGAACTGGAGTTACAGACAATTGAGAGCTGCCATGTGGGTGCTTGGAACTGAATCTAGGTGCTTTGGAAGAGCAGCCAGTGCTCATAACCACTGAGCCATCTCTCCAGCCCTGCCATAAGACTTTTATTGTAAAAATAATGCAGTTAGCAGGATTCATCAAAGAGTGTACTTAGGATTTGAGCCTTTCACTATAAATTTTATCTTAAATATGAACTGCAAAGAACATTGAGCCCTGGTTAATGACCATGTGATCAAATATCAAGAGGATATAAACTGAATGAATGTAGGTTTTCTCCAGAGCACTTGTCACTTCCTCCTGAGTCTTTGAATTCACTGCTTGGGGCATTTTAAGACTTTTCTAATTTGAAATTACTCCTCAAGGGCCCAGCAACTGAGTGAGGATTTCCCCTAATATTAACATTCAGGAGGCAGAGGCAAGCAGATCTCTATGAGTTCAAGGCCAACATGATCTGTCTATACAGCAGGCTCTAGACCAGCCAGAGCTATACAGTGAAACCCTGTCAAAAAAAGACAAATGACAAACAAATTCTTTCGTCTCTCCTCATTGCCTAACTTCAATACTACTTCTGAATATTTATGACTATGTAAGGGCTACATCTCACTTCCAGAAAATTCATTCTTTGCTTACCAATGGGGTGCGTCCTGAGAAATGTGTTGTTAGTGAAAGACCCCAGTGGTGGGCAGTCTTTCAGGCTGAGGAGACCCTCCCAAGGAACAGCGAGTCACTCTTTGGATGCAAATAGCAAGAGGCTTTATTCAGTACACAGGTACCTGGGGCGACTTAGTCTCTTGGGAGACAAGCGCGCCTGCAGACTGGGGGAAGGTCTTTTTATAGGAAAGAGGGCAGCAGAAGCAGATTACAGAAGCAAATGCATTGTTAGTGGTCAGTTGGAATGGGGCAAGGGGCACAGGTGGTTTTTCCTTTCCCAGCACAGATGTATGGGAACAGATATCCTGTTCCTCTTCTGGTTTTTCCTTTCCCAGCACAGATGTATGGGAACAGATATCCTGCTTTACAGCCAGGGACCCTGACCTCACTCTGCACTTACATTTGTTCGTCAAAAGCCTTGTGAAATGACGTTACAGCAGCTAAGATGGGATCTTTCATAGGGGGAATTGTTTCTTTTGTGAATTGCTGATATTCTAAGTTGGGCACATGTGCTGACTATAGGCATCCTGTTTCCCTAAGCAAACGGGATGTTCTCATGAGAGCCGGCTAGCTGCAGGTCCTGAGAGGGTCCTGAGGGTCTTAAGCGAACAGGATGTTCTCATGGGAGCAGGCCAGCTTCGGGTTCTGGGGGGGGGTGTCCAGAGGGTCTTTCACAACCATGCAGTTGGTCCCACTCCCATTTCTGCCTTTCTTTTTCTGCTCATTCGCAGAGGGCTCCCTCATCTTGCCCCCACTTTCGTCTTTCGTCTCTCTGCGTGTTCATTCGTGATTGGCTGTCTTGTCCCGCCCCCACTTTTGCCCCCCCTCCTGTGTAAGCACACTCAGGCTCCTGTGTGGCTCTGATGGGCCTCGCCTAGGCCCTGCCACAGGGCGGGACTCGGCTTTGTCCGTGGTGGTGGCCACACAAAGAACAAGGAGGGCTGGGGCAGACAGATCTCTGGTCCCTGGTCAGTCCACTCTGGTTCAGCTGCTGCCTGTTCCTTCCCTGCTGCTTGCCCTTTCAACGCCAGACTTAACTGCACCGGGATTCTCCATAGCTGTTTCCCTGGTTTCTGCCGTCTACAGAGGAACCACAAAACTCTTAAAATGTTTCGCCATTATGTTTCTGTTCCTTCTTGCAATGCCTGGTCAGCTGACACAGGTTTCTAAGGCTATGCTATTTGTCTGTTAAAATAATGTGGCCACAATGGGTTTATATACGTGTGTAACTGTGTTTTCGTGATGTGAATTTAAGTTTTGTGTACTTGTGTGCTTCCAAATTACAACATCTCTAAAAATTTACCTTATATGCCCAGTTTAAAATACCAGGTAATGGTACCTGGTTGTCAAGTGCCTTTATAGATCTGAGATTATAGCATTTTCACAATAATAGAGCTTCTAACACAGAGACATGCCAGCTTTGGCAGCACCTTGTGTCCTCTAAGAAGACAGAAACCTTCTGCCTTGCCTCTGGGTTTAGCAAAGCCACCCATACAGAAGCAAAAGAGGCCTTTTGCCTCTCCAGCTTTCTGGATGCTTCACCCGGGGAAATGATCTGCTCATCCTGCCAAGACAGGGAGACTAAATCTTCCCCTTCACAGAAAAAAATCTTTGGGCCTCCCGTACTCAGCAGCTAATGGCAAGCACTGCTTCTAAGACTGATGTTCTCCAAGGACAGGGAGAGGATTTGGGACTGCCTGCTAGCTAAAAGCTGTTTCATTTTTGCTCATTTATTCCTCCCAGATCTGTAAAGGTATTTGACAACTCAAGGTCCTGTTCTTTAACAGGCTTCATAGTCCAGGATTAACAAGTTTCAATCTTTAGAGGTTGGGTTCCCGATTTCCTTTAATTGCCTTCTAATCTAAAGCAGAAGCCTTTTGCTATGACACCAAGATATGAAACCTGTTCCAGTTCTCTAAGCATATCTTGCAGATTACTCCAGCTGCCTGAGCTAAGACTAGCCTACAAAGTGCTCCCAGGACAACAAAAGCTCCTGTACCAGCTCCTGGGACATCACCATTGGTCCAGCTCTCTGGATCAAGGACACCTGCTGACTCTTCTGGATCAAGGACACCTGCCAACTAAAATCTGGTTTCATCTGCTATTCTGTCTCATCCCATGCCTAGCCCCACTTCATAGGCCCAGTAATAACAATATTTTTTTTCTCCTAAACACCTGCCTTCTTACCTCCCTGAAGAAACAGATGCCTGGTGTCTCTGGGATGACAGTGAACAGGATGACTTTCCAGCCACACTTCCTGCTGAGCATGAACCTGCCAACTTTCAGCTCTCCCCTCTCCCATGTCAACCCATGCCCCCAGGAAGTAGCCAGACTTGAGTGTATACCCTTTTTCCAAAGAGAGCCTAAAATGTTGATCATAATTATCACCTCAACTTCCTGTCACCCCTATATCCAAAGAGTCTGGAATGTTAAGTTGGGCATGTAACCCCAGCCCCTGGCATCCACCCAAGACCACTGGCCTGGGAGTTGCATTGGTCTGGACTCCAAATCCCAGCATGCCAGGATATTTAAGTGGGCTCCCAAAGAGGGAAAACATGGTCCCGAATTTGCATGTACTCTCCGGTTTTCTGTCTCCCTTGACATATTCGGGGCCACCCGAGAGTGCTGCTCTTAATAAAACCTGGGAATTTTAATTTGATTTAATCTGACCTAATTGGATTTCCTTGTGACAGCAGAGCATCTCATCTTAGGATTTTTTTCCCAAACAGCTGTTATTTTAGTTTTCATTGTTGGTATTCTTATTGTGGGTGTTTTTCCCTTCTTTGGGATTTGCTGCGGTGAAACCATCTGTGTTTTTGTGGATGTAGCTAACTTCCTTGGTTTGGAGTTTTCCTTTTAGTACTTTGTGTAGGGCTGGGTTTGTGACTAGTTATTGGTTAAATCTGGTTTTGTCATGGAATATCTTGTTTTGTCCATCTATGGTGATTTAAAGTTATTCAGGATACAGTAGTCTGGCCTGGCATCCACAGTCTCTTAATGTCTGTTTAACACTTGACCAGGACCTTCTGGCTTTCATTGTTTCCATTGAGAAGTCTGATAGGTGCCAGTAGATCCAAGGCTCAGATGGTTGCCCCTCATAGTGCAGTTGGGGACATGGTTTCAGTCACTCTAGAGGTCACTCGGCGTTTCTGAAGGTCCCTTGGTGGTCCTGGGGGTTGCTCTGCAATCCTGGTGGTTATTTGGACTTGCTCCCATGGAGGTCACTGGCTTGTGCTTGCTCCCAGGGATGTTGCTGGCTCAGGCCGGGTCCCACAAAGGACACTGGCTCAGGCCTGCTCCCTCAGTGATTGCTATCTTTTACCTGCTGCAGGGGAGGTTGTTGGCTAGAGCCTGCTCTAGCAGAGGTTGCTGGCTCAGGCCCAGACCCATGGAGGGCCCTGAATCAGGCCCGTTCCTTTGGAAGTTACTCCCTCATACCTGCTTTGGTGAAGGTCCCTGGCTCAGGCCTGTTCCAGCAGAGGTCACTGTCTCAGGCCTCAAACATAAATTTCTTAAAACGTCTTAGTTGTTGAAAAAGTGTTCTTGAATATGGAGCTTAACATGAGAGAAACAACAATAATAAAATGATAACATACCCCCTGTTTATTGATGGTTAATAATGCTGCAAGTGTTTCACAAACATTTTCTCTTGATTATGAACAGAAAAGTAGGCATTGTAGCCCCTGAGAAAATGGGAAGCTGTAAGAGTTTAAATGTCACACAGTTCTCCCTTCTATGAATTTCCCCAATTTCATATCTTGCTTGCCAATCTCCCATTTATCTACATCATAAGTATCATCATCACAGTACATGTTCTGATAAGAGTTAGATCAACATTTATATGTTATTATGTGGGGTCAAGGTAACTCCACATATGACAGCCACTATGCATATGACAACCAGTTGCAGTCAAATGCTATATAGTATTTAGGCTCTCCACAGCAACATGGCCTCTGTAAAGGAAAAACTTCATGTGGACCGAATGAGATGCAATGATATACGCTTACATAACTGACATCTCGAAAGAAAAAGTGCTGAAAAGAACATTTTAACTTTGGTTCCTCTTGACAAATGTACTTGGGAATTCTATGAAGTAGAAGAAGGACTCTGACTTTCCACAAAAGAAACTTCTCTGACTTTAGCTACATACTCTTATCCTTCACACCAAGGCTTTACTGTCTAATATATGCCACAAGGAAGCATAATTATTTACCTTTAGCCAATACAAATAAGATTATTTTAAAATTGCATATTAGTATATTTCTGAAGTATGGATTTTTAAGTGGTTGTCTAAAATTCTTTTAAAATGATCTGTATATTTGGACTACAAAGATGTTCTCTTTGCAATAATAACTGTTTTTTATTCAATCTCTAGTAGAAACAGACTGGAATTACAAATAACTTATGTGATGTCACTTGAAAGTATCATGCTGTCGAAACCAAGTAATAAATTCTCCATCATTTTAAAAATAATGTTTATTTAAAATATTCATGGTTTTAATTAGGTATAGGGTTAAACATTCATGTAATTCTGCTCCTGTTATGATACAGCATTTGTGCCACAAATAATCAGATGTTTCTTGTTCACCACAACCTCTCTAGCAACTTGATGAGGAAGTGGAGGTGGAGGGCATTTGTAGCAAAATATAATCAGGCATTTCTTTTTCTTTGATTAGGTAGAGATGTTTGTGTAATTTAGTCTTATTTTTAACAGTATACTTTTTCTAATTTTTGATACTTCAAACACCCTAGTTGGAAAAATTAATTTTTTTAAAAAGTTTTTTAAAATGAATAACTTTTTAAGTATTGTTTGAAATTGAAATTCAATGGAAAAATGAAGAAATTCCTTTTTAAATTTCTCCATCCACCTTCAAACTGGGATATACAATTACTAATTGGGCAGAGGCCACCATAAAGCATTCAAAATTACTCAGAAACATCACCAAATAAAGTTCTACAGCCTCACTTTTGTGGTTAACTCTTTTCTGCTGTTGCCTACAGAGTGCTCATATATATATATATATATATATATATATATATATATATATATATGACTTCACGGTGACCTTATTGTTACCGTTGTCAC
Source organism: Microtus oregoni (assembly GCF_018167655.1). NCBI lineage: Eukaryota > Metazoa > Chordata > Mammalia > Rodentia > Cricetidae > Microtus > Microtus oregoni. The sequence continues at coordinate 792,222 of NW_024544738.1, forward strand.
ATTACAATCAACCACATGCCACCTTATAGAATCAAGGTACATATTTTATGCATTTTCATAGTCCAACAAATAATGATTGCTTGTGTATATAACTGATAAAAACTCATGATAGTGTTTTATGAATTTCATCATCCTACCATTTTTTTTTTTGCTAAAAGTAAGTAATTTGGGGCGATGTCAGTATTTCTTAGTTTTTTGCTAAGCAGAAGAATGGCATAGATGAAAACTGCTGTCACCACACACCAAAGAAGTTTCTTTGATGCTGCAGACAGGGGCTATCATAAAGACGTATAATTGGTCCAGGTGAGGAGAGTAAGTGAGCATGGGATGCTCAGCAACAAGCAGGATATCTGTAACAAGACCTCTATACCTGAGGTTAAGACATTATGAGGAAGGCCAGAAGACCAAGCCATTGCAGCAAGGCAGTGGACAACAGGGATGATGTGCAGTGCTCAGTAGTATGGTTGCTTGTACAAGGTCTGTAGAGATGTCAGTGTGGATCGGTAAAAACTAAAGGTAATTCATAGTTGCTGGGGAGGGAGAATCAGTTTTCTTGAGGGATAAGCCCTATGATAGGTTGCCCAAACTTAGGGGTGTTCCAAGAAGAGGGATTCTTGTTTATCCCAGCTGCCAGAACTGAAATAATCATATAAAAACTATGTTAATTAAAGCACTGCTTTGCCCTTTAGCTCTGACTTCGTATTGGCTAACTCTTACATCTTAGTTTAACCCATTTATAGTAATCTGTGCATTGCCACGTGGCAGTGGTTTACTGGCTAAGTTTTGGCAGCAAGTCTTTCTTTGGCAACAGATCCATGGCATCTCTCTTGCTCCCCTTCCGCCTTTCTTCTCCCAGCATTCAGTTTCATCTTCCCTGCCTACCTAAGTTCTACCCTATCAACATGCCATGGTAGTTTCTTTATTCATTAATCACAGTGCACAGAGGGGACTCCCACATCATAGGTGGTTAGACTTAGCCCATGTATACATGGGCCAACACTAATTGGACTATGTATGTTTTTGTATGTATAATCTTAAATTTTATAAGTTAGTAATTATAAAATTATAGAAGAAGTAGTCACACATTTGGAAGGGGGATGTGTGTGAAAGGACTTGAAAGTATATAGGACGGGGAGAGGGAGTTGTGATGGTGATATGTAGTAACTTAGGTATGAAATTCTCAAACAATAAAAAATAAAATTGAAAAAGGAACCCCATAGTATATGTATTTATAAGGCAACAAAACTTGGACCAGATTATCCTTAATCATCTTATATTATTCCCCTAAATTGTAAGATGTTTGATCTCCTTTTCTAACTCAGCATGTTCATATAAGAGATATGAAAAGCAACCATATTCATATAATGAAAATCGAGTTCAGAGAGAACAATCAAAGGGAATGCTTCCTTCTAGGACATTTTGGGTAACATAACCCAAGAGATTCATTTTTCTGAATTCAAATTCAGGAAAATATGAACACTCAAAGAATTATGCAATTATGAAATCATGAATGTTGCTAGTTGGTTTTAGTTGTGTCATGATATTAGGTATAATATCCTATCCAAATAAAAACAATTGCCTCTTCCTTACACATGCGCACACACACACACACATACATACACACATACACACACACTATGTATCTTTATACATATATGTTCATGTTAATGAATGCATATTGTGGATTCACAATGTGATTTTGAGTCTGTATTTGACAGTGCGATTGTGTATGGGTGTAATTGCTGTTGAGCAAACTCTTGCAAAGAATCTGGATAGCTAAAAGAAGCTGTGATAGCAAAACTTACAACACATATATTTCTCAAGGTAGGTAACAAAAATAAAGTACAAGGATTGGCAAGTTTACTTTCTTTTATGTTAAATGGCAACTCACTCAAGCTTATTAAATCTGTGCAATTGCTGTGCACACGCACACATTTCCTACATGGGAAATATTTTAAACAAAGAATTTTTGAGAAGATAATAGATACACCAAAGATTGCCTATTTTCTCTTCTCTATAACAACTACAGAAACTATGTGTAGAACTGAATGACTCTGGTTTAACTTTTATATCAAAATTGAGGCAGACTGTTTTCTCTGGTAGGCTTGTCTCTGACTAGCATGGAAAAAAAATTGCAGTTCTGTGAGGGCAGACTTTTTATCATGTTTGGTTTCCTGGAGATCAATTTATGTACACATCCGTAAGTATATAAAAATACTCTGGTTATAACATTTTTTTTCACATGTACCAGAATATTTTGTACACCTCAGGGTCTCCTCAGATATCTTTGAAAGGAATATATAAATATTGATCTCTATATACATTGATTGAGAACAAACACTGTATTTCTTTTATCATTGTGCCTTCTATAATGTGTAGCATGAGGAAACTTCCCATAGTTTAATATATGGATGAATGAGTAATTTATATACTACAAGAGGTTCTGATAATATTATGGCTGTTGCCATGGCAGTTCTAAGAGCAGATTTCAAGTATTACAAAGTAATTATTATTAATTTAGAAAGGGTGTAATAAAGCAACAACATCTCAGCTAATGCATCTTTCCTGAAACAAAGTAACATTCTATGTTTAATTGGAAATGTCTAAAAATTAGAATAAAATTAGAAAACAAAAAAAATATAATTAATTATACTGTCTTTTGTACTGATTAGTAAGAGGTCCCTTAAGTGGGACACTTGATGTTTCTAGAATATTGTTTGCCAAGGCATATGAAATTAGTCAAGAGCTTTGTTTCTTTTGCATTATTATTTCTAAAAAGTCAGGTACTTGTGATTCCCCTCTGTATACCAATGGTTAATAAAGAAACTGTTTTCAACATATGGATTAACAGAATACAGCCAGGCTGGAAAGGAGATAAAGAGAGAGTAGGTGGAGTCAGGGAAACCTCACATAGCCACTAGAGGAGAATGATGTGAGCTGCCAGTTGGAACTTTGCTGGTAGGTCATGACCTTGTGATGATGCACAGATTAATGAAGATGGGTTAGTTTTAGATATAAGAGCTAGCTAGAAATATCCTTAAGCTATTGGCCAAAACGTATTGCAAAAGAAAAAAAAATATATATGGTTTCTGTGTGGTTATTTCAAATGAGGATGGTCATGAAACAAACTAGCAGCCTCTCCCAACAACAACCTGACTTGTGCAGCTGGTACTCAAAACAGGTCTTGTAGTAGTGCTATCAGTGTCATGACGTCATATCATCAGGCAGAGTAGTTATGGTGCCCCATCTTCTTTCTGGAAACTTCAAATGCAGGAAAAACTCATTGTTCATTGTGGAAAACTTAAGCATTATTTATATAGACATATACAGATGCATATATTCAATGAAAGGCATGATAAGGACAAATATAGATATGAAGAAAAGCAAAGATGTTTTGAAAGACCCCCCACTCAATATAAGCAGCTAAGCAGCGGTAACGCAATTTTTGCAAGGCTTGAACTTAAAATTCTTAAGTTAAACTAGGACAGGGAAGCTCAACCACAAGACAAGGGTGGAGGGCCAGGCAGGATATCTGCGGTCGGCTACCTAGCCCCTGTTATGAGGAACCAACTAGAAAAGGGGGAAACTGAGTAAGGAACCAACTAGAAAAGGGGAAACTGAGCAAGGGGAACCATTTACACCCTAGATAGTTAGCCAATTTTTATCTGATTACTTGAAAATCCCCGCAATTGTCCTTGGGTTGAACCTGGCCTTATTTGAATTATCCAATCAGAACATTGTAACTATGCATCTCGCTTCTGTAGTCATGCTTTCTGCTCCCCAAACCTATAAAAAGCCTACTTCTCCAGCCTAAAGGCGCGCTTGTCTTCCGAGAGACTAAGCCGCCCCAGGTACCTGTGTATTAAATAAAGCCTCTTGCTATTTGCATCCGAAGAGTGGTCTCGCTGTTCCCTGGGAGGGATTCCTCAGCCTGAAAGACTGCCCAGCATTGGGGTCTTTCATTTGGAGGTCCCACCGAGATTTGGAGACCCCTGCCCAGGGACCACCGACTCACCACCGGGAGGTAAGCTGGCCAGCACAATTGTTTCCTGTTTCCTGTCTTCTGTTTTTTTTTATGTTTGCGCCTGCGACTGTAGTGGTTAGCTAACCAGATCGGTATCTGGCGGACCCGTGGAGGAGCTGACGAGCTCGTACTCCCGACCGCAGCCCTGGGAGACGTCCCAGTGGTGTCTGGGGCCCGATTCGTGGCCCATCTGCAGTCTGTGAGTCGCGCGGAACTGGGACTGTTGGGGACTCCCCCACTGTCTGAGGGATACGTGATTCTTCTGGGAGACGAGGAGCCCGGGTCCTCAGAGTCTCCGTCTGAATTCTTGCTTTCGGTTTTACGCTGAAGCCGCGCTGCGCGTTTCTGTGTCTGTCTAAGTTGTATTTAGTTTATCAGTCTTATTGTTACTGTCACCGCGGTTGAGAGAATGGGCCAGTCGGTAACCACCCCTCTAAGTCTGACTTTACAGCACTGGCGAGACGTCCAAGACATTGCAAATAACCAGTCAGTGGACGTTCGGAAGAGACGCTGGGTAACTTTCTGTTCCTCGGAATGGCCCACGTTCAATGTGGGCTGGCCAAGGGATGGTACTTTTGACATCAATGTTATTTTACAGGTGAAGGCTAAAGTGATGGATCCTGGCCCTCATGGGCATCCTGACCAGGTCGCTTATATCATGACTTGGGAGGCGATGGCTTATGACCCACCCCCCTGGGTTGGGCCTTTCGTCACCCCGAGACCCCCTGTCCTTACCCCCTCTGCACCTACTTTACCCCCTCCACTCCTTCCCACCCCAGCGGGACCCCTGCCCCGCTCCTCCCTGTACCCAATCCTTACCAAGACCCCTAAACCTGCTCCTCCAAAAGTCTTGCCCCCAGGTGATGACCTACTGATGGACCTCCTCACGGAGGACCCTCCCCCATATCAGGAGCCAGCCCCGCAGCCCCCAAATGAGGCTGACTCAACTGGAAGGAAAGAAGAACCAGAACAAGCAGCACCAGCCTCTGCTAGTCCATCCCCAATGGCCGCTCACACTGCTCTGATTGAGTCTATCTTGATTACCCATCAGCCCACATGGGACGACTGCCAACAGCTGCTCCAGGCTCTAGGGACTGGGTACTCCTACTTCCTCTGGCTCTATATAGGGCCAGAAACACTCCAGGACCCCATGGACTCACTCTTTTTGAAATACTGTATGGGGCGCCCCCGCCCTTCATTAATTTCTTTGACTCCAACATCTCAGACTTTGCTAGTAGTCCCCCTCTGGAAGCTCATTTGCAGGCGCTCCAGATCGTACAACGAGAGGTCTGGAAGCCCCTGGCTGCGGCTTATCGGGAGCAGTTGGACAGAACGGTGGTGCCCCACGACTACCAGATTGGTGACACAGTGTGGGTCCGCAGACACCAGACTAAGAACTTGGAACCCCACTGGAAGGGACCCTACACCATGCTGCTGACCACCCCAATGGCACCATCTCGGCCTGGGTCCACGCCTCCCACGTAAAGGCAGCTCGTGTAGACGAACACACAGCCTGATCATCATGGAGGGTCCAGCGCTCCCAAAACCCTCTAAAGATAAGACTAACCAAAACAACTTCCCCTTAATCTGGATATGGGTGGTGTGCACGGTTGCTCCTCTCCCAGCAGGAGATGTAATCTGGCCGGGGCTGATTTCTATGTCTGCCCTAGGGATGGGAGAACTCCTAGCATGGTTTATAAATGTGGGGGACATGAGAGTCTATACTGCAAGGCCTGGGGATGCGAGACTACTGGAGACGCCTTCTGGCGCCCCTCCTCCAGTTGGGATAAGATTATTGTCAAGCGGGGATGGAACAGGCCCCCAGGGGACTATAAAGCAAAATGTGGAGAGACAGAAGGCACCACAGGGTGGGGCAACTTCCGATGTTCCAATGTGACCTGTCTACCCCTTTAGATATCATTCACTGAGGCGGGGAAACAGGCTGGCTGGCAGTCCAGATACCAATGGGGCCTGAGATGGTACCTACAAGATGGACGTAGGGCATTGTCTTCACCATAAAGCTCAAAGTAGAGACCCCCACCAAGGCGGTTGGGCCAAACCAGGTGTTGGTAGAGCAAAAGCCCCCAGCCAGTCTGCAGGCACAGGCTGCCCCACCCACTCCAAAGGGTCCAATAAGGATCCCCATGCCCAAATGTCCCCGGCCGTCTCCGCCCACATGCCTGGCACCGGAGACAGACTGCTAAATCTAGTCCAGGGAGCCTATCTAGCCCTAAATGTAACAAATCCCAACAAGACTCAGGAATGCTGGCTATGCCTACTGTCGAGGCCTCCATACTATGAAGGGGTGGCCCTGATGGGAAATTACACCAATCAGACTTCTCCACCGGCTCAATGCTCAAGTGCCCCGCAACATAAATTGATGTTGTCAGAAGTATCAGGCAAAGGTCTCTGCATAGGAAAGGTCCCAACCTCTCACTCACCCCTCTGCAACTCCACGCAGAATCTGTCCCCCGGTGCCTACTACCTAATACCTACCAATGGTACCTATTGGGCGTGCAGCACGGGACTAACCCCCTGTGTGTCCTCCTCTGTCTTAAACATGTCTTCTGATTATTGTGTGCTGATTAAATTGTGGCCAAAAGTAACTTATCATGAACCAGAGTATGTCTACACTCAGTTTGAGGGGAGGCCTAGAGTCAGAAGGGAACCAGTATCTCTGACCCTAGCCCTATTACTTGGGGGATTGACCATGGGAGGCATCACTGCAGGGGTGGGGACAGGTGCGACTGCCCTCGCGGCCACCCAGCAATTCAGGCAGCTGCAGACAGCCATGCACACTGACATAAAGGCCTTGGAGGAATCGGTCAGTGCACTGGAAAAATCCTTAACTTCGCTCTCTGAGGTGGTCCTACAAAATAGGTGGGGACTGGACATATTGTTCCTGCAGGAGGGGGGGCTTTGTGCAGCCCTAAAGGAAGACAGTTGCTTCTATGCAGACCACACAGGATTAGTTAGAGACAACATGGCAAAGCTAAGGGAGAGACTTAAGCAGAGACAACAGCTTTTTGACTCTAAACAAGGCTGGTTCGAGGGAATATTCAACAGGTCGCCATGGTTCACCACCTTGATTTCCTCCATCATGGGACCCTTAATCATACTACTGTTGATCTTACTCTTCGGACCATGCATTCTCAACCGGTTAGTACAATTTATGAAGGACAGACTATCTGTCATGCCAGGCTCTGGTCCTGACACAACAGTATCATCAGCTTAGACAGTTGGATCCTGAGAGCATGGATACTACAACTACATGAATAAAGGATTTTATTCAGTTTATAGAAAAAGGGGGGAATGAAAGAACCCCCACTCAATATAAGCAGCTAAGCAGCGGTAACGCAATTTTTGCAAGGCTTGAACTTAAAATTCTTAAGTTAAACTAGGACAGGGAAGCTCAACCACAAGACAAGGGTGGAGGGCCAGGCAGGATATCTGCGGTCGGCTACCTAGCCCCTGTTATGAGGAACCAACTAGAAAAGGGGGAAACTGAGTAAGGAACCAACTAGAAAAGGGGAAACTGAGCAAGGGGAACCGTTTACACCCTAGATAGTTAGCCAATTTTTATCTGATTACTTGAAAATCCCCGCAATTGTCCTTGGGTTGAACCTGGCCTTATTTGAATTATCCAATCAGAACATTGTAACTATGCATCTCGCTTCTGTAGTCATGCTTTCTGCTCCCCAAACCTATAAAAAGCCTACTTCTCCAGCCTAAAGGCGCGCTTGTCTTCCGAGAGACTAAGCCGCCCCAGGTACCTGTGTATTAAATAAAGTCTCTTGCTATTTGCATCCGAAGAGTGGTCTCGCTGTTCCCTGGGAGGGATTCCTCAGCCTGAAAGACTGCCCAGCATTGGGGTCTTTCAGTTTTCTAAATCCATTTCTCTTTCTGTCCCCTCAAATAAATAACCCTTTGAATCCAAACTGGTGTGGGATTGTTTTGTGCTTTATATTGATATAAATTTAAGATCAATTTTGATATATATATATATGTGTATATATATTTCTGCTCTTGATTAAGGTATCACGTTTGTGCAGATCATTTAAAATGTAATGTATAATTAAGAAATATAGGTTAATAGATAACCATCTGTTGTTGGAAAGCTGCTTGTTAAAAAAAAAAAACTTTACTGAAAACATAAAATTCTAGAATTTCCCCAAACCATTCATGTTTACATAAAATTATAGTGTTTGGGATGTTTTAGTAAGGTGATTAAATATTTCTACCATCTCTTTTACCCTGTGGAATTTTTCTAAGGAGAGTCATAAATTCAACATGTCTGCAGAAGTCATGTTACAATTAAATCAATAACCTCTCCAATTAAATCAACAAGATAACTTAAGTATAAATTTACATACTGGGTTTATTTCCCTTCTTTATATCAAAATAGTTGGAGAGTAGTAGCAGGCAAAGAACAGTATTCCTACCATGACAATAGAGTCAACCATTAGCAATTAGCACTTTTCAGACTAACAGTGCTCAGGAGGAGTAAGCAAGAGAAATCGTGCAGAAAATTTTCCAATACATCCATGAAGACCTTAGGATTAAAGCAAGTGAGGCCTGTGAGAATGTAAGAAAATAGGAAAAAAGAAAAGAGAGAGAGAGAGAGAGAGAAAGATACATTTGTTAATTCACCAAACTGCAATGTACAGAATGCGGTGGAGAGTTTTACGCAGGTTCCATTAGAAAATGTCTTTGTTCATTCTTGCCTATCCATGTGGCTAAGTGGAAAACCTAAGCATGTCTTTAGTTCTAAACCTTCTCAGTGAGGTGGGGGGTATAAGGAAGGGCAGAATGGGAGGAGGAGGGAAGACAGGGAAGGGGTGGAGAACTTGAGGAAAAAGGGTGGTCTAGATGGGAGAAGAACAGAGAGAAAGAGCAACGAAAGAGATATCTTGAATGAGAGAACCCTTATGGTGCTAGCAAGAAACCTGAGACTAGAGAAATTCCCAGGAATCCACAAGGATCATCATAGCTAAGAACTTAAGCAATTGTGGCGAGGGTGCCTGAACTGGCCTTGCCTGTAGTCAGACTGATGACTATCTTAAATGTCATCATAGAACCTTTATCCAGCAACTGATGGAAGCAGACGCAGAGATCCATAGTTCAATCAAAGACAGGAAGAAGTGATATTATGAACAAAGTGGTTAAGAGCGTGATAGGGACATCCAGTGAGACAGCTGACCTGAGCTAAAGGGACACCACTGACTATGGCCTGACAGTGGGGGAACCAGCATTGGATCAAACCCTCTAAATGTGGGTGACCATTGTATGGCTGGGACAAACTGTGGGGTCACTAACAGTTAAGGCCAGGATTTATCTCTACTGTTTGCACTGGCTTTTTGGAACCCATTCTCTTTGGAGGGATACCTTGTTAAGCCTAGATATAGTGGAGAGAGCCTTGGTCATGACTGAACACAATGTGCTAGACTTTGGTGACGTCCCATGGAAAGCCTTAGCCTCTCTGAGGGGTGAATGGGGAGGGGGGAGATGGAGAGAGCAGGAGGAGGGGAGGCAGTGGGAACTGGAATTGGTATGCATATGAGAAAAGACAGTTTTTTAAAAATAAATAAATATTAAAAACTTAAGAGAGAGGAAAAAACAAGTTTAGGTGGGCATGGAAGTGGGTAGAGTCTTAGAGGATTTGGAAGAGGTGGCAAAGCATACACAAATATATGTATAAAATTAAAGAATGGAAAAACATCCTTTCTTAACCATTTGAGGACCACCACTGACTTCTTTTGTGGTCTAAACCCTGAAAATAAATTGAATCCAGAAAAAATACTTAACTCATATTAAATTAAACTGATTTGATATATTTATACATTGTGAAATTATTAAATCTGGATAATCAGTCTTTTCTATTAAAAAAATTAAATTATGTGTCTTACTGTTTGCCTACATGTATTTATGCGTGCCATGTGCATGCCTCATGCTCACAAGGCAAATATATGGTGTTGGATCCTCTGGAATTGGAGTTATGGATGACTTAGATACATTATGTGATGCGTAGAACCACACCCTGGTCCTTTACAAGAGCTACAAGTGCTACTAAATGATGATACATCTTTCTAGCACCAATAGGTCTCTTTTTATAGATTATTTCATGTTAATAATTTCGAATATCATTCATTTCATGATGATAACCACATAATTTATTTTTAGTTATTTTGTACTATATAAATATGTCAAAATTATATTATAACTCACAAATGTACAGAATTGTTATCAATAAAATTTAGAAAATGTCAATTCTTTTGACTTGACCCCTATAATAAGAATATACAGATTTTAAGAAATATTTCTGATATCTATGTTTTGCATAAAAGTAGTACAGGCTACTCCAGATTAAACATTCAAGAAATGAGTTCCCAGACTAATTGCAAGTGAGCCACATGTCTTTTTCTTGACCATCTAATTGACTTCACAACATATTTGAAATATATTCTTTCACTTAGAAACTAAATTATGACATCCTGGTTCAAGAAAATTTAATCCAAAATGTGGAAGATATATTAACTCTACTGAGCAGCTGTGACTATCATCTCTTCTAATAAGGTACATTACCTTATTCTGTTTCATTATTTATCACAAATAACAGCAGTGTCAAAAATTAGTGCTTCATCATGTTGCATGAGAATCAACTAGCAGATAAAAGTGTGTGTTTCTAGTCCTAATTAATCTATTCTTATTGATTATTTCATGACAATTAATTAGGGCTGAAATGCTGGATCGATAGCACATCAGATAATCTTGTAGTGTTATGGTTCTTCTCCGACCCAGGAAATAATCGGGGGTTGGGTTAGACTCAAGTAAGTCCCATATATAGATGTCTTACTAGAAAACATAAAAATGATTTTGTTGTTTCTCTATCTGACATGCTGTTGAAACATTGGGTTGAATGGGAGACAGGAAAATTGTGTTTCCATGCCAGGATCAGTTAATTTCCTCATAATAAGAGAACTGATCTTTATTTTCATATGAAGAAACTTGACCAAGGGAAATTCTGAGTCTCAAGTGTTTACCCAAGGTTGATTGCCTGCTCAGCTTAACCAGTTCTTACATGCCATTCACAGAAGAGCTGAGGTGCTTGTACAAAATGTCCAGCCAATTCTCACGTCTCTAATGTCACTTCACAAAAGGAAAAGTTTTGCAAATGTCACTGTGGAATTTAGTAAGCGATCTATGAAGAATTAGTTATCTGAAGTGTTTTTCTAAGGAGCTTCTGAAGCCATAATGTCTAAATAGAAATTTTCAGAGTTTATTGCATCCCTCACAGAGACATTTACAGTTAAGAATAACAACTGTTGTACTAGTTGGTGACTTCTGAGGGACCAGGCTTGAGCCAGAGACCTCTGTGGGACCAGGCAGGAGTCAGGGACCTCTGTGGGACCAGGCCTAAACCAGGTCCATCTGTGGTAACAGGCCTGATTCAGCAATTTCTACTGGAGCAGGCCTGAGTCACAGACCCCAGCTAGAGCAGGACCTAGGCGATATCTCAAGAGAAGCAGGTCTGAACCAGAAAGCACAGCCAGAGCAGGCCCCAGGCAGTGACCTTCACAGGAGCAGGTACAAGGAAGCAACTGCTGAAGGAACAGGCAAGAGCCAGAGAAGTCTGCAGTTCCAGGCTTAAGCCAGGGACCTATATGGGAGCAGGCCAAAGCCAGGGATATCTGTAGGAACAGGCCTGAGCCAGTGACCTCAGCCAGAGCAGGCCTCAGGTAACAACTCCACAGGAGCAGGTTCAAGGGAGGCACTACTGAGGGAGCAGGTCTCAACCAGAGACCCCTGAAGGACAGGTGCAAGTCAGGGACCTCTGAGGGAGCAGACCCAAGCCAGGGACCTCTGTGGGGGCAGGACCAAGCCAGGGACCTCATCTGTGGGAACAGGATTGAGGCAGTGACTTCAGCCAGAGCAGGCCTGAGACAGAGACCAACACAGGAGCAGGAACAGGCATAAGGGAATAAAAACTGAGGGAGCATGCTTGACTTAGAGACCTCTGCCGGACCTTGCATGCATAAGCAACCTTCATTGGAGCAGGCATGAACCATCAAACTCTGCCAAAGCCAGCCCAACCTCAGTTGGAGCAGCCCCAAGAAAGTAGCCTCCATGGGAGCACCTAACAACCCCTGGGAGAACTGAGCGACCTCCAGGAACACTGAATGACTACAACAGGAGGAGCAACCATCTGAACCTTGAAACCACTGGCACCTGGAAGATTCTCAGCAGAGAAACATCCCCTACTATACCAATCAGAGGAAAAGATGGGTAGAGAAGGTAAATACACACTCAACACCATAAAGAACAACACAACATCAACAAAAACTAGTGGTCCTTCAACAGCAAGACTTGAACAACCACATATAGATGAAGCGGAAGAAAATGACTGAAAAACATAGCTTTAGGAGAATGTTTGAGGCACTTAAAGAGGAAATAAAAATTCCCTCAATAAAAAGACAAACAAAAAATTGAAAGAAATAAAAAAAATCCCTTAAATAAACAAGAAAAAGCAATCAAACAGATGAAAGAAATCATTCAGGAATTGAAAACCAAAATAGAGACAATAAAGAAAACACAAAGTGAGGGGATTATAAAAACACAAAATATGTAAAAAAAAAGCCTATCAAGAATCACAAATGGAAGAATAAACAGCAGAATACAAGAGATAGAAGAGAGATCTCAAGTGTTGAAGATTCAATAGAAAAAATAGACTCATTGGTCAAAGAAAACATTAAATTAAGAAAGGTTTAACACAAAATATTCAAAAATATGGGACACTATGGAAAGACCAAACCTAAGAACAATAGGGATAGAAGATGGAGAAGTAGTCCAACTCAAAAACACAGGAAATATATTCAACAAAATCATAGAAGAAGACGTTCCCAACATAATGAAAGGTATGCATATGAAGATAAAAGAAGGTTAGAGAACACCAAATAGATTTGATTAAAAAAAATGACCCCTCACCACATAACAAACAAAACACTAAACATACAGAATAAGGAAAAAATCTTAACAGCTATAAAAGAAAATGCCAAGTAACATATAAAGGCAGACCTATCAGAATTACACCTGTCTTCTCAAAGGAAATAATGAAAGTCAGAAGGTTATGGTCAAGCATTTACAGATAGCAAGAGACCACTGATGCCAGCCCAGACTATTACACCCAGAAAAACTTTCAATCATTATGGATGAACAAAATAAGATATTCCATGACAGAACCAGAGTTAAGCAATACCTAGTCACAAATCTAGCCCTACACAAAGTACTAAACGGAAAACACCAATCCAAGGATGTTAGCTACATCCACAAAAAAGACAAAAGATGATCTCACAGCAGCAAACCTCAAAGAAGGGGAAAAATACACGCAATAACATCACCAACAACAAAAACTGAAATAAAAGAAGCTAGCAATCACTGGTTATTAATATTCTTAATATAAATGGACTCAAGTCATCTATAAAAAGACCCAGGCTAACAGATTGGATAAGAAAACAGAATCCATCCTTCTACTGCATATAAGAAACACACCTCAACCTCAAAGACAGACATTGCCTCAGAATAAAGGGTTGGAAAAACAATTTCCAATCAAATGGACCTAAGAAACAAGCTGGTGTAGCTCTCCTAATTTCTAATATAATGGACTTCAAACTAAAATCAATCAAAGGAGATGAAAAGGACATTTCATATTAGTTCTAAGAAAAATCCATCAAGAAGAAATCTCAATATTGAACGTCTATGCCACAAATATATGGGCACCCTCATATGCAAAAGAAACACTTCTAAAGCTTAAATCACACATTAAACCCCAAAAATTAATAGTGGGAGACTTCAACACCCCAGTCTCACCACTGGCCCTGGCCATTGGACAGAAACTTAACAAATCTAATGTCTCAAATGGACTAAACAAACATCTATATAATATTCCATCCAAACATAATAGAATAAACCTTCTCAGCACCTCACAGAACTTTTTCAAAAATTAACCACATACTAGGTTACAAAGCAAACCTCCATATATATATGGATAAAACCTGGGATAAGTCCATGACTTTTATCAGATCACCATGGCTTAAAACTAAAATTGAAGAGCAGCATTAATTTCAAAAAGCTCACAAACACATGAGAATTAAATGAAGCTCACATGAATCATCAATGAGTCAAGGAAGAAATAAAGGGAGAGATTAAAGCCTTCTAAAGTCCAATGAAAATGACCACACAACATACTCAAATTTATGGAGCACAATGAAATCAATATTAAGAGGAAAGTTCATAGCACTAAATGCCTACATAAAAAAGCTGGAAAAAATCCCACCCTAGTGAATTAACAGAACATTTGAAAACTCTAGAACAAAAAGAAGCAAACTGACCCAGGAGAACTAGATGGCAGGAAATAATTAAATTTAGAGCTGAAATCAAGACAATAGAAACAAAGAAAACAGTACAAAGAATCAATGGGACAAAGAGTTTGTTCTTTGAGAAAATCAACAAAATAGACAAACCTTAACCCAAACCGATCAAAACACAGAGAGATTATTCAAATTAAGAAAATCAGAAATAAAAAGGGGAAACATAACAACAGACACAGAAAATCCAGAGAATCATTAGGTCATATTTTGAAAACCTGTGTCTCACAAAATTGGAAAACTTAAAGGAAATGAACAATTTTCTGGATCAATATCACTTGCCAAAATTCAATCATGATCAGATAAGTAAATTAAATAAACCTATAACTTTGAAATAAATAGAAATTGTCATCAAAAGTCTCCCAACCCACAAAAGCCCAGGGACAGACGGTTTCAGCACAGAATTCTACATGATTTCAAGAATTAATACCCATACTCCTCAAATTGTTACACACAATAGAAGCAGAAATATTATTGCCATACTCTTTTTATGAGGGTGCAGTTACCCTGATATGCAGGTGTGGGAGGTTCTTCTGTCTGTGTGTTGTTTCTCTTGGTTAATGAATAAAGAAATTGCCTTGGCCTGTTGATATAGCAGAGCCTAGGTAGGCAGAGAGACAGAACAGAATGCTTGGAGAAAGAAAGGTGGAGTCAGGGACACCATGGATCCACTGCTAGAGAAGGACATGCCGGAACTTTGCTGGTAGGCCATGACCTCATGGTGATATACCGATTAATAGAAATTGGTTAAATTAAGATGTAAGAGGTAGACAATAAGAAGCTAGGGCTAATGGGCAAAGCCATTAATTTAATTAATACAGTTTCTGTGTTGTTATTTCAGGGCTAAGCTAGCTGGGCAGCTGGGATGAACAAGTGGCTCCTTCCCTTGCAACTGTCCCCAACCACAAAAGACATTACTAAGAAAGAGAATTACAGACCAATCTTACTCATGAACATTGGTGCAAATATACTCAATAAAATACTGACAAACTGAATCTAAGAACACATGAGAAAAATCATCCACCGTGATCAAGTTGGCTTCATCCCAGAAATGTAGGGATTGTTTACATATGAAAATCTGTCAATGTTATCCACAATATAAACAAACTAAAAAAACAAACAAACAAAAACTAAACCACATTATCATTACATTAGATGCTGAAAGTCCTTTGACAAAATACAATATGCCTTGATAATAAAGGTCTTTGAGAGAGCAGAGATACCAGGAACTAACCTAATACCATAAGGGCAATATACAGCAAGCCATCAGCCAATATGAAATTAAATGGAGAGAAATTCAAAGCATTCACATTGAAATCAGAAATTAGACAAAATTCTCCACTCTCTCCATATCTATTCATTAAAATACGTGAGGTTCTAGCTAGAGCAATAGAACAAAAAAAGGAGGTCGAGGTGATACAAATTAGAGAAGTCAAACTCTCACTATTTGCTGATGACATGATTGTTTACATGAGGGACCCCAAGGATTCTACCAAGGAATTCTACAACTAATGAACACATTCAGTAATGTAACAGGATACAAGATTAACTTGAAAAAAAAACCCAGCCTCGTGGTCCCGACTTCTTTGCTCATGTTCTCCCTCCTTCTGCTCCTCATTGGGACCTTGGGAGCTCAGTCCAGTGCTCCAGTGTGGGTTTCTGTCTCTGTCTCCATCCATCACCAGATGAAGGTTCTATGATGATATGCAAGATATTCGTCAGTATTGCTCTCGGATAGGGTCATTTCAGGTTCCCAGTCCTCAGCTACCCAAGGAACTAACTGGGAACCTCATGTTGGGCACTTGGGAGCCCCTCTAGGGTCAAATCTCTTGCTCACCCTAAAGTGGTTCCCTTAACTAAGAATTGTGGTTCCGTGCTCCCCTATCCACCTTTCCTTTATCCCAATTCTCCTGATTCCCCAAGTCCCCCCTCCTTCCCTTCTACCTTTTCTCTCCCCATCTCCCCTTACCCCCATCCCACCCCACCCCCAAGATCCTAATTTTCTCCCCGGCAATTGGGTCTACTTCCCTTAGCCAAGAGGATAACTATATGTTTTTCCTTGGGTTCACCTTCTTACTTAGCTTCTTTAGGTTCACCTATTGTAGACTCCGTGGCCCTAATTTATGGCTAGAAACCAATTATGAGTGAGTACATCCCATGTTCATCTTTTTGGGTCTGGGACACCTCACTCAGGATAGTGTTTTCTATTTCCATCCATTTGCCTGCAAAATTCGAGAAGTCATTGTTTTTTACCGCAGCGTAGTACTCTAGCGTGTATATATTCCATACTTTCTTCATCCATTCTTCCATTGAAGGGCATCTAGGTTGTTTCCAGGTTCTGGCTATTACAAATAATACTGCTATGAACATAGTTGAACAAATGCTTTTGTCATATGATAGAGCATCTCTTGGGTATATTCCCAGGAGTGGTATTGCTGGGTCCAGGGGTAAGTTGATCCCGAATTTCCTGAGAAACCGAAACACTGACTTCCACAGTGGTTGCACAAGATGGCATTCCCACCAGCAATGGATGAGGGTACCCGTTCCTCCACAGCCTCTCCAGCAAAGGTTATCCTTGGTGTTTTTGACTTTAGCCATTCTGACAGGTGTAAGATGATATCTCAAAGTTGTTTTGATTTGCATTTCCCTGATTGCTAAGGAAGTTGAGCATGACTTTAAGTGTCTTTTGGCCATTTGAACTTCCTCTGCTGAGAATTCTCTGTTCAGTTCAGTGCCCCATTTTTTAATTGGGTTAATTAGCATTTTAAAGTCTAGTTTCTTGAGTTCTTTATATATTTTGGAGATCAGACCTTTGTCTGTTGTGGGGTTGGTGAAGATCTTCTCCCAATCAGTAGGTTGCCTTTGTGTCTTATTGACTATGTCCTTTGCTTTACAGAAGCTTCTCAGTTTAAGTAGGTCCCATTTATTCAATGTTGCCCTTAATGTCTGTGCTTCTGGGGTTATACATAGGAAGCGATCTCCTGTGCCCAGCTCCTGTAGGGTACTTCCCACTTTCTCTTCTATCAGGTTCAGTGTGTTCGGGCTGATATTGAGGTCTTTAATCCATTTGGACTTGAGTTTTGTGCACGGTGATAGATAAGGGTCTATTTTCATTCTTCTACAAGATGACATCCAGTTGTGCCAGCACCATTTGTTGAAGATGCTTTCTTTCTTCCATTTTATACTTTTAGCTCCTTTATCGAAAATCAGGTGTTCATAGGTTTGTGGGATAAAATCCGGGTCTTCTATACGATTCCATTGGTCGACTTCTCTGTTTTTATGCCAGTACCACACTGTTTTCATTACTGTAGCTCTGTAATAGAGTTTGAAGTCAGGGATGGTAATGCCTCCAGAAGATCCTTTATTGTATAGGATTGTTTTGGCTATCCTGGGTTTTTTGTTTTTCCATATAAAGTTGATTATTGTCCTCTCCAGATCTGTGAAGAATTTTGATGGGATCTTGATGGGGATTGCATTGAATCTATAAATAGCCTTTGGTAGAATTGCCATTTTTACTATGTTGATCCTCCCAATCCAAGAGCAAGGGAGGTCCATCCATTTTTTGGTATCCTCTTCAATTTCTTTCTTCAATGCCTTAAAGTTCTTGTCAAATAGATCTTTCACTTCCTTGGTTAGATTTACCCCAAGATATTTTATGCTGTTTTTGGCTATTGTGAATGGTGAAGCTTCTCTGATTTCCCTCTCTGCTTCCATGAGACAGTGGAGCTGATCTACTGGGAACTCACCAAGGCCAGCTGGACTGTGACCGAAAAAGCATGGGATAAAACCGGACTCTCTGAACATGGCGAACAATGAGGGCTGATGAGACGCCAAGGACAATGGCACGGGGTTTTGATCCTACTTAATGTGCTGGCTTTGTGGAAGCCTAGCCAGTTTGGATGTTCACCTTCCTAGATATGGATGGAGGGGGGAGGACCTAGGACTTACCACAGGGCAGGGAACCTGGACTGCTCTGTGGACTGGAGAGGGAGGGGGAGAGGAGTGGGGGGAGGGGTAGAAGGGTGGGAGGAGGGGGAGAAGGGTGGGAGGAGGGGGAGGGAAATGGGAGGCTGGGAGGAGGTGGAAACTTGTTTTTTGTTTATGTTTTTTTTCTTCTTTTCTTAATAAAAAAATTATTAAAAAAAAAAAAGAAAAAAAAACCCAGTAGTACTCCTTTACATAGATGATATATGGGCTGAGAAAGAAATTATAGAAACATCACCCTTCAGCATAGCCACAAACAACATGAAATATCTGGAGTAACTGTAAGCAAATAAGTGGAAGACCTGTGTGACAATAACTATAAATCTTTGAGGAAAGAAATTGAAGAAGACGCCAGTATGTGTTTAATTTGTGCCTGGAGAGCCCCCCCCCCCCAGCATGAATTTTCTCAGAAATCCAGTGGAGGCCCAGAATTGTATAAAAGCCTTGTGATGTGAACCCTATTATAAGCAGTTTTGTTACAGGAAAGAAGAGTGACACTGGCCAGACGGTCCCACACACCCAGCAGACTCAAGGTTGGTTACCAGTCAGAGTTGGATACCAGTTAGAAAAGCATGGTTGGTGTTCTTTCTGAACAGTCTATGAGCTGTTGACATATTTTATGAAAGCATGGTATTTGACTGAGACTTGCTGATTGGCTGGCCCTGTAGGCATGCTTATTTGAGGAAACCTGTATTTAACTGGCCAGGAGCTGGTACAGATGGTTGGTTTGAAAAAACTGAGCACACTAAGGTGAATTATCACATTGTTCTTTTCCTGTAGGGTACTTCTAGCTGCTTGATGACATGCCATGATCTTTTGTTTTGCTCTGATCAGCATCCAAATTCAACTCACATGTTGTACTCTATTATCCTGCCTGCTATTTTATTTCTTATTTCTGCTTGAAGAAATTTCTAGCAAATTTGCCTTATAGTTCTGAAGTTCAGAGATCTGAGATGAGTCGTTGAAGATAAAGATCAAGCCATTGGTAGAGTTCACTCCTGTTGGAGCCTTTCAGGGAGAATCCATCTACTTATGAATTCCATCTTCTGAAAGCTGCCTGCAGTACCTCAGTGTGGTCCCTTCCGCTTCCAGTCTCATCAATAAGAAAATCCCCACAATCCATACCTCATTTATCACACCTCCATCTCTCACTCACCTGCCTCTATCTCAGATTTGATTACATCACACCAAATGCAGGACACTATCCACATCTCAAGATCTGCAATAAAATACAAATCACAAAACCTTTGTATAACCTCCATTTATATGTTCTGAGGATTGGGATATGGAGATGGGGGTGTAATGAGTTGCATCTTTCACCTAAATATGACTTCCTTTCTATTCCAGGTACTTTGATGGAGAATCGTGGCTTTGGATTTAGCTGTGTTTTGCTCTCTCTCTCTCTCTCTCTCTCTCTCTCTCTCTCTCTCTCTGTGTGTGTGTGTGTGTGTGTATGTGTGTATTTGATTTACCATAGTATTTTTGCCCTGAATGTATTTATATCACTCGGTACTCTTCAATACATTAGCCAATAAATTATGTGCCTTTTATATTTAAACATAAGAAAATTAAAATAGATCAAATTAAAAATGCACTACTCACTGATTGAAAGGTTGGTTCAGTAGTTGAGAATGTTTTCTACTCTTGCAGAAGTCCTGGATTTGGTTGCTAGCACATACAAGGTAACTCCAGTTCCAGGGAATCCAGTGTGCTCTTGTGACCTCCAAGGATACTAGGCATACATGTAGTGCATATACATACATGCAGGCAAAACACTCATATATAGTAAATAAATACATCTTAATACAATTGCTCCCAGACACTGATTGCATCACAAGTGCAGAATAGTGAATGTGGCTAGGCTTGCTTCTTTGAATATCAGCACAGACACATGGCATGCACATTATACAGAAGTTTCTGTTGAGCAGCTTTCAATGTAGAGGGTTGCTTAGATTCCAGAGTTATTGTTATTTATGGCATATTGATTAGGCCATAAATATTTTATGGGTAGTTTCATATATTTTTATCAAGTATTATTTCACATCAGACACAACTCTCTTCAAATTTTATGGTTGATATTGTGACAGAAACAATAAGCTTGGAGGTTCTGTGATGACTTCCTCTCATTCCTCTACCTACTGGCTCTTAGTGATCATTGAGCCTAAATCTGCTATTTTCTTTGTTTCTGTAAGGCAATGTTTCCAAATTATATTCTTTCTTCTATATTCATTGTTAAAAATAAAAATAAAACATGCCCCAACTATTCCTGTATACAGGGAGAGCAAGGTGAGAGTCCATGCTTACTTCTGCACCTCCTCTTCTTCAGTCATGAGTTTGTTCTGCCTTTTAAAGGTGACCAGCATGTACTTTGTTCAGTTCTTTGTGGTGTGTGGTCTTTACGCCTATGTGATTTATTTCTTCTATGGTATCATTGCCTTTTACATTTCCAGTAGGCACTTCTTCAGCCACTTTGAATGTTTTCCAGAGCAGTCTTTGTTTTGAACACTAAACCCTGACATAACTGTGTATTTCTCGCCCAGATATCCTGGAGTCGACTCTTCTAACAATGAGCCCGTTTCTATATTCTTGTTTGTTTAAAGAATTCAGTAGACAATATTGTTTCAAGTTTTACTGATATGACAAGGGAGAAATTACATTCAGGTTAATTTAGCAATGGCGCTACCTTCATATATTTAAGTGAGGACCTGTTTGTGACTTTATTAAAATACAAAAATGAAACAAAAATTAAAAAGTCCAATTATGCCTTCTTTAACTATTTATTAATATATAAGACCCTTCACTCAGGCAATAACTATATTTTCAAGTTCTATTTAAAGTTAATTTACCCTAATTCATTTGATCAACTTTCTTTTGTATACTCTGCCTTCCTAGGTAATTGCTTTAGTAAAAGCTTAAGGATAGTGACTGCCAAAAATGACTTTTCTATAATAGTGGAGAAGCAGAATTGTGCAGGTATTTAATAATGGGAACTAAATGAATTAAAATGTTCAATTTTTTTTACATAAAGTACAAAAAAGCAGCCCAATGGGGCCAAATAAAGAGACTAATTGCCTACAAGCATGCAGTTGTTATGGAAATATGCCAGCACGTCCCTCATGGAGCAACGTGAGCTGTTCATCTGAGTTGTTCTTTAAGACTTATCGCAACACAAACAATTGAAGATAGTACTTTATTTTCATTTTATTATCCATCAAAGAGACAATTGTGAGCATAATAATTTAAGAAAATACTGCCTATGTCCCTAGCTTTAGTAGGTCGGTCAGAATTCTGGGTCATCTGTCCCTGTTTTGTCATTTGCATCTAGTTCCTTTCAGTTTCTTGTCCAGTTCTCTTCTCTCTTCTATATTTCTAGCTCAAGTCCTATTGCACACCTTAGAAGTCACCCTTCAGCTACTTGGCTTTTGTGGACTATTAGAAGGA
The DNA here is from genome assembly GCF_018167655.1 of Microtus oregoni. Classification (NCBI taxonomy): domain Eukaryota; kingdom Metazoa; phylum Chordata; class Mammalia; order Rodentia; family Cricetidae; genus Microtus; species Microtus oregoni. The sequence continues at coordinate 814,092 of NW_024544738.1, forward strand.
CACTGCTGTCCTAACCAAACTCAAACTGTGCTGATCATTAAACTGTTTGAAAGCTAACTCTTGTAGACCAGGCTGGCCTTGAACTCACAGAGATCCACCTGCCTCTGCCTCCCCTGTGCTGGAATTAAAAGTGTGCACCAAAACAAGATAGCCAAAATAATAGTGTACAATAAAAGAACTTCTGGAGGTACCATAATCCCTGACTTCAAACTCTACTACAGAGCTACAGTACTGAAAACAGCCTGGTATTAGCATAAAATCATACAGGGGGACCAATGAAACTGAATATAGGACCCGGATATCAATCCACACACCTTCGAATACCTGATTTTTGACAAAGAAACAGAAAATATCAAATGGAAAAAAGAAAGCATATTTAACAAATGGTGCTGAGATAACTGGATATATACATGTAGAAGAATGAATTAGTGGTCATTTTTGAGGTATGAGTTAAAAACAATGAGTGATCAATAGTATTCTTCTAATGTTTTTCTTTGTTAAAGGAAATTGCAATTTATGAAATATGACTCTAGAACAGTAATTTAGGGTTGAAATGTTCACTTGTAAAATTTTATGTGCACTACAACTTTAGTAGTTTTGTTTTGTTCTGTTTGTGGTCAGGTACCTGACTTAGCATGGAACCACAGGTGGTTGAACTACTACCAAGTCCACAAATGCTTCACCTGCTCTGGTTGGAGGTAGGATTACAATATATGAATTCTTGGTTGACACAAGCATTGAAGGCAGAGTACCACCTCCCTCCTCCCAGCAAACCACAGAATACTTACTCAAAAAAAAATTAAAAACTAAACAAAATCCTTCACATTTTCCCCAGAGAATAGGAAGGTAGAAAAATACAAATAGACAGGATTACAGGCTCTTCTTTGTTTGAGTCACATAAGTTAACAGGAGTAGAATTTAAAAAAAAAAGAAGCTGAGACATAGACTTTCTCAAGGTTAACAAGCAGATAATCAAACCACAGCAAGCTTTCAAGGACCTTGAGAAAAGACTTTTGATCAGTGTGAGAGGGAGCAGACCCTGTTGAAATTCAAGGGGGCTCGGGCATTTGTAAAACCTTAGCATACACGCTGCTAAGCGGAAGCTCTCGTGCAAAGTTCATACAACTTGGGGAACCACTAAGGAATAAAAGGATGTAAGATAGGTCATAAAAATAGATCCCCATTCTCTCACATGACTCCGAAGCTATCCAGACAAATTGTATTGTTGGAATTTACGATATCATAGATATGATGAAGTTGACCCAAACTTTTTTTTGGACTCCTAATTTTGAACTGAAACCATAACTCTTTTCTGCCATTACTGCTAAGCAGAAGTTCCCGGGAGTGTAGGCAAGACAGCATTTGGCTGACATGCAAATCACCGCAGTGTCACCCTTAGCTGTGAATGAACACTTCCTAGTTTGAGACAGAAAACGAAAGGCTATTGATTTACAAACTCATTTTAACTGTCAGAAGTTTCTTTATCTTAATGTTGTTTGCTTTGTTGTGAACTCCCGCTTAGCATGCTTATTTAGGAAAAAGTTCAAGTCTTTATAAGCTGACACATAAAACAAAACTAAATGTTTGAGGCTATGTTTTTCTGTCAAGATACACACTGATTCAGAGGAAGCTGACCACTGGATTTTCTAAGACTCATGAGGCAAATTTTAGGCAGTAAATGACGGCCTGGATCTGTGTAATGCTGGAGACTTTGCCGTCCTCACAGCCAGACACGAACAGCCGTGTTGGAAATTTTAACATAGCATGTATTAACCTACTGATACCATAATCTGTTGTTAAAATATCTACAGCTGATTTGAATTTTTTACTAATTTAAGGAGGGTTTGGAAGTCAAAACATTTTCCCACTGATGGTTCCATAACTCAGAAATGTTTTGCAGCGACTTTCTTCAGAAAGTGGGAAAGGTTTTGTCTCATAATGCTTTGGGCTTTTATTGTTTTGTTTTTGCCTTCCAGGTCTTTTGTCTACATATTATGGCTTCCAATTTTGTATTTTATGAAGTATCTGTGTGTACATCTGAGTCTGCATGCTCTATATATGTTTCTTATGCATTTCCTTGGGCTCTTTTAATTTATGTTTTCTTCAACTCCAGTTTGTTTAATTTTATTTTATCATTTTTTAGATGCTTGTTTCCTAATGAGAGAGCAAGAAAGGGTATGGATTTGTGTGGATGGGAAGGTGGAGAGGATCTGGGAGGAGTTAGGGGAAGGAAAACCAGGATTAGAATATATTGTTTGAAAAAACAATCTATTTTCATTTTTTTAAAAAATGAAAAATTACTAAATAAAAAGAAAAAAGCTTTATTGACTTGAATTATTTTCTTATTTTGGTTATTATCACATTTGGTTATAATTTTTTATCTTTTTCTGTTGGCAATAACATTGACACACTTAAGACAAAAAGCACCAGGACTCCACTCATTCCAGGGACTACACTGTGCCTCCTCCATCACACCAAGGAAAGCAAAATGAGTGCAATTATTTTTAACAGAGAAATAACTCCCATCTTTCCTCCAACAACCTCGTGTTTTGCTTTTTGAAAAGATCACAAATGGCTTGAAAGTAAAAAATATCACGAGAAAGGAAACATTTAAGGTTAATAAGGATGAAAGCCCTTCTGAAGTGTACAGTGCATACCTCAGAACACTTGGGCAGTGAGTCAGCCTCTGAGATGTTCAGTTTCTAATGCAATAAGCAATGTAGTCGGGGACTGTAATATTTTCATTTACTAACTGCAGAAATGTCTATCTTTAAAGATTAATTTTTCTCTTAGAATGAAATCTTTGTGAAAAGCTACCATTAAGCATCGTGTGTGAAAGCTGAGGGATATTCTGAATTATCAGAGCATAAGTAAGGAGATGGTATCTTTGCTCAGAAAGATAAAACTATGCACAGTAAGTTAAAACTAAAAAGCCACCCGCGATGAACCCTATACTCTGCAGTACAGAGGAATGCAGCCAAACAGTTTGGCTTCACCCAGCAACAATCACCTGTGGTGCCTTTAGGAAAAGCCGGGCTCTGTGAGATGGACATGCTCTGAGAAAGGTAAGCCACCAAGGACATAGTCCTAAAGGGGACATCAGAGTTCTAGATCCTTCTTTCATCTTCCCTTGCTTCCTAGATAACTTGAGTTGAGCAGACCTTCTGTACTAAATACTCCCCCAGTTGTGTACTGGGCCACCACAGGCACGAAGCAAGGGGTCAAGTACTCACATACTGAAGCCATGAGCCAAAACAAACCTCAACTCACCTATAAAAAGACACAGGCTAATAAATTTTATATGAAAACAAAATTCATCCTTCTGCTGCATTCAAGAAACACACCTCAACCTCAAAAACAGACATCGCCTCAGAGTAAAGGGTAGGGAAAAAATTTTCCAATCAAATGGACCTAAGAAACAAGTTGATGTAGCTATGCGAATAGCTAACAAAATAGTCTTCAAACTAAAATCAATCGAAAGAGACTAAAAGGAAATTTCATATTAGTCATAGGAAAAATCCATCAAAAGAAAATCTCAATATTGAAAGTCTATGCCACAAATACAAGGGCACACTCATATGCAAAAGAAACACTCCTAAGCCGGGCGGTGGTGGCGCACGCCTTTAATCCCAGCACTCGGGAGGCAGAGGCAGGCGGATCTCTGTGAGTTCTAGGCCAGCCTGGTCTACAGAGCTAGTTCCAGGACAGGCTCCAAAACCACAGAGAAATCCTGTCTCGAAAAACCAAAAAAAAAAAAAAAAGAAAGAAAGAAACACTCCTAAAGCTTAAATCGCACATTAAACACCACACACTAATAGTGGAAAACTTCAACACTCCACTCGCACCACTGGACTGGTCTGTCACACAGTAAATTAGCAGAGAATAGGGAACTAACAGATGTTATCAATCAAATAGACTTAACAGACATCTATAAAACATTCCATCCAAACATAAAAGAATATACCTTCTTCTCAGAACCACATGGAATCTTCTCAAAAATTGACCACATACTAGGTAACAAAGCAAATCTCCACAGATGCAAAAAAAAAAAAAGAAAAGAAAAGAAAAAAGAAATAGCTCCATGTATCTTACTGGATCACCCGACTTAAAATTAGAATTTAACAGCAATACTAATTCCTGAAAGCCCACAAACCCATGGAAATTAAACAATGCTCACCTGAGTCATCAATGGGTCAAGGAAGAAATAAAGGCAGAAATTAAATCTTCCTAAAATTCAGTGAAAATGACCACAAAACATACACAAATTTAAGGATCACAATGAAAGCAGTGTCAGGAAAGTTCATAGCACTAAATGCCTACCATAAAGAAGCTGGAAAAATCCCACACTAGTGAGTTAACTCTTAAAAAATTCTAGAACCAAAAGAAGCAAACTCACTCCAGAGTACTAGAGGGCAGGAAACCATCAAATTAATGCTAGGAATGGAGCCTAGCTGTTATGGTCCTTTTTTCCCTCATAGTCTTCCTGCTACACTCACCAGCATTTAGGTTTCTGTGAGGAGTAGAGATGGAGAAGGCGCCTCCCACCTGTACTAGCTGTTCACACAACTTTGAATTCCTTTGCTGCAGGTAAAATTCATGACATGTCGTGTTGGGCTGTATGTTTCCGCTTGTTCATTCTCTCTGATCCTGTTTAATAGATGTGGCTTTTGTCTTTCATCCCTATGACAATTCACGGATACTCACACATTTCTATGAATTCCTCTCTGGGTGCACTCATAGTGTATTATTATTTTTGTCTTCTTTTTCCATTTATTTAGTAAAGCTTTTGAGAATAGGAGCTACAAATTGTGTTGTATACTTGATGAGATTGATTTTAGAATGCATTATTCATTTGGTAACTTTTGAATGCAAACAAGAATGATAGCAATTGCTGCAAGGCAATAGGTTCAAACTTGTTCTTTCTCTCAGGCAGACTAGCTTTCTACCCTACCCATGTCTGTAACAGCACTCACAATTCCTTATCCTAAGATCTCAGGCTCGTATTTTTTATTCAGGTATTCTGATTGTTTGGGACATGCAATATTATACACATTTTCTTTGTTATAAATATTTAGCACATTATGATTAATTTATGATTTAAATGTATGAATATGGATCTATGAATATCTCAAACACAGATACTAACCTCAGGGTCTATAGTCAGAAAAATTCTGAATACAAAATAAATTCATGGAGGATTAAACTGGAAGATCCCTTAAAGGCATAATTTGTTTCCCACAGGTAAATAAACTGAGCTTGAGGTATATTTGGAATATAAATCACATACTTCATGTGACAAGTCTGGGAAATTGCAGAACTAAGCTTACAAACAATGCTGCGTAATTCTTCTCTGTAAATACTTAGTTTCATACATAAATCTTCAATTCCCAAATTATATAAATATTTGAAAATTTAAAATTGAAACACTTTATTTGCATTTCTGTGGGTGTTTTCTTACTGTATCTATATATTTTTTTTAAGTTTTCTCACCATACTTTAGCTATCAGAACTATTATTTTTTGGCTTTCACAGAGATAGTGAAGAACTAGGTGGGTGAATTCCAGGCTTGGTACTTTTGAACGCTAAGTTGCTTCCTTCCAAATCCGTGGAAAATATACTTTCATTTAAAAGAGATAACTAGATTAAAATAGATACATGGCTTCTGGGGCTTGTGAAATCGTGTTCTTTTCTCATATCCTATAACTCAGACTTCCATGAAGATTAAATTTTAACCAATTTGATAGCTCAATTTTTTTGAAACTCATTTTAAATTTTATTATTAAAAATGATGCAAATACAAAAATTCACATATGAGCGTTAACTAGCCCGAAAGAATACTTCACTCAATGAACAGTTAGAATAGTCATTCAAATCAGAAAGTGTGGAACCTTACAGATGATTTTATACTTCCGTAAATTTTTATATCTGACTTCTGACTCAAATCAGAATATACTCAACATGAAGATGAGAGGTTCATTGTAAGGAGAAGTAGCACAAATTTTAAACATTCAGAATCTTTATAATTTAATTAATTTCTCTAATGAAATAAAATAAGTACAGCATAGCGATATTAAGTAAAACAATAAGAAGCAAAATGTTGTTCTATATCTTAATGTAACAATATCTTCATCACAATACCTTAATAATACTTTAATATGTTTCACCCCAAGGGCAATCAAATAATATAACTCATCAACTGTAAATATGCATTTCTGTTTCTATGGTGCTGGACACTAAACTCGAGGCTTTGCACCTTAGGAAAGTACTACATCCCTAACCTTAGCATTGCTTTTGTTTATTTTAGAATCATCCAGAAAAGAACAAAGTCATAAAAATGTTACTTGTGAAGAAATTTCCACCTGTCCCTGGGAGATAATTTCCATGTACACAGAACTTAGAAAATTAGTCTTGCTTAAACTTTTGATAATCAGGACAGAAGAAGATGTTGACAAAAGACTATGGGGGACAAATTGTAAAGCATTTGGAAGGAACAACCAGGAAAAGGTGTAAGAAGACAGACACACTTTTGGATAAATTGAAGTTTAAGATTTTTGTTTTATTCTTTTTATTAGTTTTCTAAGCTGGCATACAAAATAATGGGTCTCATTATGATAGTTCATACATACTTTATTCTTTGTTATCCCTAGCCCATGGATCAGCTCTTGCTTCTACCCTCGACCTTTCTTTTTTATTTTTAAGCCACATGCCTTCCATTGTCCCCCTCCCATCTCCCCTTCTTCCCTCCCTCCCTCCCTGCCTCCCTCCCTCATGAATTCTTTCTCCTATTTACCTAAAGCAGAGGATGAGTCCTTGCTTAGCCTGTGAAAGGCCTGAGTTTAGTCCCAATTATCTCCAATAAGTAAATAGACAAATAAGAACTTTGTGTTTCTACCTGAATGTTAAATAGAGTTTAAACCTAGCTTATCTGCATTGTAAAAAGGGGAGCAGATTGATGTTAACATTGCTGTTTACATACTGTCTTTGTTTTCTATTGCTCTGAAGAGACTCCATGATCAAGGCAACTCTTAGAAGAAAGCATTTAGTCGGGTCTTGCTTGCAGTTTCAGAGAGTTAATCCTTGATTTCTACAGGAGGAAGCAGAAAGACATGGTGCTGGGACAGTAACTGAGAGTTTTATGAGTCTGAAATGCAGAGAGCAAGACTAGGCGTGGCACCAACCAGCAGCACACAGCCTCCAACAAGGTCTCACTTCCTAATCCTTCCAAGGTAGTGCTACCAACAGGGAAACAAGCATTCATTATATGAGCTTGTGGTGGTTATTCTCATTCAAACCACCAAATACCTTAAAGAAAAATTAAAAATATATATTGTCAAGAAATTGAAGTGAGTTTTTCCTTATAAATAAGGCAGGATTATTTTATTTCTTATTTATTTTTTTTTGACAGGCACAAGAAAAAAGAAACAGTTCTTTTGTAACCGGAAAGTCCTAGGACAGAAAAAGAGGAAACATGAATTTGGGAAGGGCATAAAAGGCTAACTGCAAATAAATCTTCTTTTTAGTTGACCTCAGTTTTTTATGTTTGATTCCTTGAAGAAAAAATATACTACTTTCTTTTTCTTATGATTTGTTTGAAAGCAAGCAATTTCCTGTTTGGTATGTCTCATTCTGAATTATTTCTGTCTAGTTTTCTATTATTTCACTTGCTTCTGTATATTATTTTGCTATTAAGAATACTTCTAAATGAAAGACCATATGTGTTCATAAGAAAAAAAATGGAACAAGTGTCCATGTTTTAGATTTGCTGGCATCTTACCTTTATCAGTTGAATTAAAAAAAAAATCTCTTAGAAATAGGCTTAATTTCATGGTATATAAATTGGTGAGATGTGTGTGTGTGTGTGTGTGTGTGTGTATGAGAGAGAAAAAGAGTAGTGAGAGAGAGAGAGAGAGAGAATTTTATGCTGTTGTAGAAATAAACAATACTGTTTATATTAATAATTATATTCTTTTGGAAAAACATAGCCATTAGAATAAGTTGAAAGCAGATATTGCTTGTGAGTTAGTAGTTCTGAAAAGAAGTGGTTCATTTAATTTCAAATTATTGTTAAACTTTGTACTTAAAGTACTTACTTAGTAGAAGCATCTTGCCAATACAATAATATTATAAAGGGGATTCTCTAAAGGGCTCTTGTGCTGAGGGTTTCTCTGGTGTAAGTGGGATTGAATGTCCATGTAAAGGAGTCTGGGGAAGGACTAAGTTCATGCTTGTCCCTGTAGGTTCCACCATGTGAGGGAATAGCAAGAAGCCCTTGATTTTGAACTTCTCACTTTCAGAACTGTGAAAAATGTTTTTGTTCTTCATAAGTTACCTGGTCAGTGGTGTTCTGTTGTAGCAGCATAAGCAAAATCAGACATGCAGGAACCAAAATTTTGAAGGTTTTGATGAAATAGGTGAATTTGTAAAAATTTATAATGGTCAAGGTAATCCATGCTCAGAAAGACAAACCGCATATTCTCTTTCATGCATGCATCTTAGGCTCTATAGTTTCTGTGCTTAGTTAGGAGTGGCTCTAGAAGCCAATAAACTACAAAGGGCAGAATAGAAGGGTGCCTTTAAGGAAGGACGACAGTAGCACTGAATAAAATGAAGGTGGAAATTGAGAACACTAAGGATGGAAATGTTCAATCAAGGAAGAGTTGGGAGTATGGATGGAGAAGGGGGACAAGAGAGAGAATGATTCCAAACACAGTATGGCATCAAAAAGCCATACAGAAACCTACTATCTAGTTACCGGTTTAAAAATAACAAAATAGGGTTTTAAATAGATGCCCCACAAAAATTGATAATGTTAGTCCCATAAATAATGAGTCTAAACCAAATCTCCACTGCTAAATATAGACACCTCTTTGGGGTTATTGTTTGGCGAGGCTCCAGAGAACCCCAAAACAACTGAAGATTTTGCCATTCCTCTCAGTTGCCATCAGAAGTAGTTGGCAAGCTTCTATTGCTGAAGATACCACACACCTTGTGTGCAAGACACAGAAATCAAGCTGGAACTGAACTGGAAACGTCCTCACTGGTAGTAACTTACATAGTAAGTGTGCCATGCAGGCTGCCATGAGAATCAAAACACCAATGGTGTTTCTACACTGTGAATGTTATGAACTATAACATCAACTTGCGAGGCAGTAGTGGCAAGAGTGTTATTGCGGTAAGCAACCACTCCCTAATTTGATTTAAGACTTGACCCATGAGAGGAAATCCATATGTAGTACTATGAATCTGGTCAAAAGCAGCAAGCCCTTAGTTGTAAATAAAGTGGAGTAAATAGTCTGTAAAACCTATCAGCTGGTATTGCAGTGACATCAAGTATTCAGTTATCTTTCAGAGTAGCATTAAATGGTCCTTTTGTGAATATTTGCTTACTTATTAATGGAGATATTTCCTAATAAAAAGTAGCACTAAACTTGGAAATACCAAGCATATGTAATGCTATAAAAATGATGCTTTTTTTGAGAGCACAAACTATTTCTTTTAGTTTGGTATCATGGAGCACACTATTGTGTTTTATCAATATCCAGGGTAGAGAATGACTAGACTGTCAGAGGTAAACCTAAACAGGTTATACTATCATTGTGTTTTTAAGTCTACCTTTCCAAAATGCCATCTATCCCTCTTCCCTTTTGTGCACCTACAAGATCTGAAAAGGCAACCCACATGCATTCTTTTATTGACATAGTTTAGTCCATTCTGAAGATCTAAAATGTGCTTTTAATTTCTCTATTTTTGAGCTTGTGTTTTATCATCAAAGGAATGTATTTTGTCCTTTTACACTTGTGGAATTTTTTTAAATTGTGGAGTAAGATTTGTTACAATATAAAAGTAAAGCCCAAAGTCATTGATGGTTTAGTCATATTGCCTTGTTTGGGGACCCTTTACCAGCTAATCTATTATCTATGTCATAAGCACATAAATCTTCAGAGGGAAACAATAGAATTGTAATTACCACGCATGTCCACAGTGTCACTGGCATACATGTGGCACTTTTGAGTCATATTTAATGGTGTGGTTCTGTTGGACTCAGCTGAGTTTGCTTGTGTCTTTGCAGACAATTCTTATTTTTTTTGCTTTTATATTCTCTTTCCAAGGTATTTTTTTTTTCTCTTGGTGATGGAGTAAGTGTTAAAATCGGGTCAACTTTAAACATTCAACTGTTTCTTCCAATAAGTGTGAGTTTGCTCTCTCTGACATCTGTGACCAAAGTAAGTTAAAACGTTAAGCTTTGACCACAAGTTATCCATGCCCAGAATGGAATGATAATACAATTTTACACAGAAAGTACAAAATACTGGGCACAATGAAGTATCAGGCCTATTAATTCAAGCAAAGATTATGATGGGTTGGAGTAATTGTTGTATGAACTTTTTCAAAATTGTATTTAACCTAAAGCATCAAAAAACAAAAGAAAATAAAACAAATCAGAAACAAAAACAACTTTTCCTTAGCGTTGTTAAGTTGAACCAAAATATAATTGTGATTATATATATACATACACACCATAGCCTTCTTGTAAAATTGATCCAAAGTATAATTGAATTATATTTATGTATATAGTTGCACCACAGCATGGTTGATGGACCTTACTTAAACTGGTCAGCTACATTAAATCTCAGCTTCCTGCAAAACAGGCATGATTATATCTGCCTCCCAGAGCTGAATTAGGAAGTGAGACTGTGGCCTGCGATAATTATAACGAGCTTGACAAACTTAATTGTCATTTCCTCCTCCCTAACTAGGTTATAACATCAATTTTGTGGACAAATGGCTTAAAAAGCACTTATAGAAAAAAAATCTTTAATTCTGTATTTTCTTCATGGAATAAATGAAAAGAAATCATGCCCATAAATAGAGGAAAAAAATCACTCGTATGTTTATATAATTTTATAAATTTTTAAGATTATATTTTAAAAATCTTATATTTTCAACAGGTCATCCATTTATTGTCTAGATCATAGATCCAGTCTGCTCTCTTAGATAACCAGACCTCTAGTTAGACCAGATCTTCCGTATTTGTATAGTGAGTAGTTTTCTGATGAGGAAATACAAGATGCAGGGACAGTTTGGAACATTTCTGAGGGTGCATAAATTGAAGCCTGAGCAGAATTTTGATTACCACCTCCACTATGCAATTTTATTACTTGCTTTTTATTTTGTGACTGATGACTCACAGTGTGTGGGGAAAAGGCAAAGCTATTATAATCATTTGGGGTGTTGTTAGCTTCTTATTAAATTTGATTTTTTAAAACAGCATTTATTATGTAGAAAATATTTTATGAATATGCTTTTATAGCCTATCCTTTTTGTCTTTGAAAATAACTTGAAGTAGGTTTTATATAATTCCACATATTTTCATAATATTTATAATAGGTAACTATTTTAAACTATTTTATGTGTGTTGGAAATGATACATTAAAAATTTATAAATGTTTACTTGTAATGCACTTTAATACAAATAAGAATTTTGTATATGTTTATGAAATTTTTAGAATTCATTTAATTTAACTGTACTTAAAATTATAAGGAAAACTAAAATATGAATATAACCTTTAGAGTCATAGTATTTTGATGCTTTCCGTATTACATTAAAAGGAAAAGTCTCATTTTTGTCCAATGTATCAAATTTCAATGGTGAAGAAAGTCATGATTTTTAGCCACATTTTTGTTGAAAGAAATTGAATATTGTAGTCAATTGGCTAGTGACTTAATTTCAACTAGCAACTCCATTTAAATTCCTTTTTACATGTATAGATAATGAAAATAATACTTATACATGCATGGGCATATGGAGGTGCACTGTGCATATATATTTTAAGGGGTTCTTTAGCAGTGGGTTTTCATGTGACTTTTCAAAGCTCTTTAGTGTTAGTTTTCCTTTCCCACAATCCCTCCTCTACTCTACTTTCACACCATCCATTCATTTAACCTTTCCTGTCCCATGATTTCCTTCCTTCTTTCCTTCATACTATCTGTGTTCTGTCCCCTTTTCCTTGAAATTCTTCTGTAACTGTTTCCTAGTGTCCTGCCTTTATGGGCACTTCAATTTAAACACACATATCTAAAGAGTCAAAGCTAGTATCCACAGATAAGAAAGAATGTGTGGAGCTCATCTTTCTGGGTGTAGGTTGCCTCACACAAAGTGATAATTTCCAGTTCTGTCCATGTTGTAATTTCAACTTTCTTTACAACTCAATAACATTCCATTGTGCAAATACACCATGTTCTCACTACCCACTCATGAGGTGATGGACACCTAGGCTGTGAAACACAAAGCGAAAACTGTTTTCAGGAAAAGGGCAGAAGCCAATAGCAAGAAAAATATCTAAGTCACACTAATATTTCAGTCTGGTTATAAATTCCCCACGTTTTTCTTACCATTACGTGGATATAATTAAAAATATTGTCATTTGTCTTTTTTTATCGTACTTTAATAAAAACTATACTTACTCATTAGCCCAAGCTCAGGGAATCCTGATGAAGAGAGAAAAGAAGAATTGTAAGAGTCAGTCGAGTCGAGGACATCACGAGAAAGACCACAAAATCTACTAACCTAGGTTTGTAGGAGCTCACACAGACTGAGGTGACAACCATGGGGTCTAAATGGGACTGCATTTATGTAACACTTGGGTAGTTTGGTGCTCTTGTGGGAACTCCTAACAATGGGACCAGGGACTGTCTCTGATTCTTTTGCTGGCATTTGGGACCCTATCCCTGGATTGCCTTACCTAACCTTAATACAAAGGGAGGTGCTTAGTCTTGCTTGATATGCCATGTTTTGTCAATAGCCAAGGGAGGTCTTCCCTTTTCTGAGAAAAGTGAGGAGGAGTGGTCAAGGAAGGCACAGGGGAGGTAGGGGAAGGGACTGGGAAGAGAGGAGGGAGAGAAAACTTAGGTTGAGATATAAAATAAATAAATGTATAAAAAACAAAACTTAAAAATATGCTACTATGCTTATTGAAGGTAACATAACATGAAATTAATAAATATTACACTTCATCATTTCATACATAAACTATAAGCCAACCTCTATAACAGATCACTAAGAATAAAAATGTGGGTGGAAATGGAATTCTTTCTATAGGATCAAGATTCTTATAGATTTGATTGGACACAAACTAAATCAGTATATCTTCATAATATCTAAAAAAAAAAGAGAGAGAGACTGACAGTCTGAATGAAACAGCAGGGCTCACACAACTGTACTGAACAGGGAGGATGCGTAGGGCCAGGCAACGCTGGAAAAGGAGCTCCAGCTGGTTCGATGACAAGGGGATATATAAATTCATGTAATTGAAAAGAAAAGAGAAAGGGAAAAGAACCTGTTATTCCAGGATGTAAATTCAGTTAGCTTTGAAGGCTGTCTTCTGATCAGTTTATGTTGTGGTTTGGGCTGATGCAGTAGCAGTTTTTTAGCGGGGCTGTTCCCATTGGGCTGCTTTCTGTTTAAAGATTCTAACTTTGAACTGCGTTTTCTGCTGGTGAAATCTGTATGCCTAGCCTAATTTATGAGAAAGATGTGGCTCTATTATAACACTTAGACTACTTTAAGACTGGATTCTGCTAATCTGGTCACAATATTGATACTGATAGACTGCTAAGGTTCCATCCACTGCTACAATCGCATTTGTGATTAATTTTTTATCATGCACATCAGTAGAACTTTTAGAAAAAAAAATCAGTTCAAGTCAGACACACTAAAGAGGAAAAGGCACTCATACATCTAAGATTATCCAAAACAGTCCTGGTTTGATGAATTCTAACTTTAAAATGTCCATTTATTTATCTCCATCTCCATCTCCCTCCTTTTGACCCTTGCCTATTAGGATAGGAAATTGTGCATAGTGTTTTGTTTTCTCAGAGTCCACACATTTTCTTGGTAGACTTTAACATTTATTTAAAATAATACTTGTACCTAATTTCATCTACTTTCCCATTTACTGTATGTTTCTCTCCCTGAACACTCAGAACTGTGAGCATGGATCATTACACGCATGGTTTCCACTCAAGTGCCTTGCTAATAACAGTCATTGTACGCTTGCTTACCCACCAGTATTTACTGGCTACAGTCTGCTTTGTTTATGTTTGGTTTTGCTATTCAAACACTAACTAAATGTTTCATTTGCTTGAAAATGATTAGAAATATGGATGAAAAAAGAGAAACATTTTACTCCTTTCATTTATCAATTTATTATTTACATTTCAACTATCAATTTTCATGGCTATATAGTGTGACCTTCAGAGGAATATTATTAATCTGTCAATGCACAGGTCCTACATTAGATTAAATTAAATCAAAGTCATTGAAGAAGGAGCTTGTTGCTATATTTTGTTTGTGTTTTGGCAAATAAAGCTTGCCTGGAGAAAAGAGGATAGATCTAGCCACTTGTTATTCATAGAGGCCTGGAGGTCTGTACAGGAAGTGATAATGTTAGGTAGACAGAGGAAGTGATGAGGTGGGTGGAGACAGAAGCTTGGCCCTTTTCAGTCTGAGCATTCATAGAGGTAAGAGGTGGCTATGACTGGTCTTTCAACCTGATCTTTCAACCTTTACCTGTAGACAGAGACTGTACTTTCATTTTCCTGGCAATGTAGACCTGAATAACCACACAGAAACTATATTAATTACAACACCGTTTGGCCAATGCCTCAGGTGCATTGCTATCTAGCTCTCACATCTTAAATTAAACCATTTCTATTAGTCTATATATTTCCATGTGACTGTGGTTTTACCTCATTTTCTACATTTCTGGTTTTCTCGGCAGCTAGCTAGCATCTCCTTGACTCCCCCTACTCTCAATATATATATATATATATATATATATATATATATATATATATATCTTCGCATTTTCCATCTGACTTTACTCTGCTAAGCCATTGGCCAAAACAACTTTATTCATCAACACATATGCAGAAAGACTTACCACATCATTTACCCTCCTATTGATTCTGAGAATTAATTATAAAACTAATTAGAATCACACATCGGTAGCTAATATGTTAGATTCTCTGATTACCAGTAAAAGAAACTGAAAATTGCAACTCCAGCTGACTTAGGAGTAAGTTTGACAATCAGAGATGGAAAAACTTAACCACTGCATTGAGCAGTCTATAACAGATGGGATTTGAGACAGTGACCTTATCCATATATGTACATGACATTATCAGAAATCTCCACACCTTAGCTCTGCTTTAGAGAAACTCTCCCCACTTGGTGGAAGCCTAGTATTCTTAATGTGTAGTATTTTCCCCTTTGAAAAATGAGATGATCATAATAGTATCAAACACATAGATTGTTTAGATATTTGCAAGTTGAATAAATGAAAATAAACCACAGTCATACTCTGCATACAATCAGTTTCAAAAACAACTAAACAGTATTAATTAGGTCAGCCTTATGAAAGCCATCTATTGTCATAACAAGACTATAACAAGGAAACACAATTCCATGGAGGTTAACCCAACCAGTTAAAAAAACAATCATGCTCACTTGTAACCAACCTAAATTTAATAGCAACACAAAATATTTATGTGGTGTTTCTCACTTCTATATGTAACAAAAATGCTTTCTAAAGCTAAAATGTTTTCAAGATTGACTTGGTGTACATGTCTGTGAATATGCTCAGCCCTAGATAAGTGGCTAGTTCCAGCATCAGGAGATGATTGATGGCCTTTTTTGAGAATAGGGCATTCAACAAGAAGGTTTTTCATAGTTACTTCTTACTTGCCATCATTACATTCTATACAGTGACTCAAAATATTAACTTAAAATAAATAAATATATAAATAATGAATCAACGTTTTAAAGGAAAACAGACATGGGTAGATTTCAATCAACCTCTGTTTGTATTTTTTATCAACTGATCAATAAACAAACATGCTTTATGTATGCTTTTGTTTCACTATACCACATCTATTACATTTATTGACTCATTAACATTGAATACATACCAGTGACTTTAGAATAGCTGAGGTTTATCTAACAGTCATTTTCCCTATAAGGCACACTGCAACATGCTTGTGTTTAGAAATACCAGACCTCAGCACATTCTTTGAGGGAACAGGGTGTGGACGTTAGGTGACAGTGATTGCCTGAGCACCATTGGTAGCAGAGTGAACAGTTAGTCATATCAGCAGACTTCAATGATTTTTTTCATAAAAATATGTCACCTTATGAATAAAGCAACTAAGAAGTATCAATATTTTAAATGCTAAAATTCCAATAATACCATGGTTTTATGGTTTATAAGTAATTAAAATGTCCCTAACAATGAAACTTAAATGCCTAAATCCTGAGGAAGAAATATAAACACAGCACAGGACAACAATATATTGATTCTTTAATTCATGTGCTCTTAGCCAGAATAATTCAAAGACTTTGAAAGACTGAGGCCTCCTCACTTTTAAAGCAGAAGGAACTTGATGGGAGTACTTATTGTAATGGTATTAAGAAACAACAAAAAAAAAATCTATAAGGTTCAGTGTGGCTGACTTTATGTTGAGGTCTTTAATCCATTTGGACTTAAGTTTTGTGCATGGTGATAGATATGGGTCTATTTTCATTCTTCTACATGTTGATATCCAGTTATTCCAGCACCATTTGTTAAATATGCTTTATTTTTTTCCATTTGATATTTTTTTGCTTCTTTGTCAAAAATCAGTTGTTCGAAGGTGTGTGGATTAATATGCGGGTCCTCGATTCCATTCCATTGGTCCTCCTGTCTGTTTTTATGCCAATACCAGGCTGTTTAAAGTACTGTAGTTCTGTAGTAGCGTTTGAAGTCAGGGACTGTGATGCCTCCAGAAGTTCTTTTATTGTACAGGATTGTTTTGGCTCTCCTGCGTTTTTTTTTTTTTTTTTGTTTTGTTTTGTTTTTTGTTTTTTTTTTTTTTTTTGGTTTTCCATATGAAATTGAGTACGGTTCTTTCAAGGTCTGTGAAAAAATTTTCCTGGGATTTTGATGGGCATTGTATTGAATCTGTAAAAGAAAGTGGAAAGTACACATGAACGCATTGGCACAGGAGACCACTTCTTAAATATAATACTGAATTGAGTTTGCACTGTGACCACTGTCTTCAAAGCTTGTGTTGACTTCATTGTGTAGGTCTGCCTTCTGCTATTTAGTCTCACTGTGATGCTTGTGGCTAACTCTTTTGACTTTATGAAGGATATAACAGAAAAACTTTTATTTCTTTTCAAGACAGGGCTTCTCTGTAGCTTTGGAGCCTGTCCTGAAACTAGCTCTTGTAGACCAGCCTGGCCTCAAACTCACATAGATCCACCTGCCTCTGCCTCCCGAGTGCTGGGATTAAAGGTGTGCACCACAAGCACCTGGCAATAGGAAAATTTTATTTTCTTCTTAGTGTTACAACTTGAATCAGAAATGCCCCCATGCTGGCTAGTTATACATGCTCAGTCCCTAGCTAATGGTGCTCTTTTGATCATTATTGTACTTTTTTTTTAAAGTAGGGCATAGCTGGAGAAGAAGCTGGCTGGAGGAACATCTTCAGGACATTCCTGTCTCCCGTCTAGGCTTCCTGCCTGCCATGTCATGAACATTGTTCACTGGCACACTCCACCATTCTGTTCAAGCGCATGGAGTCAAGAAATCACAACCGAGTCCTCTGTCATCAATACAGCTACAATTATTCTGTCAGATGCTTTAGATGAGGCAGTGAAAGTAGATAATGTTTATTCAGGAGAGAGTGTTGACTAATGATTCTACCCATAAATCATGTTTAGGTGATCATGTGACATACATAATCAATCATAATATGTGGGTTGTATTTTTACCCTACTGGATTATAGCTGATTCCACACATTTCTGTCATTTCTTCTGCACTTTCATCTCTTCCTTTTTACTATTCAAACATATTTATTATAGAGATCTTCAAAGTCTATAATATATTGAGGTCCTTTTAAATTTTCTGACACTAGGCTATAAGACATAATGCCTCCACATTGAATTACCCTCTGGGCCACTTCTTAGTGTATGCAGAACAATTAGTGCTTTCTTGGAGGGCATTTTTTTGGAAGAATTGTTTTACATGTGTGAATCCTGTAAGTGACTTGGGCTGGTTACACAGTCATGAGAGAAATGTTAAAAGTTCTTAGCTTCAGCCATCTTTCTTCTTTCTGATTCTCTCACCCTTTCACTTAATTTTCCATTTGTTCTATATTCTACTCCATACCTGAAGCAGCTTCATGCAGGTTTTGGAGACTGTGTCAGCTATGTGATGGCACCTAACTTTTAGAAGGAATTCCAAAGCATATCTCGTAGCATAAACAGTGGGGCTGGTTATGGATAAAGAGGCACCCACACTTTTATAATATCATTAGGTGGTGGGGAAAGTGTTCAGGTCTTTCTTCAGCCATTTTCTCCACTATAGAGAAGTGCAAGACACTGTGTGTACTTGATGCGTATAATTGCTTGTTTGTGATTTTTTTTCTTTGATTTCTCATCATTATGACTGCTTTACAAATAACTATATACTATTTTTCCTCCAATGTACTTTTTCAGTAAAGTAAATCCAAGGTTCATAATAATGATTATATCAAGATATTCCTACAAGAACCATGATGTTTTAGGAGAAAAAAAACCCCTATTATTTAGTAACAAAATACTCCCACAGAGTAATCAAAATAGATTCATAATTTATTTCTTCCTGTTTTTTTCTGATAAGTAGTCAGTATGACTAGCAAGGTATTGACTCAGCTTGAAGCAGTCTTTAAAGATGTTATTATTGAGCAGATCTAAAGATTCTTCCGGACACCAAGAGCTAAATGTTCCATATCTTGTTATTTTGATGGGTTGAATTGTGTGGGTGAGTATAGCTGGGGAAATGAGATGTTTTCATTCCTCTATCTTACAAATTCATATATCTGTCCTTTCTTACACAGGTTTCAACCTGTTTTTCTTTTACTGTGTTTCATAGTATTGGTGCCAAATAATGAACATTTATGTAGCTCCTGCACTTTCATAAATATTTAATTTTAAAAGTTAACTGTAGATACTAGAGGTCAAGTGAGCCTATATGATGTAATCATGTCAGTCTTCCCAAAGTTGATTTTTTATTATGTGCTAGATATTATTTAGAAATAAATAGTGGAAAACACAATGAATGCATCTTGTTTTTGGTTGAAAATAATGTTTTCTTATGCTTCCTAATACCTCATATACATTGTACATATTTAACTCACTGTAACTATGCTTGGTTTAGACTGATTTTCTAAATTTTTTAAAATAATACAAATACACATTTATAATACTCATTGGCAGTTTTATTCATTATCCATTACTATTTGTTTCTTTTTAAAGAAATAAATTTAGAAATTGGTTTTAGAACTTTTAGAGCTTCTCTTCATCTAGTTTTAGGTATATATGGTATTCTAGGTAGAGACCTTATTTCCAGACTCCCTTGCATCTTATGATGACCAAGTTCAAAGATGTGGGTTATGATTTGGTGTAATCAGTATCATTCAAGTCAAATCTCCTAAATGAAGTACTTCCTTTAATCTACTTCCTCTCCTCTATCACTTTATTGATACTCTATGTTATATAAGAGTGATATGTGACTAATGTATGACTAATCAGGCTTCACTGTAGGAGAATTTAAAAGTCATAAATAAGAACAAAACTGGATTATTGGTAGAACTCCTTAGGATTACTAACTGTAAGTTATGAACTATTATTTTGTGAAAGAAATAAGTATATCTTGTTGATATCACTGGGGAAATCTCATAACATTTTAATGTTGCTTTAATATAGTACTTAAAGATTTTGATATATATATACATACATATTCACATATATGTACACACATGTACATTATATGCAACATATAATTATACAATAAAATAAATGTATATTTATATAGTGTAAATATGTGTATATGCACATCTCAAACTAGAAAGACATATACAAGCATGATCAAATATGCACTGTGAGGCTTCTGCACTGGTATCTCAACTTTTTGGGAGAGTAAGAAATGTGTGCATTTGTGTGTGTGTGTGTGTGTGTGTGTGTGTGTGTATCTTTCTAGTTCAAGGACATGAGCAAGAACTAGTTAGGGACTCAGTATTCAGATATTAATGTCCCTTGGTTAAAAGTACCTTCAGGGACATTTAACAGAAAGAAGAATTTTGTCATGATGATAGACAGATACTTTCAATGACCCAAAATACCAAGTCAACAGAAATCAAGCTACATATCAGAATGATGATAAAATAAATCTTGAGGTTTCCACAAATTTCAGAAGAGTTTGTGATAAGTCAAATAAGGTGAACATTCACATAATACAGCTAAGGTGGCTCAGTTAGCGACTTAGAAAAATAGATGTTAGTTGTACCTAATATATCAAGCCAATGTAAGAAATAATAGCTCAAGATATTTGTGCTAAGAGCCATTAAGGGACTTTCAAGCATCCAGTGAGCTTTGTACGGAAATGTGCACCACAGGAGAATTGTGGTGTTTGGGTCCATTTGAAGATACATAAATTTAACTTAGATAGGATTATAAAACCGAATAAGAAAATATTTTCCTTTGTACCATTAGTCAAGAATACAACGGTGACGTATTCTCACTCTACTATCAGATGGTGTAGAAAACCTGTATCTGTCTGTATCTGCTTTCTAGAGAAGAGGAGGGGTGGCGTAAGTTACAGGAAGCTGATAGTGAATTAGATGAGTTAGTCGTATTTAAAATATCAAATCATAGACGATATACCGAAATGGAAAAACCAAACATCAACTTAGACGTGCACAGTGTGTTGAGTACAATATAGTTATGAGGATGAGGGCTTTTCACCCACTCTGACATAGTTAATGGGGGAGAAGATAGAAAAAGTAGTGTCAATGTAAGAAGGCTTCTGAGGCATTATCAGAAATGTCTGCAGTTAGGAAGAAGAATATAAACCATTTTAGTCATTCAGTTTTTACTGGAATACTTTCAGATGATAAGGTGTAGGTATGACGGGTAACACTGCATTTAAAGTTTAGACTTACTATTTCTGAACAATTTTTTAAAAGTTAAAAATTGCCTCTAACATGTAAGCTTCTCAGTTACACAGTCTGTGTCCTGCCAGCCCACTTCCCTTTTTACCCAGATGCTTAAGACGATTCTTAAACTGACTGATGCTGTAAAACATGCTGTTTTAGCAAGATAGTTGATCGTTAGCTGACTGCTATTTATGTTTTTTTAATAGCTGAAAGCATAAAGAATACAGTATGAAAGTGCAATATTCCACAAAAATAAGCAGACATTTAAGTGAAGACTCAGGAAGTTCCAAAGGAAGCTTCTTAAAACTAAGAAAGTAAATAACTCACAAATCTTAGGAAGTCCTTTAAATCTACCAGATTCATTAGGCTCCTTCTTCCCCAAGGATTGTAACTATAAGCAGTTACAACCACTGATGAGAGAATCTCTAACTTGTCAAGCTGACTACAAGTTGTGCAGAGAACACCAGAGCTCCAGTTTGTGCATTGTAGTCTCTCGATGAAACAGTGAATTTGGATTCACCCATGCTTTCCATATATGCAAGTGACACATTCTGAGAGAGAATTAAACTTGGAAGAGTTTGTTACCTAATTTCTGGAAACCAAGAAACTTCAACTGATTTTTTCCCACAACATGCTGTTCTTTACTCAATTGTATCCTGATTTCTGAATGACAGCAACCAGGCTCCCCATCTGCCTCATTCATGCTCTTTGTCCTGATCTCTTTGCCTCCCCCTAAACCAAATTCTTTTGTATTTGTTTGGTTTTATTATTATTTTTTTTTAGTTTTTCATTTTTTTTATTGAGAAAAGGAGAAAAAAAAACAAGTTTCCACCTCCTCCCAGCCTCCCATTTCCCTCCCCCTCCTCCTACCCTTCTCCCCCTCCTCCCACCCTTCACCCCCTCCCCCCACTCCTCTCCCCCTCCCTCTCCAGTCCAAAGAGCAGTCAGGGTTCTCTGCCCTGTGGTAAGTCCTAGGTCCTCCCCTCTCCGTCCATTCCTAGGAAGGTGAACATCCAAACTGGCTAGGCTCCCACAAAGCCATCACATTACGTAGGTTCAAAACCCCCTGCCATTGTCCTTGGCTTCTCATCAGCCCTCATAGTTCGCCATGTTCAGAGAGTCCAGTTTTATCCCATGCTTTTTCAGTCACAGTCCAGCTGGCCTTGGTGAGCTCCCAATAGATCAGCCCCACTGTCTCAGTGGGTGGGTGCACCCCTCGTGGTCCTGACTCCTTGCTCATGTTCTCCCTCCTGCTCCTCATTGGGACTTTGGGAGCTCAGTCCAGTGCTCCAGTGTGGGTCTCTGTCTCTATCTCCATCCATCACCAGATGAAGGTTCTATGATGATATGCAAGATATTTGTCAGTATTGCTCTAGGATAGGGTCATTTCAGGTTCCCTATTCTCAACTGCCCAAGGAACTAACTGGGGACCTCGGCTTGGGCATCTGGGAGCCACTCTAAGTTCCAGTCTCTTTGGAAATCGGTGTTTCGGTTTCTCAGGAAATTCGGAATCAACCTACCCCTGGACCCAGCAATACCACTCCTGGGAATATACCCAAGAGATGCCCTATCATATGACAAGAGCATTTGTTCAACTATGTTCATAGCAGTATTATTTGTAATAGCCAGAACCTGGAAACAACCTAGATGCCCTTCAATGGAAGAATGGATGAAGAAAGTGTGGAATATCTACACATTAGAGTACTACGCTGCGGTAAAAAACAATGACTTCTCAAATTTTGCATGTAAATGGATGGAAATAGAAAACACTATTCTGAGTGAGGTGTCCCAGACCCAAAAAGATGAACATGGGATGTACTCACTCATAATTGGTTTCTAGCCATAAACAAGGGTCACGGAGTCTACAATAGGTGATCCCAAAGAAGCTAAGTAAGAAGGTGAACCAAAGGAAATACATATAGTTGTCCTCTTGGCTATGGGAAATAGACAAAATTGCCGGGGAGAAAATTGAGATCTTGGGGGTGGGGTGGGATGGGGGTAAGGGGAGATGGGGAGAGAAAAGGGAGAAGGGGAGAATGGGGGGAACTTGGGGGAAAAGGAGGATTGGGATAAAGGAAGGGTGGATAGGGGAGCACGGAAGCACAATTCTTAGTTAATGGTTTTATTATTTTGATTTCTGGCAAAATCATAACACTCTGGAGAAAGTCTGTGTTTCTAATGCTTAGGCTTTTTTGTAAAAAAAATGCAAGTTCTCTTTGACCTCAGTACTCACTCAACCAGTCTTATAATAATAATTTCATATCCTCGGCCATATAAGCTAAATAACCTTTCAAGTTATTCTCTGACTAGTTTAAGCCTGCATTCTTCAGGTTTAAACACATACACAAACGTACACAAATATTCAAAAAATATTTGGTTTTTGAGAGAGAGTCTTGCATACTCAGGAAGTGACTTGGTCAGTGGTCTTCATCAACTTAGCCCATGAAACCCAATATGGATAGTTCAACAATATTGCCATATACAGGCTGCCCATGCATGCTTCAGCATTGCCAGGGCATGAATTTTATTTTCAAATTCAATTTCTCATATACCCCAGGCCAGCCTTATGCTCACTATGTAGCTGAGCTAGCCTTGAACTTCTGCGCCCCTTGTCTCTGCCTCTGACACTCTGGAATTGCAGGCATGTACTACCATGCCTAGTGAGAAAACAGCTTAATCACTTCTTTATTCTGAGACATACACTCAGATACTCTGTTAAATAAAATCTTGGGTAAAATACGAATTTGCTAAAAATACCAAGAAAGTTCTAATACAGATATTTAGAAATCACTGATTGGCACTTAGTAATACTGAAACAAATAGTGTTTCAAGATGATATCAGTTAAAATTAATTATTATGTATCAGAATAATGTAGCACAAGATACTGATCAAAATTTTTATAACATATTGCACTGTAGAATTGCCATTTGAAAAATACAGCTCACATTAACTTTCCAAGACCTTCTGATGTAGTGGATCTGGGATAGGCTCCAGGAAACTATATTGCTAATATCACCACAGTCTTTACTCTTATGAAAGTTATGGAAAGATACCAGTGCAGAATCATATTACGTTAATGCTTATTTATGAAATAGGCTGGTGATAGGCCTTCTTTGTAATTTCCTGGAGCATGAGTATATTTCTCATTTATGGGTATCTTATAAACAGCTTCCAAGATATGATTTTTTTTCATTAAGAATATACTGCATTTGAATTTTTATATGATTATGAGATATATATGGTAGAAATCCAATACACACACATACACACAGGCACATATCAAAACATACGTTTTCACTTTGAACATATTTTAGTAAGATAAATATCAGATGTGATTTCAGTCTAATTACATGTGTTTTGTCTATGACAAATGAAATAGCATATACAAAACAATTAGTGTCTAGAATTGCTTTTGAGAACAGTTGGCACTTCTGCAAAAGATGAAAATAATCCTACAGTGTATAACTAACTAATCTTTTACTATCAAGAAGACATATTTGCTGTTAACAAGCTCATTGCTCCTTTTTTCTGACACATGGAAAACATTCACTTTGATAAATATAATCATTTTTGCAATTTGACTGTCAGGGAACAGAGAACACCATAAATTTACAGAAAATGACATTTGTATTTCAGCTTTTGGGAAGGTTTTATGTACATGGGGTTGAATATAGTACACCAAGTCAGTGTTGATAGAGCATTGCTGGTATCAGACAAATACTGGCAGTATTTGGAGGGCTGTCACCTTGAATCCGGCCATTATTCTAAATCATCACTTATACAAACTGTGTTTGCAATCCTAGTGCAAAAATAAATCCTAGAAAAAAGGAAAGGTTTATTAACAGGACAAATCCTTGGAAGACAGTCTTTTCTTTTGCTATTTTTTTTTCATTTTAGCCAAAGTGCCATGATTTATTTAATACAAACGGAAAACAAGGGACTACTAGCACCTTGTACCAGAGTGTCAGTGAGCATGTCCTGCCGTTCTGAACCAGAACTGGCTTTCCTCTCAGACTCCGCCCTCTCCAGCTGCTTCTGAGGCAGCTCTTATATTCACTTCCTCTTTTTTTTTGTTTGTAGAGGTTTTATGTCTGTTTCAGCCTCCGCTGATGGAATAACCAACTGAATTGTATGTTTGTCAAATGACTAAAATTTGCTATGACCTCAACCTAACATAGCACATTTGCAGTCGTCACGAGTGTACACAGAGCGCTGAAATTTTTGCCTCTTCTGGTGTGTGCTTGTGCTTCAGAGCAAGCTGGTGAGGAGATGATCTGACTTTTACTTCCTCTTTTACTAACAGAAACAATTGTTCATTCCACTTAGGGCAACACTATCCAGAGTTGTTTATGAATCAATTTGGGGGGGGGGAATTAGGTGTAGACTCTGGAGGAATGTGCTGGGTGAGATGGCTTGGTAAGTAAAGGCGCCTGCTGCCAAGTCGGAGGATCTGCGTTGGATCTCTGTGACACAATAGTGGAGAGAACAAACTCCTGCAAATTGTCCTCTTGCCTCTACATGTCCTGTGACACACGCACACACACATGCATGCACATATGCACAAAAATAAAACCAAATACAGCATAAAAATAATTGTACTAAAATGCCATCTAGTATTCTAAATTCAAGACAACTGTGGTGCACCTGACAAATGAAATAACTGTTAAATAAGCTTTTCAACAGGTGGCATTATGGTATGAGCCACAAGCTG
Source organism: Microtus oregoni (assembly GCF_018167655.1). Classification (NCBI taxonomy): domain Eukaryota; kingdom Metazoa; phylum Chordata; class Mammalia; order Rodentia; family Cricetidae; genus Microtus; species Microtus oregoni. The sequence continues at coordinate 839,820 of NW_024544738.1, forward strand.
ATGGGTCAACATGTCAGTTGTATACATTAGACTAGGTATACCCATTCAGTAGCTCAAAAAATATGGTGACCAGACGCGGTCACAAACCTGACTCTGTAATTATCCCTATACCCAATTATCCAGATTCATTAATTCACCATTTATTTTGATTTAATATACTGTAACCATCATAAAAAGCAAGAATCAATTGTATCTATGGATACACTCAACAGCTGTTTTAAATTGCCCATGAGGGTTTCCTATGAAGAGGAATATGTTCAAATTAATTTTTAAAGTTATAACACGATTGTAAAGAACGGTTCAGTTTATTTCATTCCCACTCCGTAAAGTTCAGATTTTATAGCTCTGAATTCTAGTAGACTATGTCACTAGTAATGATTAAGTCAGTTTATTAAGCAACAGATTCTAAATGTTTATTAACTGGATTGCTCGTCTCTTTACTGCCATCCTACAGATTTGTATCAGTTTCAGAACCCTTCAGAATATTAGCCTTTTGTTTCAAACTGCAAAATATTGATAGGAATTTGTTTATTATAGTAATTAACGTATTGTGACACAACAACCCATTTTCTATTTTACATCTAAAACAATTTCCTGAAATGCAGAGTTAAGGATGTCCTAAATTTAAAATTTTTATTTTCATGGATCATTAAACAAGAAACCAAAATTAACTATTACCATCATCAGCATCCATGTCATTGGTCCCAAATGCTAGGGCTTGTAAGGTCATGGAGCCTTTGGAGAATACTTCTCAAGCCTATGGTTGCCTCCAGAATGCTGGACCTGAGGCTCTATTACTCCAGTAGCCTCTGTGGTTTCATTGCCTTTTGTTGTTACATTTTCTCTGTGGATCAAGCCTTCTTACACCTCCTGCTTTTTCTCCACATTACTCGCTGGGAAACCCAGAGTCTCAGGCATGCAAGATGAAATGACGTATCTTGATTGCCAACTTGATTTTATTAAGAGTTTATTGATGCAGAGTTCTGCCTGTATTCCTAACAGTTTGTCCAGAGATGAAGAAGAGTTGAAGAACTGATTTCAATGTAAAAGACAAAAGTGAACACATCACATCCTAGGCTAGTGCTCTACTACCGAGCTGCACACTAAACCCAGTATGTGGTGGTGAGATTAAGGGTCCAAACAGATGACCAAGTGTCGTCTTTCTTTGAGAAATTCCTTCTCAGTGATACTCTTCTTTATAAGGTAACATCCTGTTCAGAGACTAAGACTTAACATCTTTTGATGCTAGTTCATAGTTCACTGTAAACTATACACGCGTGCACATCATTGTTCAATCTCAAATTCCTTTGATTCTAGTGCACAACTGATTATTCCACAGCACATTCTGGCTCAACTCTAGTCAATTATTACATATGATACTGTGACTAAGCATAGATTGGAGCATACTTGTCCATTTGGAAACTTCTCCCCTTTTGAAAAGAATGTGAGAGACGTGAGTGGAAGCCAGTGGCCAGACACAGCACAACTTAATTTATTTTCTTATTACAAATATATAATTCATTGACTTTCTGTGTACGTTTCTGGTATATTGCTTATATGTTAAAATACAAAATTCAACCTTATCAATCGTGTGCAAAATTACTGTTTTAAATATGCTTTTGGTAAAATATGATCAGGGGTTTACTGAATTATTATGACATCTTTGTTTCTTAGCATGAATGGGAGTTGTTTTCGGTGGCTGTGCCACTAAATAAAATATCTTTGTGTACATAAGCAGTTATTAGCTGTATGTAAATGCCTGAAAAACTAATAAGGCCTCCTGAGCTCATCCTTATTCCATGGTGGGATGTTGGTGGGTCAAATCTTACACAGGTATTATGAAAACAATCTGCTGCTGTCAGATCTAGACTCAGATTGCCATATGTGTCCAGAAGTCAGCATTCCACACCACTCACTCACTCCACCTCCCAACTCTTACAGTCTTTTTTTTTTCTCCTCCCATGGTAGTCACTGAGCTTTGGAAGGGGTGATATATCTGTCCCAATTTACAGCTGAGCATTGATCTGTCACTTTTCATCACTGCAATGACTAGTCTCTGCACTTACTGCTGTCTATACCTAATAGAAGCTTCTCTGACCAAAGCTGACATGATAGTATCACTAATCTTTGGGCACAAGGACAGTTATGTTGAATTCAATTTGATGAGCACATCATGAACATCTAGCAAAACAGCAGGTAGCTTCCCTGCTAGAGCCAATGTCCTCCCCATGTATGGATTCAGGTTTACAGTACTAGACATGGGTTCATTTCTATAGAGTGGGCCTCAACTTCAATAAGGAATCAGTTGATTCTCTCTGTAACAAATTTGCCATTGTTGTACTGGGTACACATCTTGTCTGGCTAGAAGTTTTGCACACTGGACCCACGGCCAGTAAGACTATTGGTGATGATTCTCCCTCTGCTGCTTGTATAGCATCTTCCAAGACTGATGCATAGCCCGCATGGAAGAAAGTCTCAGCCCAGTTCAGCTTCATTTCTCTGTGTTCTGTGACTGGAGAATTTACTGTCTTCAGGAATAGTGTTTCATAATATAGTTCAGGTGGGAAACGAAGAGCAGGGAAACCTTTTATGTGTAAGTAGCTAGAGGGTAAAACCCATTGCATATTTGAAAACTTTTATTTTCATTAATCTCCATGTATGTCCATTATTTTGGTGTTCATTCTTCCAGTGGACATAAGCTCTGAAGAAGAAATACATCTTTTCTTGTGTAACTGATACTCAACTAAGAGGCTAGTGGACACTGGTGTCGGATGAACTTCCAAAGTTTATTCATTGAATAGATATTGACATTTGTACAGGTCCTGTGGATTCTTTGAGTAAGAGCATTTTGCTAAATTGAAATACTGGAAGGATTGTTCTAGAAGCATAATAGTCCAAATATTTATAAATGTCTGTCAAAATCTTACAATATTAGCTGAGAGATCTGCTTTGGATCAAATGTCATTGGGTGATTTTCTTAGATACTGAGTCTAGGCACATGTTTCTTACTACTCACTTGCTCATACAAAATGTTCTTTCTGTTCTTAAAAACTAAGGTAATGGCTAGATATATATAAATGTGAAAAATCACAAATAAGTGTTGCTGCTTAAAATCATATCAACACTTCTTTCCTAAGCTAAGATAGTGCTATTGTTATTATTTTTAAAAGAAAAATTGTTTTACAGTTAACCACTATTGATGTAAAAGGTAGCAAATCTCCAGCAGTCTGTGCTTTGTTGGGTTATAGTATAACATATTAAAATGCATACTGATTGCATTTGTTCTCATGTCATTAACTTTCACAAATGATGTCCAGAACAAAGTCTGCTTTTTCTACTAACCCTTCCCACTTTTTCTATCCCAAGGAAGAAGTAAGTCTCCATATAAATTATTTTCTTGATTTAATTGTTTAAACTTAAGTGATGGATGCAACAATGTGCACATACATGTATATTCAAATATGCTATATTCAGTAAGTGATGATCTAAGCAAGGTAGCTAAGATATCTTTTTCTGCCTAAATATTTTCTATAATTTTTAAAAATAATAATTTTACACAATTATAAGGAAAAACATGATGTACATTTATGTGCCAATCAAGTAAACATATTTATTATTTTCATCTCCCTGTTATCATGGCTTTTAGAGACTGCACTGCTTTCTTGTAGTTATCAACTATCCAATATGCTATTATAAATTTAGTCATTCTTCTGAGCTATAGAAAAAAAATTATTTCTACCTTACTGTATTTTGATATTTGTTATCCTATATCCAACTACATACAACTTCTCCTAGCCTCTTAAGAGTCTCTATTATACATTCACTGTGATTTTTCATTATTATTATTATTATTATTTATTATTTATGTTCAGACCATAGTTTTTTTTTCCCTCCTCTACTCTGAGTCCCTCCACCATCCCCCATCCACTTTTCCATTTCTCTTCAGAAAATGTCAGGCCTCCCATGGAAATCAACCAAACATGACATATCAAGTTACAGTAAGACTAAGCACCACCCTTTGTATTAATGCTGGACAAGGTAAGCCCGTATGAGGAATAAAGACCCAAAAGCAGGCATAAGAGTCAATGACAGCTTCTGTTCTCACTGCTAGGAGTCTCACAAGAAGACTAAGCTGCACAATTGTTACATATATGCAGAGGGAATAGGTAACTTCCATGCAAACTTCCTGGTTTTTGGTTCAGTCTCTGTGAGGTCTATGAGTCCAGATTATTTGATTCTTTGAAGTCTTCTGTGGTTAGTGATTTAATTAATACAGTTTCTGTGTAATAATTTTGAATATGAGAAGCTGGCAACAACTGAGAAGCCTCTTTCAACAAATTTGTGCTGAAGGTAGTGGTCCATGAAAACCCCCCAAAAGAAAATACTTCACCCAACAAAAGCAAAAAGCAGTTTGAAAAGAACTATGCCAAAATTCCCAAATACTTTTAAAAATGTTTGTTTACATTTAAAGGGGGATATCCTATAAGAGATGAATACTTTGCATTGGTATGGATCTTGGTTTATTGATACAAATTTTAGATCAATTTTGTTCTATGTATATGTCTGCTCTTGATTAAAGTATTGTGTTTTTACAGCTCATTTGAAAATGTGCTGGGCGGTGGTGGCGCACTCCTTTAATCCCAGCACTTGGGAGGCAGAGGCAGGCGGATCTCTGTGAGTTCGAGACCAGCCTGGTCTACAGAGCTAGTTCCAGGACAGGCTCCAAAGCCACAGAGAAACCCTGTCTCGAAAAACCAAAAAAAAAAAGAAAGAAATAAAGAAAGAAAGAAAGAAAGAAAGAAAGAAAATGTGATGTATAATTAAGAAATATAGGTTAATAGATAGTCATCTATAATAGTTACGTGTGTAGTCATGTTCATTAGGCTTTCTAGATGTATAGAGATATATTTCAAATGAATAGTTATTCTGAAAAATGTTTCAAAGACTAACAGAATATGTAATTTAAAATGTTTTAAAGAACTTAGGACTTTTCATGACAATGAGACACATCTTCTCCTGGCAGCACTAATCTGATTCAAGAGGATGATGGGCATCAAAGAGGCTTCTTATTGAGTTTGCTTGGCATTTAAGCAAGAAATTACTCTTGCCTGGACTGATTGATATTACGTTGTATGAACTGGACATGCAGGACCCACAGAAAAATGACCGCTGAACTTGCCTAAAAGTGAGATCATCCTTCAATGTTCCTGCTTCATGATGTCTGCCAGACATTCTGCAGGACACAGAAGAAAGCAACTGATGAACTTTGCCAATACATAGCACTTGAGATATTCAAATTTCCTGCTTCATGGAAAAGTCTGCCAGATACTATGAACCTGTAGACTAAGGATAGGTGCTCCAATGTTACAAAACAACTCTGGATGATTGTGCAGTCAGTGAGATGTCTCTGTCAATTCAAGAGTCTTGGAAGTTGCTTACAATACACTTTTGGTTAACTTAGGTATTATATCTTTCTGGAGTATTTGATGTAGTTGGAGAATAGATATTGATAGTTTTCTTAGTTATGATAAAAGATAAAGTATACATACACACACACACACACACATATATATTAATTGCAATTCTTGCTTGTTTAGAATAATTAAGATAGCAGTCAAACTTGTAGTGAGAGGTTAGATGTAGATAGAAATAAAGCTTTATTTATTGTCATCTATTTTAGATTGGTTTTCAAACACTTCACGTCAGAGATCTACAGAATATGGAATTTATGATTTTTAATAAAATAAGACTTTTTATGACAACAAGACTTCTTTACTTCTTATAGCACCAATTTAAGCATCAAAGAATTTCCCTATGGGGTTTGTTTCATTTACATCAAAATTAGCCAATGGGCAAGAAACTGCCCTTGCCTTGACTTCTGGCAGTATGTTGCCCAGACTGGATAAGTAGGACGCAAAGGAAGTTAATTGCTGAACTTTGTCAAGACAAGGTAGGCCAGCTCTTCAAAATTTCTACTTCACAGAAAAGTCTATCCTATATTCTAATCTGTTAGACTGAAAATGGAAGCTCAAAAGTTGCAGAGGAACCTTGGGTGACTGTCCAGGAAGCCAAATGTCTTTGTCATTTCTACAGTTTCAAAAGTTGCTTGTTCTGCACTTCCTGTTTACTCAGATAATATTTTATTCTCCTTGAATCTCTAATGGGCATGAAGACTAAAAAGTTGCAGTTTCTCAGTTTTCCTTGTTACTAATTTCAGCAAATATAGACATTGGGAATGAAATTCTTACCTGATAATTCTTCTAAATGCATATAGATTTACTTTTTTCAAAATAAAACCTTTCTTTTTTTATTTAGATAAAAGGGGAAAATGTTGTGTGGGATGTTTTTGTACACCGTGAAGATGGGTTTCTATTTTACCTCACCTGTCTAAGGCAACTTTTGATTGGTTTAATAAAGAACTGAATAACCAATAGCTAGGCCAGAGAAGATAGGTGGGACTTTTGGGTAAAGACAGAAACTCTGGGAAAGAATCTCAGAGGTAGAGGATTCACTAACCAAATGCAGAGAAGTTAGATATAGGTACTGAGAAGAGGTAACAAGCTATATGGCAGAAAGTAGATTAATGTAAATGGGTTAATTTAAGGTTTAAGAGCTAGCTGGGAATAAGCATAAGCTAAGGACAAGCTTTAATAATTAATAAGAAGTCTCCATGTCACTGTTTGGGAAGAGGCAGTCCAAAGAAAATCTGACTACAAGAAACCACTATATTGATTTACAAAGTGGCTGTACAAGTTTTTATTCCCACCAGCAACAAAGATGTGTTCCTCTTTTTCCACACCCTCTCCAGCACAAGTTGTCACTTGTATTTTTGGTCTTAGTCATTCTGACAGGTATAAGATGGAATCTCAGTCATTTTGATTTGCATTTCCCTTACAGAAAAGGATATTAAACATTTTAATTGCTTCTCATCCACTTGAGATTTCTCTGTTGAGACTTCTCTGTTTAGATTTTACTCTATTATTTAAATTGGATTATTTGTTTTTTTGATGTCCAATTTTTTGAGTTTTTAACGAATTTTGGCAATCATCTCTGTGTCAAATGTCAGGCTTATGAAGATCTTTTCCCATTCTGTAGGCTGTCATTTTTTCCTAGTGGTAGTGTCCTTTGTCTTACAGGAACTCTTCAGTTTCGTGATATCCCATTTGTTATGGCTAAATTTATGGATAGATACTGTTTAAACTTGACTTTGTCATGTTTTCTCCATCTATGGTGATTGAAAGTTTTGCTAGAGATAGTAGTCTAGATGGGCAGATGTGGTCTCCTAGAGTCTATAAGATAGCTGTCCGGGCCTTTCTGGATTTTAGAGTCTCCATTGAGAAGTCAGGGTAATTCCAATGGTTATGCATTTAGTTACTTGGCCTTTTCATCCTTGCAGCTTTTAATTCTTTCTTTGTTCTGTTTTGATTATTATGCAGTGGTGGGCACTTTCTTTTCTTGTTCAGTGTGTTTATTATTCTGTAAGCTTTTTGTAATGTTATAGGCGTACAGTTCTTTAGGTTAGACAAATTTTCTTCTATGATTTTGCTGAAAATACTTCCTGGGCTGCTGAGCTGGGAATCTTTTCCTTCTTCCATTTCCATTATTCTTAGGTTTGGCCTTTTCACTGTGTCCCAAGTTTCTTGGATGTTTCCTTACATAACATTTTAAATCAACAATTTTGAGCTGTTGTATCAATTTATTTTATTTTATTTATTTTTATGCCTGAGATTCTCTCTTCTATCTCTTATTTTCTGTTTGAGATGCTTGCATCTGTAGGTAATGTTTGCTTACCTAGATTTTCCATCTCTAAGATTTCCTTAGTTTGTGTTTTTCTTTATTGCTTTTACTTACATTTCAGGTCTCGAAGAGTTTTATTCATTTGTTTCACTTGTTTGCATTTTCCTGTATTTATTTAAGGGACTTGTTTATTTCCTCTTTAAGGACCTCTATTATTTTCATAAAATTGAATTTAATGTTATTATCTTGCACTTCAGCTGTTGGAATATCTAGGGCTTGCTGGATATTTTTTCCTTGACTTTTTCTCATCTCAGATCATTTGTCCTGTGTGGTCTGTGATTCTGGTGACCAGTGAAACATCAGATCTAGTAGTTTGCCTCTGTTTGGGTTTTGGATGACTGTGTGACCTCTGGAGTTTGGGTGATGTTGTTTCCTCTGGGGTTCTCAATACAGGTATGATCTCTATGGTTTAGGGTACCTGGGGTTCTTGGGTTTCCTAGTACTGGTGTGGCCACTGATAGAGCAGAAGTCTTCTACCAGAGTCATGGGCCAGATTATGGAGTCCAGCGGAAAAGGTCCTATTGTGTATCTGAAATCCTTTTCTGACAAGGAGCACTTTAAATTAGTAAGCACTGTGGTTGTGGCAGCCCTGGATGCTGGCTCCACCTCTCTTGGATTTTCAGTATGGCAGAGAAACATTACTGCCAGTTCTGGGACTGGTGAGTGGGAGCCGAGCTCACCACCTCAACTCTGGTAAGTACTGTGCAGCACATAAAACATTTTTGTCTGAGTAAAAACTAAATATTCCATGTAGCATGCTTCATGGCCTGGAAATGTCTTTGTGTATGGCAGTGGGAATCTGCCATACTATGCTGCCTGTGCACACCTAGCAGACCTGATCAGCTGCTTTTCAGGCAGGGGTGCTGAGTGCCAGGCATGCTCTCAGCTCCTTCCCTCCAAACTTCCAGAGGAAGTTATATTATCACCAGGACCTGAAGTGTGTGGCTGGTTGTCAGGGTTAGCTCCATATGTAAGGGTGCCATTTTGTAGAAGAAGACTGCTCATTTGTTTCCTGGCTGCCCAGACCTTTATAATCACAAAGAAACTGTATTACTAACCCATTTCTATAAATCTGTATGTTTTCATGAGTCTGTGGCTTATCAGAAAGATTCCAGGTCCATCTCCTTAGGCAACTACATTGTGTCTCTTTGACTCTACCTACTTTTTCTATATATATCTGTTTGGATTTCCCAGTTGGCTTTAGTCTGCTAAGTCACTGGCCCAAACAGCTTTATTCAACTTAGCCAATAAAAACAACACATATACAGAAGGACTTCCCACATCAACATTGTATTTTTCGTTTGTATAGGTGATCATACAAGATTTTTCTGGGTATATACCTCGTTACATGAAATATGAATGATGTGAGCTAGTTGGTGATAAAAGATAGCTGTGTGCCTGGAATAAAGGTGAAATATACACAGAGTCTGGATTATGTATATTATTGTATTTTCTTTTAATGTTTTGACTGCAGAGAAACCTTTGATTCAGGGGACTGTTAAGCTAAACCAACATATATGTTTTAAAGGTTTCTTGGCTTCAAAATATAAAGATATGCTGCTTTGGAAAACAGGTTCTTCTTTTGTTTACACAGAAGATGAGAACCTGTGTAATCCTTTCAGATTAATGTGGTTTGATAAACCAAGACCCTCTGAAAGGTCTCCATGAACACTCCCAGAAATTGCTTTGCCCAATCCAAGAACACATCAGAACCATCATCCACCATGATCAAGTGGGCTTCATCCCAGAGATGCAGGAATGGTTCAACATACAGAAATCTGTCAACATAATCCATCATATAAACAAACTAAAAAATAAAAACCACATGATCATCTCTTTAGATGCTGAAAAAGCTTTTGACAAAATACAACATCCCTTCATGATAAAGGTCTTGGAGAGAGCAGGGAAACGAGGAACATACCTAAGCATAATTAAAGCAATATACAGTGAGCCAACACTGTAAATGGAGAGAAACTCACAATGATTCCACCAAAATCAGAAATAAGACAAGGTTGCCCAGTTTCTCCATGTCTATTCAATATAGTTCTTGAGGTCCTAGCTAGAGCAATGAGCCACCAAAAGGATATCAAGGGAATACAAATAGGAAAAGAAAAAGTCAAACTCTCACTGTTTGCTTATGATATGAGAGTTTACATAACCGATCCCAAAAATTCTACCAAGGAACTTCTACAACTCATAAACACTTTCAGTAATGTAGCAGGATACAAGATTAACACAGATAATAAAAGGGCTGGGAAAGAAATCAGAGAATCAACACCCTTCACAATAGCCACAAATAGCATAAAATATCTCGGAGTAACTCTAACCAACAAAGTGGAAGACTTGTATGACAAGAACTTTAAACCTTTGAAGAAAGAAATTGAGTAAGACACCAGAAAGTGAAAAGATCTCCCATGCTCTTGGGTAGGCAGAATTAACATAGTAAAAATGGCAATCTTACCAAAAACAATCTACAGATTCAATGCAATGCCCAGCAAAAATCCCAGCAAAATTCTTCACAGACCTCAAAACAATGGTATTCAACTTCATATGGAAAAGCAAAAAACACAGGATAGCCAAAATAATCCTGTATAGTAAAAGAACTTCTGGAGGCATCACAATCCCTGACTTCACACTCTACTACAGAGATACAGTACTAAAAACAGCCTGGTATTGGCATAAGAACAGACTAGAGGACTAATGGAACCAAATAGAAGTACTGAATATCAATCTACACATCCTCAAACACCTGGTTTTTGACAAAGAAACAAAAAATATCAAATGGAAAAAAGAAAGCAAATTTAACAAGTGGTGCTGGCATAGCTGGATATCAATGTGGTACATTTACAGAATTGAGTATTACACAACAAAAACAAACAAAAAAAAACCTACATCTTGAATTTTGCAAGAAAATGGATGTAGCCAGAAAACATTACTTTCAGTGAGGTAACCCAGACACTTATCACAGGTACTCACTCATAGGTGGTTTTTAAACATAAAGCAAAAAAAAAAAAAGCCAGCCTACAAACCACAACCCCAGAGAACTTAGACAACAAAGAGGACACTAAGAGAGACTTATTTAGATCTAATCTACATGGGAAGTAGAAAAAGACAAAATCTCCTGAGTAAATTGGGAGCTTGAGGACCCTGGGGGAAGAGTTGAAGGAGGAAGGGAAGATGCTGAAATGGGAGCAGAGAAAAATGTAGAGCTCAATAAAATCAATTAAAAAATGAAAAAAGAAATTAAAAAATTGCTTTGCCCAACAAAAAGCAGAAAGAAGTTTGGAGATAACTACGCCCATATTTCCAAATAACGTCTGTAAATTTTTGTTTACATTTAAAAGGGAATATGCTATAGAGATTTGCATTGGTATGAATCTTGGCTTTTTGATACAAATTTAAGGTCAATTTTGTTATATGTGTATTTTTGCCCTTGATTAAGGTATTGTGCTTGTGCTGATTATTTAAAAATGTAATGTATAATTAACAAATACATGTTAATAGAAAATCATCTATAATATTCAAGCTTGTAATAATGTTAGTTAGGTTTTCTAGATGTACAGAGATATATTTCAGATATATATATATATATACATATATACATATGTATTATTCAAACTTTTCAATGACTAACAGAATATGGCATTTAAAATGTTTTAAAAACTTAGGAACTTTCCATGACAGTGAGACACATCTGTTCCTGGCACCACCATTCTACTTAAAGAGGATGATGGACTTCGAAGAGGAGCTTGCTAGCCATTTTGGCAAGAAACGGCTCTTGCCTAGACTCCTTGGCTGGACTTGCAAGACCCACAAAAAAAGGACTGATGAAGCTGCCTGAAGAAGGTGAGACAATCCTTTAGGTTTCCTGCTTCATGAAAAAGTCTGTAAGATATTCTTCAGGACACAGAAGAAAGTGACTGACAAACTGCCAGTATAGGTGTAACTGTCTTTGAAATTTCCTGCTTCATGGAAAAGTCTGCCAGCTACTATGCTGAAAATGGATGCCCCAATGTTACAGAAGAACTTTAGGTGACTGTCCAGGCAGTGAAATGTCTCTGTCAATTCTAGATCTTTGGAAGTTGCTTAGAATGTACTACCTGTTAACTTAGGTAATATTATATGCTTGTGGGGTCTTTGATGGAGTTGAAAATGAGATAGTTATAGTTTCCCTTAGTTATGAAAAAAGATAAAGTAAATATGAATATTGTTACTATAATTTTTGCTTGATAACTATTTTGCTTTATGTAATTTTACTATGTTACAGTTAAAACTTTTTTTATTTAAACAGAAAAGGGGAAATGGTGTGGGAAGTTTTGAATATTTTTGCTCTTATTGGTTAATAAATAAAGAATCTGTCTTGCCCTGTGATATTGTAGTGTAGGGCTAGGCAGGGAAAACTAAGCTGAATGCTAGAAGAAAGAAAACAGAATCAAGGAGATGCCATGGAGCCACCAGAGGAGAAAAACCAGAAACTGCTAGCTGGAAACCTTGCCATAGGCTACAAGCCTCATGGTAAAATATAAAATAATCGAGATGGGTTAGCCAAAGATAAAAGAGCTATCTAGCAATAAGCTTAAGTGATTGGCTAAACAGTGATTTAAATAATGTAGTTTCTGTGTGATTATTAGGGAATATGGTTGGCTAGGAACAAACAAGAGGTCTCCTACTACAGTTTAGGTAATCATACAAGACCTATTTTTGTCTATACCTTATAAATTGAAATGTGAACAAAGTTAGATGGTTGGTGTTAAAAGCTGTGTGCCTGGGATACAGGATGGCTTCTGGAAAAGGTCTAAGATGGGAACAAGTTATTTCACTTTATTAACTCAGTAAATATCATTCTACATGTTGGCACATTACATATGGGGTAGGAATTGATATGATTCCTGAGGCCTCAGGTGTGCATCAACATTGGTTACTCTAAGAATCAGGTACTAAAATAGAATTTGAGGTACAAGAGATTTATTTGGGAATCAGTTATGAACATTATGAAAAGGAGAAGACATATACAGGGAGAATCTTCATATATTATAGATCTACTGCCTGTGAAGTAGTGTAGAGAGAAAGGATTCCACAGGAGGCATGTTGAGATTTTTGTCAGATTAATGAAGTGTCTTTTAGCCAAAGTTGCCTAGTAGTGGAATCCCAAGTTTCATGGGTTCAGATATGAGCTGAAGTTTTGTTATACTCAGTCACTGAACACAGAATACAGGAATCATGGGTACATTGTAACTGTGGTGGTATACACAGAAGGACAACAAGGAGCAGTCACACATAGGCTATTCACAGAACAAGATCTGAGGAGCATATTTTTATGACTATGTGGCCACTATTCACTATTTTCTACACTTCACTATATACTTTATTCATGTCCATATATCTTTAAGCCCTAAAACTTGTCTAGAGTGCTAGTAGATTAAAATGAGTAGGTGATTTCTGATGGGATATTTTAAATTGCCTAATACCTTCTTTTATGATATTTGTAGATTTCTTTCTCTTCAGAAAAATCTTTGTCTCACTCTCTATCACACACACACACACACACACACACATAAATAATGTATATTGCAGGTTTACAACATTTAAGAAAAATAATAATTGTTCTCAATGATCACAAATAGTAGATCCCGAAAGCATTAAATTCCAACATTAATGACATGAAAGAATTTTTTATGTGTGTATGGAAATTGAAGGTGAGTATTAACTAGCATCTTAATCTTTCCCAAAATAATTTTTAGAGTTGTTACCCAGCTAATGAGTAATGAGTAATGAGTCAATAGAAAAAATTCCCAGTTAGAAAACATTCTATCCAATAAAAATTAGCATGGGACCTGCTTTTCATCTATTTAGCTTGCTCCTTGAATAAAGTACCCTGTTTTAATTATCACTAAAATGGTTGTGTTATTGGTAAAAATGTTTGTTTTCTTTATAGCCCTCAAGGAAAGGTGAATATTACAGAGTTTTCTAAACCCAGTGCAACAGCAAAGCTCTTTTTTGCTATTAAAAAGGGTAATATTCCATTTCCTATCCTTTCCTCTCCTTGCCCTCCCATATGTTTCCTCAGTTAAAATTTCCCCTTATTAAGAGACTGAGAAAAGGGATAATTAACCTTAAAGATGAGTGGAAAAGCTACAAGAAACCTACTACATAAGCTTCATATACATATAGTTATAGTCATATAAAAGAGTTACCTTATACAGTAGATAATGATGCTCTCAGATGCCACACATTGCCAGAAAAGAAGGCCAGAGTGATGGATACCTTCTTTGGATATGTAAGAAGTTTCCAGAGGTCGTAAAACAGTAGAGGTTATTGTCATTGCTCTTGATTGCTCATCAAAATTGGTGGTAAGGCTTTATTGCTTAAGTCACCACACATTCTAGTCATTGGACATGGGGTAGTCAAGGTTTTCTGACTGAGCAGTCTTCTCTCTCCTGGATACCCTTCAAAGTGGGAGAGGGTACTACACAGACTTCTGAGAGAGAGAAGGGCTTCCTCTCTAAATTCATGTCTCTATACATATAGAATATTTCAGCTGTCAGACCACCAGAGATGTTTCACTGTGTAAAAGATGATATTTAATGCAGAATCTAACAGCTGGTCTAGGTACAGAGAATACCTAAGTGTCTGTCAAATGTACAATCACAAATGGGACATCTATATCATATCTCTTTCCTTCAGGAATCATCATGGAAGAGGAACAGAAAGGTGGATACCAGAGGTCAGAGAGGACAGTCTTGAAACTGGAACTTCTAGGCATGACAGGAGTGCTAGGTTTGTGAATTCACAGTAACTGTGGTTGTCTACACGAAACTTGAACAAGCTCAAGCTAATCAACATTTCATCATGTATGGAGGAGGCATCTGCGAATTCCTACCCCTAGCTGAAGGGCTATTACTATTTATGTTGGAGAAAGAAAGACATGGTTTCCTTTAAGGGTATTGTCCCTAGTAGTATGAACCAAGCTTCATAGGTTGACCCCATATTCAGGAGTACATGGGCTATACATATTGCATTTTGTGTTCTATGAGAAGAAAGAAAGAAAGAAAATGGCACAAAGTCTGGAGGAGTATCTGGGAGAAATTAGGTGGGGAGGAGTAAAGGAGAGCTGATATGTTCAAAATAATTGTATGCATGGATAAAAACCTCAACAAATTCGTAAAACATATTATTAAAAAGAACATGAAAAAGAATGAGTAATACTATAAAAATTATATGAGAAAACCTTCCTATACACAAATTCTTAATTTTTCTCCCAAGTCTATATATGAAATGTCATAGATTCAGTCATGAATAAAATTAAAGTTGTACAGTGAACCTGAAACTATTTCAACATTGCTGTCAAAGATATGTGTGCAAAATTCTTGTTTAGTAAAACAAAATATTTTATTTCATACATATATGGATATATTTGAGACATATGAGGTAAATACATATTAGATAAATACTGAGAGAGTTATCTATATGTAATATCAGGACTACATTTAAAAAAACACTTATTGAATGACTTTTAAATCTTTGATTAAAAATTATGTTTTATATGGCAATGATTAATAACATTATACTACCACTTTAATACACAGATTTTTCAACTAAGACACATGTCTTCACTAAAAGAAAAGTGGCAAGGACATAGTCAACAAGACAAAATGGCAGCCTGAAGGATAGGAAAAGATCTTCACCAATGCTACATCAGACAGAGGGCTGATCTCCAAAATATACAAAGAACTCAAGAAATCCGTCATTAAAAGAACAAATAATCCAATAAAAAATGGGGTACAGATCTAAACAGAGAACTCTCAACAGTGGAATCTAAAATGGTTGAAAGACATTTAAGGAAATGCTCAACATCCTTAGCCATCAGAGAAATGAAAATCAAAACAACTCTGAGATTCTATCTTAAACCTATAAAAATGGCCAAGATCAAAAACACCATTGATAACTTATACTAGAGATGTTGTGGAGTAAATAGAACACCCCTACATTGATGGTGAGAGTGCAAACTGGTAAGGCCGCTTTGGAAATCTATATGGCAATTTCTCATAAAATTAGGAAACAACCTACCTCAAGACTCAGCAATACCACTTTTGGGTATACACCCAAAGGATTCTCAATCATATCACAAGGACATGTGCTCAACTATGCTTTTAGCAGCATTATTTGTCATAGCCAAAACCTAGAAACAACCTAAATGCCCATTGACCAAAGAATGGATAAGGAAAATGTGGTACATTTACACAACGGAGTACCACACAGCAGAAAAAAAATGATATCTTGAAATTTGCAGGCAAATGGATAGACCTAGAAAACCTTGTATTGAGTGAGGTAATGAAGACTCAGAAAGACAAATATAATATGTACTCACTCATAATTGGCTTTTAGACATAAAGCAAAGAAAAATCAGGCTATAATTCGCATTCCCAGAGAACCTAGAAAACAAAGAGGACCCTAAGAGAGACATATATGGATTCTAATCTACCTGGGAAGTAGAAAAAGACATGATCTCCTGAGTAAATTGGGAGTATTGGGAGCATGTGAAAGGGTAGAAGGAGACGGGATAGGAAGGGAGGTAAGTAGAGAAAAATATATAGCTCAATATAAACAATTTAAAAAAAACACAAAAAAGCGAGTACCCGGGGCTCCCGGGCGGGCAGCAGTTCCTTTGTTTCTGTGGCCTGCCTGCACCAAGCGGGGTAGGCGCTTTGTCTGCGAGCTGCCCAACCAGCACGGAGGCCTGATCTTTCGGCGCCAGGAGACCCAGCATTGGGGTGAGTTTCTGGCCCACGGCGCCAGCCTGGGACGGGGAGCTCGGGGGTTTCTTGGCCCCCTGTCCTGCTTGGGCTCTCTGCTGCCTCTTTCTTCCTGGCCCACCCAGCTTCCGTCCAGACCCCTCCCCACTTCGCCCCCACTGCCCTCTTTTGGCGCGTAGCATCGCCCAGCGCAGCCTATCTGGGCGCTGGGTCCGAGTAGCCGGGGCTCCCGGGGGGCAGCAGTTCCTTTGTTTCTGTGGCCTGCCTGCACCAAACGGGGTAGGCGCTTTGTCTGCGGGCTGCCCAACCAGCACGGAGGCCTGATCTTTCGGCGCCAGGAGACCCAGCATTGGGGTGAGTTTCTGGCCCACGGCGCCAGCCTGGGACGGGGAGCTCGGGGGTTTCTTGGCCCCCTGTCCTGCTTGGGCTCTCTGCTGCCTCTTTCTTCCTGGCCCACCCAGCTTCCGTCCAGACCCCTCCCCACTTCGCCCCCACTGCCCTCTTTTGGCGCGTAGCATCGCCCAGCCCAGCCTATCTGGGCGCTGGGTCCGAGTAGCGGGGCTCCCGGGGGGCAGCAGTTCCTTTGTTTCTGTGGCCTGCCTGCACCAAGCGGGGTAGGCGCTTTGTCTGCGGGCTGCCCAACCAGCACGGAGGCCTGATCTTTCGGCGCCAGGAGACCCAGCATTGGGGTGAGTTTCTGGCCCACGGCGCCAGCCTGGGACGGGGAGCTCGGGGGTTTCTTGGCCCCCTGTCCTGCTTGGGCTCTCTGCTGCCTCTTTCTTCCTGGCCCACCCAGCTTCCGTCCAGACCCCTCCCCACTTCGCCCCCACTGCCCTCTTTTGGCGCGTAGCATCGCCCAGCCCAGCCTATCTGGGCGCTGGGTCCGAGTAGCGGGGCTCCCGGGGGGCAGCAGTTCCTTTGTTTCTGTGGCCTGCCTGCACCAAGCGGGGTAGGCGCTTTGTCTGCGAGCTGCCCAACCAGCACGGAGGCCTGATCTTTCGGCGCCAGGAGACCCAGCATTGGGGTGAGTTTCTGGCCCACGGCGCCAGCCTGGGACGGGGAGCTCGGGGGTTTCTTGGCCCCCTGTCCTGCTTGGGCTCTCTGCAGGGCCTCTACTCCCCGGGTGCTGCCTCTTTCTTCCTGGCCCACCCAGCTTCCGTCCAGACCCCTCCCCACTTCGCCCCCACTGCCCTCTTTTGGCGCGTGGCATCGCCCAGCCCAGCCTATCTGGGCGCTGAGTCCGAGTAGCCGGGGCTCCCGGGGGGCAGCAGTTCCTTTGTTTCTGTGGCCTGCCTGCACCAAGCGGGGTAGGCGCTTTGTCTGCGAGCTGCCCAACCAGCACGGAGGCCTGATCTTTCGGCGCCAGGAGACCCAGCATTGGGGAGACCCAGCATTGGGAGAGCCAACATTGGGGAGAGACAGCGTTTGGTAGGCAAGGAGACCTAATCCGGTAAAAGAAGATCCATACGGAGCATTTGGAAGAAGAGATGGGCCGACGTCAAGGCAAGAATTCGCCCAACAAGCTGAAAAGCAACATGAAGCTACCAGAAACAAGCGACCTCACAACGGGAGGACAAGAACCCCTTAATCAAGAGGAAGGAGAAAAGATTGACTTCATGAAAGTGATTGACACCCTTAAACAGCATGTAAAAAACGCCCTTACAGAAATGGATGAGAAATATAACAGAAAGTTTGAAGAATTGAATAAATCAGTGAATGATACCCTAGAAAACCAAGGAAAAACAATCAAACAGATAATGGAAACAGTTCAAGACCTGAAAACTGAAATGGAGGCAAAGAAGAAAACACAAACAGAGGGCCGTGTGGACATGGAAAATCTAGGTAAACGAATAGAGACTACAGAAACAAGCATAACCAGCAGAATACAAGAGATAGAAGAAAGACTCTCGGATTCTGAAGATACCATAGAGAAAATAAACACACTGACCAAAGAAAACAGCAAGTCCAACAAACTCTCATCACAAAACATTCAGGAAATATGGGACACAATAAAAAGACCAAACCTAAGAATAATAGGAGTAGAAGAAGGAGAAGAAGGGCAGCTCAATGGTCCAGAAAATCTATTTAATAAAATTATAGAAGAAAACTTTCCCAACCTAAGGAAAGATTTTCCTATGAAGGTGCAAGAAGCATACAGAACACCGAATAGGCTGGATCAAAAAAAAACATCCCCTCGCCATATAATTATCAAAACACAAAGCATACAAAATAAGGAAAGAATATTAAGAGCTGCAAAGGAAAAAGGCCAAATTACTTATAAAGGTAAACCTATCAGACTTACACCTGACTTCTCCATGGAAACCATGAAAGCCAGAAGGTCCTGGTTAGATGTACTGCAGAAACTGAGAGACCATGGGTGCAAGCCCAGATTACTATACCCAGCCAAGCTTTCATTCACTATAAATGGAGAAAATAAAATTTTCCAGGATAAAAACAAATTTAAACAATACGCAGCCACAAATCCAGCCTTACAGAAAGTAATTGAAGGAAAATCACTAACCAAGGAGTCCAACAATGACCACAATACCTCAGACATCTAGAGACCCTTCACCAACACAAAACAAAGAAGGGAAACTCACAAACTCTACGACTAAAAAAAAAAATGACCGGAGTTAACAACCACTGGTCATTAATATCACTTAATGTCAATGGACTCAACTCACCTATAAAAAGGCACAGGCTAAGAGATTGGATAAGAAAACAGGATTCTGCTGTTTACAAGAAACACACCTCAACCACAAAGACAGGCACCTACTCAGAGTAAAGGGCTGGGAAAAGGCCTATCAAGCAAATGGTCCTAAGAAACAGGCAGGTGTGGCCATACTAATCTCTAACAAAGTTGACTTTAAACTTAAATCAATCAGAAGAGATGGAGAGGGGCATTTTATACTCATAACAGGAACAGTTCATCAGGATGAAGTCTCAATCCTGAACATCTATGCCCCTAATATAAAAGCACCCACGTACATAAAAGAAACATTGCTAAAATTCAAGGCAGCCATCAAACCGCACACACTAATAGTAGGAGACTTCAACACTCCTCTCTCACCAATGGACAGGTCAATCAGACAGGAACCTAACAGAGAAATAAGAGAATTAGTGGAGGTATTGAATCAAATGGACTTAACAGACATCTATAGAACATTCCATCCAAATAGGAAAGAATATACCTTCTTCTCTGCAGCTCATGGAACCTTCTCGAAAATCGACCACATAGTCGGTAACAAAGCAAACATCCACAGTTACAAAAAAATATTAGTAACCACCTGTGTCTTATCAGATCACCATGGATTAAAGTTAGAATTCAACAATAATGCTACCCCCAGAAAGCATACAAAGTCATGGAAACTGAACAGTCAACTATTGAACCATAGCTGGATTAAGGAAGAAATAAAGAAAGAAATTAAAGTCTTCCTGGAATTCAATGAAAATAAAGAAACAACATACTCAAACTTATGGGACACTATGAAAGCAGTCCTAAGAGGAAAGTTCATAGCACTAAGTGCCCACTTAAAGAAAACAGAGAAAGCTCACATTGGAGACTTAACAGCCCACCTGAAAGCTCTAGAAAAAAAAGAAGCAGACTCACCTAGGAGGAGTAGAAGACTGGAAATAATCAAAATGAGGGCTGAAATCAACAAAATAGAAACACAGAAAACAATACAAAAAATCAATGAAACAAAAAGCTGGTTCCTGGAGAAAATCAACAAGATTGACAAACCACTATCCAAGCTAATCAAACGGCAGAGAGAGAATTTGCAAATTAATAAGATCAGAAATGAAAAGGGGGACATAACCACAGACACAGAGGAAATTCAGAGAATCATTAGATCTTACTACAAAAGCCTATATGCCACAAAATTGGAAAATGTAAAGGAAATGGATACTTTTTTAGATAAATATCATATACCAAAGTTAAATCAGGACCTGGTGAACAATCTAAATAGACCTGTTAGTCGCGAAGAATTAGAAGAGGTTATCAAAAACCTCCCTACCAAAAAAAGCCCAGGACCAGATGGTTTCAATGCGGAATTCTACCAGATCTTCCAAGAAGATCTAATACCTATACTCCTTAATGTATTCCACAAGATAGAAACAGAAGGGTCATTACCAAACTCCTTTTATGAAGCCACAATTACTCTGATACCAAAACCACTCAAAGACTCAACCAGGAAAGAGAACTACAGGCCAATCTCACTCATGAATATCGACGCAAAAATCCTCAACAAAATACTGGCAAATCGAATCCAAGAACACATCCGAAAAATTATCCATTATGATCAAGTAGGCTTCATTCCTGAGATGCAGGGCTGGTTCAACATACGAAAATCTATCAATGTAATCCAGCATATAAATAAACTGAAAGAAAAAAACCATATGATCATTTCATTAGATGCTGAAAAAGCATTTGACAAAATTCAACATCCATTTATGTTAAAAGTCTTGGAGAGATTAGGGATACAAGGGTCATACCTAAATATAATAAAAGCTATATACAGCAAGCCGACAGCTAACATCAAATTAAACGGAGAGAAACTCAAAGCCATCCCACTTAACTCAGGAACACGACAAGGCTGTCCACTCTCCCCATACCTCTTCAATATAGTGCTTGAAGTTCTAGCAATAGCAATAAGACAACATAATGGAATCAAGGGGATTCGAATTGGAAAGGAAGAAGTTAAACTTTCGTTATTTGCAGATGATATGATAGTGTACATAAGCGACCCCAAAAACTCCACCAAAGAACTCCTACAGCTGATAAACAGCTTTAGTAATGTGGCAGGATACAAGATCAACTCCAAAAAATCAGTCGCCCTCTTATACACAAAGGATATGGAAGCAGAGAGGGAAATCAGAGAAGCTTCACCATTCACAATAGCCAAAAACAGCATAAAATATCTTGGGGTACATCTAACCAAGGAAGTGAAAGATCTATTTGACAAGAACTTTAAGGCATTGAAGAAAGAAATTGAAGAGGATACCAAAAAATGGATGGACCTCCCTTGCTCTTGGATTGGGAGGATCAACATAGTAAAAATGGCAATTCTACCAAAGGCTATTTATAGATTCAATGCAATCCCCATCAAGATCCCATCAAAATTCTTCACAGATCTGGAGAGGACAATAATCAACTTTATATGGAAAAACAAAAAACCCAGGATAGCCAAAACAATCCTATACAATAAAGGATCTTCTGGAGGCATTACCATCCCTGACTTCAAACTCTATTACAGAGCTACAGTAATGAAAACAGTGTGGTACTGGCATAAAAACAGAGAAGTCGACCAATGGAATCGTATAGAAGACCCGAATTTTATCCCACAAACCTATGAACACCTGATTTTCGATAAAGGAGCTAAAAGTATAAAATGGAAGAAAGAAAGCATCTTCAACAAATGGTGCTGGCACAACTGGATGTCATCTTGTAGAAGAATGAAAATAGACCCTTATCTATCACCGTGCACAAAACTCAAGTCCAAATGGATTAAAGACCTCAATATCAGCCCGAACACACTGAACCTGATAGAAGAGAAAGTGGGAAGTACCCTACAGGAGCTGGGCACAGGAGATCGCTTCCTATGTATAACCCCAGAAGCACAGACATTAAGGGCAACATTGAATAAATGGGACCTACTTAAACTGAGAAGCTTCTGTAAAGCAAAGGACATAGTCAATAAGACACAAAGGCAACCTACTGATTGGGAGAAGATCTTCACCAACCCCACAACAGACAAAGGTCTGATCTCCAAAATATATAGAGAACTCAAGAAACTAGACTTTAAAATGCTAATTAACCCAATTAAAAAATGGGGCACTGAACTGAACAGAGAATTCTCAGCAGAGGAAGTTCAAATGGCCAAAAGACACTTAAAGTCGTGCTCAACTTCCTTAGCAATCAGGGAAATGCAAATCAAAACAACTTTGAGATATCATCTTACACCTGTCAGAATGGCTAAAGTCAAAAACACCAAGGATAACCTTTGCTGGAGAGGCTGTGGAGGAACGGGTACCCTCATCCATTGCTGGTGGGAATGCCATCTTGTGCAACCACTGTGGAAGTCAGTGTTTCGGTTTCTCAGGAAATTCGGGATCAACTTACCCCTGGACCCAGCAATACCACTCCTGGGAATATACCCAAGAGATGCTCTATCATATGACAAAAGCATTTGTTCAACTATGTTCATAGCAGTATTATTTGTAATAGCCAGAACCTGGAAACAACCTAGATGCCCTTCAATGGAAGAATGGATGAAGAAAGTATGGAATATATACACGCTAGAGTACTACGCTGCGGTAAAAAACAATGACTTCTCGAATTTTGCAGGCAAATGGATGGAAATAGAAAACACTATCCTGAGTGAGGTGTCCCAGACCCAAAAAGATGAACATGGGATGTACTCGCTCATAATTGGTTTCTAGCCATAAATTAGGGCCACGGAGTCTACAATAGGTGAACCTAAAGAAGCTAAGTAAGAAGGTGAACCCAAGGAAAAACATATAGTTATCCTCTTGGCTAAGGGAAGTAGACCCAATTGCCGGGGAGAAAATTAGGATTTTGGGGGTGGGGTGGGATGGGGGTAAGGGGAGATGGGGAGAGAAAAGGTAGAAGGGAAGGAGGGGGGACTTGGGGAATCAGGAGAATTGGGATAAAGGAAAGGTGGATAGGGGAGCACGGAACCACAATTCTTAGTTAAGGGAACCACTTTAGGGTGAGCAAGAGATTTGACCCTAGAGGGGCTCCCAAGTGCCCAACATGAGGTTCCCAGTTAGTTCCTTGGGTAGCTGAGGACTGGGAACCTGAAATGACCCTATCCGAGAGCAATACTGACGAATATCTTGCATATCATCATAGAACCTTCATCTGGTGATGGAATGAGACAGAGACAGAGACCCACACTGGAGCACTGGACTGAGCTCCCAAGGTCCCAATGAGGAGCAGAAGGAGGGAGAACATGAGCAAAGAAGTCGGGACCACGAGGCGTGCACCCACCCACTGAGACAGTGGAGCTGATCTACTGGGAGCTCACCAAGGCCAGCTGGACTGTGACTGAAAAAGCATGGGATAAAGCCAGACTCTCTGAACATGGCGAACAATGAGGGCTGATGAGACGCCAAGGACAATGGCACGGGGTTTTGATCCTACTTAATGTGCTGGCTTTGTGGAAGCCTAGCCAGTTTGGATGTTCACCTTCCTAGATATGGACGGAGGGGGGAGGACCTAGGACTTGCCACAGGGCAGGGAACCTGGACTGCTATGTGGACTGGAGAGGGAGGGGGAGAGGAGTGGGGGGAGGGGTAGAAGGGTGGGAGGAGGGGGAGAATGGTGGGAGGAGGGGGAGGGAGATGGGAGGCTGGGAGGAGGTGGAAACTTGTTTTTTTTTGTTTATGTTTTTTTTCTTCTTTTCTTAATAAAAAATTATTAAAAAAAAAAAAAAAAAAAAAACACAAAAAGTTAACTTTTGAAAGAATTGTAGATTTCTACCCACCAAGATGATCTTTGTCTTTATTTCTGTGTTCATTTGCTATTAGAAATATCCTATTGAAACTTCTACACTTGCAGTCTAGATTTTAAATCTACTAATTAATTATTCATTTTATTCTTCACTCCACAAACTGCTTAATTTAGGTCAGGGAAATCAGTTTCTTTAAACATTAACCTTGAAAAATACATAAAGATAACAACTCTTTAATATTATATGTTATGCTACAAAGTCAGAGTAGAGGACCTTGGCATCATGTATCCTCTTTTATCATCACAATGCTTGCCAACATGAGGGGGCTCAGTGCAATATAAGATTGCTAAACACCTCTGTTTATCTGGTAGATGATCACAGAAATCATTATCTCAGAATTTTGGTTAGCGGGTTAAAAAGTGAGACTGGTGAGTAATCATAGCATTTTAGGATATGAACAGAGAATTAACTTAGTGTTGTCTGTATCTACTACTCATCTTTTAGACAGTCTTCCAAATCAACCACAGGTTTTTCTTTCTCTTCTGGGGCTATTGATGTGTACAGATAATTTTCTTGTATGCTGTTTTTCAATCTTGGTGGAAGGCAATATGATTCTTTTCTGTGTGTTAAAGAATCTATGTATATGTACTGATGCTTACATTCTTTTCTTGTCCTACACTCAAATCATTTACACTTTGCCTACAAAATATGCCAACTCTGAATCTTCCCTGCCACTTCTTGTAGCCCTTTGTTCAGGCTACAGTTTCCTGGTGTAGACACTCCAGCCATCTCTTACGGTTCTTTTCCTACCTGTTCCCCAAAGGTTATTCTTGTAAAATTAAGTCAAGCCAGATTGTTAGTCTGCTCAGAAGTTTCCAGAGGCCTTCTACTCCACAAAGAACAAAAGTAGTTCCATGTGATTCATGTTATTGTTCACTTTCTTCTACCTGACCCCTGCTTTCCTTGGCACTTTGGAGTGGAATTCTTGCTGTTGCTCAAGTAGCGGGTCTGCTCCTACCTTTGGTCACTTTCCTCGGCCATTCCACCTCTCTAGGAAGCTTTTTATCCAGATGTCTGTTAAGACAAGCACAAAAGCATGCTCCAAGTCTTTGCTAGACTGAATTAGATGGACCCTGAAGTTTTATTTAAAATTAGACACTTTGCCTTATCCCTGGTGTTCTGGATTCTTTTGATCTGGCTACTCTTTCGTGCTCTTGTAAGACAGTAATTCAAATTTTACAAAGCTATTTTCTGGCCCTTCAAATGACACATGTACAAGGCCAGCGGCATCTTTGCGGTTCAGTCCCTGCCACAGAGAGTGGAGCACAAGATTACTGTTAGATTGAAAGAAATACAGAGTAATGTTGAATCAATTTCTATCTAAACCATAGCCGAAAGTGTTGCAAGCATAATAAATACTATAAATTAGTTCTAGTTCACTTTGTGAAAATATATAAATATAAAAATAAAATATATGAATATTTAACTTTTTCATTTTGAATCTTTTTCCTTTGTATTGAAAATAGACTCTTTTCTCATATAATGATTTAGTGTTCCCTCCCTCCACCCCTCCAATCCAGATCCACTCCCTTTCTCTCTCTCATTAGAAAAAAAACAGGCTTCTAAGAGATAACAAGTAAATATAACAAAGTAAAATATGATAAAATAAACAAAACTATCACATCAGAATTGGACAGGCAAACCAACATAAGGAAAAGAGCTTTAAGAGAAGAAGGTCAAGAATCAGAGACTTGTTCATCTGAACACTTGAGTCCCCTAAAAACACCAAACCAGAAGCTCTAACATATACACAGAGGACCTGGTGTAGACCTGTGAGGATGCTGTGCTTGCTGCTTTAGTCTGTGAGTCCTTACAAGCTTTGAACAGTTGATCTAGAAGGCCTCGTTCTTGTGGTACCCTCCATCCCCTCTGTCTCTTACATTCTTTCTGGTTTGGGCAGTCCTTCTGTCTATGGGTTGCTTTTATTGGTTAATGAATAAATCTGTTTTGGTCAGTGGCTTAGCAGAATAGGGCAAGGTGGGAGTTCTAAATAGAACAGGAAGACAGAGTAGGAGGAGTCGTGGAGAAGCCATGCAGCTCTGCCAGAGACAGATGCCAGATGGAAACTTGCCTGTAAGCCACAGCCACGTGACAATACACAGATTAATAGAAATGGGTTAATTTAAGATATAAGAAGTGTCCGGCTCTGACTGTCTATATTTGTTCCTGTCTGCTGCAGGAGGAAGCTTCCCTGATGATGACTGAACAATTCATTGATTTATGAGTACAGTAGAAAGTCATTGGGAATCATTTTATCCTAATTTTCTGAGAAATTGCCATACTGATCTCCAAAGCAGCTATAAATTTTGCACTCCCACCAGCAACGCAGAAGTGTTCCCTTTACCCCACATCCTCTTCAGCATAAGCTGTCATCAGTGTTTTGGTAGGTGTAAGATGGAATCTCATAAATGTTTTGATTTGCATTTCTCTGATGGCTAGGGATGTTGAACATTTCCTTAAGTGTCTTTCAGCCATTTTAGATTCATCTGTTGAGAGTTCTCTGTTTATGTCTGTACCCCATTTTTTTAAATTTGATGATTTGTTCTTTTCATGCCAAGTTTTTTTTTTTTTGATTCTTTGTGTATTTTGGAGATCAGTCCTCTCTCAGATATGGGGTTGGTGAAGACCTTTCCCAATCTGTAGGCTTCTGTTTTCTCTTGTTGACCATGTCCTTTGCTTTACAGAATTTTCTCAATTTCAGGAGGTCCTACTTATTAATTGTTGCTCTCAGTGTTTGTTCTACTCGGGGCATATTTAGGAAGTGGTCAATCTGCCTCAAGACCCAGCAATACCACTATTGTGGATATACCCAAAGATGCTCAATCATACCACAAGGACATGTGCTCAATTATATTCAAAGTTGCATTATTTGTAATAACCAGAACATGGAAACCTCCTTTCCCTTAGCCAAAGAATGGATAAAGAAAATGTGGTACATTTATACAACGGAGTAGTACACAACAGTATAAGAAAATAATGACATCTTGAAAGGATGGATTTAGAAAAAAATATATTGAGTGACATAACCCAATCCCAGAAAGACAAATATCATATGTATTCACTCATAAGTGGCTTTTTTCATAAAGCAAAGAAAAACCAGTCTATAGGCTACAACCCCAGAGAAACTAGACAACAAAAAGAACCCTAAGACAGACATACATGAATCTACATAGAAAGGTAAAAATATAAGATAAAATAAAAGGTAAAAATACAAGAGTACATTGGGAGCGTGGTAGTCACAGGAGAGGGGAGAACGGGAGAGGGGAGGAAAGGAAAGGAATGGAGAAAAATATATAGCTTAGTACAAACAAAGAAAAAAGAAAATATACAAACAAAAACACATTAAACAAAATTTAATTCTTTATGTGGAAAGGTGGAAAGAAATCATTTTACAACTACTTTAAAAAAAAGTAGTATTTGGTTTATTTATTAACCAATGGTATTCAAAGCATACAGAGGGAAATCCCACATCAAATGATGATAAATAATACTTCATCGTTTTCTTGAATTAGGTCACATTTGCTTAATAACTATTTTTAAGTATAATGTATTCTAATTCAGTTAGTCTTTTATACATTTAAAAATCAAAATTACATACAAAGGCACACTATTGGATGTCTTCATTTCTCCATGCCAGTCATAAGTATATGTCATATATGCATATGTCAAATCCATGCGCAGCGCTCATATTTCACTTTACATGTAACTCCTTTGGTAGTGTTTTATATTCTTAGCTCACTTCTTCATGTCGTTTACAAACAAATACAAATAATCATTCTGCTCCTACACAATCCATTGTTTTTTTAAGTTTTTTGATGAAAAAATCAATTTTTTATTTCTGCATATTAGTATGTAAAACTCAGCTGCCTGATATCCCATAGAAAATAGATGCAGAGCTAGTGAAGCCCTCCATATGGAAGTGTACTTTTATGAAGTTAAATAGAAATCACTTGTAAGAGACTAACTTTGACTATCAAGACAATGAGTATGATACAAAAGTCACAGGACTCTGAGATCATGTACCATCACACACTGCTTAGAGTTATATATAGGCAGCTAATTTGCATTTTTCTAGGCTGTGCAAGTGAGATAAGTCACAGTGTATGGCAGCTGTGCTGAGCACTCATTACACTGTCCCGAAAGGGCTTTCTCTTCCAAAGAAGGTCATCAATGTTATACAGTTATTGATTGAACATGGATTTACTATTTACAAAACATTCGGATTTTACATTTTTCCATCTCAGTTTTTGACATTTTTGCAACATCTTCTTATTCTTCAGGGGAAAATATAGTAGACATACAATTCACATTTCAACAGACAAGTAGCATGCTTACTATTGGAATTCAATTATATAATTCTATATTATAAAACTATCATTGTGAAAGAAGATTAAAATTGCTCATCCCTTAAAACATGCAAAAAAAGGAAGGTGTTTTTGGTGTTACATGCCAAACTTCCAATTTCCTCTTACTAGAAGAGAGATGATTTTAATTTAAAGGGCTCATTTTTGGTCCTTGCTTCTTTTTAATTCTTTGGCACTCTTTCTTCAAACTGTTTTGACCAGTTTAAAATTTTATGAAAGGCAGTTGAACCCAATAATAAATGCCAATGAGATTACCCATAAAGATTTAAACTTTGGTGGAAAATATATAGAGAGAAGTACCACTAAAAGATGGAGGTGTCCAGGAGATGAAGAAAGATGATGTATTCTTCCAGGAGTTGGGCTGTGGAATTTCTCAGGAGGAACTCAATGTTTGCTTTTCAGTTCACCAGGGATAAGGGAACAAATACATGGTCCCTTACAGACATACTGCGGGGACGTTAGAGTTTTCCTTCTATGTGTCTCTTTTACAAAAGCAGCTGCACCATTTTGTTTAGACCAAGAAGAATACTGGAGAATGTATATAACCATACCCATCCCTCCACTTACAAGAACAGTCATATCTTGTAGGAAAGAGAAGATAGCAAACTAGTTGGTTTTTTGCACTTGTAAGAAAAGAGGAACAAATGACCCATTTTTAAAAGATGATGCCGGGCGGTGGTGGCGCACGCCTTTAATCCCAGCACTCGGGAGGCAGAGGCAGGCGGATCTCTGTGAGTTCGAGACCAGCCTGGTCTACAGAGCGAGTTCCAGGACAGGCTCCAAAGCCACAGAGAAACCCTGTCTCGAAAAACCAAAAAAAAAAAAAAAAAAAAAAAATAAAAGATGATGCCGTTAACTGCTTTTTCTTTTTTTTTTTTTTCTTTTTTTTTTGGCAATCTTCATCAGATAACCTCTGGAAAAAATTTTAGGAATCGAATCAATTTCATTTATATTTTAAATATTGTAAATTATTATCCCATTTTAGATCCATACTGCCTGTCTGTCAGATGACAGGATGCAAAGAACATCTCACTACTAACTCAAACATCAGAACAGGATAATATGTGTTTTTAAAGAAACCACTGTCATATTGTTCCTACTTAGAAATGCTGTGAACTTGTCTTCTTCTTCTTAGCTTCCATAGGCAAAGTTTGAATCAGACTCTACCAAAGCTATTATTTTTAATCTCAGTCTTTCTCATAGGTGTGCAATTGAAGTCTACTTTTGCAGTTCCCTACACCATAGTGGGGATCTTCTTTGCCTATGATAAATTTCCATCTGTTTTCTTCAGTGAAATTTCTCTTCACGCTTTTTCATAGTTAGTAATTAGACTATTTCTAATGTTGTGTCTTGGATGTTTTCTATACATTCCATATGTGGCTGCATATGTGATTATAGATATTTGAAGTTGGTGACTTTTTTCCTTCACTTAATAGTATTGTTCACAGACATTAATTTTGATGGAAACTTTTGTTTTTTCATTACTCTTTGTATGATGAATGATTTTTTGAATGACACACATATGTAACAATTATCAGTATCTCTTTGTTTTCTATTTAATTGCTCAGGCTTCCCATAATACTCCCAGTGAAGGGAAAGAGGACATCATCTAATTATAGACAGATGTATATACTTCTTATGGCTTATTATTTTTTTTTTTGAAATTAGAATAGCCTGGCTTGCAGCTGGGTAGGATTAGGAGCTTAGGCTTTCAACTGATTCTTGATGATAACCTCCTGGTTAGGAGGGAGGGAGGCTCCCTGGTTGCTGCACTTGTCTTCCTAGGTACTGTAGTGGGGTTTCTCCACCTCCCTGAACATCTGAGGAAATTGACTCTCCATCAGACCTTCATTGACAGCAAGTATAACAGGGGTTAAAATCAACTGAGGTCATGAGGGCTCAAGCCCTACCTCTCCAGAGAAGAGACCTAATCTCTCACCCATTTGCTCAAGGAGGAGGAATGGAGGGGGAGGTACCCTGTGGTTCACAGCGTCGTGTTTTGTAGATGTGGTGATTACTCTCAGTTGTCAACCCTATGAGATCAATAATCAATCATTAAATTAAGAAAGTAGGTTGTGGTGATTGTTGTGTGAAGTTTTATGTTGCTCTGGGCCCCTTTTCATTGGTTCTTTGGCTCTGATACCAGCCATTTTCTGAGGTTTGTTTTTGTTGGAATCTACTGGCAATTTCATGCTGATAGCATGTATGTGGTACTTAGAGTCAGATATACAAAGTAAAGAATAAAACCAAACAATTCACCTTTGTGACCTTTTATTAAATTAGTGAGGCAGGAAAACACATAACTGTAAACGACATCTTTCGCTGAGCTAAAATCCTTGACTGTGTAGAAAGGAAGCAGAGTGCTGAGTACAGGCATTTATCACTCTGCTTCTTAACACAAGTGCCCTATGACAAGCTGCCTTATCTCCTCCTTCTGTGACTTTTCTGTCATGGCAAACTTTATCCTTAAACTCTCAGCAAAAATAAAACTTTTCTTCTTCAATTGTGTTTGACAGATCACTTTATCCGGTAACAGAAAAGTAAATTTAGGCAGAATTGGTACAGGAAATGCGGACTTTACTCCGATAATCCTGAATGTGTGTGCCACCTCCCTTTGCCGATGTGGCTGAAATGTGAAAGTCTGGAACTTTTCACCTAAAAGTGTCCTAGCATGCTGTACCGAGAGCTACTGGACTATTTTGTTGAGAACTTTGAGGAAATGAATGCTGAGAAATGGCGTGCAGGGTAGAAGGCTCACCTCAGGAGATTTCAAAGGAGAATAAGGACTGTATCAGAAAGTGGATTAGGTGTCATTCATGTAATGTTTTGGCCAAGACTTTTATTTTATTCTACCCTTGTCCTGAGAACCTTGAGTCAAGTTAAATTTAAAATAATAAGCTAATTTTCTTGGCAGAGGAAATTTCAAGACAGGGAAACATTCAAGTGAGTAGCAAGAAAGTAGTTTTAAGTGCTAAAGCTACCATTGAAGAGGAATCTCCTGTGCTGTACTGGACAATGGAAAAGCAAAACCCTACCCATCTAATGTTCCATTTAATGAAGATCAAAATTCTTGTAAGATAAGGAATTCTAAACCGAAGAAGTTTTTAGAATCAGAACACTAAAGTTAATATAGTTGTGGTCCAGGAGTGCTAGGTTTCCTCTCAAAACGGCAACAGAACTTGACAGTGTTCACATGATATTGGTTTGCACCTTTGGAAGGTGCATGATTAAGGGGTCATGGAGTTCTACCTCACAGCTTCAGAGAGAGGCTGAGGCCAAACATGGGCAGCAAGGAGGAAGTCCCTGCAAGCGTCCCTGAAATGACGTTATGGGACTTTGGGGGGTAGTTTTAATGGAGACGCTAGGATGTTGTAGTCAACAGGACCATGGGACATCCACTGAGCACAGCTAAAGAAATGGAGTGGGGATAACTAAAGAGAGGCTAAGTGCACTACAAGGCGCAGAGCTGGAATAGTGAAACTACCCATGCCTTTGAAGAACAGATATTCCTATTATGAGTACGAGAGCCTGGACGTAGAGGTGCAAGATTTGGAGTTTTCCCTGCTAGATTTTAGGTTTGCTTTGGTCTAATCACTACTTGCTATGCTGGAATTCTTCTGTTTGGGGAAAGGAATGTTTTTATTCTGTGTTATTCATGTTAGAAGCACAACTCTTAGTTAAGGGAGCCACCTTAGGGTTGGCAAGAGACTTGAACCTAGAGTGGCTCCCAGGAGCCCAAGGCGATGTTCCCAGTTAGTTCCTTGGGCACCTGAGGATAGGGAACCTGAAATGACCCTATGCTAGAGCAATACTGACGAATATCTTGCATATCACCATAGAACCTTCATCTGGTGATGGATGGAGATAGAGACAGAGACCCACACTGGAGCACTGGACTGAGCTCCCAAGGTCCCAATGAGGAGCAGAAGGAGGGAGAACGTGAGCAAGGAAGTCAGGACCACGAGGGGTGCACCCACCCTCTGAGACAGTGGGGCTGATCTATTGGAGCTCACCAAGGCCAGCTGGACTGTGACTGAAAAAGCATGGGATAAAACCGGACTCTCTGAACATGGCAAACAATGAGGGCTGATGAGAAGCCAAGGACAATGGCACGGGGTTTTGATCCTACTTCATGTTCTGGCTTTGTGGGAGCCTAGCCAGTTTGGATGTTCACCTTCCTAGACCTGGATGGAGAGGGGAGGACCTAGGACTTTCCACAGGGCAGGGAACCCTGACTGCTCTATGGACTGGAGAGGGAGGAGGAGAGGAGTGGGGGGAGGGGGAGGGAAATGGGAGGCTGGGAGGAGGCGGAAACTTTTTTATTCTCAATAAAAAAAATCAAAAAAAAAGAAGTTTGTAGTTTTTTTTTTCTTTTATAAGTGTTCATTGTTAAAAGATCACTTGAGTCTCAAAGGAGAAATAGACCTGGACTTTTAAACTTTTGGAATTGTGAAATACTATGGGGACCTTTGAAGTTAGATTACATTTTACATTATGAGATGGAAATGAGATTCTGAGGACAAGTGATGTGAAGTCATGGTTTAAGTTGATTTAAGTTTCACATTGACAAGGATGGAGTAATGGTTAATCTCAACTGTCAAGAATAACCTCAGGAATAGTGTTTGTGAGACTATCTTGGTTATGTTACTCAAGTTTGGAAAAACTGAGAATGGTTTGTGCCATCATTTCCTGTGTTACAATCCTGAACTATGAAAAGGATAAATGGAGCTAAGCTTAGACTGTGGGTGCTGTCAGCCCCAGCCTCCTGCTGCTGTTGTTCCCCTTTCTGGACTGTGGGAGCCATCTGCCCCAGCCTCCTGCTGCTATTGTTCCCCTTTCTGGACTGTGGGTGCCATCTGCCCCAGCCTCCTGCTGCTGTTACTTCTCTTGGCCTGCAACCTTGAACTATGAGCTAAAATGATTCCTTTTTTTCCTTAGATTGCTTTTCAGTTTACTTTATCACAATAAAAAAAAACAAATTAAGACAGCAGATTACAGAGATTGTTGTCTACAGTTTTGTGTTGTTCCTGACCTGCCTTTATTGTTCCTTTGGCTACTAATACCAGCCATTTTCTGAGGTTTGTTTTGGTTGGAGTCTACTGGCAATTTCATTCTGTCAGTATCTATAGTACTTATAGTCAGATATACAAAGCAAAGGAAAAGCCCAAACAATTTACCTTTGAAATTGTCTTGAATCCAAGGTTCCTGCTAAGTTTATTTTCTCATTACCTCTCACATTCTATTACTTTATTTATAAAATTTATAAAATATTTATAAAATAGTCATGGTTTATAATTATACTTGGAAGGAAGTGGTCCTTCTTTCTATGTGTTGCTTGTATTGGTTAATGAATAAAGAAACTGCTTTGGCCTGATAGGGCAGATGTTAGGTAGGCGGAGAAGACAGAATTGAATGCTGGGAGAAAGAAAGCAGAGTCAGGGAGATGCCATGGATCCTCCACCTGAGATGGACACTGGTTAGAATCTTTCCAGGTAAGCCACTGCCACATGGTGATATACAGATTAATTGAAATGGGTTAAATCAAGATGTGAGAGTTAGCCAATAAGAGGCTAGACCTAATGGGCCAAACAGTGATTTAATTAATATAATTTCTGTGTGATTATTTCTGGAATAAGCTAGACCATGCAGCCAAAAAGATTAAGAGGGCCTTCTCCATGCAATAATTTTAAACACACACACACACACACACACACACACACACACACACACACAAAACAGTTTAACACAGCTTTTTGCTGTTTGCTGGCAACATGCCAGCAAATATCCTTTAGGAGAGATTTTCCATGTCTACTGTTCTCCAAGATGTGTACAGAGACTTTTTTCCAGTTAATGTGTGTCCACACATGTGTGTAATTCTTTTTCTACATATAATACTTTGTTTCCATATGAGAATAGAATTACTGCCTTGTACAAAATTTCTACCTTGTAGAAAACATAAAGTAGAGAATTGGGTAATGTGTATAAGTTATCATAGAAAAGTTATTTAGTATAATGAAATGAAAGTGCATACTATAATATAAAAGTCATTTCACCATTTCAAGTTGATTGTTTGAATGCAACTAATTATTTCTTATTGGACAATCTTTAAGACAGATTTCTTTAATAATAAGAAAATACCTAAAATAAAACTGTCACATATTAAGCTGACTGTTTAAAGAGTCAAATTTTAAGAGTTAGGTTTTTGTTCATTTATTCATTAGCACTCTGTCAAATTACCTACCAAGCCTTTTGCCAAACAGATTTTTGCAAATAAGAGTTTGGCTAAGAAAAAGATCTATGAGAAATGTGATGATTAAACAATGATATCTTTAATCACCAAGATAGAATTCTGAAGTTTTGATATTTTCTGGTGAAGGCTCATTAACTTTTAGCAGGATGGGAGTTGTCAGGGTGTGGCAACATTTGAACTCTTAGGTTTAAATATAGGAAAGCTGACACAGAAGAGAAAACTAAGATGAGTGTGACGGGAGACAATGTACCTGTATTGTCACCTGAGCCAAGTCTCCCTGTCTGAGTCTCAGGTCTTGCTTCCTTATGCTAGCACTGAAGTTTGTAGCTTAAAAAGATGTTACTATCCTTCACACCATGGCAGTTCTCATCAGTCTTCCTAATGGAACTAAACTCGTACATGCTGAATACTTTCTGTAGCAACCACTAATTTAAGTATGTTAGCCTCATGTTACTTTGTAATGATAAGAAAATAGATATTATCACATAAAGCTCAAGAGCACTGAGCTATTCCCCATGGTTTCTACAGTTAATATGCAACAAAAATTTCTATTTAAGATGTATCAGACAAAATTCTGTCTCTTCTTTGGAGAGGTTAGCATAGAGTGGGCAAACAGACAAACAAGCCACACAGTTACATGATAAGTCATGAGGACTGGAGTAGTATATCATGAAAATATATTGGTAGTTTTGGCAGTGAATAGCCAGTTGTGGGTGTTTTGCTGGGTGTCTTAGTTACCGTTCTATTGTTGTGAAAATACGCCATGACAGAGGCAATTATTATAAAACAAATCATTTAATTGAAAGTTTGCTTAGAGTTTTAGAACATTAATCCATGATCATCATGGTGAGAGGCAGACAGGAATGGTGCAAGACCAGTAGCTGAGAACTTTACATCCTAATCCTTAGACATTAGAAAGAAAGAAAGCAAAGGGCCTGGCAAGAGCTTTTGAAACCTCAAAGTCCAACTCCAGAGACACACTTGCTCCCACAAGGCCACACCTCCTAATCCTTTCTAACCAGTTCCACTAACTGATGAGTAAACATTCAAATATATGAGGCCTTTGGAGTCTATGCTCATTCAAACCACCACACTGGAGAAAGATCATTCTCCCTTCTCAGAATTACACAGCTGCTTTAGCTCTATGCTTAGGGTGAGGCCCCATGCACTTTCCACCTTCTATATAGCATGTACACTGGACTGGAATTGCTCATGTGTTGTTGAGCCAGCCAAGTTGATGAGACTTCATGAGTACAGCCTTGCTGACATTTGCTATCATCATATCATGTCCGACTTTTGCTTTGAAGATCAAATTTGAAATCAGATACTCTATGTTCCCTCATTAGGGTAGACTTGAAATCATAAAAGTAAACATGTGATGACTACATGTCCAAAATCTAACAGCTTTATGCATGCTGTTAAGTCTCTGTCACAGACAAGTTTGCAAAATTTCTTTAGTCAAAAAAAAAAAAAATAGGAAGCTGGAAAAGTGTAGCAACATAGGATAAATGTTCACCATCATTTCCCATGTGTACCTTTGGTTTTGCAATGTATATATTTTTATGCCATGGGGTGATGAGGTTAAAAAGAACAGCAACACACAGAAAGATGAAGTAAGCTGCACAAAGAGATCCATATAGCTCTCAGCTTTTCTGCCCAATAATTGGTGTCCCTGAGGATCTATTACAGAAAAGATGCTAAGTCATTTTTACATGAAATTCCTTTACAGAGAAAAGAGAATGTATTTCAAATACAGAATATATCCAGACAATTACCCATCTATTCCAATATAAATAAAAAAATATGTCTTGTGCTTTTATTTAGCAGTAACAGAAAAGATCAATTGCATCATTCAGAGCAAACAGTACTTTTTCACATCCATCTATAAAACAAGTTATTGACAACTAAGGATTTTGAGGTTTTAGGGCACATTTTAAAGCCAACATTGGGGTTCTTTGTAGATATATTCTATAAGTTCTCCTTTCAAAAATCAATGAGGATCCCTACCCTGGTGCTCATTTCTTTCTCTCTATTCTGTTCTTTAACCTTCTCTTTATTTCCTCCAGAAATTTTTTGCAGTTGTTGTATTATGGCTTTACTAAATGGGTGAGGTGCTATTTTAAGACTCAATATCTTGCACTTTGCTGGTTTTCAGAAAGTCTACTAAAGAGTAGCCAGCATACTAAGTGTCTAAAAGTCTACTAAAGAGTAGCCAGCATACTAAGTGTCTAAAAGATTGCTAATCATTTTCATGTTTGGGTCATGAATTTTTTTCTTTAGGAAGTCCCAATACTGATGTTTTTCCTAAGGGTTAAATGCTGAAATTTTTCATAATTTTTGGAAAATAGGATATAAATTTTATTTTTTATTTTGTGTGTATTTATTTATTTATTTGTGTTATTTTATTAAAATTTTTTTTGTGTGTATAAGTGCTTGCTTACATATATGGAAGTGTACCACACATGAGTTATTGGTGCTCACAGAGGCAAAAAGTGTTGACTCTTTAGGAATTGGAGGTACAAAGAGTTGTGAGCTACCATGTGGGAGCTGAGAATTGAATTCAGGTGCTATATAAGAACAGCAAGTACATCCATTGAGCTATCTCTACAGATCTCAGTGTCACTTTGAAGCATTTTTAAATGCTGTAGAAAAAATAAGTTAAAATAAAAATGAAGTTTGTATTTAAAAAACAGGACAAAACTATCATGACCACACAAATTACATGCCCAACACAGAGCAAAATGTAATTTTAAAGTGCAGTTTAATTTCTATGAATAAACGTGAGACATGTGTTTATTCGTCACACTGTGTTCATCTTTATTTAAGGAATGTTGCTTTTCCTGATAGATTTCTTTTCTCTTAGATCTTTCACATCCTGGAATTAAACTACAGGATTGACTGTCAATGACTGACTTCTTTCCAACGGTATTCTGATTTCTTCTACTTCCTTTTTATGAGACAGAGACTTATTGGGCTTTAGCCTCTTTTCTTTCTCTATTATTTGAAACTTTCATAGATGTATACAGTATATTTTAATCTTATCTGTCCCCACTCCTTCCCTTCACATACTCCTTGACCTCTTCCCAATGCATCTACTTCTTGCTTCAGTTCGTAGTGTTCTTCTGCACATGGCCGTGAAGTCATCCCAGTATGTGGAGAACCTGTCTATCTGTCCCTCAAAGAAAGTAACTCTTCCTCCTACAGCAACCATCAAATGCTAATTTCATCAGTTAAGGGTGGGGTCTCATGATTTTCTCCCTCTCTATGCAGGAATATACTTTAACTTTTTTGAGATTTTTATGAATGATTACTGTATTAAAATCATTTATACCCCTCCCACTCCTACCTTCAACTCCTCTAGCATCCCTTCTAGTCCCTCTCAAATTCATGACTTCTTCTTATCTTATTATTAAAAGTAATTATGTATAATAATAATATTAATTGTTATTGTTATGATTACACACATAGCTTATCTTCCTGATTCTATTTATTGATGGTCATATGTACATGTGTTTAGAGATTACTTACCCTAATAGGGGGTTTATATCTCAAAAAACCAGATTCTTTCTCAACAGCACTTGATTGTCTATAGCTCTTTATGTAGAGGTGAGACCTTGTGAAATGACCTTCCCCATGTTAGCATGTTGTCTGGTGCTGTCATTCTGCAGGTAGTTTGGGCTACCGTATGGTAGAAATTTCATGGGTACCACTTTTCTGTTAGGTCTAGAAGAAACTAACATTCAGCAGGCATCCTAGTCCTCTGGTTCTTACCATCTTTCCAGCTTCTCTTCTGCAATATTCCCTGGGCCTTAGGTGTACGGATGGTAGAGTAGATGCACCACTTGGGTTCAGGAACCCTGTGGTAACTTATTCTTTGTATTTTGACCAGTTAAGCATCTCTTTCAAAGCTGCTATATGCTTCTTTGATGATAGGTGAGAACAACCCTTAACTTTGGGCTCAAGAGTAAGTATTTAGACTACAATCAGAAATTACATTTTCTTCAGAAATATGGCAGTACTGAGGTCTATAACCTCTTCAGTCATGGACAGTTGTTTATGTTTACATAACAGGTATATATTCTCTCATATTGAGTAGGTACTCAACACAACTAGACAGCTCTTGTGTACTTCAACAAGAACAGTGTCACTCTTACACAGTTTCTGGAGTCCAGTTCAAGAAGAGGGCAGGCAGGATCTGGAGTGGCTGGATGCAAGAGCAGCGAAGGGGAAATCAGACACAGGATACTTCATAGTTTCATTTTATGAGAAATGGACCGAGAAGAAACACATCACAGTATGACTTGACCTACTTTGACAACTAAAATCTTTCACTGGCTTTGTTTATACACAAAATCATTTCCTTATAGTCTTTATTCATTGATTACAATGGCTTTCATGTTACATACTTTTTCTAAAGTCTTCCTTGATTATGTAAGTGTATCAAAGTCTTTAAGCAAAGTGAGCAAAAAGAAAATTTTGTGAGAACTAAAATCTAACATTATGATGAAAAACAATTCTTTTAATTCCTCTCCTTTTCCTTAACACCAGTGTCATAAGGCCTTGCAGTTACAGAAATACTAGGCATATCAGAAGTTATTTGTTACTACTTGTTATATCAAGTTTTTACTGTATTATTCTATTAACCTACAAACAAATATAGAGATATCCTATCTGGGATTTCTATAACCACAAGGTTTTATGACACTGAATATCCAATCTTTCTATGAAAATCCAATTCCTGATTTTTTACTCAGTATATTTTACCTGCACATTTTGTGATTTGTCACAGTTTCAAATGCTTTATTTTATTTTTAATTGCAAGTTAAAGGGATATGAGGTGCATCCCACTTTATTTGATAGATGTATACATTTATAATCATGAAATCAATATAGTTTTCATGTCCATCACTTCAGTTATCATTTCTTTATAATAAAGTTATCAAAATTCTTTCTTATAGCTATTTTAAGTACACATTTTGCTAATTATAGCCATCCTATGCTGCATAAAAATATCAT
Organism: Microtus oregoni; assembly: GCF_018167655.1. NCBI lineage: Eukaryota > Metazoa > Chordata > Mammalia > Rodentia > Cricetidae > Microtus > Microtus oregoni. The sequence goes on from NW_024544738.1 coordinate 879,535, forward strand.
AACTTACTCTCCTTACATACCTATAACTTATATCTATTAATTCTCCTTCCCAACCTTTTTAAATGCTGTTCTATTTCTACTTCTATGAGCTCAAACTTTTTAGAGTCCTCATATGAATAAGGTTTAAAATTATTTGTTTTTCTGTGTCTGAATTTTATGCTAGTCTTATCAGCATTTCTTCCATTTTATATTTTTGAGAATATGATTACATAATTTTCCCATTTTCTCTCCTAATCTTCCTATATGTCTTCAGGTTCATAGCCCCTTTTACGTTAATTGTTGTATACATACATACATGTGTGCATACAAATATGTAACTAGAACCTGCTCAGTCCATGTGTTGTTGCTTGTATGTATATGCTTTCAGGTCTGACCATTTGTTTCTCTTCCCTGGAGAAGACTATTTCTCCTACTCCCAGCATCCCTTAGTAGTCTAGGAATGGAACCTCTTGACTTTCCTCCATCCACATTAGTATGTATGTTAATATCCATCCCCTTTCCATCACTTTCCTCTATTCACTGCTTTGCCTGTTCTCTCTGACATCATCATTCACAAACATGCCATAGCTGATATGCCAATAAAATCAAATTCCCTATAAAGAACCCAAATGTTGCTCTGTTCATGCTCTGTATTTTTTCTAGTGAGAAAACCATTTAAAAGTCATTATCTTCACTGTAATAAACGTGGGTCTGCTTGAATTTAGAATTAGTGTCTTCTACCAAAACATTCCACTATGATCTGTACATTTGTAATTTCCCTCCTGAATCCATAAGTTTGAATCATCTCTGACTGATCTCTGTTATGTTTAACTTTACCTATATCTGCAATATGTTGAATTTTAATTAAATATAAATTCACAAAATATTATTTTAATCATTTCTTTCATGGTCAGCCACATTGACATCTCCTTTAAATGGCTCATTATAAAATCTATAACCCTATTAACATTAATTTCTAACACTTGTCTGCTGCTCTTGTTTTATTTTGCTTATTTCTCACTTTGTTCAATTTTGAAAAGAAGGATAATAAATCCTAGTTTCCTACTGCCTTAAAAAATTTTAAAAATCACTAGACAAAATAAGAGGCCCATGGTTATACTGTACTATTAAATTTCCCCATATTAGTGTGTTCCCTTGCCTATTCAAGCATAATTATCTTTTATTGGCAGGTTAATTCTCAAGAAGAAGAATATTAATGCAGTGTTGGCTTACCTTCCTGAATGCTTGCATCTAAGAGTTTTTGTTCATCATTCTTACAAGGTTCCTTATATACCGTTGCTTTGTCAACACCAATATTGAGGTGAACAATGTTTCAAGCATGGTAACCAGCTCAAATAAAGAAAAAAAGGTTCAAGAAAATAAGTTTAAAATTTGTTAATGGCAAGCAAGCCCAGAAGTTGTTGATATGTAATGGTTACACGTGAGAGTAATTTACATGATAAAATTTTCCGAGAGATTATATAATGTTATGCATATATGCAAATGAAATTATGTACATGAAAGATAGCTGTCCACAGCATTCATGCTACCTTCCGCCTGTCCTTCCTCCAGTCACTGTTCTTCGTGCTTGCTTACATGGAGCATCCTTATCACTGCCCTCTTCCCTGATGACTCATTTTTCTGTGTTTGCATGTCTTTGCCTTCTAATGCTCTATACAAAAGCATAAACTGCACCCACTAAGGGCATACTTTTGTGTACTATTTAAAGAAGACATTTAAGTATCCCCAATGCCAATCCAACCTATAGAGCAGTAAGGGAGTGAAATTTGTTCCATGTCTATTGCATCACAAGCATAGTAGAAAGTATTTATATACAGAACATAATTCATCTAATAAGACCTCTAGGGCTTGGGAACATCTCCATATGTTAGTAAAAGAACTAGGGCTCACGGAAAATAAAGGCTTGTTTACTAGGTATGGATCAGGAACTAATATGCTTTTTGTGTCTATGCTTGACTTACATTCTAATAAAAAATTCTACATGACCTTTGAACTTCTTCTATTGAGAATTCTCTGTTCAGCTCAGTGCCTCATTTTATAGTTGGGTTGATTAGCATTTTACCGTCTAGTTTCTTAAGTTCTTTATATAATTTGGAGATCAGACCTTTGTCAGTTGTGGGGTTGGTGAAGATCTTCTCCCAGTCCGTGGGTTGCCCTTTTGTCTTAGTGACAGTGTCCTTTGCTTTACAGAAGCTTCTCAGTCTCAGGAGGTCCCATTTATTCAATGATGCCCTTAATGTCTGTGCTGCTGGGGTTATACGTAGAAAGTGGTCTCCTGTGCCCATGTGCTGTAGAGTACTTCCCACTTTCTCTTCTATTAGGTTCAGTGTGTTCGGACTGATATTGAGGTCTTTAATCCATTTGGACTTGAGTTTTGTGCATGGTGATAGATATGGATCTATTTTCATTCTGACAGAGACCCACATTGGAGCACCGGACAGAAATCTCAAGGTCCAAATCAGGAGCAGAAGGAGAGAGAGCACGAGCAAGGAACTCAGGACCACGAGGGGGTACACCCACACACTGAGACAATGGGGATGTTCTATTGGGAACTCACCAAGGCCAACTGGCCTGGGTCTGATAAAGCCTGGGATAAAACTGGACTCTCTGAACATAGTGGACAATGAGGACTACTGAGAACTCAAGAACAATGGCAACGGGTTTTTGATCCTACTGTACGTACTAGCTTTGTGGGAGCCTAGGCAGTTTGGATGCTCACCTTACTAGACCTGGATGGAGGTGGGTGGTCCTTGGACTTCCCACGGGGCAGGGAACCCTGATTGCTCTTTGGGCTGACAAGGGAGAGGGACTTGATTGGGGGAGGGGGAGGGAAATGGGAGATGGTGGAGGGGAAGAGACAGAAATCTTTAATAAATAAATAAATTAAAAAATAAAAAATAAAAAAAAATTCTACATGAATTCTTACATCCCTAAAATTGTCTTCAAACTCTCCTAAGTCCTTCTGAGCTGCTTATCAGGAGGAGTCTGAAGAGACCTTATAATATTCTTTTTTAAAAAATGCTGCAAGATCCCCACGGCAGTAGGCAGCAGAAATGCTGTAGGTCCCAAATGGTGGTAGTGGGCCATGTGAGGCAAGCAGCAGGCTCTGGGAGCAGCCAGTCCCAGGCAGAGAAGGCTGCTGGTCTCAGAGCAGTGGTGGCGGGCCATGTGGCAGCAGGCAGTGGGCCCCAGGCAGAGACGACTGCTGGTCCCTGAGCAATGGCTGGTCCTAGGCAGGGAGATACATGGCGGGCGGGCAGAAGACAGAAATATGGATAGACGCAACATGCAGGGTGAGGTTGAATGTTTATTCAGGGGGTTATGGAGGAGGAATGGTGAAGGGGGGACAGAGAGAGAGGGAGAGAGAGAGAGAGAGAAGAGGAGAAAGAGACAGAGAAAGAGGGAAGCAGAGAAATGGGGAGAGGGGAAGAAGCGAATTAACTCTGTTACATATGTTTTAAACAATATTGCGCCTCTGATAGGGCCCATCAGAGGCGTCCACGTTGCCCAATTCTTGTTCACTCTTTCTATGTATAATACTTGTTTATTACATCTCATTTCAGACTACAAAATCATGAGTCTCATATTTTAAACTGGGACACCAGACATTCCTATGCCACAGACATCAGTCAGAAGCAAAGAGACCAGCTATGCCAGGATGTTCCCAGCACACAGCCTTCTTCAGGTCCCCCCTGCCAAAGACGATGCCCACAATCAGCCGGAAGCAGTCTTGAGAGTTCGCCACCCCAATTCCTTTGGGCTGTGGTTTCTGGCCTTTTATTATAAGGAAGACCTGGGAATGTTGTGCTTTCCTGTCGCTTTAAGGGACAGGCCACACCCACTCCCATTACCTCTGACCTGCCCGCCTCCATCTTGCCCCTTTCCTTTTCTGCTTCCTTGACATGTGCACGTGTTCTCTCTGTCTCTCTCTCCTTTTTTTCTCTTTTCTCTCTCTGTCTCTCTGTCTCTGTCTCTCTCTCTCCATTTCTCCTGTAATAAATATTTTACCTTTATGCCTATCTTTTGTGTTTATGTGTCTGTTACTCACCGCCACGCATGGCACCGCCCATGTGGCGTGTGCCCTCCCGCTGGTGGGAAACTGTAGCCGCTTGTCGCATGGCAGCTCCGCCAGCCTGCCCTGGGGACCTACAACCATCTCTTTGGGGCTAGCCGCTGTGCTGCAAACATCTTAGAAATATTTTAGGAATAAGACCTTAGGATACAATTTATTGTCATTGCTCTTAGTTGTTCATCAGAACTTGATGATGAGACACTGTTACTGAAAACACTCTACATTTGTTTTGTAGGGCATAGGGAAATCAAGGCAGTACTGATTGGAAGCTGCCTCCCTGATGTCCAACTTTCATAGTATGGGAAGGTGTTATGCAGTGCAGGCTCTTGGGGGGGGGGTTGCATAATGAATAGTGGAGGGTCTCTGCAGCACCATTCTAAATGAGGCGATAATGGCAGTCGAGGACTACTGGAAAATCAAGTAATCAGTTTGTTTCATGGATGTGACCTTTAGTAAGCTGTTCACGGTCTGGTGGATGGCCTTAAATACACAAACAAGAGGAAGATTTAATTGAATTCAGTAGGTTATAAAAAATGAAAAAGAAGAATAGGACATAAAGTTGAAAGGAGGCTGTGAGAGAGAGGGTTCCAGGAAGTAGAGAATAGAGGTGGGGTGGACAAGCCCAAACTACACTGTGTACATGTACAAAATTCTCAAAGAAAAAATTTTTTTTATATTTTATTTTTTTTACTGAGAAAAGGAAAAAAAAGTTTCCCCCTCCTCCCAGCCTCCCATTTCCCTCCCCCTCCTCCCACCCTTCTCTCCCTCCCCCCACTCCTCTCCCCCTCCCTCTCCAGTAAATAGAGCAGTCAGGGTTCCCTGCCCTGTGGAAAGTCCAAGGTCCTCCCCCCTCCGTCCATGTCTAGGAAGGTGAACATCCAAACTGGCTAGGCTCCCACAAAGCCAGAACATGAAGTAGGATCAAAACCCTGTGCCATAGTCCTTGGCTTCTCATCTGCCCTCATTGTTCGCCATGTTCAGAGAGTCCGGTTTTATCCCATGCTTTTTCAGTCACAGTCCAGCTGGCCTTGGTGATCTCCTAATAGATCAGCTCCACTGTCTCAGTGGGTGAGCGCACCCCTCGTGGTCCTGACTTCCTTGCTCATCTTCTCCCTCCTTCTGCTCCTCATTGGGACTTTGGGAGCTCAGTCTAGTGCTCCAGTGTGGGTCTCTGTCTCTATCTCCATCCATCACCAGATGAAGGTTCTATGGTGATATGCAAGATATTCTTCAGTATTGCTATAGGATAGGGTCGTAAAGAACAAAGATTTTTAACATTTTGTGATGAGTCTTTCTCTGTTTGGACGGCTCCCAAATAATGACATGGAGACTTATTAATTGTGAAACTCTGTCTGTAGGTTAGGATCATTAAAAACTAGTTCTTACAACTCAAATTAACCCATTTATATTATTCTACGTTCTGCCACGTGGTTCGTGGCTGATACCTACCCTCCTGCACATCTTGCTTGCTCTGAATCTCCTGGAATTTCTGCATTTCTTTTCCCCACAGTCCTCTCTGTTCCCAGAAGTCCCACCTATACCTTCTGCTTAGTTCATTGTCATTCAGCTCTTAATTACACCAACTACAGCAACATATCCTGACAGTGTACAAATATTCTACAACAATATTTGCACTTGTTTTATGAAATAGTGAACTTTGATCAAATATGTGCCCACACAGACATGTTCACACGTGGACATGCAGTCACACATTTGATTGAATATGCAGTGTGTCCTGTTTTCATTGGTGATATTGTAGAAATAATGCAAAAGAGCAACTTGGAACTTGTTTCCTTCTTGGCAAAACTGGCCTATGGGCAAGGAATTGTCCATGCATTGACCACTGACAAAATGAACAATGTCTGGATGGGCCAAGCCAAATACAAGAAAAAAGGTTGTCAAAGTTTGCCAAAGCAGGGTAACATCATGGTTTTGAAAATTTTATTGCCTCTGAGAATGGTCTGTCAGTTACTCTAGGCCTTAGCCAAACTTGGTTGCTCCAACATTGCAAATGAGACTTTGGGTGATTGCCCAAGTAGCCAGTTGTCTCTGTCATATGTTACACATTTTGGAAATTGTTTGGTCATACTTCTTGCTTACTCAAGTAATATTATTTCCTTTCTTGGATCTTCGATGAGGTTGAAGACTAGATAGTTGTACTTACTTTCCTCTCATGACTTGGCCAAGTTATTTATTATACAAGACTTCAACTCATTAGGATAAGATAATTATTGAAACATTTATCACATGTTTTTTGCTTGATATATTTGTTTTTATTTTATATAATTCTGTATCAGGCTTAGAACTTCTCTTATTTAAACAAAAGGGGGAGGTGCTATAGGAATTTCTACTGCCAGTAGCCTTTAAGTTACCCTCCCACTTCGGCGTGGCTTCTTATACTAATTATGCCTATATAAAGTGCTTCTGGCCTCTGTTCAGGCTGCAGGATTTGGTTGCTGTTCTCTGTTCCAGCAGACAACTGTGATTTGTGAGTCTATCCCTAAATAAATAGCCCTTTATTATTCTCAAATATGAGCTAGTGTGGGATTTTTTTAAGCATCTTTCTTCATAAACTCTTATAATGATTTAATTTAAGCACATAATGATTAATTAGGCACAATTCATTAACTATCTACCGATGCAAATTAATAATACCAATACATTTTACTTACAGACTAAAGATAGTGAGAAAAGTTGATTAAGTTTAATATAAATCATAAAAATAAATATAAATAAGAGTGAAATAAAAGATTATGATGAACACATAATTAAACTACCAGTGAGTTTCTCTAAACCTGGTTATTGTAACCTCTTAACTATAAAAATGGAAATTCTGAATTATTTCTAAGTCAGGGAATATTGTGAATTTAAAATTATTAATAGACAGAGAATTTTTATGTCAGTGTAATTAATTGAGAAAAGTGCTTATCTTCCAGGGGGCCCTTAAGAATATGTGAGAAATGCCAGTACTTGAATTGACAGGCAATTAAGTAAGAGAAATTGACTAACAAAGCATAGAAATGAAAAGAAAATATGAATTATTGTTAGAACAGGTTGGATAAATATGATTGAAATAATTAGTTCTTGGTACATCTACAATTTTTTTCTAATTAGAAGCTTAAAAAATTTAGGAAAAATATATGTGACATTTTAAAATTACCTTTCCAAGTTGCTCCCAAAATGTTAAATAAGTACAGCAAAGTTTCTTAGTAAACTATGTAGTGTATGTATCAGTTCCTGGGTGGGGTTTATAGCACCCTGTATTTAGATGAGGGATATGCAATTGATATCCAAATGCTTGTGTGTATGCTTTAATTCATGAAAATTTCAGTATGATGAAAATCTGGAACATTGACTGGGTCTGTAAGAATGTTTGAACAACTAAAACAAGTTCAAGCGTGGTGTATGCACTTACGGAGGTGAAGGCAGAAAGGTCAGGTGTTCAAAGTCAGGCTGAGCCATCTACACTATATCTCAAAGTAAAGAAAGAAACTAGTTAATGAATTAATTAGTAGAAAAAACATTAAATCTTCCTGATTTTAAGGTTACATATTAGATGAATCAAGATAAGCACATAGGTTCGTTGTAGTCGATCACTCCACAAATCCCAGATTTTTGGAGGCAGAGTCATAGGGATCTCTGTGAGTTTTAGGTCAGTCTGTTCTATGTAGCAAGTTCTAAGTCAGCCAGAGCAGCTAAATAATGAGACCCTGTCTCAAAAACAAACAAACAAATAAATGACATAGAGATACATTGCAGAAATGTTAAAAGTTTAAAATGATAAAGAAATTATTAGATTTGCATTTGGAATAATAAAAACCAAAGTTGAAAGCAGCTATGTGATAATATGAAGTAGATCAACTGTCAGGGAATCTTTTGCCCCACTTTATGGTAAAACAAGATTTTTACGAACGGTCGTATTATCTTTCTGCATCTGGTTACCTCACTGAGGATGGCTTTTTTTTTCTAATTCCATTTGCCTGCAAATTTCAAAATGTCATTGTCATTGCTTTTTTATAACCACTGAGGAATATTCCATTGTGTAAATGAATCACATTTTCTTTATCATTTATTCTTTGATTGAGGGGCATCCAGGTTGATTCCGGGTTCTGGCTATGACTATTACTAATAATGCTGCTATGAACATAGTTGAGCAAATGTCTTTATGTAATGAGTGTACACGGTTTGTACTCACTCATAAGTGAATATTAGACATAATGCAAATGATAACCAGCCTACAATCCATAACTCCAGAGAAGCTAGTTAGCAAGGAGGACCCTAAGAGAGACATACATGGATCCCTTGGAAAAGGGAAAAAGACAAGATTTCCTGAGTAAACTGGAAGCATTTGCTGGGGACAGGGGTAGAGTGGGGAAAGGGTTGAAGGGAAAAGGGAGGGGATAAGGTGAAGAGGAGGAGGACATGAGGGAATGGGGATGGGATGGCCAAGTTCAGGGAAGGACAGAAAGGGAGGACAAAGAACAAGATATCTTAATAGACAGAGATGTTATGGAGTTATTGAGAAACATGGCACAGGAAAGTTTTCACGAATCCACAAGGATGGCCCAGTTAAAATTCTAAGTAATATTGAAGGGGGCTTCTGAATTGTCCTTCCCCTGTACACAGACTGATGACTACCTCAATTGTCATCACAGTATCTTCATCCAGTAACTGATGGAAGCAGATGCAGAGATCCACAGCTAAGCACTAGATCAAGCTCCCAGAGTCTAATCAAAGAAGAGGAGGAGTGATAATATGAGCGAAGGGGTTAAGACCATGATGGGGAAACCCATAGAAATAGCTGACCCGAGCATATAGTAGGAGCTCACCGACTCCAGACTGACAGCTGGAAAACATGCATAGGACCAAACTAGGTTATCTGAGTGGGTGACAGTTGGCTTGGGCAGTTTGTGGGGTCACTGGCAGTTGGATCAGTGTTCATTCTTAGGGAATGAACTTGCTTTTTGAAGCCCATTCCCGATGGAGGGATATCTTGCTCAGCAGGGAGGCCCTGGTCCTGCCTCAAAGTGATGTGACAGACTTCGTTGACTCCCATGGGAGACCTCACCCTCTCTGAGTAGTGGATGGGAGGGTGGAGTGGAGAGAAGGTGTGGGAGGAGGGGAGGGCAGGGGAAGTGGGATTGGTATGTAAAAATAAAAAAGATTGTTTTAATTAAAAAGTTCAGTGTGTGAAATTATCAAAGAATGAATAAAATATTTTTAAATATTTTAAAAATAAGTATTTTAAAATAGAAAATAGAAAAATCATATTGTATTAATAGAATCTCAATTTGAAAGCATAATGTTTAGTTCTTGATTAGAAGCTAACTTCTTTTTCATTTTTATAGCTTATAATAGACATGGAAATGAATTGGTTATGGTTATTTTATTTAACAAAACAGGAGGAATAAGCAATTATTCTTAATAAGAGAAGTAAAAATATAACCAGACAATTGTAACTTTTGTCAGGGGCATATTACATACTGGGATACATGCAAAGAAATGAAATTTTAAAAGAAAATTTTATTTCCTAACTTGCAGCATGAGGGAAAACATATTTAAATTAAAAATCACCAATAAAAAGCTAAGCATTTTGATTTTCTTGCATGAATTGATGTATGAAACTGTCTAACTGGATTTGAGGCTCACTTAAAAGGAATAATGTCATGCCTGCTGCCAGAAATGTACCCAGCTCTACCTGTCTAGTGAGGTCAGAGATCACGGAGGAGAACCTGTAACCTTCCTAAATGAATACGGCTCCAAGCTGCACTCTGAATACTTGTCCTTATACTCACTGGTAAGTGTAGATCTTTTCCCTCACCAAAGAAGCATCTTTTTCAAGTAGACAGAGATCCATAGAGAAAGTCATAACCCAAAGTGCATAGTATAACTGATCATGGAGTGCTGAACCCCAGCTGAAACATATACAACATAGCCCCTATATTTAAGGCACAGAAAACATCTCAGAAGAAGCGTTGGAAGACTGAGCTAAAAGATCAGGATGTCTGCTGTGAAACTGTGTCTTCTGTGTATGACAGGGTGTTGCTCCCATGAAATCCCAACAATGTGGATATCTAAACAAGACCTGAACTATTTCGTCAACAATTTCAAACTGTTGGGAGGAGAATCAGACTTCCTCAGGGATGATGAGTTCCCTGACTGGTTATTCAATACCACTTGGTCAGCACTAGAAACATATATATGCAGGCAACACTGAGCAGACTCAGGATATTATACTTATATGTTCATTCATTTATATGTAGATGTTACAATAAGGAGGAGACCATGAATTTGAGAGGGGGCAGACACAGGAAGGGCTAGAACGGGGAAGAGAGGGTGTAGAAATGATGTAATTATATTTTAACTAAAAATAAAATAAAAAGACAACAAAAATGCCATCTTTGATTTTCATTTAAATTGTAATGAAGTCAATGTATAAATCTCCCCAAAGGAAGACATCTTAATACATCTAATAGTGTCTGTGATGTAACAGCATCCATGATCTACATATTCACACTTAAATTTTTGACTAGTTTGACAAACTTCAAGTATTTATCTGAAATGAAATCTTCATTTATTTTTTATTAAGTTTTATGATTTCAATTTCTTGGTATACCTTTCTCCATTGTGTAAATTTAAACTAAAATTATCAGGTACTTTTTTCTAAGAAAAGCAATCCCAATATTTCAAAAACAGAACAGTTTCCATTTGGTTATGTTGCCAAAGAAATTAGGAAAATGCAAAATGATTATCCAAACACAAGATAGAAGATAAAGTAATTCTACAATAGAAAGTATATGAAGTGATGGTTTCATTATTTAGCCTGATTTAATCATTCTGTACTGTTGACATATCAAAACATTTCATTGCATTCCCCAGAGTTACAACTTGTCAATTATGAATGCATTTTTAAAACGATGGAATTCTTTTTCTTAAATCAGATTGTTTTCTTTTAAATAGACTTTCGAGATAACAATTTATCCTTATTTTTTTTCCTCTGAAGATACTGGTCATTTGCTTATCTTCTGCTCCCATATTTAAAACACTAACTCGCTGCTAATGATGGATTAGCACTTTTTTTCAAACATGTTTTCAGGTGTTCCTCATTTTAATAAGCCCCACCTGCTTACAGCAGGTGTCAATTCAGTATTAAGTTAGCAAAATATACGTAGGATTAAAAGTAATCCATGACCCAGACTACCAGAAATATATTAGAACCTGTGTATTGGGCACTTTGCATGCTTTTCTTAGTGGTTAATTTGTTCTCAATCTTCTGGAGAACGTTACCATCTAAAAACACATGAACACATTTATTACTGCAGATAGCCTCTCTTCACTTGACCCATTAACCCTCTATAAACTAGAATCAGCCCAATGAACTTCCCCTGTGACCAGCATTGACTCTGAAAAAAAATGCTGCTACAAAGGCCAAACTCTTACTTACCCCAGAGATGTTTGTTTCTATCAAAGAAGTGAAATGATTTGAACAAAACTATCATTATACAGTCAGGTTTTATAAGCAACTTTTATTCAGATGCTTGGTTATGAATAACACTTTTTATTAAAAACTTTTGAGTCATAAATCCACTAGTCTTTCTCCTTGATGTTTGTCAATAATAAATGCCAAGCAAAATGAGCTTGCCTATTAGTTACTTCTAATGAATTAAAATTCATAGTAATTTATTTCAATAATTATGCCTTGGACATGTGATCCCTTGAACTCATTTATCTTTTCCTTTTGGTAACAGATCAATAAAAATTTTTCTGGATAACAAGATAATGTGGAAATGTTGATTCCCTCTGCCACTTTATTTTCATCCTATGTCACATAGTGTTTCATATATCTTTTTTAAAAATATAAATAATTTTCTCTAATAAGGAATAAAAATACAGCTTTCAGAGAAGGGAGATGATATGATCTATGTGTGTGATAAGATGCTGTGTATAACCAGATGTGAGACAGTTCAAGTCAAGGGAATCATAAAATACTGAAGAGTATGTAAAGGCTATGCCCTAAAAGATTGTTAAATGATTCTGTAACTCTAGCTCAATGAGAGCACTTTTCTATCAGCTTTATGGGTTCAGATATGAGGGCTTGGGGATAAGCATGTTTGTGATTCTTCAGTTCCTTCTGAAAGCAGGATTGGAAGTCCGAGCACTTGAGTCACATATTCAAATATGTGCTTTATAATGTCAATTTAGTGTGTAACAAACAGCATCAAGGTGCAAAACTGGATATATTAATGCTATAAGACAGAGAAAACCATTTAAACTGAGACTGAATCTATTTCTTAGCTAAAGATTTTCAAAGTTTAGCTATATTCACTGATAATTTTTAGTCTAAGTTCATCCTTTCAGCCCAAAGGGGGTAGTCTTTCTGTATTAACTAAATGTCAACATCGTAGTTAGCATAAAGTTTAGCCAAAAGATATGCTCTGTTCCCAAATAGTTTTTTATGGTGGAGTGAGAAAGAAAATGGAATAGTTGAAGCATGGAAAACAGAACACCTATATCTGAAGTAAATGTCACTTACAAGGCAGAAATACCTTGGAAGAATATTTTAGGACTAATCAGTATTGAAATGATAACTTATCGGAATAATTTTAGAACCTGTGAGGAATGACTTCTGAGGAAATGTCACATAAGTCAGAACGCTAACTGTGACATACACTGCAGCTGCTTCATAACTTACGTATTCTTTCTTACAATCTGTAATAATGGTAAGAAAGCATATATATGTTTCTTTTGAAACTTAAATATAGGGTTTTTTTTTTTTTGGTTTTTCAAGACAGGGTTTCTCTGTGTAACAGCCCTGGCTGTCCTGGAACTAGCTCTTGTTGCTCAGGCTGGGCTCAAGCACACAGAGATCTGCCTGCCCCTGCCTCCTGAGTGTTGAGATTAAAGGCGTGCGCCACCACTGCCTGGCCTTTGGGTATAATTTTGATTAAGGAAGGAAAGTTCTGAACTCTTCACATTCATTCTAGTCCTCTCTCTGCCACGAATAAGCCTCCTCCTTGTTCAGTGAAGCCCAACTGGAAGGACATACGTCAGGTATGCATACACCCAACCAGAAATAGATATAGTAGTAGACAATGAGGCAACGACAGCAAAAAATTACATCCTGATTCAGCAAGGTCATTGGTTAGTACACAAAGAACTTCTGATTTCAACATTGCAGAAATGATAAACTAGTTTAAGGGAAAACTTCACAAAGGAATAATTAATAAACTTGAGTAAGAAAATCCTTTTAGAAAACAAAACCAACAAATAAAAATTCAATTGAATTCAAGGTAAAACCTGAGAACCAAAGAGTCTATACTGTACCATGGGAAGGCCAGAATACTGAGACATAATTTACCAAAACAGGTACAACAAATTTTCTATGTAAGAGAAGTTGAGTTGGTGGTCAGAAACTTCAGAAATAAAATTTCAGACCCTGATGATTTTGCTGATGCCTTCTATAAAATATTGCAAGCCTAAAATAACTTCAAAGTACAACTCTCAGAGGCAGTAGAAAAGACATCTTTTCCTCATTTTATAAGGGTAGTACACACTTATAACTCACCCTTGAAGATCATTAACCAAAAAAGTAAGGTATAAACAAATATGTCTCCTGAATTGTGACCGAAATGTTCAACAAAATAGAAAATAATATATGGAATATATTAAAAGGATAATGTAGCACATCTGTGCATGATTTTGTTAGAATTAATGTTTTTCTTTATAATAAAATGTTAATTATTGATTCTTAGATTTCACCTGGGAAGAAGGGGGGCATAAGAAAATATTGTTCCTGTTCTCACAAAAACAAAAGCAAATCTCTGGATGACTTGTAAGTTTGTGGTGTTCCCTGAGCTCGTCATAAGTTCAGAACTGAAGAGCAGTTTTGCAAGACCAAAACTAAATATAGCAGAGATGGCATAAACCCTTGGATAAAGAGCAGAACTGTCCCACAGTCTCTGGACAGAGTTAACTGAATAACGGGGGAAAATATGTTTCTCACGGTGCAGGTGTCACAAAAATGCTGTCAACTTTTACCAAGAACTTTCTCTACTGTGGCACAAAATTACTTTTTGATAATGAAGAGATCCATCTCCCTTGAACTTCTCAAAGTAGAATTTCATGGTCTCTTGATAGAGATGGAATGTAGTAATAGGAACGAGAAGCGGCGGGGCTGCGTCCCGCTGCCCGGCTAGCTTTACCCGAAATAATTACACAGAAACTGTATTCTTTTAAACACTGCCTGGCCCATTAGTTCCAGCCTCTTATTGGTTAGCTCTTACATATTGACCTAACCCATTTCTAATAATCTGTGTAGCCCAAGAGGTGGCTTACCAGGGAAGATCTTAACCTGCGGCTGTGTCCAAGAGGGGAATCATGGCGACTCCTGCCTCGGCTTCTTTCTCCCAGCATTTTGTTCTGTTTACTCCACCTGTCTAAATTCTACCCTATCAGAGGGCCAAGCAGTTTCTTTATTAATTAACCAATGAAAGCAACAGATAGACAGATGACACACCTCCATCAATGGAATGTTTACAGGTGTTTAAGTCATCAGCATGTAGCCTCACAATTAATGCCCATATAACAAGGGACCTTAGAGAGCACCTCTCTCCCTTTGCTGTGTGAGAATCCAACAAAGAGATTGCCATCTCCAAACAGAAAACAGATCCCTACAATATATCACGTGTTCTGAAACCTTTATTTTGAACCCTCACTATCAGGATATGTAAAAATACAAATTTATGTTTTTTGTAACCACTCAGTTTGTAGTGTTCATTTATATAAATCTACCTAGGCTAAGACTTCTTTAGTTTAAGTAAGTCTGATGGCAAGAGAAAATATATTTTTTTTTAAATTAGAGAGGGCAAGAAGACTTATTAGATGGAGGCTCTTGTAAGCAGACAAGAAGAATTCAATTCTATTCACATATTCTAGGTGTGGCAGGAGAGAATCAATACCTCTTCAGTATCCTCTGGCCACTACAGGAAGGCTTCACTTTCATGAATGAAAGAATGATACATATTTTAAGTTATATTAAACTTATACACAAGTGATAACAAATTATGAAAGAATTCGCCCTTTTCTAATTTCTTTAAGACTTATGACTATATGACTGCTTTGATAATTTAAAGAACTGAATAACATCAACCTGTTAATACTGATATTTTTCTGAGGTCTTGCTAGGAACTTCTAGAGGAAACTAAACCTAGACAAAAGGCCAGTATTGGTTAATTCAGGATAGACTGAATCCAAGGAAAGTCTGTCTATCTTATGACCAATTAATAGTTTCTATATCATTTCAATTTTCATTTAGTACCACTGTTATGGAAGTTAGTCTCTTACATAGTAGGGGCTCACAAAATTTATATGTTTGATAGAATATAATTTATTAAACCATGCAAAAAAAAATGAGTCCATAATACAATACCTGGAGTAATTGCTATGATAGAATCATTGGTTTCTGGCAGAATAGACTGACTATCTGGGGTGTTGCGCAGTCATTCCTCAAGAAACAATGTCTGAGTTGAAGTCAAAGGGTAAACATAGGAAGACTGGAAACAGCAACTGGGAGGATGCCAGAGACAGGAATGACAGAGCCTGTGTATGAGCCATAGCCCTGTAATGGGAGAGCCACAGGATTGAAATGCTATAGGAAGGCGTAAAACTGGAGCTCAGAAAACAAAGGGCTATGAACCCTTGGATCTAAATTGATGACTCACCTACATGATGCATTGGTGCAATAGTGTGATAAAGTTGTGGTTGGATTTTAAGTCCACTTTACAGGACAGAACCCATACCTGACATTTCTCCAGTGCCCAAGAATCTGAGACTAGTTAAGGCTTGGATCAAGGGTGAAACCAAATACCACTGTTCTGGAAAAGGAGCAGAAATAAAGTGACTCCTAATGACATCTGCTACACCTATGGTTCAGAGTCTCACTCAGCCAACATCAGAGAAGCTTTCTCCTGCAGTAGATGGGAATAGAAAGAGCCACAGTTGGAGAATGTGCAAAGAGTGGGACACCATGGAACACTCAGTTCCAAATGAGATGTATTCACCAAATCCCCCTCCTCAGGGCTCAGGAAATTATATAGAAGAGGAGGCAGGAAAATTGTAAGAGCCAGAGGGGATGGATGACATTAAGGAAACAAAGTCCTCCCATAGGACTTACACAGTCACAGAGACTGTGACAGCAGGCATATATGGGCACGCACGAATGCAAACCACGTGATGTCTCAGCACTGAGATGGGGAAGAAACATAGCCCACATCCCTATCCAAGAAGATGTTTCCAGTTAACAACTGCTCACAAAGGAAAAATCATTTCTCCAATGAAGTCCTATGATTTTACAAACCACATTTAATGGTATGTCCTATGCCCAGCAGTAGATGGCAAGCACAAAACAAACTGTAAGGTAGTTTTGTAGTTTTTTTTTCTCATATCACTCTGTTTGGACTTTTTTAAAATTTTTTTTAGCCTATTGATTTTTTTACCTATATTTTATGATTTCCAATTTTGAGTTTTTATGGTGTGTGTGTGTGTGTGTTTCATGGTCTTTCTTAGTTTCTTTTTGGTTATTTGTTCATATTGTATCATCTTTGTATGTCTTTTGTCTTTTTTATTTTCCTGATTGCTTTCTTAAGAAAGAGAGAAAAAAAGTATGGAGTTGGAAGGGTTGGGAGGTGGGGAAGATCCAGAGAGATAAGATATACATATGCGTAAAATTAACTTTATTTTCAGTAAAAAAAAATTATAAAAAGAAATAAATAGATATGAATATGTAAAGGAAGGAACCTGAAGCAATAGTGTAATAAGAGGGTTGAACCTGCTTAAACCAAGTGGATCTCTAAATGAACATGGTCTTTGTTCAAAAGGAAATGGAAAGCTATTGGAGAATGTGTTAGGCTGAGAAGAACTTCCCTAAATCATGTTAAGAATAGATTTGACATGGAGCCTGGAGGGCTGACAGAAAACCTTCAGCAGATTATTCGAGAGATTAAGAAGACTTAGTTGTGCCTCTTGGCACACACCTATAATTCCAGTACTTGGGGCAAGAAGATGAGTTCAAGACCATCTTCAATCACATAATAAGTTAGAGGCCAGCCTGGTAAACACATGAGCCTGTCTCAAAAACCAAAACAAACAAAAACAAACACAAAAAGAAACCATGCTGTTTCTTGTGTCTGCTGTCAGGTGGCTGGATTGTTTCTGTTTCTCAGATCCAGCTGACTTGAGAGCATGGTCTCAACTTTTCTATCTCAAGAGAGATCTATATATGAAGAAATGAAGGCCGTGTACAGCAGAACATGGCTTCTGGCGTGTGTAGCTGCAGTACACTTGTGGTTGTCATCATCACATCTACTGAAATTTTATTTTTTAATGGGTATGAGTGTTTTGCATGTATATCTGTGCAATGCAATGCGTGCAGTACCTGCAGATGCCAGAAGGTATCATATACTCTGGAATTGGAGTTGCATGTTAGCTGCCATGTTGGTCCTAGGAATGGTACTTGGGTCCTCTACAAGAGAAGCGTGTACTTCCAATCAATGAGCCATCTCTACAGCTTCAACTTACTAAATTTTTGATAAACCAGTCATGAATATCCTTTCAATTATTCCTTTTGCTATAATAGCAGAGATACTTGCCTCTCTGAAATTGAAAGAGAGTCAAGATGTATACACAATGACATATTAACTAAACTTTGGGGTTTATTATTTGGAAAAAGCTACATGGTTCACAAACCATGGTCCTTTATGAGATTAAAGTATCAAGACTCAGAACTTCAGGTCCATGTTTAGAATTGTCTAGCAAGTGCATGTGTCAGGAGAATGGCTGTACCAGTGTTGTGCATAATTTTATTTATTTTTTTCAGAGGTTAGATGTCATATGAATAACTTTTTAAAAGTTAGAAATATTCTTTTATTCAGAATGGATAGTTCTGAAAAGTAAATTTCTGGTTTACCTAATACACATTTTTGTAGTGACAATATTTTTATGTTCCTGGTCTTATTAATAGAAGTTACCCAGGTGAGCCATTGGCTGAATCCATTGAAGGAATCTTGGTGTTTATCTGTGGACACAGAAGACAATAGCAACTGCAATAGGCAGGGTGGCCTAGTAGTTTGGGTTTAAGAGCAGTCTTTACATCATTAATAACATACGTTTTCTTAACATCAAATTATTTTCCTTTCCAAGAAGATTTTCCCAAAAAGCAGGACGAGCAGCATTTCCATTGAGAAACTTCAGTCAGCTCACTCTGAATATATCTATGGCTCAGGAAGAACCAGTAAAGAATAACAAAGAGGCTGAAAGGGCAAGAAAGAACCCACTTCTCAAAAAATCAATGAACACAGCCAAGAGCAGCTGTTACTGACCTGTGAGGTCAGTGTCTGGGAGAGAGGGCAGGATGGACAGAAAGCCAGGGCTGAGGCTTAGAAAACATGAGATCAGGGTCAGATCTCCTGGAGTCTTTGTCCATGGAACAACCCTGGAAATAAAGATAAAGCAGTAGTCACTTCTACCTCATCGTTCTTTTTTGTTTCTTACATTTAGGAGAAAAGAAGATCAATAAGTGTGTCTTTTTAGGCAATCCATAGAGTTCAGAAAATGTCTCTTTTTCAGCCATTGTTTTAAAGTCTCTGACAAGCATGTTATCAGGGCAGTAGTTACTAATCATGGGATTTGAGAAGAATGTGTTGGCACTAGATACTCTGTGACACCTCTGGCCTATGTATCAGGTTTCCAAGCCCCAGCAACTGATGCCTTCAAGTCCTTGTCACCATTGTGTTTCTAACCGGTCAATGATGACTGAGAGACAGAAGAGATTTAATAAGAAAAGTAATAAGATTCATTGGTACATGCTTTCATTAGCAATGAATTTTGAAGAACATCTAACAAGGACTCTTTACAAGATATACTCAAGGGAAAAGAGATTTAATTTTGTTTTCTCTTTGTAACCAGTCTTAGCATGTGTCCCCATCCACATATGAGGCTTCCTGGATTAAGACTACAAAAACTGATGAGAACTGCTCAAGCCTTCAACGGTCTCTGGAAACTTCATTTTTATCATTAGTATTACTGAGAAGTTCCTTGGAGAAATCTGTGATGTGGCTTTTACAGAACCAGTTTTGCTGGGTATAGTCATGTAATTTTTGTCATTTTGCTATATATAGTGAACATTCCCTGTATGGAAGGAACTTACTGGTGCATACTGTGAGTTGATAATCAGCTTTTCTTCTCATCTGTCAATGAAGGGTCCAAGAATAAGAATACTAAAAATGTAGATTCCAGAAAGAGGAATGTAGAAATAAAGAAATACAAAGTTGTAAGCCTAGGAGAATGAGAGCAGACTGTCAGCAGCTTTCTCAGTAGTTTAAAGATTAACTATTCACAGTTGGTTACTCCACTTTACAACCCCATAGCTCTATTTACAAGGCCGAAGCATCTCTCTGCAAACTGAGAGCTAGCCTATGGATATAAGCCAAGTCAACTTTAGGAAATAGATATATGACCTCTGGGTTATGCATTATCCCTGCTATGTGAAACTGGCAGCATCAAAGGGAAGAGCACGGGGCTCAGTAAACACTACCTGGAAGTACCAAGGAAGACCATAGATTAAGCACAAGCACTAGTTTAACTGAAAAATCTGTTAATGGAGATTGTAAAGTAAGGCATTCTGTATCTGAGTTTTACGTTGAGATTGTAAAAATTCCTTTGTTCAGACCTAATGCTTGGTGCCCCTACTATAAAAAGGTAGGTTCAGAAACTGGCCTTCACCACAGCCTTACAAAATCCATCTCTGACTGCAGTCTCAGCTAGCTGATAAGCTTTGTGTGCCCCATGGAGATTTTTTTATTCAGTAAGAAAGCTGTGCATTATTCTAACTTTTGTCTGTGCTTTAGAGCGTGAACTAAATCAAGACAGTGTAAACTAAAATTCTCACATCTGAATTTATTCTGTCTTTGGATTTCCTGTGAAAATTTACATGAAATTACAGATTCTTTCCCCCTCTTTATATATACTTGCTTTAAAATAATTTGAATATTATTTTAATTCCATCCTAAAATTTATGTTTAAATTTTCATTGAAAATTTGAAAGAAAGTATTTGAAAAACTCTAATACCACCAGCTTAATCTGAATCCAAATCAGCATAATCACTTCTTTTAAATACAGTCCTTCTGAGAATGGATGTGAAGGAGGAAGTGAAGCTTTGCACTTCAAAGAGCTTCGTAGTTGGGTAGAGCCCAAATATTTTATTTCCACTGCTCCTTTAAAAAGCCTCGGGGCAATGTGATATTTCTGATTTGATAAATTAAGTGTCCTTGATATAAGTGTTATTTCACTAGCCCCAAGGTTGAATTTGCTGGGTGCTCCTGGTTACAGATGACCTTAGGAGTTTAAATTCTGTTTATGACGGCATGTGAAGACCTGTCAGCTGCCTTAACTGGCAACAGCTGGGGTGATTGCAGACCGGGGAAAACATTTTAATATGAAGATTAAAGGAGATAAGATGAAAGCTACCAAAAGAGAGGTTAAAGCTTGGAAAATGGTTCAGTGTTTAAGAGTACATATTGATTTTGCAGATCTGAGTTCAGTTCCCAGTACTCATGTTGAGAGGCTTACAGTTGTCTATAACTCCAGCTCCAGAGAATAGCACACATGGCCTCCATGGACACCAGGTACACATACCCACATATAGACACACAAACTCACAGACACATAATTCAGAATAATAATAAATGCTTATTAACAAAGAGAGGGAGTACTCTATAAGACAGCCTTTCTTTTCACTGTTCATATTTAATTGGAGTTTTGTGTTTAAAGAGAAAATGCCCTCCAGTTGGTGTCTAATTTTTTCCTTTAATTTAGATTTAATCACTCTTCTGGAAGTATGATTTCTAATGTAAAAAACAATATAATGGCACATGCATGATGACAGTTGGGTAAGAACTGGGATTACAGAATGCTATTTTTCTTGTGTATGCCCTTTTAAAAAAATATTGCAATCTGCATTGAGAATTTCTCCCACCCCATCAGAGCTTGGGAAGCTATGCAAAAGAGGAGGAAGAAAGATTGCAAGAGCCGGAGGTGGTGGATGAGTCAAGGAAGAAGCATCTTTCAGACACAGTAAGACTGATACACATCTGAAATAAAAGAGACTGGCAGCACACACGACCTGCACAGGTTTCAGACAAATGGGGTCTCGGCACTGATATGTGGAAGTGGAAACTGTCTCATTTGCTAGGTAAGAAGCTATTTACCTTTGAGAGCTAGCTGCTTGCTAAAGAAAAAATCAGTTATATCCAGTGCAGTATCACTTGGTCTATCTACCAAACTCCAGGACAGGCCTTCTGTGCCGGAGTAGTTGGCCAGGACAAAGCAAACTTTGTGCTTGTGTGTGTTGCAGAAGGGAATTTTGTTTCATCTTGTCCATGTTTGGATGCAGGCTGTAAACATTATGCATCCCCTCAGTCTCAGAGGCAAATCTTTTAATTTTTTCTCAATCTAACTAATAACAGGATATTAGATATGAGTACCATTTTCCTCCACTATGTTTGTTTGGGTATTGTCATGCCTACTTGCTACCTCTTATTTCTTTTTTTTTCCCACAAGGAGGTGTCATATTTTTACTTTTTCAAAATTCTTTTTATTGCGCTATACAGTTTTCTTCACTCCCCTCCCTTTCACTTCCATCCCCTTCTACCCTATCCCATGGACTCCATACTCACAATTTACTCAGGAGATCTTGTCTTTTGCTACTTTCCGTATAAAATAGATGCATGTATGTCTCTCTTAGAGTCCTAATTGTTTTCTAGGTTCTCTGGGATTGTGAATTATAGGTTGATTTTCTTTGCTTTATGTCTAAAAGTCACTTATTCTGGGTCTGGGTTACCTCATTTGGTATGGTTTTTTTCTAGATCCATGTTTTTCCTTCAAATTTCAAGATATCATTACTATTTTCTGCTCTGTAGTACTTCATTGTGTAAATGTACCACATATTCCTTATCCATTCTTCAGTCGAGGGGCATTTAGGGTTTTTTCAGGTTATGACTATGATAAACAATGCCTCTATGAACATAGTTGAGCACATGTCCTTGTGGCACAAATGAACATCCTTTGGGTATATAAACAAAAGTGGTATTGCTCTGTCTTGAGGAAGGTCATTTCCTAATTTTCTGATAAATCGCCACACTGACAGCCAAAGGGGCTGTACCAGTGTGCACTCCCACCAGTAATAGAGGAGTGTTCCCTTTACCCCACATCCTCTCCAACATAAGCTGTCATTAGTAATTTTGATCTTGGCCATTCTTATAGGTGTAAGATGGAATCTCAGAGTTGTTTTGATTTGCATTTCTCTGATGGGTAAGGATGTTGAACAATTCCTTAAGTGTCTGTGAGCCATTTTAGATTCCTCTGTTGAGAGTTCTCTGTTTAGGTCTGTACCCCATTTTTTATTGGTTTATTTGATCTTTTGATGACCAATTTCTTGAGTTCTATGTATATTTTGGAGATCAGCCCTCTTTCTGATGTGGTGTTGGTGAAGATCTTTTCCCACTCAGGGGGCTGCCATTATGTCTTATTGACCTTGTCCTTTGCTTTACAGAAGCTTTTCAGTTTCAGGAGGTCCCATTTATTAATTGTTACTCTGAGTCTGTTTTACTGGGGTTATATTTAGGAAGTGGTCTTCTGGGCCAATGCATTCAAGTGTACTTCCCACTTTCTCTTCTATGAGGTTCAGTGTGGTTGGCTTTATGTTGAGGTCTTTGATCCACTTGGACTTGAGTTTCGTTCATGGTGATAGATATGGATCTATTTTCATTCTTCTACATGTTGATATCCAGTTATGCCAGCACCATTTGTTGAAAAGGCTCTCTTTTTTCCATTTTATATTCTTTGCTTCTTTGTCAAAAATCAAGTGTTTGTAGGTATATGGATTAATATCTAGGACGTTGATTCAGTTCTATTAATCCTCCTGTCTGTTTTTATGTTAATGCCAGGCTGTTTTCAGTACTGTATCACTTTTGAGATTTGAAGTCGGAGACAGTGATGCCTCCAGAAGTTCCTTTATTGTACAGGATTTTTTTTTTTTTGCTTTTCCATATGAAGTTGAGTACTGTTCTTTCAAGGTCTGTGAATAATTTTTCTGGAATTTTGATGGGGATAGCATTGAATCTGAAGATTGCTTTTGGTAAGATTTCCATTTTTACTATGTTAATACTACCTACCCAGGAGCATGGGAGATCTTTCCATTTTCTGGTGTCTTCAGTTTTTTTTTTCCTCAAAGATTGAAAGTTCTTCTCATACAGGCCTTCCACTTGTTTGGTAAGAGTTACTCCAAGATATTTTGTGCTATATGTGGCTATTGTGAAGGGTGATGTTTCTCTGATTTCTTTATCCTCCCATTTATCATCTATGTAAAGGAGAGCCATGCTTTTTTGAGAAAATCTTGAGTATTGCTACATTACTGAAGGTGTTTATGAGTTGTGGAAGTTCCTGGGTAGTAATTTTGGGGTCACTTATATAAACTATCATATAATCAAGAAATAATGAGAATTTAACATTTTTTTCCTATTTGTATCCCCTTGATCTCCTTTTGTTATCTTATTGCTCTAGCAAAAACCTCAAGAACTATATTGAACAGATATGGAGAAAGTGGACTGCCTTGTCTTGTTCCTGATTTCAGTGGGATTGCTTTGAATTTCTCTCCATTTAGTCTGATGTTTGCTGTGGGCTTGCTGTATATTGCCTTTTTTATGTTTAGGTATGTTCCTTGTATCCCTGCTTTCTCCAAGAATTTTATCATGAAGGAATAATGTATTTTGTTAAAGGCTTTTTCAGCATCTAATGAGATGATCGTGTGGTTTTTATCTTTCAGTTTGTTTATATGGTGGATTACATTGACAGATTATCATATATTGAACCATCGCTGAATCTCTGGGATGAAGCCAACTTGATCATGGTGAATCATTTTTCTTGGATTTGATTTGCCAGTATTTTATTGAGTATTTTTGCATCAATGTCACTTGGATGCTCAGGCACTTGTGCTACAAGTCCCTGATGACTAATCATTCAAACATACGAACCTATGTGACCACTCTCATTCAAACCATCACAAAGAGGAAAGGGGGAAATACTCAGATACCCAACCAAAGAAAGAACTTGATTTTGACTCACAGTTAGAGGTTAGTCCATCATGGTAAGGAAGGCATGGCAATGGGAAGGGTTTGTAGTTGTGGCATCTGGGCTTTGATCCTTCTTTCTCACATCTAGGTGCATCAGGAAATTGTGTCTAAACCTGAAGGCCATCCAAAACCGTCAATGCTTGCATTATGATCTGTCCAGATGTTAGAATGCAGCCTCAATCTCAGGCTGCCTTGAGCTGAACCTACCATCATGCCTTCCTAGTACTTTCTAGTTATGAAATTACATATATTATCATGTTTCTTCACCACTGAACATAGAGGAAATGCATTTGAGAGAATTATTTGCAGGAATTTAAAAACAGAGAATGAGCTCCCTAGATCTGAATATATACAGTCTTCCAAGGGAGCATTGGGAGGTGACACTAGAGAAACTTTCAAGACTCCTAACTACAGTATACTCAGTTCCATTCGCAATTGTCCATAGTAACAAACAGAAGTCACAGTCTCAGGTTGTTCAACATGCTTGATGTAGCCAGCTCTATGGACAAGGGTTCTCTCTCTCTCTCTCTCTCTCCCTCCCTCCCTCCCTCCCTCCCTCCCTCCCTCTTTCTCCTTTTCTGATGCTCTTTAGGTAATCATACACGTTCCACTAGCCACTGATCATTTAGTTAATTTTTAAACACAGAATAAATCTACTGGGCTCTAAGGAAGACAGCAGCATGTTAAGCTATTTCATTATCTAACATTCATAACAGCAATCTGAAGCAAAAGACATTCTTTTTTATTGATAAAATAAAGTGAAAAATTGTGGAGCCCTGGGAAAATCAATGTGATGATGCACACAAAGCCCCCTGCACAATAGGTGTCTGTGATGTATAGTTGTGCCACATTAACTACTGAAAACATAAAGAGGGTTTAAATACTCCAACTCAATTGACTTGCATTGAATCACATTGAAGTGCAGCTCAGTGATTTTTCTTGTGTTCACTGCGGCTAGTGAACTTGTTAGAGGTACTCATTGCAGTTTTGTAAGAGATCTTTTATGAAAAACATGCTCTATTTCCTAGACGAAGCAGAAGAAGCAAGGCAAATGCATTTAATCTGTAAGGCTATTAAGTATGATGGAAAGGACATGATCTATGTGCACGAGGGGATGGTGGGGTAAGATGTTGACTACTACATGTGACAGAGAAAGGGAATCTGTCAGCGTAGCTCAAATGGTTCAACCAAATCCTTAAGTCTCAGAATGTTAGTATGGCATACACCTTGAATGAACTTCCTGACTAAAGTACTAAATAACACGTACCTTCTCTCCTCCAGACATTAGGAAACCACTGACCTGAAGTGTACAGGCTGTATTGTTGGGAAAAAATAATCCCAAGATAAAACACGAGGATTCGTTGTAAATCCATATAATCTTGGGATGCAATTTTAATCCTTTTGTCAGACAGTTCCTTGTTTGTTTGGAACACTTGATTGAGCTTCTTAAGCATTTTCCTTATGTGAGTAGGGATTTATCAATAGCACAAATGTCTTTTGGTTTTAATTGGGCTAATGGTGCATCTTTTTGACACTTGGCAAAAAATTTACTAATGTACTTGCCTTTTAGTTTTGTTTGGTTTGAATTTGGCTGCTGATAATAGAAACCTCCTTTGTGAATGCCATGGAAACAATGTGATCCCTGAAGACCAGCCTGCATGTTAGGAATTGATTCAGTAATTTGTTTTTGTTAATGCTCAGTGAATGAAATATGTTGGCAGGCACAAAGTGATTGCATCTGAGGTTTGAGACAGTTCCTGTGAATTTTATTTTATGAAGGATTCTTTCAGATCTTTTGCTGAGTGACTTGTCTTGATCTATTAGAGTCCTGACAGGAATTATGATTATACTTTCTGTTCCCGGGAAAAATGACAGTTGATGCAGAAGTCCAGTTCCAGTAAACCTGGATGACTTAGCAGCTCACAAAAGCCCAGCCTGAGCAGGGAGATGTAACAGTCCCAGCTGTTGGTATGAGCTCCCATGGTTTCCTTTTCTCTTCACTCAAGTCAGGCCAATGAGAGAACAGAAAGGGCAGGAGGATGAACATTCACTTACAAAAACAAACAAAGCTTTGTCTAGAAAAAGCAGAGAGGACAGAGAGAAAGACAGATACGTTAGTATCTCCCCTCACTCAACATTTTCTTTGCATGAAAAAAATTTTGATGGGATTAAAACAATTTAATCAAAAAATTTCAAGTGATATATACTAATTATGCATCTCCCATTCCCCATCTCCTTCCATACTCTCTCCATCTCCCCACTTACCCAAATCCACAACCTTTTTTCTCTTTAAAAATAAATAAAAACAAAACAAATAAAAACAAGAAACAAAGAAGAAACCCAATAAAAACAAAACCCAAAATGTACATGCCAATGACCCGATAAAGCAAAAATTCCATGTACAAAAACTTTTAAAAGTAAAATTAATTTAAATCTAGCAATTTAATCAATCACAACATTAAGATTTATTTGACATTAAGCCAGATAAGTTTTTTTATTAATCTGATCTGAGAAGGTTGTCATTTTGCACAATATCTTTTGTGACAAGTATTTATGCCTACTATAGGGGATTAGGGAGTTAGCTCAGTAAGTAAAATGTTTGCTCTGCAAGCATGAAGGCCTGAATTTGATCCCCATAATCCACAGAAGAAGAAGGAGGTAGAGGAAGGAGAAGGAAGAGAAAAACTTGAAAGAAGAAAGAAGAAGAAGAAGAAGAAGAAGAAGAAGAAGAAGAAGCATGGTGCAACACATCTGAGAGAGATACCAGTATCCCAGTACTGGGGAGGCAAGAAAACCTGGGGCTTTCTGGCTAGAGTAAGCTACTTTGTGACTTCTAAATTAGGAAGAGGCCTTACCTCAAAAAGCAAAGTGGACAACATCTGATCAACCCCTCTTTTGGCCTGTACACACACACACACACACACACACACACACACACACACACGGTCTTTTTATTTTTTTGTATTTCAAGCTCCCAAATAATGAAATGGAGACTTCTTATTAATTACGAAAGCCTTGCCTTAGATTGAGCTTACTAGCTCTTAAAACTTAAATCACTTTATATTAATCTATGATCTGCATTGTGGCTCATTACCTCTCCTCCCTATGTATGTTTGACTTCCTCCATGTGAATCCTATGTGCCTTAGATTCTTCTCATCTCTGCTCTGAAGTTCCACCTCGCCTCTCCTGCCTAGCTATTAGTCATTCAGCTCTTTATTAAATGAATCAGAAGGTGTCTTAGGTAGGTGAGGTAAAACAGTGACACATTTTCATACGGTGTGATCAAATATCCCACAAAACACACACAGAGAGACATGCACACACATACACACATACACACACACACGAGGACACACAATTGGGAACTTACTACTTCATTATCAAGTCACAGGAGCTCTACCCAGCTTCTTTCCTTCACAAGGAAAAAGAACACAGTAAATGTGGAGAGGTTTGGCCATGTCTATTACTTCAATTGTAGCCTCGTACTATGGATGTTCACATGCATGGTAACTTACTAAGTTCTCTCTCTCTCTCTTTCTCTACTATATATATATATATATGTGTGTGTGTGTGTGTGTGTGTGTGTGTGTAGTAATATATCTCTATATATAATATTTTCCCTTGTGTGGATCCTAGTGCTAAACCTTTAAATCTGCATGTTTAATTCGTATCGGCTGTAGTGCCCAGGGAACAAGAAAGTGATCATTTGTGGGAAGGGAGAAGAATGAGAAAAATGGGTGGGAATATTAGAACATGGATGATATGAAGGAATGGGAGGAATAATGGGCAAGGAAGTGCGAATAACAAGACTACTCTTTTATAACAAAGGAAATTCATTTCTTAACACCAAGATGGTAGAAGTATGAAAGATAGTTCTCTAAATTTCTATCATTACTATAATTTATATCTGTTAAGAGTTGATTTATTCATTAAACTAAATACTAATCTGCAAAATAAACTAAAATCTAGCAATTTATTTTCCAATTTCCACTTAAGCAGACTAAATAGATCACAAAATCAATCCCACTTTCATTGTTACAGCCCTCTGGCATTTATTTCTCTTGGATAGAAAGTGAAATTTCATTTACATGTTAGAATTTTAAGGGTTAAAGAATATCTCTAAAATGTCAGCAATCCCTCAACTGAGTACTCTCATTTTGTAGAAAAATAAACTAATAAAATATATTAAACTCATTTCAATCCATCATTTACTTTTACTCATTGTTGTGGCCAAATGTTGGAAGAGTAAGGGAAGGTTTAGTCTAGTCCATGGTTTCAGGACAGGGATTGGGCAGGGAAGAAGTAACAACAGAAGGACCATTCAGTTGTGACCTCTCAGTTCCTCTCCTCTCCACCAATAGGAAGCAGAGAGCAAGGATATCTGGACTTGTCCATTTTCAATCAGGGATACCAGCCTATGGGAGGTTACTACTTAGATTCTGTTGTGGGCCTCCTAACTCAGTTAGAGTTCTGTAAAACAATCTCATAGACACATCCTGAGGTGTGTCTCCTAGGTGATTTCAAATATCCTGGAGCTTACAATGAAGATTAGCTATCAACCATACATTTCATTATGTGGCAGTCCAAATGTTTCAAAACTAAAAATACTGCTATAGCACTTTAGTGACCTTTTAAAAATGTATTATGGAAATATATTTCAATTTGCCAGATGATATTTTATACTGATATTCCCAGAGTAAATAAAAATTTGTTGCTTTTAATATATGGAGGCCACCTCTGTTCAGTTTTCTTTCTTAGAAAAGAAATCAAGAGTTTTGTTTGTTGCTGTTGTTTGTTTGTTGTGAGAAGTTTGATTTAACTTTAGCTTTATAGGGATTTTTCAAGCAATCCCTGCAGGCCAATATTAGCCATAGATTTTTTTAGTATAGTTTCTCAAAAGGATGATGATGATGAACTGTAGTACATGAATGAGCACAGCAGAAAGAAATGGAGAGAGAGCATGAGTCATGGGCTTCTGTGCAGTACTTGTTTGTTTATATTTTATTTCTTTAGGGCATGATTGATTTATTTTGGTCAATACAATAGTGAACTACTTGGTAAAGAAAGATATAATGACTAATTTTCCCCTAACAAATATAAATAACCAGACATGTTCCCAGAGAAAAATAAAATATTTTGATTTTTGTTAAGATTTTGATCTTAATGACACTAAATTATTTTATAGTAGATGTTTGTATACTTTATTTGTTTACAAAGTTTAATACTTTTTAAATAAAAAATAATAATCTTAGACTTAAATAAAAATATTTTTTTCTCACATTTGATATTAGAGGTTGTCAGATTATTTATGTTTTCATTATTCCAGATGAAATCTAGATTTTGGTACCATCAAATCTATATCATAAAATGTTCATTCTCTTTTTCCTATTGCTTTAAGGTTTGACAATCCTTCAGCAATTATTTTAGCATGTGACTGATGGAGAAATGTTCTGTTCATTTTCTCATAGTCTGCACTTCACACCTGTTGTGTCGAACAAGTTTCGAAAGCATTTGCCTTACACTATTTTCTTTCAAAGATGCAAGTGCTACAAATTAATTAAAGAAAAAAAATCATATACTAAATGCAAAGTTAGATCAGATGACTTTATCTGGAGCCATTGGTCGAAAGTAGAATTACCTTTCCTTCCTCAAATAATTAATATTTATTTTTAGGTCTCCCTTAATAATATTGGTACTATACTGTTATCAGTGTAAAGAAAATGTTGCAGCCTAGTAATGAAACAAAACTAATTACAGAATCTCATTGTACAATATATAATTTTAAAAGATGTAATATATGTATATATCTATATATATACATACCTACACACATGCATACATATATTTGTCTGCTATTACATGTATCTGTACGCCAGAAGAGGTTATGGTCATGGTCATCTTATCTTATAATACAACAGCTAGAGTTGGCTTGGAGCCACTATGTGGGTGCTGGGAATTGAACTCCAGACCTTTTGAAGAACAGCCAGTGCTTTTAAATACTGAGCCATCTTTCCAGTCCACTCATATAAATTAGAATAGAAATATAACTTGCTGACTTAAATATTTTACTCTCAGAATGCTTTCAACTATATTTGGGAGATTCATTATTTGTATGTTTAGAGGAGAATATATATTTCTTCCACAAAGATATCCGCAGTTCAAATACCAAGGCAAACAATCAGAAGCAGTATGTTTTATCAACTCACTTTGGGAAACATGCATACTTTGAGGAAAAGATGTTTGGAAATCCTATTCCTCACATTTTTCATATTCACTTATATTCTCTTTCCAAGAACATACTTAGAGAGACATCCTTTATTTAACCGTAATTCAGCTGCTCATTTTATACTGTATTGTTATCTAAAGGGCTGACCCCATTGTCATTGCCTCTCCACCTCAGATGGAGCAAAAACATAAGGGCTTAAGTTCTTTAGAAATCCTAGAGGAAGGGAAAGATAAAAATACAATGTATTTCTGCTAGGATTGTCTGCTGAATGTCACATATATCATTTGTCTTCTCTTAGTCATACAGAAGAGGAAGGGTCTTATGTCATACTTTTTTAACTGTAAAAAGCTGCATCTGTAGCTTGGTGAGGACACACTGTTTACTGTGTAAGAGGTCCTGGCATTTAACCGTAAGTCCATAGGGAATCAACAACTAGTGTGTAGAATAACACTATGTGCTTTCAGTCTCTGGAGAAAACTATGTCGAAAGAATTCTGCTTAGCACACAGCTCTACAGCTAGAAGACTGACAGGAAGCTGAACATTCAAAAGCTCCGTGACTACCAGTACTCACCATGATTTCTAAAGTAAACAAGCTAATAAATCCTTAATTCATATCCAAATAATAACTAGAAAGAATTACTTAGAAACCTTTAACAAAGGTCTCTGGCCTGAAATCAGGATGTATAATAGACTGTATGTGTATCTTACAGACACTTTCCTAGATGTATCTCTTTGCCTGCAGTTTGGAGCTGTTGTCTGATCCCTAACAGCCCAGACCCTTCCTGACTGTATGCCCTTCATTCTTACTGTCTTGTCACGCTGTAATGACCTAAAATTTCAGACTTGGTCTCATCAAAGGTCATTAAACATATTCTTTCTTTATAGATTTTTCTTTTATAGGGAAATTGCTATTTGTTCCAGGAAACTCATGTACACACAGAAGGGGACAATTTCATCATATACTGTAGTTAGTATATAATGTATTTGTATTATGATGAGTATCATGAGTAGTACAATATCTAGCAAGGATTTGGTGTATTTCTTTTTTAAGTGCAATATTTAGTAACTAAAACTCTGTTTCAAGTCAGAGTGTATAGAAAACACATTAGATGCTCTGCTTAATTGGCGGGCAAACTCTTCTTCCTCCAGTGGTACTCTTAAGCATTTGGCTACTTTTGAGGTATTTCTTCAATTCCTCAAACTTACCCATTTGTGCAACAGAGAACTGAGGACAGGAATGTTAAATTAACCCTAAATATGGACTAAACACAGCTAGTACTTCCAAAATAGTGGTTTATCCCAAAGGTGAATTTTTCATTCTTCTCCATGTATA
Organism: Microtus oregoni; assembly: GCF_018167655.1. Classification (NCBI taxonomy): domain Eukaryota; kingdom Metazoa; phylum Chordata; class Mammalia; order Rodentia; family Cricetidae; genus Microtus; species Microtus oregoni. Next base: position 911,352 of record NW_024544738.1, read on the forward strand.
CACTCAAGACATTAGGATTGTCATGACTTGAGAAGGAGGAAGGGGATTTGCTGTTGGTGTGAGTGGGTAGAGGCCAGACACTGCTAAACATACCACAGTGAGCATCACAGTCCCTACAGTGATTTCGGCCTGGTATGCCACAATAGCACAGGGTGGTTGGTGCACCTAGAGATATTAGGGACCATGAGGATGACAGAGTAGCCTAGGAGCCAAGGCCCACACCACAGAGCTAGCAGGGCTTTTCCAGGACAGAAACAGCAGAAATGACAGAGATTCTGGAAAACTGAACAGAGAATTCTCAACAGGAGTTCAAATGGCCAAAAGACACATAAGGTCATGTTCAACCTCCTTAGTGATCAGGGAAATGCAAATCAAAACAACTTTGAGATGACATCTTACACCTGTCAGAATGGCTAAAATCAAAAACACCAATGATAGCCTATGCTGGAGAAGATGTGGAGTAAGGGGAACACTCATCCATTGTTGGTGGGAATGCAAACTTGTGCAACCTCTTTGGAAATTAGTGTGGTGGTTTCTCAGGAAACTGGGAGTCAACCTACCTCAGGATTCCACAATTCCACTCTTAGGAATATACCTAAGAGATGCTCTATCATACTACAAAAGCGTTTGTTCAACTATGTTCATAGCAGCATTATTTGTAATAACCAGAACCTGGAAACAACCTAGGTGTCCCGCAATAGAAGAATGGATAAAGAAGGTGTGGCACTTATACACTTTAGAGTTCTACTCAGTCGTAAAAAACAATGACATCTTGAATTTTGCATGCAAATGGATGGAAATAGAAAACACTTTACCGAGTGAGATAACCCAGACCCAAAAAGAGGAACATGGGATGTACTCACTCATAAGTGGATTCTAGCCATAAACAAAGGACATTGAGCCTATAATTCGTGATCCTAGAGAAGCTAAATAAGAAGGTGAACTCAAAGAAAGACATATATTTATCCTCATGGATGTTGGAAGTTGACAAGATCGCCGGGCAAAAGTTGGGAGCACGGGGGTAGGGGTGAGGTGGGGGGAAGGGGAGATGGGGAGGGAGAAGGGGAGGATTGGGGAAAGCTTGGGGGAATAGGATGGTTGAGATGGAGGAAGGATGGATATGGGAGCAGAGAAGAAGATATCTTAACTAAGGGAGCCGTTTTAGGGTTGGCAAGAGACTTGGCTCTAAAGGGGTTCCCAGGTATCCAAGGGGATGTCCTCAGCTAGGTCTTGGGCAGCAGAGGAGAGGGTGCCTGAACTGGCCTTCTCCCATAGCCACACCGATGAATATCTTGCATATCACCATAGAACCTTCATTTGGCAATGGATGGAGATAGAGACAGAGACCCACATTGGAGCACTGGACGGAGCTCCCAAGGCCCAGATGAAGAGCAGAAGGAGGGAGAACATGAGCAAGGAAGTCAGGACCGCGAGGGGTGCGCTCACTCACTGAGACAAAGGGGCTAAATTAATGGGAGCTCACCAAGGCCAGCTGGACTGGGACTGATGGAGCATATGATCAAACGGGACTCTCTGAATGTGGCTGACAATGAGGCCTGACTGAGAAGCCAATGATAATGACACTGGATTTTGATTCTAATGCATGTAGTGGCTTTTGGGGAGCCTAGTCTGTTTGGATGTTCACCTTCCTAGACTTGGATGGAGTGGGGAGGGCCTTGGACTTCCCACAGGGCAGGGCACCCTGACTTCTCTTAGGACTGGAGAGCGAGGGGAGGGGGAGGGGGTTTAAATGGGAGAAGGTGGAAATTTTTAATAATAAAAAAAAATCAAGAGCAGGAGAGAGAGCACGAGCCAGGAACTCAGGACCGCGAGGGGTGCACCCACACACTGAGACAATGGGGATATTCTATCGGGAACTCACCAAGGCCACCTGGCCTGGGTCTGAAAAAGCCTGGGATAAAACCGGACTCGCTGAACATAGCGGACAATGAGGACTACTGAGAACTCAAGATCAATGGCAATGGGTTTTTGATCTTACTGCACGTACTGGCTTTGTGGGAGCCTAGGCAGTTTGGATGCTCACCATACTAGACCTGGATGGAGGTGGGTGGTCCTTGGACTTCCCACAGGTCAGGGAACCCTGATAGCTCTATGGGCTGACGAGGGAGGGGGACTTGGTTGGGGGAGGGGGAGGGAAATGGGAGGTGGTGGCGGGGAAGAGACAGAAATCTTTAATAAATAAATAAATTAAATTAAAAAAACAAAAAAAAAACCCTGAGGTTTTGGGTTCAAGATATCCTGGCAGGAAATTCTTTTATTCTGGGAGTTTAATCAGATAGAAGGTAAAATATTCAAACATTACAAACAGAAATTCCCCTAGGATTAGATGCTCAATTAAACTATAATTTTCACTTGTCATCAGTAAAAGAGAATGAGAGGAGAGTGATATGAAATACCCCAATGAAGCGAAATGTCAGCAGCAAACGTGGAGCCCACTGAAACAGGTTCTACTCACTAGATCTCTCCAGTCTGCTCCTGGTGCAGCGATAGCTCTTCAGTTCCAGGGTTTTCAGTTTGGCTCTTCTGTATTTGGCTTGTATACTGAATTCTGAAATTCCACAGATAGCATCCTAACATATCTGCATCCCCTGGAAATCTAGTGTAGTGGATGGGGTATAAGGTAGACTCAAGAGTGAACAAAACTGTGTACCTCAGATACTCTCTGACCTTACCCAGTCTACATTAACAGACACAGAAGCAGTAGGAGGCACTTCTAGACTCTTACCTCTGTACACATTTTTTTATCTTTACCCCATCATCTTCATGTTGCTTCTTTCTGTATCCATGTTATTTTTCAATGATTGAAGGATAATTGAAGGAGAATCCCACAGGCATTTTGCATAACAATGGACTTATCGAGGCCAGTTTTGCTTTTGTTTTTGTATTTTGCTGTTGTTGTTAAATATAAAGCATGAATTCTTACTCTAGATGACAGGTAATAATGAAATCCTGAATTTAGGTATAGGGAGAAAACCCATGTAAGGTAGTTACTTATGAGGAGTTGGAATAAGATAGTCACCTACAAAACATTATTTGGGGAAGAGACTACCATGGTCTAAGAGAGTAGGAGAAGGTAGGAGAAGTGAGCCCTTTGGGGATCATGGTAAGAGGAATATCAAAGTTACTGGTAGACAAGAATGACAAAATCTGTACCAACCAGAAAATCCATGCCTTACCTAAAGGCATAAGAACTTACCTAAAGGGATAGGAACTTATCTGAAGTCACAGGAACTTATGTAAAGGCACAGGAACTTGCCTAAAGGCACTGGAACTTACCTAGAGTAATAGAAACTTACCTAAAGGCATAGGAACACAAGAACCTTAATTCACATGGAAAATATAATTCAGTAAATTCTAAGCATGTTTGGTTTCTTATCTCTGAATAGATAGTCTGTCTTAAAAAGGAATACTTCAGGCCAAGAGAGACAGGATTCTAATGTGCACATATATCCCAATATCCCACTGCCGTCTGTTGCTATGCAGTACCCTTTATTGTGGCTGATTTCTCACATGTCCCATTGCTTTTCCATACACACTGTGCTGGAGAGTGTTAGTTACATCAACTAACATAAGCCAAAGTCATCTGAGAGAAGTATTGGCTGGAGGAGTGGAAGGACCTCCCGCAACAGAGAAGGGGACCAATCTCCTTAAGATTGGGCTCTGTGCAAACCTAAAGCATATTTTCTTAACTAGTGATTGATGGGGCAGGGCCCAGTCCATTGTGAGTGGCGCTATCCGTGGGTTTTGTAAAACATCAGGCTGAGCAAGCCATGAGGAGAAAGCCAGTAAGCAGCACTTCTCCAAGGCCTCTGCATCAGCTCCTGCCTCCGGGTACTTGCACTGCTTCTGTTATGGTTCTGACTTACTCCAATGGTGAACAATGATGTGGAAGTGTCAGCCAAATGAACCCATTTCTTCTCGTTTTTTTTTCTCAATTTGCTTTTGCTCATGGTGTTTTATCACAGCAATAATAACCCTAATGAAGACTAAGTGTAACCACGTTCTCTGGCTTGAAAATAATACTCTCACTGACTAAGAGCCACAGCAGAAACAAAAGTGGACCATGCATCAATCAGAAACTAGACTAGGACTCCACCTCAAATGGTCCATGACCTTTTATGATCTGCAGCTTACAGTCACACATAAGAGACGTAGAAGGCACTGCCTACATCCTTCCTCTGTGCCCTTGTGCACTTCTTGTTTTGCCTCCACCCCATCTTCTCCCTGATCATTCACGTTCTTTTTAAACTGTTGAAAGAAAATAAGACGTGATAGTGTCCAACCTGGATGGACAATTAAAGAAGAACCTCAGAGGTAGGTGTTTTTTTTTTATAGTAATGCCCAATTCACAGACATAGCTTTTTGTCAGCTCTAAAAAACAAATTCTTACTTGGTATGAGAAGAAATAATGAAATCCTGCACTGAAGTGCAGGACTCAAAAGGAGAGGTTTCTCCTTCATGATGCAGAACAACATTTGACAGTATATGTCAGATAGCTAGTTAAGAGAAATTTTTTATAAAAATTGAGAACTAAAATCTAGAGAAATGAGGCATGGTTCGTTCATGAACTATTTAATCGCATGCCTAGAGGAAAACACAAATACTCTATGCTGTCTTCGTGAATAGAATGGTAATGGATGAAAAGCAAAACATCACAAAGAAGTTTTTTATTTCAAATCAAGTGCTGGTTTTCAAAATTCAGTTGAAGTCATTTTATAAAACAAGATAAGAGTCTGGAAAAGTTTCCAGGATGCTTGCTCTGAACATGCAATTATTTTTATTCTGCCACATTTGTAGACATAGCGATAGGAGCTGTCGGAGAATGGTTGAAGGAATTCTAAGTCACTGAAACCAAAACATTGATAAAGGACTGAATGTTAGACTGATGAGTTGTTGACAGTGCTTGAGTGATAAAGAACGACTCTATAAGAATTGCATCTGTGATTAGATTTATGAAAACCCTTTAACCTGGCAATGGAAGGACTGCACTCAGCAATTAAATGTGATATTGGAGGTGATAAATGCTGTGAATATGTTTTATTGCCATTGGTTAATAAAGAAGCGGCCACTGTGACCCTGGATCCATGGCAAGAGAATGGCCCTCAGAGGCAGTGGAAATGCCTCTGCCATATTTGATTTGGCAGAGCCAACAGGCAAGACCACGGGTAAGCTTAGCCACATAAAGACAGAAAATACACAGATAGTCTGGATTATGTATATTATTGTCTTTTCTTTGAATTTTTTGATTGTGAATGAGCCAAGTACAGAGAGACATCTCATTGTACAGGCTGCTAAGCCAAACCAACATATATGCTTTAAAGGTTTCTTGACTTCAAAATTTGGGTCTAAGGATATATTGCTTTGAAAAAAAGGTTCTGCTTCCATTTCCACAGAGGATGAGAACCTGTGAATCCTTCCAAACTAATGTGGTTTGATGGACCAATACTCCCTGAAAGGTCTCCATAAACTCCCAAAATTACTTTCCCCAACAAAAAGTAGAAAACAGTTTGGAGCAAACTACTTCAAAATTCTCAAATATTGTTTATAAATGTTTATTTACATTTAAAGGGGGCTATGCTATAGATATGAATACTTTGCATTGGTATGGATCTTAGTCTATTGATACATATTTAAGATCAAGTTTGTAATACATATATTTCTGTTCTTGATTAAGATGTTGTGTTTGTGTAGATCATTTAAAAACATAATGTATACCTAAGAAATACAGGTTAATATATAAACATTTATAATAGTCAAGCTTGTAGTCATGTTAGGTTTTCTAGATGTTCAGAGATGTATTTCAGATGAATAGATATATTTCAGGTCTTTCAAAAACTACAGAATATGGCATTAAAATGTTTTAAGAACTTAGATCTTTTCATGACAATGAGACACATCTGTTCCTGGCAGTACCAATCTGCTTCAAGAGTATGATGGGCATCAAAGAGGCTCCTCATGGAGTTTGTTAACCATTTGGGCAAGAAACTGCTCTTACTTGGACTGCTTCACTGGACTTGCAGGACCACAGGAAAATGACTGCTGAAGCTGCCGAAAGAAAGTGAGACAGTCCTTTGGGGTTCCTGCTTCATGAAAGAGTCTGCCAGACATTCTTCAGGACACAGAAGAAAGTGACTGACAAACTGCCAATATAGGTGGAACTGTCTTTGAAAATTTCTGCTTGATGTAAAAGTCTGTCAAATACTATGGACCTGCAGGCTGAAGGTGGATGCTCCAATAATACAGGAGAACTTTGGGTGCCTGTCTAGGCATTGAGATATCTATGTCAATTCTGGAGTTTTGGAAAGTTCTTAGAATGCACTTCCTTTTAACTTAGGTAATATTATGTCCTTCTGGAGTCTTCATTGGAGTTGAAGAATAGTTAGATATAGTTTTTCCTAGATATGATAAAAGATAAAGTAAATATAAATATTGTACCTGTAATTCTTGCTTATACCTGTTTTGTTGAATGTAAGTTTGCTGTGTGAAAGCTAAAACCTTCCTTTTTATTTAGAAAGAGATCGGGAGGTGATATGGAAAGTGATGTATACTATGAATATGTTTTATTGCCATTGGTTATTAAAGAAGCTGCTTTCGGCCAATGGCTTACCAAAGGAAAGCCAGGCTGAAAAAGGTATGTAGAGAGAGTAGGCAGAGTCAGAGAGAAGCCGTGTAACCCTACCAGAGAGAGACACCAGACAGAACTTTACTGGGTAAGCCACAGCAATGTGGAGACACACGAGTTATCGAAATAGGTTATTTAAGATGTAAGAGGCAGAAATATACTTAAGCTATTGGCCAAACATTATTGCAGTTAATAGAAATTTCTATGTGATTATTTGTAGTCAGGGTAATCGGGAAATTAATGAACAGCCTCCACCTACATAAATGGATACAAAGGCTGAAATATCTGAAACACATTAATGTGTACTGTAGCAGTATGACCTTATTAATCATGAGCATTTCTCATAGAATCATACAATATCATGTGTGATTCATATGTACTCTTCCTTATACGTTTATATCAGACTGTGAACTGAAACCCACCACATCTATGTTAAAGATTCTACAAATAAGACTGATGAAATGATTAGTGCAAAGTTGAATGTTATGAGTCCAGAGTCAAATTATCTTTGACTGTTTAGTTTCTTTTTTAATATTTATTTCTTTATTTATTATGTGTACAGTATTCTGCCTGAAGGCCAGAAGAGGGCCCCAAATCTCATTACAGATGGTTGTGAGCCACCATGTGGTTGCTGGGAATTGAACTCAGGACCTTTGGAAGAGCAGTCAGTGCTCTTAACCTCTGAGCCATCTCTCCAGCCCCGTGTTTAGTTCAGTTTCTTTAAGAGCCATTTATTGCTTACCTCTGTGTCCAAACTAACATTCTTTCAACTCTAAGGTAAAACCTTTGGTGTTTAGTAACAGATAACTAAAGAGTGCCAAATGGAAAGTCAAGATATATCTTCACATTAAGATAACATCTAAAATCGTGACAGTTTTCCCTGTCTGTCTCAATTTTTCACCATTGCTTTGGAAAGTGACTTATTATGATTTTTCTTTTGTTTTGTGACTATGAAGGTACATGTAACAACTTCCACATTGTAGCACATTATTCATGACAACTTAAACCTAGCTAGGTGTGACCACTCGTGTTTGCATGTAAATAAATAACTTCTTATTTATTCCTTTTGAGATTAATAGTTAACGATACAGATTTACAGAAGATATAAGCCAGTGTTGCTGGTATTATCTAATGATGTGTCATCAATAAATATATAATATTTAAATATTATAAAATAATATAAAAACTCAGTTGTCTGAATTCTAATTCTTCATTATATATAACTAGGAAGTAATTCTTCTAATTACTTAATCTATAAAATATTCTCATAAGATTAAAAAGCTAAACTATATAGTTTCACATACATTTTTCAATGTTGTTTTTGTGGCAAAATTTTAATATAAAGTCTTACATTGAATTTGATTATCAATACTCTTTAGTCTTTTCATCTGAATGGGCCCTAGATGTGTTTTGCTTTATTTTTTAAAAGTTTTTATAAATATGACGGTTTTCAAGATGCCATGGTAATTATTTTATAGACTGTGCACAGTGTGGGTTTTGCATAATGTGCCCTCAAGATGACATGGACATTGCACATTTGGGCAGTCGTAGCACAGAACTGATATCTTGTTCTTGTTTTAAAATATATTTGCTTATATTTTTATTAGTTTGAAACAAGCTTTGCTGTGTTGCCCTGGTTGGTCTTGAGCTCAAACCTCCTAACTGAGCATCTCCATTGCTGTAGCTTTAGGCATCTACTTCCACGTCTTGCAATAATTATTTGGGGGAGAGAAATTATTTATTTACTTTTAAATTCAAATTTTATTGTCCATAAGTAATTTTTTATTTAGAGCCACATACCCATTCACCTACTCGTTTTCACTCTATACATTGTTGTTATTAAGGAGCTAAGTAGTTACAATGCAGTTTTTACAGACCCAAAATTCTAATATTTATTACCTGATATTTTATAGAAGATAAATGTCTGTTGACCCTTGGTCTTTTCTTTCTTGTTTTTTTTTACATTAAATATAATTAAATCATTTCCCTCCTGCTGTGGGAGTTCCTTTAGCCATTAGTCCTTAAGATATTGGCCCGCTTGGGCATGATCTCCTATACTATAAATTTGACTGTAAGTATGCACTCCCTCTCTTGCTTCTGGCTGCTGGATTCAGTTCCTGTTCCTTGTTTTTGCAGAGGACTGTGATCTAGGACTATGGTCTGTGAGTCTACTCCTAAATAAATAACCCTTTATTATACGTAATTCTGAACTAGTGTGGGATTATTTTGTAATTTATGTTATTATCTGGTGTCTGAATGTGGGGACCAGTCCACTCTTTTCAAGATTCTTTTGCCAGCTGTGCAGTGCACTGGGCACTGATTCTCCCTCCCGTGGCTCCAGCTGGCACTCAGATGCAGCAGGCAGCTGCTCAGTACTCCCTGTCTCATGACCCACACACTGCTGCTTGGCGCATTACACGCTGGCCTACATGCTGCTGTCTGCAATCCCCACAGCACACACAGTCCACAACTTGCAATAACAGAAAACTTTGGGTTTTCTCTTTGTCCTGGTCACCAATTCTCAGAATCATTTGGGTACCTTAATAACTGCTCTTTAATTTGTTAAACAAAGCATATTTTTATGTACCTACATAAGTAATACTTGCTGTTTGCTGCTGCTCGTGTCTCTCAGCCATGTGACTTCAACTGCAATACCTGTTGGCCTATACCTATTCCGGTTTATTGTAATTGCCTTATGACACAAAAGATCTGAAAAACTACAATAATTACCGATAACATAGCTATCCAGGAGTCCAATAATTATTTTGCTTATGCTACAAGGCTTATGTGATTTTCCTTCTACATCCCTTCATTTGATTTTAGGAATTGGTTTTGTTTTTCAAATCATCTTACTAAAAATTTTTTTATTACAGGGCCATGAATGAGGCAATTTTAGAAATAATTTAGTTTTTATAGACTAATAATTGACAGCTAGTTGAGAAGATCAATACTATCGAGAGTGGTAGCATCAATTTGACAGAATTATCTGAAAGAATTTGTGCTATTGAATTTAAAATCAGAATCTATTGAAAAAATATGATAGATTAATGGATAAGATATTTATCCAGGAAGGTAATATACACACCATCAAAATTATGTCACAGGTAAAATGGTTCTAAAAATTTTCCTACCTCTGAAAATGGTCTGTCAGTTACTCTAGGCCTTACTCAAAGTTGGTTGCTTCAACATTGCAACGTAGCCAGTTGTCTCTGTCATCTACTGCACATTTTGGAAGCTGCTTTTTTGCAATAACACTTTCTGCCTATTCAAGTAACATTATCTCTCTTCTCAGGCCTCCAGTGGCATTAGAGATTAGATAGTTGTTGTTACCGTCCTCTAATGATCTAGGCAAGCCATTTCTAGCACAAGATTTAGACTTCCTAGGAAAGAATGATTGTAAAAACATTTAGCATATGTTCCTTGCTTAATATTGTTTATACTGGTTGTAATTCTAATCTTATACTTGATACCTGTTCCTACTATATATGGTTTTGTATTGAGTTTAAAACTCACTTATTTAAACAGAAGGGGGAGGTACAGTTGGAGTTCCTTCAGCCAATAGCCTTTAAGAAACCAGCCCACTTGGGCATGGTCTCTTAAACTATAAATGTTGTTTTAAAGCATGTGCTTGCTCTCTCCCTTTCATCTGCTGGATTCAATTCCTGTTTCCCATTTGTGCAGAAGACTGTGATCTAGAACTGTGATCTCTGGGTCTACCCCTAAATAAAAAACCCTTAATTATACATAATTCTGAACTAGTATAGGAATATTTTGTAACTTCTGCCATCATCCTCTCTTTTTCTTATCCTCCCTCCAAGCTCTCTCCTGTACCTTTCTTTCTCAAATTCATGATCTTTAATTCTGTTGTATATATACAATTGTATATATGTGTATACACACACACACACACACACACATATATATATATATATATACACACACACACACACACACATATATGTTTCTAAACATATAAGTAAAATTTGCTAGGTTATTTAATATTATTAGTATGTATATGATTCAGGGCTGATCACTTTGCACTGGATAACTAGTTTAGGAGTTTTTCCCCTCGGGAAGACTATTTCTCCTTTTCTCAGCATTCTTTAATTGTCTGTAGTCATTTGTTCATGAGACATTCCCTTTCCTTGTTACCTTGTCTATTGATGTCATACTTGTTCAGATCTTATTTAGACAACCATGTTGAGAAGTTTTTATGGATGTAGCTTCACTGACATTTCTAAGAGATATATTTCATGGTCAAGTCCACTAGCTTTGACAAGCGTTCTGTTGCCTCTTACTCAATGACTCCTAAACAATAGGTGCAGGAGTTTAGTTGGAGCTGGGCAACACATGGTCACTTGCTCTTTGCATATTGATCAGTTGTGGTTTCTTATAATGGCTCCTGTCATTGCAAAAGATGCTTCTTGGGTGAAGATTAAGATCTATTCTTACTTATGTGTATAAGGATAAATATTTGTAGTGTAATTAGAAATTACTGGCTTAGAAAAATGAAAGTTGTATGTTCTCCTACAAAATCTATGATTTCATTGCTTCATACAGTTAACTAAGTTTCCCATAACAAGTGTGATTTTCCATTTGCTGAGTGAGCCTTAAGTCTGGTTAGAAAGCTGTTAATTACTTCAAGATAACTTTTGCACCATTTGGGATAGCAGGCCATGCTGGGATTGTTTTAATTCATAGGCATCCTAGCTGGGTAAGTATCAGTATTGGTTATTTCCTTTCCTTGACTGCTGGCATGGTGACTTCTGATACCATGAAAGCTAGACATTGGGGGGAGGCATGGGAAATGATGAGACACAGCTCACCCAGCAATATCAGAAGGGCATCTCTGGCTTCCTTCATTCCTGAATATCTACCTGCATTTATTATTCAAACACCTTATATCCCCAGGTAAACCAAGGTGGAACCTCATTAATATTCTCTTTCCAGGGGATGCAGGAGCACCATCACACCTGCAACTTAGTCACCAGCTCGGAATCCACAACTCTCCCCAGGTGATCTACATGTTAACCAAAGAGAAGGAGCTATACATCCTGAGCCTTTGTTAGGTGGCTACAGATGTCTGGCAGAATTGTAGCTGAGCTTGGAAACCAAGCATGGCCAGAGAACCTGGCTGCAAATATTTTGTATTAAATATGGGCCTATACAGGTTCTTTTGACTTTCTATGTTTCTACTGAAAAATCAGTTATTATTCTGGTGGATTTCTCTTTCTATGGACTTGCATTATTCTTTCCAGCTTTCAACATGCTTTCTTTCTTCTGAATATTTAGTGTTTCCACTATGATATGTTTAGGGGGTTTCCTTTTTGGTTCTGACTATTTCAAACTTTGCTTTCTTCTTGTATCTATATAGGTTCGCCTATTCTTAGTTTGATAAATTTGTCTTCTATGATTTTGTTGATAGGTCCATGCCACTGACCTAGGAACATTCTCCCTCATCTATCCCTAGAAGTCAAAGTCTTTCACCACGGTGGCCCACATTTTTACATGTTCCTATCCTGTGAGATTTTCTTTTTAATTTTTTATGCTGTGGTGTAGGAGGTCCTTCTGTATTTGTGTTGCTTTTATTGGTTGAATAAAGAAACTGCCTTGGCCTTATGTTAGGGCCAAGCACTTAGATAGGCAGGAAAGACAGAACAGAATGCTGGGATGAAGGGCAGAGTGGCAGATGCTATGGTTCTACTGCCTGAGATGGATGCTGGCTAGACTCATGCTGGTAAGCCACAGTCAAGTGGCAATACACATTAATAGAGATAGGTTAAGCTAATATGTGAGAGTTAGTCAATAAGAGGCTAGAGATAATGGGCCAGGCAGTGTTTAAATTAATACAGTTTCTGTGTGGTTATTTTGGGTGTAGGCTAGCTAGGAGGCCCACTCCTCTCACACAACACTGCTGTTCACTTTTTTTTTATCTAGACCATCTACTCAATATGTTAGTCCTCCTACTAGTAAGGCTTTATCCTAAGTTTTCTAGTTTCTCTATTCAGCATTTTAGTTCCACCTTCATTTCAATCAGGGTTGGCTTCCATGCTTTTTCTGTTTATAGAATTCAACTTTCAAATCCCAGTTTCTTTCCTTCATCATTCCATCAGCCTTATGTTTGTGCTTTCTTAGACATTGTTTATGTGTTTACTCTTTAATTTCAACTTCATGATTGTTGAGATAATTCTTTGTGTCTTATTTAAATTCCTTGAAGTTTATGATAGCTATTTTAAATTCAGGGTTCTGGAGTTTGTCTAGGTAATTAATGAACATTTCTATAGGACTTGTAGATTTTAAGGAAGAAATGATGGCTAGATTTTTCATATTGTTGGTATTTTTATGATGAGATCGGGGCATGTAGTCTTCACTTGTTAGTTCTACATCTGATATGGACAGAGTAGGTTGGGACTGAACACAAAATGAGCAGGTCTGATTGAACTTAAATTTGGATATGACTTAGGTCAGATGAAGTCAAGTAGACACATAAGAATGGTTTGGCAAGCACGATGTGCACCTTGGTCCAATCCTATGGTTTGGGTGTAGATATGGAGGCTGGGAAGTGTGTTTCGAAGACTCACACAGCTAGACATTGGTGCAAGTTTTGTGAAGATATGGCTAGTCATAAAAGAAGAAAAATGATGAGTAAAGGATCTGTATATTGGAACAGTTGGGGTATGTTCTGTCCAGAGTCTAGAGATTGGAGACGATACATATAATAGCAGCAAAACTAGGTTAGGGTACTGAATATGTGATCTGGGATAGATGTAGGAGGTTTAGGAGGATGTGTGGAGAGAAAGAGAACTCACTGACTTCACAATGACAAATGGTGTTCATAATCTGGCAGGTTAGTAAGGTTCGAATATAGAGGAATATGACCCTGGAAGCTGGGGGTGGGTGGATTTCCTTTATTAAAAAGAATTTTTATTTTGTTTGTATTTACCCCACAAACTATAGGATTGGACCAGATGATGTGGGATTCCCTTCTGTATGTGGCAAATGTGTCTTATTAACCATTGGTTAATAAGGAAGCTGCTTTGTTCAATGGATTATCAGGGTAAAGTCAGGCAGGAAGTCTGAACAGAGGAATAGAGAGAGTAGCCAGCCAGCTGCTGAGTAAAGAGGAAATGTAGAAAATGAGGTAACACCATGGGCACATAGCAATGTATAGATTAACAGAAAAGGTTAATTTAAGATTTAATAGCTAGCTAGGAATATGCCTGAGCTAGTGATCAAACAATGTTGTAATTAATATAGTTCTGTGTGATTATTCAGAGATTGGCAGCTGGAAAACAGAAGCTCAGTCTCTGTTCTCAAATGGTGTCAAATGTGGGGCAAGAATATTCACATAAAGTCTGAGAAAGCTTTAAAAAAAAGAAAAAGAAAGAAAGAAAACAACAGCTTTAGGTCCACAAAAAATGGGAGTCAATTGTAGCTTCTTGGTAGCCACATTTTTTCAGATAGGCTCTGATTGCTGATGGAAAGCAGAAGCATGGCTTCTTTGTCATTTCTTGTTGCTGTTGGTTTGTTTTTCAAGACAAGGTTTCTCTGTAGCTTTGGAACCTGTACTGGAACTAGCTCTTGTAGATCCTTTAAGAGACAGCTTCCTTGTTTGTGCTGGTGGCACAAATGGCGTTAGATCTTTTGGAAGGTCCTGCTATGGAGCATTTAAATGGGATTTGTGATATGAGTAGCATTCTACTAGTTGCTTAATGGTGGCAAAGACCTACAACATCCCTGAGCTGAAGCAGTGAGAATGACTCACAGAGGCAGTAAACATATCTCTGCCTTCTTGGAAAGCCGAGCATAGTGGAACCAACAGCCAACGTGGCCACTTTGGTCTAAGCCATTACTGCTTAACAGTGATTAAAAGTATGCAATAAAAACAGATTCAGACAAAAATAAACCTCTGAAAGGGCCACAGAGTGTTTAAGAAACATACATACACTTAAGGAAAAATAAATATAGGCAGTTATAGAAATAGTTTTCAAAAATAAAACAAAGTCCTTAAAGAGACAGTAAAAATAATTTAAGAGTACAGACTGTCTTAGATTAAAGGAGTAAAGGTAATAAAACAAATATTAATTGCAGAGAGGCATTTGATTGTGGGGACTGCTAAGTTAAGCCAACATATATATTTTAAATGTGTTTTGAATTCAAAGTTTGAGTCTAAGGATGTGTTACTATGGCAAAGGGGTTCTGCTTTTGTATCCACAGAGCATGGGAACCTTTGGATTCCTTTCAGGCTAATGTGATTTTATGGAACAAGACCAACCAAAATATCTCCAAGAACCTTAAAAACACTTTGTTCAACAACCAACAGGAAACAGTTTGGAGAAAACTATGCCCAAATTCCCAAAATGATTATTTATAAAAGTTTATTTTCATTTTTTAAAAGGGTTGGTTATAAATTATCAATGGTCAAGTCAATTTCTAAAAGAAAAATAAAGGGAATATGATATAGTAATGAATACTTTGCATTGGTGTGTGTCCTATTGTATTGATACAAATATAAGGTAGATTTTGTTACACTGTGTATATGTATTTCTGCTCTTGTTTAAGGTATTATGTTTGTGAAACTTATTTTAAAATGCAATATATAGTTAAGAAATACAGATTAGTAGATAGTCATCTATAATAATCAAACTTTTACTTATATATTTTAGTTAGATAGATAACTTTCCAACATTTCAAAGACCTACAGAATATGGTATTTAAAAGGATTTAAGAACTTTTCTCAGCAGTGAGATGTGTTTGCTTCTGGCAGCACCAATTACTTCAGAGATGTTGATGGGCTTTGAAGAAACTTTTTATGGAATTAGCCTTCAATGTGACAAGGCTAATTTGGGTAAGAAGCTGCTCTTGCCTAAACTGTTTGATGGTATGCTGTATGCATACCATCCTGAAATGCAGGACAGACAGAAAAATGACTGTTGAACTTATCTAAAGAAAGTGAGACAGGCCTTTAGGGTTCCTGCTTCATGAAAGAGTCTGCCAGACATTCTGCAGGAATGGAAGAAAGTGACTGAGAAACTGCCAATATAGGCAAAACACTCTTTCAAATTTCTTGCTTTGTGGAAAAGTCTGCTAGATGCTACAGGACTATAGGCTGAAGATGGATGCCCCAATGTTACAGAAGAACTTTGAGTGACTGTCGAGGCAGCAAGAAGTCTCTGTCAATTCTAGAGTTTTGGGAGATGCTTAGAATGTACTTCCTGTTTACTTAGGTAATGTTATATCCTTCTGGAGTCTTTGGTGGAGTTAAATACAGATAGTTAGAGATAGAGTTTTTCTTAGTTATGATAAAATATAAATTAGATATAAAACTTTAGACTAACAAAGATAAAATAGATGATGGAATATTTTTCTTAAATTTTGTCAGATACAAATAGACTAAATACTGTAACTATAATTCTTGCTCTATACTCATCTTGTTATATGAAATTTTACTATGCTAACGTAAAAACCTTCCTTTTTATTTACGTAGAAAACAGGAGATAATGTGGTGACGTGGGACTTGATGTATGCTGTGAATATGTTTATTGCCATTGGTTAATATAGAAGCTGCTTTTGTCCAATGGCTTTTCAGAATATAGCCAGGCTGGAAAAGATATATAGAGAGAATAGGTAGAGTGAATGAGAAATCATGAAGCCATCATAGTAAACAGACACCTCTGCCAGAGCCCACTGAAACTTTGCTAGTAGACCACGACCTCATGGTGATTTGGATTAATGGAGATGGGTCAGTTTAGGATATAAGAACCAGCTATTGGACCAACAGTATTGCAAATCATATAGTTTCCAGGTACTTATTTCATGTCTTAGTAGCTGGGAACAAATAAGCAGCCCCCCCCAACAATTTGGTATTCCACTTGTATGCTATAAACATGTTTTATTACTATTGGTTAGTAAAGAAGCCTTGGGTATGGCACATCAGAGTAAAACCAGACAAGAAATCTGAACATAAATAGAGAGAGTAGTCAGAGTCAAGTAGACACCAGCTGGCTGCTGAGAAAAAAAGACAGAAAATGCTACACGGCCTTGAGACAATGCATAAACTAATGGAAATGGGTTAATTTAAGATGTAAGAGCTAGCTAGAAATATGCCTGAGCCATTAGCCAAACAGTGTTATAATTAATAAAGTTTCTATGTGATTACTCAGGGCTGAGTGGCTGGGAAATAAAAGCACAGTCTCCATCTACAAGTCTTCACTGTTTATATATCTGCACCATGTGTGTGCAGTTCTTTGGAAGACAGAGAGGGTGTTGGACCACCTAGCACTGGAGTTATTGATGATTTTAGTTGAAATGCTGATGCTAGAAACCAAATTCTGTTCCTGTGTTAGAGCACATGGAGCTTTTAACCATTGAACCATGTCTCTATCCAGCATTTCACACACTCTTATTCTTCTCTTCTTTGCCAAAAACAATGGCAGGACAGAAGAGACACAAAAAGAAGTTAGTGAACAACTGAACTAAAACCTGTTGTGCGTCCTTATCAGATAAAAGTAAATGATCCTATTCTGGGTATCAGTGTTAATTAAGAGCAGAGGAGTTTGAGACTTAGTCAAATTTATACACACACACACACACACAGACATACACACAGACACACACACACACACTATTAAATACCATTAGGATTCTTAAATTGTGAGCTCATAGAATAAGAAAAAATACTGATGATTAGGATTATAGCATGTACAACAATGATAATAAACGTATGATAGTATTGCTAACTTCAAGGGTCATGATGCATATAGAATTAGTATAATTTATTCAATTTCTATTTACACTTTTACTACTCTCATTTGTCTTTCCCTTAATTATTTTTAATTGCTGTAACAAAACACAATGACCAATGCAATTAATAAACGAAAATGTTTGATTTGTCGTTTGAAAGAATGTCGTAAGTCCATGATGGCAGAAAAAGGAACAGCTGAGAACTCACATCTTAATCTAAAACCACAAGGCAGAAAGAGAGAAGTGGGGCTCACATGAGTTTTTTAGAAACTCAGAGCCCATCCCAGTGACACAGCTCCTTCCAAAAGATCATCATTTCTAACCTTTCTCAAAAAGTTCCAGGGACCACGTATTCAAAGATGTGAGCCTATGGAGGTCGTTCTCATTCAAACCATCACACATGGACAGTGTAGCATACACTCAGCCCTGAAAACCCCATATCCAAATCCCCCGCCCCCCAGCGGTTAAGAGCATTGCCTATTCTTTTTTTAATTAAAAATTCCCGCCTCCTCCCCGCCTCCCTTTTCCCTCCCCTTCCTCCCACTCCCCACCTTACCTCCCCTCCCCCTCCCTCTCCAGTCCAAAGAGTAGTCAGGGTTCCCAGCCCTGAGAGAAGTCCAAGGTCCTCCCCACTCCATCCAGATCTAGGAAGGTGAGCATCCAAACAGGCTAGGCTCCAAATTTTTAAAAGATAACTTGTTGCTCTTTTGAATAAATTGTGATCATCTCTTGCATACTGTTTTCAAGGTATTACTTGAATTCAAGCAGGGTTGGGTTTTTTTTTGCATGTTATCAATCAAATATTAAAGAAAGAAACCTAGAGTATTAGAAAAAATTTCTCTCCTTTCAATTTCTGATAGTATTTTATGGATATCACCTACTCATTTGAAAAAGAAAATAATTCTTTTAAATGGAAATTAAAATAACATGAAGAAATGGGAGGCATTTTTTCCCTTTTACCCTGTTTGCATGAAAAATATGTCCCTCCTGCCCCTTACACAATTCACAAATGAAGAGAAACAGGTTGGTCAGCAGCCCACTGAGTTTTCCAAGGAGCAAGAGGACAATGTGATATGTGTTCTTTTGTCTCTGTGCCATCCCTGAACACCTCTACATCAGAAAAATAAAAAAAGCTAGTGCCTGCAAAACTGGTTCTTTATACAACAATATAACTCATTTTAAACAAAGTAGCTCTGGTTGGAGGGGAGTATACAGTGTATACATTAATAAGAATAGTTTTTGAACTAATTTTCTTTTTCTAATAATCTTTTCAGTGTTTGACTCATTCTTGTGATAATTGTCAAGGAATGACTTAAGTTTTGAGTATGGAACCAGTTTATACAACAATATAAATGATAGAAATCGATAAATTAGACAGGTAATTAAATTTGTCAATACAATACTTGCTTAAATATGTACACAAAAATGAGTAAATAAAGTAAGCAAAAGACAAACCTGTGTATGCAAGGATATGATTAATATTTTCTTCTATTTAAATGAAGCTATGAAAAATATCTGCAATTATGTTTAAAACAATAACAAAAGAGTTTTCAACAAGCCAAAAGTTTTCCTAGAAAAATGCTCACCTTCTCTGTACGAAACACATTTCATTAGTGAAGAAAACTTGGTCTTCTCTAGGAATATGCTGTGGATGATGAATGTGATGGGGAAGGCTGTCAGGGGACAATCTACTCAATGAATTTTTGATCATAAACTAGTTGATGAGAAAACTAAAAGTGGGAACATGAGCTATGTAGGAAGTGTTAGAAGGAGAGATGCAGATTCAATAGGCAGCTTTGCCTGAGCTTTCCCTACTGGGCAGGAGGAGAACGAAAGCTGCCTGCTCTCTACACATAACAAAAGGTTCTGTTCGATTATGGGAGGTCACTATAAATGATGGAATTTACTGTATTTTACTTTAATTAAATAAAGCACCTTGTGAAGTTTAGAAAGACTTCATGGCTTCATTCTTGCTGAAGATAATTGAATACACCACAGGTAGCCTTAGGCTTCATTCTCAGATGGTAATTTTCTGTGGCCTAAAGAGAGCAAGAAGCAATATTTTTCTTTAGTGTATATAAATGTTTATAAAGAATTCTTTTGACAGATTTTTAGAACCTCCCATAACAATGTTTCATGAATGTTTCCAAAAGCAATAGCAATGACAGAGAGATTCAAATATATGAAGAAGAAAATAATAATCTCTAAAAGCAAATACCAATTGAATCTAAAAGAAATGTGATCTATTTGATAAGACTTGATTCTCTTTGCACCATGAATTAATAGTTTCTAAGATATCTGACATATACTGAGTATAAGAGAAATCCAAGAGGCTGCATTGGTTGTGATTTCTGATAATATAAATTATATTCATTACTTTTTAGCACTAAACCATTTAGACTGAAATTCCAACTTAAACTTACCATATAGACTTGTGTTCACAAATGAAGAGATTATGTTAAATGATACATGGTCAAGAGAAGATTCTGTAAAGAAAATGTTGTTCCTTGTTTAACCAAGTAAAATCATCTACACACTGAGAGATTTAGGATTTGAAAAAAATGGAGAATTCAGAGTAGCAATTGTATCTCCAAAATATGAAACAAATGGAATTTAATGGGAAAGATATCTTAATAGGTATTACATATGAAGGGCCAATATGCATTAGAAAAGGCAGTTCCACTACTAAGTATGTGCAAAAATAAAATAAAACCTATATCCACACAGAAACTTATCAACAAATTCCCAGGGCTGTATTATTCATAATCATCAAAGGTGAAAACAATTTAAAAATCCACCAAATAATGAATGAACAAGACAAACATGGTAAGTGGTTAGGATAGAATATTTTTCATCAGTAAAATAACGAATTAAATAAATGCTACAATGTAAGCAAGCTTTCAAATACTATGATTTGTAAAAGAATTCAATCACAATAAACAATATCATTTGGTTATTTCACTCTGAATTGTAGCCAGAATAGACAAACCTATACACAAAATAGATTGTGACTCCTGGCAGGGAAGCAGGTAGGCTAATTGCAGATCTCCACCTCTGTCTCCAGTCCCCAAGTACAATTTCCCAGTCTCTTCCACCTTCATAGTAGAATACCTGCGGCAGCCCCGCAAACTCATCTCTAGTGTATACCACAGTTATTACCCCCAACCTCCCTCTCAGCTCTGTTTTATTCCACCCCGTAACACCAGCAGACACTCCCTGCAAACATTCAGGCCACTCCTGCCAGTGAAACCCTCTGCTCCTACAAGTCAAATCCCCCAGTCTCATCCCTAGGTCTGTAACAGAACACCTGCTGCAGCCTCCTCCCACCATCTCCAATGGATGCTACAGATCTTCCCCTCCTAACCTGCCTTCCCCCCAGTCTTTGCTTTATCCCATTCCCCGACTCCAGCAGGCACTGCCTGTGAGCACACAGGCTACTCCAGCCAGGGAAGCAGATAGGCTTCCCTTACATCTCCTTCCATTCTTCCAGTGCCCTGGTCTTTCTGCTGTACTTTCTCATCACTGCGTTAACGCATTCCCAGAGAACTATCTAGGCAGATCCTGGTGGAACACCCAGGTTTCCTCTTTCTTTCAAAGTCTCTCCACTGCCCCTAGTGTACCCCCCAGTATCCACATCTATCAACACCCCAAAAAAAATTTCTAACAGACAACACACAGCTACCACAATCTCCTAAGAACCAGAGAGGAAACAGAGACCTTGGAACAAAATACCTGTCCAAAAAAGATAAGATCAAAAACACTGATGACAACTTATACTGGAGAGGTTGTGGGGTAAAGGGAACACTTCTGCATTGCTGGTGGGAATGCAAGCTGGTACAACCCCTGTGGATGTCAGTGTGGCAATTTCTCAGAAAATTAGGAAACAACCTTCCTCAAGACCCAGTAATACCACTTTTGGGTATATATCCAAAGGATGCCCAATCATGCCACAAGGACATGTGCTCAGCTATGTTCATGGCAGCATTGTTTGTCATAGTCAGAACCTGGAAACAACCTAAATGCCCCTCTACTGAAAAATGAATAAGGAAAATGTGGTACATTTACATAATGGAATACTACACAGCAGAAAATAATAACATCTTGAATATTGCAGGCAAATGGATGGAGCTAGAAAACATCATTTTGAGTGAGGTAACCCAGAACCAGAAAGACAATTATCACATGTACTTACTTCTAAGTGGTTTTTTAAACATAAAGCAAAGAAAAGCAGCCCACAAATCACAATCCCAGAGAACCTAGACAACAATGAGGACCCTGAGAGAGACCATGAATCTAATCTACATGGGAAGTGGAAAAAGACAAGATCCCTCCTGAGTAAATTGGTAGCATGGGGATCTTGGGAAGGGGTTTAAAGGGGAGGAGAGAGGCAGGGAGGGGAGCAGAGAAAAATGTAGAGCTCAATAAAAATCAATTAAAAAAAGAAAAAGAAGAAAAAAAGATAAGACCAAATATCAGCAGCTAGAATTACAATCTTCCCAATCCCAAATGCCTAGATACCAGTGAAGAAACACAAGCCTAACAGCCAGGACAATGCCTCCATTAGAGCCTACCAACCCTACCACAGCAAATCCTGAATATTCCAACATATTTAAATCATGAATAAAAGACCTTAAAACAGCCTTTATGAATATGATAGACGTCTTTGAACAGGAAATGAATAAATTCCTTAAAGAAATCTATGACAACGCAAACAATCATGAGAAGAAAATGAATAAAATGATCCATGACCTTAAAGTGAAAATGGAAGCAATAAAGAAAGCCCAAAATAAGAGAAATCTGGAAATGAAACATTTAGAAACTTGAACAGGATCCACAGAGGCAAGCTTCATCAACAGAACACAAAAATGTAAGAGACAATTTTAGTCATTAAAGACATATGTCCCACCCACCTCGGCTGCACTAGCCTGGTAGTGGGCAAGCCTCGTGCAGGCAGCCTGCTCCAAAACCCCAATCTACAAGTCCCACTCCACCGATAAACCCACTTATTCTCCGCGACCACAGCATTTCTCCTAAACACAGACTGTGACTACACAGACCAAGAAGTGACTGACCAGTGCCCCAGCTGGACAACCCAGTCTTTAGGCTCCAGGGCAAAACCCTGAACCTCCTCCACATAAACACGCTGAACAGAGGGCAGACCTTCTTCAGGAAGCCTGCTCCAGCACTCTCCCTACCCCCGCTATTGGACCCTGAAATCTAGAAGTCCCACTCCACCCCTAAACTCTCCCTGAGACATAGAAGTAGCTGCACAGAACTAACCAAGAGCGGCTCCCTGAGACACAGACACCAACTGCAAGGATCCAAGAAAGGATCCCCGAGACACAGACAAGGTCTGCAAAGATAAAGATAGGACCATGAGACACTGCCTGCAACAACTGGAAGAAGAGATGGGTAGGTGCCAATACAAAAATACATTCAATAGTCTAAAGACCAATATAACCACACCAGCACCTAGTGGTCCTATAACAGGAAGATCTGAACATTCTAACCAAGGAGAAGCAGAAGAAAATGACCTTAAATATAACTTTATTAAGATGACAGAGACCCTTAAAAAGGAAATGAAAATTTTCCTTAAAGAAATTGAGGAAAAGACAAACAAAAAATTGAAAGAAATCAAAAATCTCTTAAAGAAGCCCAAGAAATAACATCAAACAAGTAAAGCAAACAGCTCAAAGAGTTCAATACTTGAAAAGTGAAATAGAGACAATAAAGACAATACAAACTGAGTTAATTCTGAAAATAGGAAATCTGGGTGAATGAACAGGAGCTACAGATGCAAGCATTACCAACAGAATGTGAGAGATAGAAGAGAAAATCTCAGAAGTTGAAGATACAATAGATGAAATAGATTCATTGGTCAAAGAATATGTTGAAGTCTACAAATTCTTAACCCATCTAGGAAAATTGGGACACCATGAAAATACCAAATATAAAAATAATAGGAATATAAGAAGGAGAAGAATTCCAGATCAAAGGCACAGAAAAATATATTCAACAAAATTATGGAAGAAAACTTCCCCAACCTAAAGAAGGATATGCCTATGAATGTGCAAAAAGCTTACAGAACACCAAATAGACTATACCAAAAAGAAAAAAAATCCTTTTACCATATAATAATCAAAACACTAAATATACAGAATAAAAAATGAATATTAATAACTGCAAAGGAAAAGGCAAGGTAATATAAAGGCAGACCTATCCAACTTCCCAGTGGAAACCATGACAGTCAGAAGGTCACGGACAGATGTGCTGCAGACACTAAGAGACCATGGATACAAGTCTAGGCTACTATACCTGGTAAAGCTTTCAATTACCATAAACGGAGAAAATAAGACGTTCCATGACAAAACCAGATTTAAATATTACCTATCCACAAATCCAGTCTTACAGAAAGTACTAGCAGGAAAACTGCAGTCAAGTTATCTGTAGCCATGGAAACACAGGTAATAGACAACCTCACACCTACAAATCCCAAGGAAAGGAAACACACAAACACTATCACAGCTCTTAATAGCAATGGATTTAGTTCGCCTCTAAAAAGGGACAGGCTAACAGAATGGATACAAAATGGATATAGAATCTAGTCTTCTGCTGCATACAAGAAACACACCTCAAAGTCAGAGACAGACATTACCTCAGAGTAAAGGGTTGGAAAAAGATTTTCCAATCAAATGGACCTAAGAAACAAACCGGTATGGCTATCCTAATATCTAACAAAATAGACAAAAGAGATGGAGCAGGACACTTCATACTCATCACAGGAAAAATCCGTGAAGATGAAGTCTCAATCCTGAACACCTATGCTCCAAATAAAAGAACACCCACATATGTAAAAGAAACATTACTAAACTTTAAATTGCACATCAAACCCCACAACTAATAGTAGGAGACTTAATACTGTACTTTCACCAGAAGACAGGTCTATCAAAGAGTTTTTTGTTTATGCTATATTTTATTTTGTTACATTTTTAAAAACGATTGAATGAAAAATTTAAACCTAGCCACTAGGGTAAAAGTTGACAACAGAACTATAATTTATACCTCTGGAAGAGAGAAAATCAGTTTTCTTCAATGGAATGAAACTGGGTATATCTACCACTCCAGGACAGATCACATGTTCAGAAGTAGCAGAACAACAAATAACGGGTGCTACAGTGTGTGTGTGTGTGTGTGTGTGTGTGTGTGTGTGTGTGTGTGCTTTTATTTGGTTACAATTTGATAAGTTTTGGGGGATGATGTTATATTAATTTTTCCAGTTTTGAGGGTTTTTTGTATTGGGTTTTTGGTTTGTTTATTGAGAAAGAACTTAAAATTGGGTGAAAAGAAAGAGAAGATCTGGGAAAATGTGGAAGGGGAAGAATTTAATAATAAGATATTTAAATTTAGAAATGGTTTTAAGTAATAAAAAATACGACAAAGACAGATTGTGAAGGGTCCTTTGAGATGGCTTCCTCCCAATAACCACATGATGGAAGGAGAGAACCAAACCCCACACCCCACAAATTATCTTCTGATCTCCATATACATACTTCATACTTTGGCAAATACACACACACACGCGCGCGCACACACACACACACTGAGTAGGATGGGGAGGCAACAAAGGCTTAAGGATATACAGCTTACAGCACTACATATAAAATAATGATACAAATAAAAAACAGTTTCTGTGGATAAGGCTGGCCTTGAATTCACAGATATCTGCCTGCCTCTGCCTCCCAAGTGGTGGCCACCACCTGGCTCAAAAGCATCCTTTGCTTAACAAATGGATATGCATAGTGTATAAATCATTTCACACATAGACAGTAATAGATGTGCAAACAGCAGCCTGTTGTTAGATTTTTTAATCTAGGACTTGGTCTCTTAGGAACCCAGCAATTTAGTTAGTTGTCAGTTCGAAAACTAAAATCTGAAATCTGAAATAGTATCACAATGCAAGAAAATATAGCTATTTGTGATTTTTAAAACTCTTTCTTTTTTTTCATTGCAAGGATGTTTTCTTGCAAAGAAGAAAACATCTGTTGGCTGTATCATTTTTTCCCGCTAATCTCACACTTGTTGGTTTCAAAATTATATATTTTGATACTAGGTCCACTATTGGGATAAAGAAATACTGGTGAAAAATGAGAGGAAATAAAGAACAGAGTGGTTGCTCTAATACAGATCAAGAGGATCTGAAAGTTGGAGAGATGTTTGGTGGTACATTTCAACTCATATTTTATTAGTGCTGGCATCTTTAATAGTGCAGAACAGATGAATTTTGTACAGGAATGAGTTGTATTCTGGTTGACAAAAAGACAAAGAAAATATTCCAAATACTCTCCCAGAAGTTTCTCTACTTGATTTTTTTCCCTTTCTCTTCCTCTTTTTTTTTGTTAAAAGTGTGTGTGTGTGTGTGTGTGCGTTCGTGTGTGTGTGTGTGTGTGTGCGTTCGTGTGTGTGTTTGTGTGTGTGTATGTGTGTGTGTGTGTGTATAAGAGAGAGAGTTGGGGGCAGGTGGAAGAGAAACAGAGACAGACAGACTAACAGACAAACATATAGTCAGAGACAGAAACACACCCTTACAGAACAGTGCATGTGTTAGAGGCTTTGATAGGGTTCTTACTGTGGCTGATTACTGATTTAGGTAGAATGGTTGGCCAATAAACCAGTTTCTGCTTGTCGTTCCCTTCCCCCACCCACAGTGGGATTACTCACACACACTGCTTGCCTGACTAGCTTTTACATGGCTCCTGTGAATTCACATTCAGGTCCCCATGTTTGTACAAGCACTTTAACAGAAGGCGCCATCTCCCTTGCCCTAGTTGAACTTATTTTTTCTATTCCTGCTCACATCTCTCTCCTCTTTTATCTTGCTAATCTCTGAGTGAGGTTTCAGATTCCTGGTTGATCTAGGTTCTCCAAGAGAGTTTTCTATACATGATGAAGACGTTAAAATGTTTCTAAAGCTTGACTCTTAAGGTTTTTTTTTTCTTATGCCCTGGCAATACTGAAGCATGTATGGGTGGCCCGTATATGATGGTTCTGTTGAACCTGTCCACATTGGGTTTCATGATCTAAGTTGAGAACGACTGATCAGGTCTCTTCCTCAAGACGGAACCAGATCTTTATACCATGTGGTTGCTGAGAATTGAACTCAGGGCCTGTGGAAGAGCAGGCAGTGTAGTAGGAGCTGCGGGCCTCTTCCCACAGCCTGGCTCCCGGCCGCCTGGCTAGCTTATGCCCCGAAATAACAACACACAAATTGTATTCATTTAAACACTGCCTGGCCCATTAGCTCTAGCTTCTTACTGGCTAATTCTTACATTTTGATTACCCATTTCTATTAATGTGTGTAGCACCCCAAGGTGCACTTACCAGGAAGATACTAGCCTACATCCATCCTGGGTCAGAGCTTCATCACATCTGCCCCAGAGAGCAGAGCTAAGGCATATGAGCTCACTTCCTCTTCCTCCCAGCATTCTGTCCTGTTTACTCCTCCCACCTAAAGGCTGGCCTATCAAATGAGCCAAGGCAGTTTCTTTATTAGCCAATGGCCTTCCTCCATCAAGGCAGTGCTCTTAACTACTGAGCTAAACTTGGGCCAAAGGAAATGCAATATGTGGGTAAGTTTACGGTATTTATTCTTTCTCATGTGTAACATATTTTTATTTTCCAAGTAGTATCAACACTTAAAAATGTCATCTTTCCTGATTTACAACTTTTACTTCTTCCTGTCACAAAATTAACTATGTTTCTGTTAATAAGCACTCACCTCTGCTTTTTGGATCATTGATTGGTTTTTATTAAATCAACCAAAGAAAAATGTGGCTACTGCTTTTGGTGTTGAGACATTGAACTCACTCACAAGCCTTGACAGATGGTATGGAGAGAAAAGCAATAAGGTAGGAGTCCATAGGAAAAAAGATAAGCTTAAGAAGAGAATGCTGACCTTTAAATCATGTTTCTTCACACATTGTCTTAATTGACTATGTTGTTGCTGTATACATATGGTCACAATTTGATGTGGGAGTCCCCTCTGTATGCTGTGAATACAATTGGTTAATTAAAAACATCTGTCTTGGGCCTGGGCATAGCAGAATAAAGGTAGGTGGGGAAAACTAACCTGAATGCAGGGAGAAAGAAGGCAGAATCAGGAGAAGCTATGGAGCTGCCACCAGAGACAGACACTCCAAAACCTCGTCAGTAGGCCATGAGCCTCGTGGTAAAATATAAAATAATAAAAATCGATTAATTTAAGAGATAAGAGTGAACTAGAAATGTGCATAAGCTATTAGGCTAAGCAGCGTTGTAATTAATACAGTTTCTGTGTGATTATTTCAGGACTGAGCAGCCAGGAAAATACAAGCAGCCTCCTACTACAATTTAAGTTATCAGCAATGTCTAAGAAAATATTAGTAGACTTTGGTCATTGGAATGAAATAGAAAATGTGTTCTATTTGTTTCCAACTTTAAGTCTACTTTATAATAAAAGGTTAAAATTAAGATACATACAAGTATTTATTAGCAAGCAGAAAGCAAAAGAATGGCCAAAATTGAGCTGGAGGGGAACAAACGTATATTTAATGGTACATGATGAAGAAGCAGCTCCTTTTCCTCTTCCTTTCCCCCTCTTCTCCATTCTGTCTTTTCCTCTACTCCCCCTCTTTTCATTTTTAGTCAAATTTTCAATATGTATCTCCTATTGGCCTCTATTTAGTCTGCAACCTCCTTGCCTCTGCTTCCCGAGTGCTGAGATTATAGTGTGCACCTCCACACCTGGCATAATAAATCTTTTTGACAGTTTCTCAGTGGTAGACCAATGCTTAGCAAGAAGCACATCCCATGTGTTTGATGACACTTAGACCTTTAGACCTTCTCAAGTGATATCTGGTCTCAGATTCTGATGTGTGCAAGCACCTTGAGTCTCCAACACCAAAAGCTCTGACTACAGGAGAATGAGAATTGATTTTTGCAACTTCAGCCCAAAACCATAAAGCAGGGTTTCTTGTTGCTCATACCAATGAGAGTCCCCTTTAGTGATGGCTAGGGATGTTGAAATCCTTATAGTCAGTGTCTCCAAAGGTCACCTTATTCCCATTCTTCTTCCTTGGGGAGAGGCTGGGGCCAAAGAGGATTTCCCACAGTTATCGTGTTAGTTTTGAGAATGAGGTAAATAGGGAGATCAGTTCTTACCCTTTCTATGTGAGAGTCCTCATCAATGTATCTGTATCTATGATTTCTTGTGCCCCTTAATTGCTCTCTTAGTTTCTCCCAAAGATATTCTTGTCTGTAGAGAGTTGGCTTCATCATTGCTCATGCTTCAGGTGAGGCCTATAATGCCCTTGTCTGCTGTCTTGTGGATATAACTTTCCCATCTCCATTTCAGAGCTTTTTCTGCCTCTGTAATCTTTATATGTTGTTCTCTTTGTTTTATTCTAACAACATCATAATTTTCAGCTATGTCCAGAATTATCTTAGGATCACCCTACTTCATTGTCACCTACTCCTAAGCCACTTTCCAGCTAGTACTGCATTCTAACTTTTCATTTTAGAACCTATGGCAGTTATGGCTTCTAACATATTCTAAGTTAGCTATGTATTGGTATTGTATCTGTTTTTCTTATCCACTAAAATTAATCTCCATAAGGACAAAAGTTAAGTTTTTGTTAGTCATGAATCTCTCATCCCTACAGTAGTGTCAGGTGTATGGCAATTTTACAGATCAGTGTAGTTGTTAAGACACCACGTCACTGAAATTGATCCCTCAATTGTCACAGTTCATTAAAATCAGTTGGACAACAAAACACGTGTATCACAGAAGCATGCGTGTAGCAGGATGTGCCTAATTGGTTATCATATGTGTCATCCCCTGCTTCTCAGCCTAGACAATCTAACAGAGTAATTGAAGCGCTCATGGTATTTCTCATGATATCTGTTTCTCATCTGCCTTATGAAATCCTGATGCAAAAACAAGAGAAATAGATTACTAAGCCAAATGATTCATCTGTATTTTCCTTATCGGCTAAGAATGTGCCTTTCACTCTTTGAACTCTTCCTGTTCCATGAAGCTTTTTATAGATTGCCCACTTCTTGACTTTTCCCCTCTTTCATCCAAATTTCAACAAAACTATTTCAAATACAATGGAAATACATTTTTTAAAAAAATCACCAAAATCATTTGCTGCTGTTACTTGAGTACTATATGAGACTATATGAGATAATTATTCTTACCCATATATATATATTATATGTGTGTGTGTGTGTGTGTGTGTGTGTGTGTGTAATTTAGGGGATTTTAAGAGGCTAGTTTAATGCTCATGTGCTGGTTTTATAATATTCTAAAATATGTATATTTAAAGATAACTTATTCCTCTAAATATATACATTTTAACTTAAATAATCATATTTCACTATAAAATTTGTCAAAGCACAGCCAAGTATAAAAATAGATTAAAGTCCCAGGGTCTGAGAAACAGATGCTACTGACATTTAAAATATTTTTATCTTAATTATTTAAAAATGTATTTATTTACTGACATTTTCAAGATAATGTGTAATTTTAACTAAGTTTATGTAATTTTTTGTCACCCATAGAGATAATATTTGAAAGAAAATTAATCCAGGAGTATCTCTTTGGCTTCTCTGGTATGTCAAGGAAAGAAGATAAGAAGAAGCCAGAAAAGGAGACAGGGAAGATAAAGGTAGTGGGAGCAGCAGAGGAAGGATAAAACGTTATCCAGAAGCCAAGAGAAGAAGACACTGAAAAACCATGTCTGGACTCATGTAGTATTCGTGGTGGTGGAAGGTACTTGTGGGTTACTGGAAAAGAAAAAAAGCAATCATCAATATCAGCCAGCTAAATACCTTGAGATGTACAACAGAGACCTGCCTGAAGGATGTACTGGGACAATAGTGGCACAAACATTAACAGTGTAACCAATCACTTCTTAAAATTGGATTTAAGCCTGATTCCATGAGATGAAACCCATACATAACTTTGATAAAGTGGCAAGAACTTTATACTAGATAGGTGCTGGGCCCAGGGAAAAACCTAATACTATTATTCTGCCAAAGGAGCATAGCAATAAAATGAGCCTAATGACATATTACTACACTCATAAAGCAGGAAATCACTCAAACCTTATCAGAGAAGATTTTTTCTCACAATAAGTGGTAATTAACAAATAAACCCACACTTAGACAACGTATGGAGAGTGTAAGACTTTGGATCACTGAGCCCTAAATGGTATGTCTTTATCAAATCCATCCCCTCAAGATATAAGGATTTACCTGCAAAGGAGGCAGGAAGTTTGTAAGAGCCAGAGATGGTGGATAACTCCAAAAAAATAGTTCTTCCAGACACAACAGGACTGATAGACCCTTTGTAACTCACAGAAACTATGAGAGGCTACTGAAGACCTGCACAGATTCAAGCCAGACAAAGTTCTAGCCCAGAGAAGTGAAAGTGGATACAAAGTCCCACTCCTAACAGAGAATCTATTTACAATTGATACCTGCCAGGAGAGGGCAAAATCAGTTTTCTCTAGTGGTGTGTCAAGCACACACCAGAGCAAGCCTCAAGCCCAGTTGTACATATCCAATTCAAAGTGTACTTAGTGGTTTTTTGTGCACTTCTTGTTTTGTTTTCATTGTTTTTTTTCTTTTTGTTCACTCTTTCCCTCTACTCGTCTGTTGTTGTAGTACGGAGCGGCGGGCTGCGTCCCGGCACCCAGCTAGCTTTACCCGAAATAATTACACGGAAACTGTATTCTTTTAAACACTGCCTGACCCATTAGTTTCAGTTTCTTATTGGCTAGCTTTTACATATTGATCTAACCCATTTCTATTAATCTGTGTAGCCCACGAGCTGGCTTACCAGGAATGATCTTAACCTGCTTCTGTCTGGAGTGGGAGAATCATGGCGACTCCCTGACTCAGCTTCTTTCTCCCAGCATTCCGTTCTGTTTACTCCGCCTACCTAAGGGTTGGCCTATCAAATGGGTCTAGGCAGTTTCTTTATTAATAAGAAATCACTCCCACATCATTTCCCCTTTTTCTGTTTAAACAAAAAAGAAAGGCTTTAACTTTAACATAGTAAAATTACATATAGCAAAACAGTTATCAAGCAAGAATTACAGTTACAATATTTATATCTATTTTATCTTTTATCATAACTAAGGAAAACTATAACTATCTATTCATTCTTCAACTCCATCAAAGACTCCAGAAGGATATAATACTACCTAAGTAAACAAGAAATAAGAAAACTCTAGAAATGGCAGAGACATCTTGCTGCCTGGACAGTCATCCAAAGTTCTTTTGTATGGTTGGGGCATCCATCTTCAGCCTTCAGGCCCATAGTATCCAGCAGACATTTCCATGAAGCAGGAAATTTCAAAGACAGTTTAGTCATTATCTGTTGTGTCCTGTAGAATGTCTCGCAGACTCTTTCATGAGTCATGAACCCCGAAAGACCATCTCACCTTTAGGCAAGTTCAGCAGTCCTCTCTCTGCGGGTTCTCTGTGTCCATTTTATGCAACAGTCCAGGCAAGAGCAGTTTCTTGCCCAAATGGCTATCAAACTCCATAAGGATCCTCTTTGATGCCCATCTTTCTCTCGAAGTAGATTGGTGCTGCCAGGAGCAGACGTGTCTCATTGTCATGAAAAGTCCTAAGTTATTAAAATATTTTAAATGCCATATTCTGTAGCCTTTGAGAGATATGAAGAATGCCTATCTGAAATATATCTCTATATATCTAGAAAATCTAAGTAACATGACTACAAACTTGACTATTATTTATGATTATCCATCAACAACCTATATTTCCTAATTATACATTACATTTTAAAAATGAACTACACAATCACACCTTATTCAAGATCAAAAATACATATACATATAACAAAATTGACCTTAAAATCCATACCAATGCAAATTATTCATACCTATATCATATCCCCCTTTAAATGTAAAAGAACATTTATAAACAATATTTTGGGAACATGGGCACAGTTTTTCTCTCCAAACTGCTTCCTGCTGAATGGGGGCGTCGTTAATTAGGCCTTTCATGGTACAACCTGTGTGCTAGTTTCATCTTAGTTGGCAGTTGAGCAAAGCAATTTTCTGAAGATGTTCACAACAACCTTTCAGGAGGGCGTGGTCTATCATACCAAATTGTAATAGAAAAAATCCATAGAGTCTCATCCTCTGTGAAAACAAAAGAAGACTCTCTCCAAAGCATCATATCCTTAGACC
The DNA here is from genome assembly GCF_018167655.1 of Microtus oregoni. Taxonomy (NCBI): domain Eukaryota; kingdom Metazoa; phylum Chordata; class Mammalia; order Rodentia; family Cricetidae; genus Microtus; species Microtus oregoni. The sequence continues at coordinate 943,998 of NW_024544738.1, forward strand.
CAAATTTTGAAGTCATACCCTCATGATATCCGTTCTGGTTACACTTGGCAGTTCATATAATGAAATGTCTCTCTGTACTTAGCTCCTTCACAGTCAAAAATTTTAAAGAAAACACAATGTACATTATCCAGACTCTCTGTGAATTTTCCATTTTTACGTGGCTTATTTTTCTTTATTTCTTTTAATCTCTTAACTATCTGTACTCTGTCTCTTTAAAGACTTTACCTTTTTTTTTAAACCATTAACTTTATTCTCTATATTCTTTTCTTCTCTCTCTCAAGCCTACGTACACTCATCCAACACTGTGGTCTTTTATGTCTGAATCTGTTTTATTGTGAATCTGTAACATTTTTTTTACTATCCAGGAGCATTTCTTAAAATGTTAAGCAGTTCTTAAAAACTTAAGTTGCACCATGTACAGGTAATACGGTACCGCCTGTGTCCTGCCCAGTTGAAACCTTAAATGCGCTGTTTTTATGGTAATTACGGTAGTTTCTGCCTGAGACCAGCACAGTTCAGCATGGCAGAGCTGAGCCAAGCCGCTCCTGCCTCAGAGCCATTTGGTGCCCCTGAGCCACACACAGTTCCAGGCACACAGCAGTCCACATTGCCATCAAGCAAGCCGTAGAGCTTTACTCCAAATGTTCCATTTAAAAGCTCTGTCTCCCACAGGAGCCAGACAGAGATCGTAATGGCAGCACAGCCCAGAAAGCCGGCATTTTAAAACAGTCAGTTTTTTCCTGCTGCTGAGTCAGGACAATTTCTCTCTGTGGCACGCCACCCACAAACAGCAAAAAGCTATCTTTTCCTTATTTTTAAGCCTTCTCAGGTTTTTAAGTGGATTTAGCCTCACGTTGGGCGCCACTCTGTTGTAGTACGGAGCAGCGGGCTGCGTCCCGGCACCCGGCTAGCTTTACCCGAAATAATTACACGGAAACTGTATTCTTTTAAACACTGCCTGACCCATTAGTTTCAGTTTCTTATTGGCTAGCTTTTACATATTGATCTAACCCATTTCTATTAATCTGTGTAGCCCACGAGCTGGCTTACCAGGAATGATCTTAACCTGCTTCTGTCTGGAGTGGGAGAATCATGGCGACTCCCTGACTCAGCTTCTTTCTCCCAGCATTCCGTTCTGTTTACTCCACCTACCTAAGGGTTGGCCTATCAAATGGATCTAGGCAGTTTCTTTATTAATAAGAAATCACTCCCACATCAGTCTGTTTTGATTTTTTGTATTTTGTTTATATTGTATGAAAAATGCTTGGTTAAAAATTTTAATAGAGTGTTGTGGAATATTATTTTAACTATGCAAAGAAGTGTTAACATTTGTTTATGCTGCAAAATATTGCTTTAACTGTATAAAGGTAGGCTACATTTGTTTCTGCTACCTTTGTTAATAATGTAAAGATGTGCTACATTTGTTTCTGCTACCTTTGTTAATAATGTAAAGATGTGCTACATTTGTTTATGCTGCATTTGTTTAACAGTGTAAAGATGTGTTGCTGCTTCACCTTGCTTGCCTAAGGTGCCTGATTGGTCTAATAAAGAGGTGAATAGTAGAGAAAGGACAGATGGGGCTGGCGGACAGAGAAAATAAATAAGATGAGAAATCTAGCTTTGAGGAAAGAAGAAAGAGAAAAGAACAAGGGAGAAAGAGAGACACATACTGCTGGCCAGGAGCCAGGCACCTGCCGTCAGTCAGACACAGGAAGCAATGAGAGTAAAGCATGATATACCAAAGTAAAAATGATTTAAACCACAGAGAAACCCTGTCTCGAAAAACCAAAAAAAAAATGATTAAAAAAAAAAAACCCTGAGGTAAAACATGTAAGAAGAGAAACCAGTTAAGTAGCAAGAAAAGGAGCCTAAGCTAAGGCTGAATATTCATAACTAATAATAAGTCTTCATGCCATGACTTGGGAGTTGGTTGATGGCCAGAAGGTATACCTGGTACACACTGTCAAAGCAGGAAAGATGGCTCTGTGGTTAAAAGGATTTGGCACCAAGACTGATGACCTGAGTTTATGCCCATGGACTCAAGGGACGGAAGGAGAACTGACTCCTCCACATTGTCCTTTGACCTTTGAGCATGACTTGAACACAGGATAAACAAATGCATGTAAAACATTTTTTCTTACACATGTCATTTATGTTGGACAGGCCCCAAATCCATGCAAAGCACCAGCATCTTATTAAAACTTTATTCTTTTGTACAAGTGAAGAATACTGGATTTCTTTGTTTTTTATAATTTTGGTGCTTCTTGGATTTTTCCTTTTAAGCACTTGATCCTTTTACTCGTACAAGTTGGATAGTGTCTGCCATGATGATTTTAGTGTCCTTCAAGCTTCTATTCTATTATTTTGGTATGTACCTAAGGACAAGAGTGAGTCTGGAGGAGAGAAAGTACTATGGCAATGTTGTAGTGCTGAAGCTGCCTTGATCTTTATTGATTTTCATCAAAAAAATTACAACAATAGAAGTGTGTCAGAGATGGATAGCATAGTACATGTTTACAGAAGAATTTCAAATACTTCTAATATTCTATTTTCATAAAAATCTAATATCCATAATAATTAAAACTCAAATTTATAGCACACATATTAGAAATAAATTAAAATACTGAACACTGATGTTTCAAAATGTAATTTTCTAAAATAACTTTCTGGTATTCAACTTTGAATGATTTTTGCAAGCTTTTAATTAAACCTTAATTTGATTGTGACATTTTGATAGATTTCAACCTTCCTATAGTGATTCATCTTCTGCCCTTTCGACAGTGAGTTCTTCCCACACAGAATTTTAGACTTAAGGGCATCAGTTGAACAAATAAAGTTAATATTGTAGGCTTCTATTTAATGTTTAAATGCATTTAAAAGAATTGCTGATGACTTTAAAACAATGAAAGAAGTGGTGAAACATTTTGTTATAAAGAGAAGATCAAACTGCTTCAGTCATTCTGAGAAAAAAAATAGTTAAAAAAGAGATGATTCAGCAGTTAAGAGCACTGGCTGCTCTTCCAAAGGCCTAGACTTCAATTCCTTGAACCCACACAGTGGCATACAATTGTATGTACTTCAGTTCTTGGGTTGCAGTGGCAAAGGCAAAAGGAGGAAGACCTTTGTGAGTTCAAGGCCAGCCTGGTCTACTTAGCAAGTTCCTGGCTAACCCAGAGTATAAAATGAAATGTTATATTCGTTAACTCTTTAACACTGTGACAAATACTAGGGAAAGATTACTTTCCAATGTACCAATCACATGCAGGGTAATTCCTTGGAGCACAATAATTAGCTCCTTTTGCATGATTTTGTTGAATCTCAATCATTATTTTTATCTTTTTAAAAAAAGTTTGCACTGACTTTTTCTATGGTTTAATTAATTCTATTTCTTTTGGAGAAATAAACAAATTAAAAATTTCACCCATTTGATACTTATTTTGAAAGATAAGTTTTTGTATTGATTGTCATTACAGTCACAGCAAAAAAATAAACAAAAAGAATCCGGCAGTCAACTCAACTCAACCTGACAACAATATGAAATTCACTCATATTTGTTTTGACGATTTTTAAGTCCGTTTTAGCATTTGACAGAAATATTAGTATTACGTCTCAAATTAAACTGAAAGATTGGCTCAGTGTATTATCAGAGCACACAGAAAGATGGTAACACAAAGACGAAAGCTCTCAAATTCAGATTGTTTAATATCCACATCAGACGCCAGAATTGGGGAGACTAGGTAGTAAAGCAGAAGAGATCCATGACCCGTCTCCTTTTCCTGTGGAGGGAAACATTTCTCAGACACAGTGGCAAACTTTCTTATACACGCCTTTTCATCAAATGGCATCACAAGTTTGCGAAGTAAACATTTTTCAATGTATTTCTAATTGAAGTAGATCACTTGCTCCCTTCCCTTCCCCTCTCCACTCCTCCCAGGAATCCTCCTTTTAACCCTTTCCACGACCCCACTCTCAATTTTGGTAATCTCTTCTCCTTTGATTATTAGTGTTACATATGTGTATATGTGTGTATACACACACATAAACATACAACTGGCTGTTTTCAATTTCTTGTTTGTGTGTATATGACTTTAGGATTGACCACTTTCATGGAAGAGGCAAATACTCCTCCCAGCAGTCAGTTGTTGCTTAGGGATGGGACCCTGCCCAAAAACAAACAAACAAACAAAAAAACCAAACCTTTTCACATTATCATGTCCATTGATATTGCTATTATTCTAGTCTTGTTAATGCAGCGTGTTCTAACAGACTAACAAATAGCCCTATGTTTGATCTCCATCTCCATCTCCAAAACCAAAATAAACAACCAACCAGTCAATAAATGGACCCCATACATATATGTTTACTAAATAATCTGAGAGTCCCCTATGTGTTTACTGTATGGAATTGAAGGTATATTCACATGAAAACTGCACTTTAAGATTGGAGGCTCATGATTTATGAACACCAGTGATATAAGCAATTAAAATGTTACTAAGCAATAAAAATAAAGTAGGTGGTGTAGATGAATCTAAAATGCGTTGTGATTAATGATAGAAATTGGAGTTTAAATTATATACAGGGTTATATTTATGTGATTTTCTGGGAGGGACAAGAATATAGCAGTGAAAACCTCGTTGTGAAAGTCTTTGAATACCGAAGGACTGATGATTGAAATCCTGAAGATATTGGAGATTTTCTGTACTGTGTCCACTATTAGCAACTTCAGAAATATGAAATTGGTATGATAAGCATCACATACAGATATTTAGGTATATATACACATATATTGTAAAATCTCTCTCTTTGTGTGTGTGTGTGTGAACACATATGGCATATATAAAAGCCATAAAATATCTAGGTAATTAGTAATAAATGAGACAAAAAGTTTTTCAATTTAGAAAAGGGCAAATATTTTAAAAAGTAGCACAGAATTAAAACCAATCAAACAAATGGCCAAAAAATAATAAAATAATTTTATTAACTAGTAGTCAGAAAAATAATCATAAGGTTTTATCACTTTCAAACATGTTAAAATGTCTTGTTTTCACAAATGCTTGTGAAGATGAGAAGCGACAGAGCCTCAACACTCTGTGAAGTAGAGTGTGAATATTACAGTCATTTGTTAAGCTATTTAGCAGTAATGACATTGAAAATCTATCGTTCTTCAGTTATAATTTATTAAAATGTCCCCAAGGATGCATGGGTAGAATTGTGGAAGCCAAAAAATGTTGGCCCATTTTTACCTTGTCTGGCTGTCAGAGAGTTTGGAGATTGGCAAGCATAGTTGCATGTCCCAAATAAGGATGTGATTGCTTGGTTCTTTTGAAATTAAGGTAGCTCCATGCCATCCTGAGAGGTGGTCAGTATAAGCAAGTGCACTTCTGCTTTCTCTTTTGTAACTGTGAGGTCGCCTCAGGTGGGGCAGTCTTCAGCACATCTGACCTAGAGCAGTTTTGTTACCTAGACAATAGAATGCTAATGATTTGATGTCTCAGAGTGATACAGAGATTGACTGTGTGAGTTATTCTTTGTATTGTGTTAATAAAGTCCTTTGTTATCTTCTCCCCCACTTTTATGTTGGGTATAAAAACTGTAGAAAAATAAACGCGGGGATTTCAGGATTTCAATCTATGGACTACCCTTCTTGTATTATTCGATGGTTTCTGACTTATTTTTATGCATCTTCACATTCTTTACTTATATTTCTTCAGTTCCCACACTCCTAACTTGGCAAGATGTATTTATGTTGAGTCTTTGACAGCCTTCAACCCAAAGCATTTCCAAAATCATGAAGAATTCTAGTGGCAAGATGACTTTATTTTCTGATCGGCTCCTATATGTAACTATTACAGTTGAGAGATACTCTGCAGTATTTAGCTCACTGTCGCATTGATTGGCTCCCATGTGTAATGAGCACAGTTGAGAGATTCTCTTCAGTATTTAATGCACTCTTGCATTGTTCAGCTCACATATTAGTGAGCACAGTTGAGACTCTGCAGTATTTAGCCCACTCTTGCATTGGTCTAAAACAAAAAGACAGAGGTAGAATTTTCTGGCCATTTCTTGGAAGATGTTTGCTTCATATAGAAGATCAAAACCACAAGGGCTGAGCAACATGGTATCTGTTAACTCTGTCACATAAGGGCATTGTGTCTGGGTGTGTTGCAGCCCATCTTTCAATTCTCAGAAAGAAACTGAGTCCGTGATGTCCTAATTAGTCTGTTAATTGTCAATTAGTGCTTAAATTTGCTCTATCTCTGGACATTTTTTCTTCTTTAGCAACATTGGATCAGGATTCTTGTTAAACAAGATAAAAGTACTCATATAATTCCTGTCATCAGATCTAGGAATGCCAGTTGTATCCACATGTATAAGGTTCTGCAGGTGGTAATTTATCCCTGTGTATCTGCTCAAACAGTGAAAGTAATTCTTTAAGATAGATCCTCCCCACTTTGCAAATACTGTATTATGCAATGTATTTAAAGCTACTATAGTTCATTTTTCTTACTATCTTAATCCTTATGTAGCAATGCATTAAACTTCCTACTGTTAGACTTGGGGGTTGATATCAGAAAACTTCTTGTCAATGTCACTCCTATATGATGTGGGAGTGTCATATATTAATCTGTTGATTTCATTGGTTAAGCAATAAAGAAACTGCTTGGCCCTCATAGGTTAAAATATAGGTGGGTGGAGTAAACAGAACAGAATGTTGGGAGAAAGAAGCTGAGTCAGGGAGTCGCCATGATTCTCCCACTCCAGACAGATGCAGGTTAAGATCATTCCTGATAAGCCAGCTCATGGGCTACACAGATGATAAGAAATGGGCTAGTCCAGGTGCGAGAGTTAGCCGAGAAAAGGCTAGATATAAAGGGCCAAGCAGTGTTTAAAAGAATACAGTTTCCGTGTAATTATTTCAGGTAAAGCTAGCCGTGCGGGCGGCTGGGTGCTGGGGACGCAGCCCTGGGTGCCCCGCCGCTCATATTTCAACAGAGTGGTATGTGAATATGTTGGAGTAATTCAGGTTCTGCCTTTTGCTTTTCTATAAAAAATATAATTTATGTAAATAATTCATGTTTAGCTGTATAATTCATTACAAATGATAAGAAACTTTAAAAGCCCATACAGTCGATGGTGTCATGGTTCAACTTCGATGGGGTTCGTATATTCCAGGGTAGAGACATATGGATTATAAATTTTAGGCAGAAGGAACAGAGATAAAAAGGAAATAGACAGAGACACAGAATAGAACCAGGAGGGCGAACCAGTGAATACTGAATTCACCTACATTTATTTTCCATATGCATATATACTCCAATCAAAAAAGGGGGGGGTGGAAGATGGCAAAAGACTGCTTTAACATGATACAAAGAATGAAGAGGACAATTACCTCTTCAGTACCCGAACCATCAAACAATTATTACCTGAGTTAAATATTCTGCTGTTTAGGCAGGACATGCAGCAACAACACTTTAGTCCAAGTACTCTGTAGGTAGCCACTCCCAGGATCAAACTTCCTGTCACACCTTGAAAGAGCAGGAAAGAGCCTAAGCTCTCCAACCTTTGGTCAAGGTGGAAAGGATGTACCTCTGTGGATCATATGAACACCCAAAACACCAAGTAACCACACCCTAGGTCAACCTATCTTTGTTAGGAGCCATGCCTCGTGTCAAACCTCTTGACAAAGCTCTGACCTCCAGTCAAGGTGGAACGGACCCACTTCTGTGGGCTGCTATAGGATGGAAAGATGGCTTGATGTAAAGTGTTTGTGTGCCAGGGTATGGGTTGACATTGGGTCCCTAGCACTTTCACGAACACTTTATAGACATGGTAGCTTTGCCTGCAGTTGTAGAGCTTTGGGATTGCTTGAGAGATCTTGCCTCAGTAAAGTGTAAAGTGAACATGGAAGAATCCTAGCATCAACCTTGGATCCCTATAAATGCACTCATGCATATGCAGGCATAGCCATGAACATGCATGTGCCTATGTTCAAGGGAATATGGCATACTGGAATATACATGAGAGGAAAGAAAACAATAAATTAAATAGTTAAAAGTCGATGCATATTAATTTAGCATTTTTGTATATTTCTACACTTCTAAATGTCATAAACACCTATAGACATAATTTTATATAAAAATAAGACTAAAGAATAAACAGTGTTTAAAAGTTTGTTGAGGCAAAATATTTCAGTGTATTCCAGTCTCTATTGCAATCCAGAGTCTTCCACCTAACATCCAAAGTTCTGGATTAGGGACACGTGCTACCATGCCCAACAGGACTTTGGGTTTTTTTATTTTATTTGTTTGTTTGTTTGTTTTTTGGTGTTTGTTTGTTCCTTGTTTGTTTCGGTTTTTTGAGACAGGGAGCATTTTTCCAACCATATTATGTTCCATTTGTTACACTTGTCTGGAACTATATGAAAAATATATTTGAATAATTTTAACTATTATTCATTATAAGAAAAGTAAGCCACTAACTCACAGACTTAGGAAACAGAATTTATCTATTTTATACAAGTTAACAAAAAATGAAGTCAAAGACTTGAATTAGTAAAACACACTCATTAATTAAACAACCTGTAAACAAATAATTGTAGAAATGCCAACTACTTAAACCAAAATGTCATGGGCCTTCTCTCATTTACTTTCATTAAATTAAACCATACTTCATGTTTATTCTTTGTAATAGATTAAATAAAAATGCTGCAGATCCCCAAGCAGTGGCAGTGGGCAGCCAGTCCCAGGCAAGGAGGGTGCAGTTCCCAAGTGGCTGCAGAGGGCCATGGGGTCAGTGAGTCCCACAAGGAGAGACAGACAGATAGGCATGTCATGAAACCACACCGCAGGTCTCCAAGAGCAGCTGGTCCCAGGTAGGGAGCCACACAGCGAGTAAGAGACAGAGATATGGATAGGCATGCCATGCCAAGTGAAGATGGATACTTATTTAGTGGGTTATGAAAGGGAAGGGGAGAAGGGATAAGGGGAGAATGGGGAGAGCAGAGAGAAACAGAGAGAGGGAGACAGAGAGGGGAAAAGGGGAGAAGTGGGGAGATCACAGCCAGGCAGAAAAGAGAACAAGAAGGGCCTCAGGCTGGAAGCTGAAGATCAGCTTGCCTCAGCAGATGGGGGAGGGAGTAGCGTGGCTTATCTCTTAAAGGCACAGAGCAGACCATTATATGCTTTCTCTATAGTTTTGCTGATAGATAGAAAATGAAGCTCCATTTTTCTTGTGTACCAAATATATTTGTATTTTCTTTGTTCCTTTCCACATACTAGTGAAAGCCTACAACATCCCACCTCAGTTCATAGCCTAGTGAATGACATTTGTCTCTGTGAAAGTCCCTTTCTTGACTTGTTGGCCAATTTTTATTTCCATTTTTTCATCATATCTAATGCAATACCATAAATATCTAGAAATAATATATTCATTTTAAGATCTAGATGACCTTTATATTATCTATTGCTGAAAGTGGGCTGTGAACTTTATACTTCTACCAGATCTGCATGTCTTTGGTAGTCACCACTAATATACATACACACACACACGCGCGCGCACACACACACACACACACACACACACATACCTTCACCTCCCAACTCCTTCCATTTGTATTCTTCCTATCCTTCCATCCCTTTCCACCCAATATTGAGATTGCTTCTTTTGTTTCCTTCTTTCCCTCTCAAGTTCGGTTTGTGTTGCCAAGCAAGGCTTGGTCTATTAGAAGTGCACTTTTCTTTCCTTTTGCTGTCATCTTCTTTTGGTTCACTTGCTCAACTACTGAGCTTCTGAATTGTGAACATTTCTTCCATCCCAGCTTTGTTACCCAGATGTGAATCTTCTCTACCAACAGAAATCTGACCACACTCTGCAGGATCATTTTCCTGTTCCAGTGAAATGGCTAAGTAATTTCATACATCAGTGCACATGGACATGTTTAAAGCCTGTTTGCTGGCAGTCTTGTGGCTTTGCTGACAGTGAACTGCAATCATGCTGGCTACTGCCTGAGGCCAGCTGCAGGGCTGAGGCTTGATGGTGAGCACTGAGCTGTCTCACGTTGCATGGACAGCTGCACTTTTCGTCCTGTGTACCAACTCCACCGACTCCACAACATCTTAACTGAATGTAGGCAGCATGAACCAGGTAAGCATCAGAAACTACCACAGGAACCCCACAGTGGCCTTAGATCCGTGTCAGTCCAATTTCTGCAACAGTAATTTTAATGTGTAAAGAACAAAGACAGTGAGTAAATGTTGGGAGCAACATGTGGGTATAACTTGGCAACATCTACTTGTGGTTTTGAATTCTGGGTCAATGAATTAACTCCTTCCCTTGTAAAAATCCGTTAAAGTTTTCTGTAAAGAATTACTCATCTCTTGCCCTTACTGTGATTTGCTGTTTAATAAATATGGAGGGCACAGAGGAAAAAGTGAAAAACTTCTTTTTTTTTGAGGTCAATCTTGACCAAATTAATACAAGTAGAAGTTGCTTTGTTTTTGTTTTTGTTTGTTTTGTTCTGTTTTTTTTTTTCCATTCCAAATTGCTGACCCACTTGAAAGCAGAGAAACAAGAAGACTGTTGGTTTAGAGATCCTACTTAATGTCCTGGCTTTGTGGGAGCCTAGCCAGTTTGGATGTTCACCTTCCTAGATATGAACGGAGGGGGGAGGACCTAGGATTTACCACAGGGCAGGGAACCCTGACTGCTCTTTGGACTGGAGAGGAAGGGGGAGAGGAGTGGGAGGAGGGGGAGAAGGGTGGGAGGAGGGGGAGAAGGGTGGGAGGAGGGGGAGGGAAATGGGAGGCTGGAAGGAGGCAGAAACTTGTTTTTTTTTCCTTTTCTCAATAAAAAAATGTAATGTATAATTAAGAAAAATAAAAACAAAAGAAAAAATAAAAAAAAGAAAAAAATATGAATTAAATCTGCCTGGGGCAGAAGAAGGGCCTGAGCAGTGACTAAGAATATCACTAGACTATTTGAAAGGCCTTGATTTGGAGTGAGTTTGAGAGATGGGGGAAAGAATCAGACTCCAAAAGGGAGCTCTGGCAATGCCTCTGGAAGGTATTCATTCTGTTGACACTTCTCTCTGCTGAAGCTTCCCCAGGGTGGGGATTGGGGGACTTTTAGTATGAAGTCATGGGAAGCAGTGGGAATTTATTCAGTTACTATGACCCCAAAAGCAATTTCCATATGTTGTTCTTACACTAACAACCTCAAAGAGGGAGGCAGAAAAAGTGAGGGAGGGAAGGAGGATAGAAGAGGGAGAGAAGAAGACAGGAAAAAAGCAAGAAAGGGAGGGAGAGAGAGTCACACAGAGAGAGAATGAGAGAAAATATTCAATTCATGTAATCTCCTACTTAGAATTTGGGGGGTAAACAAATTTTAAAGCTTAAATCAGGCCAGAAATCATCAAGGCTCAACTGAAACTGTTCTTGTTTTTTTCCTAGGGTATATAGAATATTTTAGAAACTGAAAGAAGTGTAAAGCAATGCAATATTGACAATAAGAACAGAGGAGAAAGGTTTTAAGTTATAAGGTACAACTTCCTAAGCTATTAAAACTTGACACATCAAGAAAATAAAAATAAATGAAACTTTAAAACTTGGCAAATCACCAAGTTGAAGTTTAAAATGATAATGGCATGTGACTGAGGATTTTACCTCCTGGAAAACATTATGGTAGATTGACATTTTAAACCAAATTATACCAATAGTTTAAATAGGAGATTTGTTATGCTTTTCTTACAAATATTAGGGCATGCTAGCTAACTGATACTTTTCTGCTAAGATAATGCATAGCACAAATTTATATTTAGGATATTTCTTCCTATTTTGTTATTTTTCCCACCTGTAAAGTACATTATTTTACAATGGATCTCTGAAACTTTCCCATTTTGCTCAGCTGGGACTGTATAAGCAATCCACAATGCTTCTGTCTCACAAGAGGCATTCTCTCTGCTCTCATGAAGTTAATAACTGTGGACAACTCGTGGAAGTGGAGCCCAGGGTACCTGTGGCTTCGTGGCTGGTTGTCCTCAGATTTCATTGTTTTCTAGCATAAGTCAGAATAACCCACTGAAGAAAATCACTGTAATGTGTGCTCTGCATTTTCTTTATCCATTACCAGACTTTTACATTGTTTCTACTCTTGTCAATCATAAATGCCATTGCATCTAGCATGTCTTTGCAAGTCTCTCTTAGAGACAATGTTCTCACACCTTTTGGCCTATATACAAAATAGAAATTTCTGGGTTTTTATGTAGTTCTGCTTTTCATTCGCAAGGAATTTCCATACTGTTTTCAACAGCTGTAATAAGGTGCTCAAGATTTCCCTTTCCCCACACCTTTGTATAATATTCTTCCTTTTTTCACTCTATATTAACATTTTGGCAATAACCATATAAATGGATACAATACTTCTTTGCTACTTTTCATTTGTATTTCCCTGGTAACAAGTGACACTTGTGTATTGTTTCACAGATGAGCTGGGCTCCTCTGTTTTGTGTGTGTGTGTGTGTGTGTGTGTGTGTGTGTGTGTGTGTGTATACACACACATATAATCATTACTAGGTCTTCCTGGTGAGATAACACTCTTTGTATTATAGATTACTATGCTTTATACCATCATATTCTTATTTGTCCCATATTTACTTTAAACCTCTGGTATTCAATTATAGTTTACTTATGTCTGACACAACCACAAAAATTCTTTATAGTTATTGTTCACATGGAACTTTCTGCCTATCCCTTCACTTACAGCCTATGTATGCCTTTACATTAAATTTTAGAAGGTTGGCTGAAGTGTAATCAAGCTGAGGGGAAGGTCAACTTTGTTAATTATTTTATTGATGAAAGATCTATAAAGTTAAAGGCATTGGATGTCTGCAATGAACACGTTCTGAGGTTTGCCTGTAACTCATTTCCAGTTTAGATGCCATTGTTTATCTCTTCCCAATCATGTGAGTGCTGCCTGTATCCCTGCCTATGTTTATCTCTTCCCAATCATGTGAGTACTGCCTGTATCACTGCCTATGTTTATCTCTTCCTGATGATGTGAGTGCTGCCTGTATCATTGCCTATGTTTATCTCTTCCTGATGATGTGAGTGCTGCCTGTATCCCTGCCTATGTTTATCTCTTCCCAATCGTGTGAGTGCTGCCTGTATCATTGCCTATGTTTATCTCTTCCCAATCATGTGAGTGCTGCCTGTATCATTGCCTATGTTTATCTCTTCCCAATCATGTGAGTACTGCCTGTATCCCTGCCTATGTTTATCTCTTCCCAATCATGTGAGTGCTACCTGTATCATTGCCTATGTTTATCTCTTCCCAATCATGTGAGTGCTGCTTCTATCCCTGCCTATGTTTATCTCTTCCCAATCGTGTGAGTGCCGCTTCTATCCCTGCCTATGTTTATCTCTTCCCAATCGTGTGAGTGCCACTTCTATCCCTGCCTATGTTTATCTCTTCCCAATCGTGTGAGTGCCGCTTCTATCCCTGCCTATGTTTATCTCTTCCTGATGATGTGAGTGCTGCCTGTATCATTGCCTATGTTTATCTCTTCCCAATCATGTGAGTGCTGCGTGTATCCCTGCCTATGTTTATCTCTTCCTGATGATGTGAGTGCTGCCTGTATCATTGCCTATGTTTATCTCTTCCCAATCATGTGAGTTCTGCTTGTATCCCTGCCTATGTTTATCTCTTCCTGATCATGTGAGTGCCGCCTGTATCCCTGCCTATGTTTATCTCTTCCCAATCATGTGAGTGCTGCTTGTATCCCTGCCTATGTTTATCTCTTCCTGATCATGTGAGTGCCGCCTGTATCCCTGCCTATGTTTATCTCTTCCCAATCATGTGAGTGCTGCTTGTATCCCTGCCTATGTTTATCTCTTCCTGATCATGTGAGTGCCGCCTGTATCCCTGCCTATGTTTATCTCTTCCTGATGATGTGAGTGCTGCCTGTATCATTGCCTATGTTTATCTCTTCCCAATCATGTGAGTGCTGCGTGTATCCCTGCCTATGTTTATCTCTTCCCAATCATGTGAGTGCTGCCTGTATCATTGCCTATGTTTATCTCATGAAAGACCTAGCATTATAGCTCAGTTCAATCTGATCAAAGAAAGACACGTTAGTTGTACCTCTAAACCCCAAAACAATAAAACGAGAAACCTTCAAGTGTTTCTTAATATTCTGAACAGAAACTTATCTTATTTCCTTGAGGTTTTACCCCAAATAAAACCTGACATTGAATATTCCAGTCATCTGAAAATTAAGTGAAAACTGAAAATAAAAATACTGAATGTGAAATACCGAATATAGTTATTTTGTTAGAGCATTTCTTAATGCTTGCCTTGATCATTGCCTGCTTGCTCACTTAGTGAATCAGGTCTTTCCACTTACATCATCTGCCTGCCCTTGAGGGCACTGATTTGGATTGTGTAGGTCCAGTAACTCATGCAGTCTGTTTGTACATTTACCCTCATATTAGCAGCTTGGCCCTCTGAAAAGGCACAGATGTTTAATGGCATGACTCAGGCACAAATTGCCTTCTCTACTTTAGCTGTAAACAGAGGAAGAAGAGCTGTGTCTGTGGGAAAAGTCATTCAAAGGGTTTTCTCTTCCGGTCTTGCTCAGAAAGATGCTACTTGGGTACTTCCAAACGTTGAGATAATATGTGGCTCTGAGCTCATATCTTTGTATATTCAAACTTGTTAAGAGTAATACCCAAGATTTCAGTGTGGCATGTTCTGACGAAATGTTTCCGGCTAGCAAATTACAACCCTCAATTTTGTTCAAAAACCATCATTCCTCTGCGGTTTCCTTTAACTTCTTAGGGCACAAATTACAATCCAGCCTCTGTCTTCATGGCAGTTTGTGCGGTTTTAATGGCAGTTCCCTCACTTGCTCCAACATTTTGAAGAGACTTTTACACAGAATATTAAAGAAGGGGGCATATCTTATTTACCTGCTATTTTTTCCTCTTAAACATCTAGTGCAGTACTGCCACAGGAAGGAACTCAACAATAAGCTGCTGACTCCTGCACATGGGCTTGGATGTAGTTCTCAGCATTTGCAACCAGAGTTTATCTCATCTGATCACAAAGCTTATGGATTTTCTATTCCAGGTGGTGAAAGAGGCTCAGGAAAGGAAAGTACTTATCTGAATACAAAAAGTCAACAGAACCATCCTTAAATGTGTTTGCAGTTATCACATTAGACCATAAACAACCAAAAGGTATGTATCAAAATGTGTCGACAACAAAACATAATTATGAGTATGTGTCACCTATTGGACATTAAAATAAACTGTGTCAGCACTATTAGATACAAAATCGCCTTTTATTGTTTACTTACTCCAACAAATTAACATTGCTTTGTCTCACAGAAAAAGATGGAAATCTTTTTCTTTATCATTGAAATTTAAAGACACCACCAGGATATGTCTAGGCATTGGTTTCTTCTTGCTATATTTGAAATGTATCACATGAAACAAGTATTTAGACAGGTAAATCAAGCAATTAATGATCAAAAATTGAGACTGATCTCACATTTACGTAACTTCAAATGCCAGAAGGCAAGATAATGATATTGAAAACATTGGTGTTGTCACCAATGACAATTGACAGATTCTGAATTCACCTAACAGACAAGCCTCCAGGGGCACCTAAGAGAAATTATCCTATTAGATTAGTTGATGTGAGATAACCCACCATAAAAGTGGGCAGCAGCATTCCCTTAGCTTGGGTCCTACATTTAATAAAAATGAAAGTATTAAAAATTACCTGAGTGTAAGTACTCATCCTTTTCTCTTTCTTAACCAAAGGTGAAACATGACCAGCTACTTCAAGCGCCTGTTGGGAGGACCACCCTTTTGGGTCATCCCATAATGGACTGATGCTTGAAATATGAGCTGAAATAAACACTTTTTTGCTTATGTTACTTTCACTGGGATATTTTCTTACAACAACAAGATAAGTAGCTGATAAATAAAGTTGGTACCAGAAAGTAGGACCATTGTTGTGAACACCCTGACTATGTGGTTCTTCAGTCTTTATAATTGTTCTGTGGGTAGAATATAGAAGAATATCCTACCCTGTGCCTGGAGAGCCCTATCATGCTGAAGGCAGAAGTTAATGGGCCACTCTTGTGAGAACATAAGAGACATTTACCCTTTGAGAAATGTACCAGAGACCTCTCTCATGAAGATTCAGAAAGGAGCAAGAATGATCAGGAACTAGGTTAAGGGCCATGAGATGTATTACATCTATAGACTATTTTATATTGAAGGTCTATTTTGCCTTATATACAGAAGAATTGTATCTGAACTCTGCCCTCACTGTTTATTAGAGACTTATTCATCTTAGTAAAGACTTAGAAACAGCCTAAATACTCATTTACCTATATTAAAGTATGTGGCTACAGTAGACTATAGTACTTGAAGAAATTTTGCCATATGCAAAAATATGTATAGACATGGAGAATATTTTACTAAATGAAATGAGAGGATAAATAGTTCATAAATTCACTTCCATGTTGTGTCAAATAGCCACTTTTGTAACAGTCAAAAATA
The DNA here is from genome assembly GCF_018167655.1 of Microtus oregoni. Lineage (NCBI taxonomy): Eukaryota > Metazoa > Chordata > Mammalia > Rodentia > Cricetidae > Microtus > Microtus oregoni. The sequence goes on from NW_024544738.1 coordinate 960,566, forward strand.
GAGTAATGGGTACCATGGGATAAAGTTGGGGGAGAGTAGAGGCTTGCTGTTCAACAAATAGAAAGTTATAGGCTGTGTCCATATTTTCTAGATATCTGATCTATCTATTTAATCTCTTTAGTAAGCAAAGGACATGTTTACGGCTGTTCTTACCTTGTGAAACTCGTAAAGTGAGAGAGGGAAGGATGGGATACAAGAGGGAGGAGACCTGAGAGCAGATGAGGAGTGAATGAGACAGGGGCATGTACAGATCAGAGACGTAAGCAGTATAAAGACCGGTAGGAAGATTCGGTATAAACCCCTGCTCAGCACATCTGTGGGAATATTCTCACTGGAGAGCAAATGGATTTTTCTTTTTCTTTTTTTTTTTTTTTTTGATTTTTCGAGACAGGGTTTCTCCGTAGCTTTTGGTTCCTGTCCTGGAACTAGCTCTTGTAGACCAGGCTGGCCTCGAACTCATAGAGATCCGCCTGCCTCTGCCTCCCGAGTGCTGGGATTAAAGGCGTGCGCCACCACCGCCCGGCAGCAAATGGATTTTTCAACAAGATATCCTGCAGAGGGACTGTCAGCAAACATGAGGAGAAGAAAACTTCCAAGAATATCCAGGTCTCTGGAGTTTAGAGAAACAACCTGAGAAGCTGGGGGTTGGGAGAGTGAAGAAAAAAAAAGAAAGAAGGAAAGTAGAAGAATTTTAGAATTCCATATTTGATTTACAAAAAAATGCCTAGCAAAATCATCCACACTGATAATTCAAAGCTTTAGAAGTGGTTCCCTTTGACTAGACTATGAGACTCGAGAGGATGCCCACTCTTCTCTTGCTTGGCTCTGAGCTTGGCCATCTCTGTAAGAGTCACTTACTGCAGGGAATCTAATCATTGTCCAAGGCTACTCTCTAACAACCCTTCTTACGCAGTAGTGCTCCTCAAATGTGTGTAGAATAAATTAAACAAACCACTTTTTGAGGTTTCGGTGAGCCTTTCTCATGTTCCCTGTTCCTTTGTGTTTGAGGGATCAGACTTGGATGGTGGCTGCTACAGTTGTACTAATCTGTTAACTTGCAGAGAGACTTACATCACATTCACAGCTCTCTTGTGTGAACTCTAATGAGCAAATTGCCAAAGATATAGACAAGAAGAATTAAGTAATATCTACACTCCCTCCCCCAAGAGTATTCCTTGCAGTTAATTTTAGTTTGGTAATTAAGGAAAAATTTGAGAGGAAGGATGTAAACTATGGGGATATGAAGATGAATTTGGTTATTTTAATTAAATATATAGATATAGATATTTAAATGAGTCCAAAATAAAAAAACAAATTTATAAGACTTTTTAAAAATAGGGTAAAAATATTATTTTGATGTTACCAAAATGAAGAATAGTAACTAAATGTTATTGCTAGAGAAATCCTGTCTCACACTGAGGAAGCTACATCTATTAAAGGAAATAAATGTCCTCAATTGTGAATAAGCAAGGGGTGTAATTTGTTAAGGAATTATTCATGATGTTAGCTTGAAACCACTTCAATAGTGCTGTTAGAAATTTATGGAGTATCCCTTAAAAACAGAAGATCCGAGTCCCTAAATTTTAGAAGTGCTGATGGCTAACAGCTCACAAGTGAATCTTTGTCCCTGGTCACTTTTGCATTGCAAAGCCTCACATGGCTAGAGGGAAGCCAGTGTTCATGGTGAGTTGATGTAAGCTACAGAGATAGAGGATGGTCCTCACCCAGCTTAGGACAACCCCACAAGGTTCTTTTACCTCCGGGGGTCCATGAGTGAGAAATGGAGGCCTTTGTAGCTAACTACATCACAGCGCAAATTCTGTCCCAGTACTTTCTTTTTCCGCTCTGTCATTACAAATTGCATGAGGCAGAGACCCTCTGCTTGACCAGAATTCCCTCCAACTGCAGGAAGTCCAGTTGGCCACCTGCAGACCTCTGCCACACTCTCAGTGCCTCCTCACTTTGTCCCCAAGTACCTCTCCCCTCCTGGTTTCTGTGTCCCTGCCCCTAACTTGGGTGGGGAACCCCTGCTTGACCAGAGACAACACAAAATTCCAGAAGTCCAGGTAGGCCACCTGTCTGTGATCACCCCATTCTCTGAGTGCCACCTCACACTATTCCCAATCTGCTTACCCTTCCTAGTCTCTGTGTCCCAGCTCCCAACTTGAATAGAGAACCCCTGCTTGACCACAAGCCACACTGGTCAGAAGAACAGAGAGGAAACAGGAACCAAGGAACAAAACACCCACCCAAAAAGGACAAACTCAGAAATCAGCATTGACACATAAAAGCACCCCAAACCGAAATGCCTAGGTGATAGAATAAGAACACAATCAAAAATAACCAAGACCATATGTCACCACTAGGAAGCCCAGCTATCCTACTACAGCAAACCCTGAATATTCTAACATAACTGAAGCACAAGGAAAGACATTAAAAATAACTTTATGAAGATGATAACGGTTCATAAAGATTAAGAAAATGAACCGCTTAAATCCAGGAAAACACAAACAGTTAAGGAAATGCATAAAACTGTTCAAAATCTGAAAATAGAAACAATAAAGAAACACAAACTGGAAATGAAAATTATAGATAAGTGAACAGGAACTATATAGAGGCAAGTTTCATTAATACAACAGAAGAAATGAAAAACAGAATCTCAAGAATTGAAGAAACAGTTAAAGAAATATATACATTGGCCAAAGAAAATATTTTTTTATTATTATTTATTTATTAAAGTTTTCTGTCTCTTCCCCGCCACCGCCTCCCATTTCCCTCCCCCTCCCCCAATCAAGTCCCCATTAAATATTAAAAGTTTTCTAAAACAAAACTTCCAGGAATTCTGAGACACTATAAAAAACCAAACCTAGAAATAATAAGAAGAGAGGAAGGTGAAGAAACACAGGTCAAAGGCACAGAAAATATTTTCAGCAAAATCATACAAGAAAATTTTCCTAACCTGAGAAAGGAAATGCTTATAAAAGTATAAGAGGCACGCCTCGTGGTCCCGAATTCTTTGCTCATGTTCTCCCTCCTTCTGCTCCTCCTTGGGACCTTGGGAGCTCAGTCCAGTGCTCCTGTGTGGGTCACTGTCTCGATCTCTATCCATCACCAGATGAAGATTCTTAGCGAAGAGGACAACTATATGTTTTTCCTTCGGTTCACCTTCTTCCTTAGCTTCTTTAGGTTCACCTATTGTAGACTCCTTGGTCCTTATTTATGGCTAGAAACCAATTATGAGTGAGTACATCCCATATTCATCTTTTTGGGTCTGGGACACCTCACTCAGGATAGTGTTTTCTATTTCCATCCATTTGCATGCAAAATTCGAGAAGTCATTGTTTTTTACCGCAGCGTAGTACTCTAGCGTGTATATATTCCATACTTTCTTCATCCATTCTTCCATTGAAGGGCATCTAGGTTGTTTCCAGGTTCTGGCTATTACAAATAATACTGCTATGAACATAGTTGAACAAATGCTTTTGTCATTTGATAGAGCATCTCTTGGGTATATTCCCAAGAGTGGTATTGCTGGGTCCAGGGGTAAGTTGATCCCGAATTTCCTGAGAAACCGAAACACTGACTTCCACAGTGGTTGCACAAGATTGCATTCCCACCAGCAATGGATGAGGGTACCCGTTCTTCCACAGCCTCTCCAGCAAAGGTTATCCTTGGTGTTTTTGACTTTAGCCATTCTGACAGGTGTAAGATGATATCTCAAAGTTGTTTTGATTTGCATTTCCCTGATTGCTAAGGAAGTTGAGCACGACCTTAAGTGTCTTTTGGCCATTTGAACTTCTTCTGTTGAGAATTCTCTGTTCAGTTCAGTGCCCCATTTTTAAGTGGGTTAATTAGCATTTTAAAGTCTAGTTTCTTGAGTTCTCTATATATTTTGGAGATCAGAGGCGTCCATCCACCCACTGAGACAGAGGAGCTGATCTACGGGGAGCTCACCAAGGCCAGCTGGACTGTGACCGAAAAAGCATGGGATAAAACCGGACTCTCTGAACATGGCGAACAATGAGGGCTGATGAGACACCAAGGACAATGGCAGGGGGTTTTGATCCTACTTAATGTGCTGGCTTTGTGGGAGCCCAGCCAGTTTGGATGTTCACCTTCCTAGATATGGACGGAGAGGACCTAGGACTTAACACAGGGCAGGGAACCCGGACTGCTCTGTGGACTGGAGAGGGAGGGGGAGAGGAGTGGGGGGAGGGGGAGAAGGGTGGGAGGAGGGGGAGAAGGGTGGGAGGAGGGGGAGAAGGGTGGGAGGAGGGGGAGAAGGGTGGGAGAAGGGGAAGGGAAATGGGAGGCTGGGAGGAGGTGGAAACTTGTTTTTTGTTTATGTTTTTTTTTCTTCTTTTCGCAATAAAAAAAAAGTATAAGAGGCATATACTGATGTCTCTCAATATCAATACATTCAATCTCACCCCCACAAAAGAAAAAGACATTCACTAGTGGAATAGGTTCGAGAATAGGCTCCATCCTTCTTCTGCATTCAGAAACATACCTCAACATTAAAGATAGATAATATGTCAGAGTAAAGGGTTGGATAAAGATTTTCTAAGCAAATACATCTAAGAAAGCAGCTGATGTAGTCATTCCAATAACTAACAAAGTAAACTTCAAGCCAAAATTAATCAAAAGAAATGGGGAAGGACACTTCATACTAATCAAAGGAAAAACACATCAAGATGGTGTTTCATTTCTAATATCTATGCTTCAAATGCAAGGGAACCCACATTTGTAAAGGAAATACTGCTAAAGTTGATATCACACATTGACCCTTACTTAGTGATAGTGGGAGACTTCAATATCCAGCTGTCACCAAAGGACAAGTTATCCAGACAAAAATAAACAGAGAAACACAGGCCTTCACAGACATCATAAGCCAAATCGACCTAACAGATATTTACACAACATTTCATCAAAACACAAAATAATATACCTTTTTCTCAACACCTCACTAAACTTTCTCCAAAATGTGACCCATACACTGTCACAAAGCAAGTCTCAATAGATACAAGAAAGTTGAAATAACCCACTGCATCCAATCAGACTACCATGATTAAAGCTGGATTTCAACAACAACAGAAAAAAAACATGAAGCCTATAAACTCATGGGAACTGAACAACTCTCTGCTGAATGAAAACTGGGTCAAGACAGAAATAAAGATATTAAAGACTTCCCAGAATTCAATGAAGATGAATGTGCAGCATACCCAAATTCATAGGACCCAAAGAAAATGATGCTAGGAGAACGTTCTTAGCACTAAAATACCTACATAAAAAATTAGGGCGATCTCATACTAGCAACTTAACAGCAACTTCTGAAAGCTCTAAAACAAAAAGAAGTAAGCATACCCAAGAGTAAAGAGCAGAAACTAAACAAACCAAGTGTTGGAGTCAGTAAAAATGAAAACAAAGACAACTCAAAGAATCAATGAAATAAAGATAGATAAAACCTTATCCAAACTAACTAAAAGACACAGAGAGAATACATAAATTAACAAAATCAGAAAAGAAAGAGGACATAGCAACAGACATCAAGGAAATCCAAAGAATCAGAAGGACATATTTGAAAATCTTGTACTCCTCAAAATTGGAAAATCTAGGCAAAATGTAAAATTTCCTCAAAACACATTACTTACGAAAATTAAATCAATATCAGATAAACAGTTTAAATAGACCTATAATCCCTAAGAAAATCGAAGCAGTCATTAAAAGTCTCTCAAGAACAATAAAAGTAATTTAAAAAAAGCCCAGGGCCAGAGAATTATAGCACAAAATTCTACCAGACTTTCAAAGAAGGACTAATACCAATATTCCTCAAAATTTCCCACAAAATACAAATAGAAGAAACATTGCCAAATTCATTTTTATGAGGCCACAGTTACATAGCCAAACCACATAAACACACAAAAATGAAAAAGAATTACAGATCAATTTCCCTCATGAATGTTGATATAAAAATAATCAATAAAATACTGGCAAATCAAATCCAAAACCACATAAAAATGATCATACTCCATTACCAGGTAAGCTTCATCCTAAAGATCCAGGGACAGATCAACATACAGAAATCAGTCAATATAACCCACCATATAAACAAACAGAAAGAGAAAACTCACATAATAATCTCACTAGAAACAAAAATGCCTTTGACAAAATCCAACTCTTCTTATTGGACAGATAACAAGATAACAAGCAACATACATAGATATAATAAAGGTAATATTCAGCAAGTCTATAACCAAAGAAATTCCATTAAAATCAGAAACACGACAAGGCTGTTCACTCTTTCCATGTCAATTCAATCCTACCAAAAACAATATACATACTCAACGCAATCCTCATCAAAATTCCAACATAATTCTTCATAGACATTGAAAGGACAAACTAAATTTCATATGGAAAAAAAACCCCATGATTGCTAAAACAATCCTGAACACTAAAAGAACTTCTGGAGGTCTCATAATCCCTGATTTCAAGCTGGACTACAGAGCTGTAGTAATAAAATTTACATGGCATTAGCATAAAAAGAGACACGTTGATCAATGGAATCAAATCAAAGACTCAGACATAAATCCACAAATCTACATACATCTTATTTTTGATAAAGAAGCCAGAAAGACAATTGAAAAAAGATCTTCAATAAATGTTACTGGTCTAACTGGATGTCTGCAGGTAGTAGAATGCAAATAGATCCATATTTATCATCCTGCACATAACTCAAGTCCAAGAAAATCAAAGATTTCAACATAAAACTAGATACACTGAACCTGATGTAATAGAAGTTGGGGAATAACCTTGACTGTGTTGGCACAGGAAACAGACAACTTCCTGAACAAAACACACAGGAGCTAAGACAGACAATTAATAAATGTGGCCTCATGAAACTGAAAAGTTTCTGTAAGGCAAAGAATATCATCACTAAGACAAAATGAAGCCCACCAAGTAGGAAAAGATTTTCTCCAACTCTACTTCCAATAGTGGATTAATACCCAAAATATATCAATAATTCAAGAAACTAGACAAAATCAAATCAAATAATCTAGCTAAAAGAATAGAAATCTAAACAGCGGTTTCAACAGAGGAATCTCAAATGGCCTAGAAACACTTAAAGAAATGCTCAATATCCTTAGCCATCAAGGAAATGCAAATCAAAATGACTTTGAGATTCCCTTTTACAACTGTAAGAATGGTTAAGATAAAAAAAAAGACAAGATACAGATCATGCTGGCGAGGATGTGGAGCAAAGGTAACACTCCTTCATGGCTGGTGGGAGTGCAAACTTGTACATCTACTATGGAAATCAATATGGCAGTTCTTTAGAAAACTGGGACTCAATCTTCCTCAAGACCCAGCTATCCAACTCTTGGGCATATACGCAAAAGATCCCCCATCCTACCACAAGGACACCTGCCTAACTATGTTCATAATGGCTTTATTCACAATAGCCAGAAACTGTAAACAACTTAGATGTTCCTTAATCAAAAAAATGGATAAAGAAAAATGCTAATTTACACAAGAGAGTATTACTCAGCAGTTTAAAAAAAAATGATATCATGAAATTGTAGGCAAATAGATGGAACTAGAAAAATTCATCCTGAGTGACTTAACCCAGACCCAGAGAGACAAACATGGTATTTACTCACAAGAGGATGTTAATTGTAAATCAAAGGATAAGTATGTTACAAGTCACAGACTCATGATGGGGGAGTGTCATATATCAATCTGTTGATTTCATTGGTTAAGCAATAAAGAAACTGCTAGGCCCATTTGATAGGCCCACCCTTAGGTGGGTGGAGTAAACAGAACAGAATGTTGGGAGAAAGAAACTGAGTCAGGGAGTCTCCATGATTCTCCCAGTCCAGGCAGACGCAGGCTAAGATCTTTCCTGGTAAGCCAGCTCTTGGGCTACATAGATTATTAGAAATGGGCTAGTCCAGGTACAAGAGCTAGCCTAGAAGAGGCTCGATAGAAATGGGCCAAGCGGTGTTTAAAAGAATACAGTTTCCGTGTAATTATTTCGGGGCATAAGCCATGTGGGCGGCTGGGGTGCTGGGGACGCAGCCCCGCCGCTCTTATTACTACAGACTCAGACAGGCTACATAACAAGGAGAGGTCTAAGTGGTCATGTGGATCTACCTGAGGTGGGGAAATAGAGTGGATTTTGTAGGTGGACTGGGATATTTAAGGATGGGAATAGGAGAGACCTGGTGAGGAGATGTAGGGAGGGAGTATAGGGAGAGACAACTAGAATTGGAGGGTAATTGGGAGTAGAAACAGAGCATGAGCCACCATATTTTGTAACCAGACAAGGCTTCCAGTGGAGGGTCTGGGACACCAGCCCACCCACAAAACCTTCAAACCATAATCTGTTTTGCCTGCAAGACATGCTGCGGCAATGGTGGCACAGAACTTGTTGGAGTGGCTCACCAATGACTGATCTAATTTGAGGCCCTTGTCACCAAGGGATCCCATTCATGACATTGCCTGGATGACGAGGAACTGGAGACTAGATATCCCAGAGGCCTAGTTAGGTTAGAACTAAAGACTAGTAGAAGAAAAAAAATCAATGAAATGTCTAATGGTGTTCTACTATACTCAAAGATTGGTGCCTAGTCCAGTCATCATCATCACCAGAAAGGCTGCCTCTAGCAACTAAGGGGAACAGATGTAGAGACCCAGAGACAAGCATTAGGCAGAGATTCCATTCGATCCCTCCCCTTAGAGCTTGGGAAATTCTGTGGACCATGTAGAAGAGGAAGGAGGAGAATGACAGGTACTATTGTAATGAAACTGGATGCTTTTCCAGTACTGTGAATCTTTCACTTGCGTACATTTGAATACATCAGTACTGAAATATTCAATGCCTTGGGCTGGGAACATAGCTCAGTCAGTAAGGTATCTGCCTTGCAAGCATGAGGACCAGAGTTTGATACTAGCATCGATTTTGATACTAACACCCATAGACTTTACTTCTAGCCCTGGGGAGGTAGATCAAGCTGCACATTCAGTAGAATGCCCACTCTCAAAAACCAAATTGAACAGCTCCTGAGGAAAGACATCTACGGTTGTCCAATGGCCTCCACAACTGTGCACACACTTGTGCACACATACCCATACAGGCACAAAATGATAAAATCAAATACTCCATTACAATTGTTGCATTTATAAAAATCACAACAGCTTTAAGGCTGATTTCTCTCTCTCTTCCACTGAGAACCATGTCTGCCTAACATCTCAAGCTGTGCTATTCTAAGCAATACTGAACTTTCATTCAACAATTACAATTTTAAGAAAACTTTGAAAATAGCACTATGTGTTATTTAATTCAATGAAACTACTTGAAAATTAACTTTCATTAAATTTCTTTTTATATATGAATATAATATATCTTGTTTACTTAAAACCCCACCTGTTCTCATCCCCTTTCTATTTATACTGTCCCTGCTTTCCCCTAAGAGTCCTCCTACAGCCATGTTATTTATTCTGTGTCATTGATTACCTAACAGCAGAGAATGAGCTATTATAAAGTACATAATTATAGGCAGGTTTATTATAATTCATTGTAATTTAATGTTATTATTTGTAGTGGAACAACAGTGGCTTCAATTTGGATTCTATTTCTGAGTACAGATATGTTTAGAACTTCATTTATCTCATCCAGATGAAGCAGAAAGACCCAGATAAAAGGACAGAGGTGACAGGTGCCGATGACTGGCCACAGATTGTTCAAGAGAGTTAGCAACTGATTCACTCAAGAATAATTTAGTGGACTTTCTTACTATAAGGTAGATAAGCACCCTTAATGAATTAAAGACAAATTTCCCCAAGCAGTTTCTTATACTCTCTTCCTTGAAATCACCAATTTCCCCAGTTAACTCCCTAACTCAGTTTGAAAACTACAGTCTTAAAATAATGCTTGCTTTACAACTTCCTACTTTGTTGATTTGAAAAATGTGTTTAATTTGATTCATTCAAGACTATGAATCATAATATATATTTTACTGAGGGAACACTGTGTGGGTATCCAGAGAACTCGCCTGAGTAAATGGCTCTGATGACGTGCCTATTTTCTTCACTATCCATCTTCCCAGAAAAATGAAGGGTTTAATCTGTAAAGAATCTATGGGTTCTCTTTGGATTAAAAAGCTTATGCATTCTATGCATATTGTTCACTATAAGTAACTTGTTAAGAGCTTTTTATGTGTGTAGAAATGAGTTTATATCATTTGTTCAACTTCAAATACTATATTAACAAAGAACATCCTCTATTTTCATTCCCTATAATTGCTCTCATTCATATTATGTAACCTTATCCTGATTTTCTTCTTTAAAATTTTTAATTACATTTGTGTGTGTGTGTGTATGTGTGTGTGAGAAAGAGAGAGAGAGAGAGAGAGAGAGAGAGAGAGAGAGAGAGCGCATATGTGTGTTATGATATGCATGTGGAAGTCAGAGACAACTTGGGTAAGGTGGCTCTCTCCTTGTACTACTTAAGTCCCCGGACTCAACACAAGTAGTCAGGCTTGGCAGCAAGTCCCTTCATTGATCACTGAACCATCTCTCCAGGCTCTTATTTATTGTTCTTTATACCACTGGTTACTTTATCAAACAGCACTCTTGAGTTAAAACTTTATGTCTTACTCCCTAGAAACAGGCTTGAAATTAAAGGCTTTGTTTCACTCAGCTGAGTAAAACTATAGTGTAAAAAAGTACTTAGTATGTGCACATCACAAATGTACACATGTACATATACAGAAATATACAGCATGGTTTGAGGGGGTCTTTGGTTGAATTGATGATAACGGGAGATGTGGAGCACAGAGGACAAGGAGAGGGAAGGAGGACTTTCATTCTGTTAGTTCACTGACTTTAGTTCCTTTCCCCCCTTCACTAATAGCACTGCCCTATGCCGGTCTTTTCCCCACTTTTGTTAAGTGGGTTCTTAATTTAGGATTTTGTGAGGTTTCGTGATTTGAAACAATAGATAATCCCAGGGAATTGGCCTGGGATATTCTTCTTTAGATACCACTTCAGCTATTTCTCTCATCCTCTTCAAGTTTAAGAGCACTGTCTGCTTTTCCAGAGGTCCTAAGTTCAATTCCCAGCAACCACGTGGTGGCTCACAACTATCTGTTCAGATCTCATTAGATCTGGTGCCCTCTTCTGGAAAGTGTATGTATAATACATAAATTTTTTAAAAAAGAAAATATGTAAAAAAAACCCCTGTCTTTTCAATAAGGTGTGTCCTGATGATCATATATAAAATTCTAATACAACCTCATACACTCAACAGTATGCAGAAATCTAGATAATTTTACTTGAATTCTGATAGCTTTCCTTCATTTTTTAACATTTAAAATAGACATTATATAATTAACTTACTTTTCCTTCATATCTCAACCTTACACATAAATAAAATATAAGATACATGAGAGCAAAGACTTCATTGGAATACATTGAGCATAACTGAACTCATGAGAACTTACTAAATTCTGGAAAAATATTTGTTGAGATTAAGTGGAAATAAATTAAAAATAAGTTTGAGTCACTCACACCCAATCAGATCTTTGGTTTTAAATTAACAAACACAAATTATATGTCAAGTAAAAGCTTTTACTTTATTTAAATAAATAATCTCAAAATTGACTTTGATAAAAGTTAAAAGGTTACGAGAGACTTTCACTGATATTACAGTAAGATCTTGTTTGATCTTGACAGAAATTTTAAAAACAAGAAGTCACTTAATGTTATTGGATCACTTAAAATAATGAAATGCATTTCATTGTTTTGCCATGGAAGTACTTATTTTAAAGTGCATTAGATAATCAACTTTTTAATAAAAATTAAATTATTGGTGTTAGGGAGGCAGCGGAGTCAATAAAGTTCTCGTCATTAAAGATTGAGAATACACACAGAAAAAAGCATATGCACATCCGTAAACTCTGCAATAGGATGTAGAGATGGCAGATTCCTGAGCTAATTGGCCAGCCCATCTACCCTACTCAGTCATTTCAACAAAGCCAGTGAAAGACCCTCTCCCAAAACATGGTGCATGACACCTGAGGATGATGTGTGAGGTTGATGTCTGGCCTCTATGCACCCACAAATCCATGTGCACCCATCCCCAAATGCAAGCACATGCGCACACAAAAACATGCATACATACACACACGAGAGAGACAGACAGAGAGAAATTTGTAATAAACAATTGTTCAAAATCAGAATAATGAAATACAAATATGTATGTATGTATGTATAGTTACAATTCTTTATCCACCTACATTCTTTTATAAATTTTCAACTCAGTCTTAAGTTGGTTATCTATTTTATTAGATTTTCAAAAATGTGCCTTTCTGTAGCTGCAACAAAATACCTGAGATAATAAAAGAAGGAGAGTTTTAGTTTGGTTTATGATCCCAAAGGTTTCAGCCCATAGTCAGTTGACTTGATCCTTTTGAAGCTGCGATATGCCTGAGAACTACTTACTTTAGGGTGGCAAATAAGCAAACAGGGAGGAAAGGAAGCAGTTCCTAGCATCCTCTAAAAGGGTGTTCTCCCCAGGCCCTAACTCACTTCCATTAGTCTCTCGCTCATAAAAGTCCTCCCATTAGCACCACAGACTGTCAATCTCTTCTTTAGCACGTATCTTCCATGTCATTTAATCTTCTAGACCACAGCGGTGTCCATTTAAGCACATACATGACCATACAGCTTTAAAGTCTTAATTACTACTTTAGAAAAGTAGTAGTTGCTACTATAGAAAAGATACGACCTTATTTGCAAGGTACTTTTCTAATCTGATTGTTTCTTTTTTTTCTATAACATCCAATGATAGAGAACTCAGCAGCTACCCAGAGGCCCACAAAATGGATATATTCCAGCTTAAAGATGTCTTTACTATAAAATGTTTCAGGATCATAAACCCAAACCTTCATTCTTGTGTGTGGCTGACTCTGACTGCCATGAATTTGAGATTCAGAAACTTGAAAGTTCTTATTTTTTAGCATTTCTTAGAGCCACATGGATTCTAATTTTTCACATTTCACAGGACTAGAAAAGGAGCTAAAAAAGATGATGAGGAGAAGCAGAGGGAGCTAGGGGGACACTGGAAGTAAAGAGGGGAGAGGAAATTGTGGTTGGGATGTAAAATAAATAGATATGTGATAGATGATTGATAGATAGATAGATAGATAGATAGATAGATAGATAGATAGATGATAGATAGATAGATAGATGATAGATAGATAGATAGATAGATGATAGATAGAAAGATAGATAGATAGATAGATAGATAGATAGATAGATAGATAGATAGATAGAAAGGTAGGTAGACAGATGGACAGAGAGACAGGCAAACAGGCAGATAAAGGATAGATAAAAAAGAAGAATAAAAGAAAAGAAAAACCACCTATGGTCTTGGCAGCTGTTTTATTCCTGATGGGAACATTCTTGGCAGGGGATTGTGTGAAGATAAATGGATCAGCGATCCACAGGCTACAGAGCCATGGCATTCATCTCCCCTTTTCACTTTTGATATGTATAGATTATTTTCAGCAATCATCTTCCTTAAGGGAAATTCTGCACCTCACTTTTGAGTGTATCATTACCCTAATGATAAATTATCCTGATGGCACCTGCAACTCCCATGATTCCACTGTACAGTTGTCCTATTGCAAGGTTGCACTTTGAAGTAGACCAAACTCAGCGGTTGGTTAAACATATGATATTTACCCAGTTGGATTTACATAGGAGGATCTGGCAGAAGAGATGTTTCCAGGGTTATTTAGAAAAGTGTTATCAATCTTGCTCTTCAACAATTTTTTTGGACATCCTACTTTTTTCAATGACACATGTAGACTCAATACACTCCAAAAAACAATGTTCTAACCTCTTAGATGGGTACAATACTGAAAATATGAAGAATATAGGCTTGAACTTAGAGACATTGAGTTACAAATCATGTAAAGATTCAGCTCAGAAATTCTCAGAAACTTCTGAGGGTTAGATGGGCAAGTTCAATGGCCAGTAGGGGAATGGTGTAGTGGAACCACAGAGGCAGTCATGATTTCAAAGTATTTTTCATTATTGCTATACTGTCTATTTAAATTAATAGGCAGATGTAAAAAGATCAACAAAAAGAAAGCATGCAAATTCTTTTAACAAAAACTGTGTTCCCCTCTTTACTTTAGGGAAAAAATGTTTAGATAGCTTGGTGTTTCGCTTAAGCAGCACAGTTAAGAGAAAAGCTTTGAAGCAGGTAAACCTGTTAACAACCTGGCTCTTCTCTCTCCCACTGAAGAAAGCCTCAACTGAATGTCTCCTTTGCTAGCCACAAAGGCTCTGAATGATGCAGAGTCAGAATTACAGTACTTACAAGAAATGCCGTAAAGTCAACAAAGGTCATTAACCTTGAATTACACAATGCCTACATCTTGATTATCTGTGATCATATTTCATCATAATTCAAAAACTTTGCAAGAGAAATTGGCAAATGTAAAAAAAAAAAGCCGCAAGTTAGTTGAAGGCTCTAGGAAGCAAACTACCTTTTCATAACTAAGTTTGAATGCAGCAGCAGAGTTCAAACTTTTCTGCCTTTCCAGTTTTTTCCTTTGAATTGTTTTTACTAAGAACAAGGACAATATGAAGTGTCCATTTATCATCTATCCCCCTAAGGACAAACAGACAATTGGGGAACTCAGCCCGAGTCCATGTGAAGCCAATTAAAGCTTTCTTCAGGCAGCATGCAGACCACTGAAAGTTGTATAAAGCACTAAAGGGCAATTTGCCAGACAGTAACAATAAACAGTAAGAGGTGCCGTCCTGACTTTCTCTTTCATGGTTACTCTACAGTCTTACCAATTACTGATTAGTTAGACAAAATATTTATCTAGGGTTCTGATTTACAAAATGCTTCCAGATTAATTCCCTAACTTGGAACAGTTAAAAACTCAGTCTCAGGTAAGAAATTTATGCTCAGTTACTGGGTGGAAGGCAGAACATTAAAATAAACAACAGCTAAACAGAAAAGAAGCTATTTCTTTAGTGTTATTCTCATTAATTCAGTTTTTAAAGATTCAAAGATATTAGCAATCTAAATGATGTCTAAAAATTTACTAAGAGTAAATCAATACACATTTCAACCATACTACAAAGCACAATGCTTTATACACACACACACACACACACACACACACATACACACACACACACACACAAATGCATATACTTTAAGGTCAAAGAGTCTTATGTGCCATTGAAATAATACTGGTAGATTTTCAATTAGAGTTTACAATTTGTAAATATCAAATGTATCTCCATTGTAACTACAAAGAAAACATTACCAAATATATACCAAAGGACATGAGAAAATTAAAACATTATACTCTAAAATTTAAGCTAAACACAAAATTATTCAAGAAATAAAGGACTGTGGGGCTGGAAAGACAGCCCCGTTGATAAAGTGCTTGTTATGTACACATGAGAACATGAGCCCCATTCCCCAGCACTCCTGTAAAAAGCCAGGCATGTACCTATATAACCTCATAGCTGAGGGTTGAATGGAGATAGGCAGATCCTTAAAACTTGCATGTCTGTCAATCTAACAGAATTGGTGAGCTCCAGGTTTGGTGAGAGATTTTTTCTCAAAATGAATACAGTGAGCAATTGAAAAAGCCCCCCATAAACATAAATATGTATTTATATATAATATATATACACACAACTGTGTGCAAGTGTGCACATGAGCATGAACATCCACAACAAAGATGGTCACACACAAAAAGAACAAAAATATCTTATAATATGCAAATTTAATAATAATAATAGCAAAGTGTTCACCAGGAGAGCACGAGGACATAAATTTAATCTCCAGCACCTGCAAAGACGTCAGACATAGGCATGAATACAATTGCTTGTAACCCCAGCACTGGAGAGGTACAGATGGGAAGATCTCTATGGCTTGTTGGCCAAGAAGTCTAGCCTAATTCATGTGCTCCAGGTCTGAATGAGACATCTTGTTTCAGAAAACAAGATGGAGAATTGTTGAACAAGATACCTGATGTCAAACTCTGACTTCTAGATACCACACACATATATTCATTTATGCATGCACCCCTACACACATACTAGGTAATTCATACATAAGCAATTCATAGATCCATCCATCCATTTAAAGGAATTGGATGGAGTTAAGGAGACAGCTCAGTACTTAAGAATATATCTGTGGCTCTTGCAAAGTACTGGGGTTTGGTTCCCAGAACCCTGGTCAGAAGGCCCACAGTCCAGTACTAAGAGCTCCAATGCCCTCTTCGAGACTCCAAAGGTAGATCTACACACACACAAACACAGAAATCAAAACATTAAAAATGCACAAATCTTAAAAATAACAGAGAAATGAGAAAACCAATACACAGATATGTTACCTATCTTGAATATAGTCCCCAAAGTTGACTGCAGGTCCTTCTAATTGTCAGGGCAGGGTTTCTATCTAGATGTAGCAGTATCGCTCCATTTCCTTAAGCAGTACCTGGAAGACCCTGTTAACCACATTGGTAGAACACTGGACTCTGCTATCAAGTACAGGAACATCTCTGGCTTGTAGATAAGAACATGTTATTTTAAATATTTGTTTAATATTCTAATTTTACATTACAATTATTTTAAATATATTCTAATTGAAATAGGCTACATCACTTTCCTTTCTTTCTACTTTCTACACCTTTAAGGTATCTTTCTGCTAATCCTTCCCCTGCACCATCCACTCTTCTTTTCCTTGATCATTGTTACATATACGTATGCATATATGGTATGCAACTACACAGATATAAAGGTACAACCTGCTGACTCTGCTTTTGCTGTTTGTGTGTATATTGTTTCAGTATTGGCCTCAAAATTTCTCTTGACATTTCTTATGATTATAAACACTCTACAGATATTCTTTTTATTTTTTCTAATGAAAGCAATAAATCTCATTGTTGGAAGAAAGTTCAAAACTAGAGTCAGAATTAATTACCTAAAGAATTCCACTTCGCTAACAGTGTTGCTCGATATTGCTTTTCAAGGGACTTCCTCAAAGAGAAATCGACCAACTGTAACATATAGACTACAGAGCAAAGATATTACACAGGCCCTCATGGATGAATGAAACTGATAGTTGGAGTTGCTTGTTTGTGGAACCAACAGAAAGAGAAAAACAAGGTAATCACTTAAAATATTGATTCGGGAAGTTCTGCCAAATAATTCGTGTGTCCGAGTTACAGAGGAGGAACAAAACAAGATCATTCCATACTTCAGTGTGCTGTGCAGACTCTGCTGGGGAGCACACCCCAAGAACAAGACACAAAAGAAAGCAGAAAAAACCATAACTCCCCAAGAATTGTCTCTTCTTGCTGTAGACACCCATCAGTTGTCAACTATCTGACATGGTGTTGGACTTCATCTTCTGAATGTGCTTCCAACCATAGAAGCTTCCCCGCTACCCACTTCCTACTAATCTGCAATAAATAAAATGTCAAATAGTGACAGCTAGAAAATTTATTTCTTTTTTTTTTTCTCCTCGAGACAGGGTTTCTCTGTAGCTTTGAAGCCTGTCCTGGAACTAACTTTTGTAGACCAGGCTAGCCTCGAACTCACAGAGATCCTCCTGCCTCTGCCTCCCAAGTGCTGGGATTAAAGGCCTACACCACCATTGCCCAGTCAGCTAGAAAATTTAGTGTCTAGTTCTAATGCTAATGATTTTTAGGATGAATTGCTAAGGTTGTAAAAGTAAACCATTTTTCTAGATGATTACCATTTGACACTGTAAGAGAAAAACTAAGATCACACGGTTCTCGGAGTTATAGAAGCTTATTCCAAAAGATGTGAAGGTGCTATGTACTTACCAAAGGCAATAAAACATCCCCCTTCCCTCCCTCCTCTTTTATTTAGTTATTTATTTATTGATCCCATTGTGGATTTTCAAATGATAGAACTTTCTAACTTGAATTACATGTAAATAACGTATCTTAATCCAACCATTATTATCATTTGTTTGGCTTGGGACTCCTATTAATAGAAACAGTTTCTTAAATGATCTTACAGTACTTATTAAAGCAGGAAGAGTACAATGATACCATGTATTTAAATGAGAGGATTTTTAAAGAAGAAATGCCAGAAAACAGATGTTATACTTCAACATCCACTATCCTGTAATTGAATGCACATATATATATTTTTAAATTTCTACTTTTACTTCCCTGTGTCTCCTATAATTCTATTTCTTTAATTACACTAGATATAAATAATATAGCATATTTATATAGCCACTTTATAATATAAAAACAAGCTATATTATTTAAGGATTTCAGCTGGATTACAATCAATGATCTAATTTTCCTGAATTTTTATTTTGTAGTTGTTTGCTATTTTCTAAGAACTTGAAATAGAGCCAAAAAATGCCAGTGTCATATATTATACACAGACATGCAAAGAATAATACAGAAAGGGCCACACATTTCAGACCACTGGCATTTAGAGTTAAGACTAACAAAAAATCAAGCCTTTTCTCCCTGGCCTCCATTAGTACACACAGGATATCTGCAGGATCCCCCATTATAGCCATTAACAGCAAGTCTGATTGCCCGAGTCTCCATGTGTTGATGCTGATTTCCACCTTATGTTGTTCAGCACAGCTCCGTGTAGCTGGAAAACAACCACTACTTAGAAGAAAACCCTGATTTATTACAGTCAGCAATGAGGCTTTAAGCATAGCCCTGAAGCAAAATTACTCTAAGTAAAAACCATCATAATGATAAAAACAGGACTATGTAATAATTCCACAAAAGAATACCCGTTTCCCATGCATTGTAAATATCACAAATTTAAGAACCATGAATTAAAAAAGCATTTACCAAGTTCTTCCACTTCAACAGCTTGCATGACTGCTGGACAATAAAGTGAAAAATACAAAAAAAAAATGCTTCATTTTTCATAGTTTTCGATATGTGGCAATAGTCAGACACTACATCACGATATGAGAATCAGAAAGAGTATACCATTAGAAATAACATCAGAAGCCAGGCAGTGGTGGCGCACGCCTTTAATCCCAGCACTTGGGAGGCAGAGGCAGGCGGATCTCTATGAGTTCAAGACCAGCCTGGTCTACAGAGCTAGTTCCAGGACAGGCTCCAAAGCCACAGAGAAACCCTGTCTCAAAAAACCAAAAAAAAAAAAAGAAAGAAATAACATCAGAGAGAACACAACAGCAGCACAATGCCTACACCAAGACGCTGCTACGCGGTCAACTCAGAATTGTTATGATAAACACTTGGGTAGACTTTTCATTCACGATCTCGTTGGGCTTTCAGACAGCCCCAGCCAGTGTTAGTCAATATAAAATATGCTTTGAGGTTTTACGTGAATGATGATCCCAGACTGGTAAGGGTGCTTTTGTCTTGCAAATATTACTCATGTAGAAAATGAGCTGCCAGAGTCTGTGATGAGACGAGGAGTTGCATTTTGGCACTCCTTATGTTTCCAGCCTCTTCCTGAACCGACAGAAACCACATTCTCCTGCAGAAGAGGTAGCAAATGTGCTAGCTTCGTAGATTTCATACCTGTCTAGTACAAATATCGTTATAAAGAAAAGTAACTGGGAAAGTCTGTCTTAAAAGGAAGAGGTCTGATTCTATAAATAATGCCGATAGCTATGGTGGCAATTACCCTCACAGGGAAGAGACCATCCGTTTACAACTTGCTGCAAATCAACTATGGCAGCAACAGGCTGTCTTGGGGGACGCCTAATCCATAAAACTCACCCAGCTGGATATTGAGCCCAGAACGTATTTTGGTTGTAGATTTGTTTTCTGGATGTTTTCTGTTGTTACGGATCCTAGTCAAATGCCCATTTGCTCATGTTACGGGGAAATTGTTTCCCTCCAAACTCACACCAGAACCAGCTCTCTATTTCTCTAACCTGTGTGGACATTAAAAAGACAGATGTCTTCATTTCTTTATATAAAAAAAATGTATTGGCCAACACCTTAGATATCCCACATCTCAAATCCTAAGCAAATAAAATTATTTGTACAAGCCACCCAGTATATGCATTTTGTTATAGGAACCTGACCACAGCAATAGAGTAAATATCTAGAGATATCTGCTTGTGTGTGTGTGTGTGTGTGTGTGTGTGTGTGAGAGAGAGAGAGAGAGAGAGAGAGAGAGACAGAGACAGAGACAGAGACAGAGAGGTTTTCTGGTGCATGCCTGAAATAGCACGCGTGCAACGGTGCAAATGTGGAGGACACAGGACCACTTTGGAAAACAGGTTTCCTGTTTCATTTGAGTCCCTGGGTCAAAGATCAGAGTCTGGTCCTTAGACTTACAACAAGTGCTGCTGTGATCCAAGCATTACAGAGTGAGTACAGCTGCCAGTCTCTAGGCTAATACCCAACCTGCAGAGCTCTGGGGACCTTCCTTCTTAGTTGTCACTGTCATTTCTGTAAAACCCCTGTGAAGCCAGAGCACTCCCTTTTCCACCGTGGGATTCGTCCCAAATAGCCGCAGCAGTATACGAATCAATTACTAGGCATACCTCCCTCGTGTACCGTTCTACTGCATGACTTCTCATTTGACCGTATAATCTTGGTATATAGACTAGACACTGGGTGTCTTGAGTTCTTGAAAAGGCCCTGGAGAAAGGAAATTCTTCTCACTCAGGCATGGCAGGAATAAAGCTGCCACTTGTCCTGGAGGCTGGAACTGCCAGGATCCCCGTTTTACACTACCACAGCTTCCCCTTTGATCTAGCCACCTTAGATGTTATCTCTAGGGCTAAGAGATTCCATCCCCTTTAATCAGCAAGCATTTGGCAAAAATACCAGTGCAGAGCAAGCTCCATGTATTTCCAACCCACAGCTAACGCCAGTTGCCATGGCTACCACAAGCACTGTGTTCCCAGCCAATGTAGGAACAAAGTGCTTTTTCCTTCCCTCTTTTTCTGCATTTATCAATTACAAAGTTCTAGCTTAACTAACCACAGAAATGTAGTTAACACACAAGCTCCCTTTCCTCTCTTAGAAATCATACCCCTTCCTCTTTACCCCTTTTCACATATGCCCAGGCACTTCACAGTCCTGCTTCCTCTGAGACATAAACAAGCTAACAGGCACCCGCTTTCCCAGCCTATTCTGATTTCTTGGCCCTGTGAAATGCCTGGTATCCTTGCTACTGCCTAAAGAATTGTTAATTGTGTCTGTATGGGTATATAAACTGAAAACCTTGTGGGATCGAGAAAAACACTGAGAACATAAAGAGAACACTGGGAGAGGGGGAACATAGAGCATTAGAAGGGATGTTTTTTGAAGAATAGGGACTTAAGTAGGAAATGTGTTTGAGCAGATTTGTTCACCTCAGATCCCTTTTAGTCAGTTTTCACTTGCTATAGCGTTTAATATGGATCCTGAGAGGTTTAGTGGGCTGGTACCCCAATAAATCTCAAGAAAGTGCCTTCCCTGCTGAGTCATCTTATTAGCCTCAAAGTATTAACAAATCTCTTCTTTCACTTATCCTAAAGTAGAAGCCCCATGTGTTTTATTTACATAAGTGGTAAAAGTAACTAGTTTAAAATAATACTTTGTTGTAATTCTGTATTTTATATATTTTCACTTCAAAATTGAATTTATTATGTCTACTTTATTGAAAACATGCAGATGGAATACAGACATACGAAACACTCTTAAGCATATGTGCATGTGACAATATGTAATATTAATCCTAAGTCTAGTTGTTAAAACACAGAAAATAAAAATAATGAAATTTGTAAGAGTCTAAAAATAAAAATTAAACCTTTATTATATGGGCTACCTGTTTTACCCAAACAGTATGTTACTTTCCAATGGATAAATTTCAGGATGGGAGTAACCATGGCTTAGAATGGTAGCAAATGAATTTTGAAGCTAGGGAAAGTGTGCACAGAATTGACATTTTTAAATGAAGTTTCCAAAGATTAGTAAATGTGTAGACACATAGATGAATTTAATTTAGCCTTCAGAATTTTCGAAATTTCGAGCATTTTGTTCACACAGCCAAGAAATTGATTTTTGATTCATGTTATGATCATAAATACACATCAGTTTGAAGCTATTTTTTAAAGAAACATTCATTTTTCACTACAGTTGTTATGGTATTTAAAGCTAGATGCACCCTGAAATTGCAAATATAAAATAAGATGGTGTGCATATGGTCTCATAATCTTGGTTCAACAGAACAACTGTTTACTTTAGATAAATTAGTTTGGGACACTTCCGGTGTCTAATGGAGCTGTGGTGGTTCTTTCACACTATATACGAGTAGTCCAGTACTCTATGTATTCAAAGCTAATATCGGTAAATTTTGTTTAATTAGAATATTGTAAAGATACTGATTTCTTATGAAAGAGGTTCACAATCATCAGACTGTTTTCAATTCAAGTCATGTAAATTGAGAAGCAAATCATTGATTATTATGTAGATTCTATTGCATTCCGCTAATGTAGAATTTAGAGTAAATTTATCATGAGATTAATTTACATTCCTAATTCCATTGCTTACTTAGTTAATTCTTTCTTTTTTTTTCTTATTTTTCTTTTCTTTTCTTTCTTGTCTTGTTTTGTTTTGTTTTGTTTTGTTTTGTTTTGTTGAGACAGAATTTCTCTGTAGTTTTGGAGCCTATCCTGGAACTAGCTCTTGTAGACCAGCCTGGCCTTGAACTCACAGCTATCCACCTGCCTTTGCCTCCTGAGTGCTGGGATTAAAGGTGTGTGCCACCACTGCCCGGCCTTAGTCAATACTGTTAATCTGGTAGACTGATGTTAGAAGTGCTATTTAAAAAAAAAATTAAAATTAAAAAATTTCAAAGTTGCCTGGTGGTATATTCAGTAACAACGTATTTTCTAACATGTCTTAGAACAAGCAAGATTTAAAAACAAGCAAGAAAAAAAAATTTGAACAAAATAGTTAAAAACAGGCATTTTTAAATATCTTATTAATATTTTTTTAAAATATTTCAAGCTATGACTGATAGGAGATTTAAAGAGAGACCATGTTGTGGAATAACACATTCTTATCTGGTCATCCAAATCCAAACTGTGCTAAATTGTAGATTTTTCACATCATATAGGATCTGTGATTTAATAATGGGCCCATGATTTTCCTTGCATAGTCCTTGTTCACCCCTATGGTAATAAAGTTAAAATCAGAAGTAGCTAAAATGAAATATAACTTATGCTTTCTATACACATATGATATTGCCCACATCGCTTTTGCTAACTATATAATCCAAGCACATATAGATTGTAAATCTTAGTCATTAAAATCTAAGTTCAAAGAAGCACTTGAACCTAAGAGGCAGAGAATACATAACAAGTTGTTTTTCGATACATAAGGATCTCAAGAATTATACAGCCAAAAAGTTAAAGGCATGAATATGGAACTTATGTTTGAAAACTAGTCCTCAAGCCAGACGTGGTGGCTACTTTGCTTCTCTGATCATCAGCATTAACCCCTACATCTGACTTTAGGTCTTTTATTATTAATACCAATTAGAATATGTGCTACATTATAATTTGTATGTTTTTTCATATAACATTTTCATATGTCCCTAGTATGTCTTTGGACATCTGACTTGCAGTAAGTTCATGACTGCCCATCAAATTGATTCATCATAAGTAATCTTTAAAATTTTTCTTATTCAGAGAGGAGCAGAAGGAGAGTGGCAGCTACAAGAGAAGCCTAGATGGGAGGCCCTGCTCTGAGTGGCCCCTCTGCTTTATATGCTGGCACCATCTCTCTCTGGCCTTTTACAGTGCTCAGTGTGGATTTCATCTCTCCCAGCGGACTTAGCCACTTAGACTTGTTTTCAAATTACCGATTTCCTCCCTTGTTCCTTTATCGTAGCTCTTCCCTCACTATTACCACCTCTTCCTGTTTTCTCTTGTGATAACATTTATACCTTTGAATTTATCTCTTTAGAATATGAACCAGTGCATCTTATTGACTAAGCCAGTTTTTCTTTTTTCAGATTGTGTAATACACTTTGAAGCATGGTTTGCCTTTCTTTTATTAGTGCTTGGGTTTGTTGTAGCAATTCTAATTTTTTCTTTATTAATTTCTAAGCCAGGGATAATATGTCTGTTGGCCAGCAGAATCTGACATTCTTTCAGATGCAAATCCCTGTGTCTTTAAAAATAATTGCCAGTCAAATTCTCAATATGAAGCCTGAGCATTCCTCAAGTGGGTCCAGGGTACTAAAGGATTTTTGGAAAATCTATTCTTGTAAATTCTCTGGTTTTCTAAAACCCACGGAATGCAGAGACTCCAGTCCTCAAAAGCCCAGCTGCCACATCTCATCACACCCCTCCTCACTGACTGTAACAATCCAACTACAATGTCTTCTTGCGGTCTAATTGCCACTCTGACATTTTCAGGAAATGTAAGTCTTTAAAGAAAAGTAAAATAGTGGCGAGCTCAAGACAGTGGCCTTAGTGCTTAAAATGATTATCCACAGGGTAGACTAAAAAATAGTACCCATGCTTTGATGTCTGGGGATTAGAAGTACAGAGAAAGAATAATGAGGCAAACTTAACAAGGCCTCTCTCCTAGACCTAACGTCAGTTAAGCTCTTTTGTACCATGTTCTCATTTGAGCCTTGACCTTACGATTTTGTGCTTCTCCTTGTGTTCAAATTGCGCAACCATTTTTCTAAACCAAATTAAAAGATTCCTTTTGCTTCTGCTCTTAATATCTGATTACTTTGGGATGCTTTAGCAAGATCCCTATTTGGCTACTATGGAAGGCCACTCTTAGCTTTTCTGAATCCTTCCCAACAACCACTTCACTCTACTTTTTAGCTATAAATCTCAGGTTGTCATTGTTGCATTTAGAAGCTACCCCCTTCTTAACCTTCTATTGCAAGACTCCATCAAAATAGTCTTAATTAAAATCATCTTTACTGTTTCAACAAGTGCCAAAATTATTGTGAAACTTCTTGAATAATAGAATTTTGTGAGCCAATTATTAGTCCACATCTCAACCCCCCCAATGAATCACCCTCTGTCTATGATCTTTGCACTATTTACACTGGTTGAATCTCTGGAGAAATATGACCAAGATGTCTTTTGGTGAACAAATTGTGTCAAAATTCATATTTATGTACTATGATAAGTTATTTAAAGATAAAATGACATATGCTTTTAATATAACAAATTGAATCTTTATGGAAAGAAAGTGAGTCAAAGAAGCCAATATCCCTAGTTTATGTAGTTTATGTTCATAAAACATCCCTAAAATCAAATGGAGTAAGGAGATGTCTAGCTATACACTTAATGGTTATTGGGGACCAGGAGAGGGAAAGTGAAGTTGCAAAAAGATAACACAGGGATTACTGTGATAGACTGAATGGTAAATTTCCCCCATAGGCTCATAGATTTGAACACTTGCGGTGATGTTTGGGGTAAATTACAAAACTTTTGGTAGAAATACATCAGTGGGGGTGAGGGGCTTTGAGAGTTCACAGCTCTGCCCCCTTGTAGTATGCTGTGTCTACTGCTTGTGTGTGGATGGAAATGAAATCAGCCATTTCCCTTCTCCAACCACCTGCTGGCATTCCCCCTCCTTGCCAATTATGGACTCCTCCTCTGGAACTGGAAACCAAAAGAGCCTCTTCCTTCTGTAAATTGTTCTTAGTCATGTATTGTTATATCGCAGCAACAGAAAAATAACTGATCTCTTTGTTCCCTTGGTGATTTTATGAACCTATTCAGGAGACAAAACTTTACCAATGAACACAGTGATAGACCAAAGCACGAAAAACTAAAGAAGCATACTGGATATATGCCATTGTGCCTCAGTTATAGAAAATATTATCTTTGACAAGTTCCTCCACCTTCTCTATTCCCTAAGGCTTTCCAAAGTCACTGATACACCCTATTCTTTTCTCTATTTATTTTATTTTTTTAAAAGAGAAAACAAACTATCTTTTTTCATTTTGCATAACAATTCCATTCCCCACATCCTCCCTTCCTCCAGTTTCCTCCACCTCCCTTCCACCCCACACCCATCCACTCCTAAAGAAAGTAAGGCACATTGCTTTGAGGAAGGCTCAAGGCCCTTCCTACTGTATCCAGGCTAAGCAAGGTATCTATCCAAAGAGAGTAAGTTCCAAAAAGCCAGTACAAGCAGTAGGGGTAAATCCTGGTGTCACTGCCAGTGGCCCCACAGTCTGCCCCAGTCAAACAACTGTCACCCACATTCAGAGGGTCTAGTTGGGTCCTATGCTGGTTCCTTCCCTGTCCTGCCAGAGTCGGTGAGCTCCCATTAGCTCAGGTAAGCTGTTTCAGTGGGTGTCTCCATTATAACTGTGACCTCTTTGCTCATATTCTCACTCCTCCCACTCTTCGATTGGACTTTGGAAGCTCAGCGCAATGTTTCACTGTGAGTCTCTCCTTCTGTTTCCGTCAGTTGCTGGATGGGGGTTCTATGATGACCTTTAAGGCAGTCATCAATCTGACTACAGGGCACACCAATTGGTTATTCACTACCAAATGGTCAGCCCTGAACTGTACAGATTGGACAGGTTATATTTTTACATGTGTCTGTATGTAACAAATACTGAAAAATAAAACAATGAGTTTGAAAGAGAATGGGGCAGGGAGAGTATGTAGCAAAATTTGTAGGGAGGATAGGGAGGGGGAAATAATGTATTTATAGTGTAATTGCTAAACATATTTCAATTAGGTTTGTGCTGGGTGTGGTAGCCCATGCTACTTATCCCACCTTTTAGGAGGCAGAGGCAGATAGACATCTTTTTGTTCCAGGCCACTGAAGGCTACACAGTGAGACCTTCTTGTCTTGAATCAGAGCTACAGCTCAGTTGGGAGAGTGCCAACCCACC
The DNA here is from genome assembly GCF_018167655.1 of Microtus oregoni. Taxonomy (NCBI): domain Eukaryota; kingdom Metazoa; phylum Chordata; class Mammalia; order Rodentia; family Cricetidae; genus Microtus; species Microtus oregoni. The sequence goes on from NW_024544738.1 coordinate 987,485, forward strand.
AAGCACCAGGCATTGGTTCAACACTGTCAATCCCAGAATTTGGGAGACAGAAGTTGGAGGACCAGGAGTCAAAGCTAGCCTTGGCTACATGAGAACTATTCAAAAAATTAAAATTTAAAAGAAACAGACAAAAAAATAAGAGTTTTTCTGGAAAAATGTAACCCATCGAATTAGGGTGATAAAAGAGACATAACTAGTAGTTTACCAGATGCATGAACTTTTGGGGGTGATAATGGCCACACAGTCAAGCAACATTCTCCTGTGGGTCTGGCTGTCAATAACAAAGTCTGGCAGAGTAACTGGCATTCTTTTGGCACATGGTATCTACCAACAAAGCTCTCCTTCCTGCCATGTGTTCTCAGCTTCTTGCTGGATTGTGCTGCCAGATACTCTGGGAAGTCACTTAGACACAGTCTTTAGTATTCGGTTCCATATTCTATTGATGATATTGTACAGATGACGAATTTTTCACAATTATGGTACATAGCAATCTTATGTGATGTGTACTTTTTAATTTTGTGACAATAACTTTTGGGTGAGTATCAGATCTCTCCTATGCTGTCGTAGAACCAGCTACCTTGGAGTAGTCACGCAGCAATAATTCTACTAACACTAAGATATCATTTTTAGTAGGGATTATGACCCTTGTGGATCACAGATGAAAGTATTCAAATTGTAAAATGCAATGGGCACCTGTGCTTTTTTTTAAAAAAAAATTAGGATAATAGCCAAAGCTGTCTATACCCTAATGTCTGGAACTTGAGAATTTAATACATTTTATGTGAAAAATGGACTGTGTGCATAGTATTCCTGAGACATTACCTTTATCATCCCAAAGTGAATTAATCCAGTCTTGGGTGCACGAGATGGATGCAAAGGAGACTTGAGATAGAAGAGGATGAAGTCACGTGACAACAGAGACAAAGTACACTTTTGTGCCGGTAGCCCTGAAATGATGGCCGCTGCTAGAAGATGAAAGAGGAGGCAAAGAGAAGAGTTCTTGCCTAGATTTTTACGGAGCGCTGTTCTACGGACACCCCAGATTCAGCCCTGTTTTTTCATCTGCGGTACAGTGGCTGCACCTGAACCCACCCTGCCTCAGCTGCTGACTGTACCTCCACAACAGCCACCACTTCCCTGCTGACACTGAATCTCCCACTGGTGCTGCCTCTGCCACTGCCTAGGCCGCCGCCACACAGGGAGGCAAATGATTTTTGACTAAGCCTCTATCTTTTTATTTTACGGAAAAAAAAAAGACTCAGGAGCCAGACACTTGGGTGAAAACCTGCTAGAGAGGCAAAGAGAGCAGCTGGCTGACCTTCCTTCTCTGCCATTGTCTCGGAAAGAAGGATCTTTCCTACTCAATCTGAAACAAACTTCTCCAACCGGATGTCCCTCCCTTCCTTCAGACTATCTGTCCTGTGCTCCCCCATCCTCCAGACTTCCCCTCCCTCTCTATGGTTACTTCTAGTCAACTGATTGCTTGTTTTGCCTTTTAACCTATGGTTGATTTTATCTAAATAATGCAATCTCAGTGTTCAGTGTTATCAAATATCCTATAGCACAGCCTAGTGTACTGAGTTCAAATTCTGCCCTCCAGAGCTGTGAGGCAAATTCATGTTTTAAGTCACCAACTTTGTGATAATTTGGTAAGCCAGCCACAAGAAACAAATACACCAATATAAATCTTAATTTCTAATCTAAAAGGATTGTATAAATATCTCATGCCAAATTCACATATTAGGAGTTTAGATTGTTTTAGAGTTTTCATATGATATGACATGTAAATAATCATATCATAGAGGAAGAGTAAAAAGAAGTGATAACTTTTAGCTTCTCTAGGAACACATAGGCATCCTCAGGAATATTAACCTTCATCAGGCGATGAAAGGAGACAGAGACAGAGACCCACACGGGAGCACCGGACAGAAATCTCAAGGTCCAAATCAGGAGCAGAAGGAGACGGAGCACGAGCAAGGAACTCAGGACCACGAGGGGTGCACCCACACACTAAGACAATGGGGATGTTCTATTGGGATCTCACCAAGGCCAGCTGGCCTAGGTCTGAAAAAACATGGGATAAATCCGGACTAGCTGAACATAGCGGACAATGAGGAATACTGAGAATTCAAGAACAATTGCAGTGGGTTTTTTATCCTACTGCACGTACTGGCTTTGTGGGAGCCTAGGCAGTTTGGATGCTCACCTTACGAGACCTGGATAGAGGTGGGCAGTCCTTGGGCTTCCCACAGGTCAGGGAACCCTGATTGCTCTTCGAGCAGATGAGGGAGGGGGAATTGATCGGGGGAGGGGGAGGGAAATGGGAAGCGGTTGTGGGGACGAGGCAGAAATCCTTAATAAATAAATAAATTTAAAGAAAAAAAAAAAAAGAAGTGATAACTTTTAAACATAATGTTCACAACTTCTTTCATATTTGAGGGCATGTATAATTCTAGTATGCTGATAAATCATGATCCATCTCTGAATTTTATGTTTTTACGCCATTTCTAGCTTTTCACGTTGAAAGATATCTCCTTTGATAAGTATTTGTCAAAATATAACATTATTGATCTAACAATATCAAATAGATTCCAAAGAGAGGAGTGACATATAAAAATGAGTAAGTATTTTGAAATTTGTGGTATGTTTTAGCCTATTGTCTTCCAAATACATTCTATTGAATTGTGTTTTATCGTTAAAGTGTAAGTGTGGCCAGTCCTTCAAATAGAACAGTTTATGCACTCATAACTGTATTAAATTGCCATTTGAAATAGTATCTCATTAGTTTAGAGTGAAATGTACAACTCTTACCTTTCCTGAGGATATTTTTCTAGGCCAGAATATGGAGAGGAGAAGTAGATGGTGCTTTGGGGGAAAGCTGGGCAGGCTCTGAGGAAGTGTTGGCGTCCACAGTTAGGGTCTTACCTGGGGTTCCGGGTACCACTATGGCCTGGTAAAGCAGGGGTTTTCACCAAAGTTTTGGGCTAGGATATGGTGATGAGGGGAGGACACTTTTTCTATGTGTCAATCAACTGTATTTATTTTTTTTACTGGCTTCTACATGCACCTTTGTTTAATAAAACAATTTAAAGTAACTACTATTGCATTTAAGTTTAAATTTAGTGAAACACTTTTAACAAATAATTTCCTTTAGTTTTTCAAAATAGAATAAAACCTGTTTCTTAGGGGTTGTGAACAACAGATTTGTTTCATGTCCAACTAAATTATATTACCATTAAAAACACTGACAATAGCAAATATGACTTGGAAAATAACAGGCTCAAGTAATTTTCTCTCCAGTATTCCAAGGTACAAAGATTTTATTTCTATCCTTAGAATGGTTGTGGCAGACAGGAGATCAATATTTCTTAAATGGACATGCTGTTTCTGTTACCCTCTCCAAAGCTTACTCCTCAGTATTTAGACAAAACCAATTTGTTATTTATCATAGAAACATCAGCTCTGGTCATTGGCCTACTATTTTTAAACTTTAATTATTTAAAAGAACAGTATAGTTCATTAGTTTTCCACATTTTGATAATTGTATATTTCCCATGAGAAAATTTTATTTAAAAAAATAACAAGTAGGTGCAAGCCAATCTTATGTTTGTCAAATCATTGTGATTGGAACCATTATTTCTGGAGAAGATAGTAGATACAACTTAAGTTTATGTAACTGTTCTGTAAAAACAGAAACAGACTAAACTTTTGGTAAAGAGATTTTGCCATTTATCTTCCAGATGAGAAATTTCTGTAGTATCTCATAAAGCCTGCTCAAGCTGATTGTTATGGTCTGCTGTATATTTTACTTAGCTTGCTAGTTTTTCTGATGTAAAGTTTCAATGACAACCAACACCTCTCTTATTTTGAAAAGCAACTGCCCATCCATCTCAAGAATCCTACTTCTTCAAGGCCCACCGTGGCTCCCACCTGCAACAAGAACTACCCTTAAGTATTCAGCCTCCCACTGAGCTCCATTCCCCCTTCTGTTTGTTTGATCAAAGTATTACCTTCTTGGGTTATGTCTTCTATGTCAAACTGTATTTAGGAAAAATAAGTTCAATATGGCTGGTCTTTACTGGATTAATACAATAGATTCTTCCTACCACCCACATCCTCAGTTCATTCCTGTCCTATGGATAACTGGCATAGTTGTTCAGTAGAACATAGCTGTTCAGTAGATTGAAGACGGTTAGCTATATACAGCAGCTCACCACCTCTTCTCTACTTTCTTTACATATCTGTCTTTCTCTGGTGAGAATATTTTTATCAGATCACTGCCTTGTGATTACCACAGTGGAAAAGAACTTCAGTTTGATGTGAAGAAATGAGAGAATCTATAAGCCCTTTGGCCATTGCTGAACTGTGTTCTGAAGAGAACCTGTCTCTGTGATACAGGCGATGCCTTGGTCTATACTTTCTCCCCAGTTCTTAATGTTTTCAACTGGCTCCAAAATCAGAAAACAGTGTGCTCTTTGTAGATGTTTTAAAGCTACTTGAAGGTAAGAAATGCATCTTAAATACTGCTGAAACTTGATTCACTCTCAAATTTTTCCATTGTGATATAATATGTTTTCCTATTACTGTTTACAGAGGAAATTACAACGAAGTCATAATTAATTATGATGAAGTTTGTCGACATTTTATAATGTTCTCATCTTGATTCATCAACATTTGACAGCTAGTTAGAATGAATGCAATTGTGATGGTGAACAATATGTACAGCAAAAAATACCAAAACCAGATGTTTCTAAAGCCTGAGGAAAGAAAGATAAGATTAAAATTGTTTTTCAGTTATGCATCATTTTATATGGAGAATTGGTAATGGCATTTGTTTTAATTCTTTTTTGTTTGTTTGTTTGTTTGTTTGTTTTTTCAAGACAGGGTTTCTCTGTAGCTTTAGTGCCTGTCCCGGAACTAGCTCTTGTAGACCAGGCTGGCCTCGAACTCCCAGAGATCCGCCTCCCTCTGCCTCCTGAGTGCTGGGATTAAAGGCGTGCGCCACCACCGCCCGGCTAATTCTTTTTTATTTAAAAAGTAGCCTGATTAATTTGCGCTTTTGATGACATTCTAAGACCAACTGTTCATATAGTATCTACAAGGACATTTCTCATCCCAGGCATTTCTATGGTTCCAACAGGCGTTAGCTTCTGTGAGACAGGGTTAACTTTAATGAAAATAAAAAGAATTCTTCCTTTACAACTTCCTTTTCATCTCATGTGTCTCTGTCTTCTAATATCCTTTTTTCCTTTTCATCTTTAATTTTTATAGGATAGAAGTTATTTAGCAACTACTAAACAATCATTTTATAAGCTTATGGTAAATTAGAAAAATTTACAGAATATAAGTAATATGTCTTTTTTAAAGATGACTAGTGTGATGTAATACACCTATAATTCAGTCATTTGAGATGAAACAGGAGGATCACAAGTGGAAAGCCAATTTGGACAAATGCTGTAGTTTTAAAACATCACTTAATTTTTTAGAGTAATCCAAAATGACTCTGATATTATTGCAAATATTCATATTTTACTGATCAACAAACTGAGCTGAGACATATTTCTCAGAAGATATTTTGTTATTTTGTTTTGTTATAATACAGAGTATTTCTGTATAGGCAGATTGTTTTAGAACTGGTGAGGCTACTGCCTCAGCTTCCCAAGTAATTGGATTACAGGCACAAGCTACCACATCAATAATTTCTTAGGAGAACTCAGGGAAGTTGTGGTTACCTATACAAGATCTTGGCAAAATCAAAAAAGTTAAAAATCCCACCATAGATGTAGAAGGGGATCATCATATTCTACCCCCAGTTGAGGAGCTCATGGTTGAGGAGCGATGGTTTGTGTGTTTTTCCAAGTTTGACCCCCACATACACGGGTGTATGAGCAGCACTAATTGGACTTATTGGGTTATAAATAATATAAATGGGCAAAGGCTAATTCACAGGGAAATGTGGGGATCAGTTGATTAAGACGAAGGGAGGGAGTTGAGGTAGATATAATCAAAATACCTTGTATACATATATGAAATTTTAAAAAAAAATATAAACTTGAAAATCATCATGGAACTTTCTACCTTTATGAATTTATTCTATTGGATCCACATTTAAGTGGAACTCTGTGAGTCTTCTCTTTCTGCAGCTGAGTCATTCACTCAGTATGATGCTCCTCAAGCTCATTCATGTTTGTATTAGCCAGGGTCTTTCAGAGGAACAGAACAATAGAATGAATATGAATTGTAAAGGGGATTTATTGGATCGGTTTATAGAACACCATTTGAGTAGTCCATGAAGTCTGATGTTTCAACAGTGCTAATGTAGCAACAAAATGCCTGGGAGAATGCTGAGAGCCACTGGTCTTCAGCAGGAAAAGCTGAATGATACTTTATCTTACAGATGTACCATGTTTTCGCTATTCATTCATTTTGCCTGATTCCATATATCTTGGCTGTTAAAACAAACGCATAATTAACATGAAACATGCAAATGTCTCTGATATACTGATTTTATTTACCTTCCTGAAGAATGGGGTGGAGAGGGCAGAAGTTGTTAGACAAAGGGTAATATTTGATGTACAGAACAAATACTCTCAGAGAACGATTGCATGGCAGGTGACTTCTATCAGTAATTCTGTATATTTTAAATAACTAAAAGTAAAATAATGGTAAATAAATTTAAATTTTCTCATGAAAATTATGGATAAACAAGGTAATGGGATCATTCATTTGATTTAAAATTTCTACATTATAATTACATTATAAACACTATCCTGAGATTGTGGGAAATTATTGTCTTGTCAGTTAAAAATGATATCAATTAAAATGCATGTAAAGACTTTGCGTTAGTCTTTACATAAAATTATTGACTAATTTCACTGATGGATAATAGGGTCCAATAAAAAATAGAGTATATTGTTTATATGACTCTAACAGCTTTCAGCTTGTCTATCTTAAATATTTCTGCAAAAGGTTTTAATTACAAATTTGATTATATCATAGTACCTCTATACTATAATAAATGCCTAAGATGGAATGTTTCCCTAATTTTACAGTTTTCATGATTGTTTATAACTTGATTCAATCCACAGCTTCATGTCTGCCTGGTTCTATTTCTCTTGACTCAATCTCAGCAGAAAAATATTCTGAGTATTTTTGGGTTCAAAAATTTGGTTCCTTATTCATAATATTCTCTAAACTAGAAAAGTAGTTTTGGGTATTTCATTAAATTTATTTATTTTGTAATTCAGCATATGCTATTTTTACCACATAATCTAATTTCTATTACTGATTATCTATCCATCTTTACTCTATGTTGTCATATGCATGCATTACTAATAAGTATTTCAAAAATATTGATGTATTTTGTTTGTAACATTATTCATTCTGTAGTAACACTTATGCTTGTAACATAAATTTTAATAATAAAATAATACACTGTTTTGAATGTATTCCCCATTTTTATCTCTAAGAACTTTGCATAGTGCCTTTAATGTAATTAATATTGTAAAAATCTGTTAAAGGAATTGAACTTTCTTGAAAACTTTCACAACAGAAAATACAATTGTATTATAGAATACATATTCCCTGGTTGAATAAATAGCCTTAGAATATGGAACTAATAGACATGAAAATGAAATATGGCAGATGGATACATAGTTAATTACAATAATTACATTAAATAATGAGTTACTCTGTGCTTTTATATGTGCTTAAAAGCATATATATATATATATATATATATATATATATATTCTATGTTTTTACTGTTATAGCTTAAACAGCACATGATCCTCAGAAATCACTGTATGGAATTGCTTGGATCTAAGACAGATTAGGGGTAGAATGTTTATCAATGTCCCTGTTCTCACACTTACAAACCCTGCTCAGTTCTTTGCAACTCAACTGCTGTATATGACATCAGAAAAAGTCAAAGTTTCCTATCTTGAAACCAAGCAATTAAGGCAGCATTGGTCACCCCGACTGCCGGCTCTCTATTGGTGATCTCTGTGCTATAACTGGATAATTTTAGATAGCCTATACAAAGCATGCTAACAACTTCCAATTTTTTTTCTCTTTATAGTGTTAGTACAAATAATGATTTAAATTTCCTTTAATAATTTCTCTTGAAGATAATTTTTTACTGATTTTTTACTGAGCTCTACAATTTTCTCTGCTCCCCTCCCTGCCTCTCCCTTCCCCTCTTCAACCCTTCCCCAAGATCCCCATGCTCCCAATTTACTCAGAAGATCTTGTCTTTCTCTACTTCCTGAAGATAATTTAAAGTTTACATCTTAACAGGAAGTTTTTGTAGCAAGTAGATTAGAAAGTTGGGGATTTTTCTCCCTAAAACTGTGGTAAAGAGAAGGCTACTACTGAATGTACTTCCCTGGCAAGATTATGGAATATGATAGAGGAGAGGTGAAACTCATAAAAAAGAAAAGCCACCCTGGCAAAGTTTTCAAAAGTTACTCTTGCTACATGCTGACTTCCCAGGGAGTGGTGGACTGAGAGAATATGCTAATACGTTGTTTTCCATAACAAATACCAATGGAGAAGCTTTGAAAGGGTTAAAAAAAAGTCTTTGAATGAACATTTTGCCAGTGACTCATTATTGTAGGTATAAGTCTAGGTACATGTTGAAAGAACACCATAATCACAGTTAATCCACAGTAGGCGTGGAGAATGTCTTTTGGGCAGAAGATTGCCACTTGAAACCAAAAGTGGTTATCGATAGCTTGCTTCTCTTCTGAGTACAGCAGAAAAGTGATTTCCTTTTCTTTTACTGCAGGCCTTCTGAGCTTCCAAACTCACATTATACTGAAGTTGAGCTTTTCTCAATCGATGTTACTCAAGCATGGATTTCACTGTACTTTCTCTGTCAAGATCATTTCCTGTGTTCATTTATGAGCCTGAAAGAATCTGCGTAAAGCACTTAAAAATAGTCTCCTTTTTTTTTTTGCTTGCAGCACATTGCAGAAGAGTTGGAGTCATAACTGAATGACGTTTTCTGTACACCAGCTTCATCTCTATATAGCACAGATAATTCTAGCTTACGTTAAATCATATGAATCAGTTACATAATTAGAGGACTTTATATATACAGCTCAGAAGTCAAGAAACACTCGGAGGAAACTACTCTTCATCACAGAGTTAAAGAGAAAGCTTTAACTCTGTATGAGTATTAAAGTAAATGAAATTTAAAGTTTAAAACGTTGTCAGTATTTAAAAGATGTTTAAAAGGGTTGGGTTTCTTAAGCATAAAAATAGAAGATAATCAACACATTGAAACATTTAAATATACTTTACCTCACTTAATATTTTGAAAAATAACTTGATTACAACATCATTATAATTCATATTTATATAAAACCACAGAGCTAACTGATTAAAAGTAAAATCATGGTTGGAATCTATCTTTAATATTATAATTTTTTGTTCATGGTTCCACATTCTCCAGTTACTATTATATATATATATATATATATATATATATATATATATATATATATATATATGTAGGGCTAGTTTTAGTATCATTATGTGTTATTTTAAATCTATAAAGAATCCTCTAAGAGGAAAAATGTCTTAGCCAACTAATTGCATTATTTATTCACTATTAATAAGTATGAAGGGCATATCTCACAGATTCCAAAACAACATCCAACACCCAGTCACCTCTCATAACAACGAAGGGTAGCCCATAGCTTCCAGTTGCCCCTCAGCTTAGGAGGTAAAGGACAGAGTGTCTCCTACTCTCTGTTCCTAGTCAGGACAGGATTTTATGTTCCTAGGCTTCTTCCATTTCAGCCCCTTACCAGTAACTGTTATATTGAAGTGCATAAATGAGAAGCACAGGTTGTACAAAACAGGTAAGAAGATCTCTTGAAAAGTTGGCAACGTAGCTCCTCAACACTTCTCCTCTTCTGAACATAAACTCATGTTGAATCAGAATACTTTCTAATTAGAGCAAAATATTGGTGTAATCTGAGCCATTTGAGACGTGTGAGCCACTCTGACATTGGAGGGTAGACACAGGGTAAGCTGTGAGGAGGCTACATTTACTTGGGAAAGGTTATTATGCTTCAAAGCTTGAAACTTGGTAGGAGTTACAGAGCAGAGTGAGAAAATGAAGTCATCTTTCTCCTTTAATGCTGTTTCTTAGATTGTTGGAAGTTATCAGAATTTGAGCCATATTTAAAAGACAGGTAATCTTAGGAGTGTTGATTTTCCGTTGAACGTCAAGGAAACTCCTTTCACTTGGCATTGGTTAATTAAACTAGCTATTTTTCATCACTATGATAGGATATCTGATAAGTAAAGTAGGGCTGTGTCTTAGGATTTCTATCACTGCAATGAAACACCATGACTGAAAGAAAGATGGGGCGGAGTGACCTTGTTCAGTTTACACTTCCACGGCATTGTCAACACTGAAGGGAGTCAGGGCAAGAACTCAAACCTGGAGGAAGCTGGAGGCGAGAAGTGATGCAGAAGCCATGGAGGGGTCTTGCTTGCTGGTTTGTGTCCCCTGGCTTGCTCAGCTGGCTTTCTTATAGAACCCAGAACCACTAACACAAGAGATCGTACTGCCCACAATGTCTTGCAGCTGGATCTCATGGAGGCATTTCTTCAAATGAGGCTCTTTCTTCTCTGATAACTCTAGTTTGTGTCATGTTGATACAAAACCAGCCAGATCTGATGGGTTTTACTTGATTTCACAGTTTCAGGGGACTTGATTCCATCTTGGCAGGGAAGGTGAGGCAGCAGGAACTCAGCTCCTGGCAGTGAGGGTTCACCACATGGCTTTTTATATTCAGCAGTGTTTCATATGACTCTAGGACTCAAAAGCATTGTTATGATTTTGTGAATTTATTGTCTGTTCTATTCAGTGATTCATTCACTGCTCAAGATATATTTTTTTAGATATTTCTGAGTGACTAATCATTATGCAAACTTTTGGTATTCAAGAAGAACCAAGCACTTCCAGTGTCTGTACTCTTAAAGAACTTGTGTAATGAATGGTGGACTTCTTTCCACTTGCGTCATCTAGTTAAGAGAATCATGTAAGAGGATTATAGATTTTTATACAAATGTTTTTTATCCACATCAAACATTCAGAGGAGCACAGATGTATAAGAATACCACTATACAAAAAAATCACCAAAATAAATTCACTGAAGTTCTGTGTTGCTATGCTTTATCTACCAAGTCAAAAGTTTATTGCCACAAACCATGGAAGTCTTAAAAATATGTCATTAGTATTCAAGTTTGGCTCAATGTGTGTTGAGCATAGGAGCTTTGATCTTTTATGGTGGTGCTGTTCTTTCTCTTAAGAGAAATTTGAAAAGAAAAGGGATGAGGTTCACATAATCATGGCTGTAGCAAAAAACTTACTTTGCAATCTATTTGGAGAGATCGATGCTTGCAGTTCTCCTTCACGAAGTGGTCATCCTCGAAATTGTGTACACAAAGTAACATTATATGGAACGAGCAGGTTGCATTTAGAAATACATATGTGTACAATAACAATTAAAGAAATGGAGGTTATAATTTTAAGAGGACAATTGTGGTGGCATATAAAAGCGTGGAGGAAAGAAAGGGAAGGGGGATATGAAATAATTATATCTAATTTCAAAGAATAAAATAAAATAAATAATCAACATCATTATTCACAAGGTGACTGTGTTCCTGCTATAAGCCACAACATTGTACAGTAATTCTTCAGCCATGTTTTTATGAGATGACTCATCAGAGCCAAGAGTTTTGGTGAAGGTCTAAACCAAGATGCAGGGCATATTGGTGTTATTGCCTTATGAATAAAGCACTGTCTTGCTATAAGGTTTCTCACTGTAACTATTACTTTTCTGTTACAAATTTTGGGATTTATCTCTCACAGTTCAGCACTCTTTGCGCTATGTGTGAAGACAGTCACACAGTCAGGAAACCTGCTTCCTACTACCAGGCCCTTATTCCTTTCTCCTATGCAAACATAGAGATCTGCCTTCCTGTAATTACCTTTATTGACAGGCATTTGGGTAGCATTTAGAATCCAGGCAATTTAAGACATTCCCAAATATCCAAGGACATAGAATTACTACTTGCCCAAAGCTGTTAATTCATAGCTGTTCACACAGATAGAAAAAATAAGCATGCCTTGGTTTTACTTCACTTATAGATAAGAAAAGTGATGCCCTAAAACTAACTTTGCATTAAAAGATTCCTAACTCCTCACCTCACCCTCACCTCAGTTTACTTATGACTTTAGTTCAGGAGATTTACTGCTTATGTCTTACTCTCAGGTAAAATAATTAACCATCGACTCACAGCCAAGTGAAAGACAAACCTTCACTGGTGTCTCTGATAAGCATCAAGCTTAAGAGTTTGCTAACATTGAAGCTTGCTTGTTAACATTCAACAAAATGTTAGTGGCCATAAACTTCCTTTGTCTGATTACATAGGTTGCCTGGTTACCTACACCTAAAAGATTTTGTGGGTCTATATAGCTGGATAAGAACAAAGAGAGTTAACAGAAATGGGAACAAAAGAAAGCTGGAGTAGAACCTAGAAGCATCCCAGAAATTAGCAAAGATAAAAAAATGAAAAAGAAAAAAAAACAAAGTATTAGAAAATTGAAATTAGATTTGAGACAGGGAATTAGAGCTAAGAAGTTATAGACAGTTAGAACCAAAAAATTAGAATAGAGTACAATGAACAGAGAACAATAAAGAGACATACTGAAAAAAAAATTGCCTGTGAGTTGATCGTTTTCCCTCAGATCCTTTAGTTATATTTTGTTTCACCAGCTGGAAGTGTCTTATCTGGACCTTAAAGGAGTCTGAAGGGCTGGTACCACGAAGGATTCCATTTCATTCCTAATCTCACTGAAAAACAATATAAATTCAAGTCCCCATTGCTGCAAATCAAGCCATATAATGTCTATGTATTAATTTTTTATAAATCCTATTTATATAAAGTCTGCATGTGATGCAGACTTCTCACTTTTTTTTCTTAGTTATAATCCTAGTCAGTCTGTGCTAGTTAAAGTTCTCTTCAGTAGTACAGAAAGAATTAAGAAGCTTATAAGCAGCATGTTTAAAACAGAAGTCAGTATGATGAAGATATATCTGTCTTCAGTGTTCACTGCAGCGATATTAACAATAACCAACATTAAAAAAATCAGCCCAAGTATCTGTCAGTAAATAAGTGAACAAAAAATGTGGCACATATATGAAGGAGAGTCCACGTGGCTTTGAAAACAATTTTGTCATACACATAACATGAATGGATAGATGGGACTGAAAGACATTATACTAACCAAAATAAGCCAGGAAATAGTCCACGATTGTACTTATATGAGCAGCCTAGAAGAACTGAACTCAAGAATAAGGAGGAAATGATAGTCTGTGGAGGCTGAAGATTGAGGGAGAAGGGTACAGGATGGGACAATGAGCAAATGACGCATGGTTTTAGTTAGACTACAGAACTAAGGTCTAGTGATCCTCTGAACTATATGGAAACCACAATGTTGTGGGATTTCCCCCTCTGTATGCTGTGAATCCCATTGGTGAATAAAGAAACTGTCTTGGCCTGTGATTTGGCAAAAGAGTAGAGCTAGGTGGGGATAACTAAACTGAATTCTGGGAGAAGGGAGGCAGAATAGAGAGAAGCCATGTAGCCCTTTTGGAGACAGATGCTAGAACTTTCCTGATAGGCCTCGAACCTCATGGTAAAATATAAAATAGTGGAAATGGGTTAACACTAGATGTAAGAGTTTCGGCGCCAGGAGACCCAGCATTGGGGTGAGTTTCTGGCCCATGGCGCCAGCCTGGGACGGGGAGCTCGGGGGTTTCTTGGCCCCCTGTCCTGCTTGGGCTCTCTGCTGCCTCTTTCTTCCTGGCCCACCCAGCTTCCGTCCAGAGCCCTCCCCACTTCGCCCCCACTGCCCTCTTTTGGCGCGTGGCATCGCCCAGCCCAGCCTATCTGGGCGCTGAGTCCGAGTACCCGGGGCTCCCGGGGGGCAGCAGTTCCTTTGTTTCTGTGGCCTGCCTGCACCAAGCGGGGTAGGCGCTTTGTCTGCGAGCTGCCCAACCAGCACGGAGGCCTGATCTTTCGGCGCCAGGAGACCCAGCATTGGGGTGAGTTTCTGGCCCACGGTGCCAGCCTGGGACGGGGAGCTCGGGGGTTTCTTGGCCCCCTGTCCTGCTTGGGCTCTCTGCAGGGCCTCTACTCCCCGGGTGCTGCCTCTTTCTTCCTGGCCCACCCAGCTTCCGTCCAGAGCCCTCCCCACTTCGCCCCCACTGCCCTCTTTAGGCGCGTGGCATCGCCCAGCCCAGCCCATCTGGGCGCTGGGTCCGAGTATCCGGGGCTCCTGGGCGGGCAGCAGTTCCTTTGTTTCTGTGGCCTGCCTGCACCAAGCGGGGTAGGCGCTTTGTCTGCGAGCTGCCCAACCAGCACGGAGGCCTGATCTTTCGGCGCCAGGAGACCCAGCATTGGGAGAGCCAACATTGGGGAGAGACAGCGTTTGGTAGGCAAGGAGACCTAATCCGGTAAAAGAAGATCCATAGGGAGCATTTGGAAGAAGAGATGGGCCGACGTCAAGGCAAGAATTCGCCCAACAAGCTGAAAAGCAACATGAAGTTACCAGAAACAAGCGACCTCACAACGGGAGGACAAGAACCCCTTAATCAAGAGGAAGGAGAAAAGATTGACTTCATGAAAGTGATTGACACCCTTAAACAGCATGTAAAAAACGCCCTTATAGAAATGGATGAGAAATATAACAGAAAGTTTGAAGAATTGAATAAATCAGTGAATGATACCCTAGAAAACCAAGGAAAAACAATCAAACAGATAATGGAAACAGTTCAAGACCTGAAAACTGAAATAGAGGCAAAGAAGAAAACACAAACAGAGGGCCGTCTGGACATGGAAAATCTAGGTAAACGAATAGAGACTACAGAAACAAGCATAACCAGCAGAATACAAGAGATAGAAGAAAGACTCTCGGATTCTGAAGATACCATAGAGAAAATAAACACACTGATCAAAGAAAACAGCAAGTCCAACAAACTCTCATCACAAAACATTCAGGAAATATGGGACACAATAAAAAGACCAAACCTAAGAATAATAGGAGTAGAAGAAGGAGAAGAAGGGCAGCTCAATGGTCCAGAAAATCTATTTAATAAAATTATAGAAGAAAACTTTCCCAACCTAAGGAAAGATTTTCCTATGAAGGTGCAAGAAGCATACAGAACACCGAATAGGCTGGATCAAAAAAAAACATCCCCTCGCCATATAATTATCAAAACACAAAGCATACAGAATAAGGAAAGAATATTAAGAGCTGCAAAGGAAAAAGGCCAAATTACTTATAAAGGTAAACCTATCAGACTTACACCTGACTTCTCCATGGAAACCATGAAGGCCAGAAGGTCCTGGATAGATGTACTGCAGAAACTGAGAGACCATGGGTGCAAGCCCAGATTACTATACCCAGCCAAGCTTTCATTCACTATAAATGGAGAAAATAAAATTTTCCAGGATAAAAACAAATTTAAACAATACGCAGCCACAAATCCAGCCTTACAGAAAGTAATTGAAGGAAAATCACTAACCAAGGAGTCCAACAATGACCACAATAACTCAGACATCTAGAGACCCTTCACCAACACAAAACAAAGAAGGGAAACACACACACTCTACGACTAAAAAAAAATGACCGGAGTTAACAACCACTGGTCATTAATATCACTTAATGTCAATGGACTCAACTCACCTATAAAAAGGCACAGGCTAAGAGATTGGATAAGAAAACAGGATCCAACATTCTGCTGTTTACAAGAAACACACCTCAACCACAAAGACAGGCACCTACTCAGAGTAAAGGGCTGGGAAAAGGCCTATCAAGCAAATGGACCTAAGAAACAGGCAGGTGTGGCCATACTAATCTCTAACAAAGTTGACTTTAAACTTAAATCAATCAGAAGAGATGGAGAGGGGCATTTTATACTCATAACAGGAACAGTTCATCAGGATGAAGTCTCAATCCTGAACTTCTATGCCCCTAATATAAAAGCACCCACGTACATAAAAGAAACATTGCTAAAATTCAAGGCAGCCATCAAACCGCACACACTAATAGTAGGAGACTTCAACACTCCTCTCTCACCAATGGACAGGTCAACCAGACAGGAACCTAACAGAGAAATAAGAGAATTAGTGGAGGTAATGAATCAAATGGACTTAACAGACATCTATAGAACATTCCATCCAAATAGGAAAGAATATACCTTCTTCTCTGCAGCTCATGGAACCTTCTCGAAAATCGACCACATAGTCGGTAACAAAGCAAACATCCACAGTTACAAAAAAATATTAGTAACCACCTGTGTCTTATCAGATCACCATGGATTAAAGTTAGAATTCAACAATAATGCTACCCCCAGAAAGCATACAAAGTCATGGAAACTGAACAGTCAACTATTGAACCATAGCTGGATTAAGGAAGAAATAAAGAAAGAAATTAAAGTCTTCCTGGAATTCAATGAAAATAAAGAAACAACATACTAAAACTTATGGGACACTATGAAAGCAGTCCTAAGAGGAAAGTTCATAGCACTAAGTGCCCACTTAAAGAAAACAGAGAAAGCTCACATTGGAGACTTAACAGCCCACCTGAAAGCTCTAGAAAAAAAAGAAGCAGACTCACCTAGGAGGAGTAGAAGACTGGAAATAATCAAAATGAGGGCTGAAATCGACAAAATAGAAACACAGAAAACAATCCAAAGAATCAATGAAACAAAAAGCTGGTTTCTGGAGAAAATCAACAAGATTGACAAACCACTATCCAAGCTAATCAAACGGCAGAGAGAGAATTTGCAAATTAATAAGATCAGAAATGAAAAGGGGGACATAACCACAGACACAGAGGAAATTCAGAGAATCATTAGATCTTACTACAAAAGCCTATATGCCACAAAATTGGAAAATGTAAAGGAAATGGATACTTTTTTAGATAAATATCATATACCAAAGTTAAATCAGGACCTGGTGAACAATCTAAATAGACCTGTTAGTCGCGAAGAATTAGAAGAGGTTATCAAAAACCTCCCTACCAAAAAAAGCCCAGGACCAGATGGTTTCAATGCGGAATTCTACCAGATCTTCCAAGAAGATCTAATACCTATACTCCTTAATGTATTCCACAAGATAGAAACAGAAGGGTCATTACCAAACTCCTTTTATGAAGCCACAATTACTCTGATACCAAAACCACTCAAAGACTCAACCAGGCAAGAGAACTACAGGCCAATCTCACTCATGAATATTGACGCAAAAATCCTCAACAAAATACTGGCAAATCGAATCCAAGAACACATCCAAAAAATTATCCATTATGATCAAGTAGGCTTCATTCCTGAGATGCAGGGCTGGTTCAACATACGAAAATCTATCAATGTAATCCAGCATATAAATAAACTGAAAGAAAAAAACCATATGATCATTTCATTAGATGCTGAAAAAGCATTTGACAAAATTCAACATCCATTTATGTTAAAAGTCTTGGAGAGATTAGGGATACAAGGGTCATACCTAAATATAATAAAAGCTATATACAGCAAGCCGACAGCTAACATCAAATTAAACGGAGAGAAACTCAAAGCCATCCCACTTAACTCAGGAACACGGCAAGGCTGTCCACTCTCGCCATACCTCTTCAATATAGTGCTTGAAGTTCTAGCAATAGCAATAAGACAACATAATGGAATCAAGGGGATTCGAATTGGAAAGGAAGAAGTTAAACTTTCGTTATTTGCAGATAATATGATAGTGTACATAAGCGACCCCAAAAACTCCACCAAAGAACTCCTACAGCTGATAAACAGCTTTAGTAATGTGGCAGGATACAAGATCAACTCCAAAAAATCAGTCGCCCTCTTATACACAAAGGATATGGAAGCAGAGAGGGAAATCAGAGAAGCTTCACCATTCACAATAGCCAAAAACAGCATAAAATATCTTGGGGTGCATCTAACCAAGGAAGTGAAAGATCTATTTGACAAGAACTTTAAGGCATTGAAGAAAGAAATTGAAGAGGATACCAAAAAATGGATGGACCTCCCTTGCTCTTGGATTGGGAGGATCAACATAGTAAAAATGGCAATTCTACCAAAGGCTAATTATAGATTCAATGCAATCCCCATCAAGATCCCATCAAAATTCTTCACAGATCTGGAGAGGACAATAATCAACTTTATATGGAAAAACAAAAAACCCAGGATAGCCAAAACAATCCTATACAATAAAGGATCTTCTGGAGGCATTACCATCCCTGACTTCAAACTCTATTACAGAGCTACAGTAATGAAAACAGTGTGGTACTGGCATAAAAACAGAGAAGTCGACCAATGGAATCGTATAGAAGACCCGGATTTTATCCCACAAACCTATGAACACCTGATTTTCGATAAAGGAGCTAAAAGTATACAATGGAAGAAAGAAAGCATCTTCAACAAATGGTGCTGGCACAACTGGATGTCATCTTGTAGAAGAATGAAAATAGACCCTTATCTATCACCGTGCACAAAACTCAAGTCCAAATGGATTAAAGACCTCAATATCAGCCCGAACACACTGAACCTGATAGAAGAGAAAGTGGGAAGTACCCTACAGGAGCTGGGCACAGGAGATCGCTTCCTATGTATAACCCCAGAAGCACAGACATTAAGGGCAACATTGAATAAATGGGACCTACTTAAACTGAGAAGCTTCTGTAAAGCAAAGGACATAGTCAATAAGACACAAAGGCAACCTACTGATTGGGAGAAGATCTTCACCAACCCCACAACAGACAAAGGTCTGATCTCCAAAATATATAAAGAACTCAAGAAACTAGACTTTAAAATGCTAATTAACCCAATTAAAAAATGGGGCACTGAACTGAACAGAGAATTCTCAGCAGAGGAAGTTCAAATGGCCAAAAGACACTTAAAGTCATGCTCAACTTCCTTAGCAATCAGGGAAATGCAAATCAAAACAACTTTGAGATATCATCTTACACCTGTCAGAATGGCTAAAGTCAAAAACACCAAGGATAACCTTTGCTGGAGAGGCTGTGGAGGAACGGGTACCCTCATCCATTGCTGGTGGGAATGCCATCTTGTGCAACCACTGTGGAAGTCAGTGTTTCGGTTTCTCAGGAAATTCGGGATCAACTTACCCCTGGACCCAGCAATACCACTCCTGGGAATATACCCAAGAGATGCTCTATCATATGACAAAAGCATTTGTTCAACTATGTTCATAGCAGTATTATTTGTAATAGCCAGAACCTGGAAACAACCTAGATGCCCTTCAATGGAAGAATGGATGAAGAAAGTATGGAATATATACACGCTAGAGTACTACGCTGCGGTAAAAAACAATGACTTCTCGAATTTTGCAGGCAAATGGATGGAAATAGAAAACACTATCCTGAGTGAGGTGTCCCAGACCCAAAAAGATGAACATGGGATGTACTCGCTCATAATTGGTTTCTAGCCATAAATTAGGGCCACGGAGTCTACAATAGGTGAACCTAAAGAAGCTAAGTAAGAAGGTGAACCCAAGGAAAAACATATAGTTATCCTCTTGGCTAAGGGAAGTAGACCCAATTGCCGGGGAGAAAATTAGGATCTTGGGGGTGGGGTGGGATGGGGGTAAGGGGAGATGGGGAGAGAAAAGGTAGAAGGGAAGGAGGGGGGATTTGGGGAATCAGGAGAATTGGGATAAAGGAAAGGTGGATAGGGGAGCACGGAACCACAATTCTTAGTTAAGGGAACCACTTTAGGGTGAGCAAGAGATTTGACCCTAGAGGGGCTCCCAAGTGCCCAACATGAGGTTCCCAGTTAGTTCCTTGGGTAGCTGAGGATTGTGAACCTGAAATGACCCTATCCGAGAGCAATACTGACGAATATCTTGCATATCATCATAGAACCTTCATCTGGTGATGGATGGAGACAGAGACAGAGACCCACACTGGAGCACTGGACTGAGCTCCCAAGGTCCCAATGAGGAGCAGAAGGAGGGAGAACATGAGCAAAGAAGTCGGGACCATGAGGTGTGCACCCACCCACTGAGACAGTGGAGCTGATCTACTGGGAGCTCACCAAGGCCAGCTGGACTGTGACCGAAAAAGCATGGGATAAACCGCACTCTCTGAACATGGCGAACAATGAGGGCTGATGAGACGCCAAGGACAATGGCACGGGGTTTTGATCCTACTTAATGTGCTGGCTTTGTGGAAGCCTAGCCAGTTTGGATGTTTACCTTCCTAGATATGGACGGAGGGGGGAGGACCTAGGACTTACCACAGGGCAGGGAACCTCGACTTCTCTGTGGACTGGAGAGGGAGGGGGAGAGGAGTAGGGGGAGGGGTAGAAGGGTGGGAGGAGGGGGAGAAGGGTGGGAGGAGGGGGAGGGAAATGGGAGGCTGGGAGGAGGTGGAAACTTGTTTTTTGTTTATGTTTTTTTTCTTCTTTTCTTAATAAAAAAAATTATTAAAAAAAAAACACTAGATGTAAGAGCTAGCTAACAATACACTTAAGTACTTTGCCAAACAGTGATTTAAATAATATAGTTTCTGTGTGATTATTTCAGGAAGTTAGGAAGCTGGGAAAACAAACAAGAGGCTCCTTACTATACCATAGTTAATAAGATATATTTTTAAATTGCTAAAAAAAGATATTATGTCCTCATTAAAACTTCACAAACTTCTTAAATAATGGTGTCATAAATTAACTAGACATAATATTTTTCTTAATTTTATGTACACAGTTGACACA
The DNA here is from genome assembly GCF_018167655.1 of Microtus oregoni. NCBI lineage: Eukaryota > Metazoa > Chordata > Mammalia > Rodentia > Cricetidae > Microtus > Microtus oregoni. The sequence goes on from NW_024544738.1 coordinate 1,008,307, forward strand.
ATAAATTATACAGAATCATTTTCCATTACTATTAATATAAATTAATACATAAATAAACAAAAAGGAAATAGGTACCACTTCCTTGTGGGTTTATATGTTTTTAATTATCTTCCTTTGATGTGGCTGGATCTTCTTTCTATGTGTTGCTTTCATTGGTTAATTAGTAAAGAAACTGCTTGGCCTGATAGGTCAGAACATAGGTGGGTGGAATAGACAGAACATAATGCTGGGAAGAAGGGAAGTGAGGCAGATGCCATTGTTCTCCTCTCTGAAATGGACGCAGGTTAAGATCTTTCCCGGTAAGCCACCACCTCGTGGTGCTACACACATTAATAGAAATGGGTTAATCAAAATGTGAGAGTTAGCCAGTAAGAGGCTAGAGCTAATGGGCCAAGGCAATGTTTAAAAGGAAATAGTTTCTGTGTAATTATTTTGGGTAAAGCTAGTCAGTGGCCAGGAGCTTGGTGGTAGGAAGTGGCCTGCAGCTCATCACTACAATTCTCAAAACATTTTACTTTTCAATTTTTGGTGAGTTCTTAAATATACATCTCAAAAAATTAATAGAAACTACATCCTCAGATGAAGAACCAGTTTCCACTCTGCAACTCAGGAAATATAAAGGTTAATTTTGCTTATGAGGCTATTGACTACAATTCTTAATATTTATTTTTTTCTAATACATAATATGATATGAAGATTAATGTTCTTGTGCTGTGGAGTTTTGATATGAGCTCTCCTCCTGGAGTATAGAAAGCTATCTTATTGTAGCTCTACATCAGAAAGAAAGGGTGGGAGAGGAAGATGAAGGGAGAGAGAATGTGTGTCAGATGGAGGAAAGGGATAGAGGGGACAAGAGAAAAAGAAAACAAATGAATAATTTTAAAAGCTTACCCAATAACTGAAAAGTATAATCAGAAACCATATGTCTCAACATACTATGGGTTTCAAATATTTAAAAGAAACTAGTAACATTAAAAAGTATAATTGGGACAAGTTTAAGTTTTTTCTGGCAAATATTTTTCATATGAGACATAATTATCCATACAGCAAGTATCCAATGACTATGATAACTACTTGGGTCAATATAGTTATGTCTAGATGGATTTGAACCCCATCAGTGAAAAGTCTATTACAAATGACAGCAAAAGTTATTTTGTTACAACAATCAGTTATGTGTTGATTTCATGTTAACTCTGAAGATGTTTAGACACAAAATTATATATATACATATATATTAGTAATGTTAATATATACTAACAATATATAATTAGTAATATTAATAATTGACTGTTGGAACTGGGGAGATACTTCAGTTTGTTAAGTGCTTACTTTGTAAACACAATAACTCAGTTTTAGTCTCTAGAAGATACATAAAAGACTATGTAGAACATGCTCCTAATTCTACAGCCTTCAGATCCCAAGGTCTCACTGGCCAGCTATCATAGCCTATTTGGGAAGTTCTAGGCCAATGAAAGGTAGTATCTCAAGACACAAGGTAGATAACATCTGAGAAACGATACCGAAGGTTGCCCTACTGCATGTATAAGTGTGTGCATATGCACACACAAGTATTCACAGACATAGCCACAAAAATGACTATTTTCTCCAACTTTAAATTTTTCTTGATTTTCTTATCTAATCTTTATTTTTCTGTCATTTGAGAAAAAAAAATCTGTCATTGTGTTTTTACTTAATACACATGTGCATGACAGGTTTATGAGTTAGTCACAGTTGCTACATGTTTTGAAATACAGTGTGACAGGAAGTAGGAAAAATACACATGTTCTCATACTATCTGCACTAACCAGCTTTACCTTAAGACAAAAAATAAAGAACTGTATCTCCTAAAGTGGACTTTTAAGCAAATGGAAGTTTAAATTTAAATGGAAACAACGAAGTAATATTTCTAATGAAATATGATATAGGTTCCATGAAAGCTCATGACTTTCAGGTACTTTTGTATAGGAGAACAAATTCATATGAACATCAGTGTGAGTTCTTTTTGATATTCTGGATTTTTGCTCAAAGATGTTTGTCTCAAATCCCTAGAGTATTGTGGCAGCGTGGCAGCAGGTGTTCACGGTATTCATTCAGCGTTAAAAGAGGCATTTCCTACTAACTCCAAGGAGAGTGGCAGCTCACAGTATAGGGGAGCTGTGAATGCAACCCAGTCTATGAGCTTTAATGTACTGCATCTGAGTACAGGTAAGACATTATGTAAAATGGCGTGAGCACCAGTGACTGATAGGGACCCATAACGCCTAGGTGGGATTGAGATGGGAGTTTTACTTATTACTACTGTTTCCTAATTTGAGTATCCAATCCCTAACAGTAACTAGCCCTTCATAGGCATTCAAAACCACTTTTCATAATTTGTGTATGTTTATACCTATCAATTCTCATGATGCTATGAAATTTTAATTGGAAGTATGCTGGAAATTTGCAAATGACTTCACCCTCAGATAGAGACGCTAGATAAAATATTGTGTTTGTTTACTTTGACTATATGGAAACTTACAAGAAATCAAACTAAAGCATGCTTCCTTTCAAACAAACTTTTGAAATATAATGCAAATTTAGGCTTTTTAAAAATTTAAATGACAAATCCCTAATTGGTTTTCTGATACCAAGTGATCAGCCTTGAAATCATATACATACAAGCAGTATTAAACAGACTAAGCAGGTTGTATTTGTATATATGTAACAATGATAATCAAAGAAAAAGATGTCATGAATTAGAGAAAGAGTAGGGGGGCAATGAGGAGATTGAAGAGGGTATACATAGGGTTGAAAGGAGGAAAGGATTGGGGAAAATGATGCAATTGTATTTTAAAAAATAAAAAAAATTAAAGAAATAAATATAATAAAAACAATAAAATTTATTTGTAGTTTTTCCAGTATCTTTTAAAAAACACTTTTTCAAAAAAAAGGTATTGACAAAAAAAAGTATAAACAAGCTGGGTAATTCAACCAACAGCACTTGGCATTACTCATATAACTTGGGGAAAGTGTGCAATCATTGCACTGGCATAAAGCTGTTAAAGGCACTGTGAGGCCTGCCTGCTTTTATGATGTGGGCTATCACCATGGAATATTCATTCCTTTGATTTGCTTTTACTATTGTAAAGCACTGTGTTAGGATCTCTCCAATGCTAAGGAACAGGACATACCAAAGTCATTTGGTAAGAGTTTATCACTTACATACCTGAGATCAAAGACACTGAGAAAACTTTCTGAGCCTCAATCAAATGGAAGAGTACTCAGAATTACTAGTTGCTAATGAATTAGATGAATCAAAAGTAGTGTTGGAGACAAGGGTTCATTCTCACTTCCCACTTTGCTGATTGCATCTGACTTGAAAGAGCACCTTGCCAGTTTCTCCATCAATTCTTTCTGTTTGTCTTTCTGGGAAACAAATTGTTCCAAGAAAGAAGAGATTTCTTTTATTGAAACTACTTTTTTTCATACAATACATTCTGATCATGGTTTCACCTCCCCAAACTCCTCCAAGATCCTTCTCACTACTCACCTAACTCCATGCCCATTCCTACCTCAAAGACAATTAGGCAACGCAAAAGGGAAGAAAAAAAAAACAGAATTAAAAAGATTATTACACTAAGAACTTTTATTGAGTTAGAAGCCAGCAACCAATTGGTCTCTAACAATGCTGGATTGCAGGCATCTATTTACTGACAGTCTGGTAAACTGATGATTGATGTGGGATTCTCTTCTATATATGTGTTGCTTTTATTGGTTAATAACAAAGAAGACGACTAGCCTGTGATAGGGCAGAATAGAGCTAGCCTGGAAAACTAAACTGAATGCTGGGAGAATGGAAGCAGAGTCAGGTAGAAGTCATGTAGCCACCTCATGAGACACTAGACGGAAACTTACTAGTAGGCCACAACCATGTGGCAATGCACAGATTAATAGAAATGGGTTAATTTAAGATATAAGAGCTAGCTAGAAATATCCATAGGTCAAGCAGTGTTTTTTTTTTTGATTTATTTATTTATTATGTATACAACATTCTCCCTAGATGTATGCTCGCATGCCAGAGGAGGTCGCCAGATCTCAGTACAGATGGTTGTGAGCCACCATGTGGTTGCTGGGAATTGAACTCAGGACCTCTGGAAGAGCAGCCAGTGCTCTTAACCTCTGAGCCATCTCTCCGGCCTCATCAAGCAGTGTTTTAATTAATACAATTTCTATCTAATTATTTCAAGTCTGAGTGGCCAGGAATGAAGGAACAGCCTTTGCCAACAGACGATAATGCCAAGGGCACTGTGTTTGGTTAGGGGTTGACCCTAGACATGTGCTCTGCTGTAAGGATGGTGTTGCATCTGAGGATGTGTGCTGCAGTAAGGGGTAGATCCACTACTGCATGGATCTTACACACTGAAATAGTATGACTGGCATACCCCTAAACATTTTATCTGTTCTGATATTATAGGACTAATATCACAACAGTTTTAGGAAGGAAGTTGCTGTGTTTTTCAAACTCACTAAAACTATTAATTGAAAAGATTCTTATTTACTTCAATGTGGAGATTTTTCTTTCGAATATTACCATGGGCCTCATTGAAAACACAATACACTTGACTGGGTAATATTTTGGATTTAGATTTCTCCTTTTTTTAATAAACTAACACATCTGTACATTCATTACAGATTTGTTTGTTTTTTTACTAGAAAAAATATTACTTAATATTTATTCTTAAGTAGTTTTTATTTTTCCCAGAAATTTCTTACTGACTGACATAGTAATAGAATATTATTTGCTAGAGGAAGTGTTCACTAAAATTAAATTGGAAAGTCCTTTTACTGGTAGCATTCTGGTCCTTTTTGGTTGTGTTGCTGATACCCTGATAATGGTAAATCAATGGCAGGATACTTTGTGATGCTGTTTAGGAATAGGATTAATTTGATGTATTCATGTAAGATATTAATATATAAGTCCTAAACAATAAATTTAATAAATGATGTTCAAATGGCATAGAGAATGAATAGAGTGAATGTCACTACTAGAAAACATGCTTCAATCAACTATCAGAAATAGAAAAGGTTTATTAACAAATGTGTAGCCAAACATTGTTTGATACCTTATTTCTCAAACTAAAATCATGAAAATGTTAAAAATAAAGATATTTTCTAGGAGCATTGATAAAAATTGATCAAACTGTAGTATATTTATGTGATAAGGACCACAATACATTTATTTTACTTTCCTGAAACAGCATTAACTTCTAACTAATTCATATTTCCAAAAGGACTATATAGCTATTCCCATGCTATAATGGTAATTACGAGAATATCCACTTCCAGTGGCATAAATTGTGTTGGATTTATGCTATGGTCCACCTACAGCTCATTATTTTCCTGTGGTATTGACCCATTTTTACAGAAATGATAAATGACCCTTACTTTTAGGAAACAAAAAGAAGAAATTAAGTAATGCAAGTGAACTATCTTAGAAGCAATTGTGTTATAAAGGGCAAAGTGCAACTTAAATAAAATGGAGCATTGAATGCAAGGTGAATGCTGTTAAGTGTCATTATCCATGACAAGTTCACTGTGTGAAGCTATAACTCACAATTTTTATTCTTGCTAAAAGTCATAGAAAAAAATCCCAATTGGTTATTTCTTCATTGCTATAAAAGATTTGACAATACAGAACTTAAGAATTTCTCAGTCTTTTCCATTTTTATGTTAAGGTCATAAGGTGGTATAAAGTTTCTTATCAATTTGCTCCATGTCTAGAGATTTTCACAGTGCTATGTTCCTACAGTAAAGAGATGATGTGGTAGAGACATTACTTACCAGGGAGATGGAAAGATGGTGCTAAAAGTCATTGGGCTTAGCAATGTGTAATTTTACCTAACAATACAAATTGCACTTTGGATATGAAATCCATAAACGTTTTGTCTGAAACTGTTCATTTAAAAAACATTTAAGTGATTGTAGTCGATAAAAGAATGAGTTATACATACAGACACATGCCTATGTTTATATATATAGTTATATAGTTATATATGCCTAAATAGTTGTATGTAGATCAAGATGGTTAATATGCATGGGAATATGCCTGTATGTGTAGACATGTATAATATATGTACATTATACTAATATGGAGCATCAAATTAAAGAGCTGGTGATGGATAGATATATTTGATTCTTGACTTAAAATAGTTCATGTTGATGGGTTTTATGTGTTATGAAAATTCAAAAGCAATATGACACTCATTAGAAACTGTCTTTTGAATTTTGCATTTTTAACACTTCTCAGGAAAGTGGATTGTCACTTTTGCTGTACTAGCCCTTCTAAATGAAGTTGTTCTTGGTTTGTAAGAACATATGTCCTCATATAGGTTTTTCTTATATCCTTCATGTTGGTTAAGCTTTTTGCCAATGCCTCATTTCTGTGTTCTCTACCTTCCTCCGTGTTTGAACCTTACCACTCCAATCTTCCGTCTAGTTATTGTACTTGTACTTCACTGTCTTTCCTTCCTCCAGGTGTCCACTCCAGTAGCAAACTTCTAGTTTCCTGTCTGCCCTATGTTTTCGTGTCTTTCCCTAATTTTGACGGTGGAGTTATCCTGGCTTCAGAGAAGGAGTCTGGGAGCACTTCATCTGTTTCTCTAGTTCTGATCATTTATGAAGTGGTGACATCAGCAACCTAAGTCAATAAAAATGCTCTCCTTGTTGGTATGATTTGTAGAAAAGATCAGATATAGAGCAGCAAAAGTGAAAACAGTTTTATCCAAGGACTTGGAGTATTTAAATTTACAATTTCTTTGATTTATGTTGCCCACTTCAGCAAAATATACCACTTTTGACAGGAGATTCAAGAGCTTTAAACAGCTTTGAGTCTTGATTATTTTTCCATACCGGAATCTTATGTTCACTTATTCTAACAAAAATTGCTCACCCTCCTGGGGAGGTGATGAGGAGAGGCAGTAAGGACGAGTGTAGTGTGCCACTTCATGCTAGGTTGACTCATGCCTTACTTAAATGTTTTCATTGGGTAGTAATTACCTGCTAAATAATCTTTTTACCAGAACCTTATCATTTTAAAGTATGGTATTTTCTTGAAATCACAAGTTGTTCTTTCTAAGCAAATGGTTGCATTTGACTGTAGAAAAGAAAAAAAGCTCAGTACTGAGAAACATAGGAAAATGTTCATGTTTTGTGAAATCAGCTTGTTTCAAAGACTAAAAGGTATTGAAAATTATGTTCCTGTTGGTGAGCCCTTTTAAACTTTCAAAATGGAACTTATTTTCAAAAGTATGATCCATAATAAATTTAAAACAATTAAGAGGAAATATGAATTACAAAAATGATATGACAGAGGAAATATATTAAAAATACATTAGTAACAATAGTGCATGTATAATGTTGCTATATTGTTAATAATAAAACTTTACATTACAAATAAATATAAACCCCTAGTCACAATACATATTTTAGACTAGTTCATGAATGATGTTATATGATACATTGTATGATACATACTGATATTTTAGACTCATGAATTATGTTATACAGTGGATTTTCTCAGAGAAATTAGAAACTGTATGTTCTTGAATATGCCTAACATGCAGAAAGGGCTATAAATTAAGTCTTTTAGTGGGGCCATGACCAAAGGAAAGAAGTAAAATCCAATGAAGGAGACAGACACTGGCAAACTCAAAACAAAATGTTTGTCTTAGATTTTTTTTCAACTCCGGCTGTTTGCTTCTTCACGGGAACTTAGAACTATTTAGTTTCACTACATTCAAAGTTTTCTAACAGTCTGGGTTTATATGTATTATCTCCAAGCATTTGTATTTATTATTTGACAGCTGCCTGCCTAGGTTTTCCATGTTTATCTTCTTAGGACAGCCTTAGGTTCTAGTCCCACAGCTTTGGACTCACTCATTAATACACTTATATTCCAAGTAGTAAAAGAGAAACTGACCACCCTGCTTCTACTCTGAACAGCCTGGTTAGTCTGAAGGCAACCTCATTTCATTTCCATCGGGAATAGAGTAACTGCCAGAGTACCCTGGAGAAATGATTGATAAAGTCATCCATGTATGTGAACTTAGCTTTCTAACTCCAATCAGCAGGATCTTGATGTGATCTTTGAACCTATGTGCAGAATATGTCTTGACTTTCTTTTCTGTGAATTAATATTTCATCTGTAGTTTGTGCCAGTTTAAACGAGTTATGATACATCTGAAATTATTTTAAATGATTTTTAATATTGAAAAATAATAGAAAGAACAAATAAATGTCAAACCTAATTCCTAGTCCCTCAAACAGTGCTTTCAGCTATTGACCACTGGAAACACATCCAGGCCGATCTGTTTTCACTCAGAAGAAATAACAGCAAGAAAAAAAAATGGTTTTAATTTGGGTTCTCTTCTTAAAAATACGAGATCAGAAACATTGCAAATGAACTTATAAAATAGGAAAAATATTTTAAAATGCTTTTTTTTACTTATAATAATATGTTTGTTCTCCAGTGCTGGTTTTGTTGAAACTTACCTAAATCCATGAGACCGAGAGATTGATGAGACAAGTTGCTGTCATTTTGGGGAAGTAAGTTACTTGAAAGCCTGGATTTGAGTATTATTTAAGCTAAGACCGGTGTATAGAGCATGTCATGGTTGAAGCCTCCTAAATTTCTCTTTTATATTATCTCAATATTTGTGCTTGCAGGTCTGCTCATGTGGATGTACATGTGTGCACTTGTATATGTGCATGTGTGCGTTTGTATATACAGAGGTCTGCTCATGTGGATGTACATGTGTGCACTTGTATATGTGCATGTGTGCATTAGTATATACAGAGGTCTTCTCATGTGGATGTACATGTGAGCACTTGTATATGTGCATGTGTGTGTTTGTATATACAGAGGTCTGACAACAACTTTGCTACAGCTACAGCTTCTTGGGTGCCATTCATTTTGATTTTGCTTTTTAATTTTTATTTATTCTTTGAAAATTTCATAGAAGTATACAATGCATCTTGATCTCATCCATCACTCATGTTTACAGTACCTATCATTATATTTCCCTCCCAACTTCATTTCCTCCTTTTATAATTTTATTTGTTAATTTACATTTTAACCCACGGAGTCCAACTAGTATTGCCCATAAGCAAATGAGGGTGTGTGTGGGAAATCTACTTGAGGCTACACTCCTAATTAAAAGTGACTCTTTCCTAGGAGCCATTGACAGCCAATAGTTCCTCAGCTAGGCATGGGGCTTTAGAAGCCCCTGACTAATCCACTCTAAAAATTTTAACTGGCTTAATCTTATGCAGACCATAATGAATGAATATTACACAATTATCATCATATTAACTAAGCATATAATTACTTCTTGTTTTCTTTTTATTATGATATTAAAGGTTCTTTTTATATTAAAGGTTCTTAAAATTATATGTTTTAATTAATTTAATTTAACTAAGAAGACAAGAAAAGAACACATAAATTTCTCAAGAACTTTAAGAAATCAGATGAAGTTTGATATTAAAAACTTGTAAAATATATGAATTTAAAATTATCAATAGTTTCATACCTTTTTAAACTTTATTTATGGTTGGCCACATTTAAGTAGATTTTTCTTTCTCCTTTTAGGAAGCAGTTGGATGATAGATTGAAAGAATTTCTAAGTGAACACTAAATGTATTATAACATAAAAAGCTAAATTGAGTTTAATAAAGCTATATACCATTACTAAATATTTTCTTCTAGTTAAAAATGAACAAAAAAACATAATAAAATGCATAAAATTTAGAAATAATGATTTAAAATTACTATAAAAGGTCGTAAGTATTTGAGAAAAGAAAATACATATATTTATAGGAGAGGACACATAAAAGAATTGATTTTTTTAGTTACCTTACACAGACTGCAAGAACTCCTTGACTCTTTGGGATAGTTGAGATAATTTAGCATAAGTCACGGCACCCAGGACAGGAATACAATGAATAAAGATCCAGAAATCAAGCCAGTTGGTGGTGGCGCACGCCTTTAATGCCAGTACTTGGGAGACAGAGGCAGGTGGATCTCTGTGAGTTTGAGTCCAGCCTGGTCTAGAGAGTGAGCTCTAGGACCGTCTCTAAAGTTACACAGAGAAATCCTGTCTCAAAAAACTTAAAAGATAATAATAATCCACAAATCAAAGCACAGGTCTTGATAACAGTTTGACACTTGTCAGTGGGGTGAAGTGAGAGTAGGTGTGTCCGTTATAGTAGGATTCCCACAACATCTTTCCTGTTTGACATCAACTTTCAGTGTGTCTCCACTGCCGATCTGAAGTTTTATACTTCAGAATTCTACTTGTGTAATACTTCTATTTTCTTTAACATCCTGTAATTACTCTTCATTAAAAATACAATCATATGCTCAATGCAAAACAATAAACAAATTCACTTTTTCTGCTGTTAAGAGAGATTTAATAGTTAAGAGAGATATCAACAAGTTCGAACTTTTAATTTAATTCCTACTCAGTTATATCAGAAAGACAGTACATTGATCTCAGCAGAAACCCTTCAGGATGGTCAGATCTCATTGCATCAAGGATAAACTTAAACGAGAAACAACAAAGACAAGTGTGGAAGGAAGAAGAGGTTTCTGCCCAACAGTTGCCAGCGCCGGTGCTTCACTGCTTTGTATTTATGTCCTGTTTTCCATGCTTGGAGTCTTTCAGACCTGTCGTCGCCCTGGGAGATCATGAAGTTTGGAGCGTGGGAATGGTCCTTTGTTGCATAAAATATCTACTATTCTTAACAAAAGATAGGAATTTATCTACTGAGCTTCCCGCTTTGACCACAGAGTTCAAAGCTCCTGATTCAGTCACTGACAGTGAAAACAAAGCTGTTACATCAAATGATCTCTGCAAAGCTCTATCAACTATTTCTTACCCTTAGCATACGTTAAATACAGCAGCATCCAGGGCTGTGAAAAAGCAGAACAAGGAGGAATTGTCTTGGGCTTCTGTGGACCAGAAAGCCTCGGAAGCAGCATTAATTCCCGACTCCCTACAATCGATACCCAGAGGACACTTTTGTCTGACCCAGGCACGCTTTTCAAAGTAAACAGGATGGCGGATACCCATGTGATTCTCACCCTTTTCAATTATGACATGGATGATTTAGAGGACCATATTTAGGTCTGATTACAGCCTGCGTTGAGAGGATTTGCACTCAGTACTCTATCTCCACTAGCCTTCACTCTGCTCTTTCACGCGGGGCTGATGTCATCATGTCTACCGGGAATTTTTTTTAAATAATTTTTAAATAATTTTAAATAATAAAATATTTTAAAATAATTTTTAAAATAATAAAAAGCTAGAATATATCAGGTGTGTGTGTATTTAAATTTTTTTGTTCTCATTTCTGGGTAGGTTTTGGATTATATATGTTATTACATTTAAATAGAAATCAATGGGATTCTTTGATTTACATCCCTTATTTCACAGAAAGGTAGATATAGATTGCTGACTGGTGGTTGAGATTAGTCTTCTGAAGGTCCCAGTGACAGCAAGAGGGGAGGAACTAAGTAAGAGCTATGATCAGGACACTATCTCTCTGAAGCCAACTCCCCATGTATTTCATAAATAGAGAATGGTATAAGCACATAGGAAGATTGTAATTGAGAATATAACTCACTACGAATTTCAAATGTTGATTCTGAAAATTTTAAGGCAAATACAGGAATTGAGGGAGAAAAGACAACTATTAAAGGTAACCATAAAAATGAGGATAAGAGAAGCAGTCTCTCTCAATGCAGGACATTACAAATTCTGAAGACAATGGCCTTTGGAGAGTTACAAAGATACGGCCAAGTTTTAAACAAGGATACACTGATTATTTTACAAGAGATGACTTCATCTCTAACAGGGATTTATTTTTCTGGCCCCCAAAATCTGTGCCTTTTAGCCTTGCTTCTTTAAAAAAAAAATAGCTATATTTTATTTTAAATTACGTGTATGTGTATTCGTGTTTTTGGCATGTTCCTCTGACTTACACCAGCATCTTCAAATTGAAACATTTTGTCAAGGAGAGAGGAGGAAGAACAAAAACGTGGAAGATTCTTAAGGGCCCCTAGACAACAGTGTAAGAAGGGGTAAACACTTGCTGACGGTCAGAGACTCTGAGCGGCCAAATAGCAGAGAGTGGTGTTCTCAGGTATTCTGGCTGCAGAGATCCCTGCAGACGAGGCAGACGGCTCCAGCACCACAGGTTTAGTGGAGTCTTCATCCATGTTGGGTTGGGTGTTATAGCTGCTCTTGAGTTATCCCTGCTCTTTGTAAGTAACCCCTTACCCATACATACTCTTGTTAGCATCTCTAATTAAAAATACCCATTGGTTCACTAAATTGGGCATGGGTACACTTGTTACATTTCTCATGGGCTGTCTTGCTGGGGCTGATAAACGTGTGTGTGAGGGGGGATTCTCCCCAGGAAAAGTCTCCCATACAACAGTGTGTCTGTTGTATGTTAGTGCACATTAGTGTAGGTATTTGGGGAAGCCAAAGGATGGTGACAAATTTCTTGGAGCTGGAGTCACAGATGGTTGTGAGCTGACGTCCTGTCATGGATGCCAAGAAAAGCTCAGCTCCTATGCAAGAGTGGTACACACTCTCAACCTAGCTGCTAGCTCGGGATTGTGAATGACAACAACAAAATATGACCAAAGATCCAATTCATGATGTATCTGGGTAGTTTTTGGCTGAATTGATTTAATCATATCATGCACCTTCACAGAAGGCTTGTGTTTGAACACACAGATGATGGGTCTCTGCTGACCCAAGAGGCCAGATCAGACCAGATGCAGGTTTATTTGGCTTTGTTCCATTGCAGGTTCGCCAGTCCCAAAGAATAGGACTGTGCCTGTGCCAAGGCAGGGAGGTTTTATAGACTTTGGTGAGTGGTAATGAAGTGCCAGGCAGCCGCAGTTTAAATTAATAACCTGAGTTTCGAAGCAAATAGTAGATTAATTCTGGCCTGTGATTAGGACATTAGTCAGCAATTTCTGAAATAGCCCTAAACATATTGCTTCAATTCTGTGCTGTGTATTTATTTACCTGACACTGTTTTCTCAGCATTTGATGATTCTAAAAATTAACACTGGACTCTGAGAAATGTGCTCCGTATTCTGCTGTATCAAATGTCTGGCCAAGATTCAACTGTTCATTTAAAAACAAATAAGCATAGATATCTAACTAGTGTGCAAAAATTTTCATTTGTAATAAATGGTAACATTAGATGTATTTTGAAGAATTGCTTGAAAATACATTTTTTTAAGTTTATTATCAGTAAATGTTTGGTGTGCTGTGTGTGACAAAAAGTTTTCTGGGAAAAATGTAACACATACTTTTACTCACAACAGTTTGGGACCCCGAAACAAACCAAAATATGGATACCACCAAAGTCAAGTTTGATGAATCAATGAGTTTTATTAGGATTACTTACCAGAGCATAAGCGATTCAAAGACTGCTGGTCCACCCCAGCATGGGTGACAACTCATAAAAGCTGGGAAACCTGGGGCAAAGAGCACGGCCTCCATGCAACTCTTTAGGTCGGAGAGTGTCCTTTGCCAAATGACTGCAGTCTAGACCTCTTCCCACAGCTCAGCTGATTTCTGCTTCTCCCAGACATCAGACCTGGTCTCAGAGTCTTCCCTGCAGTTTAGCGCTTCTTGCTCTGGAAGGGAGGACATAGTAAATTTTCTGTTTCTGGGATTTCCTAAAGCTGTCTTGAATTGTTTACCTTCCTGCTTAAGGAGGTTTCCTGCAAGATGACACGTTCTGACCATGGATGAAACTGTTGTACAACATGTTCACACCTGTTGTATCTATCTCTACACCTACAGACCTAGGGTAACACACTTCTTTTTGTGTAAAGAGTCTCAAGTGGAAAATTCTAGGAACCCTTTGCCCTATGTTAGTAACTTTGTGGTTATAAGAAGGTTAACAATTTTGCCCCCTCATGAACTAGTTTTCCTTAAAAACAATCATGCTAGAAAACTACTGGGCATCTTCACCTTTCCTGAGTGCCAACAATTCAATTCAAATAAGTTGAATTTCGTGTTTCTGGAGGTCTTTGAACTGCTCATCTTTTTCCACTCAGTGACTAGCTTCAGTAGCCTGTCTCCAGCGTGGAGGCGCAGGGTGAGTCAATATTTTTGACCCAGGTTAGCTCTCCTAATTGCATACTGTCCTTGTTTTGTTTTGTTCATTTCTTAAGGCTGGGATTTATAATATTTCTCCCTTTCTGTTTGCCCTCCAACATCTCCCATATGCCCCTCCCTGTTCTCCTTCAAGCCCATGGCCTCTTTTTTTTTTCCAAATATGTATCCACACAGACATACATATTCCTATCTATAACTTGCAATTGTTAATGTCAAATTACATCTGTTATTTAAAAGGATCATTGCAAAAACATTGATATGGTACTTTGTAACCTTCAGTTCACTACTGTTTAATATCTTACACTTAAATTTTCCCTTGAATGAATAAGAAAGAATTTGCCCATTTAATTATATTGAATTACTGAGAGTAACAGAAATTAGTATAATTTTGATAGAATGTGGAAACTATAAACAATCAAGTTTTTTAAAGAAATTTTCAAGAAATGGGGTTTCTGATATGTCTTTAAAGATTTGAATAAGTCGAAAATGGCACACATTATTGTGGTTTTAGAAATAATTTTAAAGACAACAAAATTTTAATGAATTCAAAACTAGGACATGGTGCAACTCCATACATTAGTAAATGGAAGAAATCACGTGCCTGTAGATATTTCAGGACAATTGGACAGTTGTTCAATAGTAAGAGAAATTCACATACTAAAGTTAAAAATCAATTTTTTAAAAATTTGAGATCACTTTGTTTCAAGCAAACTATTAGTAATGCTTAATTTTGTCTCCTCAACAAATATGAATTTCTGTTCATATTCTGTAGATATACTCAGGAGAGTCTTACACTGCTGACTTTGCTCTGAAAGTGTGCACTATGTAACAGAAAGGCAAAACGAAAATCAGTTGCCAAACTACAGATAAGCCAACAACACGGAAGCAGAACAGCAAAGACCGCATGCCGATCTCAGAGCAGGTGTCACAAAATGATAGCGCCATGTCTTGCAAGCAGAGAGGACTTACCTGATCAACACACTGAGGCGAAGTTCAGAGCACATACTGCAACAGAGGGGGGAACCTGGCTCTGCACAGAAGGTAGAGAGTGAAGCAGTCATCCTCAATGTGTAGAAGTAGCACCCTTGTCTCCAGGTCAACCCAAGGAAAGCCGTTTTGTTGCTCCCTCTCGCCCATTTCACCTTAGTTGTTTTGCTGACTTCTGTTAAGTTACTCTCGTACAATGAACTGTGCAAATTAGAAGGGTTTGTAAAGACCCAGAGTAGTGAAAGGATCTTAAAGATTAGGCTACTAGCAAAATTTCAAGGTGAGAAGGCTGTGTGTGTCTTCGTAAAGGAGTTAGGTCTCAGAGTCCGTGATTCAAAATCACCATCATAGGAATAGTAATTCAACACTGTGATACTGCTAACATGACTATTCATAATTGAGAGAGAGAGAGAGAGAGAGAGAGAGAGAGAGAGGTGTGCAGGTGTGTGTGATTATTGAGAACCTGAAATGTATATATGTGTGTGTGTGTGTGTGCGTGCGTGCGTGCACAGAAACCAATTATGATAGTAAGTAAAATATCCCATGATAATATTGAAGTCAATATGATACATATTTGGTTTCTAGTTTTAATTTTTATTTAATTTTAAAATTATTTCTCTTTTTTTTAATTATCATACCAGTGGAAGTGTCAGAGGAGCTGTAGTCAGCAATGGAGCTTATGGAATAAAGCCCAGTGGGTAACAAAGATTCTTACTCTGGGTATATCCTGGAGAGGCAAAGCAACAGTATGATTGTCTTCAGAATGTCCCTTACTTTTTCTGTGCTTCCTCCTGTGTTTGCTGCCGTTTTCCTGCTGTATTTGGCATAGCATAACTACTACATGAAAGGATCCCACTGTATCTAGTATAGTGTGATTGATTCTTGAGAAAATCCCACTCCACTCCTCACTGGGCAAATTACTTGCAGATCATAATGAAGATTATTTTTATAAGAGCAATGATGATTAATTAGATTTAATTGGCTTTCTGAGTTAGCTTAAAAGATACAGGTGGTTAAGACAATTAATAAAGATGATTAGAAAAATGGTTTAAGTTATTCTGCCAATTGCTTCAATAAGAGATACAAAAATGACAAAAATGGTCTTAAAGCTATCTTCCGCCTTGTCAGATATGAGATTTGCAGACAATAAAGATAAGAATAAGGAAGAGTCATGCATTTATAGACCCACAAATTCTGCCTATGGAAGAACAGGCTGATGACTACAGAAAGCAATTATGTCCACCCCCAAGGTTAGGCCTGAGTTCCTTGGTCATGTAGCTTACAGAATTAACCACAGGTCCCAGTATATATCTTGAATAAACAAAGTTGTGAAAGGAAATTAAATGGCCCTATTGTGTGTAAAGAAAAATAGATGATTAGCTGACCACTAGTTTGAAGTTCTTTAGGGTAGAATTTGGTAATAGAAATCGGCTATACTGAACTCCAAACAGCTGCTCGCCACTGTAAAAACCTGGCTGAAATATACTGAACTTGCTTAAAACCTTGCTAATCAGTAAAAAAGAACTGTTGCTTTAGGGTAAAGATGTTATGGTGGAAAAACTCATACAAAGAAAAATGTTTAACTACTTGTGGGTTTCTAAGGAAAACATGTAACTTGTGATCTTAATATAATTTTTCTAATGTAAAGATTTTAATTTGTTTTTAGAAAATATAACTTATGGTTGTAAGGTAATCTTTTCTTGCATGGAAATCTTTGTATTAGGAGGTATAAAAGCGATAAGAGAAAATAAGAGAAAGAGAGAAGGAAAAATGTATAAGGGGAAACATCAAGGAAGAAATAGAAGGAGAACATCAAGAAAGATAAAGGAAAACAACTGGAAAGAAGAAAAATGAAAATATCTTGGTAGAAGAACAGAAGAGAATAGGAACAACTAGCAGAGAGATAAATCAAATGAAGAATTAAACTTTGGCTCTCAGATAAAGTTCCTGTGCATGTCTGTGTGCCTGTCAAGTAGTTTGCCTGCTCTACATTTCCTCTCCAGTACCTGTGGCCTGCTGGGGGCTGAGGCTCTTCGTATCAATAACAAAATTAAATCACTTCCCCTTTCCCTTTCCTAACTGCAAGCCTTCCCATATAGCCTTCATTGATTTATTTCAAATCCATGGCAGTTTTTCATTAATTGTTACTAAATATATGTATGAGTAATCATACATAATATATATTATACAAGCATACCTATTAATATATGATATATAGATATAGATATATGCCTAAATGCATAAGTGCTACCTCCTTATGCTATATAATGTTACTTGTATGCAATATTCTCAGGATTTACCATCTGGCTTTGGATAGCCATTTTTGGTTAGAGAAAATGCATTAAATTGTTCACTTTGAGGACTAAAGAAAGTAATCACAATGGTGCTTGCTACAGATTTACATTATTAAAACATGATTGGAATAAATTCTGAGAATAAACCTGCTTGGAAAATTAGTTTGACTATATTGAGACTAACTAGAAATGATTATTCAAAAAGCCAATTTTGGAAAATAATCAATAGAATAATAAATTGCCAAATGACTCATTCAAACAGTGGAATACCCTTTATTTAAATTCTAAGTGTATTGTTTGTCAAATTCAAAGACCTCTCACTGATAGTTAGCTTTAGATTTTTTCTTAGAAAAAAAGTATGATTGGGTAAGGAGTCTATAAAGGAAAAGAAAATAAATCTCCAAGAATAAAATATATGAATCAATTCAGACCCATAAGAGTTACACGACACCACAATAAAACCCACAGAATCAACTAACCTGTGCTCATAGAGTCTGAAGTGACAATCATGGATCCTCCATGAGTCTGACCTAGGTCATCTGCATATGTGTTATGGTTGTGTAGCTTGATGTTCTTGTGGGACTCATAACAGTGTGAGTAAGGGGTATCTCTGACTCTTTTGCCTGCTCTTGACATCCTTCATCCCCTACTGGGTTGTTTCACAAGCCTTAATATGAGAGCAGGTGCTTTATCTTATTGCAACTTGATAGGCCTTGGTTGGTTGATATCTCTGGGAGGCTTGCCCTGTTTTGTAGAAAAAGGAAGAGGAGGTGTAAATGGTGGGAGGAACTGGGAAAACAGGAGGAAGAAAAACCTGTGGTCAGGATGTAATGGATGAGTGGATAAATAAGAATTTATAAAACAAGATCACTGATAATTCAAACTACTCCAAGTTTTTGCCTCACACTTATTATGAGTAACAAAGAATGAAGAAAGAATTATTTCAATGTGTATTAACTCAAACAAGTGTATGCCAACACATACACATGTTTACAGATCTGTGTATCTATGGACTCTTCTCACAATAGTGTATATCATACTGTCCTCAGGGAGGAGTATATAAACAGTCTTTCTTCCCCACCCAACTTAAGCTCTTCTAGGGCTCTGCTGATCTCAGTCTTCTGAGATTACTGACCCATGTAGAGTGATGCTTTCTTGGCAATGATAAACAAACATGCCACACAGATACTCTTCAGTGTTCCATTTGAATCATAGCTACACCATATCACACACCAAAATGAAGTCACATGACTCAATTCTACAATAATGGAATAGGAAAAACTCTACCAGTAGGAGGCTATAGCAAGACATGCAAAATCTGTTGAAGAGTAAATTAAGACTGATATTTATATCTGCTATTAACTTGTTATTATTTTATCTCCATAAGGGAAATTTATTTCAAAAAATAACAACCTTCTGATTATGCATTTATATAGTCATTCTTCAAAAATGATGACAGTGTGACATTTTAAGTCACCGTACCTAAAATAATCTTAAAAACTTTCATATTTTCATTCTGTTTACAAACAGAAGAAATGATGCCCAAAGTAACTATGTGTGTATATATATATACATAGCTCATCTTTACTAGCAAATCTACTCAGTGAGAAACAAATGTTATTATGACCTACAGTTTTAGTGATGGAGCAGAGTGCCATTCTAACTATCATTTGCTTCAGATAAGAGGTTATTCCAATGCTGTTTTCTGAAGAGAAGGGAAATTTGTCGATATAGAAAGCCTGGGCCTGTGTACTGCAATGTGACAGTAGACTTTTGCCTATAATGATCCATCAGTGATAATCCATTCTGTCACACAGACCTATAAAGAGCTTACAACTCTATAGTCTAGCACAAATCTCAGCTTTCCAAAATGTCTGGCTTATGTCTACAATACTTGCTTCAAGTTACCAGGGAAGAAATGAGAAAAAGAAAAAAGAAAAAAGAAAAAAAAAACCAGTAAGCACAAATATCCCCGATACAACTAATGCTTAAATATATTTACCGAGTATTTATATGGTACTGACAATGTCTGGCTCCAACAGAGCTAATGAATGCTTTATTTTTAAATGGATGACAGTATTGTGCTTAAATGGATGGCTTTACAGCTTAATACCCACTGCAAAGCATATAAGAGAAGCACATCTCTCTTGGATTCCATGAATAATAGCTGTTTATGAGAAAAATTAGCATATGGATAAAGCCAAAGCTGTGGGAGAGACTTTAATAAACAGAGGCTTTGGTAACACGTGCAATGTTTTATTTTAGATTTGAGGCTTCTCAAAACACTATTATGGATGCATGATAGGACTTCAGAAATTTCAAAGAGCTGTGATTACTTTTAAAGACAAAGAATTACAGTAAAATTAGGAGAAAGTTTTTCAAATTGTCATATCAAAGATGTAAAAAACATTTTTACTATTGTCCAAAGTTTTATCATTTATGTGAACATTGTCTTTCTCACAGTACTAGCTTCTGAAAATAGAAAGTTTCCAAATAGAACCCATGTTAACCCTTTTTGGTTATCTAACTTCATTTGTTCAGTAATAAATTTGAAAGTCATGTAGATAGAATGTGTATTTTTCTAATTTTATAACTGTATGGGAACTATTTAGTTAGTAACAGATATTTTTTTTCTCAAGTTGTGTGTGAAGAGAGAGGGGAAGAGACAAACGGAAAGAAATAACAAAGCACAAAGAGAGAATAGAGCAAGAAACTGGTGACTAAATCAGACCCAGCAAAAATATAGGATTTCTATGCTTTTATATTCTGTGGACAATTAGTAACCATAGTGATGATGGTACCTGCCAACTCAAAGCACTATGAAAAACATCTCAATGAAAGTTGTATGTATGATTGCATAGGCATATAAATAAAAAGGAGGATGAAACCAGCTCGTAAAATGGGAAGTGAGTCATGCTGATAAACACCCCTCTCGGTGATCACCTTACCACTTGCCTGGTCTTCACACAACCAGAGTCCTCCTTGGCCATTTTCTCTTTTGAGAATTCCTCTAATTTGCTGGTTTTAAAGTACAGAACGCCAGATCTCTCTGCTGCCATTTCAATACGGTACCGATTCCAAATTGTGGTTAAAGTCAGCGCTTCCCAGTTTGCTCTGCTAATGCAGTTCTCCACGGTTACAATGACGATCAGACTTGGGTGGTACAATGGCGCCACCCAGCAGCCATTACACGTACTGTATTCTTATGGCTGGAAATACCTGGCAGAAAAAAAAAAAACAGGTAAGGTTTATTTAGGTTCACAGTTTTGGAGGTACAGCCAGCAAACAGGCAAGGCAAGGCAAGAGTCATGGCAGCTGGAGAATGTAGCAGAGACTCCTCACATGACACAGCCCCAGAAGGTGAGAGCGTGAGAAAACCCTTGTATATGTTGGTAACACTTTGTAAGGCCCTCTCCTGTGATCCACTTCCTCCTCACGTTCTAAATTTTCTGACCCTTCCTGGCGTGTTTCCTCCAACTGAGGAACGAGCATGCACAGCAGAAGCCCTTGGGACATTTCAGATGAAGAACACAGCGCATGCACCACCACAATCCACGTAACAACAGCATAGGTGTACCAAAGACTCCCAGCCTAAGGTTCCAGAGCCTGGCAGGTGATGCCCCTAATACTGGTGTGGTCATGAGTCATGTGATCAAGCATTCACACTCTACTTTGTGTTTTGCCTTCTGTGTTATTGTTGTATGATGCTTTGAGTTTCTAGGATTTAGTGATAAAGGCCTTGCCTGACAAGTACAAAGTCATGGATGTTATTTCTGGAACTTCCAAAAAGTCAAGATTAATGCTCAGACACTCTTGACCAAGGTCTCTCCTCTTCCTCATTCTGATATAGATATTAAACAAATACTTTTGGGCATTAGCTACTCCATCCTTCCTTCCCCGTCCCTCCCTCCTTTCCCTCTCCATGTTTTTTCTCCTCTGTCTTCTATCTATTTAAATATTTTTTTATAATTATTCATGGTGGGGCAGAGGTAAGGTACATGCCCCAGAATGTGTATGGAGGACAGAGAACAAATTCAAAAGTCAGTTGATTCTTTCTTCCCACCATGTGGGTTCCAAAGACCAAATTCATCTTATCGGAGTCCATAGTAAGTGCACATCGTAGTAGGTGCACATATGGGCTGAGCCTTCTTCATCTCAATTCCCTTTGGTCTGCCATAAGTTGAAAATGTTAAGACTTTCAGCATACAATGTTGGTATAAATATGCTTTTAAATTATTTGAAAACATTCTCACTTAGAGAAAACATCAAAAGCCAGACCTGGACTGTCAATAAAGACCCTTTGTCTTTCTGTCCCCATTTGACTACATACTTAAAAAAAACTAGGATTTAGTAAAGAGATATACTGGGTTAGGAATATAATTCCATCACACAGAACTGCTTAGCAAAGCACAAAAGCCTTAGATTTCACCTCCAATGTAAATAAAAATAAATAACAAATAAATAAAGTAAATTTACATATTTTGCTTTTGATTTCTTGTCTTAGAATTTCAAATTGCGAAGACACAATCAAACCAAAAGAATTTCTCACATAGTTAGATGAAAATAAATATTTCATAAAAATTATCTTATAAAAAGACAATAATATTCTGCTGCCAAGAGCCTGCATGCAGTGCGCATCTCCAAGTATCGCACACCATGTATATTTGATGTTGTTGCAAAACTCACTACTGTTTGGTTGTTTTATGCATTGCACTGTTTATTCTAATGGCTGAAATCTTTCGAACCACTTTCCTGATTTCCTTACCATTCACCCTCTGAACTCCTGTGCAAATAAGATATCGGTAGAGGATGCTGGGGTTAGGAATAATGAACTCAGCAGCAAACACCTTGACTTGTCACTCAGCATTACTGTCACAATGACACCCTTTCTCCAGTCAACCAACACCCTCAAACTCTACAGAGCATTGGCAGTTGCTTCTTGTCTCTGAGTGACAGTCACTTTCTCATCCACAGCACAGGGCAGCAAACACAAGGAAACCCCTAGTTTGCTCCAATACACCTGCCTTCCCCATCGCCAACGTTTCCAGACACTGTTAAAAATATAATTCGATATCAAATCACTATCTTCTTGAAATAAATCATTCCCATTTTCATGACTGAACCCTGTATTTCTGTACCAATTGGCTCTATGGCCTCTCAGAGACTTAGCTGGTGATAAGGGTCGATTATTTAGGCACATATCAATGACATAGAACATTTATTATAATAATAATAATAGGACTACTGGATATAGTTAGAAGGACAAATTTTCCCCCATAAATATATTAAATAACTAAATCCTATCTCAGTCACAATTGAACGCTTATGTTAATGGAGTAGTAGTTCGGTGTAGACTAACATATGATCCACAAATCTTAGTATAATTATCACTGGGCATTTAATAAAAAAAAATTAACTTTTAATTTAAACAGTGAATTTTAGCACTAATTCTTTTCTTTTTAAATTAGATTTTTTATTATTGCCATTATTATTACTATCACTATTTACTCCAATGGCTTTTGAAACAATGGTTGCAACCTATGATTACTCCATAGACAGACTCTGAGAAATGGTAAATACTTACATTATCTAGTGACATAGCACCATCTCATGGAGAATCAGAGAAATGTCAGGAAAGTGTGTCACTGTGCTACTTGTACTAAACATCTGAAGTGTTGGGGTACAATATCTAAATTCTACTTTTAAAATGCTCAAAATGTGCTGCTTCTCCTTAATTCAAATGAAAGCAAGCTTGAAAGGACCTATCCTTATCTCACAAGGAAACAGGCCTTCGGAAATCAAGACTTCCTTTAATATAAACCAGAATCTCGGATTTCAATGAAATGTTGCACATGTTTATGATGTCAAAATACATATTTCAGCACAATATTTTTTTGTTTTAAGAATCCATTTCTGAGCCTAGTGAAGTCAAACACACCTGTAATCAGATCAAGCAAAAGTTGTATTTTCATGTCAACCTGAGCTACAGGCTAAGACACTATGTACGCTCTAGAACATATGCACAAAGTACATGCATACCTCATGTATAACCTTTTATGTCACCTTTCCTTCAGGACTTTTTGATATTTAATAAAATATGAAAAAATATTTTTATGTATGGAAATACTAAGATCCTAAGTTTAATACCAAATTGTGAAGGTGAAAAAATTTTGAACATTGTGTTCAGTGCTTGACTCCCAAGTACAAGAGTAGAGTCATAATCAGAGTAGCTGAGAGATCGTAATACGGAATACCATTTCATTTGTTTACCTTCAGGAGGAACAAGCAAAGGCTGTGCTAGAAGCTCTGATAACACCAAGAAGAGTGCAGAAGAGTGCAAAGGGTTATGGGAAAGATCTGTCTTACACTTCATTTCTGTAATCTTAGACATGGATGAGTTCTGATGAGCCAAAGATATATTACAGGGAGATAGTTTGTTACATGATATTCTCTCTCTCTCTGTCTCTCTCTCTGTCTCTCTCTCTCTCTCTGTCTCTCTCTCTCTGTCTCTCTCTGTCTCTCTCTCTGTGTCTCTCTCTCTCTCTCTCTTTCTCTCTCTCTCCATGACTATTATCATCAACCCTGTATTTGTTTTATATTGTCGTGATGGGAAGGGTTTATTTCCTCTTACATCATACTGTCCTCCATGAAGGGAAGTTGGGGCAGGAACTTGAGGTGGAAACCAAAGAGAACCATGGATAAATACTGCTTACTGAGTTCTTTATTGCTTCCCTTCTGGTTTCTACACAATGGAAGACCAGCTGACCATGCGTAGCAACACCCACTGTGGACTGGATTGTCCCACATCCATCATTATTCGAGAAAATGCTCTCACAGACTTGCCTACAGGCCAAACTGATGGAGACATTTTTCTTGAGATTCCCCCTTCTCAGATGACCCTAGTTTGTGCTAAGGACAAAATAACTAACTGACACAATCATCATCATCATCATCATCATCACCACCACCACCACCACCACTTTAAATGAAACTAGCCTTGTTTCTAGTGAATCATAGGTTTCTAATTATAAATTTGATTCTCTTTAGAAATTTAATATACCAGTGGATGTTAATAATGTGGTATGAGTTAAAACTCAATCCTGGAACCTCTGTTTTGCATTTGAATTTTTATTTGATGTGCAGAAATGCATGAAATGTATAAACAGCCCAGGGTGCTCATGCAAGGATGGTTAAAAGTAATCTAATAGGTCCTGCCAAGTCTTGTATGTCAAAGAGGCAATGGAGCTTCACTTTACGACAAAAGATCAATAGGAAGAAATCCCCGTGACTCAAGACTTTTAATACTTGATGAGACTGCTCTATGCCACAATAGTAGAAAATTCTGGTCCATGTTTCTTTTAAACATTGAAGAGTCCAGGTTAGCTGGACCAGGAACATTCTGTCCTTGCTTATCTTTCTATAAGCATAACCTGTTCTAATAGCTAATACTTTTTTCAGGAATCATTGTTAACATACAAAATAAGACAAATTTATACCATGACCATGGAGAAGCAGTCTTTCATCTTACAATACAAATATGAGTTTTATGACAATATATTTTTTCAAATCCAAAAGTACTGAAATCAACATTGACATTCACCACTGTATGGTGGTGTCAATTGGTTGCCTCACCACATAAATTATACTTCTCAAGCTCTGATTTCAAACACCAGGCCATCACCCAGACTTCAACAGCACTCCATCCATGGCCCTGCGTTCCTACTCTTTGGGCTCCATATCGCCAAGTACTTTTTGGACTCTAAAACTCTAGTTGTCCAAGTAGGAGCAAGACATTCACCACCAAACTATACTTTGTACAGATAAAGCCATGGATGCAATATGCTATAAAGCTATGGGTCACCCATCCTCCACACTGCCCCACTGCTTGGACTCCCGACATCCATCTTCCATGCTGTGATGCCCCATTCCTATCATTTGCTCTCTTTGGCTCAGCACACCCATTGTTCTCACTGAGTTCAATGACTGGGTTCAAACCTCTATCCAACATGGATGTCCTTCTTTCTTCTCTTAGATCCATCACCAATAACAACACTGTATTCTTTGTGTGGCTCTGGGATGATTTGTACTGGAACAGTCTTCAGGAGTCAAAGGAGAGGGCAGAAAGAGAAGAGAAAAGGAATGGGAAGCAAAAATTGGAAATGGTTGCTTATGTTTTCTAAAAAAGAACAGTCTGGATAGAACATATTAAAATGAGTGGTTATTCTTAAAACATATTTTGAAATCAGTTACACCTGAGCTTGAAATTTAAAATTTGAAAAAAATTAAGGGTGAATTTAATACTAATATGTAAACTTAAGTCAAAATACCATGGTCACTACACCCCTCAAATTGTACACGGAAATATAACAGTTTTAGAAATACATTCCTGTCTTTTTGGAAAGTGGATCTCTTCTGCTCTTCTACCACTTTGGTAATTTAATGTGAGCTGACACAGAAAAATGGTTGAAATGGAGACAGGTTTTAATACTGTCTGGTACTGAAAACCACACAAACACAGAAGGGTGCTAGCTCCTAATAAAGTATAAAAATGGTGCAAATTAGTCTGAGATAAGGGAAGGAATCTTCCTCAGGATCAGCAAGGGTCTTGTTTTATAAGCTTGTCTATAACACTTAGAAAGTAAAAATTATCACAAAGATAATGTTATAAAAATCATATAATGTTACTAAGATCACTTGTAGACCACGGTCTGTCAGATAGCAATAGATTACTATTGGAGCAATGGAAGATACATATAAATGCTCAGTAGGTAAGTAGTTGTTGTTGACTCCAATTCATCTGAACACCATCTGTTCTTCTTGTAAATGTTTATCAGTTTCTATCCACTACAGACTGTTTTGGTAAAATGCATGAATGTGCAGTATAATTTTGCATGAATGCATGAATGTGATTATGTCCTAGTAGTTCATTTTTATTTTATCTCCTTTTGGTATAATATGGACAATACAGATAAAGTCAAGGCTTTTCTAAATTTGGAAATGGAGAAGGAAGAAATGATCTAGAACACAGTAACAGCTCAGGGCAAGCTCACTCTGGGTCAGATTCTGACACTCTAGCCTCACAATTGTTCACTTTAAAGAAATGTTCCATATAATTCTGTTGGTTTGAGTCATGGCAAAGTGAACAGGTCTAAGTGCTGAGCATGGTCCCCAGTGCTCATAGCAAGTGACAGACTTACCTGGCAGTGTGACATTGCAGAGACCCGTTTACAGGTCAGAGTCAACAATACACAAGTTCTGCATTATTCTGTGGGTTTTGCTTTGTCTTGTTACTGTTCTGCTAAAATGCATCTAGTTCGTTAAATCTGCCTTAAATTTTAAGTATTTTGCAAATGTCTTAATTTTAAGTTGTATTTACACAAACATTTAAAGGCACAATTCTAAAGAGAAATTAATATTAGTTATTGGGGAGAATATTAAATGACACCATCACATAGTGCCATTTATTGATAAATTAATTTATTTGAAAGAGTTTTCTTGCATTGGCAAATAATAAGTGAGAATCATAGAAAACGCCATTATACTTCTGTTTGTAGATACCTGGAGAAGCTAGAATCCCTAGTTTTGCTATTGATATGATCCCTCTACTAGTTTACAGTATGATTAAAAATAAGCCACATTAAAGTAAATGTTAACAAGAGTTCTGCAAATGATACGTCTCTGGTCACACAAGTCACCTGCTTCCTACTAGTTCTTATCCACCCTTCATGGAGGTGTGTGTCATGGAGGAACTTAATCTGGTAGATCCCTTTCCAGAAGACAGTGCAAGCTTCACCAGCAGAGGGAGCTGCTCCTTAAGAAAGACCTCCCTCCTTCAGGTGTGCTTTTCCTCTTCTGGCAAAGTGGGACATCCAGGTGAGCTCACCCCAGGGAAATTCCACAACACAATGTGGACAGCTTCCCAGAAAGTTCTGCAGGTGGCATGGCAGCTTGACAGCAAGCTCAACAGCACCTTCATGAATAGCTTCCAACAAGAAAAAGTGTTACACACACACACACACACACACACACACACACGAGGGAGGGATTGAGAACCTATTCTCTTAGTACAATTAACTTAGATCACAAATTCTTAACAAAAAAAAATATTCCTACAAAATTCAGAAAAATTAAAATATCCCTAATGACCAGGTTTTTTAAAAAATGCTTTAAGAGAAATATTTAAGTCTTTGCAACAGAAGAAAATGAAACTACAAGATAATAAATATTTTTTCTAGTTACCTCTAAGTCTGCCATGAATTCCTGGTGGCCTCTTTGAGGAATCTGTCTAAACTGTTTTGCATCCATTTACCTGATTCTAGGTGGCTGAGTTGGAGTCCTTGAGCTTTCAGTTGTAGTGAATTTATGAAGAGCCAGCATACATTCTGAAAATGCAATCTCAGGAAGCTTTTGTAATAATGTTGGAGGAGAGTTCTAGTGAGAGTAGAATCTTAAATTATAAAGTATCATTTGGAAAGATGTACTTATCTAGATTTGTAATGCCTATCTTGTTCCTCAAAATTCTAAACAGCATAGTGCTAACAATCTCGCAACATAGTCAGTGCCACATAAGCCCATGAGTGTCAGTAAAAATGACTTATTCCATAATGTCCCTGGCATTTCTCCACCTAGAAAATAAGTTTCCAAGGATAAGGATGTAGCTCAAGGATAGAGTACTTGTTTAGCATATATGAGGTCCTATATTTAACCCCTAGGCTGACTCATTTATTCATTTATAAATAATTAAGTAGCTGTCCAAATACTGACATTTATTTTACTATCCTTATACAATTTGTTCAAATATATATTCGTTATTTTAAATCAATTGATACTGTAGAGTCATCTTTATTCCAGGGTTAAAATTTAATAGCTGTACAAATAAATAAAGTGCAATCAGGGTTCCCTGACCTGTGGGAAGCCCAAGGACCGCCCACCTCTATCCAGGTCTCGTAAGGTGAGCATCCAAACTGCCTAGGCTCCCACAAAGCCAGTACGTGCAGTAGGATCAAAAATCCACTGTGATTGTTCTTGAATTCTCAGTATTCCTCATTGTCCGCTATGTTCAGCTAGTCCAGATTTATCCCATTCTTTTTCAGACCAGCAGATGAGGGAGGGGGACTTGATCGGGGGAGGGGGAGGGAAATGGGAAGTGGTTGCAGGGAGGAGGCAGAAATCCTTAATAAATAAATAAATTTAAAAAAATCGTAGTTCATGAGGAGGGCTACTGTGTAACCAACATTAAAGGCAAATGAAGAGCCAAAAAAAAAAAACAAATAAATAAAGTGATTTAAAACACAACCCACTAAAGGGAGTGTGCAGAGAGCTTTTTGTGGTAGTTGTTTCCTTTTCTCTAGCAGGAATCTCCACTTGGGAACATACCCTGCCTTATGGATCAGCTTTCTCTGTTACCATCACTATTTGCTTGGTCCCATCTCTAAGTTCTGTCTAAAATGTGAGGAGTCCCCAAACCTAGCAAGTACAAACCCAGAGTCAAGACAATCACAGTAAAATACCTCACTCAACCTGCATCAGCTTGAGTTACCTAAAAATTCATCAGGCAACCCTAAAATGAGTCAAATCAGATAAAAAGCAAGGAGTCACATGGTAGAGTTGCTGTTCATCCTAGAATAAATTGTGCAATACAAGATTTATTTTTCATATCCCCATTTAATGACTTGTTCATCAACAGACTTCTTTCTAGCTTGGAAGTTATGAGTCCTTTTATGTTAGACATAATGCTTTATTCCAGATTATCATGGCTTCTCAAGCATTTCTAACCTGTACTACAATTTAATTATCATTTAGCTTGTTCTGATTCCTATCTGAGATCTCACTAAAATAACAGTGTACACATTTTAAAGGCACAAACCACACTAAGTGAGACTGAGTGAGAAGTAAACTGGAGTAGAATACCCATCAAGCATAGCAACATCTCAAAGATAATATTTAAAAAGTTATTTCAGCATCAAAAATATTGATCCCTTTGTATCTCACCCCAGGAACATTTGACATCTTATGGTAAAGATCTGCAATGTTGCTTTGAAAGAAAAGGTAACTATAGCCCATTGCTTAGTTGTGAAATGTACAATATTACTGAAGTCAGAGTTATGTGAGTTCAGGTTTGAGGTTTATACTATCAGCAAAGTAGAACATTACTAAAATGTTGGATCTTGGGTATTGAAATAAAATAAAATGTAAAATTTGTAACTGAAAAGGGGATGGTGGTAAGGAGGATGATGAAGGAGAATAATAAAACACATTCAATTTATCAAATATGAATTAGAAGGTTTGGTATTTCAAGTTACAGAAGTGATCGGCTCAAGATTTGAGTAGCAAAGACTGGTACACTGAAATAAAAACAAATTAAGATTAATATATCAAAACAATGCAGCATGTGCATCCCTGAGGCCTGTCAGATCAACAACTGCAAGAAAGCTACAATTTGTTTTGCTTTGGTCATTTGTTTGTTTAAACAACAACAAAATGATATCATGAATGGATGGAACTGTGAAAAAAATCATCCTGAGTGAGGTAACCCAAACCCAGAAAGACAAACATGGTATTTGCTCACTTATAAGTTAATATTAGCTGTAATGCAAAGGATAAATCATGCTACAGTCCACAGACCCAGAGAGGCTAAGTAGTAAGAAGGCCTAATGGGGATGGGGTGGAAATGTGTGGATCTTCCTGGGAAGGGGAAATAGAATAGATTTCAAGGGTGGGCTTGGGATAGATGGGGATTGGAACAGGAAGGATCAGGAAGGGCAGGGTGGAGAGTGAAAGAAGCATGGAGGGAGGGAGTACTTGCAAAGATGACTGAAATTAGGGGCATTGTGGGGGGGCGATGTGAAAACCTAGCGCAGTGGAAACTCTCTGGATTCTTCAGGATGACCCTAGTTAAGACTCCTAGTAATGGGGGATAAGGAACCTAAACTGGCCATCTTCTGTAACCAGGCAAGGCTTCTAGTGGTGGGACTGGGGTGTCATACCAGCCACAAAACCTTCAACCTACAGTTTGTCCTGCCTTCCAGTTGTGTTGGTAGTGGTTAAGCAATGACTTGCCCAACCTGAGGCCCTTGACATGAGAGGGAACCCCTAACTGATACTGCTTGGATAGCAAACAACCAGAGGGATAGCCCAGAGACCTAAGATAAAACCAAACATGACAGGTTAAAAAAGTCAATGAAATAATTCATAATGATATTCAGCTACACTTAAAAGATTGGGGCCTAGTCCAGTCATCATCAGAGAGGTTCCATCCAGCAAAGGATGGGAGGACATGCAAACCTACATCCAAATATTTGGCAATAGGCAGGGCTTAGGGAACCCATGGAAGAGGAGAAGGAAGGATTGTAGGAGCCAAGAGGATTGAGGACATCATGAGAACACAGTCCACAGAATCAACTAACCAGGGCTCATAGGGGCTCACAGAAAGTCAAGAGACAGGAAGCCTGAATAGGTCTGAGCTAGGTCCTCTGCACATATGTTATGATTGTATCACTTGGTGTTTTGTGGGACTCCTAACAGTGGGAGTTGGGGGCTGTCTCTGAGTCTTCTGCCTGCTCTTGGTACCCTTTTCTTCCTACTGGGTTGCCTCTTCCAGACTTGATATGAAGATTTGTGCCTAATCTTGTTGTAACTTGTAATGCTGGGCTCAGTTAATATCCTTGCAAAGTCTGCTCATTTTAGAAGGGAAACAGAGAAGTAGATTTTGGGGAGAGGAGAGATGCTGGGGTGGGGAACCGGGAAGAATGTAATGAGGGGAAACTGCAGTCAGGATGTAATGCATGAGAGAAGAAAAACAAACAGACAAACAACAAAACCCAATGATTCCAGTGTGGAAAAAGTTCATCAGGGCATGGTTTCATGTAGCAGAGGTATTTAATTCTTTCAAATACATATATAGGTCAATTCTGCTAATTGGTTCCAGGGCTAGAGATTAAAATCAAAAATTTATATATATTAAACGCACAATTCTACCTTCAAGACACCCAAACCCTTTTTGGTTTTCTTAAAGGCTATCTTGAAGATTTAAGTGGGACTCAGCTTCAAAACATCACCTTATTTGAATCTTATCTCCAACCTAAATCTTAAAAGTTAGGGACCCCTGCCATTGGATGGTGTTCCAATGTCATGAAACTAAAAACAAACAAAAAACAGATTCTACAGACCACTAAAGATTAAATGTATGTATGTATGTATGGCGGAATTGCCTATATAGTGCTAGTCATAATTGCCCAAATCAAAATATCCAAAACTGAAGGCTCAGAAGTTACTAGGGGCTTATAACCATTGGGATTAGAAACAATGGAGTCCCCTGAAACATTATGAAAATGTTAATCTAAAAAGCATTGAGTTCTGAAAGTGAGAAACATTGATTTCATATCAGCCTTCACAGTGGTATTCTATAAAGCATTTTCCCACCAATTTTCAAAATTCAATGAACAGTTAGTAATGTGGGCACAAGAACCTGGTTGTCAATATGGGCTTAGTTATATTTGTAGATTTTTTTTTATCTTTTGCAATTCATCAAATTCTCTATACCTTGGCTTTTTCTTAAAAAATAACAGGTGAAATAACAGTTCCTACCATGGGATATTTTGTAAGATTAAATAAGAAAATACATGTGAAGAACCTACAATCTCCTCTAGTTGGTAGTCATAAATTTCTTATTTAATTTAAAAACAAATCAAAAGGCCTTAAAGAAGTTAGAGCATTATTGTTCTCCAAATAAAGAATAACAGAACTCCTTCCCAAATCCCCACTGTTTTTGTAATAAAATTAACTTCACAAATGACCCCAAAACTGTTAAAGTATGACCTTAAACAAAGGATGCTACCACAGTTCAGGTTTCCTTTTAAAATTGTGTGTGTGTGTGTGTGTGTGTGTGTGTGTGTGTGCTCCCGCATGCATGCTCCTAGGCATGTGCGCAGAGGTCACAGAACAATTTGCAGGAGTCAGTTCTTTCCTTCTCCCACATCAGTTCCAGGAATCAAACTCAAGCCCTCCAACTTCACCTTACCTGCTGAACTGTCACCGACCTGCAAGCTCAGGTTTCTAACATAGAACAACAATTGACTTCAGGTAGATATTATTGTATCATCCTTTAAACAGATTTATATTTGATAGTCACTTTCTATTTTTTATACATGATACATTCAGAGAGATTAATTTTATGAGAAGATTAAATACAGCCTTCCTTCATATTACCCACAGGTACACACTCCAATCCTACATTTCTTTGTTTCACACAAGACTTTAAATCTGAATATATCAAGCACTAATATTAATTTCAGGAAACT
Source organism: Microtus oregoni (assembly GCF_018167655.1). Taxonomy (NCBI): domain Eukaryota; kingdom Metazoa; phylum Chordata; class Mammalia; order Rodentia; family Cricetidae; genus Microtus; species Microtus oregoni. The sequence goes on from NW_024544738.1 coordinate 1,041,073, forward strand.
TATATTCCATGTGCTTTCCATAAACCAACCTGACCAAATTTGTGTGCCTTGTTGAGTTATCAGTTTGATGCCCAGAGATGTAAGAATAAGCAAAAGCAAAATAACAATTGCAGAGAATAAGGAAAACATATGAATTTTATGAAGCCTGAGAGATACCATTTTTCCTCCAATACCTACCCAACTGTGATGTGGGAGGTTCTTCTGTACATGTGTTGCTTTTATTGGTTAATGAATAAAGAAAAAAAATCTGTCTTGTGCCTGGTAGAACAGACTATAGGTAGGCAGGAAAAACTAAACTGAATGCTGGAAAGAAGGAGTTGGAGTCAGGAGACCCCATGTAGCCCTGCGGGAGACAGATGCGCTGGGAAACTTGTCAGCGGGCCACGAGCATTGTGGTAAAATATAAAATAATAGAAATGGGTTGATTTAGTGCGTAAGAGCTTGTTAGGGATATGCTAGCGTCACTGGTAGTGATTTAATTAATACAGTTCCTGTGCGGTTATTTTGGGGATGAGCAGCCAGGAACAACAAACAAGCGGCCTCCTTAGAACACAGCTGCACACATAAAAAGATGGCTACCACAAGATTTTAACCCATAGTTCCATGTTGTGCCAATGGAGGCGACAATGCCTTGCAAAGAGGCTGACTTGAAAAAGACAGAAGTCATTTGGTAGAAGACTTTTTAACACCAAAAGCTCAAGACAGGAGAGTAACGATGCTACCTGTAGAGGGCAACCGTGGCCCATCAGAATCCTGTTTTTAGTGTTCCAAGACACTGCCTTGGAAAGGAAGGAAAGCTGTGGCTGTGGGGCCAGGGGAGTCAACACTACCCACTCCTCACCTGGAAATCGATCGTCTAACTCCTGCTTAGCAAAGATCCAGCGCAGTCTTCAAATATATATACTGACTTAACTCAGAACTAATGAAATTCTTGCACATAGCCTTTTTTGCTTTTGTCATAAAAAGTAAACAAAACCATTTTTAGAAAAATTAGACTGCAGTCCAAATTCTAAAAATTATTAAATCACAAGTAATTATATAAAACATTCACAGCAGGAAAGCCTTATTAGCTGTAACCAAAAGACCTATCTTACCTGAGGTACCAACACATTTAAGCTATGTCCTGTGTTTCTTCCTAATTAAACTAACACCCATGATTCATTTAATTGGCTTGCTTCCTAGAAATTAAGTAGCTGATAAAAATGTATGACTTTTGCATCTAACCGACCTGGTCTAAATCCTGCCTCTGCCACCTATTGACACGATGACCTCACAGCTTTAGTTGCCGGGTCTATAGCGTAAAAGTGGATGTTTCATGTAGTCATTTGAGAGTCAAATTAGAAAGTGGATAAAAATATTTAGCTCAATGTAAGTGCAGAGAATTAGAGTTCAACAAGCACATGTGTGATGTGGTATTCCACTCTGTCTGCTGTGATTACCATTGATTAATAAAGAAACTGCTTTGGGCCTATAGCAGGGAAGAACAGAAGTGGGTGGGGGGAACTAAGCTCAATGCTAGAGAAAGAGGGCAGAGTCAGGACAAGCCATGTAGCCCCACCAGAGACAGACACTGGACGGAACCTTGCTAATAAGCCACAGCCACATGGCGATGCACAGATTAATAGAAATGGGTTAAATTAAGATATAAGAGCTAGCCAATAAGAAGTTAGAGCTAATAGACCAAACAGTGGCTTAATTAATACAGTTTTTGTATGGTTATTTCATGGCTGAGAAGCCGGGAACAAACAAGCGGCCTCCTACAACACATGTAGTTAGCTAACTTTCCTATTGCCATGTTAAACACCATGACAAAACAACGTAGAGAAGCAAATTTGTTTGGAGCTTGCAATTGCAGAGGGTTAGGGTCTTTAATGAGGGGCAGAACAGCAGCAGGAGGTTGACACAACCACTGGAGCTGGATGCTAAGCGTTCACATCTTGAACCACAAATAGAAAACAGAGAGGGAGAAGGAGAGAGAGAGCCTTGGACACAGCACATGCCTTTTAAAATCTCAAACCCATCCCCAGTGACACATTTTCTCCAGTGACATATCTCTTAAGTATCCCAAACAGGCCTACTGATTTTGGAGGGGTTGGTTGGTTGGTTGGTTGGTTGCTTGGTTGGTTGCTTGGTTGCTTGGTTGGTTGGTTTTTTCAAGACAGGATTTCTCTGTAGCTTTAGAGCCTGTCCTGGAACTAGCTCTTGTAGACCAGGCTGACCTCAAACTCATAGAGATTTGCCTGCCTCTGCCTCCTGAGTACTGGGATTAAAGATGTGTACCACCACCACTACCTGGCAAAGGTTTAAAGATTATATATTGCATTTGATTCCCTGGAACTAGAGTTACAGGCAGTTGTGAGCCGCCATGTGGGTGTTGGGAATTGAACCTAGGTCCTCTGGGAGAGCAGCGATTGCTCTTAACCACTGAGCCATCTCTCCAGCTCTTGTCACTATTGATTTATAATTAGATTATTAACAGTTTTGTGCAGTTTCTTGCTGGGATAACATGTTAATACTCTGATATTTGAATTACTTTATATAGTCTACACAAACATCCTTGGCTACATTCATATTTTTATCTTAAGGATTCCATGCAATGAATGAAGAAGTATTTGTAAGTCATATAAGTACAGAGTTACTAAGATTTCCATTTGCAAACAAAAAATACAACCCTAGAAAAAAATTTTCCCTCTTAAAACTTTGGAAGATTGATCACTACAATTGGATAATAGTATAATCCTTGCATAAGTGATTCATTACTTGAAATAAAGCTTAAGTTTTAACTGAATTATAAAATAAAATTAATTATCAGACTTTAACTAAGTTGAAAATTTTGTTAGGTAGTAGAAGATACATGTCATTCTGCATTCCAAGCAGTAATCACAAAATAAGAAAAAGAAAATATTTTATAATCATAAAGAAAATATATTAATTAATTGCCTGTCAATAATATTAATACCGAAGTAAATCAAGTTTCAGATCATAAAAATAGTAGAAAATTAAAAACTTAGATTGTAACTAGAGACAAGATCAGACACAGAACTCTCTGCTATCACTACTCCCCATACAGCCATGACTCCTCATGAATTGTAGATCACAACCTGAGACATGACCAAGAGGTTTGGAATGAATGGCTTTGAATATATTGGACACCCTGTTAACAAAGATGTCTGCAATTCCACTGACTCCTTTATTAGTCCGAACTATATGACATACAACTTGTGTCCCAGTGTGATTCTGACCACATCAAGTTCTGGGGCACAACCAAGGTTGAGAATGGGAACCTTGATGTGGGAAGTCCAGAAGATGTGTTGCTGTATTGGTTGATGAATAAAGCTTGTGTTTTGGCCAATGGCTTAGCAGAGCAAATCCAGACAGGAAATCCAAAGATAGATAGATAGATAGATAGATAGATAGATAGATAGATAGATAGATAGATAGAACAGGCAGAGTCAGGGAGACGCCATGTAGCTGCCGAAGGAGGCAGGCACCATGTAGCAGCTCAAGAAGCAAGAGGTAACTTGTGATAAAATATAAATTACTATAAATGGATTAATTTAAGATATAAGAGTTAGTTAATAAGAACCCTGAGCTAATAGGCAAACAGTATTGTAATTAATGTAGTTTCTGTATAATTATTTGGGTCTGGGTGGCCAGGAAACAAATAAACAGTCTGTTTACAAAATTTTGTTCTCAATGTGAAGTTCATATTCTTCTTATAGGAGCTGGATCTCATCTATATAAAATAATTTGATACTGGAACAGAGCCTGGTGTCTATTCTACCATCGTCTTCACTACCATGAAGAATTTCAGAGCTCACTTGAAGACTGAGGCTAAAAGAACCTCTCTACCTTCTTGCTCTACAGACGCCCATGTCTTTTGATGGACATAAACCACAAAACCTACGACAATTCACTCAAGAGCACAGTTGATGCATTTTGTACCACCAGTTGCCTAGCCTACTACCTGGCTAAGCTCACCCACATGACCTTGCTATTTTGGAAGGGTTTTTATCTTATCACCACACCCAGAAGACAGCAGACAGTCCCTCTGGGAAAGTGTGGTATGAAAATGCTTGTGGGACTTCTTAATAGAGCAAGCCTGCACCCACTGGCACTGCCAACACTCTGGGCAAGGTCACCCCACTGAAAAGGAAACTCGTTGGCAAGCTCTTCCACCTGCCTACTCCCAATATGTCTTAAATATTTTATCTTTTAATCTACTGCTGAGTTCTTGACAGGTTTGTCATACCACAACGCCTAACTGACACACCCTCTCAGACTAGAGCCAGCACTATGCCATACCAAAAGTAATTCTGGTTTGCCACACCAGGTACAGGAGAAGAAGTGCACGTCATTCCCTCAATGACCTTGAGAGTGTATAATGATTTCCCTGTCCCACTGTAGACACTCTCTACCCTTGCAACCACGTCCCCAAGTAAAATACAATAAAATTTAGAGAAAAAAAAACAAAAGGGAAAAATTAATCACACCATGGAAGTTGTAGTGGGACACAGGAAGTCACACAGTAAAACCTTTTGTCCACACACCTTTACTTGCAAGTGTTCATTGCAATGAGTCATTGGTCTGGTTCGAAGCCTCTCTGAGTTCTGATACACTATCGATGCTGGGTCCCCACGATGCTGGGTTATCACTGAGACTCCTATTGGATATCCTGTTGTTGCCCTGTGTCTTGGAGATCCTACAGCTTTGGGTCTACAGGGCTGGTCCCTTCACGCTCTCTAGGATATCATTGATGGGGTGGACGTTGGGGTGGGCCAACTCATTCCCCTGGCTCTGAGCCTGGGTAATTGCAGGGTTCATTAGTTCACTGGCTCTCCTCTGTCCTCACAACGTTCCAGCATTGCCCTGGTGGCGAGTTCACCCTTGTAGCGATGAACAAGGGGCAGGGCCAGTTCTCTTGCTTTTAAGGCCTCAGGGTCAGCTTTCCCACACTTATACCATCAGGGTGTAGCAACAGCTCTACTGTGTTGACCAAGCAAGGTTCAGGGTCCACCCTCCCAAGTACCGCAGCTGATGAGGGGCAGGGGCAGCTCTCCCACTCTTATGACCTCACGACCAGCTCTCCCACCTGTCTCAGGTATAGAGTGTAGGCGGCATTTCTCCTCCTCCCATGCCGCCATATAATGTGGTCAGATGTCTCATGTTCACATTCTTAGACAGGCTGACCACGACCCTGTCAACAGAATCAGCTCTGCTATTCTGGCTAGATGAGGTGCAGGACCTGCTTTCTCGAATGTTGTAGCTGGTAAAAGGGAGGGTCATCTCCCTCACCAGCTGAAGGCAGCAGGGGTGAGAAAAGAAGGCATCTTTCCCTTGTCCCCACCACCACTCCACAGGCAAACGAGACAGTACCAGCTACGCCCTTTCACACTCTCAGGGCTGGCTCACCCATGGCCCTGTCTACAGGGTCAGTTCTATTGTGGTGCCAAAGCCAGTCACAGGGCCATTTCTCATTAGTTTTGCAGTTGGTGAGGAATTGGGTCAGGTCCCCCACCTGCTGCAGTTGGTGAGGGGTTGGGTTAGGTCCCTCACTACATGGCAAGGGCCACCTGCTCTGCCATTTCTACACCCTCAGGGCCAGCTCGCTCTGCCCCTGCAAACAATCATCTCTGTTGTGCTGCATAGATGATGTGTAGGACCTTCTCTCCTGAGTGCTTCAGTCAGTGGTGGGGATGCGGGGGAGGGAGATATGGGTATGATGAAATGGGACAGGACCAATTCTCCTTAGTGTTACAGCCAGTGAGGGAGCAGGGCCAACTCTGTACAGACTTATCTTTGGCCTTTGGTGGCATCAGAAGCCATAGACATCAACAGAGGCCATGGTTGCGTAAGGGCCATGAACCCAGACATGGCCATGGCAGCAACCCAGGCCCAGACATCACCATGGCCCTGGGTAGCAATCAAGCCATCCATGTCAGCTCACACCTCACAGCTTTTGCCTCTTCAGACACGCCTCTGTGAACAGGACATAGCTTTTGCCTCTTCAGACATGCCTCTGTGAACAGGACATGAGCCATTCTCTCTGTTTCTCCCTCTCTGTACCACACCACACATTTGTTTGCCATAATAGTGCCAATCTTCTCAGTGCTTTGCGATGCTAGGCAGGTGATTTGTCTTCAGAGCCTGGGGCAGACTGCCCTGGGCTTGTGTGTGGGTCTCCTTGTCTTGCACAATCCTCTTCCCAGAAGACTCTGTCTTGTGTCAAGTTGACAAAACACATGCCAACACATGGACACAGGTAGAATAACAGGTTTCATGGCATATTTACATACAACATACTTTGATCACAAATTTCCATCAGCTTACCCTCATTTATTCCTGCAAAACAGCTAAAAATTACTGCCTTTTCCTTTATTATCTTCTCCCACTTCTCGTTTCCTCCCTCCCTCCTTCCCTTAGTCCCTTCCTGTCTATTCCTTCCTTTATTCTTCTTTCCTTTCTGATTAACACAAATAAGAGAAAGAATTTCATGTTTGTCTTTTGAGTCTGGCTTATTTTACATAATTATCTCTACTTGCATCAATTTTCCTAAACATTATATAATATTGCTATTCTTTATGGCTGAATGACACTCATTGTGTGTATTCAGCACAAATTTTTTATTCATTTGTCAGCTGATGAATTTTTAGGCTGTTGTGAACAGTGATGAGACAGGAAAGCACTGAGCAAGCATGCGTCTCTAGAATAATAAGCTGATTTACACCCTTCTGGTGCAAATGCTCAAGTTGTATTTATTTGTTGTGGTTCATAGGTGTCACAGTCAGGCCGAGCTATCAACTGCTCCCCCACCTTGGCATTTTGTACAGTGTTTTCTGGTACCATGGATGCTAGACTTCTGGAAGGAGGTTTTCAGGTTAGTTCCAATTCAAATCATCCAAGAAAAGTGCTCTAAATGAAGAAGAAGTCTATAGAGTGGGAGAGAACCTTTGCCAGTTCTATATCCAACAGGGTGATTATATACAGAATATATAAATCATTCAAAAATTAGAGTCAATAAAGCAAATGACCCAATTAAAATGGACTATGGATCTAAATAGAGAATTCTCAAAAGCATAAACAAATAAATAAAGCACGTATGTGGGGTCATCTAATAGAGCATGGACAACTTTTGGGACTATGCCCCAAAAGTAAGGTGATTATCCCTCCCTTGATAGCCATCAACTGTCAACAGCTCTTCAGATAGAACTGAAGACTTTCAATCCCTCCGTCAATCTGCGCTGGGATCTCAATTGGTCTGGTCTTGCACAGGAATAGAGCAGGTAACTATAACTGCTATTTAGTTCATGCGTGTAATAGTCAAGTCATGTCCAGAACACATCATTTCATTGTTTTTTTTTTTAAAGAAAATCTCTCTCAGTGCATTGACATAGCCATTTTTCTTAAGTGTGGACATGATTTTCCTGGAATGAATTTGAGAGAAACCAATCTCCCCTTAATTTTTAAAATTACAGATTATATTGCATTCTTTCATATCATCCTAAACTGTTTGCAAATTTTTTTTGTAAAAGAGAGGATCAGTATTTTTTTTAACACAGATAAACAAGTAAAACTTTATCACAAGATCCTAGTTCTGTTTCACTAGATGAGCTAAGACTTCAGAGTCTTGTTTGAATATGTAAGGTTACTTCTTCAGAAGCAGATCCTGAGAAGAAAATCTGTGTGCAAGTAATTTTGAAAAGAAGTATTCAAGGTGTGTGAGTCACTGAAGAGACAAAAGTCTGATCTCTGGAAGAAGTTCTTATGGATACCTCCAGCCTGATCTCGCGGGGGAACTCTGCGATGTGAGGTACATCACAAAACTCTCTGCACCTGTGAGGAGGGGACTGAGGTCAACATTCCCTCATGAGGGTGGTAGCCACGGAGATGAGGCCCAGAGCAGTGGGCTGAGGATAGAGTTTGCGCCTGGCTACTGGAAGCACGAAGAAGCAAGGGGTTGAAAGTGTTTAGTTTAAAGGTCAGAGGAGGAAAGGAAGGCCCAGAGGGATAGAGATGAGGTGAAGCTCCAACCTTCCCTGGTGTAATTATCCTCAGATCTTAATTGCAGAGCTTGAGCACATTTAGAAACATTCTGTGCAGAAACTCAGGTCTATTGTGTTTTCTTTCTCATTGCTGCCATATGCAATACAGCCAGAATTCATGTGGAGAAACTGAGAGATTTTATAATAAGTGCATGATTACAGCAGAGCATTGCTGATTCTCCTCTCCATGGTGTGAAGCCCATGAGCACAATCAGAAGATAAAAGAATGCAGGAAAAAATAATAAATTAATGGCAAAATTTATTACCTGTCACATGCTAGAGAACACTATAATTACCACTCCCCCCCCCCAAAAAAAAACCCATAGCTTGCATCAGCCAAGGGAGCTGAATATCTCTTTAAGGAGTGGCTCTTCACTTTCATATAAGGAAACATTTCAGGAGTGTGGATATTTATAGTATACACCTTAGGTGTACAGTATAAGTGCGCTAAGTTTAAGGTCATACATAGGTCAAGAAGGAAATATGGCAGGCATATTGTTGGATTCTCTTAGCTCAAAATCATAGGTGCATGTTCAAAAGGCTAAAATGAAGACAGGAACAATTACAGACATTCATAATTTGAGTCATAACAAAATGATACCCAGGGTTGATGGCAGCAGACATTATCTGCTTCTTTTGACTAAAAAGGTTTTAGAAAGGTTTCAGATGAAACCAAGGGAAAGAAAGAACAAAGGGGCACCAACAAGCAGAGAAAATTCCCCAAGGCTGCCTGCCTCACTAAGCTACTAATAGTAGAAATTGGTTTGTATTAAAAACTATTCATGAACATAGGATGATACTATGAAAATAAGAATGAACATTGCTGGCTTTGGAATTCTGAGGTGAAAATAGACTTCTATATATCAGAAAGCACAAGTATTTGAGGCAAATTTATTAACTTTAGATAGAGTGACAGATCAAAATCAGGCTAAAAATTATGTTATACACTAAGGCAATTGAAATTTTTGAGAACAAAAAATATATGTACTTGGTAGACAATACATCATGTGTAGACTAATCTATTTTTTATATAATAAACATGTAACAGACTTGAAAAAAAAAGAAAAGAAAATCAGATTGGTAAGCATATTCAAGTGTTTAAAAGTGTTTAAAGTGATAAAAGCATAAAAATATGCTTTTGATAGCAAAATAATTGATGTTTAAGGCATAATTTTCATGATTCTCTTCTGAGTTAGCTAAAAGAAATGAATCAAAATGAAAAATGTCTAAAAGGAATCAGAAAACTATGTCCAGTGGAGGAAATTCAATATCTAACAATCATTTAAAGAGATGCACAGCTTCAATGATAGTGAAAGACACATAAAGCAAGGTGCTACATGAAGGCCATGAAAGCAGCATTAAGTTTAAAATCAGAACAGAGAGCACGTGGAGAGAAATAGAAGCCATTTGCCCCGGAGGCAGAGGAGCAACTGGTAGTTAAGAGCAATCTGAGAGTTTCATGATGGCCAGACCACAGCTCTCCTCGGATTACCCAGCTTTTGCTCAGAAAAATACATCCCAGAGAAAGGTACCACTTACAAGCACAAGCTTACTTCTGAGACACTTTCATATTGTTTTACTTATATATCACATATTCAATGTGACACAGGGACCTATGCTGAAAATTAATCTATTTTATGTGTTTACTATAAATCACGCTTTGTGTCACGTGTTATGCATAGACATAATAGTATCTTCTGAGAGCTAAGGGAAGAAAATTTTGTCTTTGTGGAAACTGCAAGCAATGCTAGGTATTTTCTGGTATTATGAGAATTTGTACTACTGAATTTATTGATTTTTGTTTTTGAGGTTGACAGATCTCTGGGGGAATATGTTGCACTCTGATGGCATTTCACTGTGATCTCCCAAAGTTCAAGGCTGTCTTCTAACCCAGTGCCTCCTGTCTTCTGTTCACTGGCCTGTGAAAAAGGGCTTAAGTTTTCCAGGAGCCGACGGGCCTGTTTTTCTTCAGTGTGATATTTGGTATCCTGATTTTCGCATATATGCTCAATTCAGAGTATCTGAATATGTTCTGTATATGTTATCCTAACTATTCATTGTATTAATTGATTTTTTATTATCTTGCTTGAAGATTGATTTGTATTTAATTTGATAGAAATAAACATTTTTCTGCTTGAAGCAAAAAAAAATGTTCAGAAAGGTAAAAACTCAAACTATCTCCAAAAAGTCCCTAAAACTGACCAGTTACACTTGACCATCTCCCTGCTGGAGAAAGCAATACAAGCTGAGAGTCTCTTTCAGATGGAAGGGAAAATGAACTTCAAAGAAGCCTCTGAAAGCAGACCAGCTGCTCGGAAGAAGCAGAAATCAGCTGAGCTGCCAGGAAGAGGTTTAGATTAGAGACACTGGGAAAGGACACTCTCCAAGGCTTCCCAGTTTTTCTTATCTTACACTCTAACAGGGATGGGCCTTAGAGATGCAACTCAACTGTCATTGGGTCACTTCTAATCCTGTAAATAACCCTTTAAGTGTATTCTTGTAAGTAGCCTCAATAAAACTCAGTTCACCAAATTGGACTTTGGTGATTATGTGTGTGTGTGTGTGTGTGTGTGTGTGTGTGTGTGTGTGTGTGTATATGTATATGTGTATATATATGAATATATATGATGGGTTTTTGTTTTTATATATAAAAATAGAGTGTAGTTTTGTCTTCATACTCAGTAGTTTTATATCTCCATATACGCATTGTAATGTCTTCATATCTATCAGATAAATAGAAAGTAGATAGATAGATAGATAGATAGATAGATAGATAGATAGATAGATACATGTAGTTTAATGTCTTCAAGTGATTTTGTGTACTTTATTTTTTTACATGGCATGTGTGATATCTGATTTATTCAATATGAAAAGTCTTTTCTTTGGGGCTTGGAAGTATAGCCACACTTTTAATTCAGTAGTAGTTGATAATAAAAATTTTGGGATAATAAATTTTTACACAAGAGTATTAGTCTAATATTAATTTTCTTTCAAGATTTATGTTATCAATATCATTTACTCACCTGACTCCTTTTATGAATAGATAAAACAGAAAATGCTTACATAAACAAGACAAAGATATTTAGCTGCGTGTTTTTGAAGTATTTTTCATTTATAGTTTCCATTTCTGATGTTGGATATAAATTCTGAACCATGTATACATTTCAAAATATTTCTTAAAAAAACAAAATATCATAATAAGAAAATCTCAGAGGGAGGGTTTCAATGGGAGTTATAGAATTCACGGATGACTGGGCTCTGTATAGTAAGAATTAAATAAGCCCCCGCTGGAGACAATAAAGGTTTCCAGACTACATCTCAGACATGTGGCAAGTGTCACTTTATACCTGCCCCAGGGATCTAATTTCCTCTGAACCATGGAAGAGCTGCAGGCTTAACCTAACTTGGCAGATCTCTTGCAGAAGGCTGACTCAGCAAATAGGTTAAGTCTCTGCTGGTCCTTTCTGAAACCGTTACCAGTCCAGGGAGCCAGTTCGCTCATGTTACCATGATTCCCAGAAGCCTATGACAAGGCAAAAGACAATGTGGTAAAGACAGAATAGCATTTCTGAGTACTACTATGAATTGTAAATGTATTACCAACCAATGCACTTAGGAATTTTGGACTTGAATTTTTGGATTTGCAATCACAATTATTTAACTAAATTCTCATTTATATTTAATCATTGAAGCACCCATATTGACATGCAATTTCTCTCATTTTCCATTAAAGCAGTGGTTCTCAACATTTGAGAATCTCATATCAGACATCCTGCATAACAGATATTTACATTACAGTCCACAATAGTAGCAAAAGTAGAGTAATGAACTAGCAAGGAAATAATTTTAAGGGCTCACCACAAATGAGGAACTGTATTAAAGGGGCACAGCATTAGGAGGGCTGAGAACCGCTGCTTTAAAGGATAACTGAAATTCTAGGCTTTTAAAATGAGGTTATTCTTGAAGAGAAGAAAGTGTGTGTAGACCTGATGTTCACTTAAAAACCCTGTAATATCAGAAAAAAATTATATATTTTCTATAATGCTCTGAAATTGTTTCAATGAATGCAGAAATCAGTGTATTAACAATACATCCATTCAGGCTCTATAAAATTCTGTAATGTAGAGAAGTCCTTACTACTGAAGAGAGAAACCTTGACAGTTCTACAGAAAGAAATCCTAACGGCATGATTATTTTCTAAAAGAAGAATTTACTCAGGATCATTTGAATACCTCTTCACATGCTGCACTAGACAATTATCTGCAATGCAGGCAGAGAAGGCTCTGTAGGACTGCACTTAAAGCTTGCACCAAGGTCTGCACACTGAGCCCATTCATTTGAGACTGCCGCATATACCAAATTCAGAAAAAGTGCCTGTAACTGATACATATTCTCTTTATATAAATATCACTAAAACCCCTTTTTAGAGTTTTGTGGGATTTAAAGTATCTCCACACCTTTTGCTTTTTGTTCTCAGGAGAAAAGTAAGTAGAGGCAAATGTTTGAGTGTTTGTGGGTTTCCTTGTGCTGCTAAAGGCTGCTCTTTGGAATGTATGTGACCCAATAAAGTGTCAAGTTACAGGCAAGTAAGCCATGGAAATATTCTTCTCAGACATTAATCTTTTATCACATATTTTCTCAGAAAAATGATTTGTTGTTTATGTTTGCATCTCAATTAGTAAAAATTCATTAAGCTTCAAGTATTTTTAATAGTTGAAATAGGAAATGAAAAATATTTTGTGAAATTAAATAATAGTGTTTTTTATCAGTACCTGGGAAGACACTGGTACTAGAATTGTAGATACTTATTTATTTGTTAAAGTAATTTAAAAATTTTATTGTTTAACTTAAAAACTTGTTTTCCAATGCTTGCAGCTGCTCAGAGCAAAACAACTTGTTTTCCTGTGTTTGCAGCTTCTCTGAGCAGGAGACCCTCAGGAGACCCTGATGCCAGGGGAGTGGTTTCTGGTGGGTTTGGCTGGGGCGTGGCTATCAGTTAAGGATCCCTATATAAGCTGCGCTGGTACACACTAAAGAGGGCATTCTTGGGGAATTCAAGAATGACCCGTGTCCCTGTGTCTCTGTCTCTCTGCCTGTATGTGTATGTGTTTAAATCTCCAGGCCCTTGCCTGAGACTAGTGAACCATCATACAGTACAGGTGCGTGCGTACCTTACTGTAGTGCGTAGAGAATAGCGTGAAGAGCAGACATGGTGTTCTGCTTTACAAAAGGTAAGCTGGCAAAGCCACTATGTTTTTCCTGATGTGAGATACATTTGGGGTTAGGATGTCCAGGTAAAGTTTTCTATAGCTACACTGGTAACTAGATGCTTTCCCCTAAAGTTCATGTAAGACTAGTAATGATTATCAAGATAGGAAGAGGCATCCGACTGATCAGTTCATTCCAAAAATGATCGTGAATGTACCAAGAACCAATTCTTGGATGCCTTTTGCAGGCCACCCCAAAGATGATAATATCTAGTGGATAGTATTTCTCAACCTTAAATCAGAGATTAATATTCCAGGGCAAGACTGATTTCACTTCCCTGGTCGCTAAGCAGAAAGTTTGTCTAAAGCATTCTCAGAAACAAAAATTTGTTCTTAGAAGACATTGCATCACTGTTTGCTACCACTGCACTGTAAGTGTTCCCAATGGTCTATATGACATGATTTCAGCATGGCACATTTGGGAGACTGCAGGATGTTTAAGCACTGAGGTCTTGCAGGCATTTAGATTAATGGATGCCATTGAAGAAAACAGTGAGACCGGGTCTCCTCTTTTCTTTTTTGCTCCCTGGCTGTGTGGGGAGTAACATGTACCTGTTACGTATTATCCACTGTGGTGATATGGCTTCCATACCAGCGGACTAACAGTGTCAGGGCCACACTATCATAGGATGAAATCTATAGAATTGTAAGACACTCTTAACCTTATATCTTTATAAATTAAATACTCTTGGTATTTATTATAGTCATGGAAAACCAACCATCATGTGACTCTTCCCTGATCTCCAGTGTGGATGATCAGCTAGATGATCAGTCAGGAAAGTGTCATTGTTGTGTGAAAGGTTACTTGGAGCACTGTCAACAAATGTCTACTTATTCTATATAGGTATACAATGATAGAACCAAAAAGTCCATACAGGAATAAAGTACAGGTGCAAGTTAGTTCATAGGGACAGGGACACAAAGTCAGCTCTATCCCTGAAAATCCACCTCCAATGGATGCCTGCTCACAAAACTGGAACGCTAGCACTATCTACATGATGTACAGACAGTCCTTCAGGCCAGAGAATCTCATCCACATGGCTGGGCTGACCTGAGAATTTTCTCCCCACAGCATTTCTTTACTACTTTCTTAACGTCATGAAGGGTTCCCATGTGCCTTGTTCCCAAGTCTTTTAGGTTGTTTTCTTCCTCAGTCACAGGTGCCTCCTGCCTCTTTCCTAGAGGAAATGTTTCACCTTACAACTTCTGAACCTTAAGGAGCCTTCCTCCACAGTGGGGTGTTTAAACCCATAAAAATGGCTACATAGCAATGGGAAGGAGGCAATTTTCTTTACATTTTTCCATGAAAGCATCTTCTTTTGAAAGGAAAAAAAAGGAGATGAAAAAAACTCAATCCTCAACTCATTATTAGCTATACTATCACCTTAGCAGATTTAAATTAAGGTGAGAAATCCAGGACTGTAAAAATGATAGAAATAGTTGAAATAATTATAAATGCAAGTTGTTAAGTTTAACTGTATGCCAGAGACTGGGTATTTAATTAGATAGCAAATTAATGAGGACCACATTAATATGCCATATTTATGAGTAACAGAACTGGTTTAGTAAGATGAAATCAGCAATGCAGTCACAAACTACCTTTGAGAACCAGAATTTGAGCCCAGCCTTGACATCAAATTAAAATCCATATTTTTTCCCTTCTGTCTCTTCTGCAGGAGGGAAATTTACATAGAAGAGGATGGTCCTTAAGGAAAAGAAAATCTTTAGGTAAAGACCATCCAGGCAAGCAATTTTTAAACTTGAATCTATATGAAAAAATCACCTAGAGGCTTGTTAAATACCAGCTATGCTTTTCTGTTACTTTATGAGACTGAATATTGTACATTATAAGCTGTCCATGGCAAGTGTCTGTCCAGTCACATTATTGACCCATACGTAAAGTAAGTTGAGAAAAAGTTAAGAATCAGACTCATCTTCCATCCAGGGTTCAAAGTGGCTTGTCCAAATAACCCAGGTGTATATTCGTTTATTCTACAAGTTGCTCATCTTCTTGGCTAGAACACATCACTTGGCTCACATGCCTATGGTGGTTGGATTCTGTACTTTGCTCCTACAGCCTCTTTTTTTCTACAATAGATGTTGTATAGAAGCATCTTCCCACTTAACATTGCTATCTAAGTTCAAGATGGTTGGAAATATTCCTGGAAAGATATGTGGAAATACGATAATTTAAATTATCATTTAAATGTTGTGAAAATTTTTACTTGTTTTTGTTGGAAGAGTGGAGATGTAGAAGGTAATGTGTTTGTTAATCAGATGCGCAAATATTTTGCAAAAAGCTCATAGTTGGAATTTTTGTTCACTATAATTCTAAATTAAGGATCACTAGATAATTAATGGAGCTTATGAACAAACACCAATTTATGTCAAGCACTACTTTGATGACATGACATACATCTATAACTACAATTTAATGCACTTCACTTCTACTCAGAGATATACTAGTATGTGAAAGAATACAAGTTGGGACTACAGAGACGGCACAGAAGTCAATAGCAAAGACTGCATTTTCAGAAGGCCTGGGTTTGTTTTTCAGCGTCCATAATGGGTAACTTACAATCATCTGTCAATCCAGCTTCAAGTGACCTGACACCCCTCTGGCTTTCACATGTACCTGCACACGTGTGTCATATACCATCACATGCAAACATATGCACACATGCATAGATAAATCTTTAAAAAGAGATAAACAATTTGTTAGATTTGCTTATTTTCCTTCCTTCCTTACTTCCTTTCTTCATTTCTCCTTTTCTTCCTTTATTTCTTTTTTTAAAAAAAACCCACTGTATCTTGTTTTGTAGTCCTGACTGTCCTTGAAAATCTTGAAATTATTTATTATTAGTGTGAGTCACTGTACCAAGCTCAAATTTATTAGTTTATATGTCTTAAAGTTCACTATCTCACCCCTGAGAAACATTTCTTCTGACTAAGGCATTTTAGACTTTTTTTTTTCTGGAGTCTACTGCAATGCAGCTTGTTCCTGGCAAAGAACAAAGGTAATTTATATTTTGGATTCAGAAACTCTTTTAAAAACTGTATAAAGAATAAGATGAAGATACAGCAGATATACTGCATCAAAACTAAATTTTTGGCACACACACATAATGGCATGCACAAAGAGAATGGAATAAATTCTTTAAGCATACTGGACTCCCCTGTGCTAATCAATAAGTCTAATGAGAAGTGAAGTCTTGCTCTCAAACACACCCATCACATACAAAAAGAAAAGGTTCTGGAAGCAGCATTCCTAGGCAAATCGCATCTTATATTTGCTCTAATTCTGTAAATGATTTTTGGGAGATTTTTAAACTAGTGATGTTTTAGAATCAGATCCACCCTCCCCTTTCGCCTTTCTTTGTGTGTCTACCAATTTCTAAGTATGTTATTTTATTCCAAGCTTCATCAATAATATCACAGAAAGCCCTGTGGTGAGGTAGTGTTATTTTCTGACACACTGCCATCATTAAGTGGTCTCATTCCATTCTGTTCCTCCCTCCTGCTGTCTGTTTCTTTATACGCGTTTACTTTCTGGTCCTTTCATTAGAAGACCAATCGGTAAATAAATAAGATTAACTTTTACAGAGTTTGCCACAGTTATTATTGGGAAAATATTAATTTCAATCTTTTTACCTTTAGCCCTAAATTCTGTTTGTCTTTCCCCACCCTACACATAAACTAGTTACTTAAAAATTAGGGTGGAAACAAATAATTTTAAAAATTAATCATGTTACTGCATTCTAATTAACCAGAACTTATGGGTACTTCTTGAGCCATTATTACAGCCATTGCCTCCACTAGCAAAGATGTATTTCATTTAGGTTGGTAATTATCCAAAATCTATGCCTCCTTCAAAAATCAACAAATGCCACTTCCTTGAATATATTTATGCTTTGTAATTAGTCTTCCTAACTAGAGTCTCCATTCACATGCTGGGACTTTATGTGTTTTCAAGTCATTACTAATATCTTGCTAATCTTGTTATCTCTTGTTGAGATAATCCACTGCTAGTTAGGTAGAGGTCTGGGAACAAAAGGCACCAATTGTTTCAGGAAGAAGCAACACTAGAAACCCACAGCAGCTGGAACAGCTTCTTTTGAAGATCACCAAGAATATTAACCATACAGTTTTCTGAACACCCATTTTATGACTCAATAGTCCTCATTTCAGGCATGTTAGAGGAGTCTATTGCAAATTTCCTATACATATGAAGGTAAAGTTAATAGCCAGAATCAATTTTAACATAAAAGTGATGGCATGTAGTCAGTGAGTCTGAGAATCTAAGCACACAGAAGGAAACCAATCTCACAGGCTGATCAAGGCCAGGGAATAAAATGTCACCTGATGACAATGGTGATAAAATATTGTAAAGAATTTTTCTGAAGGTCAGGAAATTGTGCTGCTTGCTATATAATTGCTACATGTTTATACATGTGGTATAATTAAAGAATATATAAAAATTCATGAAAAACGAAAACTGAAAATAAGAATTGTAAATGAATTTATAACTGAACTCTGTTAGTAAAACACACAGGGACACACATATATACATACATACACACATGTAATTATCTCCTTTAAAAAATACATGTTAAAAATATATCTTTAGACTACAGAACATTCTTGGTGTAAATATATATTCAAAAACTGGATACTCATAAGCCCAGAACCCCTAGAAATCAGAGAACCATTGATTGAAAATCTTCAATTTAATACTTGACCAGTCAATTTGTCCTAAGGCAAAAATCTAAATTCTAGGTTATATTTATAAATGTTTTAAAGAAAGTTTTGATTTATGACTTTGATCATATTATAACATAGTTCTTCCTTTACACTTTACCCTGTACACTCTTTTCAAATATTTATTCTTTTGTATTAAGACAAGGTCTAGTATTCCAGGCTGACACTGAACATATGTATCAAAGGATAGCTTTAAACTCCAATCCTCTTGTCTGTCATGACATGGGCTGGGGAGATGATGTTGTCCTTCTCCATATGTGTTACTTTTAATGGTTGATAAATAAACCTGTTTCTGCCAATGGCTTAGCAGAATAAAGCCAGGTAGAAAACCTAAATAGAAATACAGAGAGAGAGAGAGAGAAAGAGAGAGAGACAGAGAGAGAGAAAGAGAGAGAGACAGAGGGAGAGAGAGAGAGAGAGAGAGAGAGAGAGAGAGAGAGAGAGAGAAGGCAGAATCAGGGAGAAACCATGTCGCTGCTGAAAGAGACAGGTAGGCCATAACCTCATGGAGATACAGAGATTAATAAGGTTTTAGGACTATATTTTTTCCAGTGGTGCAAAGTATAACATGACAGATAATAATCAGCACCTAAAACAATGGATTCAAGTCCTTCCTTTGTTCTGCGGAAACCTTGAAAGGTCTGTGAGTGGACCTTGGCAGTAGGAGGTAATGAAGGCAGGTAGGCAGGGGAGACTAAGAACTGAAAAGTGGTACAGACATCAAGGAGCTGGGAGCTATGTGGAAGAGGACAAGAGGGAGCAAATACCTGAGTAGAAGAAGGGTGAAAACAGGATTGTAACCAAGCAGTTTTAGCTGCTGAGCAGTCAACTCTTTTCTCACTTTCACAGAAACTCTTCATAAAAGCTGGATTGCCTTTGAGCTTTCATACACAGGCATCTGCAGAGCGAATCCAGGAGTTACCATGCTCAGTCCACCCCATTAAACCCAAATCACACATAAGGACATTGAAGGCCGTACAAGGAACCTGACGAGGGCTTCTGAAGTCCGGTGTTGCAGGAGGTCCTCCCACTCCTCCAGCCTATCACCGCTGAGATACCAGCCCATTGGGGCGTGGTCTCTCTCCCTTTAAAAAAGTGGCCACTTCCCTCTCCTCGCTCTCTTTCCTGCTCCGCCAGCGACTAGACTCCTTTCCTGGTTGCGTAGAGGGCTGTTGCCTGGGACAGTGATCTGTAAGTTTTTTCCCCTTTAAATAAATACCACCCTAATAATCATAACCCCAAATTGGTGTGGCATTGTTTGTGACTTACGCCTTCCCATAGGATTATGGGATGTCGGCATAGCAATGCATCCTTCATTTTGTTGTGCAAGAAATACACAGCTGTTATCTTAATAATGCTACTCAACAACCTTACAACCTGCTCTAGCTGTATAAGGTAACTCATTCATTACTCACTTTTTATGAAAACCAAATCCAAAGAGAAGTGAAGAATGAAAATTCCTCAGCAAACCCACTCCATCTTACCATTCCAGAGTCATCCTCAGAAGGCTACATTACTGTTCATTTCCTTTTGAAAATATTTTCTCTCCCTTCTCGTATGTTATGTAAAATGTTTTAACATCTATGAAGGATAGTATTATTTTTTAGTCTGGTGCCATCTTTTCACCAAGAGATTACACATGGGAAATTTTGTACTGCGGTATGGGGAGATTGTAAAAGGGTCAGTGATATTCCACTGTGCCTGTTGAGCCTAAACTGGACTCCCAAGCTGACCACAGTGTTTTGGCTTATTTTCATATACTAACAGATCTTTTTCCATGTTCTGAATATGCAATTTAGGTGGAATCTTGTTTTCAAGCATGATTGAGAAAAATTGTTATCACTCCTATTTTCAGAGAATTCTGCAGAGAATTATTCTCTTTTCTCTAATGCATTTTAATCGAAAGTAATTACATCACTTCCCTTTTCCCTTTTCTCCTTCTAGCTCCTCCCAGGTAATGAAGAAGTTTTTTACAACAGCATAACCTAGTAATTGACCTATAATTTATTTTTATGCAATTCATAAGATTATGTAATAAAATTTTGCCTAAGTAAATTCAAAAAATCTCCCTTGAAAATTAAAAATAATTTAGCTGAAAGCATAATTTCAGAATTTAATGAACAGTATTTTATTTTCAGTGCATAACATAGTTGCGCATCTACAATTGATGACATTTTTGATTTAATTAAATGTGATATTTCTAGCTGACACTGTTGCTAGGAGACAAGTGTATGAATTATATCTGTACAACAAAGCATACCTTGATTAGTTACCTTTCTTGTCGCTTTGGTCAAGGGCCTAACAAAAAGCAGCATGAAGAAAGAAAGTCTTACCCTGCTTCACAGTTGGGGGGGATCCTTCCCCTGGCATTGAAGGCACCGCAGCCGAAGCAGGAGGCTGGCTCTTCACACTGCACCTTCAATTAGGAAGCATGGAGTGGAAAGGGGGGGGTGAGATCCAGTCTAGCAAACCTCAAGGCTCACTCTCAGTAAGTCACTGCCAACAGCAAGGCTCACCTCTCAAAGTTTCTTCAGCCTTCCAAAGCAAAGTCATCAACCTAGGACCAAGTGTTCAAACACTTGAGCCTATGGAAAGACAATTTGGCTCTAACAGATTTGCACATCCATACTGGTTCCACCATGTTACCAGCTACAGGTTTAACTAGAAGATGCCTAATTATGACAATCCCTCTAATAATAATGAAAAATTATGACAGTTAGCTCAGAACAAATGAAGAAAACATTGAGTCAACAAAATTGATTTGACCAGTTAATTTCAAGCCATTTAATAACTATCAAAAACATTTGGCTTACCCTCAAAGAAGATAAAATTGGTTTAACTCCTAAAACTGATAAGCTTAATTAATTGAAGAAACAAATGCATCTGTCCAACAACAAAGTCTTGATATTATTCTTTGGTATAATTAAAATTTTTATGAATATTATCAAGTATCTAAGGATACAAAATCACAGGATATATTGATAACTGTGATAAAGTGGTTCATGTCATGTGTGAGAAGCAATATATGAGATACTAACTAAAGTGTTTGGTTGATCCAACAATGGCATCTTAAATCAATAGCAAGTCTCTTCAGGCTTAGACCATTAAACTGGTATTTTCTTTTTGCTAATTTCACAATTTAACAGTTTTCATATCAAGACAGGATGGCTCACTCATGTAATTCCAGACTTTACGAAGCTGAGGCTGGAAGCTCATAAGTTACAGGTCATATAGTGAGATCCCATATAGTGAGGCCATATAGTGGGATCAAAAAATCCCACTTACACATTTTCAAAAATATAATACTGGCCTGTTCCATGTTCAACCTAGTATTAGAATTCTGTGTTTGCATAAGGAGGATGTTTATTATATTTTATATAAAGAGTTCTCTAGTGGCTATCTTAGTGCATTGACATGTGTAGTAATAAGGGCGGTGGGGCTGCGTTCCCAGCACCCCGGCCGCCTGCTCGGCTAGCTTATGCCCCGAAATAATTACATAGACACTGTATTCTTTTAAACACTGCTTGGGGCACAGAGGCGCAGCGGCAGCGGTGCCAGACGCACAGAGGCACAGCAGCGGCGGCGCCAGATGCGGCGCAGCGGCGGCGGCAGCATGGCGGTGGCGCCAGACGCAACAGAGCGGCGGCCAGACCCAAGCGGCTGGGACAGGCGTGCAATAAGGAGAGCAGATCGCCCTACTACAATTGAATCAAAGAGGTAGGCCTTTGGTTGGCCAGGTCACTGGCACAAGGGGAGCCTGGTCCTGTCCTAAAGATCCTTCGGAGGGGTGAGAGGGTTCTTGGCCTGCAGCAGGAACCATGAAAGAGAGTGAGGGCATTTTGTAAGCAGAGCCGTTGGCCAGCAGGGAAACCTGATCCGGTTTCTAAAGGATCCATTGGATAGGATCAATAGGAGGAGATGGGCAGGCGCCAAGGCAAGAACTCACCCAATAATCCGAAAAACAACATGAAAACATCAGAACCCAATGATCTTACAACAGAAGTATTTGAACAACCTAACACAGAAGAAGTGGAAAAAATCGACTTTATGAAGATAATAGAGTCCCTTAAACAACATGTAAAAAATGCCCTTATAGAAATGGATGAGAAGTATAACAAAAAGTTTGAAGAAATGAGTAAATACGTACATGATACCCTGGTAAACCAAGAAAAAACCATCAAACAGGTAATGGAAACAGTTCAAGAATTGAAAACTGAAATGAAGGCAAAGAAGAAAATACAAACTGAGGACCAGGTGGATATGGAAAATCTAGGCCAACGAGCAGAGTCTACAGAAACAAGCATAATCAATAGAATACAAGAGCTAGAAGAAAGACTCTCAGATGCTGAGGACACCATAGAGAAAATAAACGAACAGATCAAAGAAAACAGCAAAGCCAACAAATTCTCAACACAAAACATTCAGGAACTATGGGACACAATAAAAAAACCAAACCTAAGAATAATAGGAATAGAAGAAGGACAAGAGTCACAGCTCAAAGGCTCAGAAAATATTTTCAACAAAATTATGGAAGAAAACTTTCCCAACTTAAAGAAAGATATTCATTTAAATATTCAAGAAGCATACAGAACACCAAACAGACTGGATCAAAGAAAAACATCTCCTCGCCATATAATAATCAAAACACAAAATATACAGGTTAAAGAAAGAATATTAAGAGCTGCAAAAGAAAAAGGGCAAGTAACTTATAAAGGTAAACCGATCAGACTTACACCTGACTTCTCGATGGAAACTATGAAAGCCAGGAGGTCCTGGATAGAGGTTCTGCAGAAGCTAAGAGACCATGGATGCAAACCCAAACTACTATACCCAGCCAAGCTATCGTTCACTATCAACGGAGAAAACAAGACATTCCAGGATAAGAACAAATTTAAACAATACGTAGCCACAAATCCAGCCCTACAGAAAGTAATAGAAGGAAAATCGCAACCCAAGGAAACCAACACTGCCAACACTGCCTACAATAACCCAGGCACCTAATGACCCTTCACGAGCACATCTCAAAGAAAGGAGACACACAATCTCTAATACCAAAAGCAATAAGAATAACTGGAGTAAACAACACTGGTCATTAATATCACTTAATATTAATGGGCTCAATTCACCTATAAAAAGGCACAGGCTAAAAGATTGGATACGAAAACAGGATCCAACATTCTGCTGTTTGCAAGAAACACATCTCAACCACAAAGACAGGCACCTACTCAGAGTAAAGGGTTGGGAAAAGGTGTTTCAAGCAAATGGTCCTAAGAAAAAAGCAGGTGTGGCCATACTAATTTCTAACAAAACTGACTTCAAACTAAAATCAATCAGAAGAGACCGAGATGGTCACTTTATACTCATAACAGGAACAATTCATCAGGAGGACATCTCAATCCTGAATATATACGCCCCCAATATAAAAGCACCTACTTATGTAAAAGAAATATTACTAGAACTCAAGGCAGACATCAAACCACACACACTAGTAGTAGGAGACTTCAACACACCTCTCTCTCCAAGGGACAGGTCAATCAGACAGAAACCTAATAGAGAATTAAGAGAATTATTGGAGGTAATGAAGCAAATGGACTTAACAGACATCTATAGAACATTCCACCCAAATAGGAAACAATATACCTTCTTCTCTGCAGCTCATGGAACCTTCTCAAAAATTGACCACATACTCGGAAACAAAGGAAACCTCCACAGATACAAAAAAATATCAGTGTCCACCAGTGTCTTATCAGATCATCACGGATTAAAGTTAGAAGGCAACAACCACGCTGCCCCCAAAAAACCGACAAACTCATGGAAACTGAACAGTCAACTACTGAACCACACCTGGGTCAAGGAAAAAATCAAGAAAGAAATTAAAGTCTTCCTTGAATTTAATGAAAATAAAGGGACAACATACTCAAACCTATGGGACACAATGAAAGCAGTGCTAAGAGGAAAGTTCATAGCACTAAGTGCCCACTTAAAGAAAACGGAGAATGCATACATTGGGGACTTAAAAACACACCTGAAAGCTCTAGAAAAAAAAAGAAGCAGACGTGCCCAGGAGAAGTAGAAGACTGGAAATAATAAAACTGAGGGCTGAAATCAACAAAATAGAAACACAGAAAACAGTCCAAAGAATCAATGAAACAAAAAGCTGGTTCTTGGAGAAAATCAACAATATCGACAAACCCCTATCCAAACTAATTAAACGACAGAGAGAGAACACGCAAATAAATAAGATCAGAAATGAAAAGGGGGACATAACCACAGACACAGAGGAAATTCAGAGAATCATTAGATCTTACTACAAAAGCCTGTATGCCACAAAACTGGAAAATACAAAAGAAATGGACATTTTTTTAAATAAGTATCATATACCAAAGCTAAACCAAGACCAGGTGAATGATCTAAATAGACCGGTTTCTCGCGAAGAATTAGAAATGGTTATCAAAAATCTCCCTTCGAAAAAAAGCCCAGGACCAGATGGTTTCAATGCAGAATTCTACCAGAACTTCCAAGAAGAATTAATACCTATACTCCTTAAGGTATTTCACAATATAGAATCAGAAGAGTCATTGCCAAATTCCTTTTATGAAGCTACAGTTACCCTGATACCAAAACCACAAAAAGACCCAACCAAGAAAGAGAATTACAGACCGATCTCACTCATGAACATCGACGCAAAAATCTTCAATAAAATACTGGCAAACCGAATCCAAGAACACATAAGAAAAATTATCCATTATGATCAAGTAGGCTTCATCCCAGAGATGCAGGGCTGGTTCAACATACGCAAATCTATCAATGTAATCCACCATATAAATAAACTGAAAGAAAAAAACCATATGATCATTTCACTAGATGCGGAAAAAGCATTCGACAAAATTCAACACCCCTTTATGATAAAGGTCTTGGAGAGAATAGGGATACAAGGGTCCTACCTAAATATAATAAAAGCTATTTACAGCAAGCCAACAGCTAACATTAAATTAAATGGAGAAAAACTCAAAGCCATCCCACTAAAATCAGGAACACGACAAGGATGTCCACTCTCGCCATACCTCTTCAATATAGAGCTTGAAATTCTAGCAATAGCAATAAGACAACATAAGGAGATCAAGGGGATTCGTATTGGAAAGGAAGAAGTTAAGCTTTTGTTATTTGCAGATGATATGATAGTGTACATAAGCGACCCCAAAAATTCTACCAAAGAACTCCTACAGCTGATAAACAGCTTTAGTAACGTGGCAGGATACAAGATCAACTCCAAAAAATCAGTTGCCTTCCTATACACCAAGGATAAGGAAGCAGAGAGGGAAATCAGAGAAGCATCACCTTTCACAATAGCCACAAATAGCATAAAATACCTTGGGGTAACCCTGACCAAGGAAGTGAAAGATCTACTTGACAAGAACTATAAGTCTTTGAAGAAAGAAATTGAAGAAGACACCAGAAAATGGAAAGACCTCCCTTGCTCTTGGATTGGGAGGACCAACATAGTAAAAATGGCAATTCTACCAAAAGCAATCTATAGATTCAATGCAATCCCCATCAAGATCCCATCAAAATTCTTCACAGATCTGGAGAAGACAATAATCAACTTTATATGGAAAAACAAAAAACCCAGGATAGCCAAAACAATCTTATACAATAAAGGTTTGTCTGGAGGCATTACCATCCCTGACTTCAAACTCTATTACAGAGCTACAGTATTGAAAACAGCTTGGTATTGGCATAAAAACAGAGAAGTCGACCAATGGAATCGAATAGAAGACCCTGACATTAACGCACAAACCTATGAACACCTGATCTTCGATAAAGGAGCTAAAAGTATACAATGGAAAAAAGAGAGCATCTTCAACAAATGGTGCTGGCAAAACTGGATGTCAATCTGTAGAAGAATGAAAATTGATCCATATCTATCACCATGCACAAAACTCAAATCCAAATGGATTAAAGACCTCAATATCAGTCCGAACACACTGAACCTGATAGAAGAGAAAGTGGGAAGTACTCTACAGCACATGGGCACAGGAGACCACTTCCTATGTATAACCCCAGCAGCACAGACACTAAGGGCATCATTGAATAAATGGGACTTCCTGAGGCTGAGAAGCTTCTGTAAAGCAAAGGACACTGTCACTAAGACAAAAAGACAACCCACTGACTGGGAGAAGATCTTCACCAACCCTGCAACTGACAAAGGTTTGATCTCCAAAATATATAAAGAACTCAAGAAACTAGACCGTAAAAGGCTAATCAACCCAATTATAAAATGGGGCACTGATCTGAACAGAGAATTCTCAACAGAAGAACTTCAAATGGCCAAAAGACACTTAAGGTCATGCTCAACTTCCTTAGCGATCAGGGAAATGCAAATCAAGACAACTTTAAGATACCACCTTACACCTGTCAGAATGGCTAAAATAAAAAACACCAATGATAGCCTTTGCTGGAGAGGTTGTGGAGAAAGGGGTACACTCACCCATTGCTGGTGGGAATGCAAACTTGTGCAACCACTCTGGAAAGCAGTGTTTCGGTTTCTCAGGAAATTCGGGATCAACCTACCCCTGGATCCAGCAATACCACTCTTGGGAATATACCCAAGAGAGGCCCTAGCATACAACAAAAGTATATGCTCAACTATGTTCATGGCAGCATTGTTTGTAATAGCCAGAACCTGGAAACAACCTAGATGCCCTTCAACGGAAGAATGGATGAAGAAAGTATGGAATATATACATATTAGAGTATTACTCAGCAGTAAAAAACAAGGACTTCTTGAATTTTGCATACAAATGGATGGAAATAGAAAATACTATCCTGAGTGAGGTAAGCCAGACCCAAAAAGAGGAACATGGGATGTACTCACTCATATTTGGTTTCTAGCCATAAATAAAGGACATTGAGCCTATAATTCATGTTCCTAGAGAAGCTAAATAAGGTGAATCCAAAGACAAACACATAGGCATCCTCAGGAATATTAACCTTCATCA
This sequence comes from Microtus oregoni, assembly GCF_018167655.1. Taxonomy (NCBI): domain Eukaryota; kingdom Metazoa; phylum Chordata; class Mammalia; order Rodentia; family Cricetidae; genus Microtus; species Microtus oregoni. Next base: position 1,068,138 of record NW_024544738.1, read on the forward strand.
GGCGATGAAAGGAGACAGAGACAGAGACCCACACGGGAGCACTGGACAGAAATCTCAAGGTCCAAATCAGGAGCAGAAGGAGACGGAGCACGAGCAAGGAACTCAGGACCACGAGGGGTGCACCCACACACTAAGACAATGGGGATGTTCTATTGGGATCTCACCAAGGCCAGCTGGCCTAGGTCTGAAAAAAGCATGGGATAAATCCGGACTAGCTGAACATAGCGGACAATGAGGAATACTGAGAATTCAAGAACAATTGCAGTGGGTTTTTGATCCTACTGCACGTACTGGCTTTGTGGGAGCCTAGGCAGTTTGAATGCTCACCTTACGAGACCTGGATAGAGGTGGGCAGTCCTTGGGCTTCCCACAGGTCAGGGAACCCTGATTGCTCTTCGAGCAGATGAGGGGGGGGGACTTGATCGGGGGAGGGGGAGGGAAATGGGAAGCGGTTGTGAGGACGAGGCAGAAATCCTTAATAAATAAATAAATTTAAAAAAAACTCACACACACACACAAAAAATAAACACTGCTTGGCCCTTTAGCTCTAGCCCTTACTGGCTAATTCTGATATCCCGATCAACCCATCTCTAATAAACTGTAGCACCGGTCTTACCGGGAAGATTCTAGCCTATGTCCATCCTGGGTCGGAGCTTCATAGCATGCGTCTGCCTGGGAGCGGGGCATGGCGTCTCTCTCAGGCGTCTGCTCCCGAAAGAAGAGCTGTGGAGTCTGACCTCACTTCCTGTTCCTCCCAGCGTTCTGTTCTGTTTACTCCTCCCACCTAATTTCTAACCAATAAAATGGGCCAAGGCAGTTCCTTTATTAGTCAATGACCTTCCTCCATCAGACATGTTTTAAATCATTTATGAAAAATGAACTGGCAATCAGTGTTTAGCTTCAGTTTAGATATTTTATCATCTGGAATACAACACAACAATGCAGGGTTGCTAACCACTAACTAGCAAATGAATGTTCCTGAATCCATGGAAAACTTTTTAAAGTTTTAATTAAAATATAATTAGATCATTTTCCTCCTCCTTATTCTCCCTCCAGTCCCTCTCATATCCTCTTTCCCTCTCTTCAAATTCATGTCCTCCTTTTCATTAAGTTATACTGTAACATACACACATTCCCATCTCCATGTCAACTGTGTTGATATTGTTCAGGTATTACTTAGGTAGCCATACTGCTGTGATTTCATAGGCGTAACTTCCCTGTCATATCTAGGAAACACAATCTTGCAGTTAATTTCCTGGTTCCCTGGCTCCTACATTCTTTCTGTCTTCTCCCCCTTCCACTATGTCTCCTAGGCTTTAGGCATAGGGGTTATGTTGCAGACACATCAGTTGGGATGGGGCATCCCACAATCAGTTGTTCTTTGCATTTAGACCAGCTGGGGAGTTCTGTAATGGATTCTGTCTGCTGCAAGAAGCTTCATTGATTATGAAGCTGTGTTTATTTGTAGTTATAAGGATGAGTATTTAGACTACAGTTAGGATTATACCAGCTTAGGAAAAAGGCACTAGTAGGTTCTCCTCTAGATTCCACAGCATCACCAGCCTCTAGTGTAATATAAGTTTACAGTACCAGGCATGATTTCCCTTCTATTAAGTGGGCCTTAAATCCAATGAGAAAGCTGTTGGTTATCATGGAGATATGAGTGCCACTATTACATACTTAGGGATATCTTGCCATGCTGGTCATTGTGGTTTACAAACATCACAGCTAGGTAGGATTAGTGATTGCTTCTCTCCCTTGGAAGTTCTCATAGCATCTTCTGAATACTACAGAAACTATTCTTCAGGGAGGAGGCTTTGAGGTCTGATACAGCTCAGATCCTCGAGTCCTGTGTCCAAGGTCTGAGACTGTTTGTCAATAGAGACTTACATTCAACTTCTGGGAGACAATCAACAGCAATAGTTGACAGCAATAGTTTGGGGAACCTCTTGGCATCTCCTGAACAACAAACTCAAAAAGAAGTCTCTCATTTGATATCGGGGTTTTTGGTAGTAAGTCTATGGTTCTTGGGGTGGTATTGTCACCAAAGTGGTCTATCTTCTTGTATATTATGTGTTATAAGTAAATCCTTAGTGTATTAATTATCCGTTCTCTCTCCTCCTTCTGCATGATCCTCCTTATCTCGCCCCAGTTAATACCTGCCCTGCTTTCCCATTCCTTCCTTCATATTACTGCATCTGGCTATTTCTCTCTCTAGAGCTTCTCCTATTCCACAACTTGGTCCTTTTTAACTTTCCTGAAGCCCAAGCTTTTGACTACTGTGATATAACATGAAATCAAACACATTTATTTCCTAGAAAGGCCGTGAGGTTTTTTTTTTTTAATGCAGACACCTAATATTACATATGTGTATACAATGTGGTATCAAATTAAAACTCTAAAGCTTTTACTACTGAGTATGTATTTGTCCTATGATGCTTTTTCCAAAACTGAGAAAAAAATCAATGTCATATTATTAAATATTTTGTGTGTCTAGTAGCTCTGTAATGCCTTCATATGTTAAATACTTGTGGGAATTAAATAGATACAATCATAGATCATATTAATGTCAAAAGAAAAAATTTGTCATTATGAGAGATGCTGGATTCCTCTAAAAACAGCCATGATGTAATATTTACCTTTATTTTTTGGTAAATATCATTCTTATTCTAAGTAGTAGCAAATATTATTGTGCTACTTTTTCATCACTGTGGAAGCATTAAATAATAGAATCTTATTATTACTCTTGTTAGGAGGGAGGGAAGCCTACCAAATAACCTCAGCTACAGAGTTTTGCGTTGATGCTCAAAGGCCACACACACACACATACATACACACACATGAAAAGTGCAATATTATAGTTGCTAAATTTGCTTCTTTCGGGAGCACATGATAGCAATCAATTCTGTAACAATCTTATATGTATATATAGCAAGTATAAATAAATGTCTTGTAAATTCAAAGTGCAAGGTTCTTCACAGTTTCAAATGTGCAAAAGGGATTTGTTAGTGTGAAATCAGAGTTGAAAATAACTATATAAATTAGGTTAATTTCACATGTAACAATAAATATGCTGTTTGCATGCTTTTGCCTGTACTTACACATTAACACTTAAATGTAAATAGACCTATGTTGGTGGAGGTTTCTGTCCCACCTGGTCCCACAATAAACATGCAGAAACTATATTATTTGCAATCCTGTTTGGCCAATAGATTAAGCATATTTCTGGCTAACTCTTACCTCTATTTTTCCCCTTTGGTTTTATGAGACAGGCTCTCTCTGTAGCTCTGGAGGCTGTCCTGGACCCTTACATCTTAAATTAACCCATTTCTTGTCATCTGTGTATCGCCACATGGCTGTGTCTTACTGGCAAGGTTCCTGCACATCTGTCTCCTCTGCTTCAAGGCATCTCCCTGACTCTGCCTTCTTTCTCCCAGCATTCAGTTTAGTTTTTCCACCTAGCTTTATTCTGATAAGCCACTGGCTGAAACAGCTTTATTCATTAATCAATAAAAACAACACATATATAGAGGAACTTCCTACACTAGACTCATCTTTGTATGTAGGTGAGTAAAGATGTACATATGCTTCAACAGGGCAGCATGAGGAGATACCTGTGCCTCAGACCCTCATTTCTTTGCATTGTTCTCCCATGAAAAAGATCCAAGGCTTGCAAGAAATTCTGGAGTAGGAACTTGGAAAATAAAATATGAACATGGACCATCCAAAATATATATGCTTTAAAAATTGGAAGACGTGAGAGCAGAGGACCACTGGCTTAGGCAGGAAAGTTAACAGAAGGATCTGAATTCGACTTCTAGCATCTGCAGGAAAAGCTGGTACATAGCACGTGGCTGCACTCAGTGCTGGAGAGGCAGCAGCAGGAGGGCTGACCTGTGACCTCTCTGGCCTAAGTCTGGCCTAATTAGAGAAGTCCACATTCAATGGAAACTGTGTCTCAAAAACTAAAATGAGAGCAATTGGGGAAATATGTGACATCACCCTCTGATTTCCATGTGAACGTGTAAACACATACACACTTACCCCCACCCACCCACCTTCACACACATGCATATGGGAGATGTCACAATGGTATGGGAACAAACAAAACAATGCTAAATATCTAGTGAGTGGGATAAAATTAATCACAGTCAAAGAATGAACTGAATGCCCATATGTCCACACTGTTATAAATAAATGGTTAGCTGAATAAATTTAATAAGCAATTGATATATAGAGTCATAGCTTCTATCTTGTAAAAGCGATCAAAGACACTTAAGGTCATGCTCAACCTCCTTAGCGATCAGGGAAATGCAAATCAAAACAACTTTGAGATATCATCTTACACCTGTCAGATTGGCTAAAATCAAAAACACCAATGATAGCCTCTGCTGGAGAGGTTGTGGAGGAAGGGGTACCCTCATCCATTGCTTGTGGGAATGCAAACTTGTGCAACCACTTTGGAAAGCAGTGTTTCGGTTTCTCAGGAAATTCGGGATCAACCTACCCCTGGACCCAGCAATACCACTCTTGGGAATATACCCAAGAGATGCCCGATCATATGACAAGGGCATTTGTTCACCTATATTCATAGCAGCATTATTTGTAATAGCCAGAACCTGGAAACAACCTAGATGTCCTTCAATGGAAGAATGGATGAAGAAGGTGTGGAATATATACACATTAGAGTACTACTCAGCAGTAAAAAACAATGACTTTTCAAATTTTGCATGCAAATGGATGGAAATAGAAAATAGTATCCTGAGTGAGGTAACCCAGACCCCAAAAGATGAACAAGGGATATACTCACTCATAATTGGTTTCTAGCCATAAATAAAGGTCAGTGAGTCTATAATTTGTTATCCTAAAGAAGCTAGATAAGAAGGTGAACCCAAAGAAAAACATATAGTCATCCTCCTGGGTATGGGAAGTAGACAAGATTGCCAGGCAAAAATCGGGATCTTAAGGGTAGGGTGGGAGGGGGGTAAGGGGCGATGGGGAGAGAAGAGTGAGAAGGATAGGATGGGGAGAACTTGGGGCAACGGGATGATTGGGATAAAGGAAGGTTGGATAGGGGAGCACGGAAGCACATATCTTAATTAAGGGAGCCATCTTAGGGTTGGCAAGAGACTTGGACCTAGAGGGGCTTCCAAGGCGAGGTCCCCAGTTAGTTCCTGGGGCAGCTGAGGATAGGGAACCTGAAATGATCCTATCCTTGAGCCATACTGATGAATATTTTGCGTATCACCATAGAACCTTCATCTGGCGATGGATGGAGATAGAGACAGAGACCCACACTGGAGCACCGGACAGAAATCCCAAGGTCCAAATCAGGAGCAGAAGGAGAGAGAGCACGAGCAAGGAACTCAGGACCGCGAGGGGTGCACCCACACACTGAGACAATGGGGATGTTCTATCGGGAACTTACCAAGGCCAGCTGGCCTGGGTCTGAAAAAGCATGGGATAAAACTGGACTAGCTGAACATAGAGGACAATGAGGACTACTGAGAACTCAAGAATAATGGCACTGGTTTTTGATCCTACTGCACGTACTGGCTTTGGGGAAGCCTAGGCAGTTTGGATGCTCACCTTACTAGACCTGGATGGAGGTGGGCGGTCCTTGGACAGGGGAGGGGGAGGGAAATGGGAGGCAGTGGTGAGGAGGAGGCAGTAATCTTAAATAAATAAATAAATAAATAAATAAATAAATAAATAAATAAAACATGTCTTACTTGCTAGATGGTTTTAACAGATGACCACAATATTTTTCTACTCTTCAATCCAGAAAGTAGAACTTAAAATTTCAGTTCTCTAAAAGTGGGCTGGACTTAGCAGGTCACTGATATTGAATGCAGCTTAGAATAGCAAAAATCAGTGGCTTTATATGTGGTGAAGCCTAGAAGGCACCACCCTAACCAAGGGACCATGATTAATTTTACCGTGTGAAACACCAGTGGTACTCCAGGCTAAAGGCTGGAGCCAAAGCAAAGTGCGGGGAGGGCACTGATGTGAGAGCAGAAGAACTTTGAACATGGTGCACAGCTCGCAACCACTATGTCATCTACAGTTCACCTATCGCTTAGTAGAATTACACCCACGTTGATGTCATAGTTTTGATCATTCCACCTGATTATTTAAGAAGTGAACTTAATGAGATTTGGGCTCAAGGGAAAATGGGATCTCTATACTACTGCAACTGTTCATTATGTCCAAGAAAACATGTTACATTGAAAACCAAAACTATGAAATATATTTACACCAGGGTTTGTAAACAAGTATCATTAGCAGCATTTCTCTCAGTGGTGTTATTTTACACATAGGACAAATTCTAGCTTCCATTAACAATTATGTGGGTTATATTCATACACGATTTTGTTGTTTCCTAGCCTCTGACCAAGATAGGGTAAGTATAAGTTGAATCCTATATATTAACAATAAGTTAAGTATATTATGGGTCAATATCACACAAATTATGTTTAGAGAATGAGACAATCACCAAAATGTAATTATTGTCAATCCCATTGATAATGAAATTAGAATAAGCAAAACTCACCTACAACTAACTTTCAACTTTAGTGATTGCAAGAATACTGGGTGAGAAAAGGGTAGCTTGAGGACATACTGAACTGGGAATGAGTTCCCCAAGTAGCTATATGTGTCAATCCCCCTACTCAAAGTTTACATTTAAAATGTAGGCAAAAAATGTACACTAGAAATGAACATTCCAACTCTTTCCTTCCTAACTGAAACCCAATAAAATCTATTTATGAAGCACGAAACAAATGATCTTCAAGAAACTCAATAAACACTTTGCTCATTTTGTGAGGTGATAGATTGTGACCATGGTTATGTTTTTTTTTCGTGAGATCGTAGATTGCAACCATGTTTATGTTATGTACACAGGCTTTGGTGTCCATTTTCTCATTTGGAATGAGCCCATTACTATTTTCTGAGTTAAAGCCTTCTGCCTTCTCAGCACTGAGGGACATGGCCATCTGTCCAGGCAACTGACTAACTCTCCAAGTTTCATGAAATATGGCTTTGCCTCTCTTCCACCTGGGATATTATCAACACCTGTAGGTCTGCATCAGCAAGCAACACAAAACAGCTGCTCTTCTCAGTTAAAAAGTTTAAGGACTTTGACGCCAATTCTTAAACTTTTAAGTGTGATAAACAATTTTATTTGGAGTATTGCCAAGATAATGAGTCAGAACTCTCTTCATCTGCAAGTAAAAAGCTTTGATCCTCCTAAATTTGTTACGTTTTATGAATTTATGTGTTTAGTGTTTGTGTGTGGTACATTTAGTGTGTTGTGTGTGTGTTGTGTGTTGTGTGCTTGCACAGGGGTGTGTGTGTTGCATGCTTGCACCGTCATTCGTGCCAGTCAGAAAAGTCCTCTCTTGTGCCATGCAGGTCCACAGGAATGAATGCGGTTGTTGAAGCTCCTCAGACGTCACCTTTACCTGCTGATCCACATTGCCAGCCCTACTTTTGCTTTTAGTAAATTGTGCTTTTGTTATAGAACACTGGGTTGGCTCAGAATAATGTTAGGGAAAACACATGAAACTAAATATCTGACTGCTTTGTTTGTTTGTGTAAAGGACTTGTAGCCAGGATAGTTTCAAACTCAATGTCCATGTTGAAATGTAAAGCTGAGAAGGAATATCTCAGCCCCAATTTTAAGGTGAGGTTGATAGGCAACAGATCTGACAGCTAGCTAGGCACAGAATGGGCCAACCACGATGAGCAACGTGTGAATTCTGACACAGGTCCTGATGCCCTTATGGTCTCCTGTGCCATGTTCCATCCCTAGTGCTAAACTGGTATAGTCATATTTGATGGGAATGGCAAAAGTCATAAAGCCAGCATAGCTGCTTGATGAAGATCCAGAACAGCTGAACCACATGATGGCCACCATGCCACTTTTAGTATTGATCCCCTTGTGTTGCGTACTTAGGGGACTTTCAATATTTGTATAATTTGGGGATATTAGATTGATGGAAAGCCTCGTGTGAATCATTTGTGCCTTCTCTCAGGTGTATTGCTTCTAAGCTTCCCCGGGAAAGTACTGAACTTACTATCCCTCCTGCTTTTAGGGAGGTTTCCTTATCTACTTGAAAGTCTTCCTTAAAAGCTGTGGAGATTGTGACACACATAAAGATGCCAGAAGTCTCTTTATGGGGCTATGAGATATTCTTAAAATGTTTTGCTCAGGAACAAGATAATCAAAACAAAATAAACTGAAAAAGGTTAATATGATTTGGTGGGCTAGAGGAGTTGGCCACAGATTAAATTGCAAGACTCTTCCTAATATACAGCTCAAGTGATTATGTGGTATTTACAGCATCAAGTTAGATGAGCTGGTTACCTCTGTCCTACACGCAGGGGCTTATATTGATGGGTAAACAATGTTGTGGAAAAATGATAAAAATATCAAGAGTCAGGACCACCCTTTGTTAAAAAATGAGGACATGTATAACTGCTGTTGTATCTTATGACCAAGGAATAAAAGAATGCTAGGATTTAATATATAAACAAATTCTATAAAGATATTAAGCAAAATATTATATTATGCCAACACCAGAAAAATAACCACAGCAGCCTTGATCTGAAGATTGTTCTTGGGTAGTCTGGTCATTAGTCTTGGTAGTCTGCTGGAGGGATGGCTCAGCAGTTAAGAGCACTACTGGCTGTTCTTCCAAAGATCCTGAGTTCAACTCCCAGCAACCATATGGTGGCTCATAACCATCCATAATGAGATCTTGTGCCCTCTTTTGGCCTGTAGGCATACATGTAGACAGAACACTGTATACATGATAAATAAATAAATAAATAGGGTTTTTTTTTAAAAAAAAGATAAAATTACACTACTCAGGACATGGCAATCTGCCTGGACTGGCTTGGAGATTTTTATTTCTGTCTAGTGTCCTTGAAGCAACAAAAGCAGGCATCCTGAGAATGAGCTGATATATGCTTCTAGTTTCTTAAAAATTTGGTTATGGGTTTGATGAGTAAAAATGGTTATAAGAGATAACTATAATTTCTGGACAAATGGATGGATCTAAAAAATACCATATTGAGTGAGGTAACTCAGACCTAAAAAAATAAATATATGTACTCACTCATAATTGTCTTTTAGACATAAAGCAAAGAAAACCAGCCTACATTTCACAATCCCAGAGAACCTAGACAACAATAAGGAACCTAAGAGACACATACATGGATCTAATCTACATGGGAAGTAGAAAAGGCAAGATCTACTGAGTAAATTGAGAGCATGGAGACCATGAGAGAGGGTAGAAGCGGGGGAGAGAAAGGGAGGGGAATGGAGAAATATATATTGTTCAATAAAAGCAAAAAAAGAGAAAAAAATGATAACTAAACTTACTTACAGATGTACAAGAGAAAAAGTTAAAACCCATGTCTGAAAAAAAATGACACAATCTATGTTTTGGAACAACACAAATCTACCCCTGCTTACTAAATTCTATATAAATAAAGAAGCACCCTGCTGTTAGTCAGACTTCAAGATTCCCTCGACCTCATGCCTGTCCTCATCCTTCCCTAGCCTACTTCTTCCCTCCCCTCAGGTACCTGACCACAACCAACTAGGACTCGCCCCTAGCACTAGATGTTCAGGATTCCTGTAGAGCTGATGAGGCTACAACAGAAAGGGCAGAAAAGATAGCATTTGGTAGCTAGTTATCCATCAGTGAAGAAGCATTTGAATGTTATACTAATCAAGGGACCATGCTAATTCGTACTGAATGACAATCTTGAGTTTGATTGAAATTGGTACATCATATGTATTAAAAGGCTTAGTAATACTTTCAGAGTAGTGAAAAATTGTTCAAAAGCATGTGATTTTTTTAAAGGTGTATCTCATGACTTTCTGAATCTCAAGCTTCTTCCTTATCTAGAAGAAACTTTGAATGGTATTTTCATCCACCTTTGTAGGTTGTGTTACTTTATATGCTTTCATCTGCCTCTATTGTATTTTGATTCTAATTTCTTTGTATATTTGGAATAACACCTCCTATATTTTTTTAGTTTATTCTCTTGTATTTATTCAAACAACCTCAGAAAACATAGGCTATTAAACAGAAATATCTGTGTCAGGGGTGACTGAGTGGTTGAGTGTGTGAGTTGATGAGAGGGTTGCCCTCACTGAGTTTTCTCTCAGGGAAGCTTCTCAGATTCCCAGAACAATATAGACAACAATTACTGGGGTTTGCTCCTCAGCAGTGCTAGATGATAAGACCCAATCACTGAAGACATTATATGCTCTGACTGCAAGGCAGAAAATGGGCTGGAACTGAGATGGAACCTTCCTTTCTGTTGACTGATCTTCAGAGAGCTGGAAGTGGCTATGTACAAGACCAGGTAAGAATCAACATCAGTCTGACTCAGCTGCTGACCCATGTGCTACACAATCATATACCCAAAAAGTGATGCCCACAGGTACAGTGGTGCCAAGCGTTTTTTGGAGGCAACTATAGCTTCAGGGAAAAAGGCAGTGGGGAAGGACTAGTGGTCACAAAGCACACAAGGCAACTGTCTGCTGCAACTCATAAAGTAGCTTTGCCAGACTTTCCCCTAACATCTGCTAAAATTTACCTCCTGGGGTGTCTATGCAATGTGGCCTTTTAACTGCGCAGCCTAAGAGGTTATGGCAAGGAAGAAAATTTGAATGTCTAGAAGTTAAGGATTTAATATGAGGGTAAAGTGTTTATGATACTCAGTAATATTTGTGTGTGTGTGTGTGTGTGTTATATGTGTGTTGAATGTGCATGCACATGCAATGATTGAGCTTGAATTCAGGCTCTTATGCATGTAAAGCATGCAATCAACCACAGAGCCACATCTCTATTAAGTAATTACTGTAATAAATGCTTTCTTTCATTTATTCTGAAGAGAAAGAAAATTGAACTGGCAGACCTGAGCAATAGCCTAAATCCATATCCCAGTACTTGCTATGTGTATCTGAACAAGTTGTTTTACTTTGCTGAACCTCAAATCTCCTGGGGTGATGACCAGCATCTACATTGCAGAGGGTTTAGGACTGAATGAGTTAAAACATGGAATTACTTAAAATCTAGCATCCGGCTCTGTGACTTTGTAATTATTTGTTATTCTTGTAACATGTGTTCTGTGAGAGTAGATCTAATTACTATTTTGAATGACAATTCTAAGCTTGACTATTATAACATTAAATACAATATTCTCTCCACTTGGCTGATGATTTGTGGGGCAACAAAAAATGAAATGAAAACTTAACCTGAAATGGGGGAAAAAAGACTGCAGGATCCAAACACAAACATGACTTTTGGCAGAGGGAGTCTGCCCATACCTCAGTGTTCCATGTTTTTTGATATCTAATAAGCTTCGTACAAACCCTTTACCTTAAATGTCATTATAAAAGAAGGTCTCACTCAGTCTGTTGTAGAGCCTCATTTGTCAAGAGACCAGCTAGGTCTTTTTAAATTGCATTACAAGCATTTGCTGAAGCACTGCTTTGTTCTTCATGGTATCTATAATAAATTTCAGAGATTCAAATATTTTTTACATGCTAATATTATAAAATGGCATTCTAGCATTCCTTGCTCCATTTAACGGAGACCTGGAGTCATGGGGCGGCTGGAATGCTCTTTATCTGACTGGCATCTTTCGAGAAGTCTTACCTCTTCTAAGCACATCTTAGGTGACTCTGTTCAGCTCATTGACTCACAAAACTGCTGTGAAACCAATTTGGGATGAGGCTGAATATACTGATAAGGCATCATCTTAGACTCATGATCCACAGCAATTGTAACCGTTCTGGTAAGAATGGAGATATTTTACAGGGACACATGGGTGTCTCTCACTTTGACACTCACACTAATGAAGCAATATGAAATTTCTCCAGTAAGCGATGCTAAGAGAAAGAAAAGGTTAATGGCCAGCGTCAGGGAGAGAGTAACTTGTCTCCCAGGAAGATGTTTCACAGATTTCCAGCAGCTTCTCAGGCCACCTTGTGAGAGATAGTGGAGGCAATACAATTATGGCTACATGGTGGGGAGGACCACACTTTGACCAGAACTGCTTAGCTACGCATTCCTCTTATCCTCTAACATCCTGACTCAAAGATAGACCTGGGGAGTGATGTCACTGGATATCTTTATTCTTCCTCCCAAATTGGTCATATTCAATACTTTCCATTTTCTTTTTTTTCTTTTGGCTACTTATTCACCATTTAATTGGTCCATTGAGGACTGTGGCTCAACCTAACTTGTTAAGTTCCAGGATGACCCTAACAATTCCAGAAAGACATGGTTTCACAGTGATCACAAACCACTGCTAAAGCATTCTTATTTGTTTGGAAATTAATATAAGGCAAATCATTATTATCTTCCTTTTTAAATTTTCACATGTGTGTATGTTTGTGTGGTGGGGAGCACATGTAGGGGATGCACATGCTTAACTTATAAGGCCTTCCAGTCTGAGGAAAAAGTTCAATTTCTTCACCCAAAAACATGAAGAGGGACACACTCACCACTGTAGCCTTAACATCCCACTGAACTGTTGCTGCAGGAGGACCTTCTGCTCCTTCAGCCAATAGCTGCTCAAGTACGAGCCCACTGTGCTGCGGAGCGACTTCCACTCCTTCAGCCAATAGCTGCTGAAATACCAGCCAACTGGGGCATGGTCTATTTATCTTTGTTTTTTTTTTTGAAGTTTTTTTTTTTTAATTGAGAAAAGGAAAAAAAAAACAAGTTTCCACCTTCTCCCAGCCTCCCATTTCCCTCCCCTTCCTCCCACCCTTCTCCCCCTCCCCCTACTCCTCTCCCCCTCCCTCTCCAGTCCAAAGAGCAGTCAGGGTTCCCTGCCCTGTGGTAAGTCCTAGGTCCTCCCCCCTCCGTCCATATCTAGGAAGGTGAACATCCAAACTGGCTAGGCTCCCACAAAGCCAGCACATTAAGTAGGATCAAAACCCCGTGCCATTGAAAAACAAAACAAAACAAAACAAACAAACAAACAAACAAACCCATGCCATTGTCCTTGGCGTCTCATCAGCCCTCATTGTTCGCCAAGTTCAGAGAGTCCGGTTTTATCCCATGCTTTTTCAGTCACAGTCCAGCTGGCCTTGGTGAGCTCCCAATAGATCAGCTCCACTGTCTCAGTGGGTGGGTGCACCCCTCGTGGTACCGACTTCTTTGCTCATGTTCTCCCTCCTTCTGCTCCTCATTTGGACCTTGGGAGCTCAGTCCAGTGCTCCAGTGTGGGTCTCTGTCTCTATCTCTATCCATCGCCAGATGAAGGTTCTATGATGATATGCAAGATAATCGTCAGTATTGCTATAGGATAGGGTCATTTCAGGTTCCCTATCCTCAGCTGCCCAAGGAACTAACTGGGGACCTCGGCTTGGGCTCCTGGGAGCCACTCTAGGTTCAAGTCTCTTGCCAACTCTAAGGTGGCTCCCTTAACTAAGAATTGTGCTTCCGTGCTCCCCTATCCAACCTTCCTTTATCCCAATCATCCTTTTCCCCCAAGTTCCCCCCATCCTCCCCTTCTGCCTTTTCTCTCCCCATCTCCCCTTACCCCCATCCCACCCCACCTCCAAGATCCCAATTTTCTCCCCGGCAATTTTGTCTACTTCCCATAGCCAAGAGGATAACTATATGTTTTTCCTTGGGTTCACCTTCTTACTTAGCTTCTTTAGGTTCACCAATTGTAGACTCCGTGATTCTTATTTATGGCTAGAAACCAATTATGAGTGAGTACATCCCATGTTCATCTTTTTGGGTCTGGGTTACCTCACTCAGGATAGTGTTTTCTATTTCCATCCATTTGCATGCAAAATTCGAGAAGTCATTGTTTTTTACCGCAGCATAGTACTCTAATGTGTATATATTCCACACTTTCTTCATCCATTCTTCCATTGAAGGGCATCTAGATTGTTTCCAGGTTCTGACTATTACAAATAATACTGCTATGAACATAGTTGAACAAATGCTCTTGTCATATATCTCCAAAATATATAGAGAACTCAGGAAACTAGACTTTAAAATGCTAATTAACCCAATTGAAAAATGGGGCACTGAACTGAACAGAGAATTCTCAACAGAAGAAGTTCAAATGGCCAAAAGACACTTAAGGTCATGCTCAACCTCCTTAGCGATCAGGGAAATGCAAATCAAAACAACTTTGAGATATCGTAATCTTACACCTGTCAGAATGGCTAAAATAAAAAACTCTAATGATAGCCTTTGCTGGAGAGGCTGTGGAGGAAGGGGTACCCTCATCCATTGCTGGTGGGAATGCAATCTTGTGCAACCACTTTGGAAATCGGTATTTCGGTTTCTCAGGAAATTCGGGATCAACCTACCCCTGGACCCAGCAATACCACTCTTGGGAATATACCCAAGAGATGCCCTATCATATGGTCTATTTATCTTTAAAAAAGAGCAGCAAGCCTCAGCCCGCTCTCTTGGTTCCAGCACTTGTTTCCGGCTCCTGCTCCAGCGACTAGGCTCCTTTCCTGACTGTTGGTGTATTGTGAGTTTTACCCCCCAAAATAAATACCCCTTTAAATCCTAACTGGTGTGGGATTGTTTTGCACATTAACTATCACCCAAACAAACGGTAGGTATGCCAAGGGACCAAGAGTCAGAGAACTCCCAGATTTCTCGGGGACTTCAGCTCTGCTTCATTCACACTATTTAAGCACCCAATTTGGACTGTCATCTGCACATCTGTCTATAGAACGGACATTCATTCATTTGCTAGTTCATTTGCTGCCTAGGGCTCTGTCCTTTACCTCTCCACCACAGTTTGCTTCTGAAGCTCAGCTCTGACCTTACTGGTGTCTCCAATAGACTTCCAGTGGGATTAAATATGTGACCACCCCTCTCAAAGATAACCACACACAAGTCTCTTTGCATCTTGATCAGCTGCCATGTCTCTGCAGACTTTTGAAATTCCTTGATTCCTTGCTGTGGGTTCCTCACTCTTTATAGTATACAATAAATCTGCAACACACACACAAGGTGATGTAAAATAATATGCTACCTGAGAACTGATAAAAGATGGCTCAGCAATTAAGAGCACATACTGTTCATGTTGAGGACCCAAGTTCAGTTCCCAGCACCAAAAAAAAAAATAGTTAATAAATCCACGTCCAAGAGAATCCAATGCCTCTGGCCTCTGCAGGTACCTGAACTCATGCACTCATATGCATATAGAGACATAAACATATACACAAGAATTAAAAATAGAATCAATTCTTGAAAAATCATATCTAAGGCTCAGAAAACACTGAAGCAGAGTGGGTAGAACAAATATAAGAACCAGAAGACTGGGAAGTTTGCTGTGTGATTGTGTCTCCTAGAAATGTCAGAAGCTACACTCATAAAACTCTCACCAATTGATTAAATGAGCTGAACAAGGATAGCGCAATAGGCAAGCCAAAGTGGATGGGGATGAGGAGAAAACCCTATACAAAGAACTATGGGTAATTAATGCTGTGAGCAGGAGTAACTGTTTTATCCAGAAAGAGCATACCAATTGGTTATCTAAAATACTGGCTTTGTGGGAGCCTAGGCAGTTTGGATGCTTACCTTACTAGACCTGGATGGAGGTGGGTTGTCCTTGGACTTCCCACAGGGCAGGGAACCCTGATTGCTCCTTGAGCTGACAAGGGAGAGGGACTTGACCGAGGGAAGGGGAGGGAAATGGGAGGTGGTGGCGGGGAGGAGGCAGAAATCTTTAATAAATAATTAATAAAAAATAAAATAAAATATGGTCATCACTGAAAGAAATACATATAAGTAATGTTATACAGACTGAGCAGGTAGTATTTATGTATTTAGAATATGTATCAAATAAGCTGAAATGTTGACAAAAAATAATAAAATATGCATATTAAATATATACATGTATTTTATCAGCCTCACGGACTTCTTAAACTTGGTTCCCTAAACTAAACGACAGAACAAGTGATAATTTTGAGACATACATTAGCAAGAAAATGAGATCTAAAGAAAGAAAACTAGAATATAGAAAAAAAACCCTGACACATTATCCAAATATTACATATTTAATGCTCACTCTTAACAATCTAATAAAAATATATTAGGCCCCTATCCTTCTTATAATTCCTAAATAATAGCTTTTTATTGTGTATATTTTAATTAACTAGCCAATTATGAAAGACAATAGTATTTTAACTCAACTATATTATTTTAAGTTGCAAATTATAAATCTGTAACAAAAATTAAAGCACACACAGCTACATCAGTGCTGCCAATATTTCACAGTTGATCACTGACTCACCAAGAAGCACTGATTTCAGCTCTTGATTCTGAAGCTAAACAAACAACACTTTTTCTTGAAAGGAGAGAGAGGATTTCCAAACTCATCAATTAGAAATACATCCATTGTACCTGGCTCTCAACCCCTACCAGGTATAAGTAGTGTTCTTCTTTGTCTTTCTTAACACTTAGCCTATGTGGAAATACATTTAGATACATAGTGCCTGTCTATGTGTGTGCACACAAGTGTGTAAGAATTTTAGAGGTTTGTGTATATAATTATATGTGCACCTACCAAATATATTTGTGAAATCATACATATGCATAATCATGTTTCTGCAGAACATGGAACATTCCACTCCCTCATGAACCTTGTGCCTATAAATTCAAATTAACAAACAATTATGTGAAGTTCAGAAACAAAATTGCTTTAGGAATTTTCAAGCTGAATTTGTCCCTCCTCATACATATTCCACAGCGAGATATTCTCAGTCTTCCTCCTGCCCATTTGAGTACCTCGGAGACGATCACATAGCACCTGACTGTTAACATGCCCTACACTTTCAGAACATGATGAATCTACTAATTAATCTGTATGATATTCTTGTGAAATGAATAATTACAATTTTCACAGCTTCTCTTTTCAGAGAAAGAGATGCGCCTCTGTTAAAGTATAAGATAACACAGGATATTAGTGAAATTTAGTCCAGTGCTGTGATTGGCAGAGGGAAGACAACACAAGAAAGATGAAATGATAATACAATGAAGTTTTGGGGTGCTGATTATATGTCCTGCAAATAAAGTGAAGCCGTTCTGCCTCCAGTGTTATTACGGGACAATGTAATGTGAAGAGAGGTTTTAAGGGAACACTGGGGCAGAGTGACAAGAAGAAACACACCCCTAAAAATGTGAGGAACATCCTTGGAAATGGTATTCTAGTCAGCTCAAAGATGTTGATAATGGAGCATCAGGACAATCAGGGACAAAATGCATTTTTTTCTGCCAAATAAAATTATTAAACTAGTTCTGTAAGCCTCAGTGGCATGTTTCCCTAGGAAACTGTAGAACATACTCACGTCTTAATGTCTTAATGAATATCTTATAGTCTATATTCTGAACTCTTCTGTCTACATCAGACCACCAGGAACTATGGAAGGAGTTATTATATAGGGACTGAAAAAGCATGGGATAGAACCAGACTCTCTGAACATGGTGGAAAATGAGAGCTGCTGAGAAGCCAAGGACAATGGCACTGGGTTTTTTTTTTTTAATTTCTGCCTCCTCCCCGCCTCTCATTTCCCTCCCACTCCTCCCACTCTTTTCCCCCTCCTCCCACTCCTCTCCCCCTCTTCCCACTCCTCTCCCCCTCCCCCTACTCCATTCCCCCTCCCTCTCCAGTCTGAAGAACAGTCCAGATTCCCTGCCCTGTGGGAAGTCCAAGGTCATCCCACCTCCATCCAGGTCCAGGAAGGTGAGCATCCAAACAGGCTAGACTCCCACAAAGCCAGTTCATGCAGTAGGATCTAAACCTAGTGCCATTGTCCTTGGCTTCTCATCAGTCTTCATTGTCCACCATGTTCAGAGAGTCCAGTTTCATCCCATGCTTATTCAGTCCCAGTCCAGCTGGCCTTGGTGAGCTCCCAGTAGATCAATCCCACTGTCTCAGTGGGTGGGTGCACCCCTCGTGGTCCCGACTTCTTTGCTCATGTTCTCCCTCCTTCTGCTCCTCATTTGGACCTTGGGAGCTCAGTCCGGTGCTCCAGTGTGGGTCTCTGTCTTTATCTCCATCCATCGCCAGAGGAAGGTTCTAAGGAGATATGCAAGATATTCATCAGTATGGCTATAGGATAGGGTCATTTCAGGTTCCCTCTCGTCAGTTGCTCAAAGTATTAGCTGGGGACATCTCCCTGGACATCTGCCAGCCCCTCTAGAGTCAAGTCTTTTGCCAACCCTAAGATGGCTCCCTTAATTAGGATATATACTTCCCTGCTCCCATATCCACCCTTCCTTTATCCCAACTATCCCATTCCCCCAGTCTCCCCATGTCCTCCCCTTCTCACTTTTCTCATCCCATTTCCAATTACCCCCATCCCACCTCACCCCCTAGTTCCCAGTTTTTGCCTGGCAATCTTGTCTACTTCCCATATCCAGGAGGATGACTATATGTTTTTCTTTGGGTTTACCTTCTTATTTAGCTTCTCTAGGATCACAAATTATAGGCTCAATGTCCTTTATTTATGGCTAGGAACCAATTATGAGTGAGTACATCCCATGTTCATCTTTTTGGGTCTGGGTTACCTCACTCAGGATAGTGTTTTCTATTTCCATCCATTTGCATGCAAAATTCACAATGTCATTGATTTTACTGCTGTGTAGTACCCTAATATGTATATATTCCACACTTTCTTCATCCATTCTTCCATTGAAGGGCATCTAGGTTGTTTCCAGGTTCTGGCTATTACAAATAATGCTGCTATGAACATAGTTGAACAAATGCTTTTGTCATATGATAGGGCATCTCTTTGGTATATTCCCAAGAGTGGTATTGCTGGGTCCTGGGGTAGGTTGATCCCGAATTTCCTGAGAAACCACCACACTGCTTTCCAAAGTGGTTGCACAAGTTTGCATTCCCACCAGCAATGGATGAGTGTACCCCTTACTCCACAACCTCTCCAGCAATGGCTATCATTGGTGTTTTTGATTTTAGCCATTCTGACAGGTGTAATATTACGATATCTCAAAGTTGTTTTAATTTGCATTTCCCTGATCGCTAAGGAGGTTGAGCATGACCTTAAGTGTCTTTTGCGTGGTGGTGGCGCAAGCCTTTAATCCCAGCACTCCAGAGGCAGAGGCAGGCGATCTCTGTGAGTTCGAGGGCAGCCTGGTCTACAAGAGGCACTGGGTTTTGATCCTACTGCATGTACTGGCTTTGTGGGAGCCTAGCCTGTTTGGATGCTCACCTTCCTAGACCTGGATGGAGTGAGGAAGACCTTGGACTTCCCACAGGTCAGGGAACCCTGACAACTCTTTGGACTGGAGAGGGAAGGGGAGGGGACTGGGTGGTGGGGAGTGGGGGAAGGAGAAGGGAAAATGGAGGCGGGGAGGGAAAAGGGAGGTGGGTAGGAGGCAGAAATTTTTAATTAAAAAAAAAACTCAAAAAAAAGAAGTTGATTATGAGATCCAATCTGCATTCCAGACTTTCTATTTAAAGGAGTACTGAATTCACTTCAATAATATGAACACTATATTTCTTTTTTAAAAATTATTTATTTTGATACAACTTTATTTTATATAATTATAAGCAAATAGATTAAGCAAAGATTTTTAAAATTCACAAATTGGTATTTTTACCTAAAGATAGTTTCACTTAAAGTGACAGTATGGTCCTCTCTCCTAATGTGGACTCTTGAGTTAAAGGATATAGAACTGATATCTCCCTCTCTGAAATGAAACCCAACTCTGTGGAGAGAATTGGTCAGTAGCAGCATGAGCAGCCTCACCTCTGTCTCAGAGTATCTGGCAATGTTTTAAGTAAGTTTTGAGAGTTATCCCAAGGCTATGTGGCTCACAGCCTTTAGGCTAGAACCTTTGCAAGAACCTCAATCTTCTCAATAAAACTACCTTTAGAATAAGTGTTGGTGAGCTGGAGAGATGGTTCGTGGGCTAAACACTCTACCAATTCTTGCAGAGAGTACTTAGTTTAGCTCCCAGAACCCACATCAGGAAGCTCACAGCTATCTGCTATTCCAGTCACATGGAACCTGACATCCTGTTATGGCCTCTGCAGTAACTCACAATCATTTGTGCACATGCGTCTACACACTCACAAGTAAAAATAAATAAATCTTAAAATAATAAAAGTAAGTTAAATAAGGCTGTATTAATATAATATCCATTGTTAAAAGATACTGCCCACACTTTTGATTTTTTTAAATTTTTATTGATTCTTTGTGGGTTTCAGATCATGCTGATCCCACCTGGTTCCCCAATCCCCTTGCTTCTGCCTTCTGCTCTTGCAACCTCCCCCAAAACAAAATTTAAAAGTAACCCCCCCAAATAGCAACAAAACAAAACAAAAAAATAACAAAATAAACCAAATAACAAAATCTCAGCATGGAAGCTGTAGTGTGGCTCAGTAAGTCACACAATGAACTCTTCACGCTATATATCCTTACTTGTGTTCATGGCAATGAGTCACTGGTCTGATTTGAGGTCTCTGACTTTTGCTGCACTAACAACACTGGGCACCCATTGGGACTGCTCTTGGATATCCTATTGTTACCTTGTGTCATGGAGGTCCTGCTGCTTTGGATCTGCAGATCTTGCCAAAACCTATGCTCTAGCATTTCATAACTGAGACGAATTTTGGGGTGGGCTACCTCATTGTGGGCTTGGGCTGTAGCTGGATTCGTCTGCCCACCATCTTTCCTTCATTGTCACCAAAATTTTTGAATCATATGAAAGCTCTTAAATCATAAACTAATGTCGGATAATATTTAAACATCACACTTTGAACATTAATTGTACCATAGTCTGTTTTGGTATGAGGCCTGTTGTAGAAATGTCAAGTTTCCCTAACAGCTATATTCAGATATAAGATAGAAGTCTCATTATCAATAATGATAAGAAGAAGACGGTCACCAACACCATCACATATACCCACACATCATTTGACATGACTTTTTAAGATGATCAATTTATTTTACAGTTCTTCAAGGAAAGAACAATGTTAATCTTCCAGTTTGATTGGCTTTTTAGAAAACTGTCCCCTTTGACCTGATTGTAGCCAATGTCATCAATAATGGAACCAAAGTAAAGACTTTTCTCTACTGAGCATGCTCTGTAGAGTGGGGCTGCCAATATGTTAGTGGATGGACTGCTGGCTTTTATCCTCTCCAGCTGCTCCCATCTGCACATTTATGCCTTTTCTCCTTGTGCATAGGCTTAGACAAGAAACTTCACCCGTCTGTATCTTCAGCTCCGCCCCTGGAAAGAGCGTGAGAATTATAATTACTTACCTCTCAGGGATGTTATAATACGAATTAATGTCTCAAAACTCCGTGAATAAAACTCATCTTGCGTGGATGTTAATTACTATTATTCAAATCATAGCCATGAGGCCTTTTGCAACAGAAGGTGGTGGGTAGGTTTTCAACCTCCTTCGTAAAGTCCAAATGGCAATTAGTGGGGATTGTAGAGTGAAGAAGAAGGCTGTTAAAGAAGGGCTTATGATAATAAAGGCTTGACATCAGCGTGACTGAACAACAGCTGGGAGGGTGCATGGCACACAGCAGAAAATCATCAGAGTCCCGTGATCTGTGGCCGTAGTTCACTAGCAAGAAAATGCCTTTATGCCTACTGGGATCCTAATGACGCAAGCAAATGTTCTTCACAATTATTTGAACTTACTTGGCACTGTCTTTTGTTCATTTTAGCTACTGAAGTAACAATCGCTAATAAATCATCAGGGGTTGTATGAATACCCGAATTAGAGAATTACATAAACTCTCTCATCTCTCCCTTTGCAGTTGAGCATGATACTGATTTTTAAAAAATGTTGTTTTTTTCTTCACTATTTTTTCCATCGTATTCATCTTTTCTGGCCTCTGCTCTTTACAATATTTTGACTTACCTGGAAAACAATATGAGGAGGGAAGGGCTTCATCTCCCTGACAAATCCATGTAACATGAACTAGTCAACCATGTGAGGTGATTGATATATGATTTCAAGGTTGAGATGGTTTAGGCAGAAACATAAGGGTCAATGACTACTTCTATTAGAAGATTCCAGAATCCTTAATTTCCTGAGAAACCACCACACTGATTTCCAAAGTGGTTGCACAAGTTTGCATTCCCACAAGCAATGGATGAGGGTACCCCTTACTCCACAACCTCTCCAGCAAAGGCTATCATTGGTGTTTAAGGTAATTCCTTTACTTCCCATTTTGTGGTTTCTCATAGGGCTCCTACAGATGACTTGAGTGCTTTTAGTTGACAAATGGACAGCGATCCAATCATAACTATTATGCAAGTACATTTGAGCAGTATGAATAGCAGGCCATACAACAAGCCCCCACTGCTTGCTGATGAAATAAAGACTATACAACTTTTTATTATTGCATATGTGTTAGTGGGTGCTTCCTTCAGTGTGCCAAGGCACATGCAGAAAGGTCAGAGGATAACTTTAGGGAGTCTACTCTCTCTTTCCACTATAGAATTTGGGGATTGAATTCAGGTCACTAAATTTGCGTGTCTTTCACTTTACCTGGTGAGACATCTTGCCTCTCCATGGCTGGAGAACCCTATTGTCTTTGCTATCGTGACTGTATCACCACTTATTTTTGTGGAGATCAGATCTAACATGACTTGAATTTCTACCACACCCCAGGCATAGCCATAGCTATTATGTTTCCTTTTCAGCAAAAGCAAGCAAACAAATGAAAAATAATGTTTATCTCAATTTTTCTTCCTACATTATACATTAATCTGTTTTGGAGGGGGCATGATATAGGTTCATGCATGCAGTGTCATAAATGTGGAGGTCAGAGTACAACTTGCAGGAGTTATTGATTTGTTATGCCTTGCTGGTACAGCAGGTGAAACTCAGGTCATCAAACTTGGCAATGAGCTATTTTACATGCTGAGCCATTTTTCTGATGCTATGTCATCCTTTTGAATGACAAAATTGAGTTTCAGACAAGTTAAGTAACATCCTAGGATATTTTACATGCCAAATTAAGATGTCTTTGGCTGAGAGTCTAGTCATCTTTCATCTGGTTCTCCTGGCTTCCTCTTATAGCACAATTATTTAAATGTCTAAAGAGGTTTATGGAAGATGAGTATGCAATTTCCATACGAACCCCACCCCAGATCACAAGTCACTCAGGCACACCCAAGTCCTAAATCAGGAGAAACAAAAGGTAAAGATAATCAAGTAGAACTAATAAAAAGTAGCAATAAGATGAGAAGTTAAGCTAAAATATAGTGTCAGAGAAATCACTGGTCTTGTCCTCTGGAAAACTAATATTTATAGAGCCTTGGCTACATATTGTCCCTACTAAGTCTATATATAACTCGATATCTATGAAAGACTCAAGGATGCAACCAACTTACCAAGAGATAGTCATGAAACAAGTTCCCAAATGATTAACCATTTATAAATGTAGATGCACTGAATGAATTTAAAGGTTTAGTTACCATAGTATCTAATATATGTAAAACAAGCTCCTATTTTCCGTAAAGAGTCTCTATTTTATTTGTTCTGTCTTGCTGCTTTTGTTTTCTGCCTTTTTCCAACTGGGATTGTGGACATCATTTTTCTCTGTATTTTCACAGTTCCAAGGGCTTACAGTGTATTTTAAGACAGCACTGAAGTCAAATCAATTGGGAGATACAATTACTAGGAATGAAGAGTAAATGTAATGATGGAGAAACATGTGAAGGTGTCATGATTCATGCACGTTGAATACCTAGCTATTCAACACCTAGCTGTCTGAAGGTTTAGTACCAGGTCTGACCAAGAACAGAGTGCCTGCCTCTGAGCCTAAAGGTGGGATAAAATCTGCAGATTGATCTAAAGGACAACTTAGAAACTCTTTCTGCAACGATGAGTCTCCTGACCCAAAGGAGTCAGCATTCTAACTGGAAAACTATAACTGCACCTGACCAGCAGCTGAGCCTTCTTTGTGTATATCCTTCAGTTTCTAGAATAGTCTCCTAATGGCTTTTTAAAGGTCTCTGGAATGAAGCTGTCTCCTGCACTGCAGAATCACATTATACATGGCACAGTGCCTTGGGCCACTGGATAATGGACTAGAACAGCAATCTAATGAGATATGAGAGTAACCCCTAATCCATGCCACAGATGACTGACCCCAGTAATGAGTCAATAAAGTCCCTCTCTGTCATGGTGCCTACACAGTAGAGCATTAGTGCAGGGTGTTGCAAAAAAAAAAAGCTGGGAGTTGTATCAAAGTAGGTGTCATGCTCCACAGTTTTTTACAGACAGTTTCAATAATAAAAAAAAAAAAGAGAGTACAAAGCAATTGAGATCTTCTTATTAAATGAGTCATACAATATTTACAACTTTGACTTTTTAAAAGGTTACAGTAGAGTGGCTAAAAACTAAGGCTTACTGAAGGACCTCTGATAACGCTAATTCTGGGATTTCTGGAATCTGCAACTGGAGGTTAGGTACTTAGAGTGTTGTAGTCCACCTTCAGTTATCAGTTTCTGGTTCTGTTTAACCCTTAGCAGTTTCTAGTGGCCTTCACCCTATCTATTTTCTGTCTCTTAGCCATAGGATAGATGCTTGGAGCAGCTGTCCCATGAGCTCACTCACATTGATTAAGCAGCCAGTGCTGAATATTCCAGTTCAGATTGTAACTCTCAAGCCATAATGGATCCTGATACTGGAAGGAGACCAATATTTTCAATCTAATATTGTATCCAATGATAACTTAAGTGGCTCTCTAGCAGTAGAATGATGGCTTGGGCTACTTCTCAGGAGGCTGGACACAATGAAATCACAGACTGACAATGTATTTCTTGGAAAATTTGAAGCATGCTCTCCTACATTTTGATTCTACTTCCAAATAAATGGAATTTTAAAAGATTTTAAAGATTTATTTATGTTTATTTTAGGTTTTTGCCAACATGTTTGTATATGAACCATGTGCATGCAGTATTTGCATGGGAATCTTTGAGACATGGGTTACAGAAGATTGTGAGCTGCCATGTGGGTCTCAGGAACCAAAACAGGATCAGTCTTTTGTTGGTGCAACATGAGCTCCTCACTGCTAAGCTGTCTTGCTAGCCTCAGAGAATGGAAACTTTCAAAACTGCAGGGGAAGCCTTTGGAAAACCCAACCCATGGGGACGAAGTGTGGTTAAGTTCACTCACCGCCTTAGAGAGCAAGGATTTTACCAAATATCAGAGCAATGGGAGAAATGCACAAAGAAGATGGTGCTAGAATTGGCTCATATTATCAGAAATTAGGCACTTGCCTATTCTGATTTATGTTTACAGTTGTAGGAGCAGGAAAAACGAGGGAAAAATCCATAAAATGTTCAGAAGTGGGATTAAAGGGGTAGAGATCAAAAAACAACATTCAAAAAAAATCTCACGTTATCAACTTCTGTTTACAGCCGGACTTAATGTAATCTTCATGCTCCATGCCAAATGGAAAATATATGCAATTTTTTATCTTTCAGAACAACCACAAATAATTAGTTTCACTTAATTCATAAACATTTCCTTTGAAGATTTAATTTGTTACTTTACAATTTTTGAAATAACCAAGTTAATAGCCTGGAAATATAGAATAAAATAAAATAAAACAAAGATTAGTTGATAGACATACAAAGATAATGATGGTAAAAGAATAGCAAATGGGAATAGAAAGAATAGATGAAAGAGTATATTGATCAGTTGTGCAGAATGAACAACACCATCATGAAGCAGAGACTTTCAGAACTCAACTACCCATTTAATGGACTCCCTTGAATTTAGGTATGGACCATGTGGCCAGGCTTGGGCAGGCAAATAAATTTTGTAGAATATTATTTTAGGGTGTGTTGTTACATTTGTTTATGCTCTGGAACATTTGTTTAGTGCTGTAAATATGTGCTGCTTTTGTTTATGCTTCATTTGTTTAGCTCTATGAAGTGGTGACTCTTTGCCTGTCTAAAACACCTAATGGTCTAATAAAGAGCTGGATGGTCAATAGCAAGGCAGGAACAAGAATAGGCAGGACTGGTAGGCAGAAAGAATAAATAGAATGAGAAATATGGAAAGGAGGAAGGAACAAGATAGAACAAGGAGAGGAGGATGTCAGGGGTCAGCCACACAGCAAAACCTGGAGTAAGAATGAAAGTAAGATATACAGAAGTAATTAAAAAAAAGCCCGGAGGCAAAAAGTATATGGGATAATTTAAGAAAAGCTGGCTAGAAACAAGCCAAGCTAAGGCCAGGCATTCATAAGAAAAAAGAAAGCCTCCATGTGTGATTGATTAATTTGGGAGCTGGGTGACAGCCCCTCCAAAAAAAGTCAAAAGAGCAAAGAATTTAAGAGTAAAGGAAAAACATTATATTGGTTTTTCAGTGTGAGGCTAGAGTAAATGCAAATTCAATAGCAGTAAAAATTGAAATACAGTATCATTTGTAGGCCAAGGCAATTACAAAATGTTGTTTTCTCCACTAACGTTCACATGTTCCTGAATCATTGTAGCTCTAGACTACGATGTAAAATACATATGTACTTGTCAAATTTCTTTACCATCTCATTAAATAGGTAATATTAATTTTATAATATATTTTCATCTTCTGCATCCTTTCAATACATAATAAATGTAAAAATGATTTTATGATAGTTTATGATATCCTGTCTTATTAGGTTTACTAAGTTCCGCCTCCATTTGAAATTTTAGTACAACAGAATTCATACTAGACTTCCCAAGTTCTTCATATGACCACCTTTGACATACACAGCTACTGGACACTCTCTTCATATCACCACCTTTGGCATACACAGCTACTGGACACTCTCTTCATATGACCACCTTTGGCATACACAGCTACTGGACACTCTCTTCATATGACCACCTTTGACATACTGGACAAAGAAAGTAACTTAGGAGCCTGCATACATATTTGACTAAAAACTTAACTTTCAAAAAAAATTTAATTGAGTTACTCTTTCTGGACTTTCGCCTTTCTCAATTACTCGATCTTTGCCTTTGTCTTCATATTTACTTTATTGGGGGCAGAAATGCCAGGCCCTTTGAGAAGTACATGATTGAAATGACAGAGAAAGGAAAATTGGAAGGAAACTGGTGAAGGCATGGGCATCCATATTCTTGATGTCCAGCTGTTGAGAACCAAAGTTAAACACCTATGAGATTCCAACGGACCATCTCTGGACCACTTGGTAGTCTTTGAGGTAGCACCTAGGTTATGTTTGCTTGGAGAAATAACTGAAAGAATGTTAAAAGGGGAAAACTTGTTTGGGCTCATGATTTTTGAGTGGTCAGTCATGGCCACTTTCCCTTGCTTCCTTGAGCAGAACACGTGGTGGTAGGTTTATGGGACAGTGGCTGTACTTCACTCCTCAGTGGAGGCAGAGAAAAGGAGAGTTCAGAAAAAGAGGAGAGCCAAGATTCAGCCCCTAGAACCACCTTCTTTAGTTACTCCCCTCCATCTAAGCCTCACCTTCTCGTTCTCCTAATGACACTGTAGTATTATTGATCTAACAAGGAATTAATCAACTGATAAAGCCAGAATCCTTGTTTTCCTATTGTCTCTGCAAATGCCTCAATGAACACACTCATGGCTACTGAGGTGTGTGGCATTTCTTAATCCACTTAGGTTGATAATTGGCATTAACAGCGCTGGTACAATCCCCCTGAACTATGGAAAGCATCCTCTTTGTTACTGACAAGTGTTCTGAGGAAACTTGGTGACTGGATCATGATTCAAATTAGTTTCTCTGTCCTGTCTCTGGCCAACATTTAAAAATTTAAAATCTTGCCACCACTAAATAGAATATGAGAAGAGCACTCTGTCCATTCTCCCTTCGAAATGCTGTTATAAACAACTTTATTCCATATCGCTAAACTAAACTGTATTACACAAACTTTTGTCAGAAAATAGCCATACGTTTACTGATTAAAGTCATCCTGAGACACTCTGGGCAGGTCTCTTGGGAACACCTCATTACATGGGACCGTGAGTCAGGTCTCACCTACTTTGGTAATGAGGAGGGTGGGCAGGAATGGTACCGCGTACCTTGTACACACCTCTCTCCAAATCTCTCTGACTCTTCTCTCACTCATACCAGTTTACTGCGCCTCAGCAGCGTGGAGCAAAACCAGTTTTTCTAGTTCTTATAATCTCTTTCCCAAAGGCTTTAATATGACACCTAGCCAGGTTTCCACTGAAATGACAATCTCCTGCTCTTTCACTCCATGCCCTTATTAATGTGTCTGTGAGAGAGAGAGAGAGAGGGAGAGAGAGAAAGAGAAAGAGAGTGTGTGTGTGCGTGCGTGTGTGTGTGTGTGTGTGTGTGTGTGTGTTCAGTTTCATGGATTGGCATACGTCCTGCAAGTGGAGCAGTGATAAATGAGAAGAAATAAAATGCATTTTCTATTCCACCGCTCTGTGGATTGCCACTGACCAACACTTCACTTCCATCTGGCTGCCATGTGATTTCTGGGGCCCTGCTGCAGATATAGCTGTTGCCACGGATACGCAGAGCAGGTGTGCAATAGAGTTCCTGAGAAAACCTTTTCTGCTAGGTTTTGTAAATAGATTTAACAGCGGCTTCCAGGAAATTGTAGTTGATGTTTCAAGGCTAGATTTATCTGCCAGGCATGCTGCATCTCAGCACGCAGTGTGTTGCTGGGAGGTAGAAAAGCTCCAGCTGCTAAGGAGTCCTTGGTTTTTCTTCAAGATCTTGTTGTTGTTGTTGCTTCAAGGGCAAAACACAACCCTGAGCCTAATTAGTTAAGAACGAGAAATGTAAACTCAAATGGTTTAAAATGAAAGTCACGTGGCTGGGGATGAGTTCTTTAGTTCAATGTTTGCACACCATGTATATGGCCCTAGGTTTGAACCTAATATAATCAACAAACAAACAAGGTAGTGGAAATAAAAGATGTGCCATTACCATTTATTAAAATTTCTCTAGATTAAAAATAAATACAGAGCCAGGGGCCAGAAAAGAATAGACTGAGTCCTCAGTAACAAAAGAAATACTGATAAAGTCTATATACTTTAAGACTTTCCATCTCCAAATGTTTAGTAATGAACATGAGTCAACTAACTTATTAGAAATGATAGCCTACAAATGACAAAATAAAACAGAATTATGACCCATTAGTTAGAATCCACAAAACTGGAGACACACTATGGCTTGGTGACACAAATGAGGTGTGCCAATGTTACACATATTAGGACAAGGCTCTGACTACCCCAAGCCAGGCTCAGTCACCCTTCCTCAACAAGCCATTTAAAGAGCCAAATTAATAGTGGAAAGTAGGGAATGTGGCCAAACTGGGAGGAGGAAAAATAAATCCAGTAACTACTCTCTCATTCCCCCTTATGCTCAATCACCTTCTGTGTAAGCTTACCCTAACTTGGAGGTAGGATTTCAATAGACAGCAAGATGTGTATAATTACTCAGTCCTGGTAAAGGTGTGTTCTTTCCATCTTTTGGCTCTTCTGCAAGGGGGCCTGGCAAGCCATAAATCTTTTTCTTTTCCCTAGGAGACAAGGTGCTCATTGGTTGCTGTCAGAGCTTCAGGCATTTCTTCTTCCAGTATTAGATTTGTTGGGGGTCTTCTGTTTCAACATTCAGACATGGGAGGGTCATGGCTATCACTTTAAAATGTTGTCACTCCTGTCAGAAGGCATAACTATACTAAAACCAGGACATATGCTGCAACGCAAGCCTTTAAAGGAGTCAGTGAGACTGCCAACTAGCCAAATGAGAGAGTCACTGTAATTATTTTCTAGGTATTTCCTTCAGTATATCTGATCTGAACGTGATGACAATTCAGATATAATCAAATATACCTTCAAGTATTATGAATATTGTAGTGGTTGGATGAAAATGACCCCATAGGCTCATGTCGTTGGATGCTTGTTCTCCAGTCTCTTAAACTGTTTAGGGAAGATTAGATGCTAACCTAGTGGTTCTCAACCTGTGGGTCTCAAACCCCTGGGGGTCACGTATCAGATATCTACATTACAATGCATAACAGTAGCATTATGAAGTAGCAACAAAATCATTTTACGGTTAGGAGTCGCCACAGAATGAGGAGCTGTATTAAAGGGTTGCAGCATTAAGAAGGTTGAGAACCATTGGATTAGACGCTGTTTTGTTGGAGAAGGTATGTCAGGCTGTGAAATCTCAAAGCCGACACTATTCCCAGTTAGTTCTCTCTCCCTCTACTCGTGGATCAAAACCTAACCTTTCAGCTACTGCTACCGTACCACACCTGCCTGCTGCCACGTTCCTCACAATGGTAGACGTAGACTCTAACCCTGTGGAGCCATAAGTTCCCAATTAAATGCTTTCTTGTTTATGTTAGCTTGGTAATGGTGTTTCATCGTAGCAATTTAAAAACAGCCAAGACAGATATTCTTTATAAGTTATAGATCTCTATACAAATGCTATTATATCTACTGACAATAATGTCCAGTATTCTATACCATTCTTTATTGAGAAATATTGTTTTAAGATTGTGGATTTCTACTTTTTCAATTATTGGGTTTGTATGGCATAGCAGCAATTTGGAAAGTGTTTACAGGAAAGTGGATACTTGGAAAAATTTAACTGCATCAAGAATGGCACTAATTTTCATGTCTTCTTCCATAAACAATCATCTCTTTCTCCTCAGCAACATATATGAAGGGTAGACTTTTGCCTACTGATCCTTTATTCTTCTTTCCAACTATATCTTTTGTGCATCCTCCTTAAGCTATGTCCTGTTTAATTGAATATTTGGTAGTGTTATTGCATTCATGTTTCTCTAAATCACCTTTCCACTCACAATTGCATAGCATCCACTGTCTCAATGAATATAGAGGATTCACTGATACTCTGTATTCAGTATTTGTGTTGGATCACAGAAGGCTCTTATATGCAGATTCTGCTGCAGATATGTAAGGGTGTCTTGAGACTCTGCTCCAAGGACTACAAAGGATGAGTGACAGACTATATACATCCTCAAGTATTAGGACTATTAACGTGTCCAGGGTCACCTCAACAGCGTGTAATAGTTCAGGCTGCCTCCCTTGATAGCATTTGTATTGCACATTTGAATTTTGCAAGTCATTTTGCCCTGGTCTCTCCTTCTCTTCTTGCCTTTTCTTACCTCTTTTACACTTCCTTCCCTGCAACCAACCACTGACATAGAAACTGAGAAATGCCTATAGCTATATTTTCAAGGGATAGGTGGAGGGGAACTGGTGAAGCTATAAAAGCTTTTCTAGCTTTTTAGCACAAGCATCCTTACTTCAAACCCCGCAGTGAGGTTACTGTTGACTTGGCAACCCTTAACAGCATTTTTCTCCAGATTTCTTTAACATCACTGATTGCACGGAACATTTAAAAGATGACCTCCTGAAACAGTCGGTGGTCAATGTCAAGTGCTCCAGAGGCAGAGCTGCTGTGTGAGAATCTGCACCAACCATGTTTTAGCAGGAGCACATATAAATGAAATCTTTTACTAATCGACTGCAACCGCTGACTACTGTTTCCATGGCAACTCATCCTGGGCAAGGTATTCTGAAGACATTTTTTTTTCCTTTTAATAAATATCAAATTGCCACAGGGAGTCACTCACCATCTCAGCTGCCACCTTCACAATGGCAGAGACTATCCTTTGCTCCTCAGAAGAAAAATAATCCATTCTTGGATTTTGTGAATTTCTGATACCACTTGAGAGGAATGGAATTTTTGCAAAGCCTTTTTCTTCATTTGTCTTTCATGGGCTTAGTAAAGTGTTTATTCATAATACCAACCAGGAGGAAATGGGAGCTTCAGGCTGTCTTCATTCTGCCCCCAGTGGCTACTTGTTTGAGCTGTCTTAAACACTAAGCTTCAGACAGTTCATGGTTTAGTGACTCCTGGATCCTGCTGACAGGACATCAGCTGTGGATTCTAGCTCTTTCAAAGGACAGAATTATATTAGATTCATTTACAGAATCTTTAAATTGTCAACCAAAAAAAAAAACCTGATACCATGCTGTGAATGTTAGTGAATCCCATGTAAATTAGCTTCCTCATCCAAGGGATGGTCAAAAGCAAAGGCAAAGTTGAAGGCCTCAGAGCTGAGCCTGTACTGCATCAAAGGGGTTGTTATTGTTGGGTTTGCCTTCCACATTGTTGCTATTTTAAAGAAAGATTATTTTGTGGGGATGGAGAAGGCTAGCATTGTCACAATTAGCTCAGTCTAATGTGTGTTCATGCTCATCTTCAATAAATATAAGAAAGTTAGGAAGAATTAGCATGCTTTCTTTCATTGTATAGCAGGACATAATGCTAAACCTGAACTTGCCTATTCCTGTGCTTCTCATTATACCGCAGGCTCAAACCTCTTTGTCCAGTGTGTAAGAGGACACGCCCCTGTCTCTAACCCCTCAATCCTATGCCCACCCTAACTGCTCTATACTCTTTGTCTTTGAACAGCTGCCTTATGCTTTTCAACTCCAATTTTCACACTTAAAATATAGTAATAAAAATGTACTTACATCATAGACTAGTGAAGAATAAAGATGTAATACTTTCAAATCATTAACAGTGCTTAGCATGTTGTCAGGGGTCAATAAATATTAGCAATTATTCCTTTATCATTTCAAATACATTCCTTGGGGTACCATTCAATGTACTTTAGTGCTTGATAGTAATAGTTTAGTTGCCCAAAGTTTATTTGCTTCCAGATTAAATAATTCTTTGCCTGCTTAAATGTATAATCCACCTATACATATCTTAATCTATTTTCACAAGAACAAAAGATTATTTCAATGTATAGTTCTTGCTATTTGGGGACTATTACAATAAATAAAGCATACATTGAATGAAGAAAGTTTATGTCTTTGAAAATATTTGGAAGTTATTGTTTATATGTATGTTATTAAGTATGAAAGTAATAAAAATAAGATTTTCTTTTGCTTCTTTCAGAAACATGTTTTTATTATATTCAGAGACAATTTCTCTGTATTTTCTCATTACAACCAGAAACATAAATTTTCCTTTTTCTTTTTTAGGTTTTCTGTGAATTCAAATTTATAAGATTTTTCCTTTCTTTCTCCCTTCCCTGTAGCCTTCATCCTTTCCTTGTGCTTCCCCTTTATCTAATACCTTCAGTTACTGTCTGTAGCCAAAATTATTCAAGAGTGACTTCCACAATCTCAGCTTTTGGTAACCAGAAGTGTTAATTACCAAAGTGTGTTCCATAAAACACTGACTACAATGTGAGTATATTTATGAGACACTAAATTATTCTTGATTTTTAGATGTATTATTTTACGAATAGATTTAAAACATTATTTTACTTAACATATTTTCTATGTGGATTTAAGCAAAAAAAACTTTTTAAAAGGCCAATCTTTAGCATAATCAACTTTTCTACATAGATAATGCATTTCTTTTAAGCAAATCTCAGTTGTATTTTTCCATCTTCTTTAAGGGAAATCCAGCCAACTGCAGCAGGAATGCAGAGAGATATTTTCTGTGGCTGATGAACCCTTACTCATCAGGCAGAAAGCTCTTTCTCTGAAGCTTTTAGGAATGGGATGAATAACTTGTCTTGGAATAATGCCATCCTGAAATACAAGGACAGACTGGAACTGCCAGATCACTTTCTACAGTCTACCTCATCACATGCTTATCAAATTTTCAATTCCTTTATTGAGGACCTGGCCTGCAGAATAGTGATGTCATCAAAATGTGCCTTGTTTGCCTTTTCCAAAACTGCACAGTTACCCATCACATTGCCTGACTCTGCAAAGCCCCTGGGTCGTCATTCACCATGACAAAAGTTAACTTCTCCTGCCTAAGAATGCAATTATGTTGGATTCATACAGAATAAATCTTTGCTTCTGTTTATGCTGTTTTGAGGCAAGGTCTCTCTTTGCAAACCAGACTAGTCAGTAAGTCACTACTATCTTGCGTTAGCTCTCTGCATTCTGGAATCCCATGGGTATGCCATGATACCCAGCTACAGGTCTTTTTCAGACAGCCATCCTTTTCCTATTTTGCAACAAGAGGGGTAGAGACAAGCATGACTCCAAATATGTTTCTCTTTCCATCAAAGTTTTTTTTTTAAAAATATTATTTGTTAACCTTTAAAAAAATCACACAAAAAATAGCTAATCTCGGACATCCCAGTGCCATAGCAAAACTAGGACATTGCAGAACCACGGTGAAGCCTGTGGAGAAAGGGAGAGACATTTCCCGGGACACCTTAAACTATATTCAGTAGTCACGTTCATCCCCTGACCGTGTCTATTTCACTGAATTTATGAATGTGTCCTTTGGAGACAATTTGGGTGCATGATAACTAGAATCTTAAGGATTAACATGAGCTGTGTGCACCTCAGTAACTGATGTTGCCAGTCATTATATTCATGGCAAAAGTAGATAATCTCTCAAGTCTTAATACACACTCCACAGATGTTAAGAACCATCAGAAAAGGAAAACAGATGCTGCTCTCCATACATGTAGCATTTACTTTCAGGTGGCTCAGGGGTATTGCCAGCACTTATAAAGAACATAAATACTTTGAATTAATGTAATAAGAATAAGTTAGTGGAAAAGAGTGTCACCAATTGTTCAGTTATCTGTGTTTGTTTGCCAGGTGGCTCAAGTTTTGATTATTCAGAGATATAAAACCTTCGACATTATGTATAAGTTGGGCAAATTCATTAATGCAAGATGGATGTTTTTCAAAGAATATACATTTGCTTAGAATTCTAATCACATATTTAAGTAATTAAAATGATGAATTAATACATAGTATATAATTTATAATTAATTATCTATATTTTTCTTTTTATTATTTTAAAAAGAAAACAAACTACCTTTTTTCATTTTATATACTATCACTAGTTCTTAATCCATTCCCTCCCATTCCCTTCACCCCCCATCCACTCCACAGAGAAGGTAAGGCACATTGTTTTGGGGGAAGGTTCAAGGCCCTCACTACTATATATCTAGGCTGAGCAAGGTATCCATTCAAAGAGAGTGGGTTCCCCAAAATACAATACAAGCAGTAGGGATAAATCCTGGTGCCCCAACCATACAACTGTTAACATATTCAGAGGGACTAGTTTGGACATATGCTCGTTCCTTCCCTGTCTAGCTGGTGTTGGTGAGCTCCCATTAGCTCAGGTAAACTCTTTCAGTGGGTGAACCCACCATGGTCTTGACCTCTTTGTTCATTTTCTCACTCCTCCCACTCTTCAACTGGACTTTGGGAGCTCAGTCCAGTGTTCTCTGCCTCTGTTTCCATCAGTTGCTGGATGAAGGTTCTATGGTGACACAAGATATTCATCAATCTGACTACAGGGCAAGGGCATTTCGAGTACCTTCTCCTCTATTGCTTGGGGTTTTAGCTGGGGTCATCCTTGTGGATTCCTGGGAAATTCTCTAGTGCCAGTTTTCTTTTTAACCCCATAATGGCTCCCTAAATCAAAAGTATCTCTTTCTTTGCTCTCATCTCTGTCTCTCCTCCATATCAACTATCCTATCCCCTCAAGGTTCACTCCCCCTCCCCTTCTGCCTTCCCTACTCCCCCATCCCCATGATCCAAATTTTATCAGGCAATCTTGTCTATTTCCCCTTACCAGGTGGTTCTATGTGTGGTTTTCTTTCTTTTTTTTAAATATTTATTTTTTATTTATTTATTATGCATACAATATTCTGTCTGTGTGCACTCCTGAAGAGGGCACCAGACCTCATTACAGATGGTTGTGAGCCACCATGTGGTTGCTGGGAATTGAACTCAGGACCTTTGGAAGTCGAGACAATGCTCTTAACCACTGAGCCATCTCTCCAGCCCCTATGTGTGGTTTTCTTAAGGTTCACATTGTTACTCAGCTTCTCTAGGCCAATATCCTTTATTAATAGCTAGTATCTGCTTATGAGTGCATACATACCATGTTCATCTTTCTGGGTCTGGGTTACCTCACTCAGGATGATTTTTTTTTCTAGTTCCATCCATTTGGATACAAATTCCAAGATGTCGTTGTTTTTTTATGGGGGGAGGAGCTTGTTTGTTTGTTTGTTTTGTTTTTACCACTGAATAGTACTCTGCTGTGTAAATGTACCACATTTTCTTTACCCATTCTTCAGTTGAGGAGCATCTAGGTTGTTTCTAGGTTATGGTTATTACAAATAATGCTGTTTTGAACATAGTTGAACAAAGGTCTTTATGGTATGATTGAGCATCTTTTAGGTATATGCCCAAGAGTTGTATTACTGGTTCATGAGGTAGGTTGATTCCCAATTTTCTGAGAAACCACCATATTGTTTTCCAAAGTGGTTATACAAGTTTGCATTCCCATCAGAAATGGATGAGTGTTCCCCTTATTCCACATCCTCTCCAACATTAGCTATCATTGGTGATTTTGATTTTTGCCATTTGACTGGTATAAGATGGTATCTCAGAATTGTTTTGATTTGCATTGCCTTGATGGCTAAGAATGTTGAACATTTCCTTAAATGTTTCTCAGCCATTTGAGACTCTTTTGTTGAGAATTCTCTGTTCAGTTTTGTACCCCATTTGGGTTATAAGGAATGTTGATGTCTAATTTCTTGAGTTCTTTATATATTTTGCAGATCAGTCCTCTGTCTGATGTGAGGTTGGTGAAGATCTTTTCCCATTCAGTAGGCTGCCTTTTTGTCTTAATGACTGTGTCCTTTGCTTTACAGAAGCTTCTCAGTTTCAGGAGGTCCCATTTATTCATTGTTCCTCTCAGTGTCTCTGCTATATGGGTTATATTCAGAAAGTGGTCTCCTGTGCCCATGCATTAAAGGTGACTTCCCACTTTCTCTTCTGTCAGGTTCAGTGTGGTTGGATTTATATTGAGGTCTTTAATCCATTTGGTCTTGAGCTTTGTGCATGGGGATAGATACAGATCTATTTTTATTCTTCTACCTGTTGACATCCAGTTATGCCAGCACCATTTGTTGAATATGCTTTCTTTTTTCCATTGTATATTTTAGCTTCTTTGTCAAAAATCAGGTGTTCATAAGTGTGTGAATTAATATCTGGGTCTTCAGTTAGATTCTATTGGTCAGTATCTCTGTTTTTATGCCAATACCAGGGTGTTTTAATTACTGCAGCCCTATAAGAGAGCTTGATGTCAAGGATGGTGATGCCTCCAGAAGTTCCTTTATTGTACAGGATTGTTTTGGCTCTCCTGGGTTTTTTGTTTTTCCATATGAAATTGAATATTGTTCTTTTAAGGTCTATGAAGAATTGTGTTGAGATTTTGATGGGGATTGCATTAAATCTATAAATTGCTTTTGATAGGATTGTCATTTTTATTTGTTCATTCTACCTATCCAAGAGCATGGGAGATCTTTCCATTTTTTGGTATCTTCTTCAGTTTTTTTTCCACAAAGACTTGAAGATATTGTTAAACAAGTCTTTCACTTCTTTGGTTAGTGTTACCCCAAGATATTTTATGTTATTTGTGGCTATTGTGAAGGGTAATATTTCTCTGATTTCTTTCTCAGCTTCTTTATCATTTGTCTATAGGAGGGCTACTGATTTAAGTTGATCTTGTATCCTTCCACATTACTGAAGGTATTTATCAGCTGTAGGAGTCTCCTAGTAGAGCTTATGGGGTCACTTATGATGCTATCCTATCCTCTGCAAATAATGAAAGCTTGACATCTTCTTTTTCAATTTGGAAATGCTCTAAGAATCAGAGGGGATAGAGGACACTGGGTCTATATGGCCCTCTGAATAAACTAAGGAGAGTGCATATGAGCTTACAGAGACTAAAGCAGTAAGCCCTGGGCCTATATGGAGCTGCACCAGGTTCTCTGACTATCTATTATAGCTATTAGCTTAGTATTTTTTATGGGACTCCTGACTGTAAGAACCAGTAGGACTCTGACTCTTGTGCCTTCTCTTGGGGCTCTCTCCTGTGATTGTTGTGTCCAACTTCAATATGATAGTTTTTGCTTCATCTAATTATCTTTTATTTTATCATGTTTGGTTTGGTTGTCATCTTTTAGAAAGCTATTGTATTCAAATAAAAGACATAAAGGGAGTGGATCTGGAAATAGAGGTGGGGGAGAGGAACTGTGAAGAGCAGAGGGAGGTTTACTAAAATCAGAACGTATTATATGAAAAAAGAATCTGTTTTTTAATTAAAAAAAGAAAAGACCATTATTTTTTGTTGTTTTTTTATAATAATTCATTACATTACAACTTTACCTTAGCATTTCCTATAGTTTGACTCTGAAATGTCCCCCTAAAGGTCTTTGTGTTAAAGTTAAATCCCCTGCACACAGCTATTGAAAAATGGTAGTAATTAGTGTTAGGAGTTAGGGCTAATAGGAGGCTTTTCCAGACAGTACTGGGTACAGTGAGAATACAGTGGGAGCCTGGATTCCTCTTCCCCTTGTATTTCATACTCCAGCTCTATGGCGGCCAGCTTTGTTCTGTATCCACCACAGTGCTCTTCCTTTCCAAAGGCCCAGCCAAGGGACTGACTGGCCAGAAACTGAAGTCTCCAAAATTGTGAGCCAACATGCACCTTGCTCTTTGTTAGATGATTGGCGTGGGGTTTTCCGATAGAAACAGAAAGGTGACTGGCACAATAACAGCAACCAGAAGTTAAAACCTATCTCGTTATGTACTACAGTACATAATACATAATACATAATACATAATACAGTACAGCACAGGACATGCTCACCGTCCTTTTGTTCCACTCTCAGATCTCAATTTATTTAATCACATTCACATCCCAACTCCTCCCAGATCCATCCCCACTGCCCCACTCACTCCACTTCATGTCTTCTCTTTTCCTTTTCTTTTTTCCTTTGAGATTTTAATATAATTGCATCATTTCCCGCTCATCTTCCAGCCTCCTCCCATGCACCCCTCTTTTCTCTCCTTCAAATTCATGGCCTCTATTTTCATCAACTGTTGTTACAAGCATGTGTGTATATGCACACACATATATTTTCATAGATACAGAAATATTGCATCATCAGTCTATGTAATATTATCTACATACATGCTTTCAGGATTGACCATTTGGTATTAGACAACCAACTGGTATGCTCTTCCTTGGACAAGGTCATTTTTCTGTTCCCAGAACTCCAGAATTGCTGGCAGTTTTTTGTGTAGGGTTAAGGCATTTGAATTTTTTCACATCCTATCCCAATTAGGATGACTCAGAGGTTAAGAGAACTCGTTGCTCTTCTAGAGGACCTAGGTTCAATTCCCAGCACTCACATAGCAGTTCACAACTTTCTGCTAACTCCAGCTCCAGGTAATTCAACGCCCTCATACATCCAAACATGCAGACAAAATACAAATTCACATAAAATAAAGATAAGTAATAAACTATATAATAATGGTAACAGCAACAATAATAATAATGACATAAACAACAACAACAAAACCTACCAAGGTCAATCTGTGCTGCCCAAACACTTTTTGATTTAGGTCCTGCACTGGAACACAGCTGATGTACCAGGGTCACACCCTTAAAGAAACTCTCTCCCTCTTCTACCTGCTATCACTTGCCAATATGTGCTCAGCTAGGGTTGGGACTTCATGCCCAGCACTCCATGCTGGGACTTTGTCTGGCTTACGCTTATCCAGGTGTTATGTAGGCTATCACAACCATTGAACACATGTGCAACTGTCCAGTTTATCTGGACAATTCTGTTTTATTTATTTATCCAATTCACAATGTTTCTAGCCCCTCTTCCACATGATGCTTGACTTTATCTTTTTTGCTAGTTGTGTTTAGTTCTGTCCTGTGTATCTGTACTCTTCAGGCTGTGGTTCCTGGCCCATGGAGAGTCAGGCATGGGTTCCCTCTCATGGTGTGCATTCTCTGTGGTCGTCCTTCTAAAGAAGGCACTGGGTTACTCTTGTAACTTCTCTGCTTTCTATGCACTGCACGGGGCAGTGTCTGGGATTTTCTTCCACTGAAGTTTGTAAATTCTGAGGAGCAACTATGTGTTTACAAAGATGGGGTCTTTGTCTTACTCATCCATCTGTGATTGGTAACTAGAGAACAGCCGATGTTAAATGAACCATTGCTGAAAGAACAGAAGGAAAGCCTGCAAATTATAATATGAATAATAATTGTAACATAATCCCCATCTACAAGAATTTTCAGGTCAAAAGAAAAAAGATAGCATACAGCCTTATGAGGAAAGCATGCATAGCACGCAGTTCAAAAATACAATAAATAAATAAACACGAGAGCATATGCTCTAGTCACAGGAGAGGGGCAAAGTACTGAAGCTTTAATTTGAAAGACTGAGCAGGGAAGGAATCTCAGATGAACTGCGTTACTGACTTGGGACAGATTGGCATGTTGTAGAAATAACTTGACACCAAGCTGCCTCAGAGAGAACTAAGTTTTATTTGGATCACATTGAGCTAAATGCTTCTAACTCATGCTGAGATTCTCGTAGGCAGGTGGGCAGATATATTTGGAGCTCAGATGCAAGCATGCATAGTGTGTGTGTGTGTGTGTGTGTCTGTGTGTGTGTGTGTGTGTGTTCTATATAGTATTCTGCCACTCATATTTACATGGGTTATCTATTAGGAAATCACAATGACACGTTTAAAGTAAGGTGGATAGCGTTTTCAACTCAAGTTAAATAAGGGGTTAAAAGGCAAAGCAACAATAAGAGAAATGCAATCCAAATATTTTATTTCTTGCTCAGTTTATTTTTTCACTGTCTTTACCGCGATAGCCAGCAGTAGGGATGTGATTATTGACTGCATAGAAAACATGGTGTTCTTTGCAGAAATACTCACATGGAATAAGAAGCAAGAGCCTTCTGAGCTTTCTAATGTTCTTATATTCCACTCTGAAATTAGAAAACCTGAGTTAATTTATCTCCTCCCTTAGAAGGAGTTAAGCTTTCCGATGCAGAGCCATCCATTTGCTCCTGCGGATGTGGAGGGAATGAGAGGTTAAATGAAAAGCAAGGCAAATGGCGGTTAATTTACATATTTGTATATTTCTCACACTGTTATTCCACATGAGTTATTTTATCATAAAGTTATTGATATGTCGTGGGTAAAATAAACCATAAGGAATCAAAATAAAAAGAATGAAACTTCCCTTTTATTGCTTCTTTGTATATTATCTCTTCTTACTCATTCCCCACACATTACAGTTTATAAGTTCCATGAACTATTATCATGACAAAAATATCAAACAATACAGAAGAAAAAAATAGATATTTTAGGTAATTTCTATTCACTTCTTCTCAAGAGATCTCAATGAAATACATGTATGTAAGAATATTCAGTGAAAATATCACTGACCCTTAAAAATGGTAGAATTAAACTTCCATAATGTTTCTGAAAATTACAGTGGATTTGGTAGGGAAAGGCTAATTTTGAGTTCAGTAATAGTTGACAGAAAACAATGTTGGAAGAGGAATTTCACTTTGTTTGTTCCTAAGTAGAAACTGTACTTGATATACATCCAGAGAGGTGTCTAATTGGCTGGCATACAATGGGGACACAGCCAATAAGAATGATAAATATTTATAGTATTGAACAGAAATAAAGTGGAAAAATACATTCATGGCTTGGAGCCCGATGGCCACATTACAGTGCTTGTCCACTTTCAACGGTATTTTAAATCATTATGAGTAGAAAGAACATAAGGAAGGTGCACATATAATTTTGAATTAACATTTTCTTTTTACATTTCTTTTAAAACTTTTCTTTCACTGTGGATTCTCTTATTACAATGTAGGTATTATGCTATGTGGACCATGAAAATATGAACATGTAATGTAAAATAAATTAATATTCATTTTTTATGAATGCATGATCTCCTTTTGGTCCT
This sequence comes from Microtus oregoni, assembly GCF_018167655.1. NCBI lineage: Eukaryota > Metazoa > Chordata > Mammalia > Rodentia > Cricetidae > Microtus > Microtus oregoni. Next base: position 1,110,010 of record NW_024544738.1, read on the forward strand.
ATCATATACTTTATAAATAATAAATTCTGTTAAGAGCTCAAGAATCACCTAAAGGTCATGATACTGGGCTTTGAAAAAAGAAAATTTGCATTTTAAATCTTGTAATTTACTGCTTGTATCACTTTCCTTAGATTTCTCAGTTTTTCAAAGATTTTATTTCCTGAGAGATACAATGAGATTGGTACAGCACTGGCAAAGAAGTCCTGCGTTTAATGCCAAGCACTGCCAAAACCAAAAGATAAACAGTTAAAACATAGATATTTTATACTTATATGTATACGTATGCAGACAGTAGCAATAATAGAACTAAGATACAAAGTAAATAGTATTTTGTCTAAATTACTTAGCAGAATTGCAACTATCTACCAACTAGTTATTAAATTGCTTATTTTAATGTTATCTATTATTCGTTATGATGTTATGTTTGTTTTTATTTAATCAATTCATATACACTGGATCTATGTTCTAATTTGTTTCTTTATTACAGGCCTATAATGTACATTCTTTCTACAAAATCTTTCTCCTTTCTGTCTTTTCTATGTATTCTTAAAAGCACACAGAAGTGCCAGTCAAAAGGAGTGTCCACATTCGTGTTTAAAGCCATTTTCATTTACTTCAAGAAAGAAAAATGTAGGATAAAATAAAAGTGCCTAAGTGACGCATAATGAAGCCATAATTTCACACTTACTAGAGGTGTTAGGGGAAAATAATCAGAGTTACAGAATCATGCCCTTCACCGATGCAGCTTTAATTAAAATGAATAATGTAGACTGTGTGCACACGGCTGAAGTGTGGAAGGCCATCTATCGCAGAGCCAAGGTCAGGCTTCTCAGAACATCCCATGCTTGGAGAAAAGTCTGAAATAATTAACCTTGGAACCAGCTTTTTGAAGAGAACACTGGCAGGCATTATCCAATGAAGACAGAAGGATATAAACACAAAAGATGTCAGTTCCCAAAGAGCTGCTGTGCTTAGCTCTGAATTCAGTCCACATTATAGCCCAATGGTACACACTGATATACGATTAGAAAAAGGAAATTACATAAACTATGTTATGTCTTTTAGAAAACTAAGACTTCAAATACAATAGATAAATTTATTTCTGAAGAAAATTCTATAAAAGCAAATGTAGCGTATGGTTTTTATTTGAAATTGCATGAGGAATGGTACCCAGAAAAGCAAAGAGATTGGAGATTTGTATGTTCTTTTGAAAGGCACACATTTCACCTTGTCCGGATGTCTTTACCCCACAACAGTAAAACCATGTTGCCATGGAAAATGTCAAGGCCCACACAGGCAATCACACGTATAGAAGCATATAGTCCCCCCTCTCTTCCACCCTCCCTCTCACACTCCCTTCCTGAACTAAGCATATCATAAAGTCAAATGATCTGTGCTAAGCTTCAGATATAATGCATGATCCCTTTGTTTTTACACTTGGGGGGGATATGCAAAATTTTAAGTGTAAGGAAAACAAACAAAGAACAAGGGTTTAACTAAAACAAAATTTCTATATGAAAGATTTATTTCTGCTTCTCATTTCAGGGATTGTATGTAGCTCCTGCTTTACGTTTATGTAACTGAAACATTTTAGAATTTCCTTAGTAAGCTAAGTTCCTAAAAGTGTGTAAACAGAAACGAAACAAAGAAACAATGTGGGACTTAGTGAGTCAATTGGGGTATAGAATACTCATCCGGGTTTTTTTCTATCAAATGCAGTTAGAAATCAAATGTATGAATGTTAAATAAACATATTCAAAATAGAGGAAACAACTTTTCTCACAAGGCTAGGAGAATTTATTCATTTAAAACATACTATCTATATAGTGAGTAGTGCGTGCTCTCAACCAGTTCACCTAAGGACTTCAAGAAGTATGCTGCATTTATACATAAGTAAAATTACATAGTTTTCTGAAAGCATCAATGGTTATAAATGACATAGGTTTCAAACAATATATACAATTCCGAAAGCCATGATTTTGAGTTCTGCTGTCTAATTTTGATAGGAACAGCAACACTATGACAAGATGTACACACAATAGGCTGGAGAAATGGATAAACAGTTTAAGAGTATTTTCTACCCCATCTTGGCTACCCACTTCCCTTGAGTTCTCCTCCTCCCTTCTCCCTTTCTCTTTCCCTTCTGCCCTCCCTTCTCCCCCTACCCACATGCTCCCAATTTTGTCACATGATCTTGTCTATTTCCTCTTTCCAGGAGGATCTATATATTTTTTCTTAGGGTTCACCTTGTTACTTAGCTTCCCTAAGATCATGAACTAGGCAGAGATGGGGAGAAAGAAAATATATATCTTGACTGAGGGAGCCATTATGGGATTAGCAAGAAAACTGGCTCTAAAGAAATTTCTAGGAATCAACAAGAATGACCCCAGCTAAGACCCTAAGCAAAAGAGAAGAGAGTGCCCGAACTGCCCTTGTCCTGTAGTCAGACTGATGAATATCTTAAATGTCACCATGAAACCTTCATCCAGTAATGGATGGAAACGGGGCAGAGACCCACATTGGATCACTGGACTGAGCTCCCAAAGTCTAGTAGAAGAATAAGAGTAATGAGAACGTGAGCAAAGAGGTCAAGACCATGATGGGTTCACCCACTGAAACAGTTCACCTGAGCTGGACTGGGAGGGAACAAGCACAGGACTAAACTAGTCCCTCTGAATGTGGTTGACAGTTGCATGGCTGGAGTAGACTGAAGGGGCACTGACAGCGGCACTAGTATTTATCCCTACTGCTTGTACTGACTTTTGGGGAACCTATTCTCTTTGGATGGATGCCTTTCTCAGCCTAGATATAGTAGAGAGGGCTTTGGACCTTCCACAAAGCAATGTGCCTCACACTGTGGAGTGGATGGGAAAAAAGGGGGGTTAACTGGAGGGAATGGGAGGAGGGGAGTGAGTGAGAACTTGGATTGGTATGTAAAATGAAAAAAAAATAGTTTGTTTTTTTAAAAAATATAAAATAAAAAATTATTTTCTACTTTTGCAGAGGACCAACATTCAGTGGCACCATCAGAAGGCAAAAACCACCTAACTTCAGTTCCAACTTTGGCCTCGGGCACCTGCCTTCACATAAGTGAACTGGCACAGAGATATACACGTGCACATAATTTTAAGACATAATAAAATACTTTGTTTTAGTGAGGGTTCTCTAGAGGAATAGAACCAAGGAAATTTATTAAGTTAGCTTTAAAACAGTAGCAATAGCTAAGTCACACCACAGAATCCAAGATCCATGTAGTTTCTTGGTCCTTGCATTTAGGTGCTGTCTCAATGGGTAGTGGCAACCAGTAGTTAATTTACAACATAGGTGCTGGCTCCAATCTGGCCCTGAAGTCGGGAAGGTTCCTGGAGAGCTTCTGGGGCCTAGTCCACAATGAACGTTTGGAGATGCTGATTCTGCTGTCAGTGAAGCAATCGCCAGCGGCAGAAAATCCTGGGTGAATCAACCCAGTGGCAAGAGGGAAGGCCAAGCTAGCAAAGAGCATGATAATGATCTTTCTCAAACACCATTTTTTCCAATCTGGGCTGCTAGCAGAAAGTGTGACCCACAATGGGGGAGGGTCTTGAAAATGAGTCAATCAAGACAGGTCTTCAGGTATGACTCCATACTCAGATGAGCGTAATTAATGACACATCAACTTGAAAGTCAACCATAATATACATCTTTTTAAAAAGCACATGTAATACTCATCTGATACTGAAATTTTATATTTATATCTGACAACAAAGCAAATAATATAAACTTCAACTTAGGACCATCTGTAAGATCCTCATTTACTGAATTTCCAGTCTGAGTAGAAATGGTAAGGTTTAAGAATCCAGATAAAAGAGGGATTTATGTAGTTACACTTTACATCAATCCACTTCTTTCCATGAAAGTGAAATGAATTAATACCATCAAAGGGATTGGATGTATATTAAAATTTGAGCAATTAACTTGGAAAGCATGAAAATAAAGATAAAGATGAAGTGTAGCTCTTTGAAAGATTAATTATAAGAACCAAAATGTGGAATATGATAAGGAAGAGAAAAAACACAGAAATACTGAGATCATGTGGTTGTCAAGGAGACCGCAAACCCTCTGTGCATTAAGACCTTGCTAGGAGTAATATTCCTGAGAGAGAAGGTTTGAAAAGAGCTATAAGCTCAACTGCATTCTCATGCATCATATGGGAAGAGAAACCATGCTGCAATATTTAGTTTTCTAAAGTCTGATAAAATGGGGAAGATAACAGCAGACCTAGGAATGCCAAGGTTGAAGAAACATCTGCATTAAGAAACAAATGGTAGGAAACAATATGTGTGTTTCTGCTGCATGGCACTGGGGATAATTATCTTGGGAAAACCACACAGGGACTTTGCTGGAGTCACTAAATCAGTAGCCAGTAAAACAACTCTTATGCTAAATTACCCATAACAAAAATAATTGTAAAGGTTGGCCGATGGTGGTGCACACCTTTAATCCCAGCACTTGAGAGGCAGAAGTAGGTGAATCTGCACAAATTTGGGGCTAATCTGGCCTACAGAGCTATTTCTAGGACAGTCAGGGCTACATTGAGAACCTTGTCTCAAACAAATAGTAATAATAGTTTTAAATCCTGAGTAATTTACTCATTACTATGCAAGACCAGACCTACAGAATCCATATATTCCATATGTCTTTTAAAGCATTTTGTGTGCATTTTGCATGTTGACTTCCATCTGCCTGCTGATGCTGCATTTAAATGGAGATGGCGGCTGTCACTCTAACTAATAGAAGACCTGAGCAAAATATGCTGTTCAGAGAATTCCATTTTCCTCTAATGCTTGCCTGGAAATTTGGTTTATCTTAGAATATTACATAGCACCCAGAGCTTTGAATGCCTGAATTTTCCTTTATATTACATTGAACAACAAATTACTTTAAACTATATTCTAGTAATAATAATAATAGTGTAGAATAGTTGATATCAATTTTAATACAGGACTTATTTATAATTATTTCTATCTTAATGATGCAAATATTAATTTCATTTGTCAACTAATGTCAAGTTTTTGGCTCATATGTAACTCAATAATTTTGTAAAAAATGTTATAAATTAATTTAAATATTTCTTTTGTATATGAGTGTGTTACATATATGTATATATGTCAAATGTATGTATCTGGAGCTAGAGTTATGTGGCAGATGAGAGGTGTCATGTGGGTTTTGAGAACTGGACCTGGGACTACTGGGAGAGCAGCAAATACTTTTAAACATTGAGCAATCTCTCAAATCCATATTAGTGAATATTCCTTATAATGTTGCCTACTATAGAAAATTAATATCAATTCATGTCAACAAGAATTGCTTTTGGGTCAATCTGGCTGTATTGCTTGGTGGAGGTTGAATAACTTTGTATGTACTTATGTAGAAGAGACAGGGCACAAAGAGAACACTTATGATTCTCAGCGAGAATTATATGAATTTAAATATTTGTTGCATCACACTATTCCTGGGGAGACATGGATAAACATTCACTCATCACAAATAGGAAACTAATGACAGACCAGTGTAATGAGATCACCAAAATTCAACTTGGCCTACCGATGAGTTTCTGGGGGTTACTCACAGAAAAATTGGTGGGATATTACTTACAGGGGTACAGATGACTAAAAGGTAGTTGATCACCAAAAGCCCACTCCATCATGGGTGATGATTCACGAGAAATGGAATTTGAAGCTCTCTGAATATCTTGCAGGCAGCTACATGAGTTGGAGAACCTCATCCCATTAGTAGTCCTTACTGCGATTATATAACCTTAGGAGGGCACAGAGAAGCCTTGTGAATTTGGTGAGCCTCAGGGCCTTGCTGTGACTTGTTTGTTTATGTTCTGAAGGAGTCTCCCTTTGGAAGTTCTCAAGTCTTAAAGAGCTTTCTTTCAGAGTGGAATACTTCTTCAATTCTGAGGAAAATGGCACTCAGATTGAAGAGGTGAGTAGAGAAGAGTTGACCCAAGGAGATAGTTAAATTAAGACCAATATGTTTAAAGGAAAACAAGTACATAGGGAAGGATATTTAAACCATAATTTGATCTTGCAAACTTTGGTCTTGGTGTCCAAATGCCATGGTTACTCATATTTTCATGCAGAATGTAATGCTACAGCTGGGTTGTTTCCATCCTTAGGAACAAACATGGATGTTCATTGTAAAATTTGGTACTCAAGTGAAGCATTAAAAGTTCAGATCCTGGGTTAGAGAGATGACTCAGAGGTAAAAAACGCTGGCTGCCCCTCCAGAGGTCCCAAGTTCAATTCCCAGAACCCCATGACAGTTTATAAATGTCTGTAAGTCAAGTTGCAAAAGATCTGATGCCCTTTGCACAGACACATATACAACCCAAACACCAATACACACAAAATAAAAATAAATCATTTTTTTTAAATTCAGGTCCTTCTGTCTCAAAGGTCATCATAAAAATAGTTATATATTCATTAAAGTGGCAAGGATGACAATGCCCTTTTGTCTCCTAACCATTCTCTTAAATAGTAGCTGCAATACTTAGTTTGATTCATGTATATATGGAAAGGGGCAGGGAAGGGCACATTGGAAAAGCTGACAAAGAGATTCAAGAACAGCCTAAGTCCATTGCTAGGATCCTGAAATCATTGTTGAAACATCAATTTGATTCTTAATAGCACAAACTTGAATTAAGTGATGTCAATCAAGAAAAACTTGAATAATTGAGTTCTAAAATTAGTTCAACCTTATAGTTAAAACTACTATTATATATAGTGATTCTCCACTCTTTCATGGCCTTGTTTGAGGTATTCATTCCAAGTTCATCCCTGATCACACTAGAGACCAGCTTTGCCTTAAGAAGCATATTTCTCTGGAACTGACAGCTGGAAGGCACCATTATTGTGGATGCAATCTCAGTATTTCAGCCTGTAGAAACATCAATACTATATATAATCTTAGCTTAAAAATTCCTCTAAAAGAAGAAAATTATGGATTGTGTAATAAAAGCATTATTAGGGCTTATAATACAAAATTTCATGTATCTTGTACAAGATGTTAAATGTTGGCCAGAGGTAGCTTTAGTTTTCTCCATATAATAAAATTCATCCTATGGTAAAAATCTAATATTATCTAGTTACATATAAAATATAATCGAGATTTTTTTTAAACTGGCCAATGTTTTGAGTTCTTTAGAAAAAGGCTAAATAAAAATTATAAGCAAATATTTCAGTCATCATTAATGGTCCCAGGGCTGTGGAAAATCTCTGCGTTTTATTATGAAACAGGGGTGTACAATACCTTGTAGGATAATGCTTAGTCACGCAGTTGTTTTTCTGTTTGCATGAGTAAATTCACAATGCGGTAGGAGTGGAGTGGTGGAGACAGGCACATACGTGGCTAGGCAGCTGTTAGCATCCGTCTAATGACAAACTACTCTTAACTCTATTTCTCAGTCCCATGACTTAAAAAACAAAGACTCATTCAGAATGCTACAAAAACTATCTGACCTCTAGATAATAAAAGATTTTATCTTTGATCTTAGCAAGTAGTATGATTTTGAAGAATGGCATTCATGCTGGAAATGATTAGCTTAATCATATTGATTATTTTTAGTGTGAGGTAATAAGTTAAATATATCTTGCTGCTTAAAGGCGGGATCTCTCCTCTCTCTCTCTCTCTCTCTCTCTCTCCCTCCCTCTCTCTCTCTCTCTCTCTCTCTCTCTCTGTGTGTGTGTGTGTGTGTGTGTGTGTGTGTGTGTGTGTTCGTTGTATGTTTAGGTAAGTTTGCAAGGATATGAGTCTGAGAAGTTAGGAAGACTTTTTTTTTTAATTTATTAGATTTTTAAAAAAACATCAAACCGAGTTCCCACTTCCTCCTCTCCTCCCATTCTCTCCAAACACCCTCCCACCCAACCTGCATCCAATCCTCAGAAAGTGTAAGACACGTTGCTTTGTGGAAGGTCCAAGGCCCTCTCTACTATATCTAGGCTGAGCAAGGTATCATCCAAAGAGAATAGGATCCCCAAAAGTCAGTACAAGCAGTAGGGATAAATCCTAGTGCCGCTGTCAGTGCCCCCTCAGTCTGCCCTAGCCAAGCAATTCTCAGCCACATTCAGAGGGACTAGTTTGGTCCTATACTTGTTCCTTCCCAGTCCAGCTGGAGTTGGTGAGCTCCCATTAGCTCAGGTAAACTGTTTCAGTGGGTGAACCCATCATGGTCTTGACCTCTTTGCTCATATTCTCATTCCTTCCAATCTTCAACTGGACTTTGGTTATTAATGTGAACCCAAAGAAAAACAAAAATAGATCCACCTGGAAATTGGAAATAGACAAGATGGGCTGATAAAATTGGGAGCATGGGGGTCAGGGGAGAAGGGAGGTAGATTGGGGAGAGGAGGAGATAAGGGGAGGGTTGAAAAGAACTTGAGGGAATGGGATAGTTGAGATGAAGGAAGGACAGAGATGAGAGCAAGGAAAGATATCTTGATTGAGGGAGGCATTATAAGGTTAGCAGAAACCTGGCTCTAAAGAAATTCCCAGGAATCCACAAGGATGACCCCAGCTAAGAGCCTAAGCAATGGAGAAGTTGGGGTCTGATCTAGATTTGCCCTGTAGTCAGACTGATAAATATCTTAAATATCACCATAGAAACTTCATTCAGAAACTGATGGAAACAAAGGCAGAGACCCACATCGGAGCACTGGACTGAGGAAGACTGTTTTTAAAAAATGATCTCCAGTGTGTTAGAAAAAAATGTGCTTGAACTTATCATTTATTTATTTTGCTTCTGAGTATTACCAATATGGCTTTTGTACAAGGAGTAGAAAGTTTGAAAGTTGAGCTCGATCACTTTAGCCTTTTCCTATACGACAGGAGGTGGTTACAACTTCATAAGAGATGCTAAAGTCTGGGCATGCTCTGTTTTAATCACCAGAATGAAGGACTTGTTACATGCTGTACAAAAATATAGTCATTTGTTGGTGGAAAAATACAAAACCTACAAATTATTCCCATTGTCCTTGAAGCAAGCTGGCTTCTGTGTTAAGAACAGTTTAACCCTGACTCCTTTCCAGCTTGCTTGCTCTCTGTTTGCTGGCTCTCTTTCCAGCTTTCTACCGTCCCTTCCTTTTCCAGCAGTTATACTTGGAACTGGAGCCCATCTTAGGGCACGTGACTGCTGAGAAACTGACAAGGCCTGGAGGGACATCTTCCCTCCCTGGCTGGGCTCCTGGAGTTTTAGGTCTTCCTTGTTTTAGGGTTCATGCTGTGTAAGCTCTGAGACTGCACAGGGACAGCGCCTCTGTTTCTGCTGGCCAGAGCACTGCTCTGCAGAGCGAGAACTGCAGCCAAGATTCCTCGCTCACTGAGGTGTCACTCTGTCAGAAAGGTAAAAGTGATATTTTGCACACGAGAAACGGTATTAATTCTCTATACTTCCTTTGGAAAGGAGTCCTTTTGGCGTCCTGAGCTGTAGCTGTCCATGACGTGAAGCACAAACTCAGAATGACTCATCTTTGGAAAGCAACTTGCATACACATTGTAATTTAATTGATATGGATATGGGAAATTGGCACACAATGTTCATTCTGATTTTATTCTGCCACAGCACACTGCATACACAACATGCATACACATTGTAATTTAATTAATATGGATATGGGAAATTGGCACACAATGTTCATTCTGATTTTATTCTACCACAGCACACAGCAGAGGCTAGAATATATATTATATATGTATAATATATATAGAATATTATATATATTATATACACAATATATATATAATTCTGTGCCCTTGCAGATAATGTTCTGGAAATTACATTCACTATCTCTTATTGTGTAGAAAGAAGTAAGGCAGGCTATTGTTACTGGTGGGGCATCTGAGGATATTTCTGATCTTTTTGCATTTGATACTAGTTGCATGATCATCAAAAGGCCATTGTGGGGAAGCAGAAGCAGTTTTCTGGTGATTGGATCTCACTTAGACGCTGCTGTTAAACCCCTTCATGATAGCAGCTTCATGATTTATATAGTTCTCTGAGAAAAAGACAGCAGGCTCCTTCACCTGCCAGTCTAGAAGTGATTTTTCTCTTTCATCTGAAGGTCAGGCTAAAGCCCCATGCGTCATCTGCCCTACAAGATGAATTAGCATCTTATTTGCTATATTAAATTCCCTTGTGTCCCAAAGTATTTGGATGGTTTGAACTTATTGCAACCTTGTTTTCAGTATGATCTTGCTGAGTAATGCACAGAGTGTCAGAGACTTCCTGGTAACTGCAGACTCACCTGTTAGAGACGGATTGTCCCTCCAAGAAGAATGAGAGCTGGGCTAAAATGCCATACCTATGTAAAGGTAACTACAAACAAAAATTGTTGATGAAAAAATCAGTATACTAAGGTTTTTGAAGTTCAAAATGGCTGGAGGAATAAGACTTATAAAAATTACCTATGAAACAAGAGGGATGCATGTGGAATTGAAATACCTACATTTCTTGACTTCTACAAAGTGAAAACTTATATACAATGGGAGAATGCCTATAGTGTTAATAGGAAATACTGAAATAATTGACTAATTCAAATAAAGTCAAGTGCTGAGGCTTGGAGGTGGCTTAAATGTGCCCTCAAAAGTTCATGTGTCAAAATGTAATTCCCATTAAGAGAGTGGAAGTAATCCAACTATGTTGCTTAGAGGTGCTGCTTTCGGAAAATGATTATGATTATATAAGATAATCAGAATAAAGCCTCATAATTTAATATGGGTGGCCAAAGGATATACAGACAAATGCACTCTCTATTTCCTGTGAGATGGTACCGTGTTCAGTCCTGGAACTTAGCTGCCAAGAAAACCATCACTAGATGTGACCCCTTCACCTTGGATTTCGGACTCATAAGTCATAACTTTAAAAATCTTTTTTGCATTGTCTGTGATTTTGTATTATTGGCAAACTAAGGTAATAGAGAGAGAAGATGGGGAAGGAGGAAGGAAGGAGGTGAAAAAGTAGTTTTGGAAAATGCAAAATAAACACTAAAGTAGAAAATTTAACTCTTCAACAACTTTAATTATAATTTAATTATTATTTGATTTAATTATAAGTGGTAATGGACTAAACAGAGCAAAACCATAAAATTAGATAAAACAGAACACAATGCCATATGCAAATTGTATGTAACTTAAGGAAACAGGAGAAAATGAACATTAAAAAAGCATATAAAGGTATGACTTGTGAATCCTAGTAGAGCTGATAAAGATGCACTGAGAGGAAAAAAAGGTAAGTTCTGAGTCAAAACGACAAAAAGAGAAGTTTTTTTTTACTATTATGAAATAGCCAGTGCATCAGGAAAAGATGATCATCCTAACTGTGTTTGGCAAATACTGAAATAAGTACGGCAAGATGGGTAAAGCTAAAAGAAGGATGGTATAGAGTGAGAGATTTCAACCCACATTCAACCAAGAAAGAGTTAAAAATAGAAAAGAATTGAACTACTTAATATATACAAGACCATGGGAGGAACATGCAAAGTATACATTATTTAAATAATTTCTAAGTACAAAAGACTGTTGACAAACTATGAGATCAACCTTCCAGGCAGATTATACCCACTCATGCAATAGAGGCAGTACTGTTATATGGGTAACAAGTCACTCTCTACCAGAACAAATCCATTCCTGGTTCTGGAAACCTGATTAGCAGCTCATGACAGATGAGGCCATAGGCCCTAGGGGAGACCTGATTATTGCCTTTTGATGATAGTACCTCCAGCAACAAGTGAAGAAACACCAGACAACCTTAAAAATATTATGTTACTGGAAATGATCCTGTAATAAAGATCACATTGTGTATGATTGCATAAATAATATGATCCCGTAGAGACAGAAAACAGTTTAGTGTATCAGAGGTTGAGAGGCGGGAACAAGAGGAGTAAGTGATTGCTAGGGGGTCTCTTTGTATTACGATTACTTAGCAACTTGTATTTATGTGGAAGACAAAGATTGACTTTAACACACGTGTGTTTTTCTCCTTTATTTTCAAGACAGGTGTCCCCATGAACTTAGAGTTCCCTGATTATGAAAGACTGGCTGGCTCTTAGCCTTGAGATTACAAGTGGCCATCATGCCTAGCTTTTTTTACATGGGTTCTGTGTTCACACCCAAATTCTCATGCTAAATGATGGTATGGAATATGTTATGTAATTTAAAAATAAGTATGGAGTTTAAAGTAAATTTCTTCAAAATAATATTACCAGAAAAGAAAGAAAATGATTATGATGGGCAGCAATTAATAAAATATAAAAAGTCATACATGTGTATTAAAAATTATTATCATACATCTGCACTAAAAGGGTGCTTTATGTTTTAGTTGTAAAAAGTACATGTTGTAAAATTTAATGGAAGTGAAAGGAGATGTAGACAATTCTATTATTATAGTTGCAGACTTTGATATTTTTATTTCCATCTTAAAATTAAAGAAATCAAAAAACGTATCAATGTGAATAATATTGATTAATAGACATATATAAAACCATCCACTTAGCAGCCAAATGTGCAGCTTAGCAAGTTTATAGGGATATATTTTGCACGTTAAAAATTAACCAACTATGAATGCTGTTTGACGAGCACTGGGGAGCTCTGTGCCCATACTACTGTTCTGTTTGTAGCACTCTAGAGACACCACATTGAATTCCCACATGTTTGTTTTAATCAGTTGCTGTTCCCACACTTGGCCTTGGCAACTAGTGATCTACTTGTGGTCTTGGCAGCTTGACCTTTTGTAAAATGCCATGTGAATAAGGTCACACAGGAAGTCCTTTGTATCTGGCTCCTTCAATTTAGCGAAACGTCTTGGTGTTTATCCTGATTGTTTCAAGTATCCTTGTCTGGACTCTGAGACAGATCTTGTGCTAGCACAGAAATCTCTCATAATTTGTTCATCTAACTTACTTAGTGATAGGTATTTGGATGACTTTTCCTTTTAAGTTGTTAGAAATTATGCTCACATGAACAGGAAGACATTTTCATTTTTCTAGACTATGTGGCTTGGAATAGAATACTTAGGTCATATGGTAAGTATATTTTTAAACTTTAAAATGGATTAAGAGCTACGCAAAGTGGATGTGCAGTCCTGCAATCCTATGAAAATGTATGATTCTGATTGTTAGCCTTCTTTTTGTCCACATCCACACCAGCACTTGGAATTTTGTCTATCTTTTGAACTGCCTCCCTTTTAATGTTATAAGTAATAACTCACTTTAATTATGATTAGCATCTTATAATGATATGAAGCATTTTTTTTATATTTTAACTGTTACTATTATAACATTTGTGGTGAAGTGTCTGTTATAATATTTTTGCCTTTTTAGCAGGTAGATTGTTTGTCTCCTTAAGGACTATGCATGAGAATTCTTTATAATTTCTGGATATGCCCTTCATGGGAAAAATGCTTTGAACATATTCTTTCCAAGGCTATGTTAACTAAGGCTTTTAATAATGAGGTCGTTTGAAAAGCAAACGCTTTTAATTTTGTAGATATTGATTAGGTCATTTTGTGGTGGGAGTTAATGGTCTTGGTATAGTAACTAAGAATGGTATCACTATAGTTATTACCAAATCTGCATTTATGAATATTTTCACCTGTGTTTTTACATGGTCTTTCATATAGTCTACTATTATATGTGAGTCTCTGATCTATTCTCAGGAAACTTTTGATAAGACCTGGACACTATCAGTCACATTAAACCCCACACTTGAGCATGAAAAATGTTTTAATACATTATTCATAGTCATATAACTTAATATTCTTATCCAGGGTAGCTCTGTGTGAGAGGATGAGTTCAGTCTTTGCATTGGAATATAAAAGAATTAAAATCATGTAAAGTATATTCTCTACAACAACTGAATTGAATTTGAAAAAAACAGTATATTGCTTAGATCTCTCTAGAGCAAGTGTAAGATATGTATCTATGCATTAAAAGTAGATGAATCACGAAGATGCCTCAGATTTAATATGGAAGTCGAAAGCTCTATCATCAAAGTTAGAAAACTGGGCTAGAGAGATGGATCAGAAGTTAAGAGCACTGACTATTCTTCTAGAAGACCCTGTTTCAATTCCCACCACCCACATGGCTGCTTGCAACTGTCTATAACTCCAGTTGCAGGCGACTAGACACCCTCACACAGACATACATGCAAAAAAATCAATGTACATAAAAAGGATCATTTTACAAAACTAAAATTATTTTTTATTTTTTAATCAAATTTAATTTTTTAATTAAAGAAAGAAAGAAGGAAAGAAAGACAGAGAACCAAGAAAGCCTGTGGGACATCTCTGTCCTCAGCCTGAAACCAGTCTCAGAATCACAAGGAGACCACTGAACTACATCCCAGAACATGTAGGTCTAGAGGCAGAAAAATATGATGTCCCAACAGAAGCTAGATACTATTCCCTGATGTAATATGCTTCTCTGTATGCTGTTAATGTTTTATAACCACTGGTTAATAAAGAAGCTGATTTGGCCAACAGTCAGGCAGAATTAGAGCCACGTGGGAAATCCAAACAAAGATACTGGGAGAAAAAGGGCAGAGTCAGAAGGTGACCAGCAGCTGCTGGAGAAGAAAGATAGGAAGTAACAAGCCAAGAATCTTATGGTTAAATATAGGATAATAGAAATGGGTTGGTTTAAGATGTATGAACTAGTTAATAATAAACTTGAGCTAATAGGCCAAACAGCTTGTAATTAATATTAAGTCTCAGAGTGTTTATTAGGGAACTGGCGGACAGGGTAGAAACCTTCAGTTAAATATCTACTATCTGCTTTCTTATCTAATGAGATTCTCACTCTGTTTACAAATATGATCTTTAAGAAAGTTAAATGCAAACAAAATATTGTAGACATATATTTTTAAAGGGTTATTCTATAGGTGCATTCTATCCAGGAAAGGACACTGCAAATGGCAGATAAGACAATGAAAACAGACTCAAACGAAAATTGACTCACTTTGAAACTAGCTGAATAGACACAACAAAACATGTGAAATAATAATCATCAATAAGCTGACAGTGGTAGTGCAAGCCTTTAATCTCAGCACTCAAGAGGCGATCTCTGTGAGTTCAAGGCCAGTCTGATATAACAGCCAGGGTTGTTACACAGAGAAATCCTGTCTTGAAAAGTTAAAAATAATAATAATAATAATAAACTGTGGTCATTAAGTAGACAAAAATGTTGAAATGGTTAGTTATCATCAAAAGTGATTCTCAAAATTTGTTGAAATACTGTATTTTTCACTTATATTTCTATAAGTTCATTGAGTGTAACTATTAAACTTATTTTAAGTATTTTCTAAATAAATAAAAATGGTCATTAAGTGCAATGAAATGTTGAAATTTTAGTTATCATTAAAATGCAATTCAACAAAATTGTTGGAATTCTGTATTTTATTTATTTCTTTAAATTCATTGAGTATAGCTATTATACTTATTTTCAGTATTTTTTACTTATTTCAACAACTAGTTCACTTAATAATTAATTTCTGATGGTTTTTTTTCTCCTTGATGGGCTACATTTCCTGGTAGGTTATAAGCCGAGTTATTTTGCAATGTATTCCTTATTTTGACAGTGTTAAGAAACAGCACCTCTGAATTTTATTGCCAAAAGCTATTACTACATCTATTTAGAGTATCATGTGATTTTTACCTTTAAGTAAATTTGTATCTTGTATTACATTTATGGACATATAAATCGAACCATTCTGCATCTCTGTAATAAAGTCAAATTGTTTGTGATGAGTGACCTTTTTTAAACATATACCTGTCGTGGGATTGCAATTATTTTATTAAGGACTTTTGTTCATGAGGGATATTCACCTGCAGTTCTCCTTTTGGGGGGAGCTGGGTCTTTACTTGCTTTTAATATTAAAGTAATACTGGTTTCATAGAAAAGGTTTGGACATGTTTCTTCTGTTTCTGTCTTTTCTTATTTTAAAATTAAAAATTGATTGTAGTTGTTCGTTGAACATCTAGAAGAATTCTACTCTGATTCCTGGGTTCTTTCAAGTTGAAAGTTGTCCTTTTTAAAATTATTGTTTCAACCTCTGTATTTGTTATGTGTCTGTTGTTAATCTCTTCTTGGCTTAACTTTGTATCCATATTCAGTTGTATCTAGAGATTTGTTTACTTCTTTTAAATTTTTTTACTTAATGGAATATAGGTTTTAAATTATTCCCCTATAATGTTAAGAATTCCATTGCTATGTTGTTGTTATACCATTATATATGTAAATATATATATATATAATTATATATATATATTTATAATGTTATAAATACAGATATATATGTTATACCAAATAGGATGATCATACTTCCCTCAAATCCTCAATGACATGCATGTAAAACCTCCTTTCCATTGTTGACTACGGAAGTCCAAGAGACTCCTAAAGCAATATAGGCAATTGCCATTACCCTGGTTTGCCTCCTAGAACTTAAAGGTAAGACCCTCTTGCTGCAAACACAAGACTAGAAGGAATTCAGCTGGAATGGACCTGGAAGCCTCTTCCCCGAGGACTAGCTTTCATAATACTAGAAGTTGGTATGTGAACTGTCAAGGGAGGAAGCAGATCAATAGTCATACTCAGTTGCAAAGACTACAAACCACAACACTGATTGGCCTGGCAATATATCCCCAGAGACACAACAGTGAGGTAACCAACGGCTGTCTCGTTAAAATCAAAGCCAAATTAATAGAATGGAACTCATGCCTCGTACTGAATACCTAGTCAATTATCCGTGGTTGGAGAGGAGGCCACCAACTCTAGAGGAGCATCTACTAATGGCCATTTTTTCCCTAAACTAATATAATGTCTAACTGTATTCTGAGTCCTTATCTTACACCCATAAGTCCGTCATCAGAGAAGCTTCTTTTCATAGCAGGTGAAGACCGTCACAGAGACCCACAAATGGTCAGAACACAAAGGATAAGTGATAGTGGGCTGCCCAGACCCAGTTGCTACATCTTTTACTCAACGCCTTCAACCACAGCTCAGAAAACATCGCAGAAGAGGGAGCAGAGACTGAGATGGAGGAACAGGATACCTGCTGCTAGGTAGCGTCTTCCAGATAAGCTAGAGCAGCTGCACTTATGAAATATTGATAATAAGGTTACCTAAGCAAGACCCGCATGATAATCACAACACCAGTTGAAATGTCCATACTGTCTGGGAAAGTTTCACAAGGTCCCGCATGGTGTGTGTGTGTGTGTGTGTGTGTGTGTGTGTGTGTGTGTATTCCTACTAGTAATTGCAAAGTCGTCATCCATTCCAAAATTGTCATTCCTTATCCTTGTATTTTGTAACTGATTCTCACTTTATATTTCCTCTATGGATCGTCAGCATGTGAGTGTTAACTTTGGCTATGATCGGTGGGAAGAGGAAGCATGCTCCCATGTAAGGTTGAATTTCTCCTGAAACAAGACCACTAAGATGGAAAGCCACTGGCTTTCCAAATATGAATAGGTAGCTTGTTTGTTTTTTGTTTGTTTTTGCCTAAAGTTCTATCTACTTTAAATTTCTGGTTACTACAAACCCATGGGGTTTCTATGTGGAGTAAAAGAGGGACCAGAAATCCATTTCTTTTGGAGTGCGACTCTCAGGAACTAGGAAGCATCCAGTAATTGGGCTGAACAGGAATGAAGTCTGTCAGTGAGCTTACACACGCACACACACACACACACACACACACACACACACACACACACACACCACAGGATTCCTATTGCTTCCTTCTGTCCACATACTGTCTCTGTCATTTCCTAGTGGCTGAAACCATCCCCATCAGGCCTTCTTCTGAGGAGCCCCAGCTCCACAAAACTCCCTCCTACTGGGTGTGCCCTGATATTTCTAACCTCCTTGCAAGCGTCACTGGGACACCAGATGGAGCTGGGTGGAGGAAGGCAGTCTGGGGTGTGAGTATGGAGATTAAGTTTTCACGCCTAGCTGTATAAGCAGTTCTAATGTTCTCACCTGCCGTAAATGGGTCTCTTTTCCATCTAAAGTTTGAGGGAACTGGACCAAATATCTAAGAAATCAACTTTAATGCTCTGTGCTTTATTAAGAGGCAAAACTGCAATAAAAACTACAGTTTCTTTAGAACGGCTGAAACTGTAAACCCTCCTCGTTGTTTGGGTTGTTTCGTTGTTATCAGGTGCCTGATAGAGATGGGTGAAGTTATTCTAGCTGCATACTTCCTGATGCTTTCTTGGACATTTCCTTTTCAAATGTATTTAAGAGATGATTTTGAACATTTTGATTTTTTTTTAAATTTGTGTGTGTTCAGATGCCCACGGAGGTCGGGGATGTCAGATCCCCCCGCAACTGCAGTGACCGCCTGATGTCGGTGCTGGGAACCCAGCCCAGGTTGTCTGGACGACCGAGCAGTATGTGCTCATAACCACTAGGTCTTCTCTTCAGCCCCTAGAGATGATTTTATTTTAATCCTATCATCTCAGGGCTAACCGTTTCTCTGATGACCCACTCTTCCTTGTATGTGTTTGAGAGAG
Source organism: Microtus oregoni (assembly GCF_018167655.1). Classification (NCBI taxonomy): domain Eukaryota; kingdom Metazoa; phylum Chordata; class Mammalia; order Rodentia; family Cricetidae; genus Microtus; species Microtus oregoni. The sequence goes on from NW_024544738.1 coordinate 1,128,557, forward strand.
ATGGTACTGACAGTTTTCACCCTCACCTTCTGTAATTGTCACACCATAGATTGGACTTGATTGGGGGGATAACATTTGAGTTTCACGTTTCCACAAAGCTTTGAATAGTGGCTGACACATAGTAGCTCTCCATAAACATTCGTTGACTCAATAAGGGCATCTGATTAGTGACAGAACTGGGTATAGAATGCTCCACACACTTAGCCCACCAACCTTGCATCCAGGCAGAGATGTTCTCTATCTCAAGTCCTTTTGGGTGGGGGGGGGCTTTCCAGATGCACCTGTTGCTGGATTTGCGCAACCGAGATCAGCGAGCTTTTTTCCATCAAAGTGTCCACCGAACCTGCTTCAGTCATGATGCAAAGATAAGCAAGAGGGTCCTCTAAGACTGAAAAGAAGGTGGCTAACTTCCCAAGGTCGTCCTGAAGGAGGCCTGCTCGGCTCTGCTGCTCACTTTGCAAGCCTAGAGGGGCCGTTCTGCTAGGCAGGCCCTGCTGCCTTTGGCCTGGGCTGGGCGGGGCTCTGGGGCGGCAGCAGCGGCAGCATCCTCTCTCCCTCGACTTCCCTGCAGCCTCTCTCTATCCCTCTCCCCTCCGTCCTCTTCTCGCTCCTGCCGTCGTCCGGCCTCCCCGGCTCCTCCCACGGAGGAGCTCGCAGCTCTCCGAGTCAGCCGCGACCGCGGGTGCGTCCACTTTCCGCGCCCGGGTGAGACATCGTCCCGCCTCGCTCCGCGCCGGTCCTTCCTCCTCCGGCTCCGCCGAGAGGAGCCGCAGCCCGGAAAGGAGGAACCCGACCCGACCGGCTAGTCTCGTCCGCTGGGCTGGGGGAGAGAGCCCGCGCCGGTGGGCGCTGTCCGGGTGTCCCTCCGGGACAAGGGACCCGGCTCGGTACCTAAGCTCCGGATTTGTAGATGAGCCAGTGACCTCCTTAGGTACCACTTTAAAACCACGGGAAACTTCGGTTCAGGTTGGGGTACGTGTTTTGAGAGTTAGCATGGCCCGAGCTATAGAAAGATCTCGAGGAAAGGAATTGAAAGTAGAGAATTAATTTCTTTTATTTATTGTATTTATTATCATTATTATTACTACGATGTGCCTGTAATAATATTGTTACTATGTGTCCTCAGAGCTCTGCACACTGAGGAAGGGTGAAGGGAACCCAGCCAATTTAAAAATCATTTCTCCAGAGACAACAGAAGAAGAAAATTGGTATATTTTGATAATTTTAGGAAAATGAAAAACTGTTCCTTGGTTGTATAGAGGGCGGGGCCCAAAGGTGCAAGCCTGGCTGAGCTTGGATTTCAGCATTGCCCTTTCTTCCTAAAGGAGAGGGGTGGGTACCCAGCTGCATCTCTCCTCTTCTATTCATTCCTTAATTCTGAAGCTTTTCTTTGCGAGTGGGGGACTGGAGTAATGACTGCCTTTCCTAGCCTCGCCTTTGTTCCAAAATGGAAATTGAATGGCAGAGAGGGCCTCGGAACCAGGAGCGGGGAGGTGTGTGTTTGGGTGTGTGAGGAGGGGGAGGGGAGAGTGAGCTGCTGGTGTCAGAAGCACAGTCCTAGAAAACTGGAAATTGGTATTTTTCCTCCTGGCATCGGGGATTCTGGATTTTGTCAATAGATAAAAAGGGTTGGTTAGCAACAAGCTGGCTTGTGATAATTACTGTTTGCCCTCTGTTGTAAGCTCTTAGAGTAAGGCAACCAGGACACAGACCTTTTGAAACTGGGTGTGAAGCTTTTGTCAAGATGCAGACACACACACACACACACACACACACACACACGTCCTCACACATGCTACAAAATGTTGTGGAGAGCCAAAAGACACATCTTTTAAATTCATTTTCTTCGGTTTGAGGATTATGTTCTGAATGAAATTTATGTTTTAAAAGAACAACCCAAAGACCTATCCTTGGGTGGAACATAGTTTCGGGAAAATAAATGAATATTAGTAAGGAACCAACTTACCTATTAAAGATGAATTTCTTTCAAATGATCGGTGAGAGGAAATGCCTGCAAGCTGAAGTTGAGGCTTGCGGCCACAGTGAGGCGATGGAGAACAAAGCCTTTTATGTGAGCCACGTTATGCAAAAGCTCCCTGTGTGTGAGCTGCAGGTACCAGCCCAGTATGAGAGCAGGTAACTGTCACCCTTTCATTCCGCTCTGGTCCCTTATGATATTTTTGGCATCCCAAAATAGATTGAATAAACAATGACGCTTTAAAACGCGTTTGATTTTATACCCACGAGGAACCTTACACTCCTTTAACTGAATCTAGTGTCTGTCATGTCTGGTAAGAATGATTTAAGATTTGCAAATCATTTCCAGTCAGTTTCCCCATGCACACAAGGACCCCCTTCCCTTCTAGGATAAGGGAAAGTCTGTTTTTATTTCAATAGGAAAATGTTGAATTTGTGCTCAGTGCCATGTGTATGTGTCCTAACATTAGTTTCCCTGTGATTCTTATCTAATTTTCATAGCCTGACATCTGCATTCATGATTTTGATATTATCAGACCAGTTATTTCCTATTTGGTACATGGCATTTATCTGTGGTTTACTTAGTTTTATTCTATCATATTTCAATTTGTTATGACTTTATTTAATTTCCAAAGTTTTTAATCTCATATGTGAGATATTGCATATATGAAGGCATCTAGACAATTTAACAATTTGTCTTCCCATTCTAAAAGCCTAATATTTTAGGGGCATTAACTTTTATTTTCATTGTTTTTCTTGTGTCTTTACTCCCTCTCCTTCCCCAATAGCCAAAAGCTTTTCTTGCTGACCATTCTTGTCCTTTTCCTTGCTCCTACTTTTGTCTAGACTGCTACAGATGGAACCAGCATTTCCAGGCTTTTGAGTTTAGGATGTGTTTACATCACAACAGTCTCTCTCTCTCTCTCTCTCTCTCTCTCTCTCTCTCTCTCTCTCTCTCTCACTTGTTTACAGCACCTTCTCCGGGAGGAAGGCGATGGAATGTGCTGAAAGAGCGCGGCCCAGTGAAACTGGCACAACCATGACCTCATGGTAATAGGTGCTTCAGTCTCATTGAGGGAGCTGACATCCTCTCAATGGAGAGCAAACACCAGCAACACGCCCATTCCAGGCCAGAAGCCCTGTTCTTCCCACAGCCACCTCTGCCAACATGGCTCTGTTAAGGTTAAAGGCATAGTTTTCTCTTTTATGTATTTCTTTTCAGGGATCTTGATTCTGGCCAGAAATACAGAGTCAGAAATGAAACTTGGCACAGAATGTTGTAGGACTGAAGGAACAATTTCAGTCCATGCCTCCCCCAGTCCCTGGTTTAAACCATTTTACACATTTTCTAAATGTCATGAGGAAAGGGAAAAAAAATGCTTGTTCGGTAGATTTTTAGTATTCCCTTATGACACATATATATTTGTTGAATTTCACTGTCAGTTAGATGACAGAGAAGAGAACGCTTTTGCACTCCGGCAGTCAAGTAGATGTTACATCTATTTGACTAAATGTGCATTGGGAGCAAGGGTACCCTTCTGTGGAGACAGAGCCGAGGAAGTTGACGGGGGTCCTAGAGTGACTGACAGTTCTTCTCAGTGCTTGGTTTCCTCTTAGCAGATTAAAGTAAAGAACCAGAGATAAAGAAAGCAGTATCTGATCAGTATTACTCCTCAATGCTCTGCTTAGGTAAATCACTAACTGAACACAGGCGTTTAGGACCATTGGTTGCCTCTTTTGTGTCTGATCTCGATGGGTTACAGATGTTAATAAGCTCTTCCACTCACGCCATTATCTGAGGTTTATGAGTCCTTATCAATTTCTGATATCCTCAAAGAATGATTAGCACCAGGAATCTCCAAGCACCCAAAGCAAATATGGGACTGCCAAGTAAGATGGTTGACCTAAAGGCTGAAACCAAGGGAAAGGGTCTATGGGGAAGTCTGGGTGCCTGGTAGGGTAAAGGGAGTCAGAAGGATGAAAGAAAATTCTCAGCTCCTAGTGTTTGTCCATGTAGGTTGCAGATGAGAGCTTATGGGTGTGGGTGGAGGTGGAAGAAATCTGTTTTGCTTTTCTACCTCAGTGCAATGCTGTGTCCCTTATCCTCCCACAACATTGCTTTGAGCTTAAAGCTCTGGGCACTTCCTTGTTAAAATTATACAGGATACTTATTGAAAGCAGGTCTGTAGTGAATTAAAAAGTTCAAAACAATGTGAGCCCAATTAGTTGACTTTATGGAAACATTTTGAATCTAACTTTTGACCTTTGGTCATTCCTCTCCAAAAGATGAACTTTCCTTTTTGTGGTGACATACTCAGCTGTGATATATTTAACTTCCACATTTTAGGGGAATCGTTCGGCAATTTAAACAGAAGAAAAACAGAATCCTCTCTCATTCTGTTGTCAGCTTATATTGTACACAAGGGAAAACGTTTTAAACATTGTTTTCTGTTACAAAATATAACAGAAGGGACAAATTCTATCTATCTATCTGTTTGTCTGTCTATCAATATCTATCTATCTATCTATCTATCTATCTATCTATCTATCTATAGTCTGATTTTTGTGATGCTAATGAGATTTTAAGGGCAACTATTTTATTTATTCATTATTTTTTTTTCTTACTTTGAGACTATGAAACTTCATATAGAATAAATAGGCCTGGAATTCCTAAAGCAAGCTCAGATTTAATTTGAGTTCTACCCTCCTTCCTCAGATTCTTCTTGTTCTGGATGGCAGGAAATGTACTATGATACCTAACTAAATTCATTTATTTTTATTTTTCATTTTTTTCTTGTATTGAAAATAGATTCTTTTCTCATACACTATATTCCAATTATAGTTTCCCTTTCCTCTACTCCTCCCAGTTCCTCCTTACCTCCCTTCTCCACCGGATCCACACCCATTCTGTCTCTCACTAGGGAAGGACAGGTTTCTAAGAGATGACAACCAAATATGACAAAATAAAATAAGATGGAGCAAAAATTTCATTTCAAAGTTGAATATGGAAATCCCACAGTAGGAGAAGACTCCCAAGAGCAGGCACAAGAGTAAGAAACTCATCCTTTCTCACGAGAGGGAATCCCTTGAAAATACAAAGCTCATAGCTATAATATATACACAGAGGACCTGGTGCAGATCCCTGTGCTTGCTGCTTCTGTCCCTGTGAGCTTATATGCACCTTGTTTAGTTGATTCAGAGGACCTTGTAATATTGGTGTTCTAGTAGTGTTTGGTTTTACCCTAGGTCTCTAGGCTATCTAGTCTCTGATTCTTGGTTACCCAAGCAGCTTCAGGACTGGATTCCCTCTCATGGGGTAATTCTTAAATGAAATCAGACATTGGTTAGCTACTCTCACACATTCTTTTCAGGCAGGACAGATTGTAGGTCAGAAGCTTTATGACTGGGTTGATGTCCATGATTATCTTTTGGTAGTCTGCAGAGTACCTTCCCACACCTAAGAGACTAGAATTTAGGCTCCGTGTAGGCACCAGCTTCACTTCGCCATATTTGATGCATTGTGTGGGTGTCATCCTCAGCACTGGACTCCGCTGTCTTTACCAAAACCCCAAGTCTATGGATTTGTAGTTTGGATTATCATTTACTTAATAGCTAATATCTACTTATAAGTGAATGAATACTATATTTTCTTTCTGGGTCTGGGTTACCTCATTCAGAATGTTTTTTTTTTCTAGTGTACCCATTTGACTGCAAATTTCATGATGATGTTTAAAAAAAAATACAAGTAATACTCCATCGTGTAAATGTACCACATTTTAACTCTTCCATTGAGGGACATCTAGGTTGCTTCCAGTTTCTGGCTATTATAAATAAAACTGCAGCAAACATAGTTGAACAAGTGTCTTATGGTAGAATGGAGTGTCCTTTGAATATACGCTTAAGAGAAGTATAGCTGTATCTTGAGGTAGATCAATTATCAACGTCCTGAGGGACCATCGTATTGATTTCCATCGTGACTGTACATGTTTGCACTCCCACCATCAATGGAAAAGTGTTCCCTGTATTCCGGATTCTCACCAGAATGGACTGTCACTTGTGTTATTGATCTTAACCATTCTGACAGGTGTAAGATGGAATCTCAGAGAGATTTGATTTGTATTTTCCTGATGGCTAAGCATGTTGAACATTTCTTTAATTGTATCTTGGCCATTTGTAAACTCATGAGTTTACAAATGCATAGCTGGACTTTTTTATCTTCTTTTCTTCCTTTCCTGTCTCCCTGCTTTCCTATCTCCCCTTTGCTCAGTACTTTTAATTTGTAATCAATAGACAATGAAAACATCACTGATCCTTAGTGATGTGAAAATACAGGCTGCTGTTTTGTATATAGGTATTCTCCATTATGCTTCTATTTCTGTTTCACATGCAGCATTAATCTAACTTCTCCTCCTTAAGACTTGCCCCTAGTTTGGTCCTATCTTTGACTTTCTCCTTTTCTATCTCGGAGGCAGTCTTTTCCTTGTCTGCACCTCTTCCATCGTGAAGCATCCTTCCTCAATAAGACATCCCAAATCAGGAAGTTGCTGCTTTGTATCTCCCCATTGATTTATATCTATACTAGTCCAGTGCATGATGAGGACAGAGGATGTAAATGGACATTTTCTGCCCCAACCGCCTATTCCCAAATACCTGGAAGCTACCTCCCAAATTACCACACAGAGGCTTATATTAATTATAAATGTTCGGTGGATAGCTCAGGCTTGTTACTAACTAACTCTTACATTTAAATTATTATCTATGTTTAGCCACATGACTTCGTACCTTTTCCCAATGCAACATTCTCATCTTACTTCTCTGCATTTGCTCACAACTCTCTGACTCTTCCCAGAATTCTCCCAATCTGGCTTTTGCCCCCAGTCTCTTCCTGCCATTGGCCAGTCAGCTTTTTATTAGCAAATGAGAGTAATGCATGTTCATAGTGCAAAAAAGGATTGTTTCACAGCATCTGGATGACACGAGCTGTCTTCCTCAGCTGCTCTCTACCATGTTGGGGGATGTAGAGGGGGAGGCTTGCTCCTAGTGAGCTCCAGGGATCGATCTCTCTCCATTCCTTACCCCCAGGTCTCTGCTCTCCAAACTCAGGTCCTCATGCTTAGCAAATAGTTTACAAACTGAGTATTCTCCTAGCCCCCAGGCCCTATTTCATAGAAAGTTACTTGTGACAATTATTTTCTTGTCACTTTTCTTTAAATTATTTAAACTTTTTCCAGGTAGTAATGGCGTGATAACTTTGGTGAATCAAATGATTATTTTTAAAAAGTTATTTGAATAACCTAACACCAAATAAAACACTTTGGTTGTTCTTCCTGTTGTTTTAAGTTAAATTGAATAGTGACTACTGGCAGTCTATTGTTTTCATGTTAGACGTGTTGGATGAATAAACAGATATACACCAAAAACAGTGGATCGATCAATAAATATTGAACTAAGTTTAAGATTAAGTAAATATTCCAAATCTCAATTCTCTATATAACATTATCAGTAGCTAATTTAAAATCTACCTGAAAATGACTGCAAAACACAGTGAGTGCTTGAAAATCAACAATTTCATCCCTTAACTATATAGATCTTTAAGTTTAAAGAAGACTTATAAGTAAGCATAGGTATGCGCTGTTTGAGGCAGAATAATTGTGTTAGCATGAAGCCTTTGCATTTCATGCTCATTGTTATTGAAGATGCTTAGGGCACTGCCACAACAACCGTAACCATTCATTTCCCTACTGTAAACACCCCCACTGTGATAGATTGGAGATGCTGTAGCACTGTGATGATGTGAGTTGGTAGGAGAAACGATCTGACACTCTGGACTGGAAAGCACCTCAGCATCATTTCCAGGAGCAAAACGACAACTAAATAAGGCCCTCTGCGGTGGTTTAAAGAAAATGGCCCCCATAGGGAGTGGCACTATTAGGGGTACAGTCTTGTTGGAGGAACTGTGTCACTGTGGGATGGGCTTTGGGGTCTCTTTTTACTCAGTGTGACAGTCAGTTGGTGTCCTGTTGTATCTGAGTCAACATGTAGGGATCTCAGCTACAACACCACATCTGCCTGCATGATGCCATGCTCCCTGCCATGATGATAATGGACTGGCTTCTGAAACTGTAACCAAGCCCCTTCAATGAAATGTTTCCATATATAGGAGTTGCTGTGGTCATGGTGTTCTTCACAGCAATAAAAAAGACACTAGCTTTGGTGTTTTACTGCTGTATTTATGTATCTTATCTCTAAAATTTGCAATTTAGTTGTTTTCCATGTATTCTCTCTGGCAGGATGAAAATATTAGTATGAAGCCCACTTCATATTACTCCACCTACATATTTTGGTGTATAGAAGACCCTATATCCTTACAACTCACTGTGTAAAATAGGCAGAAAATGTTTTTAGGATTCAATTAGGAAACACTGTCCTGTGGCATATAGCAAGAAACAGATCTAATTCTTTCATTTACAACCTGCACTTCTTATTGTTTGAACAAACATTTCAATCTTCAACTCACAATGTTTTTATTAGAGTACTTCTTAGCCCACTTACTCTGTCATCTTGTGTTTCACAGAGGAATAAAATGAAGTTGGTGGTATGTGAATGTGTGATTATCCTATAAGACAGTTACATACATGTGCACACACACACATGTACATACTGCCACATGCAAGCATGCGTGCATACAGCAGTTTTTTTATAATTGGAATCAATTGTTATTAGAGCCATTGGATTTTTATTTAACTTAAAAACATTCTACAAAGTTCCGTATGAGAAATGTAGTATTCAACTCAATTTATATGAAAAATTGTAAATACTTTATGACAATGAAACATATGAAGTTAAAAATACAGTTAGCTCCTTATCTACAGTCTTTTATCTGTAATTTCATCACTGTGATTTAATCTTTGAAATAGTACAAACGTTACTGAATACAATACAGCACTCCCACTGTCATTATTCCCTGGAGGATGCAATGCAGCAGACCAAATGGCTTTTTTGATAAAGTGTATGGTGAGTGTTGCAGCAGAGGACGGAGTGGCCTTTGGTGACACCTGGGAGTTTGTTGTTTGCTTGTGTATCACTAATTCATTTTCTCCTTTGAGTGGGAAAACACTGAATGACTGTGGTTGGTACCCAAATTGGACGCAGTGACAACTTTGTACCTGTCTGTGCTTTCTGATTTCAGAGACTCGTGTGGCCTTTACAGAGAGTATCATGGGGACTTAGGGGCTCTAAAGTCCTTTATCGTAAAAGAAAGTATCACTGAAAACGAGTTACTTGGATTTGAAATACAATCTTCGCCTTTTTCTTCCTAATGTGTCTGGATTTTAAATAACAGCACAGTGCTTTGTAACCCTGAGAACTTACTGGCTCTACAGGAGAGTGCGCTTATGTGCCTGGAGATACGTCGTTGCATTAGATAGTCTAGATTGTTGAATCTAGGCTGGAGATGTAGCTCAGTTGGTAAAGGTTTTGCCTACCATGCATGAAGACCTGCAGTAGATTGCCAGCATAGCAGAAAGATGGTAGGGTGGTGAATGCCTGTAATCCCAGGGCTCTGGGTGAAAGCAGGGGATCAGAGATTCAGGTCAACTTTTGCAGCATAGCTAGTTGAGACCAGCCTGGGTGACATGAGGTCCTGTTAAAAAAAATAAGGGTTTCAAATTGACAAATAAAACTTGTATATTATTAAAGTGTTCCTTCTGTGTCCCATGTTCTGCTACTAAAGGAGCTTCAAGTGTTCAGATTTTACTGATTATATGTTAATATAAAGGTATTCAGTGGAGACAAGATGTATCAGTAAGCCAGCTGAGGCAGGCAGCCAATGAGGGACGTTCCTAAAGTAGCTTGCTGGGAAGCAGGTTTGGGATTCTGTAGTTTGGTCCCATACTCAGCCCCTTCTTAAGGCACATCTCACCCTGGCTCTGCGTTCCTAGGCTGCCTTATATTTTTATTTTTTGAGCTAAAGGTAGAGGAAAGTGGCAGCTGTACCTGCCCAATCTTGTGACTCAGTTGGCTTTCACGTGGATAATAAAAGAGGGAGGGACTCGGAATTTAGGGCCCTTCCAAGTAGCTGTGTGCCAGCTTCTCTGCTGAAGCCCAGAGACTAAATCTGGTCCAGGAAACACTTATAGCTTCTGCTCCAGGGGCATTCCTGTGTTTTGGATCTCATAGGAGAGAAGCTTCAACTCTGGGGAGGAATGCCCAGACCCAGGGGACTTGGATAGCCAAGGAGTTTTGCTCTGACCTTGAATCATCATCACTGAAGCCTTCAGGTTGACTGAGTTTGTGTTTAAACTTGGTACTCTGCATAAAGAGAGTCCATTAAAAATAGCCAGGTTGGATTTTTTTTCTGATATACAGCACCATAAAATTTTTCTCAAAAATAGTTTCTGTGTCTCCTCCAGCCTTGGCATTTTTAGTTAAAGGAAGTGAACTAGAAAGCCTGTAGGCCGCTGTCTATGCCTGGTTCCCACTTACCTTCCCACTCCTACTTCCCTTCCTGTTTTTCTGCCTACAGTGCTCTATCCTTCTTGTGTTTTTGCTTTTTCTAAGGAAATGGCAAATTAAATGAGAATTAGGTGTTGCCGTGGTTACTGTGTTCAGTAGCACTCCACCTGCGCCCACGCTGCTTAGGCATGGTAGAATGTTCTGTAGACAAATATTTGAAAGGCATGACAAGCATCTTGGAGGAAAGAAATTAAGCAGAAACCATGCTTAAATATTTAAAGAGAAACATATTCTCTCCTGCTGCAAACCGAAACTCCAGCACTCTCTGGGGAATGAAAGGATTCTAACATTTTCTGTTAGAGAGTGCCTTGCTGTGTTTCCTGATTCTCCAGATGAACATATTTAATTGACCATCGGAGTTGGAGTGACCATTTTGTTACCGAGAAGGTGGCTGGCATATATTCCTTACAGGATTTGACCTACAGTTGGATAACAAATTCTGTGCATGGTTTTCTCAGAAGTTTCTTCATGTAAAGCCATTTACATGGAAAAACAGTCTTAACTGCACACCAGCAAGCTAAGCCTGGGGAAGCAGCTCTTGTTAGATAAATTATTCTCTCCCTTTCCTGTTGGATTTGACCTATTTTGATAGTCTGAAATTTCAAGATTGTCTGTCAAGAGTTAAGACTGAGTACAGTTCTGTACATATTCCCTTACATGAGAAGGACTCACTGTGTCCTTGCCACTTAAAGCTGGCTTGATCCAAATGTTGTTTGATGTGCATCTAATTATTCATCAGTGTATTTATCTAATAAATGAAGGTTTCAGGTCCTGAAGGTAAAGTAGGTACTTTTCTGAGTATGAAGAATTCCGGGAGAAGCCATGCAAATTCTTGCATTCAAAGAACCAATATGTTTTATCAGCAGGGCACAGAAGTTAGCAAGGAAAACAAAAACGAGCATACTTCAGATACAAATAGATGATACAAGAGATCTATAACAAAAACATTGAGTTTGGTTCCAGTGGGATGCACTGCCTTTGTAGGAAAGAGTAATAAACATACAGCCATAGAAGTGTTTGAGTGTTGAAGCAGAGGGAGGGATCTTAAGGCAAGCAGAGACCTTGCACAGCTGAGAACCATAAAGAAGAGCAATTACATCCAAGTCTAATGAACCTGGGGAATCTAATAAAACAGGAGAGTACAGCAGGAGGCAGATGCCAGACCTCCTGACTAGCCTCCATCACAGTTTGACTTGTATTTTACTTGCAGCAATCAAATTTTTGAGGTTGTAAAACCAGATTATTTTTGACAATCCTTCACAGCTTTCAGAGATTAATTATATGTTCTCAATCCCTTTAGAAAGATTTGTATCTTATTCACTAATTTGTTAAATCACAAGAGAGAAACAATTTCGAAAATTAGAAGCTAGTGGTAAGGATTGGAGTAATAATTTGATCTAACATAACATAAACAGATACAATGAAATTACATTCTTTTTCTGTTAGAAGATTACATGCATACTTAATTTAAACCTCTCAAAAGCCCTTTTTGTACCCACATTAAAATTTTCAAAGAAATTTAAGCAAAACATTACAAATCTATATTTGGGAGACATAGACAAAAAAAAAACCAATTCCATTCTCAACATAACAATATTCCTTGAGTATCTTTCCATAACAGTTTCAATCATAAACTGTCATGTGCCAAGGAACAAGCTGCAGGGCACAGAGGGGTACTAGCTGGGGAGTATTTCCTGCTTCTTAGAGGCAGTGGTGAAAACCTCCCAAGAATTCCAGTGAGCTGGTCTCTTCCATGATGATCTTGGATCATCCGTCAATGAATAATCAGTGTTCTTTCTGTGCATATTTCCCTTGCAGTAAAGTTTTGGGTTCACATTTTAGTTATTTGCACATGTGATGCATTGCTCATCTGGACTTATCATTAAACAATGTGCTTGATATTTTATCACTTAAATACTTTTGGCATGATTTGAAGCTGTTTTCTTCTCTCAGCTTGTCTTTATTATGAGGTAAAATATTTACTCATTTCTCCCCTTGCATAATTATTTCTACCAGGCATTTTCAAAGCATAGACAAAATATAGAGTGATGGCCATAGGCATATTCAGATCTGATTTGAAGTGAAAATGTCATTGCCTAGGTACAACTGGAGAGGTATAAAACAAGAGACTGTGACCATAATATTGTAGCAAAGGCACAAAGACATTATATGGAAAGGTTTAAAAGTGTCATTAGCCATGATCAAAAGAAGATGCGACTGTATTCCATCAAAGGAAATTCAATTTTGGTAAATCAGCATTTTTATTTTACAATGAAATATAAAACTACTCTTGATTTTTATTTGAGCTTCTTTCCTCTACTTCCATTATTTTAAGTCTTACTTTATAAAATGAATCACTTCAGTACAAAACCATTAACTGTATCCATCAATATCTAACAGCTGCAGTTATTTAAATGTTCACATAGTAATAGCAAATGGAATGGCTGAGCGGTGGTGGCACACGCCTTTAATCCCAACACTCAGGAGGCAGAGGCAGGCGGATCTCTGTTAGTTCGAGACCAGCCTGGTCTACAAGAGCTAGTTCCAGGACAGGCTCCAAAACCACAGAGAAACCCCGTCTCAAAAAACCAAAAAAAAAATGGACAAATAATTTCAATGCATATTAAATTATGAATAATGTTTTTAGGATTACATTCAACTATGAGCTGTTTAATATTGAGCTATTACTAAACATCAAACAAAAAATAAAACATTATGTAAAAGGTTTGGTGACAAAATGAAACAAGAAAATAATGAGCTTCCATTGATGTATACAGTCCTATTCATGTCAGAGAATATTAAATATACAAACCATTCTTCTTCTGTTGATGCTAGTAATGTAGACAGCAAATTGAGAATTAAGAATATTCTGAATGATGATATAAATTAGTCAGTATGCAAATTCAGAAGTGAAATTCATCACCATGTGCAGGAGTGAAAGACTTCAGGAAGGAAATCACATATGATGTGGGTCCCAACGAGGCTGGACTTAGACAAGAACCTAGGAAGGACAATATTGAAAGCAAAGGGACTCAGGTAACGATGAGCAGAGCACACTACATGGCATGACTGGGTTTCAGGTTTGTGGATCCTCACACACTGACTGTATGTAGAATCTTTGATTTTATGACATCGTCAGAGCTGGTGACCCAGGAATAACAGTTGTGAGTGTGGTGTGATGATGTATTGGAATTGGCAAGGGAAATCTGAGAGGAAAGAGTGGTAGGTCTAAAATTTCTATAATGTGATTTAGAGACACAAGCCTATTAAAAGTAGGAGACTAAGGGCTCTTTTGGAAGTATGGTTATAGACATTTTCACAAGTAATTTGGAAAAGATCAGTATGAAAAATGTAAGTGTGAGATTCTGGCAGAGCTGGCATGGAGAAAGATAGACGTGGGGAAGTCAATAAAGGTAGAATAATATCAGTTCTTATTGGGGTTGTTCCACATGCATACGCAATGCACACTGTTTTTTTTCCCCCAAAAGACTTTAAAAATAAAAGAACTAATGGCTATTCATTTTTCTGATTTCTGAATTCTTTCCTTGTACTTTTAAAGGGTAACTTTATTTTTAATTGTCCCATTAAATTAATAGTGAGGTCATTTGACACTTTTAGAAATGAGTCAACTGTGAGACAAGAGCGTCCCATGACAACTACCTGAAAGATCCTGATACCAATTAATGTGACTTGATAATGATTCTTAGACACAAGTAATCAAGGGATCAAGGAGCGTGACAGGGTAAATGACAAAATTCTTTAAAGATTAGGGAACATAGGAAAAAATAATGTCATGAAAGAAAGGGGTAAATATAGAATCCCAGGTAATCAGGTTGTCAGCAGCTTATTCTACTTTGTCAGTATCTATGTATGAGTTTGGTTGTTTTCACCATTATTCTTATGGCTTAGAGTCAAAGAGAAGAAGAAAGTATAGCAAGTTGTATTTTAAACAGTGAAACTTAGACAACATGTTGACTGATGGTCAAAGACATGGTCAGAACTGATTTGAATAAGAGGCATCATTGTCCATAGACAACTATAGACTTGTGTCCATGGTATTATAGGAAAATGTACAAAGTAAATCAGATGTTAGAAGGAAAGGTTTTAAAGCATTTTTATGAGAGAGAGGGGTGACTGAGGGAAAGAGGCAGAGACAGAGTTAGACAGAGAAGATCTGTAAATAAGTACATAATGGCAGCTACATATTTAACCTTCATTTTTCTATTGATTAATTATTTTAAGGTTTAAAAAATAGATTATATGATATGAGGCTCTTTCCCATATCACAAAATACTTCAAAGCCATAAAAACTACTGCCAACAGAGATTTTGCAATTAATTAAATAATCAGAACTCTGCTTCCTATGATGAAAATATGCTTCATCATGGAGTTAGCCACAATGGTTTTATTTAGGATTTTTCTGAAAACATAACTGAAAAAAAACCTATAATGACATTTATCTTTCTCTGAGATCCTCATAATTGAAGAGAGGATGGCATAGCTTTGTGGGGAGTCCATACTCATAATTCAGCTCAGAGCTTTGGGTTATGCTAGACACATCTGGAACGTACTTCTGCTCAACAAAGAGCTACTCACTATAGCAGAGCCAGGACAGCTCTTTCTCATGCTGCTTCTTGTGTCAGAGTCCTCAGGATGAAGTGAATACTTAACCTACACCATGACTCCTGGGAGTTAACTATCTCATTATATATCACCTGCACAAAATCTAAGTGTACACATTTTAAAGCATGATGTATTTAGCACAGAAACCATATTGCAAATTAGTGACAGTTGTGTTATGTAACTTTGTAATATAATCCAATAATAGAATTGAAAAAAAGTTCCAAAGCTAAGCGTGTTTATAAATGGCATTTTTATTAAAGGCTTAATAGACACAGGTGTGGATATTAGTATTACTATATACTATATAATATTATTATATTACATTACTCCAAAATCTTGGTATCTAAATTCACCTCTTAAAGAGATAGATGTTCAGTTCCTAGGAATTGGAACCCTATCTCAAGTGAAACAAAGCACGATATGGGTTGAATACATAGGGCTAGAAGGGTACAGAGGAAAACTGAGGCCATTTATAGCAAATATTGCTATAAATTTGTGGGGTCGTGACCTATTGCACCAATGGAATACCCAGATTAACATTCCTACATATGTTTTGGGGGAAGATATTATAGACAAAAGTCACCAGTCATTCAGGCTGTACAAAAACACAAAGCAAGTGACAAACCTTCAGAAGTACTAATGGCCCTGCCTTTAAAATGGTTAACTGGAAAACCAATATGGGTTAAACAGTGGCCTCTAAGCTGCAGGCTTTAGAACAGCTGGTACAAGAGCAACTAGATGCTTGCCATATGGAAGAATCTACCAGCCCTTGAAATAATGGCTCTCTCTATCAAGGTATCTCTTTCACTGCTCTTCCTCTCTGTCCTTCCCCCAACTTGATCATCCTGTTACCTCATGTTCTCATCACCCATTCCCTCCTGTCTCTTCACTATCCCCAGTTTACCCAGGATTTCTTACCTATTTCCCTTTCCTAGGGCAATCCATGTGACCCTCTGAGGGTCCTCCTTGTTCCCCAGTTTTCCTGGGGCTGTAGATTATGGCCTGGTTATCCTTTGCTTTACTCCACTTATGAGTGAGTACATACTGTGTTTGCCTTTCTGGGTTTGAGTTAACTCATTCAGGATGATTCTTTTCTAATACGATCAATTTGCCTGCAAGTTTCATGATGTTTTGTTATTTACCACTGGACAGTACTTCATTGCATAAATCTACCACATTTTCTCTATTCAGTCTTTGGTTGAGGGGCATCTAAGTAGTTTCCAGGTTCTGGCTACGATGACTAATGTTCCTAGGGATATAGCTGAGTAAGTGTCCTTGTGGTATGACTGAACATCCTTCTCTGGGTTTATAGCCAAGAGTACTGGATATGCTGATTCTTGAAGTAGATTGATTCCTAAATTTCTGAGACACTACCATACTAATTTCCAAAGTGGCTGTACAAGTTTGCACTCCCACCAGCAGTGGAGGAGTGTTCCCCGTACTCCACACCCTCTGCAACATAAGCTGCCATCAGTGTTTTTGATCTTAGCATTCTAACAGGTGTAAGATGGTATCTCAGAATCTTTTTGATTTGCATTTTCCTGATGACTAAGGATATTGAGCAATTTTTAAAATGTTTTTCTGCCATTTGGAGATTCTTCTGTCAGAATTCTGTTTAGATCTATGCAGTATCTTTAAATGGGATTATTTGATATTTTGATGTCTAGTTTTTTGAGTTCTTTATGTTTTAGAGATGAGCCCTCTGTCAGATGTGGAGTTTATGAAGATCTTTTTCAATTCTTTAGGCTGCCATTTCATCTTATTTACTGTGTTCTTTACCTTACAGAAGCTTTTTATTTTTATTTTTTCCAAAAAAAGTTTTTTGGAAAAGTCTGTAATGGCTCTTAGAAGGATTTCATTTTAGAGTTAAAAAATGCCAGTCTCAGAAGCACAGGCATTATGCAGTTTTATTCAGATGCAGAATGTAAAATGAACGTCATTGCAATAGTAGATAGCAGGAGATACAGGCCACTTGGTGGAGTACTTACCTACAATGCATGAAGCCCTGCCCTCAAGCCGCTGTACCACATAAATCGGAGCATGTTGTCATAAACCTGCAATCCCATCTAACAAGAGGTGGATCCAGGAAGATCCAGAATTCAAGGTCATCATACAACCTTGCAGGCAGGCCATTTCCATGTAAGACCATGAGAAAAGAAGAAAGAGAGAAAAGAGGAAAGGAAGGAGGGAAAATGAGAGAGAAGACAGATGGGCATGTAGTGGAATGAATAGTAAGTACAGAAAATGTAGTGATTGGAGTGCTGGAGAGGAGATGGTACCAGGGGATATAAGATTGAAGTTATGTATATGGAATAAATTTGATCCATCTAGTCTATAATGTGGTAGTTACAGATGATGATGATGTCTTTTGTTTTTGAGGGATTCTAGGAGAGTTAAGTATTTATACCATAGATATGCTAACTACAGGAAGAGATAGGTGCATGTTCAATTTTATGTTAAGTCAAAGAAATGTATTTAAAAAATAAATAATTTGTTTTTATTCTGTCACTCATTAGATTTATAAAATTTAATAGTTAAAATGTAATGGTTTGTCCTGTCCCTTTAAGAGACAAGCCCACCTACTCCCTCCCCTGTCCACTGAGGCATGTGGATTTTCCTTCAGCTTCCAGCCTGAGCTCCTTCTTTTTCATCTCTATCTCTAAAGAGATAGCTTCTTTTCTCCTCTCCTCTCCCACCCTCCTCTCTCTCTTTCTCTCTGTCTCTCTGTTTCTCTTTCTCTCTCTTTTTCTGCTCTCCCCCATCTTCCCTTTACCCTTTTCCCTTTCCCCTTTATATCCCACTAAATAAACACGACCTTTCTCTACATGCCGTGCCTATGCATCTCTATTTCTCACCCACCGCAGCTCCTCGTGGGACCAGCTGACTCTCTGAGGTTTCTAACTCACCATGCAGCTCTTTGCCTGGGACCCGCTGCCCCTTATGGCCCTCTGCCCACTGTCGGCCCTCGGGGAATGACACCATTTTATTTTTATCATTACATAAGACATTTAAATTTTTGCCCAAATATCTTGAAGTGTCATCATTTAATATCTATCAAATGTCTTTGTATTTCCAAGATTGCAGAGATGCAACTGCAACTTAGAGAGTGGGATTTCTTGGTGTGACTTCACATCCCTTCAGATTCACTTTTTACTGTCATTTCTATGAGCCCTCACTGCTACTCTGTTTTATTTGTCATTGATAAGACTACATTCTTGGTCTATTAAGTCCACAGCCACATATAATTAAGATCTATCTGTATTCATGTCAATACTACTCTGAATAACTTGACTGGTGTGTGTGTGTGTTTTCACAAAAGAAAACTTACATACATAACTTTATCAATGAAGTATCTGGAAGTTGAATTTGAGTTCTCTTTTTTAAGTTATTATCTTTTTTATTGATTTTTATTGAGCTCTACATTTTTCTCTGCTCCCCTTCCTGCCTCTCCCCTCCCTTTCAACCTTCCCCCATGGTCCCCATGCTCCCAATTTACTCAGGAGATCTTGTCTTTTTCTACTTCCCATGTAGATTAGATCTATGTAACTCTCTCTTAGTGTCCTCATTGTTGTCTAAGTTCTCTGTGATTATGATATGTAGGCTGGATTCTTTGCTTTATGTATAAAAACAACTTATGAGTGAGTACATGTGATAATTGTCTTTCTTTGTCTGGGTTACAGAAAAAAATGATGTTTTCTAGCTCCATCCATTTCCCTGCAAAATTCAAGATGTCGTTATTTTTTTCTGCTGTTAGTACTTCATTGTGTAAATGTACAACATTTTCCTTATTCATTCTTTGGTCAGGGGGCATTAGGTTGTTTCCAGGTTCTGGCTATGACAAACAAAGCTGCTATGAACATAGTTGAGCACATGTCCCTGTGGCACAATTGAGCATCCTTTGGATATATACCCAAAAATGGTATTGCTGGTTCTTGAGGAAGGTTCTTTCCTAATTTTTTGAGAATTTACCACACTCACATTCAAAGGGGCTGTACCAGCTTGCATTTCCACCAGCAATGCAGGAGTGTTCCCTTTTCCCCACAACCTCTCCAGCATAAGTTGTCATCAGTGTTTTTGATCTTGGCCATTTTTACAGGTGTAAGATGGAATCCCAGAGTTGTTTTGATTTGCATTTCTCTGATGACTAAGGATGTTGAACATTTTCCTTAAGTTTCTTTTGGCCATTTTAGATTCCTCTGTTGAGAATTCTCTGTCAGACCACTTCCTAAATATAACCTCAGCAGCACAGACACTGAGAGAAAAAAATAATAAATGGGACCTCCTGAAACTGAGTAACTTCTGTAAAGCAAAGGATGTAGTCAACAAGACAAACTGACAGCCTACAGAATGGGAAAAGATCTTCACTAACTCCACATCAGACAGGGATCTGATCTCTAAAATATACAAAGAACTCAAGAAATTGGTCATCAAAATAACAAATAATTCAATAAAAAATGGAGTTCTCTTTTAAAGAAAAGATTTATGTGTTCTTAAAAACTGAGAGAAACCATGAATAAAATACTCTCTCTGCTTCACAGAAAATGTCAGGCTTAGCATTCATAGAGTTTTGCGTCCAATTAGACAATCTCAACACTTAGAAAAAAACACAGCCTCTCTCTTGTTAACATACAACTAAGTGATTCACAAACTACATTATTGTTAACTTATTCCTGTACTTGGGACTGTCATGAATAGCATGAATACAGAGGCATGTGTCAACTTTGATACAGAATACTGTGTAACAGTTTCCTCTGACACTGAATCATTCCATCTTACAGGAAAGTTTTCTTAGCAGGAAATTAAACAACTCAAAGTAGCTTCAGGAAGTCCCTAACACTGACAAGATTTGCTAGAGCCCTCTCTGCCAGAGAAAGCAACAAAAACTGAGAATCTCTCTCAGACTAACAGGTAAGCTGTGCAAGGAAGGAAGACTCAGGCAAGCCAAGCTACAAAGAAGACTCTCTGAGACCAGATCAGCTGCCTAGAAGAAGCAGAAACCAGCCATGATGCTTGGGAGAGGTTAAGACCAGAGTTATTTAGAGAGGACGTTTTTTACCTTGTACTGCATGCAGACTGTGCAGTGTACTCCAGGTTTCCCTGCTTTGTGAGCTGTCACTCATGCTGGGGTGGCCTTGGTGCTGTCTTTGAGACATTTCTGCTTCCCTGAGTAATCCCTCACCCTTACACTTTCTCCTGTAAGTAACGCAATAAACCAAACCAGTTCACCAAGTTTGACTTTGGTGGTATCTATACATTGGTCTGTCATGGGTTCCCTCTCTGGGGTAAGTAGATGTGTATGTTGAGTATCCCCAGGAAAAGTTTTGTCATACAATTATCAATTTCTGATCTTTTTTATAAGTTACTCTACACAATAAAATTTTAATCATGATAAATTTATAAACATTCTATTGCACTATGATTAGCACTCAAAATCATTGTATGTGGGCCATGCACATTTTATAAAATGGTTAAGTTTTGCCGGGCGGTGGTAGCGCACGCCTTTAATCCCAGCACTCGGGAGGCAGAGGCAGGAGGATCTCTGTGAGTTCGAGGCCAGTCTGGTCTACAAGAGCTAGTTCCAGGACAGGCACCAAAAACTACAGAGAAACCCTGTCTCAAAAATCCAAAAAAAAATGGTTAAGTTTTAGATGTTTATTTTTGAAAAATAAGATAATTTAAATTTCTAAGTGGATAATATTCACATGTGAAGGTATATTTTTTATTTGTTTTTTTTTGTTTTGTTTTTCGAGACAGGGTTTCTCTGTGGTTTTGGAGCCTGTCCTGGAACTAGCTCTTGTAGACCAGGCTGGTCTCGAACTCACAGAGATCCGCCTGCCTCTGCCTCCCGAGTGCTGGGATTAAAGGCGTGCGCCACCACCGCCCGGCCTATTTTTTATTTGTTTGTATAATATCTATAATAACATTTGTTCTCATTTATTTATCATGATTCCCACATTTTGCCAAGAAAACTGTGAATGAAGGAAGCTCTCGGTAAACATTTTAAAGGAACTTATAAGTAGTTTTAAATCAATCTGTTTAGGAGAAAAAACTTAGCAAAATATTTTGTATTATGATACAAAATATCAAAAGCAGAAATGGTGTCTTCTCTTTGAGTGGTAAAGTTCGGGGTGATCAAGACTAATTCTCTCTCTTTTTAAATATCCACTCTTATAGAACACTCAGCCTTGCCTTTTAAAGATATAGCAAGCTTGTAAATGCCTTCTCTCTGAGGTCTTCCGAAAGTCATCTGACGTTCTGACCTTCTAGCTCCTGATCTACAATGTGAGGGAATATGTTTAATTACCTCCAGCATAGCTTCATATTCTGTGGTTCACTGGAAGGCAATACAGTAGCTCAACACCCGGGCACATCAGTTCATCCTGTTAGTAGCTGCCTGCTCTGCCAAGCCTGTACTAGTTAGAATGCTGGACAAACAAGGTTTTCATTAGAGAAGACCAAATGTCACAGAGGAGGGCGAGACAGATGAGGAGCCTTTGGGAGGAAACAAATTTACTCATTGAGACCATCTACTTTACAGTCAGCAAGTGCTTATTAAAAACCAATTAGGTGGCCCTTACTGTGAATGCCATATTAGAAATATGAAGAACATAATTAGATTGTTTCCTTCCCATCCAGGAGCTTGTTCAGTGAAGGGAAGCAGTCACCTCACGCTCTTTTGGTGACTGTCAGTCTGTAAGTAAGTAGCTCACCACTAGCTTATCTGATTAAAACCACCTGACAACGTCCTGAGGTAGAGGCTTAAACGACAGAAGGTTGGCTCATCCTCACCTGCGTAGCATGTTCAAGGCCAGCCTGGCATACATTAGACACAGTCTAATAAAAAAGAGACAAAACAGAATAAATTAAAAAAACACTGAAGAAAGAAATGTACACATGATAAACCTTAATTTAAGAAGAGCCACCCCGTGATATGGTCATGAGTTAAAATGACAATTTTTGTTCGCTTTGTATGAAAATGTGATTTTTTTTAGCACATAGCTGTACATAAAGATATAAGTAATCAAAACTTTGGAAAAGACTAGGTTGAGGCCAAACGATGCAGAGAAACCTAACCCTGTGCCTTTATCACTGCACTTTAGGGAGCTGTTGTGTTGTTAAGGCAATCATATCAAGAGACAATAAATGTTTATATTCACTAATCTGCATGATCACGTTTTATTTACTTGTGTAGTAAGTCTTAAAATAGCCCAGCAGATTTACTATAAAGAAAACATTTCTCAGGGACCCATCAGGTTTCTTGTTGCCTGCAGATGATGTACAAAGTCCTTTTGAGTCCTCTGAGAATGTCTTTGACTTGCTGTGTCCTTGGAGGACATGACGCTTTGCCAAAGGAGGCACAGCTAAAGCAATTACTGTACCGCTTTCACAGTGGAGGGCAGCTGTTTGGAGCTATAATTAAAATGTAAATTATCGAACGGGAATAATGAGAGCTATTCCTTTCAAACCATCTCCAGTGCAATCAGAGTGAGAAAGGAGTTCAGGGAGACTTCCTATGATGAACAAGTCACAGATGATGAAGTGAGAAGCTGAAAGGGAAGTGATTTATAAGAAACAACGTGGTGGACACAACCCATGGATTGTATCGGATTCTGGGAAGCTGAATCAGTCAAGAGACAGACTTTCAGTTCTGCTGGGCCTCCATCCAGATCATGCGATAACTGTGCATGGAACCCAGGCACCACATCCCTGCCTCACATCAGGGCTGTGAATCGACCTCCAGTGGTAGCAGCATGAGGTGCCTTTCAGTCAAATGTAGTTTCCTGAACTGAAACAGAGGACCTTTAATAGAACGTCACACGAGAGCAGAATAGGAAGATTATAATCGTACTCAGGGGTTGTATACTGATCACAATAGGGAAACCATGAACTCTTTCCAGCGTAAGGATTTTCATGAGTCAGTTGTTTCTGTTACCTTTGTGCTCATGTTTGCGTGCTTTATGGAGCTTCAACTGTCCGAATCAACGCCGCAATAAGTCAAAGTAGCTTATGTTCCTTTGGCTATACACATTAAGTCTTGAAATTCAATGTCAGTCAGACATAGTGGCTCTGAAATGAACTTAGGAACTGTAAAACATTGATTTATAGCACTCTTACAAAAAAAAAAACAAAAACTATTAAATTGAAGTATAAAACCTGAACCTCAAATTTTGGATGGTATGAGGTACCATACAGGTTGCTGTGAAATATTGATTAATGGTTATATCTTTTGTATGACTGTAACATCATTAAGGATGTCATATTCAAGTAGCTAAGGATTGGAGTTCAGTTCGTTAACTTAATGGAATAAGAGCTAAGAGAAGGTTTGGTATGTCTGTTCAAACACTGGTGTAGCGTTTCCACTGACAGAGTTTTAGCAAGCGTCTGTGTTTGGCCTGTGTCCCAGTCTGCACATTCAGCTGGGGCTTCTTCCCTGAAAACCAGGCTCACAGAGTCAAGGACCTGCCGGTGCTTTCACACCTACCCCTGGGCAGCAGAGAGCCCCACGTTTGTGGGGAGCTGACTTCAGCAGCCAGCATGCTCCATCCTCTTTCAGTCCCATCTGATACCATGGTGCTGTTCCCAGTAAGAAACCACAAGTTATCACAGGCTTCTAAATATACATTTCCTAAATATATATCTTTCCACTCTCCCCTTTTCATCTTTACTCTCATTGAATTTTTTTCTGGACCTTTCATCTAAAAATGAGATATTTGATTTCCATGCCTCCAGTCTTTTCCCATGAAGTTCAGACCTTGTATGAACCGGTGCTCTTAGAAACTGCTTTTTTTTTTAGACATGGTTTCTCTGTAGCTTTGGTGCCTGTCCCGGAACTAGATCTTGTTGTAGACCAGGCTGACTTCAAACTCCCAGAGATTTGCTTGCCTAGAAACTGCTCTTCTAAACATATCTCTTCTTAAAATCCTTCCTTCAGTGTCTAATTAATACAGCTTATTAAATTTAGCCACACAAATCTGAAAGCACCCGACCTTCTCAATCTTATTTTCAGCCACACCTTGTTTATATTTCTGGCTTCAGAAACACCAGACAACTTGCGTCTCCAGACACCACTTGCTCTCTTCTTTCTGGATGAGTCCCCTCCTCCATCATCTGACTAACTGCTTTCATCTCCAAAGCCAGCTTTTTTTATATTTGCATCTTGCTGCATATTTATACTTCTTGCAGGAAGGAACTCCCATATTCATTTTTATAAATCCAGCTTCTACCAGAGTGTCTGGCATATTCTATGCACTACAATGATTATTTTTGAACTGAACAGCAAAGTTGGTTCATAGTTCTATTTAGCTTTGGCTAGTGGGTTCTTTCCTAAGTTGTTACTTGCCCGCTGTGTCGTACCTAAGAGGGAGCTAACTTCAGTCACATGATTTAGTGCAGCAACTATGTTTTTAGTCATATTTTGTGAACTGCACTGCCAGTCTCTTCACTGTTCAGTTTTAGCATAGCTGTCCCATCAATGTACCCACACTTGGGAGGCTATCTCTCACTGCTTCTTTACCTTGACGCTGGTGGAGAGCTTGAGGCCATGATGGCCAGCTTAAAGTGTCTTCCAGGTCACATATGGTGTGCACTGGGATTCAATAAACACCTAGTGATTTTTTATAAAACATGAAAACACCATACTTTCTAAAATGTTCCCACACTGTTACGGAACAACAAAACTAAGTTGCTAATAGGCGGGATGGAGCCAAAATTCTCACCTAGGGAAACGTCATGCTATGTGATAGGTGTCTACTTTTCACATCTCTTTAGTTCTGCCATGTTGTTATTATCTTAGTTTATTATACAAAATGGCAGGGCTCACTATGGCATTCTGCTCATAGGTCTCATCATACGATACTGTCATTTGTTCCCTTCCTTCTTGTCTTCCCTCATGCCTTCTCTCCCAACCCCCCTGTGCTTGATGCTCCTTCTTCTGGCCTCCACTAGGTTCCCTTCCTCTCCGTCCTTCTGTGCTAGACACCCCTTCTTTCCTGGGAGAATTTTCTGCTTTCATGTTCAGTTCTGAGTGTTGTTTATTATAAAACATTCTTTTGTACAGTGGGCATTTCTCATATGTTAAAGTGATGCTAGCATTTCATAAAACCCAAAAAGATGTGGCTAAAGTTCATTGCCTTGCTTAACTTAATAACAATAAGTGATTGAACAAATTAACCATTAATATCTGGACATTTATTAAAGTTTTTCCTCACACTATTTCAGAAAAGTAGAATCTTGAATTTAAGTCTTAGTTGGAAATGAGAATTTGGAATTTATATGCCTCTCTCACTCACTATTTCTGATATACCCAAGGATTAATTATATTAGTGTCAATGAATAAAAATTAATAATTTATGACTAATTCTTACACAGATGAACATTTTTATAATGCTAATTCATTCCTTGTAATTGAGGATCTTGTGTGAAAAATGCATATGACAATTAGGTCAGTTATAAAAACACATTCTAATCGAACCCGTCACTTTACTAGCATTTTTGGGGGGTCTGAGAGCGTGGAATAAATTTTTAACTTAATCCAGGTTTATCCCTCAGTCAAGATCTGAAAATTATTTTTAACTAGTTTGTTAGAGGGAAAATAAAGATGAAAATGTATCTCAAATCTCAATGTAGGGATGAGCATAGGGGTATGTGAGTCATTTAGCTAGAATTTGATTATAATGAATTATTTTGAAATTGAGTCATCATTGTGATTCAGTGTGCTTTTCAACAAAATATTATTTGAGAAAGTGTGAAAGACACATGGTTTCTGGATTAAAAGTTTTTGGTCATAAGATATTTTTAAAAAAATTATTACTTAAACATATCTAAAAATTTTGAAAGTAATATACTTATAAAAATGCCTGTCACTTTAAAACAGTGTATGCCAAGGTGCTGTATATGCACGCATGTATATGCCAAACAGAACAAGGTTCCTCCTTTTTGTCTGAATGTTGCATTGCTCTCTACCAATTCTCTAATCAATAAATATTCCCCAGACTGTCTATGGCTAATGGAAATAAATATTCCTGGTGTTGTTCATTCTGCTTTAGAGCCTGTGGGAACACTTGAGCTCCCAAAACTTTTACCACACACAAGTATTGGTGACCCTTCAAAATGCTCTCAGACTTACGCAAGTAAAGAATTGCTCAGTATAATGTTTCAGATGGGAATTAGAGAAATTAAATATTGTCTCTGTGCACTTAAAAGATAGTTGTTTCGGACCCGGAGCCATGAGAAGCATGGCGGAATTCTCAGGTTAGATGACGTTGGAAGAGAACTTTACAAGACAGTAACTGTGCGTCAGTCTGTCTGCTCAGAACGGGTGGATGGTGAGCTCTCAGGGTTAAGTTTAAAAAAAACACTTAGTTGAGCATCCAAACTGCCTAGGCTCCCACAAAGCCAGTGTGTACAATAGTACTTCTTCGGGGCTGCAGGACAAATGGCCCTCCAAAGAGCCCAAGCTGTATTCCTATATGCTACTTTACAGAGCACAGCCAGGTGGGGTCAATGGTTTATTCTGGTCATTTAAGGCCTTGAGATCAGATTATCTGGATCATCTGAGAAGGTTCAGTCTAATTGTAGGAGACACTTTTTTCCTCATATTTTCTTTTTCTGTCTTTTTTTTTCTGTATAGCTTTGGCTGTCCTGAAACTCACTCTGTAGACCAAGCTTGCATGGAACTCTCAGAGATCTATCTGACTGTGTCTGCCTCCCGTGTGTTGAGATTAAAGGCATTTGCTACCACCAAAAAAAAAAAAAAAACCCTGAGATTAGACATGAGTTTTTCGACACAGAGGTTGTGACTTATTTAAAACACACAGATAAATCTGTGAGTGGAGACAATATAGAAGTTTTGATGTTCTTGTTTCTTATAGGAAATAAAAAAAGAAAAACAAAGTCCTTCAGAACCCAAGATCCTGGGCGCATAGAAGATCTGTAAAGAGAGTAAGTTTTACGTAACATCTTATCTGCCATGGCCTATCAAGTACAGTCAAGAAAATCATGTTCTCCCCACAGGACTACAACAGAGAATAACAATCAGAGGCATTGGCAAGCCATTTAACCGCCCACATCTTCCCAGAAAATTACTCAGAATAGCAATTTGCATTGATTATTAAGCAGCATGCTTTAATGATGTGTGAGCTTAAGCACAACAGGCATACCTGGCACTTCCTTCCTTTTTCCTACAGACCATAAAACTTACTATACCGTAAATGAACAAAGACTATATATTTTTTTGACAATGAAAGCCCAGGTCCTGCTTTCTGCCCATCAAGGAATGCCATTAAGAAAACCACTATTTCAATTCATGATGTTAAACAGGTCATATATCTGGCACACATCTATAGCTCTATAGTGTTTTCAGCAAAAGGTGAAATTACTTAAGAAAAGGCACAACTTTTAATATAGTACTTTCTGCCTATTACTCATAGTTCTATATGTTGACGAATAAGCATCACATTTAGAAGACAATGCCAGTGCACCCCAGGAGTGCTCTGGACAGGCTGGAGGACTTATATTCATGCAGACTTTAGATAAGCACTTTGACTGTAGTTTTTTCCAGTCCTCTGTCTTAGTTACTTCCCTCTTTGGACTTGTGTTTAATACTGCATTGTGTATTTTGTCCTTTCCACCCAGAACGCCATAGCTTTAATATATTTATCAACATTCAGTAATTTTCCTTTTTTTAAAACAAGAACTGTTTAATTGTATTGGAAATGCTAGTTATTTAATGGTAAAAATGAAAGGCTTTAATTTTTTCATTGATTTTTATTGAGCTCTACCTTTTTCTTTGCTCCCCTCGCTGCCTCTTCCCTCCCCCTCCAACCCTCCCCCAAGGTCCCCAAGCTCCCAAGTTACTCAGGAGATCTTGTCTTTTTCTACTAAAGCAAAGAAAGCCAGCCTACAAGCCACATTCCCAGAGAACTTAGACAACAATGAGGACACCAAGAGAGACTTACATAGATCTAGTCTACATGGGAAGTAGAAAAAGTAGAGAAAGTCTTCGAATTTTAAACAGTGGAAAGTTCTTTGAATAACTAAGAGATGAATGAGTCAAGGAAAAAATTTTATGGTAGTCATATAAGCATCTGAATCATATTAAAGTAGGCTGGAGGAAGAGGGTTCTCCAGCTGCCTTATCTCCCCACTCAAAGTTTCCTAAGTATATTTTAGTTTTCTCGAATCATATGACATTTCCTCCTACTGTTTTGTAAATATTGTATTTTTTCTTATTTTTAATCATGTGTGTGCATGTAAGTTTGTATGCATATGTACATGAGTGCAGGTGTTCATGGAGGCCAAGGGCATCTGATCCTTCCAGAACTGGAATTACAGATAGCTGTGAGCAACCTGAACTGGGTGCTGGAACCAAGCCTAGGTTCCCTAAAGATCAATCTGCATTTATAACCATTGAGCCATCCCTGCAGCCATCGTTATTTTAAATAGACTAAGTAGTCCAGATTCTGTAGCCACTGTCCCTCTAATGAGACTTAATTGGCTCATTTCAGTCTAGGAACAAAGAGCTATTTGAGCGATTAGTTTTCTACTGCAGATAGTGTGACCTGTTCTATGTACCTGCAGAATGCCTAGGACCCAAAGCCAGTCGTTCTTCCCTTCCAACAGAGCTTCAGATTGCCATGGCCCACAGCTTGCTCTCTCTGGAGATAATGTTAAGGAAAATGACTCAGGACAGGCAGTTCTTCCTCTAAGAGTTGAGCTTTATCTAGGCCCGAGATTGTGGCCTTGAATAAGACCCTTTATATTCAGCTCCATCCAAAGACTCATGATTTTTTTAACTGATAAAAATGTGACTTTTAGTGACTCAGAAACCTTCACATTTGATTATAAGAACAAAGCCATTTTCATAGAAAACACCAATGCCACCTGAAGTTTTGTAGCCTTGCCTTTTCAACCTCCCTATTGTGATCACCTTTTTGGGCTCAGAATCCTACCATTTAGACCTCATTAAAACCACTGAATAGTGTTTTTCATAACTTAAAAGTACATAAAACTCCTTTGAGGCAGGGAGGAGAGCAGAGATGTGTAGCACAATAAAATCAACAAAAAAGAAATACAGTATCTTCAAAACAATTTCTCACTCGCATGAGAAGTTCTTCCTAAAAATTCAGACCATTAAAAGCAAGACAGAACAAGAGCTCAGCCTAGAATGTTTTCAGGGACACTGTCTCTTGCTATTCAAAAGTACAGCCTTGGATTTATCACAGATATTCTTGGTGGTATTTCAACCCCTACAGGGCAAATAATTATTCAAGCTAGAGTCAGGTAAGAACTGATCCTCTGAGTTTGCTATATTGGCACTGCCAGTTCTTTCAAATAAGATCTAGTTATATCCTGGTCCAGAAGATAGGGGAAAAGAGCATAGCCAGGCTAAGAGCGATAGATTGAGGTCTGGCAAGTTCAGTAGAGAGTAGGAAAGCCCTATTGGAAATGGTCAGCTCCTAACCTAACAATTTTACTTTGAGGAATAAATATCATCATCTCCTGGAAAATTTTAGAGTGTTATGTTCTCAGGGCACGAGAGATTGCTCAGTGGTTAAGAGCATTATATGCTTTTCCGAAAGGACCTGCATACATATTCACACATTGCTTCCCACCATCCACATAGGGCAGCCCACAACCACCTGTAACTTCAGTTCCGGGAGACCCAATCTCTTCACATATACATACATATACACATACATACTCACATATGTACACACACACATACAGACACAAATACATACATCACATACACACTCAACACACAAGTTATACACACACATACACATCATATATACTCACACATGCAAAGACACATACACAATCACACACAAGCAATGCACATGCACACTACACACACATGCATATGCACACATACATACATACACATACACACGCACATACACACGCACATACACACACATGCACACATACACACGTGCATATGTACGCATACATACATACATACACATCCACATGCACATACACACACAGATATTACACACACAGATATACACACAGCCTTACACATGCAAACACATACACACGCACATACACACACAGATGTTGCACACACAGATATACACACAGCCTTACTCACACATGCAAACACATCCACACACACTTACACACTCTCACATACACACGGTACACATATCTACACCCTAAGTGAAGGATGTAAATTCTAAAGCTTGCCTCCATATCTCTTATCTTCAACCATCTCTTCTCGGGAGCCAGTTGGGTGCCTAAATAAGTTCAAGAAACACTGACCTAAACCACAACACCAGGTATCTTGCTTTCCCTTCCATACAACATAACACCAGTAAAATAAATAAATAAAATAAGATAAAATAAAAAATAAAAAAATCTGCACCATGCAGTGTATTTCAAGGGGCATTGGGTCTGAAAAATAGTACAGAAAGAATTATCCAGTGTTATTGCGAGAGCAACATCCACAGGATGAAAAACATAAACTGATTCCTACATTATTATTTGAGCTCGGGAAGGGCACAACCAGTAAAGCCATAAAAAGACCGTGTCAGTAGTTTGAGTTTGTGCCCCTGCTCTTAGCATGTCTTCCAAACCAGAATCCTCAAGAGTAACTATTTTTACTCGATTCTGGTCATTAATAGAACCAAATCTTTAGACCACATACAGAACAAGCCTTCACTGGCTCTATTAATTCTGTGTGGCTGCTGTAACAAATTATGACAAACTAGGCACCTTGAAACAGTAAAATCCTCTCACAGTTCTGCGACCAGGATTCTCAATTCAAAGTATTGGCATAGCTGTAGCTCTTCATGAAGTTCTATAAGAAATCCTAGTTCTTGATGCTTCTAGCTCCTTATTAACTCTTGTGGGAATCATTTAGTCTGTGGTACATGGACTCAGTTTTCCCATTTTCACACTAACATCTCATCTTTCATTCCTCCCTTGTGTCTCTTATGAGGATGATTTTTCTTGGGATTTATATCCTATCCAGGTAATCCAGAATGAACCCTTCAAGGTATTTTACTTAATTATTCTACAAGGCCTTTCCTCCAAATAATGTAATAGCCACAGAGTCTTGGAATTTTAGGATCTAGAAAAATTTTCCAGAGGGTATTGCAGTGTCTACTTGTCTCCCTGAAGCATATAGTAACCATCCACATACTGCTGGTATTGTGACAGTTTTGGGACTAGAGAGCTATGGAGATGCTGAACCGGAAGTTAGGTCTCTAGTGTCGTCATTAACATCCAGAGAGTAGTGGGGATAAGTCTTATACCTGCTTCCATTCCAAACTTTCTTAACGTCTAGTTCTTTCTGGATGTTATAATATGGAGGTCCAGGATCAGCACCTTGGCATCAAGAGGCCAACAGAGGCTCACCTACCAGGTTATACATGCTTTAACTCTCTTGTTGTGTGTGTAGTGTGTCACATAGCTCGTTGATATGGGAGGCCATGAATGTACTTTTCTATCAAAGAGAGAAATAATAGAGTGATAAAGCTTCTGTCAGAACAATAGGAATATTTAGGGAAGAAAAAGTAACCTTCTTACTCCAGAACTGCAGAAATATTTATAAGGTTGGCATAAGAATTTGGCATAAGAATAGGGTACTAAGGGGTGCATTCCCCCACTATCAGTTAATTTATATCGTGGTCTTGAGATTCTGTTAATGTATCATAGGATTAAGATAGTACTGAGCAAGTTGCTTTAAATTGTGATATTTTTTTGTTTTAAACATTCCTAAACTCATACTTAATCATTTTTATTATAAATATAAAGTCAACGTTAAATCTGGGGGACACATTACTAGGAATAATGGGAAATATCTTAAAATTGTTTAACAACATTAGTATCTCCCAAAAGTACATTTTGTGTGTTTTAGAATTAATGGGATTATATTCAATTATGTCTTTTAATTAGTCTTGTTATCTATTTATTTGCTGACTTCCTATAATATTGGTACAGGTATTCAATATCTTATTGAAAATAGTAGTTCTCAAACAGTGTCCCTGAATTAACAGTAGCAGTACCTTGAACATAAACCCTATGGTTTTTATTTAACATTCTGTCTTTACATTCCAGAATGATGTCGTTTGGATTAAAGACATGAAACACTGTTGTTGCTATGTGTGCTTTGTGAATTTGTGCTATGGTTGTTATTTCCTGTTCTCATTTGCGATGGGGAACATTACGAGTCATTTATCTATTCTGTTAGATTGCTTAAGGCTAGCCACACAAACACTCACTGGGGAGCACAAAGTACTAGGCATTGTGATCATCAAAAACATGGAAATATCTTTAGCAAAATTTATTGGGAACCATCTAGCTATTGCTTACATGTAATAAGAAGTGATTTTTGACACAGAGACCATATGATACTTCATATTAGCCAGCAGATTTTAGAGATATTGTAAAATATTACAAAATATTTTGTAGATATCTAATGCTCAGCAACACTTAACTTTGTGTTAAGGACTATGATAGATCATTGGAAAGGCATATTGCTCTATTATTTTCAGTGTATTATAATAATTTAAGAAATCAGATTCAAAGAATTATCTCACCCTACCTTATTAAAATGGACTGCCTTGTATATCTTAATAAAATATTAAAAGTGTATTAGATACTAAGCCACTACTGTGTAGCTATAATTTAGAAATCCTAATTTCTTGTGATAGAATTTTTTGAGAGCAGTTGTCAAGTTTGAGATTAGATCATTATGTAATTAGTTGAGCCTGTAAGACAATATCCACTCGATGGGAAACCTGACAGATATAATCTAAAGCAATTTGAGTAAGAACAACTGAAATACTTACCCATAAATCCTGCTATGATGTACCCTTTGATACTAAGGTTCTTTAAAATGAAGATCAGGTTCCCAGCAGTATCAAGTGCTCTCTCTATTTTAGTGAGGAGAATCTGTCCTTCTGGGCTTTTTTCCCCTCTGGTACCTGTTGGGTATGGTACCGATATCTGGCCTGTCTGGTCTCTCGTTGGGTGTGGTACCAATATCTGGCCCATCTGGTCTCTCATTGCTGCAGAGCATCCCTTCTTATCCATGGCAACGATGCTTTTGTGAGAACCCCGTTTTCTGACTGAGCCCCGAATGATTCGCATCCCGGGCAAAACCGTTGTGCTTCATACAGATTCTCGGCACATTTGCTACCCAGTGTGTGTAGGTACAGCTGCAGGAGGCTAAACATAGCTCTGTTCCTAGCATCTTGTTTCTCTTCTGCAGTTCTGAGCCTCATTTGTGTGGGTTCAGATGCCAGGTTTCTCCTGCAGTCTAATCTCTCTGCTTGCAGAAAGAATCCGATATTAATGAGCAGCTATCCTAGTTACTGTCCACACAGTACTTGAATCTATGCATTTTGTAAATGCATAGCTCAGCATAGTTGTAGCCCTTTCTACCTTGTCTGTAATTGCATATACAAAGATTGTGTTGGTGTTAATGAGATTTTAACTAGTTTGAAATTGATGCATAAGTATTGGAGGAGACGAAGGAACGCCTTGAAATCATTTTTTTCCAAATAAAGCCTTTGGAGTCAACCTGTTCACTTTTTTGGCAGTAAAGAGTGAGGTTTGATGTGACAGATTCTCTGGGAATGGACCTGTGATCTCTAGAAGTACACAGTGGGGGAGGGCTGACCTATATGCAAATACAAGAGACCTATTTCTTGGAGCTATTGGGTTTCCCCAGCTTATTTAAGGAGAGGAAACCTGCTTTCATCTGTCCTCTGGCAGGTTCTTCTCTCTAGAAAGGAATTTAATCTGGAACCTGCCTCTTCCCTTTGAGCACAGGTCAGTTTCTTTCTTTTAATCTAAAAACATTCTGGTACATTTTGTGTTATATCATATACCTAGGAAAAAATTCACGATATCCAATACATCCTTATGAGGTCCTCAGACATATCTTAAGTTACTCTACTTTTTTTCTGCTTTTGATAATGACATTTCTGACATAATGTTTTTGCAGAATGCAAATGTTAGTAGGAGTTGAATAAAGCCACATTAAAAGGTGGATGTATATCTCATTGTCTTTAGTAACAATGCATTGTACCTGTAGTAGACAGCCCCATTTCTCATGCTGCCTTTTTTCCTTAATGCACACTCAAATAATACCTGCTGTGTGAGATGAAATATGGAGGCATGAAAGCAGGAGTTTTGTGATCTCTTCTGAGGACTACGCTGCAACCTGACAGCAATTTTCCATAGAATAACAAAATGGGTTACATTGGACCACCATCCTCTCTACAAACACTCCTGATCTTGTGTATAAATAATAACAAATCTATACATTTTTTTCTTTTTATTCTAAAAGAAATGAGATACCGGCCTTGAATATTTTTGCTCCTAATTCTTGCATTGCAATCCTGCATTTGCTTTCATTGTCTCTGTTTTACCCTGTTCATTGATATTTTGAATATAGGGGAGGCAGAAGGTGAATTCTGCATTCTATAAAATGCAATTCAGGCAGAGTGGAAGTGTGCCATGTGGTCTTTGTGCAGAGGACTCTGTTATTATGTCTCAGAATGACAACATAATTGTAGACATGTTGTTGTTCCTTTCGTGAGTTGCTTGAACCCCGGATGTTCCTCTGTTTAATGATGCATAATCATCCATTATCCATCTTGTATTTATTCTTCTGCTAAGAAATTAATGACAGACTGGCCATGAGAGTAATAGTTTGGCACTTTCCTTGCAAATTAATTCCAACGCTAGCCAGAATTCTAGTTTTAAAAGGCAAATTACCCTTCAAGAAACAAAATATAAAGTTTTGATCCTTTATATCTTTAAATGCTTTAATATTTCGATGTAATACTTCTAAATTTTGGAGACAGGGACTCCATAGTATATCCTGTGTACTGGGGTATGACCCTGAACTCCAATATTCCTGACTGTCTCTAGAGTTTGGAATGTTCACTTTTCAAAGTCAGCAGTGCAGTATAATGATGTA
The DNA here is from genome assembly GCF_018167655.1 of Microtus oregoni. Taxonomy (NCBI): domain Eukaryota; kingdom Metazoa; phylum Chordata; class Mammalia; order Rodentia; family Cricetidae; genus Microtus; species Microtus oregoni. The sequence continues at coordinate 1,163,612 of NW_024544738.1, forward strand.
ATATGGGTTGCCAGAAGTGTTTGCATAAAATCCATGTGACATTTAGTGTTTTTAGAGAAGTTAAATCACCCAAAGCTTTTCACATGCCCATGAACAATTAAGTTCTTTAAGACAGGAAATTTACAGTGCACATCCTCCCTCTTAGTGCACATGAGGATCCACTTGCACAAGACGAAGAGAAAGTCAGTACCAATACACTTGCTTTTGCAAGTAACCAACGTTTTGTTTATAATTTTTGTATATATCAATTATTTTTTCCAGTTAAGAGCCTCTATTCTACCTTTATTCTGATGGAATCTGAGCATTCCCACTTTACATTAGCCTACGGGTAAGCCTGTGGGGTATTTTCTTGATTGATGATTGATGTGGGAGGGTCCAGTTCACTGTAGGTGGTGCAACCCTGGGCAGGTGGTCCTAGATTATATAAAAAAATCAGGCAAAACAAGTCATGGAGAGGAAGCCAGTAAGCATATTCCTCTATGGTTTCTTCTTTTACTCCTGTCTCCATTTCTGTTGTAAATGCCTGCCCTCAATACCTTCAGTGATGGAGTGTGAAGCAGAGCCAAGTCCTTTCCTACCCAAGCTGATTTTGTTCATGGTGGGTTTTTTATTACTTCTTTTATTTTTTTGAGATCATAATATAATTTCATCATTCCTCCTTCCCTTTCTTTCATCCAAACTCTCCCATATACCTCTTTGCTCTATTTCAAATTCATGGTATCATATATATATATATATATATATATATATATATATATATATATGTGTGTGTGTGTGTGTGTGTGTGTGTGTGTGTGTGTGTGTGATAACAATTAATAATATAGTCTAATTAATCTATATTTATAAATACATAAATATAATTTGTTCAGCTTGAATGTTACACACACACACACACACACACACACACGCTTTTAGGCCTAATATATTGAACAGCAAATTGATGTGCACCTCCCTGAAGTGGTTCCCATAATATAACCACCTAAAACATGGTCATGGTGATTTATCACAGCAGTAGACATCCCAACTAAGACATGTTCCAAAGCTATGATGTTAGAAAAACATAAGCACATTGTCTGAATACTGAATATCTTAATAATTTATATACACAGTAAAGTGACTCTTTAAAAACTGTAGAATTTAAGATAGTATGCAGTAGCATGTGGTCTGCAAATATGTGAAAACAGATATTCACATACTGGACAGAAGGTTGATCATGTGTCTCAAATCCTTCTGGATGTGAACATTCATTCCTGTTTTAATCAGTTTGGTCTGCTCCATTAAAATACTGTAGGTTGACTGACTGGCTTGAACTTAAAGCCGTTTGTTTCTCATAGTGATAGTACCTGGGAATCCATCATCATGGTGTTTGCTTGGAGATGGCACTCATCTTCTTTGTCGTATATGGCAGATAAGATCGTGAACAAATGCTGTTGTCACTTCTTACAGGTACACTCTACCAGGACCTCATCTAGCTCAAATTATCTCCAGAGGCTCCATCTTTATATAGTTTTATTTGGAGAGACAGTACATCAGCATATACTTGGGAGACCTAATTTATTCCAAAACTTATTTCTTTCTTCATATTTCTTTTTGCTTTTGTTTTTGTTGTTGTTGTTGTTGTTTTCTTTGAGACAGGGTTTCTCTATGTAACAGCCTTAGCTGTCCTGGAACTAGCTCTTATAGAACCAGGCTGGCCTCAAACTCACAGAGATTCACATGCCTCTGCCTCCTAAATGCTGGGATTAAGGGCATGTGCCTCCACTGCCTGACTCCAGAACATAATTCTTATAAGAATCATAAGTAGGGATTGCTAGTAACTGTATTTTTTAGATGTAGACTCTGAGGCAAAACAAATGATAGGTGATGTGTCCAAGTTCATAGAGACAGTAGAACAAATAGCAAGTTTCTTTCAAAACTGCAACAAATGCACTTAATTTTACCTTTCTAGTTTCTTTCATGTGGGTTTGAGTTCATATTACCCATGTGCTCCTGACTGACTTCTTGATATACGAGCATCAATAAATTTTTATTATTGTGTGGTTCAAAGGGATGTTTAGAGCAGGCTAGTTAGATAACATATTACTTCTATGGGATTATTGTAAATTTTGACTGGTATTTTGGCTTTCATCAGCAGCTAAATCTTATAGAAACATTTAAATATAGATGACATATTTTTATATTTAATAAATATTATTTCTGAAATGGTTGCAAGGCTGCTGTTAGCTTTCCCAACGTGGAATTCAACTGTGTTCATCATAACCAAGGCCCAAGTATGGTTTTCTTTTGCTATTGTTTTCTATTTCCTTGTCATGAGTGCTAAATACTCAAAATATAGATCCGTATTAACAGTGGTGATGCATGCTTTTAATCCCAGCACTTGGAAGGCAGAGGCATGCAGATCTCAGTGATTTTGAGGCCAACCTAGTCCGCAAAGCAAGTTGTAGTAATAAGGGCGGCGGGGCTGCGTCCCCAGCACCCCGGCTGTCTGGCTAGCTTATGCCCAAAATAACAACACACAAACTGTATTCATTTAATCACTGCTTGGCCCATTTCTATCTAGCCTCTTCTAGGCTAATTCTCACATATTAATTTAGCCCATTTCTAATCATCTGTGTAGCGCCCCTAGGTGCGCTTACCGGGAAGATTCTAGCCTATGTCCATCCTGGGCTGGAGCTTCATCACATTTGTCTGCCTGGGAGCTGGGAGCATGGCGTCTCTCTGAGGAGTCTGCTCACTAGAGGAGAGCTGTGGAGTCTGAGCTCACTTCCTCTTCCTCCCAGCGTTCTGTTCTGTTTACTCCTCCCACCTATCTTCTAACCAATGAGGGCCAAGCAGTTTCTTTTTATTTAACCAATGACCTTCCTCCATCAGCAAGTTCCAGGATAGGCAGTATTGATATACAGACAGATAAACCCTGTATCAGAAAACAATCAAGCAAAAACAAATAAAAAAAGAAGAAAACTTCCAGGGATCGTGCAAATTTATTAGCATTAGATGCCTTTATACATTATAGAACATTAATAAAATTGCCATTTCTTACATCTGATACACATAGAACTGAATGATCCTTATGTATTTGTATGTTCTAAAGATCTATAGATAATTGGAAAGTCCACTCTGAAGTTCTCATTTCTTACCTCTGATACACATAGAACTGAATGATCCTTATGTATTTATATGATAATTGGAAAGTCCACTCTGAAGTTCTGGGCTTAAAGAATGTATGCCATGTGGTAATTTGGGGTAACTGTATTCTCATTCATGCTTGCTAAACATTTATCTGTCTCTGAAACTGTAAGGACTCACGCTTGACTATTACCATTGCCATCACTATGACCGAAGCTTATCTGAGATTAGAAGGCCAAGTCCACGGCCAAGTACACTAACAAATGTTATTTCTCACATGATGGTCATAAGAGTAGTGTTGGGTTAATTTACTCACACTTTACTGACAACTTTTTCCTCAAGATAAAACTTCTTTTATCAAAAGCAACCCAAAATCTATTCCGTATGTGTGCATGTGTGTATGTACATGTGTGTGTACACACACTTTCCCTAAACTCCCACATGTACATAAACAAGAATCAGATAAATCAAACATCATAGAATAAGAATTCCATCCTACCAACAAGTTGTCTTTACTATAATTAGTGAATATTTTACTATATAAAGCATAAATTTCTGCCTCATGATTTGGTCTTATAAATGATTCCTAAATCACTCATAATCTGAAATAGAAGGATACAACTGACCTACATGTATTCCCTTAGTTAGGATTTCTATTGCTGTCATAAAACACCATGACCAAAATCAAGTCGGGGAAGAAAGGGTGTATTTTCTCATACAGCTTGTAACCTATCATCCAGGAATATCAGGTCAGGAATTCAAGGCAGGAACTGCTACAGAAGCCATGGAAGAATGATAGTTACTGGCTGTATCCTCATGGTTTGCTCAGCCTGCTTTCTTATAACACCTAGGACCTCCTGCTTCGGGTTGGCACAGCCCAAAGTTAGCCAGGCTCTCCCACACTAATCATTCTTCAGGGAAATGTACCACAGGCTAATCTGGTGGGGACATTTTCTCCGTAGTGGTTCCTTCTTCCCAAATGACTCTAGCTTTTGTCAAGCTGACGTCGAACTAGCTAGGATATATATCATCTAGACAGTGTGAGGCAGCCAGTAGAAAATGGTAGGAACAAATACTGGAGGATTCTGTGCAATGGCTCACTTTTGAAGCAAGAAATGGGCTAAAGGCATTCTTTTAGCTTATGTTTTTCAGAGAATGTGTTCAACTTATTGTCAATCGTCAAAAGCTTTAAATTCTAATTCTTATGAGTTTTATAAATTGACCATGTAACACAGTCTTCTAAGCATCAGATTACTCATTGAATATAAGGTAACAGTGATATGCTCTTTGTATAGTTAACATAATTGCAGAGACAGTAAAAAGTGTTTATGTAAAAGTTTTGAAAACTTCATGATAGCCGAGGAGTGTGTTATTTATAACTACCAGTGATCTGCATTCCACTTGCATAAAGATGGTAATTTGTTGTTAGTATTTTCCATTCTTTCTGGAGAAAAGGGGGCCTAAGGGAAGTGACAAGGCACACACACACACACACACACACACACATATGTTAATATATACTATATACTGTCCCGCTGTATGCCTGTTATACCCATTTGAGCCATTTAAATGAATTGCTGCTGAAAAGACAATATCTTCTTGTTTTTCTTTTTTCTTGATTTTGTTGGGATCATTAAATTGGTCTTTATTAAATGACAAAGAAGGTTACATACAGTGTCAGTTATTAAAGTGCCCTAGGGATTCAGATAATAATGCAAATAAGTAGGTATGTGTTTCTTTCTGACAGAAATTCCTGCTGTTAAAAGGCCAGGAATCACATTTTATAAAGTAGGATCATTACAAAAGGCTTGGCTGGACTCCCAGAACAAGAGGTTCCCCAGTGAGAAACCACCTGTTAGCTAAGTCATCCTACTGTTTGGTGTCGGAGAAAAAGATAAATCATCCCCAGAAAGCTATGCAGAAAATCTGGAGGTAAATTGCTTACCAAACAAGTCAAAGTCTGCAGAGTTACATCTCGGTTGTGTGATAGGATACATGCAAGCTACAGCATCTCTTGACTGGAACTCTAAGAAGCAGAAACAATGATACTGATGTTAAAGGAAATAGCCAATCAGAGTCTTAGACTAATGAATGCCAGCTAGAATGAATAACATGCAAAATAATTTAAAGGCTGGGACCCATTCCTAGTTAGAGGTTAGAATTCCCATTGAGAAGTGGTTTGGAATGGCTGAGAAGATGGGTCACTGTGTTTGAATTATAAAGCAAGAGGAAGTTGAGAGATGTAGATATTTTGATATTACAGATTTTCCCAGTACCTATCATGTTTGCTTCTAATAATAGTAGTAATAGTAGTAACAATAACTCAGATGGTGATATCACAATGTTCCCAGATCTGCGTCATATAAAGTGTATAGCTGAGCATCCATAGATGTATATGACACTAGTAAGGCTCCTTTTCACTTCCTGGGAAACAGTGGGAGATACGGCCAAGTGCGGGAGCTGTGTATTATTAGTCAATCTACTGAAGTCACATTTGTAGTTTCCTCTCATGTCAAACAAACGTATCTCTGAAGGCTACTGCAAAATTTACATAACACACACAAAATGCTCAGAATAATCAAAGGAAATGTTATCTGAGAAATAACTGTTGAACATAGTTGAGTGACTAACTAGTCTAAATTAAACTATTTCTGTCTGTGGTATTCACTTTATCTCTGTCAGAAATTTTTGTATTTTTTCCTGTACACTGGAAGCTTCCAGGATTATTCTACAGGTTAAGTGCATGAGTTATATAGTGAAATGTGCCTGTTATCTAACTGTGGCTCCACTGAATACTACTGGGTTCTAGGAAAGCTACAAAGCTGCCTGTTTTCTGACTTGTAAGGTGAGGGTGATCACAGCATAGAGTAAGAGAATGAAGATGTGGAAAACCCTGTGTCGGTGCTTTCCACATGCTAAATGCTCAACCACTGACAACCATTACCACCATTATTTTCTTCCACAACTTTCTCTCTTCAGACCTGGGACCATGAGGTATACTTCTAATGTCAACCCTTACCCAAACCTTCAAGGTGAAGACCAAAATGTTAAGATGCAGGAAGTATCTCTATGTTAGCATATCATCATGTAGCTTGCCCTTCAGACATGTAAGATCTTGTTGAGCAGCTCTTGTTTGTTCTGTCATTCCCTGGTCATGGATTTGACTCGAGTTTTCTGCTAGACATGCCTAGAGTTTCTCCCATTTTCAATCCTTTCCTGATGCCATATGGGCCTTGAGCTGGAATCCATTGGTAAACTTCTCTGATGGTCTCTAGAGGCCATACCTTCATGCATGTTTTTAATGATAGTAAACTCTAGACTTGTATCTTCGCCCTAGCGCTTATACCTTCAAGGCTATGATGAGTGTCTGGTAGATCAACAATCCATGGTAGTTGAATAGTCATCTGTCAATGGGAGGCTCTAAGTGTTCATAATTTATGGGCTCCCAATGAGTCTTCCCATGCCTTAGCCTCTAAAACTATCTTCATTATTCAGGGATAGTAACTTCCTCTGAGTGAATAAGATGTCTTTCTATATTGACTGATTTTCTGTGATTACAATCTCATTCACAAAATAAATACAAATAAGTAGAACAAAAAATTACAGCTTAGTTGTACTTCAGTGTTCTCAAACTGTGTTTATTTGTGAGTTTGATATTTCAGTGTCTATGTGTGCAGTTTCCTCAACAATATCTGGAGTTATGCTTTCACATAAATTCAGACATCCGTGAAAAATTGACCTTCATAATGTATTAAGATTACTAATAGCTGACTGCCTGTGTTGTGATGAAAATGTGTCAGCAGATATCTCCCAAGGGAAAGACAACAGAGGTGAACTGAAAACAGGCTGGTTCTGTTGGGTGTGGACACTGGTTTCATAATGAAGTCTGGGCTAAACCTACGAAATCACTGCAGTGCAGTAAACTTAATGACTCAGGGGCCTCATCTCATGGGGAAAGGAATCCATTGCTGGCTAGAGTTTTTTGCTCCTCACTCTTTTTATCTCCCTTTCAAATAGTCTATAACCAATGTCCATTTACATATGCTTCTGCTAAGTACGTTTGTTTGGATGAGTAACTGAACAATAGAAACTTTGAAGAATTATCTTCAGGGGAACAAAAACAAACAACGGCAACTCACTGAAGAGTCAGAAAACCTGCTTATAACAAATTTATTATTGTGACCTGAAAGCCACTTAAGCGAGTTAAATTAAATAAAAACATTTAATATTGACATATTACGCTAATGGTTGTGAGGAGTCAACCTCTTAAAGAGGAGGGATGCATAATTAACAGCTCACTGGCCTGTTCTTCAGGTTCCCGGAACACTCCTGTTCTCATACAGAGTCCCATAAACAACTGAAAGCAAGGATGTGTCTTCCCTTCCTGTAACCTCAGGAGAGATCTCCCATGTCTGTTCCATGTGATCTGAAAATGCGAGCCACCGAGTCTGGTGACAGGATTCAGTTCCTGGGAAACACATCAGGGACAGAGAGAAGAAACTGGACGTTTTCCAGTGACGTCCGTTTGCCTGGCATGGCACATGTACATAAACAGACGCACACATGTAAATCAATGTTAAAAAATGTAAAGAAATTTGAAAGGACAAAATGCAGGAGGAGTTGTTCTATGCTTAATACTTAAAAGTCATTCTGCAGCTGAGAAGTGGCTCTCCTTGCCTGTGACATTCTCTTCTAAGCTGTGTCATTTCTTTTGTTATTATTTTTATTGCACGTGGAGGAGTGGGGACACATGTGACAGAATGCACACATGTGAAGTTCAGAGGATAACTCTGCAGAGTCACTTCTCTGGGTCTACCTTCTCATGGGTTTGGGAGGTTGATTTCAGTTTCTAGGTGTGCACAGAAAATGTCTTTATATGTGACATCTGCCTAGTCATGTTAATTCTATCGTACTTGATTTCACAACAAAGTATGGAAATATCTCTTCACTTTTTATTGTATGCTGAACACTATCTTTTTTAAGAAGCAAGTTTTAATAGTATTTTCTGGTTCCTGTCTACATAAACTCTGACTTCAGTGGCCTCCAGATGCGTGAAAATGTTTTTCTTGTTTTTCTCGTCCCTCCCTGGGGAGAAAGCCATTTTTAACCTATTCCTTTCTTGTGTTTTTTTTTTAATTAAAGCAAAATATACTGCTTAATTTTTAATTCCAATATATTCCAATGAGATATAGCTACAATGCAGTTTAAATGGGGGGGACAACCTTGATAATATATGCACTAATAAACTAATGGCCATTTTCACTGGGAAGAAACTGGAATCTTGACAAGCTGAAATTGCCCAGGATCAGCAGAATCAGGAAATGGCACTTCATGTTCTAAGAACATAATTGCAGTCATCTGTAGCCCTGTCTCTTCCCTTTTCCTTACCTTTGTTAGCGTCTCTTTATTGATAGTGTCAGTGTTGCTAAAATACCATTATTTGATGGAATCAAATTAGAGACTGTGGAGCCAACATAATGAATGGAGCTACCAATGTCAGGATCGCTTGCTTTTGAACTTGCACTCAGCCCCCAGGTTCTGGATGTCTTCCTGATTCTGGGACGTCTCAACATGAAGAGTGTGAAGTAACTAATAAGCATTAAGAGCAGACAAACTTTATATATACATTATATATATATATATAACCAATATAATGTGTGTTATATATTAAAAATACATACACATTTGTTATGTATTATAAATATGTATTTGTCATATATTAGAAGTATGTAACCATGTATAGTATATAATATATAATATACAATATATTACACACACACACATATATATAAATGTATATATGTAAAATCATTAAAAGATCTGTCTACAGTAAAAAGCCAGAAATTTAGGGCTCTGTTCTACGCCATTTCTAGTAGTATGAATTGTTGAAATTATCCAGGGACACTGATTACTTCTTTCAGCACCGTGTTGATAGGACCAGCTTGCTCAGTGTTCACAAGCTTAAGATTTACTTTTTCCTTTCTGAAAAAGAAATACATGGATGTTTTGGTTGAAAGTAAAAAATATTGCAGTAGGCCTTCCTAACTGTGTACTCCCAATCCTTGTGTTAGTGTGGCAAGCATCTCTTCATGCTTTATTCAATATTAAAATACTTTAGATTGATTCAAAGTATGCTACTTCATATAGAAAATGTGCTTCGGGAATAGGCCTTTTTTGTATTTAGATAGTGTTTGATTTGGGTAGGGAGATTGGAAAAGGCCTGAAGGAGGCAATGTTTCCATTTTTCTGAAGGAACAGATCGGCAAACAGTTATCGCTTATGCTTTCTAGGTTGTGTACAGTGGGTTCACCCTAAAACTAGCTGATTCATTCCAGTCCGCATCAGCTCCTTCATATTCAGTTCACGGTACAACATCTGTTACCACATCCACAATAAGTTGTCAAGCTCGGGCGGCAGAGGTGCTCTGTGTGTAAGCTTGCACTGCTCTTCTGAGAACCTGAGTTCAGTTCCCAGGACCCGTATCAAGGGACTCACAACCACCCTTAACTCCAGGTCCTCAGTAGCCCCCAAACGTGTGTCACACTCACTCACAGGCACTCATCCATTGCTGGTGGGAATGCAAACGTGTGCAACCACTTTGGAAAGCAGTATGGCGGTTTCTCAGGAAATTCGGGAACAACTTACCCCTGGACCCAGCAATACCACTCTTGGGAATATACCCAAGAGAGGCCTTATCATACAACAAAAGTATATGCTCTACGATGTTCATAGCAGCATTGTTTGTGATAGCCAGAACCTGGAAACAACCTAGATGCCCTTCAATGGAAGAATGGATGAAGAAAGTATGGAATATATACATATTAGAGTACTACTCAGCAGTAAGAAACAAGGACTTCTTGAATTTTGCGTACAAATGGATGGAAATAGAAAACACTATCCTGAGTGAGGTATCCCAGACCCAAAAAGAGGAAATGGGCCTTTTCTATAGGATTCTGGTTTAAACAAATTCAACCATGGGTCATGTGCAGACTGCAGTTTGCTTTCTTCTCAGTGAGTACACCTACTCTCTACCCAGCCAACCTAATTCTGCTCCACCTAGAAAGAACCTCTCACTCCCACAAAGCATCCCTCGAGTTGTATCTGCCTTCACTGTCCTCTCTCCACTTTATTTCCACTCCCTTAATGTTAGATTTTCTCATCTTCATATCAGAGCAATTATAATGACTTACGTACCAACTAGCTTTATATCAACTTGACAAAAGCTAGAGTCATCAGAGAGGAGGAGGAGGGAGCCTTGACTGATAAAATGTCTCCCTCAGATTAGGCTGTAGGCAAGCCTGTAGGGCATTTTCTTAATTAGTGATTCATGTGTGAGGGTCCATCCTGTTGTCAGCATGTCCCTCACTGGGATGGTGGTCCTGGGTTCTATAAGAAAGCAGCTGAGCAAGGTAGGAGAAGGAAGCCAGTAAGCAGCAGCCTTGAGATTCCTGCCCTCACTGCTTTTGATGATGAACCGTTATATGGAACTGTGAGTGAAATAAACCATTTTTTCCCTCAAGTTTCTCTTGGTTATGGTGTTTCATCACGGCAATAGTAGCCCTAAGACAGCCTCTTTACTGGGATATCAGATTCTACTCGTGGCAAATGGGTTTATATACTTTTCCTAGAAGAAACTTTTCGAATTCCACCGACAATTCTGTTACTCTCCTGATAGATCATCACCTCTCATATGCCTTTTTAAAAGATAAAGTCCAGTTTCCAGTCTTCTACTTAAAGATATGTTTTATAGATTTCTCTCACTTTGTTCTCTTTCCTACCCCACCCCACCCAATAGCTGGTCAGCGTACACTAACCTACTATTGTAAGCACATGCCCTTGAATCTATGTGCCTCCCAGTAGCCCTTCATATGCTACTGTAAGTCTCCTAGGTGATTTTTCTTTCCTTCATGAAACTGGTCAAATTCCTGCCATGCTATTTACATGCATGTCTAATCAATGTTAATTATATTAAAGAATGGGACGTGTGTGTGTGTGTGTGTGTGTGTGTGTGTGTGTGTGTGTGTTTATTTTCTTTGCACATTACTGGGTTTTGTGCTTGCCTTGTGAAGAGTGAACTTTTATTTTCGTGGTTGGATACTCCATTCTTGAGGAATATTTTTTTAAAGATTGAGGTCAGCCTTATTAGGCTATTCAATGTTATGATTTTAATAAAACTGAAGAGTCCCATGGTGCATTTTTCTTGTTCAATCTAGTTTTCCAAGTGCATGAAATCTCTGCTTATATTCAGTTGCTCTAGAATTTGCTCCTTCCGCTCTTTAATCTCATAGGTCTTAAGGTTCTTGTGTTTTGACAACTGTTCCAACAGATAATAATATGTTACCATTGGCAAAGAGTTTTACAGGTTGCTTCTAATTAAAATGTGTGGATGTCTTTGATCATCTTACTCTCGCTTAGTAGGTGAGGAAATGGGAGACAGAGACATGGGGCAGACAAGACCTAGCCCAGTGCCTGGGGCAGCCAACATGTGGGTGTGGTTCCCTATTGCTCCGTCTTGCCAGGTTTAAGGCTACCATCCAAAATGATACTATCAGGACCACACCAAGAGTTCTGGGATGAACTGGGTCACAGAATCTTCATAAGAATCAGAGTTAAAAGAGAGCTTGGAAATCATCTCATTCAATTTCTTACATGTAATTACTTTAAGTAAATTTATGACCTGAGCTTCTTTGGTCTGTGTTTTGATACTTGCATTAGGATACTTATCATAGTTTGATTGAGAGCTCCATGTTTGCCTCATCACCAGACAGACCTGCTTAGCATCAGACTTTTGTAGTTTGAAGTTTTCACTCATTTGCATAAGTTCTTAACTTAAGCTGCATTATGTTTTATTCTTCCTATCAGATAATGATTCTGAGGAAAGACAGCAGATACCAACCCTTTTGTTGTATTCTGTTGACCTCAATGGCTTTAATTCTCCCAAACATTCAAGCTTTAGAATTTTTATTTATCACCACTCTGAGGGAAATATATACATTTTCTTTCTCTTCTCTTGCTCTTCCTCCTATTCCTCTTTCTTTTCCTTCTTTTCCTAGCTGATGATTAACTAACTAGCTCTACCTTCCTTTCCTCTTCACTGTCTCAGGAAGAGAAGAAACAGTGATATCCTCAACATACTCTTTCCTTTCTTAGTTTTCCACTGCACCTGTTGCAAGCTCTCTTTGCAGCCAATCAACAGAGAGGCTCCCTCTGCCTCTCTCTCTTACACACACACGCACACACACACACACCCACACACACACACACACTCAACATACACAGTCACACAACACACTTACATACACAACACATTCACATAATGCACACACACACACACACACACACACTGATTTTTAGTGCCTTAGTTACAACCCATTGGGCTAATGTTTCCCTAACCGAATCATCACTCTTGCTTGCAGACTAGTATAAAATTCATGGGCATTTCTATCACCCACCGAAATTTGAATTTCAGCGGTAACACTTAAAAGCTATGTTACCCTTGGCCAAGTCTCTCTAAGTCATTGCACCGCTAATTCTTTGCCTGAAAAATTAAAATGACTGTTATTTATTCTACTGGAAAATAGTGACTAGTCAGTGAAACGACAAACATGGCTAGGCCAGGCTGTGATAAACAAGGAAGTCCTAGTTTTCTGTTCTAGAGTGGGTCTCCATTCTCGTCGGCCACCTGCTAACATATTGCTGCACCAAACACAGATTTTAGTCACCAATATATATTTTTTAATATAGCAAATCTTTGATGTTCCGATTTAGTGTGTCATGCTAGAATTGAAACACTTGTAATTGAGACACGTGAGCGTCGAAACAATGCTCTGGGCAAGGCGAATGCTGTGCAGGAGACAATCCCTGGAAACAGCCGTCACGGAGATGAGCAATGCCCCTTGGCACTGCTTTGAAAGTAAGGAATGAGCAGCCTCACATATGGCAAGTTCTTGTGTGTGCTTATCTCCTCAGGCGTGTTATTAATGTGTCTTTTTTAACGGTTTCCCTGCAGACTTCCCTCCTCCTAAGAAGTTCAGAAATGACAATCCACTCCTTTCTTTCCCCTGAAAAAAAATTTCTCTATAAAAGAGACAATACTCTGAACCACAATGAGAGGTGACAAAACTTAGGCAGGAAGAAACCTGTTGCTCTCAGCACGTGTTTTTGCACGTCACCTACACAGTGCACTCGCTGTTCTAGCATGGTTCATCTCTCCAGCTCCGTGTGCTATGACCGACCCCGCAGTTAACCAGGGCTCAGAATGAGATGGTAGAAATCTCAATCTTTTCCCACACTATGACAACCGAGTCCTAAGGTGAATACTGTTAGAGCCGCTAGGCTTCTCTTCATGGTCCATTCCTGCAGTTCTTTAAAAGAATTAAATTACCAAGAAATGCCTGGACAGGAGATGAGCCTATGTATGTTGTTGGATCAAGTAATAAATGCAGATTTTTTTTATTGCTACCTGTTGTAAATTCAAAATGAATTTGCCTTGAAAAGGTTATTATCTCATAATTTTTTTACTAGATACTTTTAAGGACAGTGTTCTTGCATCCATATTTAATAAATAAACAAGGGGATGTTATTCAACCAAGCAACCATTCCCCTTTATTTGATGTAGGTTACTATCAAAAATGTTGATCATCTTTTATGAATGCTTTAATTTACTTTTAAAATGTTGATGTAAGGAGATATTTTAATGATTAAATAAATCTGGCCTGTCTTTATTAGCATTTTCTGACTTTAAAACATCCTAACAGAAGTTCATGCAAATGAGATACTTCATTTTTTTTTTTCTACCAAGGTAGAAAAAAAGGAAAGAAATACAAGAACTTAATGATGCAACAGGGATTCAAAGTTGGCTGTTCTGCTAAATGCTTCCTTCATACCAATGAAGTTCTGTTTCACCGCATTCCCTTCTACATACACATGTGTGCACGTGCGTACATACACACACACGCACATATATATGAGGGCAAGTATGTGTATGTGTTGATAGCCATGAACTTAGGCAATTACAAGTGTTGAGGCTTAGATCAGTCTGTCAGGATGGCTACAGGTATGACATATTAAAGTGATAAGTAGATCTGGAAGCTCTTGAGTGCCTGCTGTCTCCGTTTCCATAGAGTCCCACGTGACTGTGTGACAACAGGTAGGTAAAATAGCTGTCCAGAAGCCCAGGGACATAAATCCAAGGAAAAACCAAAAACTTACCCAGGTATCTTCTTTTCAAAAGGCTGTCTGTAGCAGCCAAGCACTGTACTGGCAAGCACATTCCGCTGGAATGACATTTTCTGATAAGGGAAGGAGAAATCAGACACTAGGGACAAAAAGTTGTTTGTCCCTTTAAACTGTGAAGTGGTGTGGGAAACGCAAAGGACTGTATAATGCAGGCATGAATAGCTGTAATCACTTTAAAAATAATCCTCTCTCTGAATTGCTCTTTGTTTCACAGTCAAGAACAGAAAATGTCAATTTTTATTTTTTAAAAAGTTATAAAACTTTATAGAATCCTAGCAGTGATTTGTGAAGTTGTTTGGAGATTTTGTGGACGATGACAGGGATTTCCAGTTACTTTGTGTTGATCTTTGACATCTTGCTTGCTGTCTTGAGTTCTAGGCACAGAGCCCTGCCGTCTGGTATGCTTCCCCGCAGAACCTTCTGAAGTTACCACAGAACACTATTCCTGCTCTTACAGATCTTATTACCCATCCGCCGCGATGACGATCTGGGTCAGTCTTCACTGGCACATGGCATTGTTAGAGCGTGTGTTGATCATCTCAAAGCCCTTGTGTTCCACAATGATACTCAGGCTAGCGCCTGTCCTCTTGCCCAGAACATGATCATAACCTAGCCTACCGATTTCTAAGTTTGGAAGATATAAGTAGAGATGTTAGGCCTGAGGTGTGATTCTGTGACAGACTGTTTTTACCAAATATTTCAACAGAGTTGTATAGTTTCGTTGTGATGAATGACCCTGAGATGCCTGGATTTTAGTTCTAAATTTGGTACTTGGGGAAAATGAGAAAAACCGAAGATAAATTATAGATTTTATAGTTGTCTATTCTTTTTTTAAAAAAATCATTATTTTATGCTTGTGGGTGTTTTTTTTCCTTTATGTATGTCTAACCTTCATGAATACATGATCTCGGGAAGGCCAGCAGAGGGCATCAGAGTCCTTAGGACTGGAATAACAGATGTGCGCTGCCAAGAGGATGCCGGCAATAGAACCTGGGTCCTCTGGAGGAGTAGCCAGTGCTCTTCCCCGCTGAGTCATGCCTCCAGCCTATCTACTTTTATAGCCTTGTAAGTTGCTTTTGGTTTATAATATTAAAAAGTATAAGAATTCTAATTGAGTCATCCAAAGTAGTCTTGAGACTACTTCCTGAAGTCTTTAATCAAAATTTTAGATATTAAGAATGTAATTATCAATTGGAGGCTGTCAGGGAATAAAGCTAAAATTACAAATCTGTCTCTTAAAAACCCCTTATTAAGCGAATCATTGTATAGCATGCATTCCAAAAACAACATTTTCTCCTATGATTTCATCATGAAAAAAGCATTTCCATCAAGCTGCCTTTAATTTGCCCCTGAGATCCACTTTTGTTTGTCTCTGCCCACAGCTTTGCTCACATTCCACAATCCTGATTCAGGGGGCTTCCTGACATTGAATCCATCGGAGGAGGAGCAAGCTTTAGAAACAGTTACCTCAGACGCTCTCTGTAGCAGCTTGGGGCTAACAGGGGAGTCTGGGGCATGGGAGAGCTGCTATGGGCTGAACAAAGCAATGTTGGGTAACAATTGGCCATGGCTTTGTCTTGTACATGTTCTTTGCTTTGATGGAAGCTTTGGTTCAACTGAAAGCAGCTGAGTTAAGGGATTGAAGATAGGAACTGCTGCACACAGCCATAAGTGACTATTTTCTTAGCCAGATAGTGAAAATTGCAAATGTTTTTGACTAATTTTTCATGCCATAGATACGTAGGAAGGTAAATATGTAGCTGTTCTAACAATTACTTATTGATTATTCCATCAATAAATCTAGACATAGTGAGGAGTTTATATAGTAGGTCTGATAAGTGATTTCTTAGTATATTCAATGTTTTCAATATTCTTTCAGTTTGGAAGTAAAGATTTCTATGGGAAAGAAGGAGGGTTACATTATTATAACAATTGAATGTGTAGTTAGATAAATACAGCAAGTCTTCTAATATATGATCTTTTAGGGAAAGGGCATGCTGTTAAAATTTGAGATAAATAATTTACAAACAAAATAATATTGTGCTATACAGTGAAGAAATACATGAAAATATTATTTTAGACATATTGTATATGTGTTTATACCTATGTGTATGTATTAGTATGTGTTTATAGACATGTATATACATGGCGCTTAAATCTATAAACAGGAATAAGGAACACATAGGTAATTTTCTCAGTTTTCTCAGTTTCAAACAAGAACACTTCTGAATAGCATTTGAATTTTTTTTACTTTTTAATTATTTAGAGATTGTAATATAATTGCAACACTTCTCTCTTCTCTTTCCTCCAGACTTTCCCATACATCCCCCCCACCCACCCACTACTCCTTCAGACTCATGGGCTTCTTTTCACTGGTGGCCTCTGCTTGAGTATGTGTATATGTATATACATGTATATTCCTGTATGACTTCACCCCGTCATTTCTGTGAACTGTCCCAAGTGACAGCTCCTCACTTGCTATGACATGATCATTGATGACACTGAAAGCATTCTTTTCCTTCTTCAGTTTTCCAAGTGTGTGAAGAAGACTGCATTTAGCTCTGTTTATCTTCGTCCTGCAGACTGGAAAATTGATTTATATTTATATACTATTGAGCACAGTCTGTTATACTGTAGGAAGGTTTACATAAAGGAAGTAACATCCTACTGCGTGTTTATACACACAGGCGAACCATAAGCCACAAGTAGAAAACTGCCTTCGAAACAGTTCTTTTAAAAAGCATATTTGAAAATTTTTGATAAATCTGTAAACTATAATTTAAATTTTGTTTTCTCTTCTTATAGAAACCATGCAAGAGAATTCTGAATTGAAAGGCCAAATGCTTAAGAATAGCCATGGGGCCACAATTTTTCATAACTAGGAAAAAATATCCTATCTACTTAACCGTATCTGATGGACAAATACGTGTAACACTGTAGCAGACACGGTACACTGCAGAATGTGTAAGCAGAGAGTGCTAAATGTTGAAAACAGCATAAAGGTCAAATCAATATTAAAACCTTTATTAGTGTTTAAACAGCATTTTCTGTTTGCTTCCTTCCTTGCTTATATGTCTGATAAGTTTCCAACAGGGAATTCTAGTGGTAGAGGACCTGCTTAGCATGTACCATGGCCAGAGTTTGTTTTTATTCTTCCTATGTAGATCCTTGCATGTCTCTCTTAGGGTCTTCTTTGTTTTCTAAGTTGTCAGGAATTGTAGACTGTAGGTGGATTTTTTTTTTGCTTTATGTCTAGAAGCTATGTATAAATGAGTATATATTGTATTTGTATTTCTGGGTTACTTCACTCAGTATGTTTTTTTTTTCTAAATCCATCCATTTTCCTGCAAATTTCAAGATGTCATTATTTGTTTCTACTGTATAGTACTCCATTGTGTGTAAATGTACCACATTTTCTTTATCCATTCTTTGATTGAGGGACATCTAGGTTGTTTCTAGATTCTAGCTGTGACAAATAATGCTACTCTGAACATATTTGAGCACATAGATGTTTGGCCATCAGGGAAATGCAAAGCAAAACAATTCTGAGATTCCATCTTACACCTGTCATAATGGCCAGGATCTAAATGGCAGGCTCTGATGATACCTTATGCTGGAGAGGATGTGGGGTAAAGGAAGTGCTCCTCCATTGCTGGTGGGAGTGCAAACTTGTACAGCTGCTTTGGAAATTAGTATAGCAATTTCCCTAAAAATTAGGTGACAATCTAACTCAAGACCCAACAATACTGCTGCTGGGCATATAACCAAACAAACTGCCAATATCTTATCTATATGTTCACTTGTTTCAATTTATGTTTTGCTTTAGCATTAAGGCATTATCTCAACTTGTGTCATATACCCCATAAAGTATAAGACTAAGAAACATCAGCAGGCACGGAAGCTTCTTCAGACAGTCCCTAGGAAAACTCTATTTTTTCACTTCAAAAAATTATTGAATGAGAAGTGAGCATATGCTGTGATTTTGTTGGGGAAGCTTTCCCTTCCCTTTGTCGGAGGTATTTCCACAGGGCTCAATGCTTTTGTCCTTTGGACTAAATAACTTTTATTTTAATAGAAACCTTCCTATGTCAAAACCGGTTTGGCATGGCATTGGGGTACAAAACCATGATCCCAGCACTCAGGAAACTAAGACAAGTGATGCCAAGTTCAATGCTAGTCGGGGTTAGAGAGTAAGATTTTGACTCGAATAAAAAAAATGGAAATAAGTTTCCTAGACACATGTTTCATACTTTCACATATATGTGAAATCACACACACGCGTGTATGCAGAGGGGCAGTAGGAGTGGTGGGAGGGCATGAACACGTTGCCAAACACGAGTGACGTGCAGTGGAGGAGTGGTGCAGAGAAGTTCATTGTTTCATTTGCTAAATTAAAAAAATTAGGACAAAAAACAGAAAGCAAGATTCTCATCACCCATGGCAGAGAAAAACACCCTGAGGGGGAAAAAAACCCCAAACTTTTAGAAAATGCTTTGAAATTGTCAGAAAGTTTAAATTGAGACTTTCTCCCAAGAATGTGATTATGATCTCAGAGGAGCTGAGGGAGGGGAAACCATAATCAGAACATATTTTGTGAAAAAAGGGACCATTTTCAATAAAAGAAAAATAGGAAAAAGTAGAATGTGGTTATGGGTCCCAATTTCATAATGGAGCTGTAGATGGTCAGAAATAAGGGTCATTGATGCCCCACTTGGATTATTTCTTCTTCCTAGGACTGAAGCACAGTGGTAGAGTCCTTGCCTAACCAACAGTGCACTGGGTTCCATCTCAGCACTGTAAATCAAATCAAACAGAACAATAAATAAGGAAACACACAACCAATAAAAAGGATGTTGAATTCTCTCTTTTTTTTTTTTTAAATAATTTTTTTTTATTAAGAAAAGAAGAAAAAAAAAACATAAACAAAAAACAAGTTTCCACCTCCTCCCAGCCTCCCATTTCCCTCCCCCTCCTCCCACCCTTCTCCCCCTCCTCCCACCCTTCTACCCCTCCCCCCACTCCTCTCCCCCTCCCTCTCCAGTCCACAGAGCAGTCCAGGTTCCCTGCCCTGTGGTAAGTCCTAGGTCCTCCCCCCTCCGTCCATATCTAGGAAGGTGAACATAGTTATCCTCTTGGCTAAGGGAAGTAGACCCAATTGCCGGGGAGAAAATTAGGATCTTGGGGGTGGGGTGGGATGGGGATAAGGGGAGATGGGGAGAGAAAAGGTAGAAGGGAAGGAGGGGGGATTTGGGGAATCAGGAGAATTGGGATAAAGGAAAGGTGGATAGGGGAGCACGGAACCACAATTCTTAGTTAAGGGAACCACTTTAGGGTGAGCAAGAGATTTGACCCTAGAGGGGCTCCCAAGTGCCCAACATGAGGTTCCCAGTTAGTTCCTTGGGTAGCTGAGGATTGGGAACCTGAAATGACCCTATCCGAGAGCAATACTGACGAATATCTTGCATATCATCATAGAACCTTCATCTGGTGATGGATGGAGACAGAGACAGACCCACACTGGAGCACTGGACTGAGCTCCCAAGGTCCCAATGAGGAGCAGAAGGAGGGAGAACATGAGCAAAGAAGTCGGGACCACGAGGCGTGCACCCACCCACTGAGACAGTGGAGCTGATCTACTGGGAGCTCACCAAGGCCAGCTGGACTGTGACCGAAAAAGCATGGGATAAAACCGGACTCTCTGAACATGGCGAACAATGAGGGCTGATGAGACGCCAAGGACAATGGCACGGGGTTTTGATCCTACTTAATGTGCTGGCTTTGTGGAAGCCTAGCCAGTTTGGATGAATTCTCTCTTTTTGGAGGTAAATATCTCATTAAACAAAAGCAGTGGAAAGAGTTGCATTTACAGAAAGGTCATCTGTCCTACCACTGTCTGCCAGTTTTCATTTTGTTTTTCACACAGCCATATTCATAATTCAGGCTGTCACCTAAGAAATGCATTGCTGCACACCACTTGCTTATCCTGGAGGTAAAATCCGTCATGCTGGTCAGAGACCCACTTCCCTAATGGTGATTAAAACTGGGCAGAGAGCCCACTCTAATAAAAACAGTCTTAGAGCCCTGTCACCAACTTCAGTCTGGGAAAAGCAACATCGGAGGTTTCATTTCTTGAAAAATATACAATGTCCACATGATTAAATGTTCTCTGGGTTTTTTTTCCCTAGAGCACAGAGTGCACCTTCAGACCTTAATGATGCCAGCTGTTCTCTTAACCCATCACCTAAATATTGCTCTCTCATGTCAGCTGGCTTGACATAGCACCTTTTAAGTTCTCTCTATGACAATTCATCTTTTTTTATTCTAAACTAAATGTCTTTTCTTCATTTGAGAAAAGTGAGCTAGCTCTTCAGAGGGGAAAAATAATTTTTTTTCCTGCACTATGTGAAGGTAGCCCCCACCCCCTCCACACACACACACACTCTTTCGTCTTAATTGAATTCAGCTAAGCTTTAAAAACTTCACCACAAAACTGCCTGAGCTATTTTTCTTTGTAAATGAGGCCAAGTCTTGCTGGCACCCATGAAGAAGGCCATACTGTCGGAGGGCAGTTTGCCAGCAAGTCCAGAGTCTGGGGATGGCTTCACAGTGCCTTCCCTGGAGTCTGCTGGGAAGAGGGCTTGCAGGCCAGGCTGCCACTCTAGAAGTGTTACTCTGGGAAGTTTCAGATGAGCGTGAGTCAGTGAAGTGATCCATTCCCTTCTTCATATTTAACGGTGCGCCTGGGGCCTGGGTGACAAGTGTGTCCGAGTAGTGCTGTGTGACAGTGAGTCCAGATAGCATGGAAACAAAACATCAGGTTTGTTTTCCTTAAACACAATCATGACAAGTACATAAAATGAACCAAGGCATCACAGATGGACAGCTCTATCAAAAAAAGAAATATGTGACATGTTGTTGTTGTTTGTGTTTGGTCTTCTTTACATTGCTTTAATCACAAGCGTTCACAGCTGTCTTTAATGTGGGCATGTGTGGGCAGAACAACCTTGAGTTATTTACCCAACATAAAGATAAATTATGTTGGGTATTAAGGGATTTCTCCAAATTTTCTTTTCTTCGCTCTCCTTCCCTTTCTCTCTCTCTTCTCTTTCTTTACCATATTTTATGCCAGACTGCGCTGACACTAACAAAAAGCTAGTTTTTATAAATTACCTACTCTACTCCATAAGAAAGTGCTGATGAGGCTGAACTTTCCTAGAGCCTGTGTCAGATCAGTTAAATATGGAAAAGGAGAAGAAGAAAAAAATCAATACACATCAGGGGAGTCCTGTCAGGACGGATCCGACTGCAATTTTAAGAGAAATGAAACAATTCAGACTGAAATCCTGATCGTGACCCTTGTTTGTGGTCTCACAGAAGTTGCTCTGTGCCTTCATATGGAGTGAACACAAGCTTGTTGATCTCACATACAATTGAAAGATTTATGGGTTAATACATCTAGAGAGACCTCAGATGAGAGCAACCAATAAAGATTAGCTTATTAATCCTAAAGCCAAGTATGTGGGACTGTTAAGATCTCAAAATGCACTTGGATGTTGATGTACAATTCATAATACCTTTATAAAAAATTTTAAACAATCTTATATTTCCTGCCAATCCCAGTTCCCTCCTTTTCCTCTCCTCTCACTCCCCTCAAAGATGTCTTGGGGGCAATTATGGGCTTAGGGAGGAATTTGGCACTGGGGAAATTCCCCGGAATCCACAAGGATGACCCCAGCTAAGAATCATAATACCCAAATGAAGTGACAGGGCTGTTGGGTCATCTCTACCCATCATGTTGCAGCCGCTGGGCGTTCATTGTGGTGTCCACTTTCTCTGCTTAAGGAGGGCAGGCGCATGTAAATAATTGACTTGATACCACTGCTCTTTACATCATTAATAAGCCTGCTTGCAGCAGCTGTGATCACCCACTTGATACACAGTTCTACCGTTTTTGCTTTGTTGGTTCATGTTCCACTTCCTCACCAAACTTGGTTATGTAAATGGATTAGTTGATATCATGGGAGATTTATCTTTAGCATGAAGGACTTGCCTGTGTTTTGGACTGGGCATTTTAACTGTAAGTAGAATGAAATTCAGTTGGCTTTGTTGGTTTTTCTAGGGAAGATGGCTTTTGCATAAGTATCTAATTTACCCAGTCATACAGCTTCATTGGCTTGTCTCCGCTTAAGTGAAGACAAGCTTCACTTCACTTCACTTTCAATTATTGAGAAGCAATTAATAATTTTTGGGGCATTCATTTTTATGAGTATACATTTCAAACAATCCTAGCTTATGCTTATTCAATTTTAAGTGGTGAAAGCAAGTGACTTGTTTTCTGTAGATTTCTTATAACCATGAAATATTTTTAATATGAGAAAATTCACTGGGTTCCAACTTATGGTTGCTGTATTATTTTTCTTTAAAATATTTGTTCAAAGACATATTTCCCATATGTATAAACCTCCATATTTAATTTAAATTAATGAAAGAAATTTTGGAGGTTGATTAAATTGGAAGAGAAAGCTACTTAGAATATTACAAATAATTTATATGAATTATTGTTTTCTTTGTTGAAGAAATTGCTTGATATATATGGTATGCAGGAGAATAATAATATTTTAAGTCATATAGCTATTTGCTTAAGGGAGAACTATATTGATAATGGTCATTTTGAAGTTAACTGTAAAAAGCCAGACACCCAATACATAAAAGCTTAATATTTGAAGTTCAAAATGGTACCATTGACTTGCTTTTATACTTTATGCCTACTAATGGAGGCTGATGTCATAGTCTTAGGAATCAAGGGAAGGGTCCATGAAGAAGTAATGAGTGAAGCCAGCATTTTGCAGAAACTTTCAGAGATTAAGCATCTACAGATATGGTATCAATCACTTCTAGTTTGAGATAGAAAATTGTGCAACTTTAAACTATTGAAGAAGACGATGTTTTTACTATTCCACACACACATATGAAACAAATGTTAAAAAAAATTAAAGCCATAAAAATTTAGGTTACTAATGGGAATTTTGAAAGACTTATTATAGTTTGACATCTTTCAGCCTTAATAGGTACAGTAGTTGAATGTTTTTAACTCTTTTCAAGTTAGGCATCAAAATAAAAAGTAGAAACCCCAGAAGATAAATGGTTTCCATATAAATTTACTTGTTGCTACTTCTGTTTCCTGTGTTTCTCCTGAATATGCCACGCCCATTTGTTTAATTAAGGCACAAATACTTACATGCATTTGACCTTTTCCACAATTTTCTTCCCCATCCCGTAAATTTTAAAGTGGACATTGTAAAATAACCAAACTATTTTAGTGAGTTATGAGTAGTGACTAAGCTATGCGCTCCATTGTTTAGCTGGTTAAAGAAAGCATCTGTCTAGTGAAGAATGACTGAGAGAAGGGCATTAGATGTGTACTCAGCTGGTAATCACCATACAACAGAGGGAGAGCTGAGGCAGAGGAGCTTTTAACACAGGCAAATGTTAGTCAGCGCTAGATGTACTGGTGTGGGCCACAGGTCATGCTCAGGTATGCTGGCTTTATAAACTTGAAGTTTTTATTCCATCTGGAGGAAAACTGCAAGACCCCAATTTAATTGCAAAATTGTCAATCTATTGCATCATTTTTTTTATTCCGATGCAGTTCAGTTTATTGTGGAACATCTGCATCCCTCGGGAAAATTTGTTTTATGTGTTTTGAGGAGTCATATACTTACTTGTAATAAAGGTAGTATAAAACTTTTCATTTCCTTTATTACATATTTTACTATAGCCTGTAAGCTGCCACTGGCCAAGCCTCACTCTGCCTTGTAAATAAAGACAAGGTGTTACTTGAAATTAGTAATTAGACTTCCTGACAATATTCACATTATCAGGAAATTTTACCTGTAAGTAGAAAATATTTTAAACAAATGACTTTGACTAAATATAACTTAAGATATCTAAAACATTGGGAAGTAATTGGTTAGGGATGGTGGGGCTCATGGTTAGGGATGGTGGGGCTCATGGTTAGGGATGGTGGGGCTCATGGTTAGGGATGGTGGGGCTCATGGTTAGGGATGGTGGGGCTCATGGTTAGGGATGGTGGGGCTCATGGTTAGGGATGGTGGGGCTCATGGTTAGGGATGGTGGGGCTCATGGTTAGGGATGGTGGGGCTCATGGTTAGGGATGGTGGGGCTCATGGTTAGGGATGGTGGGGCTCATGGTTAGGGATGGTGGGGCTCATGGTTAGGGATGGTGGGGCTCATGGTTAGGGATGGTGGGGCTCATGGTTAGGGATGGTGGGGCTCATGGTTAGGGATGGTGGGGCTCATGGTTAGGGATGGTGGGGCTCAAGTTAGCCATGTAGCCGTCGTCAGCTAGCCTTGTTCTGGCTACTGCTCTCACTTCCTTCTCCTCTTCCTCCCCCTTCTCTCCTTTCACTTTAACTCCATACCACTATGTCTCCTTTTATCCTCCCATCTCTGGGTTTATTCCCTCTTCATCCCTTTCTCCTTTGCTTCATCTGGAAGCTCTGAATGCACCACAGGGTGTTATTCATTTTTCTGTTACTGTGATAAAATGCCATGACCAAAACAACCTAAAGAAGAAGAAGGAGAAGGAGGAGGAGGAGGAGGAGGAGGAGGAGGAGCAGGAGAAGAAGAAGAAGAGGAAGAAGAGGAAGAAGAAGAAGAAGAAGAAGAAGAAGAAGAAGAAGAAGAAGAAGAAGAAGAAGAAGGGGGTGGTGGCTTAGTTTAGTATAGATTTAGGGGATAAACAGAGTTGATTTTTATAGGGAGGTATTACAACAGTCAAAGAAATTGTCTTAGTTAGGGTTTCTAATGCTGTGAATAGACACCATGACCACAGCAACTCTGACAAAAGAAAACATTTAACTGTGGCTGGTTTAGTCCATTATTGTCATTATGGGAAACATGGTGCCACAGACAAACATGATGCTTAGAGAAGTAGCTAAGATTTCTACGTCTGGATTGGCAGGCAGCAGGAAGAGAGAGACACTGGGCCTGGCTTGAGAATCTGAAACCTCAAAGCACTACCCCATGACACACTTCCTCCAACAAGGCCACACCTGCTGCAATAAGGCCACACTTGCTAATAGTGTCACTCCCTATGAGCCTATGGAGGCCATTTTCATTTAAACAACCACACAAATTTTTTTTAAAAATCTGCTGATCTTCAGAACTTCCTTAGCAATCAGGGAAATGCAAATCAAAACAACTTTGAGATATCATCTTACACCTGTCAGAATGGCTAAAGTCAAAAACACCAAGGATAACCTTTGCTGGAGAGGCTGTGGAGGAACGGGTACCCTCATCCATTGCTGGTGGGAATGCCATCTTGTGCAACCACTGTGGAAGTCAGTGTTTCGGTTTCTCAGGAAATTCGGGATCAACTTACCCCTGGACCCAGCAATACCACTCCTGGGAATATACCCAAGAGATGCTCTATCATATGACAAAAGCATTTGTTCAACTATGTTCATAGCAGTATTATTTGTAATAGCCAGAACCTGGAAACAACCTAGATGCCCTTCAATGGAAGAATGGATGAAGAAAGTATGGAATATATACACGCTAGAGTACTACGCTGCGGTAAAAAACAATGACTTCTCGAATTTTGCAGGCAAATGGATGGAAATAGAAAACACTATCCTGAGTGAGGTGTCCCAGACCCAAAAAGATGAACTTGGGATGTACTCGCTCATAATTGGTTTCTAGCCATAAATTAGGGCCACGGAGTCTACAATAGGTGAACCTAAAGAAGCTAAGTAAGAAGAACCTTTATCTGGTGATGGATGGAGACAGAGACAGAGACCCACACTGGAGCACTGGACTGAGCTCCCAAGGTCCCAATGAGGAGCAGAAGGAGGGAGAACATGAGCAAAGAAGTCGGGACCACGAGGCGTGCACCCACCCACTGAGACAGTGGAGCTGATCTACTGGGAGCTCACCAAGGCCAGCTGGACTGTGACCGAAAAAGCATGGGATAAAACCGGACTCTCTGAACATGGCGAACAATGAGGGCTAATGAGACGCCAAGGACAATGGCACGGGGTTTTGATCCTACTTAATGTGCTGGCTTTGTTGAAGCCTAGCCAGTTTGGATGTTCACCTTCCTAGATATGGACGGAGGGGGGAGGACCTAGGACTTACCACAGGGCAGGGAACCTGGACTGCTCTGTGGACTGGAGAGGGAGGGGGAGAGGAGTGGGGGGAGGGGTAGAAGGGTGGGAGGAGGGGGAGGGAAATGGGAGGCTGGGAGGAGGTGGAAACTTGTTTTTTGTTTATGTTTTTTTTTTCTTCTTTTCTTAATAAAAAAATTATTAAAAAAAATCTGCTGATCACATTTTCATCTACACACAGGAATCAGAAAGACAGAACAGAAAGTAGAATGAGGCTGTGAACTCTCAAAGCCCACCCCTGGTGACATACTTCATTTAACAAGGATTCACCTTCTAAATGCTCTACAACCTCTTGAAACATCACCTCCAACTGAGGACCAAGTGCACAAATTCATGAGCCTCTGAAGGACCGTTCTAATTCAAGTCGTAACACAGACCTTCTCCCAATGTCAAGATGATGGTACCTATGGTTTCAAGTTTATGTGGTTATTATGACAATATACTTAGCACAGAGAAATGGTATCTGTTTGTAATATAGAGTCATAGAAATATGTCTGTGTCGCATCATAGATTTTTGTGAGAAAAACAGCTTAGCTTACAGAATATTTGTTGGTGTAAGTGCTTATGGAGAGGAAGAGAGAAGAAGGGAGTGAGCAGAAAAAGGGTGGAGAAGTTGAACTGCTGTGACATCTGGTGACACACTAATTGATGTAACTTAAGTCTGAAAGACAGCAGCAGAAAAAACATTATCAGTTTCATTCCTATTTGGAAACTTATGTGTATTGCCATTTTGGATGTAGTTCAAATATCTTATCTCTCTTACTGATCCACCACTCCTTAAGGTGGCATGTTCTCTATATGTTTTATATCTCATACAGCATATACAATCAACATTGCACACTGTATACATGCAAGGATATATGTCTGTGAATGTTTCAATAAATTATATGTGCTCCTTTAAAAGTATTTATAAAAATTACCAGTAGTGAAACTCAAAATTATGTGAAATAGTTAATTTCATTTATCAGAAAATTCAATGTCCACATTGTTGGTTCAGAATTAATAGTACCTTGAAACCTTTCGGATCCATAAGAACTATGGCAGGTGAGCAGTGGTGACACTTGCCTTTACCCCCAGCAATCAGGAGGCAGAGGCAGGCATATCTTTAAACTCAAGGTCAGCCTGGTCTTCACAGCAAGTTCCTGGACAGCCAGGGCTGCATGGAGAAGCCCGGTTAAAGAAACAGAAAAACAAAACCAAACTATGGCAATTTCCCCACCTGCCTGTATGAGTTTGGGTTAACACATTGTCAACCACAGAAGTTAGTGATTTTTTTTAAATAATTGTTTTCCTTATTTTAAAAATACTTGTACATGTGTGTGCCCATGTGTGTGCGTGTGTAAATGAATGCATAAACATCAGATTCCCTGGATCCCCTGGAACTGGAGCTATAGGTGGTTGTGAAACACCAATATGGAAGTTAGGAACTGAACTCGGGTTCTTGAAAGAGCATCATATGCTCTTAACTGCCGAGCCATTTCTACAGCCTCTGAGGCAGAAAACGTTTGCAAGTGTATGGTAAAATAAAAAACTGAGCCCTCATTGTGAGTTAAGCTGTCTGCTATGCTTTTAACATACATTATCTCAATCTTCAAATAACACCGGGGAACAAGCATTATTATCTCCATCCTAAAGGTTAAAAAAAATCCATGGCCCAGACATTTTTCAAACAACCTCAAGATTAAAGTACATGGCCTAGGATATTTTCATTTGTAACAACTACCTTAAATTTTTGTTTGTTTGTATGCTATTTGTATGTATATTGATAGTATAAAGGTGAAAAAATGCCTCAGTGGTTAAGATGCTCATTGCTCTTATACGGGTCTCCAGTTTGATTCTCAACACTTTCATGGAAGTTCCCAGTTATCGCTAATTTCTATTCCAGGGGATCAAACATCTGCCTCATACCTCCATGTGTACTAGACATGCATATACATGTGTTCATGTTTGCACGCTCTCACTCCTTTGTGTGTATATATATATATATACATACAAGTAAAATACTAATACACATTTAAAAGTAAATAAATAAAAGGCAGTAAAACATTTTAATGCTGATGTACCCCATGATTGTGGTCTAGCATATTGAGTTGTCTATGTTTTTTCTAAACTTTAGTGTATTATCAAAAGGGTAGGGGTGGACTTCCGTGTACTTGTTATAAATTTTTGAAGTAAAAACATGTTAATAAAGTGATGAATTAGAAAAAAGAACATGAGCGTGTCCTTATGGCTCTCTGTTAAGAGTAAATTATTGATAGAAATTTAATAGCTGCAAACCTAATCTGAGACTCTGGTTTTGAGTATTTAACTTAATTTAAGATTCACTTACTAACATTGTAGGGAGGAAATGTCATACCAATTATGGTTTGTTAATATTTTCCTAACTGTATAGAATATATATGTGCTATATTTCAGAACATATTACTAATCCAAATGAAGGAAAATATGCCATTGTTTAAAAGTGTGCCTTGTTTTTTTGCTCATATGTTCCCTACCACTGCCACCCATACTCAGCGCTGCATTTGCCTTTTGACAAAAATTACCTGTTGCATTTTGCTGGTGCAGTCTACCTATATGGTTTATGTCATATACAAGAAAAAAATGCATTTTAAAATTGGCGGCCACGGTGTCTTAACTGGCTGTTTTGCTTATGAGAGTGCTGGAGCGGTGGTAGGCTTTCAATGGTGTCCACACTGTAATAGCGTGTTTCGTCTGAAGGACACACCCTTTGCCTTTCTTCCATCCTTTCATGGAAGGAAAGATCAAATGGAAAAGGAGGCTGGAAGGTGGGTGACAGCTGGGAGAGATTTTCTTCGGGGCCTCGGGAGATTGATTATTCCAGAAGATTGACGATGCTCCAGTTTCTCCCGTTCTGTTTGTTTTACCCAAGTCATGATCCCTAGAGAGGGCAGGAGTCAGACTGCACTGTATTCAGGACAAGTTAAGGCCTCTGTGTGGCATTACTGCAATCTCCAGAAACTTGGCTTCATATTTCTACATAATAAGGGTAACAGTGCTAACCTCCTTGAATTTCCTAAGGAGGGAAAAATAGAAAAAAAAAACCACACTGGGCAAAAGGATTTTGTGGTTGCCATTTATGTTGGCTGTTGTAGAAACCTGACATTCCTTTTGGTGCACTGGAGTAAAATAGGCTTCCTTGTTAAGCAGCAAATGCTTACTGTTACTATGTGGGGTCAATAGTATTGTGGTCACTAGTTTAATAGTTTACTGCTAGGAAGCCGAAGATTGTGTGTGTGTCTGTGTGTCTGTGTGTGTCTGTGTATCTGTTTGTGTGTATACATCCATGAATATATGTGTGTAAATGTTTACACGTGCATGTAGGACATGCCATAGGACAGCTCAGAATGTCGTTCCTTTAGCATCACATACCTTTTGGTTTTAAGACATTTGCTCTCACAGGCTGAGCTCATGCAGTGAGTTTAGACTGGATAGATAGAGAGCCCCAGCGGTCTGCCTCTCTATGACTCCCGAGCACTGGGGTTAAGAATGCGTATCTCAGAATCCATCTTTTATAGAATGTGGATTTGGGGGCTTTAACTAAAGCTCTCTTCTGTTTGTAAGGCGAGCAGTTTAAGGACTGAGCTATCTTCCCACGCCGGAAGGCTGTTCCTTTGATGTATCATTCTACTTCACTTTTCTCCAGGAGTTTTTGGGAGGAAATTACCAATATAAGCAAATGCTCACCTAATCTGTTTCTTGTTTGTTTATTTTGTTTTGTTTTAAATAATTTGGCTGTCTTTTTTTTACATTGGATAAGAAATAGATCTCTTCAAAAGATACGAACATCTCTTCTTAACTAAGAGCAAATAAGAAACTGAAGTCTGCTGTCCTTTTGCTAAAGGCCAGCGAGATTCCTGCAGATAGAAATGCCATGGCAGTCATCCGTGTGGGAGTAGTTGTGAAAAACACACAAGGGAACTGGGTTACTCGGCTGCTTGTTGCAGAAAGATGACCCTCGTTCCCTTTCCCCCAGGCTGCCCAGTCCTGGAATTAGTCTGTTGTGCTGATGCTAGGTCCGTCAATTGCTGCGTCTCCCCAGAAGTAACAGAATAACCTGCTCTCTATGCTCATTGAGCCGTGCCCTTTTGAGTCCAATGCAACAGAGTTTTAGCCTTGCCTGCCCGCTGTCAGCTTTCTTTCTTCTCTGTGTACTGCTTGAAGATTGATATACTTAGCAGATGAAGCAAGAGCTTAGTCAGTGATGTATGGTAAATCATTCTGTGCTTGGCCCAAAGAAGAAGAGATAATCAATTCATTATGGAGAGATAATAAGATTTATATTCTGTAACATGTTTTGTAATCAAAAGTTTGGAAACTTTTGGGGGAACATTTTACTGAATGAAATAGCAAGCATTGGACCATTTATTTTCCTTGATATCTGCACGATTTCTTTCTTGCATCACATTCGAATCTCTGTAAGGTGGACGACTGAGAATAACCTGCATATTTAATCGTTTCTAACATTTTACATGTAACTTTAGATTTGTGATTTTTTAAATTGTAAATATAGCTGGGCGGTAGCGGCGCACGCCTTTAATCCCAGCACTCGGGAGGCAGAGGCAGGTGGATCTCTGTGAGTTCGAGACCAGCCTGGTCTACAGAGCTAGTTCCACGACAGGCTCCAAAACCACAGAGAAACCCTGTCTCGAAAAACCAAAAAAAAAAAATTAAATTGTAAATATACCACTGAGTATATTTTCTTTAATTACACATTGCCCATTTTAATAACTTTTTAATTAATTTTTCCATTTATTTTATATCCTGACAGCAGTTTCCTTTCCCTCCTCTCCTCCAGTTCTCTCCCTCTGCCTCCCCTCTGCCTTCCCTATCCACTCCTCCTCTGTTTATATTCAGAAAGGGAACAGACTCCTGTGGGTGTCAATAAAGCACGGCATGGCATGTTTAGTTGAGGTAGGACTAAGCACCTCTTATTGTATTAAGTCTGGGCAAGGCAACCCGAAATAGGGACTAGGTTCCCAAACCCAGTTCAAGTGTTAGGGACAAGCTTTGTTCCCCATGCTAGGAGTCCCACACATAGACCAAGCTACACAATTCTCACACATCTGTAGAGGCCCTATATCTGCCCCATGCAGGCACCCGAACTGTTGGTCTACAGTCTGTGAGCTACGAGCCCTGGTTAATTGTTCAGTGCTCTTCGTGGAGAAGACCAAAGGATTAGTCATTGACTTGTAGTGGTGAGGAATAATGGATTCCAAGGAAATAAAATACAACTTGGATCCCACATTATTGCTTTCAACCCAGAAGAAATGCTTTTTAATTTCCTCATTTTATATTTTTTGATAATTTCATATGTGAATACTGTGTTCGCATCTTTCCTTCTCTTTTTCCCTTATCTCCT
Organism: Microtus oregoni; assembly: GCF_018167655.1. Classification (NCBI taxonomy): domain Eukaryota; kingdom Metazoa; phylum Chordata; class Mammalia; order Rodentia; family Cricetidae; genus Microtus; species Microtus oregoni. The sequence continues at coordinate 1,195,544 of NW_024544738.1, forward strand.
CCCATTATCTCCCCCTCCCTCTCAAATTCATAACCCTTCTTAGTTATTTAACTGCATATATACATACATATATATAAAGAAAATCTGTCAAGTCCATTCAATGATGCTCATATATACATTTGGGATTGGATGACCTCATAAGGTGCCCAGAACATAAAAAGGCTGATTTTCCCCCTCTCGAGAGCCATTGATTGCCTATGAGTCTTCATCTAAGGCAGGGCCTTGTGAAAACCCTCCCATCAACGTTGGCATGTTGACTTATGTTCTCATCATGAAGGTCTTGTTTAGACAATCCTATTTTTTTAAGATGTGATGGGTGCAGCTTTTGTGCCATGTCTAGAATGCACTAACAGCAAATCTTCTGGTTCTATGACTTTCTGCACCCTCTTCGACAAGTTTTCTGAGCCTTAGGTGTAGGGGTCGGACTGGAGATGTGTCAGTTGGAGACGAGTACCTCATGTCACTATTCTCTGTCTTTTGACCAGTTCTGGATCTCTGTAATATTTGCTACCTGTTGCAAATAGGTGCTTCTTATATGAAAGGTAAGAGCCCGTTTCTCTGCGGCCACAAAAATAAGTATCTAAAATGCATTTAGAAATGATAACGTTTTAGGAAAATGGTAGCAGTGATTTTTGCTCTGGGATCTATAACCTCTATAGCCGTGGTTAGTTTACTAGTCTTAGAGTACCAGGCACGAATTTTATCTACTTTTATTCTTAATTCCAGTTAAACAAGGGTTAGTTTCTCCCCATGATAAAAAAGTATCCTTATTACACTATTAGGGATTTCTTTCAGATCCAGTCATATTGTGTTTTGTGGGCTTCATAGTTGGACCTGACTATTGATTGCTCTTCTCCCTTTTGATCGAATAAGAGCTGGTCCTCAAGAAGGAAGCTTCCAAGTCAGTTCCAATTGAATTTCTCCCAGTCCTGTATCGGGTGTGTAGTGTTTTCACAAAAGCTTCTTGCCTTCAAGTTCTGGGAGACAAGAAAGGTCAGTGGCAATCGTCTATATTATTTTAGGAGTCTCTTGTACTTCCTTGACAAACAACTGGAAGGAGATTCCCCGTGCCTGACACTGTGGTGGTTGTTACCTAGCCTGTGGCTCTTCAGGGAACCATTATCACTCTGCATGGCATAACTTCATTTAAACTGTTCTCATTCTCTCTCTCTGTCTCTCCCTCCCTCCTTCCCTCCCTCCCTCCCTCCCTCCCTCCCTCCCTCCCTCTCTGTCTCTCGTCTGCCTGTGCGTGTGTGGATAATATATTTTGAAGTAATTTTATAAAGTAATTTTTCTTTGGACCTTAAAAACATTTTTCCTATAGCTTTTTTGGAGGAAATTGAATGTTTAACTTTTTCTGCAGCTCTGTTTGGTTCACGTGTAGGATTTCCCCCTGGAAATGTGTGCAGTGAGGGGGAGCTGTCCATTTTGTGGACCCTTCTCCATGTAATGAGATGTCATGAGAATACTAAAATGGATACAAAGGTTCTTCACATAGATTGTACTTAAAACAACCTTTCTATGCCCTTCAGAAGACTTGGTAATTTTTAGTTTTAGCTATTTTGAGAAATCAAATTTAACAGAAACATTGGTAGGCCTTAAATATACCTAGAGTAACCCAAAAGAATGTTTCTGGTGAAGACACCTCAGTCTAGCAATGTGTGGAATGTGTGAGTTTGCCTTGTTAGAATCTTACTGGGATTTTCAGGAAATTAGAAATTTGGGGAAAAGATTTGCATCTCGACTAAGATTGGATGTAATTGTATATCCCCTTGAAATTCAAGCTGCGGTCACATGATGCGATATTGTTTTAGCAGGTCTAGGAGACTGCATAAATTCTGAACTGGAGGAAATCTAGGTAGTAGCTTTAACTGTAAAAATGGTTGTGATTTCAGTTAGATTTCAGATACAGAGGCATGCTCCTCCTGATGTCTGTCTCATAGTCCCTGCGTTTTACAAAGCACAGTTGTAAACTCAGGAGTTAAACCAAACACATTCGATAAAGGAATGCACTCACTTTAGTCTCTTTCTTAGAAAACGATTTCAAAAACCCTCGATCCTTAAAGGCTAATTATTTGACAGAATGAGTAGGTTTTCATGCTGTTAAAAATCAGGTTGTTGCTTTTATAGATTCATTACTCAACTATGTTTCCTTGTCTACAGGATACAGCATAACTCAGATGTGCTGCTGACTTCCCCAGTTCTGTGGGTTTTTTAAAAATAATATTTTTAGTAATTCTTTTGGGTGTTTTATACATGCATACTAACAATGTATTATCATTACATTGAGCCACCTACTCCTCACCTATGTCTCCCACACCCTCCACCTTCAAATTAACTTCTTTTCCATTTTTGTTTTAAAATTATTTCTTTTATTTTTAGATTAAAATATATTTATATCACTTTTCCCTTCCTTTTCCTCCCTCCAAACCATCCCTTATATTCCTCCTCTCTCTTTCTGATTCATGACCTCATTTTTCATTAATTGTTCCTTACAGACAACACACACACACACACACACACACACACACACTTTATATATTAACACTGAACATCATTAGACATAAAAGTAAAAGTGAAGAAAAGCAAGCGCATCATGAGACTGTCTAGAGTAATTTTGGACATAGATTCTTAAATGTCAGCAAAGTGTTTCTTTAGTAAATGATAGTTAGCTGGTTAATAGAAGACATTTGTGTGCTGGGAGTATAAAATCAACCAAGTGTTTTCTGTGTAAGTATGAAGACCTGAGTTTAATCCCCAGGACTCATGCATAAACTGGGTATGTTAGCAAACATGCTTGAAACTCTAGTGTTGATTGCTCACCAATCAGCTTTGGCTATTCAACAAGCTTCAGACCAATGAAAACCATGTCTGAAAAAAAGGTAAACAGTGCTCTAGAAGAACAGTAGAGGTTGACCTCCTCCCTCCACATGCCCACATGCATACATGCACTCCCACACTCACACCAACATGTGCCCAGACAAGCATGTTTGTACATGCAAAGAAGCAGGGGAAAGAAGGGGGGAAAGGAGCAGAGGGAGGGAGAGAGAGACAGAAGAGAGGGAAGCAGGGAAGAATGGAGGGAGGAAGACAGGGCAATAATTGTGTAGTATTAGTTGGGAATCTTCATCATTTTAGAAGATACCATCACATTAATTTTTATACAGTTTTAAAATGTTATGGTTTTCTTCTGGAGATAATGACAGTAAACGCATCTGCTGTGTAAGGATTAAGACAATTAGGTATTTGTCTTTCTCTGTGCAATACTCAGATTATATGAAATATCTTTTCCTCCTTTCTGATTATTTTGTTGTATTAGAATTAGCATTCTGATTTTCATTTAAACCTCTCATGATTTAAGCATCCAAAGTTATTTTCTTTCGATTTTCTGTGTTTTGACAGTAGATGAATTGGGTGCAACTACCCATCATGCAATGGGTCTTCTAAAACTTTAACTTCCATTTCCAGACTTTGTTGTGGCAGCTACACCAAGCATGTTAGAGTACAGAACATTCCATTAAGAGTCAAACCTGGAGCCCAGCTTCCTACAATTTTGTTTTATATAACAAATAGTGTGTAAAGGTGAAGTTAGCTGGACTGGCCATGACTCAGCCTCTTTCTCTAGGGAGTGGCTCATTCTACATTATAGATTCTGTCTTTGTGGCATATAGCAGACCAAGTGCCTGGAAACAAACATGGATTTGCTGGGACGCTAACCTAGAGCACCCCAGTGTTTGGGGAGCCCGGATATGGCATTGATTAGCAACTATCTGGCTTACAAACAGCCAGGGCTCTATAAATGTTGTACTCACTTGTAAAGGCAAAACGAGATTAAGTACACAAATATGGGGACTGGCTATATAGACAGCTAGATTACCTGATAAACATGCAATTCTTATTTCATCCTAATGTTGTCTTACCCCCATTAAATCCCCACTGTCTTGTTTCAGTACTAAGTAAAATTTCACTCTCTTTCATATCATCCAACATCGCTCCCTTCATGTGGTCTGTCTGATGGATATCTTTCCTTTATAGTTCTGCCAGAAACTTAGCCTTCATGTGTGTAATAAAGACTTGCCTAGAACCCAATAATACTTCTGTCTTCTGGTCTAAATATGCCACTACCTCACTGGGTATTGGTCTCACACTCTCAGAATTCTCTGGACCTCTTTTCCCTGCCACATACCTTTGTGACACACCTTTGTCTTGTCATTCCTCATATCTTGTAGTTCATTTGTTAAAGTCCTAACCCTCCAAGCGACTGTATTTAGAACTAGAGATCTTAGGAGGTGGTTAATGAAGTGAATCCACAATGTGAGGGCCAAGTCCAGTGGAACCCTTGGCCTTGTACAAAGAAGGGGAGAAAAAGCTATCTCATCTGTTCCACTCATTCCATGTCTTTCTTCTAAATCTAAGACAGATCGATAGATGTTGACCACTTAGGAAGAGGATCTTTGCCAGAGCCCAATCATGCTGGTATCTTGATCTTTTGAGTCCACCCTCTAGAACCTCAATGAATAAAATTCTGTTCTTTAAGCCCCCATGTTTTGTCAAGACATACAAAGATAACCATATATATGTATGTATATATATATAAATATTTATATTATATATATTATCTCCTTTATCTATCTATTTCTGCTAATGAATAGATAAACCCCCAGTGTTTCATTTTAGCCTATAAAATTAAAGATTTTATATGTAGCTTCCTAAGATGGAGGGGGAAAGTTATAAATCCAGTATAGCTTTTCACTCAGTTCTTCTTCTTCCTCCTCCTCCTTCTCCTCCTCCTCCTCCTCCTCCTTGTCCTCCTCCTCCTCCTCCTCCTCCTCCTCCTCCTTCTCCTTCTCCTTCTCCTTCTTATTCTTATTCTTATTCTTATTCTTATTCTTTCCCCTTCCCTTTCCCCTTCTTGTTCTCCTTCTCTGCCTTTGCCTTCTCCTTCTTCTTTTATATTTTACTCATCAGGTAGATCTGTGGGTATGCTTCTAAACTGCTTCTAAATGTTTCCTGGGCCTGTCCCATCTCCTTCCTCCATCTCATCTCCCGTCTCTTCTACTTTTACTTTGATTTTCTGAGGTACATTCCTACTATGCCATCCAGTCTAGCTTCATACTGTCTACCCCTAGACAACAGTTCTAGTTCCCTGGAAATCTTTATCCATACAACAGAATTTCATCCCTATCCCCTTTTCCTTATCCTCGGATACCTTTGCTGATATTTATTAATGAAAATTGGCATATTCTGCTATGTATCAGAGTCTTTTTTTTCCTACAACCACCCCTAAACCAGTGGATTCTATTAAATATACTCTTTACTGAGAAAGAATATTGGATCCTCAAAATGCAAAACAAGGCTTGTTTTTCAAACTACTCTGTCATGCCAAAAGAAGGGTTATGGAGTTGCAGAGATTGCTCAGTGGGTAGTAACATGTACTATTCTTTTAGAGGAACTAAGTTTAGCTCCCAGAACCCACAGCAGATGGCATCTGAAAACCGCCTGTAGGTTCAGCTCAGGAAGATCTGACACCTCTGACCTCTTCAGGCATCTGCACTCATGTGCATATACCTATGACAAACATAAAATTAAAAATAATAAAAACAAATTCTAGAAAATAAAGACACACATCACAAAGAAATAAAACACTCCAATTTAAAAATAAAATTGATTTTTAGTGCTTTATAATTTCAACATTCCCGAAGTGAGTTTCAACAAACTACAACCCAGAAGGCCACTTTACAAAAGAAGTTGTTGGAAATAGAAGAAAATCCACAGAACCAACTAACTTGGGCTATGCTAGCGCTGTATCATAGGGGATCACAGAGACTGAAGCGACAACCAGGGAACCTGCATGGAACTGACCAATGCGCTCGGTGCACATGTCACAGTGTGACTCCTAATAGTGGCAACAGGGTAGGGACGTCTCTGCTTCTGTTGCCTGCTTTTGGGACCCATTCTTCTTGCTGTATTGCCTCATGCAGCCTTAATAGACGAGGAGGAGCCTAGTCTCACTGCAACTTGATGTACTTTGACTGGCTGGTGGCCAGGGAGACCTACCTGGATCTGAAGGGAAACGGTGGCAGAGGAGCGGATATGGTGGGTAAAGGGAAGGGAAGGGAAGGAACTGGGAAAAGGGGAGGGAGGGAAAACTTTGATCGGGATCTAGGAACAAACAAATAACAGCAACAAAAATCTAGTGAGATGTTTTTACAAGACAAAAACACAGAAGTGATGGGCAGAGTGGCTTTCAGGGGAGGGTTGATTTTGCTAGTTAGTTGGTAACTGTTGTGCGGTTTCCAGCTTTTATTCAGTGTGCGGTACACACAGGCTCACATCTGCTTATTATGCTGTTTATGTATGAACTGGCCATCACCGTATGATTCCATGTGGGCCTGAAAAGATTTCTCATTGTCTGAACAAGTGAACAAGCTATAAAAACTGACTCTCTAAGATTACTTTCGGGTATTTCTCTTACCCTTAAGGAGAGGAGAAAGAGAGGACAGAAAAATGGTGATTTTAATATGCTGATGCATTAAACTGCCTGAAGGCAGATGCCAACTCCTGTTGAAAAGAATTCTCTTTGAATTATGTTCAGGGCTTTGTTTAGCAAAATACTACACAAGAGTCTTGACCCGTGTGTTTGAGGCGGCAGATGTTCGCTGTGGAGGCTGTGCCTTAGGGCACCATCAATCTTCACTATATTGGGCCTATTTGCTCAATAACGGGCTTGCATTTTTTTTCAAAGTTCCAGAGTGCTGCTGAGGAAGCTGCTGCAAATGAACCGATGAACCCCACAGGATGCTTGGGGTTCACTGGCTCAAAGCCAATGTTTCTCTCGCTTCTGAGCATGTTTCCATCGCATCCGTTTAAATCAAACAAGGATATAGTTAAGGTCTATAAAATAATGTCTTGGGATATGCATGTCAGTTTAGAGTCTTACTTACACAGTAACATGACCACCACATTGAGACAAATTAACATGTTGCCTTGTTTTTATCTGCCTACTTTGCTACGAAGGCCTTTGCGTCCTGCCTTCTTAGCAAGTGTCCCATACATCCTAGGAATTGCTAACTGTAGTTACCATGCCCTGCATCCTGTAGTTCATGGTGGCAGACTGCTAGTCACTGGAGTGGGGTATGGTATTCATGCCTGGAGGCCTCTGGGCTCTGCTATTGTAGTCGCCATTCTGTACACTAGGCCTCTGTTGCTCTTCACGTTAATAACTGAGATTTTGTATTCTTTTACTTGCATTTCTCCATGCCCTCAGACTCCCGCTCTGCCAACCACATACCTTTTATAAGTTTAGCTGTTTCTTTTACTTGTCTTTCTTTTTTGTATTAATTTTTTATATGAAATTGAGACATTTTGTATATGTGTATATATACATGTGTGTAATATCTTGTTTGTTTATCCATGTTTCCATAAGAAGTCAGATTTCTCTTCCAGGGTGGTATCAGATTCCAGAATGTACATTAAAGTTCTTTGTGTAATCCTACTCCAGTGAACACTTTAGCTGTTTCTGTCCATCTTCATGTATATCCACATATACGCATGTATGTACATACTGTGAAGAGTGCTGTTATTAATACAAAAGTGCAGAAATCGTGAAGGAAATGATATTATTTGCTTTGAGATTTCTGGGTCATATGATACTTTGAATTAATTTTGGGATAGTGTGTATTATTTTCTAGAATGCCTATACCAATTTGCATCTCCACTGACAATAACGTGTTCCATGTCAATTACCTTTCTTATTTCTATAATGGTATACCTGACTAAAGCAGCTTGAGGCAAAAAGGATACATTTGGACTATGTTTAAGGAAAAACATGATGCTTGTGATAGTTGTATCTGTAGGGACAGGAGAATGTCTCACTGCTTGCTAATATCTCGACAAACCAGGAGGCCGAAAGCTCAGCCCAGAACCAAGGAGGTATGCCCTTTACATCCCACTCCTGTGACTAGCTAGTCCACAGCTGTGAAGGTTTTACCACTTCCCACATCAGCAGCACTAGCTGAGGAGAGTGTTGAGACAGAGACACCCACAGGGGAGACTAGAGAGCAGGCCATAGCATTTTCTCTTTTCTCCAGCTGCTTCCTAGCACTTGTGGTCTTTAATCCCCTTAATCAAACTCATAATAAAAGGGAGGTAGGAGACAATACCTCATTTTTGTTTAGGTTTACATTTCCATGGTTAACTTGTTGAGCACTGTACTCCATATTTATTGGTCATTTTTATGCTTTTTTTTGGAAAAAAATTTCTATTTTGCCCTTTGTTCATTTTTAAGAAAATTGCTTTTTGTTTGTAGCTGTTGAACTGTGTGAATTCCTTACACATTTTGGATGTTAAGCAGTTATCAGACACGGGACTTGCAGTGTTCTTATACCTTGAGACTGCCTTCTTATCTTGTTTCTGTTGTCAAGCACCTTTTACTTGACTGTTTTTTACTTTTATTGCTTAAGATTTTGGAGTCATCTGGCTTTCTCTATATCAAGGCCAAGGAGTTTATTCTCTATGATTTTCCTCCTATACAAGTTTTATATTTTTAGGTCTGAAAAATAAATTCTTAATCTATTTAGGTTGATTATTGTGGATGATAGAAGATAAAGGTCCGCTTTCATTCCTTTGTATGTGGATATTCAGTTTTCCAAAAATTGCTGTCATAGGGATCATCCCTTCAGTGGAGGTCAAATGGACAAGGGTAGAATTTTTGTTCCCTCAAAACACTAAAAATAGTTTTCAACTATTTTCTAAAACTTGGCAAAGATTCAAAGAAATATGACATGGAGTGTATTTGTTTATTCCCCATTAACTATTGACTCTCCTTTCTGTGCTGAGCACCTTGCTAAGTTCGTGAGTTCAAATACAGGGTCCACATACCTGAAACGACACCAGTGGTTTACATTTGTATTTAACTTGTGCTGTCTTGAGCATAAAATTAGCGAGACATTTGGGGGTACCACAGAACTGTCAATAGTTGTGTTGGTGAGAGGACACTCTAGAGGGCAATTTAGAATATTGTGCCAATCTCATGGAATTCAACCAGTTTTATTTGTCTCACCGACTGTCTCTGGAAAAGTAACCAAGGTTTTTTTTTTTAATTTTTAGTATGAAAATATTCATTGGAGAGTGAAGACATAGATTCCAATCACTTAAAAGGGTGTTAAAGATACTGAAATGTTTAATATGCTAAGGAATTCTCAGTAAAAAGTGTCTCTTGTCATGTGGTCAATTTAAGAACACAAGCAAATGAACAATTGTTCATAGTCTTTCTAACTCTAGCAATTTTAAGTGTGCTATGACATTAAGTACATCCACAGTGTTGTACAAGTTGTCACTTTAGGGCTCTGTTTTGTTTTCAAATGGATATTTTAATCTGCTTCAGATCCTCTTTCCACCACCTCAGTGTACCTAGGATGTGACGGCTGCTATACTATGGCTAATGTACGCATCTATGCAGTGCCCATTTCCTGTTCCCTTACCTGGTGCTCATGTATCATCCTAGCCATCTCTTACACAGGATTGTGCACATGTCTAGCAGTCACGCACATGCCCAGCCACAAATAGAGCCAGCCCTTCTGTGTGAGGGCAATCTCCTTCCCACTCTGCTAGCATTGTTTCCTCTTATATTTGTAACCTCTTTTATCTCCTTAAATGTCTACTTTTATCAAATTTTTCATTTCTCCTTTTCTTTGAATGTGTACTGTTAAGACTTTGAAAGCTATTAGCTAGTAGAGAATATTTTAGATTTTCTCAATATGTGGTACCCTTCAATTTAATTAATATCACAGTATTTATATACTGGCAGTTCAAATAGTACTTTGGGATAATAATATATGTGAATCAGAAGAAAAATATTTTTTATTTTGTTCTGAAAAGCTCACAGTAGCTAACTAATGGGGCACGTCCCTCTTAGTGACTGTGTCATTCTCAAACGCTGAAGTCCCATTAGATCCTTTCATCCTTATTTCTTATTTCCCATTGATTTTCATGGATTGCCATGTATCTCCAAACGTCTTGATAAACCCGCCTTTATAAAGCTGTGATGTCATAATTGGTGCCTCAAGGATATTTTATTTTTTATGTTGAAAATTCTTCAGTTTTCCTTTGTGAGTATCTTTGGTGCCATAGCAAACACACAACCGAGCAATGGTGGTGCACGTTTTTAATCCCAGCACTCAGGAGGTAGAAGCAGGTGGGTCTCCGTGAGTTCGAGGCCAGCCTGGTTTACAAGAGCTAGTTTCCAGGACAGGCTCCAAAGCTACACAGAAATACTGTCTCAGAAGACAAACAAAAAATATGATACACTTGGAGGAATGTTGACTTTATTCAGATACAGAATTTTGCATCAAAGTAAAATGTCAGCTGTCTGGAATGGAGATCGACATACTGAAGCATTATATTTTTTTAATTTATTAATTTTTTAAAAAATATACCAACCCAAATTTCCACTCCCTCCCTTCCTCCCATTCCCTCGACACACCCTCCTCCCACCCCACTCCCATCCAGTCCTAAGAAAGGGTAAGGCACTTTGCTTTGTGGAAGGTCCAAGGCCCTCCCCACTACATCCAAGCTGAGCAAGGTATACATCCAAAGAGAACAGGATCCCAAAAAGCCAGTACATGCAGTGGAGATAAATCCTAGTGCCGCTGGCAGTGGCCCCTCAGTCTGCCCCAGCCATGCAACTGTCAATCACATTCAGAGGGACTAGTTTGGTCCTATGCTTGTTCCTTCCCAGTCCAGCTGGAGCTGGCAAGCTCCCATTAGATCAGGTCTGCTCTTCAACTGGCCCTTGGGAGCTCAGTGCAGTGTTCTGATGTGGGTCTCTGCCTCTGTTTCCTTCTGTTGTAGGACAAAGGGTCTATGGTTATCCAAGACAATCATCAATCTGACCATAGGGCAAGTCAAGATCAGGCCCTCTCTCCACTATTGTTTAGGGTCTCAGCCGGGGTCATCCTTGTGGATTCCTGGGAACCTCCCTAGCCATATACCCAAAAGATGCTGGAGTATTATTTTTTAAAACCCCTGATAATGTCCTCTTAAAATTTTTTCAACAGGGGTAATGCAGGGGCACAGAAGGGAAAGGAATGGGGACTAGAATTGTTCAAAACATATAATATGTATGTACAAAATTCTCAAACAATAGAAAAGAATGTCAGCTGACTGATCAGCCCTTAGTTCTTAGATAAATCACTTCCCCTGTCCATAGGCCCTAAAATAAACACCAACAATTCCATGCTGAGTGGTGTGTTTTCTTGGTGCTTACCAGTATCTCTGTTATATTACTTTATGCTGTTCTGTCCATTAAATCCTTATTGTTGGATGTTATCTTAGTGTATGGACTTTGCCTAAATATCTAGTGATGGAATGTTTCTGGCATGTAGGTATATACTAACTCCCAACAGTTAACCCAGAAGCTGCTAGAAGCTAGCTTGTTTTTTAACTGGGGATGCTGTTATGAATACTTTTGGAAGCAGGCTGAGAATTTCACACTTTGGCGTTCTTCAGTTCTTTCTTAGCTGTTCTAGATGGCGGCCCGATATTCACCACAGGCTTTTTGAAAAATTGTTTTCTCCTTAATTTCCCCTCTTTGTTCGTCTCCTCTGACAGCGTGCTTTCCCACATATTTACTTCTCAGCATATTTTAACGGCCAGGCTTATGCACAGGGGACCAATGAGAAGACTGATAAATTGCCAATGAAATTGCCTTCTTTGACCTTGACTACCTTTGGACTGATTGATGATCCTGGACTGAAGATCCACAGACTTTCTCTGGGTATTAAATCAGATTAAAGTTGTGTCTTAGACAGTCCAGACTGTTATAACAAACATGCCATAGATGGGGTGGCTTCTAAACAATAGAAATTTATTTCCCAAGCTCAGGATGCTGAAAAGACCAAGGCCATCAATTCGGTGACCGATGAGGTTTGGTTCTGTGTAGATAGATGGTTTCTACTTTGCTGTCCTTACATGGCAGAAGGAACAAAGGAACTTCCTGTGTTGCCATTTCTTATGCACAGTAGTCTCAATTTCTTTATTTCTGAGTTTCTTTCTTATAAGCATGCAGTTGTCACCAGTACCCATCATATTGGGTATTGGAATCTCAGCATGTGAATTAGGTAGTGTGGGTAAAGAGTATAAGGCAGGGTCCAAATGAGTTGATTTTATTATTAAGTAAATCGTCTTGGTAAATGGTAGAATGTGGGTGTTTTAAACTATATGCTTAAGGATTCTTTGAATGCACAAAATGCTGAGAGTAAAAATAGAACCTAATTTTGACATTTATCACACGTTTTAAAAATGAAGCCTAAGAATTACTTTGAATGTAAAATGTTATTTCCTCAGAAGCAAGGTGTGTTGCACAGCAATCCATGTCAGCCAGTATGGTTTAGAGCATGACAAATAAGTTGTTTAACGTCTGATTCGAGTTTCTTCCTCAGACAAAGAAAGACTGACTTATCTGACTGATTTAATCTAATAGAGCTGTTTTTTTTTCTTTTCCTTTCAGATTTTTGTTGATCTGATCTGACCTATATTGTGACTTCTGGCTGGAATCAAGGTCAGTGCTTTGCTTCTATTGATCATGGACAAGCTGAAGAGAGCTTTTACTGTGGCTTTTTGACTCTTTAGCTTGATGGTTCGGGATATCCTGGCCAACTGTGGCCAAGAGCAGGCTAGAGTATAAATCATATATATCATGCTCTTGGTTTACTAATAAACATGGTTCTCTGGGCTGTCTCTTTTTATAGAAGAATTTCTTTAGTTGTTGAATGTTTACTTCTTTCACCCTACCAGCTAAATTTTGGTGAAATAAAAGCACCCTCGTTTCAGTTCCTTCAAATAATGAAACAAAGGCTGGCTTATATTTTAAAGAATGGTTTGCTTTCTGAATTTATAGGAAAACACATTTGGTTCCACACTTGGTCCTCACACAGAATACATTACCTAAGGAGAACAGAGTTGAAAGTGCATTTGTGAATCACAGACTTTAGTTAATCACAGCAGTGTTAAGTTGCCACTTCTTTTGTTGTGTGTCATTATTGTCTTGTACAGGCCACTCTAAGGCAGCTTCCATGAGTGTGGAGTAATAACAGAGCCTCAGAAGACTCTCACTCTGGGAGTCTTGGGAGTCCATTCATCATCTCCAATGTCTTCTCTAGAAATGAATTCAGAATTAAAAATAAAATGATAAACTAAGCCCTGAAAGCAATGAAGATTTTTGTTGCTCATAAAAATCAGAATACCAGGCACTGCTAAGCTCTGTGCATGGACTTTTTGTTAACGAATAACTTAAAAGAAAACACTGGGTTTTCATTCATGCTTACATTCACCAGAAATGTTCCTTTTGAACTCCATATTTAACTCTTTAAGCTGAAATGCCTAATATAGCAGGCACACAGTAAATATGTACTTTCTCTGGCCACATTTCTGATGTCACTTCCTTATTGCCAGTAACACATATACACACACCCTTACTCCCTCAGATGAAAGGGTAATAGTTTTGCTCTTTTCTATTTTTCAAGTACAAATGGTTCTTTTCTATTCTTTAATCTGTATGAAATTAAATATATAAAACTTGTTGGACTTACATCTATTGGTATTGGGGTATTTAGTAAAGAAAAATAATGCAAAATATTTGCTCAGAATGATTTTAGGTCTTTATAAATCAGGTTATAGTATATTTATATAGTTTTGAGTTGAATATGCTGGAAATACTTAGCTTAGTCTGGCTTCCTTTTAAGTCACTCCTTTGTATAGGCTAAATAAGTTTATATGTATTTAAATATGCTAATAATAATAATTATTATTATTAATTGCAATAACCCTGACAATTTCACACACACACACACACACACATACACACACACACACACACACATATATATATATATATATATATATATATATATATATATATATATACATATCAGTCTCTCTTATCTCCCATCATCTCTTAGCTCCTTACCATTTCTGTCTATAATAAACCCTTGCCTACAATTGTTTCCCTAATATTTCTGTCTATTTTTTTGTTTGTTTGTTTTTGTGACCCACTGAGTTTAACCTGCCTATATGGCCTTAGATTCAGGCTGTCCATTGGAGCCTGATGTGCTCAGGGGTAGATGGACAGGTGAAAACAATGACTCTATTTCTCTTAGAATCAATCAATAGTCGATAGTTCTTGAGTAAAAGAGCCCCACAAACCATTGCCCCATCTAGGACCAGTCTCTTTCAGGCCCAATGCAAATAACTAGAGCTGCAGAACTCATGACTGCAGTGGCTATGTTTTACCAGAGGATTCCCATAGCCCTTCTTTTGGCCTCTTGGTTCTTATATTCTCCTTCTCCTTCGATATCCATTGTCAGGATCTCCGACAGTAATGATTCTGGATTCATTGCAAAGAAGAGCTTCTGAGATTGAGACAGAGAGTTAACATTTCTCTGTGTGTTTAATGTTGACATTTAGAAGATAGTTTGATGCTATGTCAGTTTAGCTCAGGAGTAGTAAGTTCATTTCTTGGTGCCCATGACCTTTTTGGCATTATTGTTGAATGGGTATTTAGTACCAGACATAGATTGTCTCCTGAGGAGTAGGCCTCAAATTCAGTCAGGGGGCTGTTGGTTTTCCCCGTAGCAATTGTGCTATTTGTAATTGCTTGTCGGTTTGGTTTTGCAGTCCACAGACTTCACAGCATGGTGCGTCCATTGAGGCCTTGTTTCTTCCACCTGCTTGCATTGCGCCTCTAGCACTATGAAAATTTGCCACCAAGGAAGACATTTCCAGTGTAGCTCTGTCCAGCTTTCCAGCTACAGTGTGTGGTGTCCTCAGCCTTAGGGTCTTAACCTCTAGTTCTTGTGGGCAGCTGAGTGGGGGATTAACAGGAGCATGCATAGTATGGATGCTGGTGCAGCACTTCCCAAACAGTTCCCATGGTAAGATAACACACCTGGAGCTGTAATTCGTTTAGCAGCCTACTGCACCGCGGTGCAGCATTATCTAGCTATGCAGGTTGTCTCCTTCGATCTCTAGTTCTGTTTTTAAATTTAGCTGCAAGATAGTAAGCTTCATATAGCTTTAATAGCTTTGAAAAAACAAACCCTTCAGGTTTGCTAGCTCCACCTCTTCTCTTTCTCCTCACTCCATTTGTTTTCTTGCATCACTCCCTCATCCCCTTAGACCTGGCAAACAGAAAGCAAAAGTCTAGGCAGAGATTTGCCAGGCATCTGTATCTGAATCAAATTCTTCCCCCCTCTTGTCTCATTGTATTATCCAAATAGAAATTTGAAATCCTGTCATGCTGTGAATGCTTTTCTGAAAGAGAAATAATTAAAAGTAAATAAATTTTTGTCAAGAAAGCAATAATGCATGCTTTGCCTTAACTTGACTTCCTACCCACCGCCAGTGTTGAGAGTTTCCTTTGTGAGAACATGAACATATTGTGTTTTACCAAGATGTGAAAGGTTAGAATAATATATATGTTCAAATAGATACTCTGATTGAGATATATAAAGTATACAAACAAATGGAAGCCTATTTAAATCTCCATTATCAGGTCTTTCAAATTGAAAAAATTAAAACAAGTTTAATAAACAGTTACCTATATAATACTTTATAAAAAGCAGATAGACATAGAAGACTTTAAAAAATGTTAGCTCATCAGAAACAATAGATTTGGTGGTTTTTTTTTATTTGTTTGAGACAAAGTTTTATGTATCCCAGGCTGCCCTCCTTCTCACTATGTATCTGAGAGGCTTCCTGCCTCTACCTCAGTGGTGATGGTCTTAGAGATGAGAGCTTGAAACACAGTGTTTCTGATTGCACAATGGAAAGACATTTAAAATCACCTGAAGTTATGGGATGAGGGAATTGGCGTAACGTCCAGGGTCAGCAAACCAGCAGCACTTTTCTTCAGCACGTCAGAGCCCGGTGTTTGTACCTAAAACCATGGTTTCCTGTTCTTATTGTTAATAGCGCTGCCAGTTTCGTGTGTTGCTCCTCAGTTTTCCTCATGCATTGTTTTTACAAACTTGAAGTTAAACTTTGAGCTTTGTCACTTCCAGTTGGTTGAAAATAGGATTTTTATGCAGTTTACTCTACCCCCACCCAAAATCTCATAACTTTCTTCTTACCCATTGCTGGACAAACATCTCTAATATCTTACTCTTATAAACAGTACTGCTATGAAAATACTTCCACTTGGAGGTTTTTTTTAATATTATATTTACTATCAATTTAAAAATTCTATCATCTAAGAAAATCAATGGCTTTAAAGTGGCAAACATGTGGGAGTTATTTGAGCTGCTAACATGTATGTGAGTCTGTGTGTGTGTGTGTGTGTGTGCACTTATCCTTGTGTACAAGATGCATATATGTACATATGTGTGTGGAAGGCAGAGAACAACCTCGAGTATTATTTCTCGGGCACCATCCAGCTTAAGTTGAAGTCACCGATTGGTTTAGAGATGATTAGATTAAGATCACTGGCCAAATACTAGTAGCGATTCCTCCTGACTCCACATCCCCTGGCAGTGGGTTTCTGTTATGTTATCTCAGGTCATCAGGCTTGTGCTGCAAGCTCTTTGACAGCTCCCCTCCAGTCTCCACAGCCCCAGGGGTTTCTAGCTCTTTAAATAATTTAATAGAAGATAGGAAATATATACGAACTAAGGAATAGTCATGAGGCATTAAATATTAATCTGAACAGCGTAACTTTAATTTTATATAGGATTTTTAAACAATGATAACTTTACTGACTTTGTTGCTTTCTACTTCAGAAGACTGTTCAACTTATGCTGTTAAGGTAACACTCATAGTTTTCAAAATTTATGATGAAAATAGACAAGAGTCTTTATTTGATCATGGTTCTTCAGAGAAGAAAGTGGAGAACCCCAAGAAATGGGAGAGTAACAACCGGAGCACTCTTACAATTGAAGTGTTCCTCAATATGTGATGGAGAAGT